>NC_073647.1:71089847-72339847 GCF_029407905.1 Bubalus kerabau | reverse complement strand
GGGAGAACAAAGCTGGGCTATTTCTCTCCTTCCCTCTCTGCCTCATGTGATGTCCCCCACAGTGACTGTGTCTCTCTTGTGGCTCCAGTTTCCACCGAGCAACCTAGCTCCCTCACTTCTGGTGTAGGAGCTTCTTGCTGTGGCTAATCTCTGGGTAGCCTCATTGTCCTTGGCTTGGCACTGAAGCTCTCTCATCAGCTGGGTAACCAATTCCCTGCACTGAATTCCTTCTCCCTTAAATACTCAGTGATTCATTCCTGTTGTCCCAGTTGGACCAGACTGATCAACCCTCCACCGGCCCAGAGCCAGGATTCTTGCTCTGCACTAGTCAATTTTCATTTTGGAATGCAATGCTCTGAGAGACTTATCTGGGAAATCTGGGTGGGAGATTAAGGGGAGTGGAAGAGGTTTGAGGAATTAGAAATGGAGGTCAAGCTCAGGAGAGCCTGGTGACCTAAGTAAAGTCTGAAAAAAGAAGGGAGCAAGAACAGAAAAGCAGCGGAGCTAGTTTTACTGCTTTTCGAATTTGCACTGTCTTGACCTGTGGTGCTCTGAGCCCTCTGCTTTGGCAGAAAGCAAGTCAAAGCCTAGAAAGAGAAGAAAGATGAGCACCCCGCCTTCCTCTGAATCAGCTCTAGAACAGGGAAAGAAGAGGAGAGAAGTTCCAGGTTGTGGCAGGCCTGGCTGTAGGCAGCGGACACATTCCAATCAGATGAAGGAGAACAGCCCTAGGAGCCCCACGGAGCCCCTCAATCAGGCAGTCCTGAACAGTCATGATCAAACTGTTCCAGACGAAGGACTTGCTTGAGGCTGAGTGGCAGGATTTCAACAGAAACAATGCAGGATTGTCCCTAGGACTGAGGTCCCTTCGCTTCATCTCATTGCAATCTGTGTTTGGGGCTGTATAGACCCAGCTGCAGTGCTTGAGTCTCATTCATCAGCTACTAACTGACTGTGTGACCTTGGAGAAAACAGAGAGAGGGCAGTTAGGCCCCCTGCTTACCTAAGAGGACACATTGTGAGTACCCAATACACATCAAACTGTAATTCCAGCTTCAAGGAGGAACAGAGCAGATGCCTGAGAAATGCTTCCTGCTGGGGGCTGGGAAAGCAGAATGGAGAAGCTAGCCTGTAGTGCTCAAGAGCATGGTTTTAAAGTTGTTGTTAGTTTGGTTAGGGGCAATGGTAATACTGTCATTGGATATGAAAATATCCCTAATTTTTTTAGATGTGTCATGAAGTATGTAGAGTAAATGTTATAACACTTGGGATTTCCTTCCAAATATTAAGGCAAGGCCTTAAAGAAAAGAGAAAAAGAAAAAGATAAATAAAGCTAACATGAAAATAATCTTGATAGCTATTGAATCTGGTAATGGGTACACAGGGATTTTACACTATTCTAATTTTTTTTTCTTTCTCCAATTTTTTTAAATTAAAGTAGCTTCCCAGGTGACTCAGCAGTAAAGAATCCACCTGCAGTGCAGGAGACGCAGGTTCAATCCCTGGGTTGGGATGATCCCCTGAAGAAGGAAATGGCAATCCACTCCAGTAAATTCTTGCGTGGGAAATCCCATGGACAGAGGAGCCTGGCAGGCTACAGTCCATGGTGTTGCAAAAGAGTCCAACACAACTGAGTGACTAAACAACAATAACAAAGAGTAATTTACAATGTTGTGTTAGTTTCAAGAGTACAGCAAAATGATTCAGTTACATGTACATACATACATTCTTTTTCAGAGTCTCTTCCGTTATAGGATAAGATACTGAATATAGTTCCCTGTGCTATTGCAGTAGGTCCTTGTTGTTTACCTATTTTATATATAGTAGTAGTATACTATTCTACTGTCTGTATGAAAATTTTCATAATAAATTTTTAAAGCATGTGTTTTAGAGTCAGACCTGAGTTTGACCCCAGTTATTTAAGCAATAAATGTGTAATGGAGTAATACTGGCTACCAGGCCCTGTGTTTTGACTCAGCAGTGGTAGGTACAAGAGGCACAAAACAGACCAGGTCAGGGGTCCCAAACAGAGGAAAGGCTTTCAACATTAGGTGGCCAGAAAAAAGTGACAAATGTCCACCTCATCTATCTAGGTTCTTTCTAAATTGCCTCTGATGTCTCTGATGCCTCTGATGCCACTTTCTGCTTGAAAGGCCAGAGTGCTTTCCGATGAATTCTTCCATGATCCCTAAAAGGGCACTGAAGCTCTCTTTTGTGACCTGTGCTGCTCTAGCCAATGGCTAGGGAGGACCACTGCAAGCTGGGGAGGGCTGCCTTTCCAGTGCCCTGAGCAACTCACAAAGTCCCACCCAATCCTAACTCCAAGGAGATTCTGAGCTTCCATGGGACACTCTGAAGTCTCAAGCAAATTGCCCTTTTCCCCCCTTGCCTGTCCCTCTCCCTCACACTTGTCCAGGATTGTGTCACTGAAATCACATGAGCAATGAGGCATTTCAAAAGTTAGACAGACCTGTATTTGAATCCAGACTCCACAAACTGACTACCAATGTGACCTTTGAGCACATCACCTCAATGCTCTGAGCTTCCATTGCCTCTTCTGTAAAATCATGACAAAATGGCACCTCCCTCACAGGGTCTCGTGAGGGTTAGTGAAGAAAGTGCTTACATGATTCCAGGTACAAGGTAAGTTCTCCCAAACCCAGGCACTGCTCTTGCTGAGGGACAGGAGAATGAAGAGTTTATTCTCTGCCTGGGTGGGAGGTGCAGAGAAGGGACAGGAGTTGAAGTACCTCTGAGTCATAGCCTGACCATCCAGAGCTCAGGGCTCCCCTTGAGCATGGGCCCTGAGGCAAAGCACCCAGCGCACGTTTTCACCAGGGAGAATCCAGAGGCCCCCAGTGAGGTGGAAAGCCTTTGGCCTGAGGGGCACTAGGATTTTACAGGACACCCAAGAAAGAAACCCAGTTCTGAGCTCACACCAGAGGTTTCAGGCTAATTCCAATAAAGCACCCCTGAAGCAACCCAACACATTCCCTGCCTGACCACATACTTTGCCCAGATCCCAGTAGTTATCTAGAAGTTGCACCTGACTGGAGCGGGCTCTTTGGTCCTGAACTGTTCCAGATCCAGGAACCCCAGCCAATAACTCAGCATCTGGGACTATGAGCCTAGGATAGTGGGCCCCCGCCAGCTGAATGAATCACACGCAGGTCCCAGCTGCTCAGCATATGCTGACTGGACATACCGAGGGATGGCCCACTCTCCCTGAAGGCCAAGCAAAATGTCCCAGAAGCAACCTTGACCTACAGTTTGCAGATCCCACTTTCCATGTGAAGGGACACAAGCTCGGAGAACTTAAGTGTATCACCCACTGTGGTCCAACTCACATGCAACAGCTAGCCTGCAGGTGTCCCCATCCTCCCACCAGCATTCTTGCCCTTGTCTCCCACTGTCTCCAAGGGTAGCTTTGTGGTAAACCCCTCTCAGGCCAGGGTAGGCCACTGGCTGGATGAGCAGAGAACAGGGATGATTCCTAGAAGAAGAATCCCCCTTTTCAAGAGCCATGAGACTTGGCCCTGGTTTGTTTGTATTGATTATTATTATTATTTTAGCCACCACAGAGAAGGCAATGGCACTCCACTCCAGTGCTCTTGCCTGAAAATCCCATGGACGGAGGAGCCTGGTGCACTCCAGTCCATGGGGTCACTAAGAATCGGACATGACTGAGCGACTTCACTTTCATGCATCGGAGAAGGAAGTGGCAACCCACTCCAGTGTTCTTGCCTGGAGAATCCCAGGGACAGAGGAGCCTGGTGGGCTGCCGTCTGTGGGGTCGCACAGAGTCAGACATGACTGAAGCAACTTAGCAGTAGCAGCAGCCACCATGCATCTTGTGGGATCTTAGTTCCCCGACCAGAAATCAAATCCTGGCTCTCAGCAGTGAAAGCAGAGAGTCATAACCACTGGACCACCTGAGAATTCCCTGTATGTTTCTTTTAAATAAACACATGTTTAAAGTTTGGTTTAAGTCATTCATGAGGAAATCAGAAAGACATCACAATTGGTGCAAAGGAGAACTCAACACACATTTATAGTCAGGGAAGGAATGCTAAAATGAATTTACAAATGAAAGTAAAACAGGAAAAGCTGGTCAATATTCATGGCAATAATCAATTGTATTCCATGAGACACTGGACCTACACAATCCCCAAAGCCTCCAGAATTGCACTGAGAGGATATCCAGTCATTTCCTTTGCACATTTCAAAATCTTCTACCATTTTCTATATACCTGGAAACTGTAGAGATGCTGGAGTAGGGTGGGTCTTGACCTGGCTAGTGCTTTTAATGAGGCAGAGGAAATTTTAGAAGTGTGGGTGTAGGGATCATCATGGGAAGACCACGGGCTCTGGGAATCAGGGAGAGAGGGGCTTGAAGCCTGGTTTCTGTTCTGCCTTGGGGCAGGGGGACTTTATCTCACTTAGCTTTAGCCTCCTCACCTGCAAGATGGAAATAAAGACTGGTAGTATCTGCCTCATCTAGTTGTGGTACTTGAGGATGTAAATAAAACATCTACTACAAAGTCATTGGTCATGAGAGCCAACAGTGAATGTGGGCCTACTCTAGATCAGTTCAGTTCAGTTCAGTCGCTCAGTCATGTCCGACTATTTGCAACCCCATGAACCACAGCACGCCAGGCCTCCCTGTCCATCACCAACTCCTGGAGTTTACCCAAACTCATGTCCATCGAGTCAGTGATACCATCCAACAATTTCATCCTCTGTCGTCCCCTTCTCCTGCCTTCAATCTTGCCCAGCATCAGGGTCTTTTCAGATGAGTCAGCTCTTCGCAGCAGGTGGCCAAAGTATTGGCGTTTCAGCTTCAACATCAATCCTTTCAATGAACACTCAGGACTGATTTCCTTTAGGGATGGACTGATTGGATCTCCTTGAAGTCCAAGGGATTCTCAAGAGTCTTCTCCAACACCACAGTTCAAAAGCATCAATTCTGCGGTGCTCAGCTTTCTTTATAGTCCAACTCTCACATCCATACATGACCACTGGAAAAACCACAGCCTTAACTAGATGGACCTTTGTTGGCAAAGTAATGTCTCTGCTTTCTAATATGCTGTCTAGGTTGGTCATAACTTTCCTTCCAAGGAGTAAGCGTCTTTTAATTTCATGGCTGCAGTCACTATCTGCAGTGATTTTGGAGCCCAAAAAATAAAGTCAGCCACTGTTTCCACTGTTTCCCCATCTATTTGCCATGAAGTGATGGGACCAGATGCCATGATCTTAGTTTTCTGAATGTTGAGCTTTAAGCCAACTTTTTCATTCTCCTCTTTCACTTTCATCAAGAGGCTCTTTAGGTCTTCTTCACTTTCTGCCATAAGGGTGGTGTCATCTGCATATCTGAGGTTATTGATATTTCTCCCAGAAATCTAGATCAGGCACTATATCAAGCAGTGGGATAAGCAGTTTACATGCCTTTATTCATTTATTCCTCACCACAACTATGAAGTATGTACTGTTTTAGCCCTTTTTATTGGCAAGGAAGTAAGGTTCAAGGAAGTAAACTGGCCCAAGATGATCCAGCTAGTGAGTGATGGTACCACGGTTTGAACCTAGGAAGTGGACTTCAAGCCAAGCTTTTAGGCTCTCTACTGTCTCCCTGTTTCCATGGGAGATGTGGTCTCTTGTCAGAGCCAGGCCCAAAAAATAGAGGGGCAATGTGCAAATAGCACAAATGTGGTCTTAATCCAGGAAGCAAGTTTCCTGCGAACACAGGCACCCATAAAGAAGTTGCAGAAGGTAGACCAAGGCCTGGGCTCTCTAAGGCACCCATAACCTCCACCCCAGCTCACACACACACACTCATGTACACACATCACATCAAATCTTTTTGACTGTTCCTCCTCATTGCTTCCCAGCCTTTTTAATTTCATGGAAAACAAAGGAGACTATATTTTTAAGGTGCCAGGGTTCTCAGGCCCCTCCTAGTCTCTCTGAGGGTCACAGAAATCAAGAGCTTGGTACATCAATCAGGTCACTTTGCTGTAACTCACAGATACCTTCTGTCTACTCCAAGCAAAATGATCTGATTATATATTTCCAATCAAACACAGATTAAAGCATTTGTAGGAAGCTGAACACTTAAATCTTCCACTACAATTTCAGGTTTTAGACCCCATTTCCTTCCACTCACATTCAGAGTTAGTAGATGAATAACTGCCTGATATTTAATGTGATGCTGTACATTTTTAGACATGTTATTTTAAATGAATAAACAATATGAATTCATTTGTCATTCTTTCCTACTAGTATGGATCATAATAAACTCATCTGTGATTCACAAGAATGTAAAAACATACTCCCATGGGAACTTCATCTTAATTCAGTATTATTGGTCTTTTTAAGTGAAACATTATCTGTCGCTCTTCTGAACAGAGAGTTCATTGATAACTGTTCATCAGAGGAGAAGCATAATATTTTCCATATTTTTTTTCAGTCTCTGACAAAATCACAGGTAAAAACTGGCTGGGTATGCATGATGTCAACAGATATGGATGAATAAAAATGGAGGAGGTGATATTGTTCAATGACTAGTCTGTTTGGTCCATATACTACTTGCCAACATCTGGGTGTTTGGCCTGAAAGGGTTCAGAGTATTTTCTTTCCATTCACATGTTATGGCTTTGTGTATATAGATGGCTTCTCACTAAACAACTTGGATGCCTCTGTTACGAAAGAATATATAGAAACAATGAGAAGTTGAAAAAGGAAGGGGTAGGACAAAGGAGAAAATGTGGCAGAAGACATTCCTAAAATGGTTCTGCCACTGCCATAGAGTTGGAGCCCAAGCTGCCATAATGATGTAGGAAAATGTGGCTACTATAACACAAAACAGCAAAGGTGGAGGAGAAATCATCAGTATTACACCACTTATCAGAAAAATACTGAGTCTAAGTCAGCACTAATTAACCCATGTTTGCCATAGACTGGGAGGGTGCCCCTGAACATGGTGGTTAGGGGAAACAATGACTTGCCCATGAATTCAGCAGACCAGGGCCCATGAGGCCGTCACACGGACACTTAACACACTATTCAATTGTAGCTCTGAATTGAGTTAGTGGACATTCACAGCCTCAATGTGAATGTGTGGAAAACCAAACAACGTGATTTCATTCTACAAAAACAAACCCAGAAAAGCTCAGCAGAAACAGTGAAAAGTAGCCCAGAAGAGCAAAGCTTTCAGCACACATTTTAGAACTGCAGATCAATAGAAAGTAACTTAAGATTATAGAAGGCAAGAGGCGAAGGGAAAGAGCTTCATGGGGATTCTCTGCACTTCCCACTTGAGAGTGAACCAATCTTCTTTTGAAGTTGCGACTACTCAGAATAACTCAGTTCCAGTTGACAAATGTGGAGAGAAGAGAGTGGCGGCCATCTGCTGTTCATGACTGAGGCTGGCTCAAGAGTAAATAACTTTCAACAGCCATGGGAAAGAAAGGCCCATAAAAAGGATTTATAAGACAGACTTACAAAGCTTCTATCTTGAATAAAGATCAAAATCTAAATGAAAAGCCAAGTTCACCTTCTTGCCTTGACTGATAAGGTAGTTGGACTGCTAGGTTAGAGGGACCAATTTAGTCCATACAGCTCAACCTCTCCAGCATCTAGACAATGATCCAAAAACTCAACAGAGACATTTCTATTGTGCTGTATGGTAGCCTCTGCTACTTCTTTTCAGCCCTGTGCTTTGGGGGGTCTATAGCAGTAGGGAATCTCCTGAGACATTTTGGCCATGTTCATTTCACCCAATTGCAAGATAAACAGGAGATTTAATTTCAAGAGAAAATATATGTAAGCTACTTCTGAGTTGTTACTTCTCAAATATTTTATTTATTTATTTACTTGAGGTTGGGATTGCTTTTGGGGTGAGTGTGGCAGGCCCACAGTGGTGGAGTTAGTGTTCTGCCCTTGGAGGCAACCGAAGCTGGGTGCCTCCACCCGCCACCTACCTGGGTTAGTAGAACATGCTTAGTCAGAGGGTGAAGGTGAGGCGGAGCCATCAGGGCCTGGGGTGATGGAACAGGAGCAGGTGGCACTGGCTAGGCTGCCTCGGTCAGCACGGACCACCCAGGCAGTGAGGGGAACAGGGGTTGAGGCTCCTGGGAGAGGCAGGCAGGCAGCACCCCAGGGGGGACCCACAGGCCTGGGGAGGTGGGCACAGGGCCCACGGTGGGCAGAGGCCTGTAGGAGCTCAGCCGTACCTGGCTGGCATGCCCGAGAGCTGAGCAGTGACGAGCCTTTCACCAGGAGGGTCTGTCTCCCACCCCAGGTCTGGGTCTTTGGAGCATGGGGTGCAAAGGGAGGCAAAGAAGGGACTTTATAGTGAGCTGAGGCTGGAAGGCTGAAGCCAGAGGCCTGGGGTCTGAGGGGCCTGGCCTGGGCTGGCTGGGTCTGCTAGAGAATCTCATCATCTTCTCATGGGGAATGGGCTTTCTGAGCAGTCTAGGAGAGGCAGCTGCCGCCCCCGCACGGCCAGCAGAGCCAGTGGATCCATCCTGGAGACCGGAGAAGCTCTGGTCCTGATGGCCCTGCTGCTGGGGGCCACACCTGCTGCCTGTGCAGGTCGGACTGGGGTTGGGGGTTGGGTGGGGCTGGTCTACAGGGCTGGGGGAACTTCGTGCAGGCGGAATCCCCTCAGGAGATGGGAGGGCTGAGTTGGGGGCCCATCTCTGGATGAGTGGCAGGTAAAGAGGAGTAGGGAGACCTGGGGGATGAGGTGGTCAGTATTTCAAATACTTTAGTTAAAAGGAGTGCTGATGTTTTTGGTCATTCTTCTATGCAATCAAATAGGTCACCTTATATTAGAATATATATTTTATGCTATTAAATAGTATTTGCACTTTGAAATAAAAATGCAACAGAAAACTTATAAACATTCTATTTTTAACCTGAATTGACTCTCTTTTTTTTTTTTTTAAGTTTTCACAGAGATGTATAAGGGACCCCATTTTGGATATTTATGTACCTTGTAGAAATTCAGCAAGTATTAATTGAATCTTGTGGGCTTTCCAGGTGGTGCTAGTGGTAAAGAATCTCCCTGCCAATGCAGGAGGTGCAAGAAAAGCCAGTTCCATCCCTGGGTCAGGAAGATCCCCTGGAGAAGGAAATGGCAACCCACTCCAGTATTCTTGCCTGGATAAGCCCGTGGACAGTGGAGCCTCTCGGGCTACAGTCCACGGCGTCTCAAAGAGTCGGACATGACTGAGCACACAGCACACATTGGTTGAATCTTAGATCCCATCATTTTCTTTTCAAATGATTGTTTAATGTGGGCACGTGATTTTTATATATATATCAATGTAAAAATGCAGTATCCTGCCACATCCAACTTGCAGTGTTTCTCCATTGGGTTAAGTTTGTGTTTTGTTCAAGTGGAAAAAAAACACAACAAAGAATGATTAATTGGGGGACAGACACACTTCCAGTGCTCTATGGTAAACAAACAAGCTGACTCAGTGTCCTTGGTGAAACAAAACTTTCCCTAAGAGCCAGGAATCAAATAAACACAGGATGTGCCTACATTTCTCAGCCTGTTCATTCCAGTTGGAATCATGGCCTGCAATGGCTTGTCTTTTCCTTCCTTCCTATCAAACTCTCAGCATAAGGTTTCTTACCCTTCTGGCTTTGAAGATTGAATATTCCTCAGCGCATGTTGAATGCTAGATAAAAAAAAAAATGTGTGTGCATGTGTGTGTGTGTGTGTGAATGTCTGTTCTGGCTGGGGCCACTGGCTGCCCCCATTTGCAAGGGAATGATAAATTTCAGTCACACCCATCATCGTGGGAACAAGTCAACTTGTGGCAGAGTGAAGTGGCAGAAACAGGACAGAATCCCAGACATTTTGACTCCCACTCCAATGCTGTGTTCATTGTTACAAGCAGCCTCATTCGTTGATAAGATGTTTTGGCATTTGGATGTAAACCAATGAATGTTTCTCAAGCCATATTCTCCAGAAAAAAAAAAAAAAAACAGGCATTAGTAAAGGATCCTTAGTTTGTAAAGTTTGAGAGATCCAGCATATTCTATCTTCCCTTGGAGATCTTTGCTTAGCATTTGAAAGGCTCTGAGAGGACTTGGTGTAAAGAACTCTGTTCAATTTTATTTTACGCAAAAATTTCCAGCCTTATTTGACTATGGATCTTTTCTATCCCATTGAATGCCTATTAACATCTTGTAGGGCTCCATAGTGTGTAATTTGAAAAACACTTGTAAAATAAATCAGGAACGTGTAAATGAAATTGTACTTACTATGTTTGGACACTGTTTAAGAAAGTATTGCTGGTACTGGAAGCCAGCCATTCTGATTTCCTGGCCAGTTCACACTCTCCCCACTGCATCTATCACATGCTTTACCCATGGTCTTTTTTTTTCCTTCTGGTTTCTGTTACTCGGATTTTTCTAGTTAGCTGTTCTCTTGAGACAACTACCTTGTTAATCTAAGGCAATGGTTCTTAAAATGTGGGCCGTGGGTCAGTGGCATCACCATCACCTGGGAACTTGTCAGAAATACGTATTTTTGGGCCTCACTTACTTCAGAACTATTGAGTCAGAAATTCTGGGGCGGGCTCAATGATCTGTGTTTTAACAAGCCCTCCAGGGGATTCTGAGACCCACTGATATTCTAAGGCAAGGCTATAAACAATTTCCCTATATCTGCTATCATTTCATTTTTCCTCTTGTCACTCAGAAAACAGCCAAGACAAAATAAGGTACATGCCAGGGACATGTGCCTACATAAAAGTCTCCTCCCTACCCCTCCCTCTGATAAAAAAAAAGTAGTTCCTTTGACAAACAAATTACTTATTCCTTCCTTCAATATTGAATATATTCAGTTTAGGATGAAAAGTTTTAAGTGAAATATAAAAAGATTACCCTGAGCAACCTATCCATGGCAAGCAGCTTGCCCCACCAAGTCATAGCAAAGCTGAAACTTCTTAAAGGTAACAGACATATTTGTCTCTAAACAATAAGCACATTTTAACACACCCAAATTTTGAAGGGAGGTTACACAGTGAATTCTTCACAATCCTATTGATCAGTAAACTGACAAATCTCTTGTTGTTGTTTCTCAAAGCTGCGTCCGACTCTTTGCGATGCCATGGCTCCTCTGTCCATGGGATTTCCCAGGCAAGAATACTGGATTGGGTTGTCATTTCCTTCTCCAGGGGATCTTCCTGATCCAGGGATCAAACCCGTGTCTCTAGTGTCTCCTGCATTGGCAGAAGGATTCTTTACCACTGAGCCACGGTGGCACTAGTGGTAAAGAACACACCTGCCAATGCTGGAGACACAAGAGACAAATATCTACTGAGCACCTATTAAATGGGCTTCCCTGGTGGCTCAGATGGCAAAGAATCCACCTGCAATGCAGGAGACCTGGGTTCAATCCCTAGGTTGGGAAGATCCCCCAGAGAAGGGCATGGCAACCCACTCCAGTATTCTTGCCTGGAGAATCCCTATGGACAGAGGAGCCTTGTGGGCTACAGTCCATGGAGTCGAAAAGAATTGGACATGACTGAGTGACTAAGAACAATGTGAAGCACCTGCTCCATGCTCTCATAGAACATAATGTGGGCCCCTTGCACTCTGCGATGTCACAGTGTAGTTTAAGAGAAACATTTATCATATTAAAAACTGTCCAACAGAACAAAGTAGTGATCAGAAAGTCCCAGAAGACTGCAACTAAGCAATAAGCATATAGACTGGAAAAAAATATGTTGTTGAAAGAACATTGAAAACATCTATGAGCTGAACATCCAAAGAGCAGAAAATGTGGGTTATAGTTCTCCCTCTTTCACTTAATATTTCTGTGACCTTGGGCAAGTCTCAACCTCTATGGGTTTTAATTGACACTCTGTAAATTAAGGGTAATGGTACCATACATGCCCAAAGGCAGGGAACAAAAAGCAGATGCACTCTTAAGGTAGCTTTCAGCCTAAGTCCTCTGAATCTAGGAGATCGCAAACTAAAAAGTCCACAGGTGCACATGGGAGTGAAATTAACCATGTTCCTAGAGCATACATGCTCCGACCGAGGGTTGCCAAGTCTTCCAATTTTTCCAAACAAATAGAAATCCATATTTTATGTGAAACTTGCCCATTACAACTTTTTGCAGCTAACTGTACAGTTTGTTTTTTTTAAACTGGACCAAACAAAATGTATCTGTGAGCCAGATGCAGCTTGTTATATTGCTAATTGGTAACCTCAGGACTATACAGAGGCCATGTAAGTCTTCATAGGGAAGATGAAATTGTGGAGAATTTTGCTGAGGTTGAAATTAAGTGATGGTATCAGTTTAATCATTAAGATGCCTCCCTTCAAACAGAGTCAATATTTTTTTTTCTCCCCAAGTCTTTGTTTAGTATTACACAGGCATGGCTGCAGTTAATTATAGAGCGCTTATATCCCTCCTCCTTAAAGCTTTCCCTGACCACTGCAGCCCCAAGTGCTCTCTCTCCCTCCCATTTGAGTTCCCATAGCAATTATTTTCCATGCAATTCATTTGGCAATTAATCACACCGTGCCTTGTGGCATCTTTTCTATTGTGGTCTTGAACTGCTATTTAAACATGTTATAATTATTTAAGTCCACAAGTTTGCATCTTCTCTTCCCTCTAAGTTAGTAAGCTCTTAGAGGATAGAGTCTACATTTTATTCCTTACAGTGCCTAGAACAGAGTAGAAGCTTAATATGCTTTGAATTTAATTTCAAAGAGCACAGTAGGGAAGGGTAGGGTACTTAAGAGCATCTCTCAGCTGGTTTTTAGATCTCATCTTCCCCTCTGCAGTCTGTGCTTTTTATCATATGTGAATTTGTAAATGTCTATTTAATAACAATAGCTTCAAGAAAGTGAAAAGATATCATGCTTTTCATTTTCTTGAGAGAAAATATATGCAAACCTACATATAACAAAGGACTTGTATATAAAGAACTATTAAAGCTCAATAAGGGGGGGGTGATATATGTATAATTATGGCTGAATTGTGTGGTTGTATAGCAGAAACAACATTGTAAAGCAATTTTCCTCCAATTAAAGAATAAATTTTTAAAAATAGATAAAAAATCAGAAGACAACTTAATCTTAAATGTGCAAAGGAGTTGAATAGATATTTCTCCAAAGAAGATGTAAGAATGACAAATGGAAACTAAAACTTTGATGGTGAGCACCCTGTAGTGTATACAGAAGTGAAAGTATAATGTTGTACACGTAAAACTTAAATGACTTTGTAAGCCAACAAAAAGTATACTTTTAAAAAGAATGGCCAATAAGCAACTGAAGAGATAATATGATTAGCCATCAGGGAACTGAAAATCAAAATCACAATGAGATACCACTTCACACCTTTTAGGATGGCTTTAATAGATAAGACAGCTAATAACAAGTGGTGATGAAGATGTGGAGAAATTGGAAGTCTCATTCCCACCTCTAGCTGGAATGTAAAATGGTATAGCTGCTATGGGATACAGTTTGGCAATTCCTCATACCATATGACCCAGCAATTCCACTCCTAGGGATACAGTGAAGAGAACTGAAAACATAGCATCACACAAAAACTTGTAAATGAAAGTTGATAGCAGCATTATTCATAATAACGAAAAGAGTGGAAAACAACCCAAATGTCAATCGAATGATGAATGGATAAATAAAATATGGTATATCCATACAATGAAATATTATTTGGCAAAAAAACAATGAAGTACTGATACATGCTATAACCTAGATGAACCTCAAAAATATGCTAAGTGAAATAATTTAGCCACAAAAAATCACGTATTATATGAGACCATTTATATAAAATGTCCAGAAGAGGCAAATCCACAGAAAGTAAACTAGTGATTGCTTGAGGCTGAGGAAGGGAATCAGGGATGAGAATGACTGCTAATGGGTAAAGGGTTCCTTTTGGGGTCATGAAAAGGTTACAAAGTTAGATTGTGGTAATGGTTACACAGCTCTGTAACTATATGAAAATCACAGAACTGTACACTTTCAGTGGGTGAATTAATGGTTTTATAGTATGTGAATTTTTGTCTCAAAGTTGTTAAAATTATGATAATAGCTGATATTTATATAGCACCTATTGTGTGACACTCTTCTAAGTGTCCTAGATGTACTAACCCATTTAATCCTCACAAGACCCTAGGAGGAAGGTATTTTCATTGTCCCTATTTGACAGATGGGGAACTGGAGTTACACAAACATTAAGTGATTAGCCTGAGTTCTCACACTAAGTGGTGGAGGTGGGTCTCTGATTCAGGCCATCTCAGTCTAGATAGAGTGTCACATTCTTCAATGCAGTGCTATATTGGACCCAAATAGTCAATGCTTGTCATCTCTCCATTTATTCTGCTGGAGCCATGATGAAGAGAGTCTGCACAGGCATGGGCTACACTGGAAGAGAGTGGAGGGAAAGTTAATTAGCAAATAAAAGGGAAAAGCCTACGCAAGCCTAAGAAAGCACAAGAGGAATGGATTTATAGACTGGCTCTGCTGTGATTTTTAACTCTTTCTTCTGCCCATCATAGGAAGAGTATGTAACCTGTACGTAGCATGGGAGAGACTGTGTCCAATGAGGGCAGAAGGAGTGTTTTAGGGTAATCTTATAGAAAGGACTTTACTGTGAATCAGTTGGCCATGTCTGTTGCTTTCTGGGAGATGGTGCCCCAGTTCAGTGACCCAGGAAGCAGAATGGATGACTCACATTTTCCTCTTGATTCCTACGAGGATATGGAGTAATCCTATCTGGAAGATAGCTAGGTCCGTTTATCAAGCACAAGTATTTATTAAGCCAAATGCAGGGGAACTCTGCTCAATGTTATATAGCAGCCTGCATGAGAGAGGCATTTGGGAGAGAATGGATATATGTATATGTATGGCTGAGTCCCTTTGCTGTTCACCTGAAACTATCATATTGTTAATTGCCTGTGCTCCAGTATAAAATAAAAAGTTTTTTAAAAAATAAATGCAAGGAAATACAAAGTTGATAATAACAACCATTTAGTGAATGTTTACCATGTACTATGCTGACTTATTGAATCCTTAAAGCATCCCTATGCAGTAGGTGAGCTTCCTTGGTGGCTCAGTAGTGAAGAATCCGCCTGCCAATGCAGGAGATGTGGTTCGATCCCTGGGTGAGGAAGATCCCCTGCAGAAGGAAACGGCAACCCACTCTAGTATTTTTGCCTGGGAAATCCCATGGACAGAGCCTGGTGGGCTACCATCCATAGGGTCACAAAGAATCAGACATAACTTGGTGACTAAACAACAATAACAATGGGGTAGGTACACTTATTATCATCCTCATTTTACAGATGAGGAAACTGAGGCTCAGAGAGATTGAGATCATACAATAAATAAGAACAGAGTCAAGATTCTAATGCTTTTCCCACTACAACATACTGCCTTCAACAAATATTTAATGAGCTTATACTTACACGAGGTACTATGTGGGAGAAGGTAATACAAGTCTTCTCTCCTCAAAACACTTATAAACTGGTTGAGTGTCAAGATATAAATACATAAAAGTTTTTAAATGCTATGAGAATAATAGAATAATAATTAAAATATACTGTGTATACAAGTATGCTATATATATAGGAATAATACAACATTACAAGAGATGATGATGTCAACTGGGGCTTCCCAGGTGGTGCTAGTGGTAAAGAACCCTCCCGCCAATGCAGGAGACACAAGAGATGTGGGTTTGATCCCTTGGAGGAGAGGGCATGGCAACCCACTCCAGTATTCTTGCCTGGAGAATCCCATGGACAGAGGAGCCTGGTGGGTTACAGTCCATAAGGTTGCAAAGAGTCAGATGAGACTGAAGCAACATAGCACACACACTCACACATGATGTCAACTACCAACATTTACAATTTGACAGGTTCTGTTCTCAGGGCTTTATAAGTATTATCTCCTTTATTCCAGTTTATAGGCAAGGAAACTGAGGCAAAAGGAGGTGAAATAATTGGCCCAACATCACATCGCATCATATGTAGCACCATCAGAACTCAAAACCAGGCAGTATGCCTCCAGAGCCTAGCCTTCTACTCATTACATTGCATTTCCATGATAAGTATGGTGCTATAATAAGAGTTGGAAAAAATGCTATGGGAACCCAAAGGAGAAGGTCATGAATTCTATCTGGGGCAGTCGGGAGAGGTTTCCCACAGGATGAAATAGTTGTGCAGGGTCTTAAAGGAGGGAAGGAATTTACTGGTGAGATAAGAGGAGTAAGGGTGTTCTGGGCAGAGGGAACAACATGTGCATGAACTTCTGTGAAGGCCTAGTTTATCTGAGGAATGTTGAAAAGTTCAGCATGACTAGTATCTAGAATATGTCAGGATTATGAAAGGGTGGGAGCAGCAGTGAAAGTGGAAGATGAGACTGGAGAAGTGAGCTAAGTAATCAGAGTGGGAAGGGCCTCGTGCACAGTAGAACTGATACCAAAAATTGAGCTCCAATATGATGTCTACTGGGAGATTCTCCCCCTTTTGAATTCACCCCTGATTTTTTGAAGAGTCCTTTCCTTTCTCTAAGCTTGGGAAATGAGTTTTTCTAAGCATGGATAAGAATTCTTGGGGGCAGGAAGGTTGGAAGAGTATACTCTCTGGAAAGGACATGGGCCCTGGTGGGAAAGAGACTGTAACAAGGATATCTGCCTCAGATTCATTTGAGAGAGACAGACAGATACCTTTCTCTGACCTACCATTAAGTTGAGTGCAAGCAGAAGTTACTCAACACACACTCACCCTATACACACATACTAGAAAGAAAGATGATCTGATATCTGGAGGGAAAAGCTACTAGATGGCTTGTTTTAAGAGTTTCTCATCCCAGACATAGTTCCTTAGTTGTCCCTTCATCTATTAGTCTGGGGGAATCCTTTGGTTCGTTACCAAGTCATTGCGCAAAACTGAGGGAATTCTGCTGTGTCCCATAGGCAATGGTCCACCACAGAAAGTTGATAAGCAGGGAAGTATTAGAAAGCTCACTCTTGAGACAGATTGAAACCTGAACTAGAGGGAGGAAGAGACTAATGGCCCAGATCAGAGAGGATATGGAATTTAATTAACACAGTGGCCCTGTGAGCGGGAGTCAGGAGAAGGGCCTTGAGTCAGGACAGCCTTTTGAGGTAGACATATAACATCTTGGTGACCAAATGAATATAGAGGAGCTAGGACTCTAGGAGATAGCTAACTAATTTGACAAACTAATTACCAGCAGGACATTTGTTTATGACACTTATCTACTTTCAATACGGCCGTCTAATGCTAGTGAGCTTGCGTTGGTTGTCTGAGTGGGCTGACATACCAAACTAGCTACAGGTTATATCCTCCCTTCTTATTTCTTTTCTATTTTTCTCATTTAGTCTAGCACGCAACTCCATGGTTCTCCCTTGCCTTCTTTGTAGTTTCTTTTCTGCTCTTTTAAGAAAAGGAATCAGAAAGTCTAAAAGTGTGGTTTCTGCCACCCTCACCCCTGTCTCCCAGACCCCGGTGGCCTTTGTTTCTTGTTGTCGATGGTGGTGTTTTGGTTGCTGTTTATTTCCTTTATGATTGGTACACTGCTTACTCACACTCTGTTCCATAAAGTTCGTCATGACCCACTGTGCTCTTTCTTCCCAGACTTGTGTGTAATTATCTTGTGTTTGCATGTGGTTCGTTTCTTCTGTCTCTGTTTTTTCCACATAGCCTTCTGAATTTTTGCTACAGTATTTAAAAACAAAGAGAGAATTCTAACCAAAGCACAGGTATGGAATACATAATTCTTAGCAAAGAATTTTTTCTAAAAAAAATACTATCAACAGCATAGAGGAGGCGTGAATTCAGATCTGAATCAGATTAATCTTCTTAAAGGACCTCTCTGATTATACTATTGTCTGACTCCAAAATCTGTCATTGCTTCATAAGGTTGGTGGAAAGAAGTTCAAATTTCTAAAGCTTGTATGTTCTGTCCCCAACATAATTTGACGACCTTAACTCTTACTACTCTTGTACATGCAGCTACACTTTCCCATGTTTGTTTCAATACTTCTAGTCATATTATTCATTCCAGCTTTCTTACTTTGCCCCATTCTCATCTTTTGAAACATCGATTGCTATCGACTGCTCCTTTGTGCCTGGAAGCTGATGATGGTAAGGAATCGACCTGGCTTTCAAACTCAGATTTACTACTTTCTGATTGCATGATCTTGGTGCCTTCTTTTTTCCCCTTGGCCAGATGGCATGTGGGATCTTAGTTCCCTGACCAGGGATCGAACCCATACCCCTTCCATTGGAATCATGGCATCTAAATCACTGGATCACCAGGGAAGTCCTGATTGCATGATCGTGGGCCAAACATTTTCCATCACTGAGAAAAAAGTCTTCATCAGTAAGTGTGGATCATAATAATCTATTCTCAAACTTACAGTGAGGAATATATTATATATGTTTACCGACATCTACCACAATATCTATCATATAGTAGATGCTCAATAAATTATCAAATGGATATATTTCACGGGCTTCACAGACCACCCAAAGCCATCCATGCATTTTGCATTAGAAATTCTTTAATTTTAATTCATCAATATCAGACAGCCTATTTAAATGAAGAATAGTATGTCAAGAGTGTGTCTGTATGTGCCCATGTTCAAACATGTGCACATGCATGTGTGTGACACAGAGAGTATATATGTGTTGTGGGGCAATGGGGTGGGGTTATTTACTTCAGCAATTACATTTCAGAGGGAGTTGAGGAAACAAGACTTATTTTCAAAATAAGTCAATCAGATGTCAGGGAAGTTGGGTCACTCAAAGGGAGGCCCAGAGTGGACCCAAAGGAGCAAAAGAGGACTGTGCAGAAAGCCGTGGTGGGCTACAGTGTTCTCTAGTTCTCAAGTCACAAGTTATCACTAAGAGAAAGTGAAGAATCTCTTGACAGAAAGGCGGTAACCTGACAGAAGACTTCCGTGACTTATAATTTAAAAGAACAGCTGAAAGCAGATCCTCTTTTTGGCTTTGTCTTTCAACTGAGAATTAACATCAGATGAAAATCAGAATCTCACTAAACCATTTACTAAGAAAGTAGACCATGGAAAGTCTCTCCCTGAAAGCTATCAGAGAAATGGAAAGCAATCAAGAATCAACACTAGAGAACAATTCAAAGGTGCAGTGAAAAGTGGATGGGGGTGGTGTGATACAGAGTACTGTGAAAGAGCAGTCCTATTGTTAAGAGAAAGCCAGTGAGGGGCTCAAAATGTCATCTGAGTGGTGAGCAAAGTGACAGGAACAGAAAGCCAGAGTGAGCAGGGGATGCGAAGAAGCTGTGCTTGCTCTTAAGAAAAGTGATGCTCTGGCAGATTGGCAGAGCCAGCCGTGGGAGGCACCCAGCCACCGAGTCAGTATCTCTAAGGACCACTCCAACGTGTCTTCCTGGAGAACAATTCACAGAAGGGAACTGGACAGGCTCCAGGGCACACCCAACTGGCAGCTGACGGGCAGTTGTGGACATAATCATCTCCACCCTGGGGTCTTCACAAGCAGTTATTGATGGAAATGAAATTGCTCCAATCAGTACTACTATTCAATTCAATAAATTTAGCATAATATTGAGCCACCTGCTATGTATTCTGTGCTGTGCTGACTCAGACAGAACCATCCATTCATTTATTGAGCACCTACTGTGGACCAGGCACGGTTGTGAGCTCTGGCTATATAGCAGTGACTGAAACAGATGAAAAACCCCACCTTTCTGGAGGTTACATACTAGTGAGATCCAAAGAATAAAGCAAGCTAACTGCTACTTAGCATCTATTATGTATCAGGTGCTTTACATACATCATCACATTTAATCCATATAGCAACCTATGAGAAAGTTTATTATCATTATACAGAAGACAAAACTGAGGTTAAAATAGATTAAAAACCAGACTAAGATAACACAGCTAGGCAGTGAGAGAACTGATGCTGGAAACCATCCATGTCTGTCTTATTCCAAAGTGCATGGATTTCTCCTCTAACTTTCTGACCTTCCATAGACCCTCAGGGTGAGTTTCAACACCCTCAAGATTTAACTTTTAGAGACTGCTTTCCAACAGCCATTCAAAAATGCCAGGATTACTCAAGGTTCAGTGGATCAGAATCAGATCTTGGGGATATAGACATGAAAACACATCTCCTTTGCCCTGAACTCTCTCACTCAGTAGGTGAAGAGGCAGTCTGGCAAAGTGCTTAAGAGCCCAGGTGCTGAGGAAAGACTTAGTGACTTCAAGTCTCAGTTCTGCCTCTGCCTGTGTAACCTTGGGGAAGTTGTTTAACTTCTCTATGCCTTGGTTTTCCCACCTGCAAAATGGGAATAATAAAACCTGCCTCATGTTGGGGGAGGACTGCAAGGATCAGGAAGATAATAATAGCAAACACTTATATACTGCTTATTATGTGTCAGGCACTATTCTAACCACTTCATATATGTTAGCTCTTTAATGACAACAAACAGTTCTCAAAGGTCAGGAACTCCTGGAGATCTGTGAGGTCAAAACTATTTTCATAAAAATACTCAGTCGCATGTTACTTTTGGCATTCTCATTTTCTCACAAGTGTACAGTGGAGTTTTCCAGAGACTATATGATGTGTAATATGATCTGTTGATTGAATACAAAAGCAGATATGAGAATCCAGCTAGCTTCTATTGATGCAAGTGTTTAAAAGATTTGTAAAATGAAAAATAATGCTATTTTTCTCACTGAATTTGTTTTGTTTTTGAAAATGTAGTCATTTTTCATTAAAAAGATTTGTATATTAACATAAGCAATGGGTTTACTACTTTTTTAATACACTGATAAACAATTTTTCAAAATTTCTCAGTTTCAACTTCTAATGAGGTAAATATTGACAAATATAAGCCAAATAAACACTCTTTGAGATCCTCAATAATTGTTAATCATCTAGAGGTCCTGCAGCCAAAAAATTTAAGAACCTGTAATATATATAAGATGGGCTCAATAAAGGACAGAAATGGTAGGGACCTAACAGAAGCAGAAGATGTTAAGAAGAGATGGCAAGAATACACAGAAGAACTGTGCAAAAAAGATCTTCATGACCCAGATAATCACGATGGTATGATCACTCCATCTAGAGCCAGACATCCTGGAATGTGAAGTCAAGTGGGCCTTAGAAAGCATCACTACGAACAAAGCTAGTGGAGGTGATAGAATTCCAGTTGAGCTATTTCAAATCCTGAAAGATGATGCTGTGAAAGTGCTGCATTCAATATGCCAGCAAATTTGGAAAACTCAGCAGTGGCCACAGGACTGGAAAAGGTCAGTTTTCATTACAATCCCAAAGAAAGGCAATGCCAAAGAATGCTCAAACTACCACACAATTGCACTCATCTAGTAAAGTAAAGTAATGCTCAAAATTCTCCAAGCCAGGCTTCAGCAGTACGTGAACCATGAACTTCCTCATGTTCAAGCTGGTTTTAGAAAAGACAGAGGAACCAGAGATCAAATTGCCAACATCTGCTGGATCATCAAAAAGGCAAGAGAGTTCCAGAAAAATATCTATTTCTGCTCTATTGACTATGCCAAACCTTTGACTGTGTGGATCACAATAAACTGTGGAAAATTCTGAAAGAGATGGGAATACCAGACCACCTGATCTGCCTCTTGAGAAACCTATATGCAGGTCAGGAAGCAACAGTTAGAACTGGACATGGAACAACAGACTGGTTCCAAATAGGAAAAGGAGTTCGTCAAGGCTGTATATTGTCACCCTGTTTATTTAACTTATGTGCAGAGTACATCATGAGAAACACTGGACTGGAAGAAGTACAAGCTGAAATCAAGGTTGCTGGGAGAAATATCAATAACCTCAGATATGCAGATGACACCACCCTTATGGCAGAAAGTGAAGAAGACCTAAAGAGCCTCTTGATGAAAGTGAAAGAGGAGAGTGAAAAAGTTGGCTTAAAGCTCAACATTCAGAAAACGAAGATCATGGCATCTGGTCCCATCACTTCATGGCAAATAGATGGGGAAACAGTGGAAACAGTGGCTGACTTTATTTTTTTGGGCTCCAAAATCACTGCAGATGGTGACTGCAGCCATGGAATTAAAAGACGCTTACTCCTTGGAAGGAAAGTTATGACCAACCTAGACAGCATATTAGAAAGCAGAGACATTACTTTGCCAACAAAGGTCCGTCTAGTCAAGGCTATGGTTTTTCCAGTGGTCATGTATGGATGTGAGAGTTGGACTATAAAGAAAGCTGAGCACCAAAGAATTGATGTTTTTGAACTGTGGTGTTGGAGAAGACTCTTGAGAATCCCTTGGTCTGTAAGGAGATCCAGCCAGTCCATCCTAAAGGAGATCAGTCCTGGGTGTTCGCTGGAAGGACTGATGTTGAAGCTGAAACTCCAATATTTTGGCCACCTGATGCGAAAACCTGACTCATTTGAAAAGACCCTGATGCTGGGAAAGATTGAGGGCAGGAGGAGAAGGGGACGACAGAGGATGAGATGGTTGGATGGCATCACCAACTCAACGGACATGGGTTTGGGTGGACTCCGGGAGTTGGTGATGGACAGGGAGGCCTGGCTGCTGTGGTTCATGGCGTCGCAAAGAGTCAGACACAACTGAGCGACTGAACTGAACTGAATATATATACTGGACTTCCCAGGTGGCACAGTGGTAAAGAATCCACCTGCCAATACAGGAGATGTTGGTTCAATCTCTAGTTTGGGAAGATTCCCTGGAGGATGAAAAGGCAACCCATTCCAATATTCTTGCCTGGGAAATCCCATGGACAAAGGAGCCTAGTGGGCTATAGTCCATGGAGTTGCAAAGTGTTGGACACAACTTAGCAACTGAACAACAACAATATATATAATACCTAAAATATAATGCCTACAGTATCTGTCACATAGTAAGCACTCAAAATGCTAAGTAATTATTTTAATACCTATAACCATAGTAGGCATCATATGATGAGTGTCTTAAAAGAAATTCTAAATGCTGTAGAAGTCCACAGAAAAGAAAGTTCACATCCAGCTGAAGGATCCTGGAAAGGCTTCATAAAGTAGGAGACATTTGACATGGACACTGAAGAATGAATATGATTGTGAATAGAGAATTTGGTGGAGGGGAGTTAATTCCAGGTGGGAGAAACACTGAAGTGGGAGAGCAGAGGGTGTGCTCTGGAAACAAGAAGTGGTCAGGTTTGGCTGAAACCAAAGCTGTGTGCAAAAGAGGAAGGACAGAGAAGGCTGGAAAGGAAGATCAGTGAGCACATATTCTGTGGAGAGACTTGAGTGCCAGGACGAGGAGTTTGCACGTTACCCAGCAGGTAAAGGGGTGGCCACTAAAGATCATTAGCCAAGGGCTGAGGCTTATAGAGATGACTGGCAGCTATGTTTAGGATTATTTGAAGAGGAT
Source organism: Bubalus kerabau (assembly GCF_029407905.1). NCBI lineage: Eukaryota > Metazoa > Chordata > Mammalia > Artiodactyla > Bovidae > Bubalus > Bubalus kerabau. The sequence goes on along the minus strand of NC_073647.1, from coordinate 72,316,404 downwards.
GAAGCTGGACCTGGAGGACCTGGTTAGAAGGCTATCACCACCGTCCAGGAGAAAGGGAAAAAGAACTGAGCTAAGGTAGTCCAGGGAATGGGAGGCAGGGAAGGGATGTGAAAGAGTAGGGCCATCAGTTAAATAAACATTCAGTGAACTTCCACAACCTACTCTGTTTCTCTCTTCAACATTAAGTACTTCCCCCATTACCCAAAGGTAAGTCATAATGGACATATTTCATATTTATGGCCACTGAACTGTGCCACACCATGGCAGAAGAAACTGAACAGGATAAGTATGTCAGATTTCAAAATGAATGTCCACAAGGAAACCAGGCTCCTAAACTAAAGGACAAAAATGGAGAGATACTAGAGGTGAGGGTAGATATTAAAATCCAGACTCCCTGTACAAATCAAAATTGATGATATATGACTTATGTAATCTAGTGGAAAGGGAAGTTATCAGATGAGCCCAAGGCCAAATGAAAAGCATTTTTTCAAACAGAAGCAAAAGAAATGTTCCACCTGTCCTGAGTAAGAAAATACTCTGCAGCACATGGACATAGAGGGGTGGGGATTAGTATATAATAGTTCCAGGCTTTTGCCCAGTTGATTAATGGTTTGCTCTTGGGTGTTGTTTAAAAGAAAAACAAAAAAGAAGCCAAGCTATTCAGTGACTTACTGCAATGTTCCCTTAGTTTTCATTCCGTTCTTTCTGTACCACGTAAGGCTCAATGAAGTTCCTAGAAAACTCTGGGCATCTGTGCTCTGCTATGCTGGCTGTTTCACAGAATTATGAAGAGGTGGACAGAGGTCTTACAGGCAAATAGAGAGGTATTAAGGTTCTTCCTCTCCCAAGTGGTTAACACATATAGTTTGCCTGGCAGGAGTGAATTTTAGTCTTACTGATCCTGTAAAAAGTTGGCGTAAGTGAAACATTCTCCTGGCAGGATTTCAAGATTGGATTTAAATAGCTGTCTTCTGTAATGGAATATCTTCAGAGTGAGGGAAAACCTTGAGAGTGTTATTTCCCTTGAAGGTTCATTAATACTGTCCACTAGCCGCTCTGTTCTACATTCACCCACAGCCCACTGCCAGTATCGGGTTGTGATTAAGAGACCCAAGTGGGAAGGAGTTTCTGTGTCCTGAGGTGGGATCTGAAAGACTTATCTACTGAGCTCAAGGAGAAGCTCAAGAAGTGCTCAAGGAGAAGCAAATGACCAAACGTCATACCTCCTTCAGTAACAGAAAGAAATAATGACTAATATTCATTGCGGACTTATCAAGTGCCAGATGCACTTGACTTGAATCATCTCAATGGAATCTCACCACAACCCAGAAAGGAAGGCACTATGGTCATATTGTAGGTGAGAGAACAGTGTCAGAGTTTTAAGTGACTGTTGAAAAGCATACACTAGCTAGGAAGTGGCAGAGCGAGAATTTGAACCCACATCTGATCCTTTCTATGATGCTTCACCACCACTAAAAGAGGTTTGTTTGTTTTCAATTGAAGTATTGTTGATGTATACTATTATCTTAGTTTCAGGTGTACTATGCAGTGATTTGATATTTGCATTCATTATGAAATGATCACCACAATAAGTATAGTAGCCATCTGCCTCTGTACCAAGTTACTGCAATATTATTGCCCATGTACCTTATGCTGTATGTTACATCCCCAGGGCTTATTTATTTTGTGACTACAGGTTTGTGCCTCTTAATCCCCTTAAAGGGTTTCTTTTTTGGTTTCTCCTGAATGTTCGTGCTTTCTGACAGGGCAGACCATGTTTTTTGGTACTCCAGATGATTACAACACCATGGATCTCTGCATTGCCCTGTAGAATTCTCCCTCATCTGAAGGCCTTTGAGGTATCATGTCAGCCAACCACCTCAGGAAGCTCCCCTAATCCATTTGGGAAAATAGAATCTCAGATTAAGGTCATCTTTTCCAGTGCCTCAGCTCCTGTCGACTCTTCTCTCTAACATCCCTGTCTAGAGGCTCTCACTCGTGCTTGAAGACTTCCAGTCAGAGCTTGCTTCATGGGCATATGGCTATTTCATTTTCTGCTGGGCCCAGCAAATTAGGTGGTAATTCTGCTTCCAATGAAGAGAAACTCATTAGCTCAGGAGGCAGTCCATTCCATCATTGGACTCCTCTGTCTCCTAGCTAGGACATCCTTATGGTGTGAAGAAATCTGTTTACTCTCAGCTTCTTCCCACTGGCTTCAGAAACAAACAGACTAACTCTTCAGCCTCCTCATTATGGCTCTAAGCGTCATTTCACCTCTCTGAACCTCAGTTGCCTCATCTCTAAAATGGGGAGGGGGTAAAGGGATGGATGAAATAGGTGAAACGGACTAAGGGGTACAAACTACCAGTTATAAAGAAATAAGTCACAGGGACAGAATGTACAACACACAGCATATTCTATTATAATGTAATAACTGTCAACAATATTATAATAGCTTTGTATGGTATGTAATCTATAAAAATATCAAATCACTATGTTGTACACTTGAAACTAATACAACGCTGTAAGTCAACTGTACTTCAATAAAATGTATAGGATGGAAATATTATCATTAGAACTTTTGTACCAACCTAATACCTTCTTTGCAGGGTTTTTTTTTAAGGACCGATAGGACATAGCACATTGTATGTAGTCAAAGAACGTTAACTGTAATTAACACCATTATTACCCCTACCATGAACACATTGAGTGCAAAGGACAGAACACGGTACAGAACACAGATCCTCATGTGTTCTTTACCTAAATTGAGAAAATCGCTTGAAGTGTCTTGCATTTTTGCTATTCTTCTTACTGTCCATGCTAAGAAAACTTGATATCCTTAGCCCACCATTCATTTTACCTTTAATGTACTCTAACCAGTCTTCTAATTTAATTTTAACAAATAAACTTCTCAGTAGTAGCTATAGTATTTTACCATAGGATTGTTTAGTGTTTTAATTTCATGTAGTAACTTCCCATCCCTGATCTCATCTGAATTTTACAATAACTCCATGAAGCAGGCAGGGCAGGCATTAGTTCATTCATTCATTCCTTTGTTCATTCATTCATCTATTCAACCACTATTTAGTGAGGCTCTACTATCTGCCAGGCCCTATACTAGGGGTTAGGGTGAATAAAGCAGAACTGGTTACAACTCTCTAGACTCCCGAGTCCAGGACTTGTATTCCAGTAGATTTGCAGATGAGGAAACGAACCTCAATGTTTAAATAATCTGCATGTGATGAGCAGGAGGTAGAGCCAGCACTAGAATAAGAATTTCTAATAATGCTTATTCTTGTAGATATGCCACTCTTCACTTCTGTCTCTTGCTCTCCTGCATCCAGCTCTAAAGCATGTTGTTTGCTATTAAGACTGTTCTTTCTAAACACCAGTTTCAGCCTTGCTGATAGTTTGGTTACACAAAGTTTCCACTAGTCTGTTGGTTCAACATCAAGTCACCCCAGTGTCTCTGACCTGTTTCATGAGCTTGACTACTTGTCTGGATAACCTGTTAGCAATGATTTCACCCAGTCTCCTTACTCCTTCCACGATGAGTTCATGTTTCTTTGGCTGGCCAGATAATATAATTTTCTTTCTAAAATGCTGAAGTGGCTCCCAATTGATATCAAGTCCAAACGTACCACCTGGCTTTCCAGGCCCTCCGTAATCTATTCCCACCTTGCCTTTGAACTCTCTTTACTCCCCCCACTTTCACACATTCACCCCAAGCTCATTTCCTAGCCTGTGGCTTATTCGTGCACCTCATCACTCCTGTTAGCTCCATCCCACAAACCTGGAAGCTCTCTTGTATCCCTTCTATCTAAAATAAATCCTACTTATGGAACTTCTCTGCTGGTCCAGTGGCTAACACTCTGTGCTCCCAATGCAGGAGTCCTGGGTTTGCTCCCTGGTCAGAGAGCTAGATCCCAAATGCTGCAACTAAAAAAGCCCACCTGCCACAACTAAGACCTGGCACAGCCAAACAAATAAATAAATAAAAATAAAATAAATCCTGCTTAGCTGAAGTCTTACTTCCTATAGGAAGCCTGCTTTAATGGCTCCAGCTCTCGATGATCTCACCAGCAACCAAATAGTTCTACATCCGAGTTTTAAAAATTAATTGCCTAAGCACACGCTAGAGAAGGACGCATTTGACAGCCCTTCATTTGAAAAAGTCCTGGGGGTTTTAATTGGCCTCCTGCTCAATATGAATCAATAGTAGTGATGCAGTTGCAAATATATAAATAGATAGATAGCTGGGAGGTACAATCTCAGGCTATTTTAAAGGAAATATCATGCCTAGATTGAGAGAAATAATGCCTCCACTGGCTCATTAATTCACTCGCTCATTCATTTCAAACACATCCATCTCTTTTCAAAGTGCTTATCCTCTGTTCCAGAAATTCCACCTTTAAGAATTTATCCCACAGAAATACCATGCAGTATTATTTGTCTCTAGTAAGTTTTGAGATTTTCCTTTTATCCTTGATATCCTGAAGTTCCATCATGATGCATCTAGAAGTTATCCATTTGTCTTCATTTATTCTGTTTAGGATTAGGTACAGGATCTTAACCTGAGGACTTGTGTCTTATGAATTCTGAGAAATTCACAGCCATTTCTCTTCAAACATTACTTTTTCCTGTTTTTTTCTCTTCTGGAATTTCTGCTAGATGTATGTGGAGCTTCTTATTCTATCATCTGTATCTTCTAATTTCTCTTTCATGTTTAGCATTTTTATAGTGTTGTTCTATATTTTATGAATATCTCAGCTTTATTTATTTCACTAATTCTTCCCTCATCCATGCCTTATTTGTAGCTTAACCTGCCAGTTGAATTTGTAATGTTTCAGTGGGATGAGAACTAATGTCTTCCAATGATCATCCCATATTTTCTATAGTCTTCATTTCTAGAACTTTTCTTTCATAAGTGTTAGTTGCTCAGTCGTGTCTAACTCTTTGCCACCACATGGACGGTAACCTGCCAGGCTCCTCTATCCATGGAATTCTCCAGGCAAGGATACTGGAGTGGGTAGCCATTTCCTTCTCCAGGGGATCTTCCCGCCCCAGGGATCGAATCTGGGTCTCCTGCATCATGGGCAGATTCTTTACTGTCTGAGCCACCAAGGAATCCCTTATATATATATTCCTCCATTCTTTGATGGAATATATATATATATATATACACACACATATATACATATAGTCTTCCTAACTCAGGGATCTGACCCAGGTCTCCCACATTGCAAGCAGATTCTTTACCATCTGAGCCACCAGAAAGTCCATATACAACATATACCATATTATATATGATGTAAATATATATATATATATATGTATTCTGGAGTTTTTTCCTCTTTAAACCCTTTAATATACAATATTTTGAAGTATTTTTGGATTGCTGTATTGTCCATAATTCCTTGGAACTGAATTCTCCCATTTCTTGTGTATATTAACTAAACTTGATTGTAATGGGCTTCTTCATGTGCTTTATAATTTTCTACATGAGCTTATCTTCTACAGGAGTTACATTCTGTGAGGATTTTACTCTGAGTTGAAGAGGTGGCCCTGTGGGCAGTTTTTAATTTGCCCCTACCGGAGTTCTATGGCATTCCCAGTTCTGGAAAAGTTTTTATGTAAAGGTCTCAGCTCGAGATTTCTGAAATACATGGGCATTATGAATTTGGGTCTCATACCAGTGTGTAGCTCAGGATTAAACATTTTAAACTTCTTAGAGATGAGTTTATTTTCACCCCTGTCCTATGGAAAATGGCCTACATCTTATTTGTAGTAATGTAGTATAGTATAATCGGAGAAGGCAATGGCACCCCACTCCAGCATTCTTGCCTGGAAAATCCCACGGACGGAGGAGCCTGGTAGGCTGCAGTCCATGGGGTCGCTAAGAGTCGGATAAGACTCAGCGACTTCACTTTCACTTTTCACTTTCATGCTTTGGAGAGGGAAATGGCAACCCACTCCAGTGTTCTTGCCTGGAGAATCCCAGGGACGGTGGGGCCTGGTGGGCTGCCGTCTATGGGATCGCACAAAGTCGGACATGACTGAAGTGACTTAGCAGCAGCAGTATAGCATAATAAAGACTATGGATCCTGGAATCAGAATACCTGGTCTGAATCTTATACCTACTACTTCCTAGCAGTGTAACCTTAAGCAATTTATTAATCCTTAAACATTTTCTCCCTTATTTGTAAAATGGGGGTTATAACAGTACCTCCCTTAATGGGGTTTTGTGAAGATTAAAGAAATTAACACATGCAAAATATATAGAACAGTACCTGGCACATTGTGTGTACTGATCAAGATTTGTTATTATTGCACATCTGTCTAATTGACAAAGGTGGTTTCAATTCATAAATGAGGCAGGTCTCCACTGCTCCTTGTTTTGTGCAGGAAGCACAGGTCTAAGTCAATTCCAAGCCCTTTGGAGGACCCCAAACCTCAGTCTCCAAAGTGCTTATCTGGTTCCGTTATCCCTGTGAGTTGTGACACTTCAATTTGTGTCATTGCCAGGGTTTTGAGTTCTACTTTTGTTTCTGGTATCTGGAAGTTTTCCTTTCTTGCTTCTCGAGTTCAGCTATATATTTTGTGGTTAAATTTTATCCAGTGTGTCCCTGGGTTTTGAGAATCATTGCTTCTAATATGGACCAATATTAGATAACTAACTGTCCAATAATAGGGGATTTGTTAAATAAATTAAGATACATTTTTCAAATGGAATACAATTCAGCTATAAAAATAATGAAGTAGGTCTGCATACCTATATGAGCTGACATAGAATACAGACTGTTGCATTGTTAAGTGAAAAAAAGCAAGAAACAGAGATGGGTGTCTATATTGTGTATATATAAATATGTACATTTTTGTACACAGAAAAGGTACTGGGAGGATGCCCACCACAGACCATTACTATGACTAATTCTAGCATGGATATGAGGGATAGACTTTTACTTCACTCTTTTTCCTTTAGTTATAATTTAAAAAATAATAGGTAGGCATTTCTTTTAAAAATACATAATTTGAATAAAGAGAAAAACAAACACTCCCTCTCCAACTTCATCCCCTTTCTCTCCAAAAGAAAAGATAACCAGCATGTACCACGTATGCGCTTGGCCAGGAGCTGAGACAATAATGATGAATAAGCTTCATTCCCTGCCATAAGAAGCTCAAGATCTAATGGGAGAGACATGCATAAATAATCAGAGTGCTGTAAGAAATGTTCTCAAGGAGCTGGGGAAATATCTAACTTTCTCAGAAGGAAGGGCTCTCAGGGAAGCCTCACAGGGGAGCTGGGACCTGAACAAAGTGGAGTTCACCAAATAGACACCAGGGCACGGTGGCAGTCAAGGGTCTAGTAGGAAACAAACAGCATACTGAAACAGGATACATGAGGGGAGTTTAATGATGGGACTGTTTACAATCATGTGAGCAGCGTTAAGGGAAATCAAGAAAGGATGGTGAGACAGCCCAGGGAGCCTTTACCATCTTTATACCTGAAGGGCCAAGAGGAAGGAGCAGTTATCAGAACCCAGAAAGAGTAGCTGTAGCTATAAAAGATGGCTGCCAAAAAAAGTCTGTGGCCTATGATAGATTCTTCTAGAAGGACTCAACCAAACTGCTACCACTCCACAGAGAAGGGGATAGGAGAATAAATATTCAGATTTTAATCTGCTTCCGGTCTCCCTTGGGTTTTGTTTTTGTTTGTTTTTTTTTTTTTTTTTGCCATGCCTTGTATCCTGTGGGGTCTTAGTTCCTCGACCAGGGATCAAACCCATGCCCCTTGCAGTGGAAACGTGGAGTCTTAACCACTGGACTGCCAGGAAATTCCTTCCAATCCCTTGTTAATGATTCCCATTGGCCATATCCAGTGAGAATTCAGAGAAGAAACTCAGTTAATACAGTCCACAAAGGTCAGCCTCTAGAGGTACAGGGAAAGAGTGGAGAAGGGTGAAAAGTAGATCCACTGAGGGTATCCAGAAACTCTCTATATGTTCCTCTCAATTTTTCTGTGAGCCTAGAACTGCTCTAAAAAATAAAGACTTTTTTTTTTTTTAAAGTAGATCTGGAGAGACAAATAGGGACTATTCCAAATAGGCGTTTTATGCAGAGAGCGCCATATGGGTAAAGGAATAAGAGCAAGAAATCACAAGGGGTATTTGAGAAGCAGAGCATAGTTTTGTGTGACTAAATAGTTGGGCTTATGAGGGAGGACAAAGGTGAGGTCATGGAGTGAGGAAAATGTGAAAGGAGTGTTGCCAAACTGTATGAGTTCCAAATAGATTTGCAAACTGTCAGCTCACGGGACAAAATGGACCTGTAAATATATTTTGTCTTGAGTTTGAATGTGAATATCTTTAGACAACTACATGGACTCCACAGGTCCCACTACTTGCCAGTGTCTCACAACTGGTCTACCTCAGTTTTTAAAAAGTATCTACTTTCCACTGAAGACATGTGGAGGAGAACATCCATATCAGAGCTGGCCCCGGAGAAAGCAAAGCAGGTGGGTTTGGAAACCATGACAAATTAAGAGTTTTTGCCTTGCAGAAGAGATGATTTAGAAGGACATAATGACTTTCTCCAAGCCAACCAAAAGCTTGCACAGAGAAGAGGGAGTAGATTTATTTTGTCTTATACTTTCATTCACTTGGCAAACATGTGTAGCCTGTCCCATTCGTACCAGGCTCCAAATAGCTGAACTAGGCTTAATGGGTATACGTTTCAGGAAGGCAGATTTAGGCTCGGGATAGTGATTATTGGGGCTTCCCTGGTGGCTCAGATGATAAAGAATCTGCCTGTAATGCAGGAGACCTAGGTTGGATCCCTGGGTTGGGAAGATCCCCTGGAGAAGGGAATGGCTACCCACTCCAGTATTCTTGCCTGGAGAATCCCACGGACAGAGGAGCCTGGCAGGCTACAGTCCATGGATTCAAAGAGTCAGACATGACTGAGCAACTAACACATAGTGATTGATTATTAACCATTTTGGGTCTCGGGCCCCTTTTAATCTGATAAAAGGTATGGGTCTTCTCCATTGAAATATATACATTCTTTTTTGTTTCACAGATACTTATTGAGCATCTATCATGTGCCAGGCACTGGGGTAGGTACTGGGGATAGAGCTGCTGCTGCTGCTGCTGCTGCTAAGTCGCTTCAGTCATGTCCAACTCTGTGCGACCCCATAGACGGCAGCCCACCAGGCTCCCCCCATCCCTGGGATTCTCCAGGCAAGAACACTGGAGTGGGTTGTTATTTCCTTCTCCAATGCATTAAAGTGAAAAGTGAAAGTGAAGTCGCTGAGTCTTGTCCGACTCTTCACGACCCCATGGACTGCAGCCCACCAGGCTCCTCCACCCACGGGATTTTCCAGGCAAGAGTACTGGAGTGGGTTGCCATTGCCTTCTCTGCGGGATAGAGCAGTGACAAATAAAATCCCTGTATTCCTGAAGTTTACATTCTAGTGGTGGAGAGAGATAATGAACAAGCAAGCAAATATTAATATATCAGAAAATAAGTGCTGTGGAGAAAAATAGAGCAATGGGAAGTGATAGAAAAACATGCAGAAAATGGCAATTTTTAAATGAGATAGTCGAGGAAATGTCACTGGTAGTATCATTTGCACAGAGGCCTGAGGGAAGCAAGTGAGTAAGCCTCTGTGGGAAAAGAACATTCCAGTTGGAGGGAACAGCAAAGGCCCTCTGGGAGTTATCTTGGCATGTCTGAGAAATAGCAAGCAGGCCATATGGCTGAAGCTGAGTAATCAAGGGAAAGAATGGTAGGGTTGAGTTCAGAGAGGTAACGGGGAAGAAGCCAGCTCCTGTAGAATCTTCTAAGTGATTCTAAAGAGTTTGCTTTTACCTTGAACAATATAAAAAGCCATGGGCAGGCTTCAAGCAGATGCATGACCTGATCTGATTTACACATTTAATGGATTTGGGGCTTCCACAGTGGCTCAAACAGTAAAGAATTTGCCTGCAGTGCAGGAGACCCAGGTTCAATCCCTGAGTCGGGAAGATCCCCTGGAGAAGAAAAAGGAAATGGCAACCCACTCCTATTCTTGCCTAGAAAATCCCATGAACAGAGGAGCATGGTGGGCTACTGTCACAAAGGGTCGCGAGGTCACAAAGAGTCAGATACGACTGGCCAACTCAAACACACACACACACACACACAGAATTTTGTGATGGTCCAGATAAGAAGTGATGCTGGCTGGGACTAAGGCAATAGCAGCAGAAATAACAAGAAGTGATCAGGTTCTAAATATGTTTTGAAAGACTCAACCCACAGTATCACTGATTGATACTGTGAGGTGTGAGAAAAGGGGAGGCGTCAAGGAAGGCTCTAAGTTTGGCCTGAAATTCTAGAAACATGGGTAAAGAAGACTGTGGGATAAACAGGTCTAAGGAAAATAGTCATTCTGGTTTGGGAGAATTTTGAGTTGAGAGGCCAATTAGACAGCCTAATGGTTAGAAAGATGAGGAGAACCCAGCAAAGGATACTAAGAAAGAGTAGCTAGCAAAGAAGGAGGAGAACCAATACAGAGTGGTGTCTCAGAAGCCAAGTGAACAAATTGTTTCAAGAAGGGAGTGATCAACTGTGTCAAATGCTGCTGTTGGGTCAAATAAAATGAGAACAGAAAAAGGATCATTGTATTTAACACTGAGGAGATACTATTGACCTTGACATGAATCATTCTGGTGGAGTGCTGGGGGCAAAAGCCTGATTGGAGAGGGTTCAAGAGAGACTAGTAGGAGAAAATATGTTTTGCTTTAAGGAGAGAGAAAAAAAAATGGGGCTGTAGCTGAGGCAAAGAAAAGTTTTGTTTTGTTTCTTAACATTGGAGATGTTGGTTTGGTGAGAGAAAAATTGCTGATGTCATAGAGGGAGAGAAAAATGACTAGAGTCATGACCTTGGTAAGTTCAAAAGGGGAAAGATCTAGTACACAAGTGAAGGAGTCAGCCATTGGTGGAATTACAGACAGTTCATTCCTAGTGACAAGCAGGAAGGCAAGGTTGACAAGCAGGAAGGCAGGGTATGTGGATAGAGATACAAGTAGGTTTGTAGATACCATGGTAAGAGTCTGCACTTGTTCTCTTCTGACATTTTCTATTTTCTCAGTGAAATGAGAAGCAGAGTCAGCAGCTGAGAATGAGGATAGGGGAAGGGGTTTGGGAGGAGGATAGGGAAGGTGTAAAACAGCCACTGGGCTTCCCCAGTGGCTCAGTGGTAAAGAATCTATCTGCCAATGCAGGAAATGCAAGAGACGCGGATTCGATCCCTGGGGCAGTAAGATTCCCTAGAGAAGGAAATGGCAACCCACTCCAGTGTTCTTGCCTGGAGAATCCCATGGACAGAGGAGCCTGGCGGGCTACAATCTATGAGGTCACAAAGAGTTGGACACAACTGAGTGAGCACGCACATACACATGCAAAACAGCCATCAGAGAGAGTTCAAGAACGGTTGAATGAAGAAAATGTAGGGAAATTGGAGGGTAGCATGAAGGGCCCACTTGAGGTTAATGGTCATGAATTGAAAGTGAGACTAGTTAGCATGGTTTTAAGAATTTTCTAATCTTGTTCAGCTGCTGGGGCAGGTTTGGAATAGATAGAGAGTTGGATTTAACCAGGATTAGGTGTCTGTTGCTCAACTAAGATGGGGGTGGAGAGAAGCAAGGGAGATATAGGATGTGTGCAAAACAGTGAATATAATGGTGCACATAGGATCTAAGCTGTACAAAGAAGACAATGATGACACTAGGGGACTGAGAACAGTTCAGCACATAATTGTTCTCTTGTTAACTTTTGTCATGAAAGGGCTAAAAAGCAGCCATTCCTGTTACCAAGTAGGAGGGCACCAGTGGCCTTGAGCAGTGTTCTCACGATTGTGTTCCTCAAAACCACTAGGCCCTCATCATCAAGCCTGTAAGTGAAGTCACAAAACCTTGAAAGCCCTGTGTTCCCCATCCTTCTCAGGGGGATCCAGCCTGTTAACATATCAAGGATTCTGAATATTCCTGTAGTTGGGAAATCCCATTTGACTAATCCAGCTGTTCACAACTTTGCCTGTTCATAGGGCTCTTTCTTGTGTAACACTCTTATTCATAAGATGAATATGAATTAGTCCATCCCCAAGGACTAATATTCTGTGGAACAACTTTGAAAAACACTAAGTTAGGGATCATATTGGGGATTAGAACCTGAGTTTTAGGCCAAAGCCTCACTCACTGCAGCCTTTCTCCAAGGTGGTGTGTGTTGCAGAAACTCACACCCTCCCCAAGCCATCTCACTGTCTGCAGCTGAGCTTGCCCTTGGAGACTGGGGTTCTAGCCAGTTCCCTGACAGCCCCTCAAAACCCTGATATTGTCAGTACAGCTGATTCCCTCATTTTCATTCAGCTGCAGCTCTCCCATGTTATCTTGTCAATAATTTAAGAGATATTATTGTGTCAGTGCACTGAAGGTGATATGAACATTTATTAACCACTTTCTTGAGTCAGGCACTCTGCTTGGCGTTTCACATATATTTTCTCACTCACTCTTCACAATAACATGGTGAGAAGGTAGCTGTTATTAAAAAAAAAAAAAATTCAGGAAAATCACCAGTAACCATTGTTCATCAGAAACTTGTTGCCTGGAAGAAGAGAAATAAGTTTAGTCAGTAATGAGTGATGTGTTTGTGACAAACAGATCTGAAGCCCTAGGAACGTCATAGAATTGAATGTTGAGCTGAAAGGGACATTTAGAGATCAAGTTAAGATAGTAGAGGTTATTGTATTCTCCTCAAGATTTATTACATAAATTGTCTCAGGAGAGCAGGATTAATAAATTTTGCCATAAGTGTTTTGATTTAAATCAAGCCATATAAAATGATATTGTCACACAAATTAAAGTCTACAGATCATGCTGTAAGAATGCAATATTGTAATTGGTTATTGGCTGGAATTGTAAATGAACATTTAGAGTTGAATCTGTGTTTCACTGCTGTGGAAGCCCGATTTCACCAGAATGCCGTGGTCCTTAAACCTAAGTGTATCTCAGAATTATTCCAGTTACCTGTTTTAAAAGGTAGGTTCCCGTACTCTAGCTTCAGAAATACTAACTCAGTAAGCCTGGTGGGTGTGTGTGTGAGTGCTCGCATGCGTGTTAGTCACTCAGTCTGTCCGACTCTGCGACCCCATGGACTGTAGCCCGCCAGGCTCCTCTGTCCTTGGAATTCTCCAGGCAAGAATACTGGAGTGGGTAGCCATTCCCTTTTCAAACTGTTTATGGGGTTCTCAAGGCAAGAATATTGAAGTGGTTTGCCATTCCCTTCTCCAGTGGACCACATTTCGTCAGAACTCTCCACTTATTGTTTATTTAACTTATATGCAGAGTCAGTTCAGTTCCGTTCAGTTCAGTCACTCAATCATATCTGACTCTTTGTGACCCCATGGACTGCAACATGCCAGGCTTCTCTATCCATTACCAACTCCCGGAACCTACTCAAACTCATGTCCATTGCATCGGTGATGCCATCCAACCATCTCATCCTCTGTCGTCTCCTTCTCCTCCCACCTTCAATCTTTCCCAGCATCAGGGTCTTTTCCAGTGATACGCAGAGTACATGATGTGAAATGCTGGACTAGATAAGGCACAAGCTGGAATCAAGATTTCTGAGAGAAATACCAATAATTTCAGATACACAGATGACACCACCCTTATAGCAGAAAGCGAAGAAGAACTAAAGAGCCTCTCAATGAAAGTGAAAGAGGAGAGTGAAAAAAATGGCTTAAAACTCAACATTCAAAAAACTCAGAGCACGGCATCTGGTCCCATCACGTCATGGCAAATAGATGGAGAAACAATGGAAACAGTGATAGACTTTATTTTCTTGGGCTTCAAAATCACTGCAGATGGTGACTGCAGCCATGAAATTAAAAGACGCTTACTCCTTGGAAGACAAGCTATGACCAACCTAGAAAACATGTTAAAAAATAGAGACATTTCTTTGCCAACAAAGGTCCATCTAGTCAAAGCTATGGTTTTCCCAGTAGTCATGTATGGATGTGAGAGTTGGACCATAAAGAGAGCTGAGTGCCGAAGAACTGATGCTTTTGAACTGTGGTGTTGGAGAAGACTCTTGAGAGTCCCTTGGACTGCAAGGAGATCCAACCAGTCTATCCTTTAGGAAATAAGTCCTGAATATTCATTGGAAGGACTGATGCTGAAGCTGAAACGCCAATACTTTGGCCACCTGATGCGAAGAACTGACTCATTAGAAAAGACCTTGATGCTAGGAAAGATTGAAGGCAGGAGGAGAAGGGGATGACAGAGGATGAGATGGTTAGATGGCATCACCGACTCGATGGACGTGAGTTTGAGCAAGCTCTGGGAGTTGGTGAGGGACAGGGAAGCCTGGCATGCTGCAGTCCATGGGGTCACAAAGAGTCAGACACGACTGAGTGACTGAACTGAACTGAACTGAGCCATTTCCTTCTCCAGGGGATCTTCCCAACCCAGTCATTGAACCCAGGTCTCCTGCATTGCAGGCAGATTCTTTACTAGCTGAGACACCAGGGCCAGGAAGTTTGCACTTTTAACAAGCTCCCTTGGTTATACTCAGTGGTCCATCACTATGGGTGGTCCACCGACTGATCACAACCTGATAAACACATTGCAAAGGTTTTTCTCTTCCTAATCAAGGTGTTAGCAGGGCTGGGGGCAGTTGTTCTGCAGAGATCAAAAAACTGTTTCTATGTTTCTACTGTCATCATAGCCCCTCACCATCATCCCTGTGAGTGAAGTCACAAAACTTGGAAAACCCTGTGTGCCCCATCCCTCTCTTGGAGATTCACATTGCCTATTAACTTAGCAAGGACTCTGAATATGTCTGTACTTGGGAATCCACATTTGATTAAACCAGTGGTTCACAACTTGATTGTTCATGGGGCTCTTTCGTATGTAATACTATCAACGTCCATCCCCAGGGACTAATACTCCCTGGAACATACTTTGAGAAATACTAATTTAGGAAGCAGGCTGGGGGTTCGAAACTGAGTTTCTACTGTTTCTGGATCCCTATTTTTTCTACTGAATCTCATCTTAGTGTGATAAAGAACTCTTAAAGGCATCTCCTTCCCTATGTTTGGATGATGGGGGCCGAGGCTCGGGAGCAAACATAGAAGGTTCTTATGAGGAACCTTTCTGGGACATCACATTGAGGTAGAATCCAAATTCCTCCTAGAAGCTTTTAAGTAATTAGAAATTCTTCTGTATACTCATAAATTTGTGGCACTTCATTAGTGTGGTCTCTTACATGGTAAAGAAATGGGCATGGATTGTAGGCTGTGAGATGCTTGTATCCTAAAGGGATCTTGCCAAGATACAATCCTCAGTTTCACAGGTTCTAAAACTCAATTTTTTTCAGTTTTAACCAGGGAGTGATTAAGCTCTGGGGGACACATTTCACACAATCTAAAGTTACAAAGAAGTGTTTTGGAAACCAAAATGTCAATTTATTAATTCATCTTGATAATTAATTACAAAGCAAACCTATGTCAACAAGTGCGTCCTCTTCCCAGTAGGAAATCTACTTAGGAAACCAAATAAAAGGCAAAGCAAACGCCTTTTGGTGGAGGCAGCCTGGTTTAGTGAAAAGAGCCAAGATTTTAGAGTCATCCAGATCTAGGTTAGAATCCCAGCTAGGCTACGTGTAGTGAGTTGAATGCTGTTCTACAAAAAGATATGTCCAATTGGAACCTCAGAATATGTGATCTGATTTGGGATAAGGGTCTTTGCAGATGTAATTAAGGTAAGGATCTCTATATGAGGTCAGCTGGATTAGGGTGGGCTCTAAATCCAATGATGAAAGTCCTTAAAATAGAAAGAGAAGAATGAGACATAGGGGAGAAGGTCATGTGAAGATAGAGGCAGAGGTGGGAATAATGCAGCCAGTAAGTCAAGCTAAGTCCGCAGCCACCAGAAACGAAGAAGAAACTGGGAATGCAATCTCCCCTAGAGACTTTGGATGAAGCATGGCCCTGCCAATGCCTTGATCTCAGATTTTTGGCCTCCAGAACTGTGAGAGAATGCATTTCTGTTGTTTCAAGCCACTAAATTCGTGGTAATTTGTACAGTAGCCATGGGAAACTAGTATTGCTCATTTAGTTTTATGGACTTGTGTAAGCCACATTACCTCTGTGAGCCTCAGTTCCCTCATCTGAAAACAGGGCTAACTATAGAAACCTATGAGGTCATAGGGTTACTGTGGGGAAAGTCAGTTCATTTATATAAAGTGCTCGGTTTAGAGTAGGTGCTTATTATTTAGTACAAGGTGGCTGTTGTTACTGGTGAGTGAGGAAGTCAGTAGAGTGTGGGATGTTTTGAAAAGATGGAGTCATATAGTTCATACAGCCTGATGCAACCATCCATTCCCTATCAGAAAGACAGTAAATACATCACCAGGTCAAGCATGGCATGAGAGAAACAACTTCTTTCTAATTATTTTTGTTTGTTTTTATAATGGTTAAATAGCTTACTTAGCCATATCATATCATAAATCCCTTCTTAGCTTTGATGGGCCTTCTAGCCATAGCATTCGCAAGGCTACAGTAGGGTTTTTCCACTGTTTACACTTTAGAGCATTGCCTCTTAATGACATATAGGGAGGCCACTTATCTAATCAGTACATGGTGGTTTTTTTGTGTGTGTGTGTGTGAGCAACCAATCCCATTTCTGCAGTGGGCAACTTTCCTATCAGTTTAACTCCTCCAGCGTGGTATTTTTCTTATTGGTTGTCCTGAGCTCTAGAGTTGGGGGCCCTCTTCCCTTTTAATCTGTATCCCTCTGTCTCCATTTTCAGAGACCTGTGAATTCATAGAGCTATGTCTATGTTCTCACCAACCTGTTTATAAACAAAAAATTCTTTCATCTCTGTACCTGATATCCTACATTCCCACCCACACAGCCCCAACCAGTATTAGGTCTGGGAGACAAAGGAGATTGTGCCCTATTCATCCTTATAGATTCTGTCTTGTATACTTTATGGCATATGGTAAATAGGCTTCCTAGGTGGCACACTGGTAAAGAATTCACTTGCCAATGCAGGAGATGCAAGAGATATGGGTTCAATTCCTGAGTTGGGAAGATCCCTTGGAGTAAGAAATGGCAAACTACTCCAATATTCGTGCCTGGAAAATCCCATGGACAGAGGAGCATATGGGCTACAGTCCATGGGATCAGGACTGATTCTGAAGCTGAAGCTCCAATACTTTGGCCACCTGATGTGAAGGGCCTACTCATTGGAAAAGACCCTGATGCTTTTTCATTAGGAGGAAAAGGGGCAAGAGAGGATGAAATGGTTGGATAGTGTCACCGACTCAATGGACATGAGTTTGAGCAAACACTGGGAAAGAGTGAAGGACAGGTAAGTCTGGCATGCTGCAGTCCATGGGGTCACAATGAGTTGGACAGGACTTAGCCACTGAACAACAACAAAAAAAGATGAGGAAAGACAGTAAATCTTGACCCTGGAGTCAGGCAGACCTGGATTTAAATCCTAGCTCCCCTTTTTGCTAGCTGTGGGGCCTTGAGAAAATTACTGCAGCTCTTGGGACCTCAATTCCCTCATCTATAAAACAATGGTAATAGTGGTACCTAGCTCCTAGATGTTTTATAAGGATTAAATGAGTTAATATGAATAAAGCCCTTAGGACAGTACCATATACGTAAGTGAATGCTCAGTAAATGTTTGCAATGACTGAAGAACTATATGAAATAATAAATAAGTGAACGTACATTTCAACAGGAAGACATATAACTCCAGGAAATCTTTAGTGCCTATAAGAAATTCAGGGAAGGATGGGAGAAGAGTCAGTAAGGACGGGTGAATACTTCATTTACCATGTCTCTTATCATGTGATTCCTACTGTTGGGAGTACTTGAAAGCTGAAGTTTATCAGAACAAACCAGTCAAGCCAAATGCATGGATGGAAAATAACATTTCATATCATAACAGTAACAGTTGCTCAGCTTCAGAGAGTACTCCAAAACATGATAAAGTGCTGAAAAGTGTAGCATTGTCAACAGAAGCTATTCCTAGCAGTTGTCTTAAATTAATTAAAAATACTGATTCTGGCGTTCTGGTTTTAGTACAGAGCACTTGAGTTATTATTGTTATTAGAGTGTCTGAGTCAGGAGGATCACATAGACAAATGATAACATTAAAGGAAGTCAGATGAAATTTCACACATCAGGGGCGCTGCACAGGCAATGGATGTAACTTTCACATCATATGACATTCTTTAAGTAGTAGTGTAGGGATGACAGGGGAAGGGAGGAAGGAGAATTGATATGCTGGAAACGTAGCCAGAATCAGCTGTTGCTAAACATTCTGCACCATCAATGGGTCTATGATATCTATCCCAACCCCCCAGTCTCCTATCCCCCACTGATACATTCCTTCAACAAAAATATATTGGGCACGAAGGCAATGGCACCCCACTCCAGTACTCTTGCCTGGAAAATCCATGGATGGAGGAGCCTGGTAGGCCGCAGTCCATGGGGTCGCTAAGAGTAGGATACGACTGAGCAACTTCACCTTCACTTTTCTCTTTCATGCACTGGCGAAGGAAATGGCAACCCACTCCAGTGTTCTTGCCTGGAGAATTCAGGGACGGTGGAGCCTGGTGGGCTGCCGTCTATGGGGTCACACAGAGTCGGACATGACTGAGGCGACTTAGCAGAGTATAACATGCCAGGAACTGTTCTGGGTGTCAGGAATATAACAGTAAACAAAAATCCTTGCCTTCCTGGAACTTACATTCTAGTAGGGGTCAACAGTATGGCTCATGGACAAATTCTGGCCCATCACTTGTTTTGGTAAATAGCATTACTGAGACACAGCCACACATCTCTTGATGTATCATCTATGACTATTTCTGTGTAACAACACAGTTGGGTATTTGTGTTGCAAACTCACTGGCCCACAAAGCCTAAAATATTTACTATCTATTCCTTTAGAGAAAAAGTTTGCTGGCCCTTATTCTAGCAGGAGAGGGACAATTTTTTAAAACAATACCAGGAGCTGACTGTGGCACAGATCATGAACTCCTTATTGTCAAATTCAGACTGAAATTGAAGAAAGTGGCGAAAACCACTAGACCATTCAGTTGAGTTCAGTTCAGTTCAGTTGCTCAGTCGTCTCTGACTCTTTGCGACCCCAGGAATTGCAGCACGCCAGGCTTCCCTGTCCATCACCAACTCCTGGAGTTCACCCAAACTCATGTGCATCGAGTCAGTGATGCCATCCAGCCATCTCATCCTCTGTCGTCCCCTTCTCCTCCTGCTCCCAGCATCAGAGTCTTTTCCAATGAGTCAACTCTTCGCATGAGGTGGCCAAAGTACTGGAGTTTCAGCTTTAGCATCAGTCCTTCCAAAGAATACCCAGAGCTGATCTCTTTTAGAATGGACTGGTTGGATCTCCTTGCAGTCCAAGGGACTCTCAAGAGTCTTCTCCAACACCACAGTTCAAAAGCATCAATTCTTCGGCACTCAGCTTTCTTCAGAGTCCAACTCTCACATCCATACATGACCACTGGAAAAACCAGAGCCTTGACTAGACAGACCTTTGTTGGCAAAGTAATGTCTCTGCTTTTGAATATGCTATCTAGGTTGGTCATAACTTTCCTTCCAAGGAGTAAGCATCTTTTAATTTCATGGCTGCAGTCACCATCTGCAGTGATTTTGGAGCCCAAAAAAATAAAGTCTGACACTGTTTCCCCATCTATTTCCCATGAAGTGATGGGACTGGATGCCATGACCTTAGTTTTCTGAATGTTGAGCTTTAAACCAACTTTTTCACTCTCCTCTTTCACTTTCATCAAGAGGCTCTTTCCTTCTTTGCTTTCTGCCATGAGGGTGGTGTCATCTGCATACCTAGGGTTACTGATATTTCTCCCAGCAATCTTGATTCCAGCTTGTGCTTCCTCCAGCCCAGCGTTTCTCATGATGTACTCTGCATATAAGTTAAATAAGCAGGGTGACAATATACAGCCTTGACGTACTCCTTTTCCTATTTGGAACCAGTCTGTTGTCCCATGTCCAGTTCTAACTGTTGCTTCCTGACCTGCATACAGGTTTCTCTAGAGGCAGGTCAGGTGGTCTGGTATTCCCATCTCTTTCAGAATTTTCCACAGTTTATTGTGAGCCACACAGTCAAAGGCTTTGGCATAGTCAATAAAGCAGAAATAGATGCTTTTCTGGAACTCTCTTGCCTTTTCGATGATCCAGTGGATGTTGGCAATTTGATCTCTGGTTGCTTTGCCTTTTCTAAAACCAGCTTGAACATCTGGAAGTTCACGGTTCACGTATTGCTGAAGCCTGGCTTGTATGACCTAAATCAAATCCCTTATGACTATACAGTGGAAGTAAGAAATAGATTTAAGGGAATAGATCTGATAGACAGAGTGCCTGATGAACTATGGACGAAGGTTCGTGACATTGTACAGGAGACAGGGATCAAGACGATTTCCAAGCAAAAGAAATGCAAAAAAGAAAAATGGCTGTCTGAGGAGGCCTTACAAATAGCTGTGAAAAGAAGGAAAGAAAGCAAAGTAGAAAAGGAAAGATATAAGCATCTGAATGCAGAGTTCCAAAGAATAGCAAGGACAGAGGAGAAAGCTTTCCTCAGCAATCAATGCAAAGAAGTAGAGGAAAACAATAGAATGGGAAAGACTAGAGATCTCTTCAAGAAAATTAGAGATACCAAGGGGAACATTTTACGCAAAGATGTGCTCAATATAGGAAAGAAATGGTAGGGACCTAACAGAAGCAGAAGATATTAAGAAGAGGTGGCAAGAATACACAGAAGAACTTTACAAAAAGATCTTCACGACCCAGATAATCACGATGGTGTGATCACTCACCTAGAGCCAGACATCCTGGAATGTGAAGTCAAGTGGGCCTTAGAAAGCATCACTACGAACAAAGCTAGTGGAGATGATAGAATTCCAGTTGAGCTATTCCAAATCCTGAAAGACAATGCTGTGAAAGTGTTGCACTCAATATGCCAGCAAATTTGGAAAACTCAGCAGTGGCCACAGGACTGGAAAAGGTCAGTTTTCATTCCAATCCCAAAGAAAGGCAATGCCAAAGAATGCTCAAACTACTGCACAATTGCACTCATCTCACACGCTAGTAGAGTAATGCTCAAAATTCTCCAAGCCAGGCTTCAGCAATATGTGAACCGTGAACTTCCAAATGTTCAAGCTGGTTTTAGAAAGGGCAGAGGAATCAGAGATAAAATTGTCAACATCTGCTGGATCATCGAAAAGGCAAGAGAGTTCCAGAAAAGCATCTATTTCTGCTTTATTGACTATGCCAAAGCCTTTGACTGTGTGGCTCACAATAAACTGTGGAAAATTCTGAAAGAGATGGGAATACCAGACCACCTGACCTGCCTCTAGAGAAACCTGTATGCAGGTCAGGAAGCAACAGTTAGAACTGGACATGGGACAACAGACTGGTTCCAAATAGGAAAAGGAGTACGTCAAGGCTGTATATTGTCACCCTGCTTATTTAACTTATATGCAGAGTACATCATGAGAAACGCTGGGCTGGAGGAAGCACAAGCTGGAATCAAGATTGCTGGGAGAAATATCAGTAACCCTAGGTATGCAGATGACACCACCCTCATGGCAGAAAGCAAAGAAGGAAAGAGCCTCTTGATGAAAGTGAAAGAGGAGAGTGAAAAAGTTGGTTTAAAGCTCAACATTCAGAAAACTAAGGTCATGGCATCCGGTCCCATCACTTCATGGGAAATAGATGGGGAAACAGTGGTAACAGTGTCAGACTTTATTTTTTTGGGCTCCAAAATCACTGCAGATGGTGACTGAAGCCATGAAATTAAAAGATGCTTACTCCTTGGAAGGAAAGTTATGACCAACCTAGATAGCATATTCAAAAGCAGAGACATTACTTTGCCAACAAAGGTCTGTCTAGTCAAGGCTCTGGTTTTTCCAGTGGTCATGTATGGATGTAAGAGTTGGACTATAAAGAAAGCTGAGTGCAGAAGAATTGATGCTTTGTGAACTATGGTGTTGGAGAAGACTCTTGAGAGTCCCTTGGACTGCAAGGAGATCCAGCCAGTCCATCCTAAGGATATCAGTCCTGGGTGTTCATTGGAAGGACTGATGTTGAAGCTGAAACTCCAATACTTTGGCTACCTGATGCGAAGAGCTGACTCATTTGAAAAGACCCTGATGCTGGGAAAGATTGAGGGCAGGAGGAAAAGGGACGACAGAGGATGAGATGGTTGGACGGCATCACCAACTCAATGGACATGGGTTTGGGTGGACTCCAGGAGTTGGTGATGGACAGGGAGACCTGGCATGCTGCCGTTCATGGGGTCGCAAAGAGTCGGACATGACTGAGCGACTGAACTGAACTGAAACATATAATGTCAAGTAGTGTTCTCAGTATAAAGAAAAAGAAAGCCAGAAAGGCAGATGGGGAATGTGGAGGGGGAAATTACAACTTTAACCAGGGCTGTCAGAGAAGATCTCACCAAGTAGGGGATGTTTGATCCACCACTTGATGGAGGTGAGTGAGTGAGTTATATTGATATTTGGGTTGTATACAGCATGGTGGGCCATTGTAAGGAGTTTTACTATTATTATGTGTGAGACAGGATGTCACTGGGGTTTTGAGTAGAGGAGTGACATGGTCTGACTTTCATATTAATAAGATTAGTCTAGCCCTCAAATTAAGATGGGAATAATAGACTTGGATGAGGATGGCAAGGCCAGGAGCAAGGAGAAGGGTTGGGAGATATAATCCTGGATATGGATCATTGTGACTTAAACCAGGTGATGAAAGTAGTCGAATTCTAGGTATATTTCAGAGATGGACCGACAAGATTTGATGGTAGAATACATGTGGGATGTGAAAGAAATTAAAGAATCAAGAATGATTCTAAGGTCTTCAGCCCAAGTGACTGGAAGAATGAAGTTACCATTTACCCATGAGTTGGGGAAGACAGTGAGGAGCAGATTTGATAAGTGGAGCAGGATTCGGTGGGAGTGTCCAGGGTAGGGATGGAGGCAGGGGGAATTAAGAGATCAGTTTTGGATGTGTTAAGTTTAAGATGCCTACTAGGCATCCAAGGTGACATGTCAAGCAGGCAATTGGTTATAAAATATGGAGGGTCCAGGCTGGAGATAGTACATTTAGGAGTCATCTGCTTATAGATGGTATTTTGAGCCATGAGAAATAGAAGCATCACCAAGGAGAGAGAAAAGAAGAGATCCAAGGCTTAAAGCCTTCCTCTACCTATCAATTCTAGATTTAGTGCATGTCAAAATCCTATCAATTCTTCCTTTATGTTTCTCAATCCAACATTTACTTTCCATTCCCACTGCTACTGTCCTAACCCAGGATCTTGTTCTGTCTCACTTGACCTTTTACAATGGCCACTTAATTGGCTTCCTTGACTCTAAATGTCAAGTTGAAACTCGTCATCTCATCTGTCTCTCCCCTCCAAAAAATCCCTCCATTTCTCCTGGGGCTGCCATCATAAAGAATAACATCACCATTCATACTTATTTGTTCAAGTTTGAAACCTGAAAATTATCCTTATCTCCTCCATTTCTCCTACTTTCCATATGCAATCCATTATCAAGCCTTGTCACTTTTAGCTCCTAAATATAACTCAATTCTGCCCCTTTTCTCAGTCTCTGTTACCACCATCAACCCCCATATGAACAACAGTAATACTCTTCTAACTACCTTCCATTCCTCTACTCTGTCCTCCATACTGATATCAGCGGGATCTTTTAAAAACACTTTTCACCTTTAGTAGGTCCACAGAACAAAATTCAAAAACCTTTCATGACTTGGCCACAACTTTCTTTCCAATGGTATCTGCCATGGTTATTCTGTGAAGTCCCTCCATTTTATCTCTGTGGCCTTGTCAGCAGTCTTTACACCCACCATGACCATAGCTTGTCCCGATAACTTAGTATAGACCTTCCCAAGAGTGTTACAGGTGTCTCAGGTGCAGTATAGTTGAAACTTCTAGGTCACTTGCCTCTGGGCTGAAACTGCTTCCTCCATTCACTTTACAAATACTATGCTTTTCTTACAAATACTGTGTGCTACAATAAAAGTTGGAAAGCACTGCCTTAGTGCACACAATTCCCTCATCCTGGGAAGTTCTGTTCCATCCTTTTCTCTAAGTGCACTTCTATGCCAAGTTCAAGACCCACTTTTGCATGGCTTTATTGTGGGATCTTAGTTCCATGGCCGAGGATTGAACCTGTGAGACACGGCAGTGAAAGTGTGGAGTCCTAACCATTGGACTGCCAGGGAATTCCCAAGACCCATCTTCTTGATAAAGCTGCCTTTGTTGCTACATTCCCAGCCTCAAAATTCCCATATGACCTAAGTAGATCACTCATTTGGCACTTAGCATATGTACCTGTGTGTTGTCATTCAACTTTCAATGGTGAGATTTTATCTCAGTTGTGTTGTCAGGTCCTTATGAGCAAGGATTTTTTTTTTAATTTTTAATTGAAGGATAATTGCTTTACAATATTGTGTTAGTTTCTGCCATCCATCAAGATGAATCTGTCATAGGTATACATATGTCCCCTCCCTCTAGATCCTCCCTCTCACCTCCTTCCTCATTCCACCCCCTAGGTAGTCACAGAGCACTGGGTTTGAGCTTCCTGCATCATACAGCGAATTTCCACTGGCTATTTATTTTACATATGGTGATGTATATGTTTCTATGTTACTTTTTCAATTCGTCCCTCCCTCTCTTTTCCCCTCTGTGTCCACAAGTCTGTTTCCTATGTCTGTGTTTCCACTGCTCTGCAAATAGGTTCATCAGTATCATCTTTCTAGATTCCATATATATGTGTTAATATATGATATGTTTTTCTCTTTCTGACTTACTTAACTCTTCATAATAGGCTCTAGGTTCATCCACCTCTTTAGCCTGACTCAAGTGCATTCCTTTTTATGACTGAGTAATATCCCATTGTGGGCTTCCCTGTTGGCTTAGCAGTAAAGAATCTGCCTGCAATGCAGGAGCCACAGGTTTGATCCCTGGTTGGGAAGATCCCCTGGAGGAGGGAATGGCAACCCACTCCAGTATTCTTGCCTGGAGAATCCCATGGACAGAGGAGCCTGGACATCTACAGTCCATAGGGTCTCAAAGAGTTGGACATGACTGAAGTTACTTGGCATCCATGCATGCAATATTCCATTGTATGTATTTACCACAACTCTATCCATTCATCCATCAATGGACATCTAGGTTGCTTCCATGTCCTAGCTATTGTAAATAGTGCTGCTTTGAACATTGGGGTACATGTGTCTTTTTCAATTATGGTTTCCTCAGGGTATATACACAGTAATGAGATTGTTGAGTCATACTGTTGTTTTATCCCTAGTTTTTTAAGGAATCTCCATACTGTTCTCCACTGTGGCTTTATCAATTTACATTCCTACCAAGTGCAAGAGGGTTCTGTTTTCTCCACACCCTCTCCAGCATTATTGTTTGTAGATTTTTTTGATGATGGCCATTCTGACCAGTGCGAGGTGATACCTCATTGCAGTTTTGAGTTGCATTTCTCTAATAATGAGCAATGTCGAACATCTATTCCTGTGTTTATTAGCCATTTGTATGTTAAGAGCAAGAATTTTTATATCTACCTTCCTTCCCACCTAGTGCCTTTGCATACAGTAGGTACTTAATTCATTGTTATAATATGAATAAGTGGAGGAATAGATGAATAAATGAATGGATATGTGAAACCCATTTGATGGTACAAAAGAAAAGATCACTGGATTAAGAGTCGGAGAACCTGGATTCTCTAGTTCACTTTGCCACTAGATAGTTGTAAGAGATATTAGGCAATTTGCTTTCCTTGGTTCCGTCATTCACAAAATAGGAGCAATACTTTACATCCTCACTTCCAAGATGAGATGGGGCCATTTAGGAAACAATTATTTGGCAGATGACAAGAGCATGTTGTTCAAGAATAATGCCAAAGGAGGCGGTGTAAAAGATGAAAAAGGACACTGCAGAAAGTCATGGTTGGTGGAAAAGCCAGTAGGGTAAGGGAAATTCACCAGCAAAGTAGACTTGTCCAGGAGTTGTTGAAAAAGGATGTCAAGCACAAGAGGCAGAAAAATCAAATATTTCTACTGAGAGGCAATATAACACAGCCATTAGATCTAGACTGCCTAGGTTCAAAGCCTGGCACTTACCAGCTGTGTGATTTTGGACAAGTTACTCAATGTAATTTGTAAATTGAACTTCAATTTACTCATCTATCATATGGGGATAATAATAGTACTAATTTCCATGGAGTTGCTGTAAGACTTAAGTGAGTTCATGTTTGTAAAGTACTAAGCCGTGAAGACCAGTGTCTGGCATAAAGAGCATTACAGAAGAGTGTGTTAGGTAAAACAATGGACTTGCCAAGCAGAACTTCAATGCCCATGGTTGTGACTTCTTCCTTGGGCCTAAAGCAGGGTTCAGAGAAGCCCTTAGTTGTTCCCCTGTGGGCACTTCTGCCTTCTAGTTTCCCAAGCCCTGTCCTCTAAGCTTGGTCTACCTCATTTTTCACAGGACACTGGCTTATTTTACTAGCTTTCTGACCCACAAAGTTTCTTCCCAATTCTTCAGCTTCTTTCAAAGCCCAATGAGAGTTTATTATGAGGACAGACTGGAGTAGCCTCCATGAAATCCCCAAAGCAGATTGAGTCAGAAGAGCCTGATCTTTAATAATAATGGCTTTGCCATCAAGCAAAATTGAGTATGAATCTAGGCTCTGCAAATGACCAACTAGATAACCTTGAACAAATCAATCTCTCTGAGCCTCAGTTTGCTAATCTGTCAAATGAGGCCTCACAGGCAGTTTTTCAGGAACAAATGAGAAAATGGACATGAAGCGTTCAGTACAGGGCCTGGCCCATGGTAAATGCTCTTAAAGTATTGATTCTTATCATTAATAATCCTAGGATTACCAGTCTTGATTTTAGAATGTAATTTAGCAGCATTATGGCCTCCAGTCACTACTGCTCTGCCATCCCAATGTGTCCCTTTCAAACCTAAAAAGTGCAAAAAAAGAAAAAAGTTATATATGCCTATAAATTGAAATCATTCCAGTTGAGGTTTATGCTCAGTTCAAAAGAATTACAGAGTGGAACTTCCCTGGTGGTCCAGTGGTTAAGACTCTGCACTGCCAATGCCTGGGGCTTGGGTTCAATCCCTGGCCAGGAACCCAAGATCTCTTGTGCCTTGTGACGTGGCCAAAAAATTAAAAAGAAAGAGAGAGTCACAAAAGAATTACAAAGAAAGAACTAGCAAATCTAAGCACACCAGATTTCAATATGTCTGTGAAGACTCTCAGCCTCCATAAAATCAACAATCTTTTTTTTAATTTATGAGGTATATACTATTAATATCCCCATTGTAGAGATGGGGATACAGAGGCAAATGGAGATTGACCAACCTGCCATGTCCACCCAGTTAATATATAGCAAAGTCAAAATTTGAATCCAGATAATCCAACCCCAAATCCCTTAGTCTTTTTTAAAATTTATTTTTAAATGGGGGAAAACTGCTTTACAATGTTGTGTTGGTTTCTGCTGTACAACAATGCAAATTAGCCATAATTACACATATGTCCCCTGGACAAGGGCATGGCAACCCACTCTAGTATTCTTGCCTGGAGAATCCCCATGGACAGAGGAGCCTGGTGGGCTACAGTCCATAGGATCGCAAAAAGTCGGACGTGGCTGAAGCATGCACACACATGTATGTTACTTCCCTCTTGAGCCTCCCTCCTTTCCCTCCATCCCACTCCTCTAAGTCATCACAGAGCTCCAGGATGGGCTCCCTGTGTTATAGAGCAACTTCTCACCAGCTATTTATTTTACACATGGTAGTGTATGTATGTTGATGCTACTTTCTCCATTTGTCCCACTCTCTCCCTCTTGCACTGTGTCCACAAGTCCTCCATTCTCTATATCTGAGTCTCCATTCCTTCCCTGAAAATAGGTTCATCAATACCTTAATTTTATGAAATATATTCTTCTTATAAAATGGTGAATAGTTTTGGCAATGCTCATACTTGCATTTAGCCTAGAAACAATTCTCCTGTTGAAACAAATCTCCAGTGAGGACACAAGTGGCCAGGCCAGAATGTTTAATGTTGTCCAAGTGACTCTGGGAAGCACTTCTGCTCTGAGTGAGGGGCTGAAAAGTGAGTTTGGGGCAAGAGGTCAGGGCCTCTCTTTGAGAAGAAATTCAAGAAGGGCAAGGATAAGCACTCTGCCTCCCACACGAAGTGGGTGTGTAGAAACATGCCTTAAACCACTGAGGGAAAGCACCATATTTTGTCCTTTATGTATTAATCATGAAAGATTTTCTTCCTATAGTTATCCAAGCATTATCCTTGACACACCAACTGGAGAATTGTGTCAGTGAGAATACAAAATTTATCCCATGCTTCAGAAATGCAACTCTATTTAATGACTGGATTAAATATATGCTATGTCTAAAGATCAAATACTATTTAATGTCTGAAGCAAAGAATGATTACTAAATAATATAATTATTTGGGGCTTACACAACTGTTCTCAAAGCTAATTGTTAGCTGGCAAAAACTGGCCTTGATTATGAACATTAGTAAGTGAGCTTGCATTTCAAATCAAGAAATCAAACTCTCAAATGGCTTTAATCAAATAAAATAAAAACAAATAATTCTCAAAATAAAAGCATAAAACAAAAGAAAGTGTAAAAAAATCATAGTTGATGAAGTTATTTTTTATTCCCTTTTATACATATATGTATATATATAAACAACTTCTTAAGTTATGATTTATAGTTCAAAAATTCTTGATTTTTTAAAAAATATATTTTAGAGCAGTTTTAAGTTTACTATCTAATATATTTTATAGCAATTATTGATATATATTATATAAATATATATTATATTGGGGCTTCCCAGGTGGTACAATGGTATATGATATGCAAATATATACATTATATATACACACATACATAAATATATTTTATATAATATTAATATGTATTAATATATGACATATGTCACATATAGATATATGTTAGGTTCATCTATGTTACTTTGGAGGTCCACCAAAAACCTAGATGTTTCCTATAAAACATCTGAAAAATTTAAAGTAAATTTTCATTTAAATTTTTCAAAAATAAATAGAATGTCAAATTTCATATACATATGTGATCTATAGTAACAGATCTATACTTGGTTCTCATTTTTCTAGTACCAGAATTCTCAGTAATGAAGGACACTTGACCCTCCGCATCCTTGAATTCAACTGCAGATCGTGTAGTACTGTTGTATTTACTACTGAAAAAAAAATCCACATATAAGTAGACTTGTATTAATCAAGGATCAACTGTATAGTCATAGAAATAAAGACTTTTTAAAAATAATACTTCAAGAAGAAATGCTAAATCCATTGAGCTATAGATGTCAATATTTCAATACAAGGATGCAAAATTTGTAATGTAGTTAGGCATAAAACTCAAAAACCAGGTAAAACTGATTCTCATTTACTTCTGATCTCTTGTTAACTATGTGAGCTTGGTCAAGTTACTTTATTTCTCTGAGCTTCAATTTTCTTATCCGCAAAATAAGGATAATAATAGCTCCTATGTCAGAGAGTTGATGGGAAGATTAAGTGAGCTAATTCACATACAAAATTTTTAAACTGTCTGACACGTGGTAGGTGTTTAATGATTGTTTAGAGATTTTGTTATTATTTCTTCTAGAATGTAAATGGCAGTTTCCTTCTCATTGTCTTCTTTGTTGGATTCCCAGTGCCTAACATAGGGAGTGCTCAATAAATATTTGTTTGGTGGATTAATTTATGTGACAGCTATCTGAAGGTCTAGGGGAGCTCTTTATTGATTGTGCCACTGCTTCTAACCACACTTGGCAGCTGCACCAGTAACTCAAGGTGAATTTTTTATAACAGCTTTATTGAGTTATAATTCCCCCATTTAAAGTGTACCATTAAATAGTTTTTAGTGTATTCATGGAGATGAACAACCATCACAGTCAATTTCAGAACATTATCACTCCAAAAAGAAACTCCATACTCATTTAGTCACTCCCCATGAACTCACAGCCCTTCCACCACTGCCTCCCCCTCAGCCTGAAGGTAACACCAATCTGCTTTCTGCCCTTATTAATTTGCCTGTTCTGCACATTTCTTAAGGGCTTCCCTGGTGGCTCAGTCATAAAGAGTCTGCCTGCAATGTAGGAGAGCTGGGTTCCATCCCTGGGTTGGGAAGATCCCTTAGAGAAGGAAATGGCAACCCACTCCAGCACATTTCTTAAAAATAAACTCATACAACAAGTAGTCCTTTGTGACTGGCTTCTCTCATTTAACACAATGGATTTTCAAGGTTCACTCATGTTTTAGCATATATTAGTGCTTCATTAATTTTCATGGCCGAATAATATTCCATTGTATGGTTATGCCATTTTTATTTATCCATTCATTAGTTGATAGACATTGTGGTTGTTTCTACTTTTTTGCTATTATGAATAATGTTGTTATGAACACTTACATACAAGTTTTTGTGTGGACATGTTTTTATTTCTCTTGGGTACATACCTAGGAGTGGAACTGCTGGGTCATATGGCAATTCTATGTTTAACATTTGAGGAAATGCCAGAATACTTTCTACAGCAGCTGTACCATTTTACATTCCACCAACAGTGTATGAGAGTTCCAATTTGTTCACATCCTTGCCAACACATGTTATTATTATCTGTCTTTTGATTATAGCCATCCTAATGGAAGTAGTATCTCATTGTGGTTTTGATTTGCATTTCCCTAATGATTAATTGGAGAAGACAATGGCACCCCACTCCAGTACTCTTGCCTGGAGAGTCATGGACAGAGGAGCCTGGTGGGCTGCAGTCCATGGGGTTGCATAGAGTCGGACACGACTGAAGTGACTTAGCAGCAGCAGCAGCAATGATTAATTATGTTGACCGTCTTTTTATGTACTTATTGGCCATTTGTTTACCTTTTTTGTAGAAATGTGTATTCAGATCTTCTGCCCTGCCCTTTTTAATTGGGTTACTTGTCTTTTTATTATTGAGTTGTAAGAGTTGTTTAGATATTCTGGATGCAAGTCCCTTATCGGATATATGGTTTACAAACATTTCCTCCTACTCCATTCTGTGAGTTGTCTTTTCATTTCCTTTGATTCACAAAAATTTGTAATTTTGATGTAGTCAACATACCAGTTTTTTTCCCTTTGGTTGTTTGTATATCTGGTATTATATTTCAGAAATATTGCCTGATTCAAGACCATAAAGTTGAACATCTTTTGTACAACTTTTGTACAAGAGTTCTATTGATCAGCTCTTAAATTTGGGTCTTTGATCTCTTTTTCTTTTTTGGCTCCATCCCTTCATTCTTTCTGGAGTTATTTCTCCACTGATCTCCAGTAGCATATTGGGCACCTACTGACCTGGGGAGTTTCTCTTTCAGTATCCTATCACTTTGCCTTTTCATACTGTTCATGGGGTTCTCAAGGAAAGAATACTAAAGTGGTTTGCCATTCCCTTCTCCAGTGGACCACATTCTGTCAGATCTCTCCACCATGACCCGCCCATCTTGGGTTGCCCCACGGGCATGGCTTAGTTTCATTGAGTTAGACAAGGCTGTGGTCCTAGTGTGAATAGATTGACTAGTTTTCTGTGAGTATGGTTTCAGTGTGTTTGCCCTCTGATGCCCTCTTGCAACACCTACCATCTTACTTGGGTTTCTCTTACCTTGGGCGTGATCAGTGGAGAAATAACTCCAGAAAGAATGAAGGGATGGAGCCAAAGCAAAAACAATACCCAGCTGTGGATGTGACTGGTGATAGAAGCAAGGTCCGATGCTGTAAAGAGCAATATTGCATAGGAACCTGGAATGTCAGGTCCGTGAATCAAGGCAAATTGGAAGTGGTCAAACAAGAGATGGCAAGAGTGAATGTCAACATTCTAAGAATCAGCGAACTGAAATGGACTGGAATGGGTGAATTGAACTCAGATGACCATTATATCTACTACTGCGGGCAGGAATCCCTCAGAAGAAATGGAGTAGCCATCATGGTCAACAAAAGAGTCCGAAATGCAGTACTTGGATGCAATTTCAAAAACAACAGAATGATCTCTGTTCGTTTCCAAGGAAAACCATTCAATATCACAGTAATCCAAGTCTATGCCCCAACCAGTAACACTGAAGAAGCTGAAGTTGAATGGTTATATGAAGACCTACAAGACCTTTTAGAACTAACACCCCAAAAAGATGTCCTTTTCATTATAGGGGACTGGAATGCAAAAGTAGGAAGTCAAGAAACACCTGGAGTAACAGGCAAATTTGTCCTTGGAATACAGAATGAAGCAGGGCAAAGACTAATAGAGTTTTGCCAAGAAAATGCACTGGTCATAACAAACACCCTCTTCCAACAACACGAGAGAAGACTCTATACATGGACATCACCAGATGGTCAACACTGAAATCAGATTAATTATATTCTTTGCAGCCAAAGATGGAGAAGCTCTATACAGTCAACAAAAACAAGACCAGGAGCTGACTGTGGCTCAGACCATGAACTCCTTATTGTCAAATTCAGACTTAAATTGAAGAAAGTAGGGAAAACCATTAGACCATTCAGGTATGACCTAAATCAAATCCCTCATGATTATACAGTGGAAGTGAGAAATAGATTTAAGGGCCTAGATCTGATAGATAGAGTGCCTGATGAACTATGGAATGAGGTTCGTGACATTGTACAGGAGACAGGGATCAAGACCATCCCCATGGAAAAGAAATGCAAAAAAGCAAAATGGCTGTCTGGGGAGGCCTTACAAATAGCTGTGAAAAGAAGAGAAGTGAAAAGCAAAGGAGAAAAGGAAAGATATAAACATCTGAATGCAGAGTTCCAAAGAATAGCAAGAAGAGATAAGAAAGCCTTTTTCAGTGATCAATGCAAAGAAATAGAGGAAAACAACAGAATGGGAAAGACTAGAGATCTCTTCAAGAAAATCAGAGATACCAAAGGAACATTTCATGCAAAGATGGGCTCTATAAAGGACAGAAATGGTATGGACCTAACAGAAGCAGAAGATATTAAGAAGAGATGGCAAGAATACACAGAAGAACTTTACAAAAAGATCTTCACGACCCAGATAATCACGATGGTGTGATCACTCACCTAGAGCCAGACATCCTGGAATGTGAAGTCAAGTGGGCCTTAGAAAGCATCACTACGAACAAAACTAGTGGAGGTGATGAAATTCCAGTTGAACTATTCCAAATCCTGAAAGATGCTGCTGTGAAAGTGCTGCACTCAATATGCCAGCAAATTTGGAAAACTCAGCAGTGGCCACAGGACTGGAAAAGGTCAGTTTTCATTCCAATCCCAAAGAAAGGCAATGCCAAAGAATGCTCAAACTACTGCACAATTGCACTCATCTCACACACTAGTAAAGTAATGCTCAAAATTCTCCAAGCCAGGCTTCAGCAGTACGTGAACCGTGAACTTCCAGATGTTCAAGCTGGTTTTAGAAAAGGCAGAGGAACCAGAGATCAAATTGCCAACATCCGCTGGATCATCGAAAAAGCAAGACAGTTCCAGAAAAACATCTACTTCTCCTTTATTGACTATGCCAAAGCCTTTGACTGTGTGGATCACAATAAACTGTGGAAAATTCTGAAAGAGATGGGAATACCAGATCACCTGACCTGCCTCTTGAGAAACCTATATGCAGGTCAGGAAGCAACAGTTAGAACTGGACATGGAACAACAGACTGGTTCCAAATAGGAAAAGGAGTACGTCAAGGCTGTATATTGTCACCCTGCTTATTGAACTTATATGTAGAGTACATCATGAGAAACGCTGGGCTGGAAGAAGCACAAGCTGGAATCAAGATTGCCGGGAGAAATACCAATAACCTCAGATGTGCAGATGACACCACCCTTATGGCAGAAAGTGAAGAGGAACTAAAAAGCCTCTTGATGAAAGTGAAAGAGGAGAGTGAAAAAGTTGGCTTAAAGCTCAACATTCAGAAAACGAAGATCATGGTGTCTGGTCCCATCACTTCATGGGAAATAGATGGGGAAACAGTGTCAGACTTTATTTTTCTGGGCTCCAAAATCACTGCAGATGGTGACTGAAGCCATGAAATTAAAAGATGCTTACTCCTTGGAAGGAAAGTTATGACCAACCTAGATAGCATATTCAAAAGCAGAGACATTACTTTGCCAACAAAGGTTCGTCTAGTCAAGGCTATGGTTTTTCCTGTGGTCATGTATGGATGTGAGAGTTGGACTGTGAAGAAGGCTGAGCACCGAAGAATTGATGCTTTTGAACTGTGGTGTTGGAGAAGACTCTTGAGAGTCCCTCGGACTGCAAAGAGATCCAACCAGTCCATTCTGAAGGAGATCAGCCCTGGGATTTCTTTGGAAGGAATGATGCTAAAGCTGAAACTCCAGTACTTTGGCCACCTCATGCAAAGAGTTGACTCAATGGAAAAGGCTTTGATGCTGGGAGGGATTGGGGGCAAGAGGAGAAGGGGACGACAGAGGATAAGATGGCTGGATGGCATCACTGACTCGATGGACGTGAGTCTGGGTGAACTCCAGGAGTTGGTGATGGACAGGGAGGCCTGGCGTGCTGCGATTCATGGGGTCACAAAGAGTCAGACACGACTGAGCAACTGATCTGATCTGATCTCTTTTTGTTTGTTTGTTTTGTTTTGGCTGCACTACATGGCATGTGGGATCTTAGTTTCCTGACCAGGAATTGAACCTGTACCCCCTGCAGTGGAAGCATGGAGTTCTAACCACTGAACCAGCAGAGAATTCCCATCTTTGATCTATTTTCAGTTCATTTTGTATATAGTGTGAGGTAAGCATCCAAATTCATTCTTTTGAATGTGGATAACCAATTGTTTGGACACCATTTATTGAAAATACTCCTCCTTCTTTATTGAAATGTCTTGGCACATTTATTGAAGATCAAACATAAACTTTTATTTTTATATTCTAAATTGTATTCCATTGATCTACATGTCTATACTTATGCCAATACCACACTGATCACTGTAGCTTTGTAGCAAGTTTTGAAACTGAGAAGTGTGCATCCTCTTAGTTCTTTTTCAAGATTTTTTTTAAAAAATTATTGAGTTATAACTTATATACCATATAATTCACTTGCTTTATTTGCATAATTCAATGTGTTTTGGTATATTTACACTTGTGTTACTATCACCACTGGCACAGAATTTTTTTGTTTTGTTTTTCGGCTATCCGACATGTGGGATCTTAATTCCACAACCAGGGATTGAACTTGCACCCCCTGCATTGGAAGCGCAGAGTCTCAATTGCTGGACTCCCAGGGAACTCCCTCAAGATTGCTTTGACTATTCTGGGTCTCTTGCATTTCCATATGAATTTTAGGATCATGATGTCAATTTCTGCAAAGAAGCCAGCGGGGACTTTGCTAGGAATTATGTTGACTCTATAGATCAGTTAGAGTAGCACTGCTATCTTAACAATATTGTCTTCTGAATATCCTATATCATGAATATAGGATTTCTTTCTGTTTACTTATGTTATCTTTGATTTATTTCAATAATGTTTTGTAGTTTTCAGTGTACAAGTCATGTACTTCTTTGGATTAAATTTATTCCTAACTATTTATTCTTTTTTATGCTAGTGCGATCAATGGAATTGTTTTGTTAATTTCATCTTTAGATTGTTCATTGCTAGTGTATTGAAACACAACTGATTTTTGTATGTTGATCAGGCAACTTTGCTGAAATCTTTTACTAGCTCTAATAGTTATTTTGTAAATTCTTTAGGGTTTTCTATATATAATATCAAGCCATCTGCAAATAAAGTTTTACTTCTTCCTTTTCAACCTGGATGCCTTTTCTTTGTTTTGCCTAATTGCCCTGGAAAGATCTTCTAGAACAATGTCGAATAGGAGTGATGAGAATAGACATCTTGGACCTGTTCTTGATTTTTAAAAATTTTTTTTTATTTATAATATCATATATGAAATGAGTCGCCAGTCCAAGTTCGATGCACGTGTATACCTGTTCCTGATTTTAGGTGGAAAGCTTTCAGTATTTTACTATCAAGTATAATGTTAGCTGTAGGGTTTTTGTATATGCTGTTTATCAGGTTGAGGGATAAGGTGAAATTTACTTGAAACTGGAAGACCATCACCAATAAAGGAACTCTCAGGCCCAGTTGTATTTTCTCTCTTCTAGTTTGGCATAATTCTTCTGTTTCATATTATTCAAACAGGGGGAGAATGCCTTACAGGACAGGCCTATACCTTATTCTGGGTTTCAATTTCAGAGGAATGTTTCTGGATTGTTTCATTTCCCAGGGAAATGTTTTAAAAATACAGCCTACTGAGAACTGTACAGATACTTAATAATTAATTTATAAAACATAAGATAGCAGGCTTTGTTTGAGCTATGACTTTGTTATTAATAGCTTGGTGAAGTTTGGGTTCTGTCAGTATATCTCATCTTTTCCTTAATCTCCTTGATGGAAGCATGAGAATAGGCAGGGAACATGGAGGACTCTCTTATATATGATATCTGGAAAAGTAGTGGTATGTATGACAGGACTTTCTGGGTTCAAATCCTTGCTCTGCCACTTATGAATTTGGCAAATTATGCAATCTGTATGTGTCTCAGTTTCCTCATTTGAAAAATGGGTGTGATAAAAACAATGATGATGGTGATAATAATAAAACCTACCTTAAACAGTTGTTGTGAAGAATAAATGAGTTATTGTGTATAAATGTACTTAGAACAGTTCCTGGAATTATAGTGAACTCTATTTATGTACTTGCAATTAGGCTGTGGTGTTCAGAAACAAAAACATAGGTTTAGGAGCCAGATAAATCCAAGTTGAAATCCTTGCTCAACTGCTTTTGCCAACTATGTGGCCTCTGACAAATTACTTCATCTCCCCGAGCCTTGGTTTTCTCATTTCTGAGGCGGAAACAGAGCTTACTTTACATGGTTATTAGAAGGAACAAATTAGATAATTCCTGTGAAATACCTAGCACAAAATAATTGTTGAACAAGTGGCAACTGACTATGATGCTTTACTTATATTTTCCTATTTGAAGGCCAGTGAGGTACTATCACAGAACTTCTCACGCTTATTTTATAGTTCAGGTCTGGGGATGGCAAAAGCAAATCCCATAGGGAACTTTAGTTTAAAAAATTATTTATAAAATTACAAAAGTAGCATATACTTATAAAAATTCAAACTTTCAAAAGTATATAGTGAAAAGTAAAAATCTTTTTATACCTATTCACCCACCCACTTCACTTCCCCTCTCAGAAATAACAGTGCCAACAGTTTGGTGTATATCCATCCAGGCCTTCTTCTATGTATATACATACATATGAACACATACATAAGGATATATGCATGCACATGTATGGTGGTTGTGGTGGTTCAGTAGTTAAGTTGTGTCCAACTCTTGAGACCCCATGGACTGCAACCTGCCAGGCTCCTCTGTCCATGGGATTCTCTGGGCAAGAATACTGGAGTGGGTTGCCATTTCCTTCTCCAGGGGATCTTTCCAATGCAGGGATCGAACCTGGGTCTCCTGCATTGCAGGTAGATTCTTTACCAACTGAGTTACGAGAAGCCCCCACCCCCCACCACCACTATATATATATATATATATAATTCTGTGACTTTCTAATTTTCCTCATCAGTATGCCTTTTACATCTTTCCATTTGAGTATGTAAATATCTACTTCATTCTTTTTAATGGCCATTCAGTCATCTATAAGATGGATGTGTCAGAGGTTTACTTTTAAAAATCCTCAGTCATTGCTCTCAGGACAGCATCGTGAGTATCCAATTGCAGTGTGCTTTTTTCTCAAAGCCTGTATTTAACAATGTAGTGTGTAAATGTGCAGTTTAAGGCAAATTCATAGTTTCCCTAGATGATGAATGTCTTATTGAATTCTCAGCTGTAGGGACAGAATGGAAAGCTAAGTATGTGGGCAGAAAGGAAGTTCTTTAGATAAGTCAGAAGGAAAAACAAGTCATTCAAACTATTACCAGCTTTTGCATTTTTTTTTCCTGATGGGTTCCAATATTGAGAGACTAAATGAAAAAGAAGACCAGAGTGGAAAACCAGTAAGTTCAAAAAAGACCTTGGGATGCTTACTAAACACAAAAGTAACTGTTGATCTGGTGGATGAAATAATTATAATAATTAACCTTTTGCGTTGAGAAGTTACCATAATAATTACTCTTTTGAATAAGAAAGTGAAAGTGAAAGTGAAGTCGCTCAGTTGTGTCCGACTCTTTGCTACCCGTGGACCGCAGCCCACCAAGCTCCTCCATCCATGGGATTCTCCAGGCAAGAATACTGGAGTGGGTTGCCATTTCCTTCTCCAGGGAAGAACCTAGCACAAATAATTGAGAAATGACAAAAAGTGATAGCCCTGTATTCAAAATAATTACATTTATATAAATAAGCCCACAAAGGAGAAATTAAAATTAATGCTTCCAGAACAAGCAAAATACACTGTGTCAATTTCCAACAGTCCCAATCTGTCTATGTGCTACTGATGGAGGTGTCAGAATTCTGGGCAAGTATTCACAAAGTTCAAAAGAGTCATAACACTGAAGAAATGTGCTTATAAGAGAAGAATATGTGTATAGATGGAATCATGGAAATCATGGAAATATCACTCACTGTAATATCTGAGCAGGAGGTTGCAATCAAAGCAGTCAACAATTAGAAAGTACAAGGCCTTAACTCCCACAGAATTTTTGGTATAAGCAGCTCTGACAGCACACAGAACTGTTGTAAGATACTTTGCAAGAAAGCTTTGTCAATGGTAATGCCTTCCTTAATGATATCTGGAAACAGCTGTTTTGCTCCCAAAGACAGCAATATGTTGAAGCCTGCCAAATACAGATAATAAGAGGTACTTACCTATCATTAACAAAATTATGCTTTCTTTATTGACAGAAAAGATCTGTTCACATTGTGAGAGGAGTACATTACAGAACTAGTGAAAAGCTATTGAGAAGTATCATACAGATGGCTGCAAAGCAGTGATTCCCAGCCCTAAATCTGCCACCCTCTAGGATCATCATGAGCTTTCAGAAAATGTCTCAAAACAAAATTAAATATGAGGCACTTTAATTTTAAAACATGATATGCCATACAGCATTTTAAGGAAAAGGGGGAGATGCTATAAAATCAAGCTAACAATAGCAGTGTGTTATAAATTCCCACGAGGTTGGGAGCCAATGATGGTCAGACT
Organism: Bubalus kerabau; assembly: GCF_029407905.1. NCBI lineage: Eukaryota > Metazoa > Chordata > Mammalia > Artiodactyla > Bovidae > Bubalus > Bubalus kerabau. The sequence continues at coordinate 72,277,015 of NC_073647.1, read as the reverse complement.
GGTGTATAATATAGATTCAGCAGTAGTTCTTTTGAATTCAGAACACTCTACCAAGGCACATCATCAAAACAGTTATAAGCAAATGCATGAGTTTTCTATGTTTTTCACACAAATAGTAATCTGTGAATTCTGTCTCCAAGTTTTGGACAATTTTTGTAGTTAAACATTTCCCGAATGTCTAAAAACATATTCCAATGCTAGCAACGAAATCATTCATTCATTAAAGAAATATTTATTGAGAGCATGCTATAGGCCAGGTACTGATATACACATTGCTGGATAGAAAGTTTGTATCAATCATGTATAGGAGTGTCTGTTTTCTTAAGCTCTTGGGATAGCATATTAGAAAATATCTGTAGCAACAGATTAGTAAAAATAGTAACTCATTGTCATTTACCATTTCTTTGAATACCAACCAGTAAGATTGGACACTTTTTCATATGACGGTTTGTATAGTCATTTGACATTTTGAATAATCTGCTTACATCCTATGTCCATTTTCTACTGGTCTTTTTTTAATTCTTTTTTTTTAAACTTCTTTTTTAATTGGAGGAAAATTGCTTTACAATGTTGTGTTGGTCTCTGCTGTACAACAACGCAAATCTGCCATAATTATACATATATCCCTTCCCTCTTGAGCCTCCCTCCCCTACCCCCATCCCACCCCTCTAGGTCATCACAGAGCGCCAGGCTGGACTCCCTGTGTTATATAGCAACATCTCACCAGCTATCTGTTTTACACATGGTAGTGTATATATGTTGATGCTACTTTCTCCATTTGTCCCTCTCTCTCCTTCCCCCACTGTGTCCACAAGTCCATTCCATCTGCGTATCCTTTACTTCCCTGCAAATAGGTTCATTTATACCATTTGTGAAGGCTCTTTACATATTACCATGCCATCTATCTGACCTTACTGTCTTTGAGTAGGAGTTTCCAGAGACAGCCAAATTCGCTCCATAACTATCAGATTGAAGTCAGTTAATGTTGTCAAATATTTTTATAAGGTCTTTGAGTATCCTGGAGTCATTGTATTTCTGTTCACTTCTCCTATTTCTGCACGTAATCTAATTTTATGTACACTAAATCAGGTTATGCCATAGCTAAACGGATTCCAGGAGTGTCCAATAGGCAATATTGTTCAATAGTCAATAAGGAGGAAATTGGACTATAATCTTGCCAGTGATTTAAAACAAAACAAAACAAAAAACTGAAAAATCTTACTATGGTTGCCACCATTGACTGGCTCATCATTCTTGAAGTTGGCATTAATGGCAGCATCTTTGGAATATTTCAACACATTTTTAGTACTGTGTATATTTAGAAAGGACTTCATTGCCATCTAAGGCACACTCTATCACCCTGCTTAAAAACAATCTTAGCAGGCATACACAATTAGGTCCTAGAGATTTGCGGATTTGAGAGCAATACTGACCTTTTCACTGGAAACAGCAGAAGCTAATTTAAGGTGATATCAGTGTGGCCCAGTAACTTGAGCCATCATCCTCAATGACAGATAGGTATTAAAATTTCCATAGAATTCTTTTCTCTCTGTGATTCAGACTCAATAAACATTTGCTGATCTTAATAGGTGCCAGGTGCTTTTACATACACTCTTCTGATCCTCACCACCAATCTATTATTTATATATTGGCATCTTGATGTTCATATGAGGAAATTTTAACTCAGAGAGGTTCTATGATTTGTTCATGGTCATAGTAAGTGGCAGAGATGGAACTTGAAGCCAGATTTTCCAAGTCTAAGTCTAGGGTTCTGATGATGACACAACTGCCCTCCATAGCAAGACTGGCCAGGACATGTATTAATAAATGCCCCAGGCAGCCTCACGTTCTGGTGCCTCTTAAATATATTAAAAATACATGCCCCAAATTTATTTAATGACAGTAGGGAGAGACTGAGATCCTCTTAATACAAGTGTAAACCTTTTGCATTATGTTCAAAATAAAGAATTTACCACATATACTTGCCACAATAACAGCTGTCATTTATTGAGCAATTACCATCATCAGGTATGAACCACTCCATATGAACTATCTCCTTTAATCCTAAGAGATTGGCATCATCATCACCATCACATACTGATCCCCATTCAGTATGTGAGGCCCAAGGTTAAGTGACTTAGCCAAGGTCATACAGTTAGTAGGGAAGCCAGGATTTAAGCTCAAGGCAGTCTGACACCAGAGCCTTTGAATTTAACCACTATGATTTACCGACTTTAACTACAGTAAAATCCTAAATGAGCATTTTAACCTACTCATTTCTTTCATTTGTTTTGTTTTGTTACTCAAAACTGAATACATTAGAGGTAATTTACATGGATATAGTTACAAAATTATATTTAAAAGATTTCGAATCCCCCCACCACCTTTACTGTTTGTTTGCTTTTGTTTTCTTGATAACAGACCATTTCCTATTTTCCTTTAGTTTTTGTTTTTTCTTAAGTTTCCTTTTGCAATTTTCAAACCAGGCAACTTTCAGGGAAGTGTATTAGAGGATTTAAAACTCAGATAAGAAAATAAACCCCTCATTCTTGATAAACAGCACTGTGGCAAGCATTATGGTATTTCACAATCTCCACTCATGGTGGAGCATTGCCCACTTTAAGCAACTCCCAGCTTGCTAATCTCACAGTTGGTGGCACACCCTCTAACTTGCATGTGCTCATCACAAAAATTATATGGTTGGCACCAGTGAGAACTGCTGGCTCTTTTTGCTTTTGATTTTTTTTTTTTCACTCAAGGACCCAACAAACTTAGCAAGAGAGATGGCTAATTTCCATCTCACAAATTATTTTGGAAAGAACTGGAAGAAACCCAAAGTGGTTGGCACCAAATTTATAATTTATCCCAGAGGTTTTCTAACACCCCTTTCAAATTGGCACCCCAGGCAGTTGCCTGGCTGGCCCTTTGCTTAATCGCCATTCCTGTTTCTGGAAGCTGCAAAGGAATTGATGGGTCTAATCAAATTTTCACGATTTTGTAGAATTCAAGAGTTGAAGAAGAAGGAAGGTATAGTTGGGTACATGCATATTGATTCATATATTAAAAAACAATATTCTATGAGTTTTGGCTGAACCTAATGGACATATAGATTCCAGAGCAAAACCCATTTGGTGCGTTTCCTCACCTTGCTATTTGTAAACAGGTAAAACCTGATTATAATGAATGTCATAGGGCAGTTGTAGCCTGCAGGTTGAATACTGATGCTGACAGCTGTGTAATTACAATGCAGTTTTATTACAGGCATTGCATATATATAATTATAATGAAGTTTGGATAATTTAGAAAGATGACTGATCATTAGCAATGTCAGGCCATCTACCATCTGAACTTCCCCTTTGTGTTAGAGCAAAACCTTCAAACAGAACTGGAAATGAAGGATCATGCCTGGCAGAAAGACTCCCCTACCCTGGCTTCTAGTTTGCCCAGTAATTGTGTGTACTTCTATGGAAAGCTACAGACTTTACAGACTGAGTACCTCTGGGATCAAGATCATACCACTTCCCCTGCCCCTGGCCCCACTTGGCCAGTTTTTCATGGGCACAAGTCTGCTTTGGATCTTAATTAGCTGTCTCTGACTAGAACTGAGGGTTTCAAATCAAGCGTAGGGAGTGGAGGCAGTTTTATGTCTTGGTGCCTGAGAAAACAAAGCCTCCCTCTTATGCTGACGAGAAATGCACAGTGATCACAGTTTGGAATTTCAAATGGGAACACATAGTCTGAAAATGTAACAGAGCATCTGAAATCAGAACTGCCCCAGAAAACTTGGATAATTATAGGCATCATGTATTTTGAGTACTTACTATCTGCCAGGCACTGGGTAAAGTCCTTCCCAGGCATATTATCTCATTTAATTCTTTCAACAAACCCTAAGAAGTAGGTCTTAGAATCCTCATCTCTGCATATGAGGAAACTAAGGCACAGTGAGGTTTAGACAACTTGCCCAAGGTCATACAGCAATTATGTGGCAGAACTGAGGTTCAAATCCAGTTCTGACTAACTGCGAAGGTATTCTCATGATTACCAAGGGGCCCTGACAGTCTCTGAGATGTTTGTACTGTGCTGTGCTTAGTCGTTCAGTTGTGTCCAACTCTTTGCTACCCTATGGACTATAGCGAGCCAGGCTCCCTTGTCCATGCGGATTCTCCAGGAAAGAATACTGGAGTGGTTTGCCACGCCCTCCTCTGGGGTCTCTAAGATGTTTAGGGTCTAAATAATTTCTTTGCAGAAAGTATTCAAGGTAGAAGCCAAATAAATATTCCATTTGTATATAATCTGCACAGTTTTCATCCAAAGACTACATAAATTACAGGCAGGGTGTTCAGACATGCTATGCTCTCTCTCGTTCCCTGAACATAGGGGTGGCAGGCTTCCCCACCTTAGCCTCATCCCCATAAGCCTACCCAGGATCTATTCCTGGCCAGCCAATTTGGTCTCTAGAAAGTGAACTGCCTTGGCTCAACCTCCTTTAATCTCATTTTAAGCAACAGTAACTATGAACTCAGAGATGGATGTTTAGATATATTTTTTAATGCACATCAAAATAAATAATGTTCATCTGTGATCATCCCAAATCATCTTGTGCCACCAGGGAGACATTTAGCCACATACAGGACAGCACTGATCTGGGTAATCTCTAAGTGACCTCCCAACCTTTACATACGATGAAACAACCTCTAAAAATAGTTCAAAAGGGATGAGACAAATTTGAGTAAGATGGCAATTTGCCCATCCTTGCTCATTTTCCTCTCTTAAAATCTCCAATCTCTGCTTTACTGTCCTCCATTTGCTGAGAATTTTGTTTTCATAGCTTTTTAGAAAAAAATGAGCACTTCCCAGGGAGCAAGCTGCTTCTATTTCCACAACTGCTGATCTTCAACCTCTAGCTAAGGTTTCATGTCCTTAGAGAAGCTTTCTCTGACCACTTAATCTGAAGTAACCCTTTATAACATTACCCTGTCTTATTTTTCCCTTAACGCTTATCACTGATTGAAACTGTCTTGCCTGTTCATCTCCTATGAAATAATAAGTTGCCTAGCATGTAGTAAGTGCTCAAGGGGTATTTCTCTCTTTTTTTTTAATTTAATTTTATTTTTTAAACTTTACATAATTGTATTAGTTTTGCCAAATATCAAAATGAATCTGCCACAGGTATACATGTGTTCCCCATCCTGAATCAAGGGGTATTTCTCAAATGAATGAAGTAGGGAATCTAAAGTTAGGGTAGGCCTGTGGAATTGATGAAACAGAGAAAACATAAGGAAAGCTGAACTTTGGGTGATGTAATTTATCCAACAAGGCAAAATGGGCAATGACTTGGGAAGGTGTAAAACTGTCTCAGGTACTTACACAACTCATTGCATCTTGAGTGCTTACTATTATTTGTGCTATCAGAGCATTGTGCTAAGGTATCCCCTGTGAACTGGCTACTGTTAAGCTCTGGGGCCTATGCCATTGGTAAGTCTCAGTTGCATTCTATAACTTCTGTTTATTGAGTGGCTACTACAAGTCAAGCATTGCTCTATGCTAGGATACAACAATAAAGAGGACAAAATTCCAGCCCTCGGTGAGGGTCAAATTAGGATGAGGCATGCATCTTTATGGTCTTCCCTGGTTGCTCTTGCCATCTCCTATTTGATCACTTCCAATGTACCTTGACTCATGGACCTAACATTCCCAGGTTCCTATGCAATATTGTTCTTTACAGCATCAGACTTTACTTCCATCACCAGTCACATCCACAATTGGACATTGTTTTCACTTTGGCTCTGTCTCTTTATTCTTTATGCCAAACAGGAGATGATAAGAGTGAACATCGACATTTTAGGAATTGGTGAACTAAAATTGATTGGAATGAGTGAATTTAATTCAGATGACCATTATATCTACTACTGTGGGAAAGAATCCCTTAGAAGAAATGGAGTAGCCCTCATAGTCAACAAAAGAATCCAAAATGCAGTACTGGGGTGTAATCTCAAAAATGACAGAATGATCTTTGTTCATCTACAAGGCAAACCATTGAATATCACAGTAATCCAAGTCTATTCCCCAACCACTAATTCGAAGAAACTGAAGTTGAATGATTCTATGAGGACCTACAAGACCCTCTAGAACTAACACAAAAAAGATGTCCTTTTCATCATAGGGTACTGGAATACAAAAGTAGGAAGTCAAGAGATACCTGGAGTAACAGGCAAGTTTGGCCTTGGAGTACAAAATGAAGTAGGGCAAAGGGTAACAGAGTTTTGCCAAGAGAATGCACTGGTCATAGCACAGACCCTCTTCCAACAACACAAGAGATGACTCTGCATATGGACATCACCAGAGAGTCAATACCAAAATCAGACTGATTCTATTCTTTGCAGCTGAAGATGGAGAAGCTCTATAAAGTCAACAAAAAAAAAGACCGGGAGCTGACTGTGGCTCAGATCATGAACTCCTTATTGCAAAATTCAGACTTAAGTTGAAGAAAGTAGGGAAAACCACTAGACCATTCAGGTATGACCTAAATCAGATCCCTTACAATAATACAGTGGAAGTGACAAATAGATTCAAGGGATTAGATCTGATAGACAGACTGCCTGAAGAACTATGGACAAAGGCTTGTGACATTGTATAGGGGGCAGTGATCAAGACCATCACGAAGAAAAAGAAATGCAAAAAGGCAAAATGGTTGTCTGATGAGGCCTTACAAATAGCTGAGAAAAGAGAAGCTAAAGGCAAAGGAGAAAAGGAAAGATAACCCATCTGAATGCCAAGTTTCAAAGAATAGCAAGGAGAAATAAGAAAGCCTTCCTCAGTGATCAATGCAAAGAAATAGAGGAAAGCAATAGAAAGGGAAAGACTAGAGATCTCTCCAAGAAAATTAGAGATACCAAGGGAACATTTCATGCAAATGAGCACAATAAAGGACAGAAATGGTATGGACCTAAGAGAAGCAGAAGATCTTAAGAAGAGGTGGCAAGAACACACTGAAGAACTATACAAAAAAGATCTTCATGACCCAGATAACCATGATGGTGTGATCACTCACGTAGAGCTAGACATCCTGGAATGTGAAGTCAAGTGGGCCTTAGGAAGCATCACTATGAACAAAGCTAGTAGAGGTGATGGAATTCCAGTTGAACTATTTCGAAACCCTAGAAGATGATGCTGTGAAAGTGCTGCACTCAATATGCCAGCAAATTTGGAAAACTCAGCAGTAGTCACAGGACTGGAAAAAGTCAGTTTTCATTCCAATCCCAAAGAAAGACAATGCCAAAGAATGTTCAAACTACCACACAATTGCACTCATCTCACATGCTAGCAGAGTAATGCTCAAAATTCTCCAAGTTAGGCTTCAATGGTACATGAACTGAGAACTTCCAGATGTTCAAGCTGGATTTAGAAAAGGCAGAGGAATCAGAGATCAAATTCCCAACATCTGTTGGATCATAGAAAAAGCAGGAGAGTTCCAGAAAAACATCTACTTCTCCTTTATTGACTATGCCAAAGCCTTTGACTGTGTGGATCACAACAACCTGTGGAAAATTCTTAAAGAGATAGGAATACCAGACCACCTGACCTGCCTCCTGAGAAATCTGTATGCAGGTCAAGAAGGAATGGTTCGAACTGGACATGGAACAACAGACTGGTTCCAAATTGGGAAAGGAGTACGTCAAGGCTGTATATTGTCACCCTGCTTATTTAACTTACACGGAGAGTACATCAGGCAAAATGCCTGGCTGGAAGAAGCACAAGCTGGAATCAAGATTGTCGGGAGAAATATCAATAATCTCAGATATACAGATGACACCACCCTTATGGCAGAAAGTGAAGAAAAACTAAAAAGCCTCTTGATGAAAGTCAAAGAGGAGAGTTGAAAAGAAAAATTTGGCTTAAAGCTCAACATTCAGAAAACAAAGATCATGGCATCTGGTCCCATCACTTCATGGCAAATAAATGGGAAAACAATGGGAACAATGACAGACTTTATTTTTTGGGACTCCAAAATCACTGCAGATGGTTACTGGAGCCAGGAAATTAAACGATGCTTACTCCTTGGAAGAAAAGATATAACCAACCCAGACAGCATATTAAAAAGTAGAGACATTACTTTACCGACAAAGGTCCATCTAGTCAAAGCTATGGTTTTTCCTGTAGTCATGTATGGATGTGAGTTGGACTATAAAGAAAGCGGAGTGCCGAAGAATTGATGCTTTCAAATTGTGGTGTTGGAGAAGACTCTTGAGAGTCCCTCGGACTACAAGGAGATTCAACCAGTCAATCCTAAGGAAATAAGTCCTGAATATTCATTGGAGGGACTGATGCTGAAGCTGAAACTCCAATAATTTGGCCGCCTGATGTGAAGAACTGACTCATTGGAAAAGACCCTGATGCTGGAAAGATTGAAGGCAGGAGGAGAAGGGGACGACAGAGGATAAGATGGCTGGATGGCATCACCAATTCAATGGACATGAGTTTGAACAGGCTCTGGGCACTGGTGATGGACAGGGAAGCCTAGCGTGCTGCAGTCCATAGGGTCACAAAGAGTCAGACACGACTGAGCGACTGAACTGACTGGCTGACTGATGGAGAATATCTTCTTTTGTTTCTCTTTTCCTCCTTGCATTCACTCAAGAAACATTATATGCTAGTCATGGGGCCAAGGGACCTAGAGAGGTGGCTGTTGCCCTCAAGAAGTAGAAACTAAGTAGAGGAAGACAATAGAGCTACAATATCAGAGTGGCCTGAAAGAGGAGGCAATATTTAATTCAGGACTTAAAGGATAAGTTGAAGTTTACTAGAAAAGAAGTAGGGAGGGAAATTCCAAAAAGATCTAATAACATGGGTAAAGAAGGGAACAGAATTCCCTAAAATAAAAATAGGGAAGTGATAGAGCATAGCATGCTGAGGGAACTATCAATAATGTGACTGATATAAAAAGTTTGTGGGGAATAATGGTGAGAGACAAGGCAAGGGAGTTAGTCTGGGGTGTGATTGAAAATGTTCCTTTCTGCAATGTTAAAGACTTTGGGATTCTTCTTAAAGGCAATGAAATTCTAACAAAAGGTTCAAGTAGGGATGTGACAACAGCAGGACAGCATTTTTTTTTTAATGCTCCTTCTGGTAATGCTGCCAAGAATGGACTAGAGTGGGGGCGGGTAAGACTGGATACAGAGAGAATAATCAAGTGGCTCTTGGTTAGCATTGATGACATGAGGCTATAGAAATGAAAAGAGATTTGAGGTAACATTGGTGGACTAAGTGTAAGAGGTGAGACATAAGTAGGAGTTACAAATGATTCACAGGCCTAGGTAATTGAGTAGATGGAGACAACATTAACTAAAATAGGAAATACCCAAGAGGGCCATGTTGTATACAGTGAGTTATGTTTTGGATATGTTGAATTTCAGGTGTCTTTGGGACACCAGGTGAAACAATTTAATAAGTCAACTGAAATATCAGCCTACAGCTTGGTTAGAGAAGTCAATGATGGAGTTAGAGATTTGGAAGTCATCAGACTACAGGTGTTGAACAGACTGATGACAATAATAAATGTAGAGCAAGAGAAAGGGCTGTTGTCAGGGGCCTGAAGTGCAGGTAGCTGGAGTAGGAGAAATACCCCAAAAGAGACTGAGAGAAGCAGTAATCTGTCATAGAAGACACAGAAGAAAGGTCCTGGAAGGAAGGGATGGTCATGAGTCACAAATGCAGAGCAGGGGTCATACAGAATAAGGACAGGAAGGGCCACTATGAATTGGGCAATAGATGCCACTAGTAGCTTTTGTTGGAACAGTAGTGAGGGCATAAACCAGACTGCTGTGATTTGAGGACTTAAGAGGAGATAAGGAAGAAGAAAACAGTATATAAGAGGTTTATCTGTCAAAAAGGCTGGCAGTAAGTGAAAAGTGAAAAATAAGATGGCACCACAGTAGGCAAAGTTCAAAGAAAGATCGTTTAATGTAAGACTGCCAATGTGAGTGATAGTGGAGCTCTGAGAGAGGAGAGGGCTGATTCAAAGTTGAGTCTCAGACAAGTCAGGGGAAGATAAGTTGTAGCCCAATACTTTTCAAGATAGGTTCTAGCCGACTACGTTCCAAACTCTCTGTGGTGGAGGACCAGTTTTTTAAACTTCCAATCTGTCGCATATTGGTACTTTTGTAAAATATAATACAAATAATTTACTAGAAAGAGGCATTGAAAAACACACTCAAAATATAAGCCCCAATTTCTCATTATTAGATCGAATGAATATACAATTACTTTATCAAATTGCTAAAAAAGTTTCTAAATTCTTACTCTCAGTTTCAATGCTTACGTAGTTGTAGATCAATATCAAACATTTTGAGGATTGGAAGGAGTCTACCACCTTCTTTGGGTCCAGTACTTACTTTGGATACCACTATTCTAGACCATAGGACCTGGAAAGGAGAAAGGAAAGAACACTCCTTCTTCCAAGAGAGAGGAAGGAAGCAGGAAAGGATGGGAGAATAGAGAGAACACTTACAAATGGAATGAAGGAGAGTTGAGGGGATTCCCATTTGAAAATCTTTTTTTTTTTTTTTGTAGTGAAGTAGGATGTCTTGGCCTTATGGAATGAGTAAAGGATAAAGGGCATGGGGGGGATTGGAAGAGTATAATAATGGGTTGAAACAATTGCAGACTGATGAAGTTTCTTCTTTGAGAATATTCACTGAACTTAAACTTCAGGGAACAAGTCATAAGTGATATTAAAAACACAAAGCCAAAAGCCTACCCAAGGCGGGACATGTAATGAGGTTCCTTGCCAGATAAAATTGGAATGACAAGGAGCTAAAGCATCAGTGTACAGTGAACCAGAAATAAGCTGCCACACACACACACAGATACATAAACACACACGTAAGGGGACTTTGAGGAAAGCAGCCTTGGCATTAAGTGGAAAGGCTGTAAGCACAATCTTGTCTAATAAAGATTTGCAGCCTAAATTCACATTACCCAGGTGCTGCAAAATACCTCAAGCTCTGAATTTAAAGTAGACCCAGATTGGTAGTACCACCAAGTACCTGGCAGAATACAAATCCTCTTTGCAGGAACTCATCCTCATCCTAAACTTCAAAATACTCCCACAGATGATTTTCCAAAGAAATGAGGAAATCGTGATTAAAAATCATTAAGCACACAACAAAACAAGATACCATGCATAAGATAAATAGGAAGTTCAAATAAGATAGATTTGAAATAAAATATATAAGTAGTTTTATGTAAATAAAATGAACTAAATGCTTGTGTTTAAAAGAAACTAAATTTTAAAAATCCAACCATATACTTTTTATAAGGGTTACATTAAAACATAAAAGATAGAGAGATTGACAGTAAAAGGATGGAAGAAGACATTTCACACAAATGCTGCTGCTGCTGCTGCTGAGTCACTTCAGTCCTGTCCAACTCTGTTCGACCTCATAGACGGCAGCCCACCAGGCTCCGCTGTCCCTGGGATTCTCCAGGCAAGAACACTGGAGTGGGTTGCCATTTCCTTCTCCAAATACTAACCCCCAAAAAGCTGGTACTGTTACATCAGTATCAGGCGAAATAGATTTTAAGGCAAGAGAGCACTACTACAGATTTAGAGGGTCATTTTTATAAAAAATACACTCCAAGGGGAAGATATATAAATGTTAAATTTAAATGAACCTAACAATAGCCTTAAAATAAAGTAAAAATCAATAATACTACAAAAGAAATAGACAAGTTCACAGTCATAACTTTTAACACAACTCTCTTAGTGTAGAACAAATAGAACAAAAAATCAGTAAGTATCCAGAAGATTTTAATAACACAATTAACAAAATTAATCTAATAGTGCATAGAACACTCAACCTAACAATTTCAGAATACACATTCTCTTCAAGCACACATAGAAGACTCACCAAAATTGATCATGTACTGGGTCACAAAACAAAGGATTAAAATAATACAAATGACATTCAATGATCATAATGCAATTAAGCCAGAAATCAACAACAAAATAATAAATAGAAAAACCACATATGTTTTGAAAATTTTAAAACATACTTTTAAATAAACCATGGGCCAAAAAAGAGATAATATTAAAAATTGTAAAATACTTTGATTTCAACTAAAATGAAAATACTACCTACCAAAGTTTGTGGGATGCAATCAAAGCAATACTTAGAGGGAAAGCTATAGCCTGAAATGTTTATATTTGAAAAGAAATAAAACCTGAAAATGAAAAAACTAGACATTCATTTGAAAAATCTAGAAAAAGAAAAAAAAATAAACACAAAGAAAGTAGAAGGAAAGAAAACATATGATAAAATTCATCCAAGATTAGAGTTTGGCAGAGCAGATGTGGTTGAAAGTAATAAGAGGGAATTGAGGAAGCTAGTGAAAGTGTGGGCAGCAAAAGGGGTGAAGTGGATGTGGTAAAGGAGGGTATAGCATGAAGACTGGAGAATAGGGATGGGTCTAGAGACCTGAGGTCACAAAGACATGAGATCACAGAGCAATTTAACGGGAGTAGGAGATCCAACCAGTCCATTCTGAAGGAGATCAGCCCTGGGATTTCTTTGGAGGGAATGATGCTGAAGCTGAAACTCCAGTACTTTGGCCACCTCATGCGAAGAGTTGACTCATTGGAAAAGACTCTGATGCTGGGAGGGATTGGGGGCAGGAGGAAGAGGGGACGACAGAGGATGAGATGGCTGGATGGCATCACTGACTCGATGGATGTGAGTTTGAGTGAACTCCGGGAGTTAGTGATGGACAGAGAAGCCTGGTGTGCTGCAATTCATGGGGTCACAAAGAGTCAGACATGACTGAGTGACTGAACTGAACTGAAGGGAGTTAGTTAGAGGTAAATACATAGGAGTTTTTGGTTAGTGTGGAATTTTAAGGTTAAGGGTTTCATATGCGAAACAGTTCTAAATGAAGAAAATATGTCAAATGTAGCCATGTAAGTGGGTTGCTGGAATGAGGTGAAGTACTTTTACTTCTCTGTTTAGAAGTCTTTCTCTGACTCTACATTGGATTGAAAGACCTCACAGGATTAGAAACACCTTATTCATTTCTACATCCCTGTTATGGGGTCTGTTACATAGTAGATGCTCAACAAGTGCTTGTCTACCCTAACTAATATAGGCACTATGCTAAGCACTTTACACATATTTTTAAAATTTAATCCTTACAACAAGTCTATGAAATACCTTCAGTTCAGTTCAGTTGCTCAGTCGTGTCTGACTCTTTGCGACCCCATGAATCGCAGCATGCCAGGCCTCCCTGTCCATCACCAACTCCTGGAGTTCACTCAAACTCATGTCCATCAAGTCAGTGATGCCATCCAGCCATCTCATCCTCTGTCGTCCCCTTCTCCTCCTGCCCCCAATCCCTCCCAGCATCAGAGTCTTTTCCAATGAGTCAACTCTTCGCATGAGGTGGCCAGAGTATTGGAGTTTCAGCTTCAACATCAGTCCTTCCAATGAATACACAGGACTGATCTCCTTTAGGATGGACTGGCTGGATCTCCTTGCAGTCCAAGGGACTCTCAAGAGTCTTCTCCAACACCACAGTTCAAAAGCATCAATTCTTTGGTGCTCAGCTTTCTTCACAGTCCAACTCTCACATCCATACATGACCACTGGAAAAACCATAGCCTTGACTAGACGGACCTTTGTTGGCAAAGTAATGTCTCTGCTTTTGAATATGCTATCTAGGTTGGTCATAACTTTCCTTCCAAGCAGTAAGCGTCTTTTACTTTCATGGCTGCAGTCACCATCTGCAGTGATTTTGGAGCCCAAAAAATTAAAGTCTGACACTGTTTCCACTGTTTCCCCATCTATTTGCCATGAAGTGATGGGACCAGATGCCATGATCTTTGTTTTCTGAATGTTGAGCTTTAAGCCAACTTTTTCACTCTCCTCTTTCACTTTCATCAAGAGGCTTTTTAGTTCCTCTTCACTTTCTGCCATAAGGGTGGTGTCATCTGCATATCTGAGGTTATTGATATTTCTACTAATACACAATTTAAGAGAGAAGGAAAGTGAGGTTAAGTAACTTGCTCAAAACTGAACAATGAATGAACAGCTGCTTGTGCTAAAGGCCTGAGAGTAGATGTTTACTACAGTCCTAGTAGACAAGCTATGCCCAAAGCAATCACTAGGCTCTGTTGTGATTCTGAAGAGCAAAATTTTGCTGAAGCAGTAAAAACATCATGCTATCAACATTTTCACTGGAATCCTCAAGCTGGTTTATAAAATGTATATCCTTCCTCATTGCCTCTCAACTGTCTACTTCTCTCACCCCATCACACTTCAACCACTACCCAAATCCAAGCATTTTACTGCCTGCCTTCTTCAAGTGTTCATCATTTTCATACAGCTCAATCCCCCTTCTTTCCTGGCTGATTCTATCTTATCCATCTCCCTATTTATGAAACTAGAATAAAATAATAATTAATGCTTTGAGATCTCAGTACTTGTGCTGTTCAGAAGTGTTTCAGAATTAAATCATCAGTCCAAAAATTACTTGTAGGTATCACCCCACTCCAACACTCCTGCCTGGAAAATCCCATGGATGGAGGAGCCTGGAAGGCTGCAGTCCATGGGGTCGCTGAGAGTCGGACACAACTGAGAGACTTCACTTTCACTTTTCACTTTCATGCATTGGAGAAGGAAATGGCAACCCACTCCAGTGTTCTTGCCTGAAGAATCCCAGGGACGGGGGATCCTGGTGGGCTGCCGTCTATGGGCTCACACAGAGTCGGACACAACTAAAGTGACTTAGCAGCAGCAGCAGCATACTTCACTGAAGAATTTGTAATAATAACAACTACTTATAAGAACTCTAGAAACTATCTGTAATTAAAGAAAAGCCCTCTTTCAACCCAATATTCTTCTCTAGCTATTCCCTCATTTCTCTGCACTTCAGAGTCAAATGTTTCAACAGAGTTATCTGTATACACACTATGAGGAGTTCCTTGCCTCCCTATTCACTTTTCAACCCATTCTAATCTGGCTTCAGGCCTCTCCACGCCAATGAAATCACTGCTATTATTGCAACAAGCCACCTCCATCTTGCCAAATACAGTAGAAACTTTATCCTTATCTTACTTGAACTCTCTGCAACATTTGACATTGTTCACTTTTCCCTCCAAGTTAAAACATTTTTTTCTTTGGATATTGTGACATGACACTGCTGAATTTCCCCCTACCTCACTGGATGCTCTTCTTTAGTCTCCTTTGCAGATTTCTCCTAACATTGTGGTACCTCAGGACTCACTGCTGGGTTTTCTTCTCTTTTTTCTTTATACAGTCAACCCTTGATATCCAGAGTGGATTGGTTCCAGAAGGCCCCCACACATACCAAAATCTGCAAATGTGCAAGTCTTACATAAAATGGTGTAGGACAGGAATATAGCCAGTCCTCCTTATCCTAGGGTTTCACATCTGTGGATTCAACCAGTTGAAGATCAAAATCTGAGGTTGGCTGAATCTGCAGATGCAATAGCCATGGAAACAGAGGGCCACTGTATTCTTTCTCTATGTTATCTTATCCAGATCATGGCTTCAAATACCACAAATATGCTGATAACTCTCAAGTTTATTTCAAGACTCTACTTGAGTATATAACATGTATATTTGACTATCTACTTGACATCCTCATTTGGATATCTGACAGATACCTTAAACTTATTATGTCAAGAACTTTAGCTATTTTTCCCAAATAGCTCGTGTTCCTATCTTCCCCATCTTAGTCACCACTGTTTATCCAGTTACTTAAAAAATCTAGGCATTATTCTTAATTGCTTCTTTTTCCTCACCTCAACAACATATCTATCAGTAAATCTTCTTGAATTTATCTCCAAAATTTATGTAGAATATATCCATTCATTTCATAATAACTGCCACCACCTTTATCCAGGCATACCCTGGATTGTGGAAGTTTCTTGCCTGGTCTCATTTCTTCCTCTCTGTTCTCTTTGAGTACAATTCTCCACATAGCAGCAAAATTTATCTTACTGAACCCTTCAATGACTCCCCATTTGGCTCTTTGAATATCTTTTTTATGGTTATATGTGAGCCACTCTTGTTTTTTAATAAGTAAATAGAAGACTTGGACAACACTATACACCAACTAACCCTAAACATGCATCTATAGAGCATTCTTTACCTCATGCAAAGAGTTGACTCATTGGAAAAGACTCTGATGCTGAGAGGGATTGAGGGCAGGAGGAGAAGGGGACGACAGAGGATGAGATGGCTGGATGGCATCACCGACTCGATGGACGTGACTCTGAGTGAACTCCGGGAGTTGGTGATGGACAGGGAGGCCTGGCATGCTGTGATTCATGGGGTTGCAAAGAGTCGGACACGACTGAGCGACTGAACTTAACTGAACCCAGTAACAGCAGAATATATAATCTTCTTAAGTGAACATGGAATATTCTCCAGAAAAGACTATATGCTAGGCCATAAAATAAGCTTAGAAGCATTTAAAATGATTGAAATTGTACAACAGTAGTCTCTACCACAAAGGAATAAAATTGGAACTAAATAACAGAAATTTGAGAAATTCACAAATAAGTGGAAATTAAATAAAACATTCCCAAATTGCTACTGTGTCAAAGAAAAAAATCACAAAAGAAATTTGAAAATAGTTTGAGATTTAAAAAAAAAAGCAAAACTACAATATGCCAAAGATTATGGGATATAGCTAAAGCAGTGCTTAGGGGGAAATTTATAGCTGTAAGACCTTTACTTAAAAAGCAGAAATATCTCAAATCAATACCCTAGCCTCTTACCTGAAGAAACTAGAACAAAAGGTAAGGTACACACAAGGCAAACATAGGGAAGGAAATAGTAAAAATTAGAACAGAGATAGATGAATTGGAAAGTAGAAAAGCAATAGAGGAAATCAAAGAAACAAAAATTGGTTTGAGAAAAACAGCAAAACTGACAAGCCTCGATGGATATGTGTTTGAGCTAACTCCAGGAGATAGTGAAGGACAGGGAAGCCTGGTATGCTGCAGTCCATGGGGTCACAAAGAGTCGGACATGACTTAGTGACTGAGCAACAACAGCAATGATCAGGAACAAGACAGGTATGTCTTCTCTTGCCAGTTTTATTTAACATTGTCCTGGAGGTTTTAGCCAGGACAATTAGGCAAGAAAAAGAAATAAAAGGCATCTAGATTGGAAAGGAAGAGGTAAAAATATCTATTTGCAGATGACTTGATCTTGTATACAGAAAACACTAAGAAATCAAATTAAAATATTACTATAAACAGTTCTGCTAGGTTTTAGGAGACAAGATCTATATATAAAAGTCAGTTATGTTTCTATACAATGTACAATTCAAAAACTAAAATTAATAAAACAATTCCAACTTCAATAACTTCAAAAGCATAAAATACTTAGAAATATGGTTAACAATAGAAATGCAACATTATACTCTGAAAACTACAAAGCATTGGTGAAGGAAATTAAAGCAGATCTTAATAAATGGAGAGAAATCCCATGTTGATGGATTAGAAGACCAAATATTGTTAAGATGTCAATACACCTCAAAGTGATCTACATTCAATGCAATGCCTATCAAAATCCCAATTGGCTGCATTTCAGAAATTGACAAGATGATCACAAAATTAATATGGAAATGCAAGGGTCCCAGAAGAGCCAAAATAATCTTGAAAAAGAATAACAAATTTAGAAGATCCACAGTTCCTCTTTTCAAAACTTTCCCCAAAGCTACAGTAATTAAGACAGTGTAGTGCTGGCCCAAGGACAGGCATGTACATCAGTGGAACAGAATACTGAGGGCCCAGAAATAAACCTTATATATTATTTCTGATTGTTTTCAATGGAGAACAAAGACTCTCTTCAACAAATATTGGCTGGGACAACTAGATATCTGTATGCCAAAGAATTAACTTGGACCCCTTCCTCACACTATGTACAAAAATTAAATCATAATGAATCAAAGATGAAATATAAGAACTAAAACTATGAAACTTTTAAAAGTAAACATAGATGTAAATCTTCATGACTTTGTATTTGGAAATGCTTTCTTAGATATAATATCAAAAGTACAAGCAACAAATAAATTGGACACCACTGAGAAAGTGAAAAAAAAAAAAACACAACACACAGAGTGGAGGAAAATATTTGAAAATGATATATCCTGATATCTCAAATTTATAAAAAAATTCTTACAACCTAATAATAAGAAGACAAATAACTCAATTTAAAAATGGGCAGAGGAAAGATACTCTATGACCCACCTCCTAGGGTAATGGAAATAAAAACAAAAGTAAACACGTGGGACCTGATTAAACTTAAAAGCTTCGCATAGCAAAAGAAGCTATAAACAAGGTGAAAAGACAACCCTCAGAATGGGAGAAAATAATAGCTAATGAAACAACTGACAAAGGATTAATTTCTAAAATATACAAGCAGCTCATACAACTCAATGCCAGAAAAATAAACAACCCAATCAAAAAGTGGGGAGAAGACCTAAACAGACATTTCTCCAAAGAAAACATACAGATGGCTAACAAACACATGAAAAGATGCTCAACATCACTCATTATCAGAGAAATGCAAATCAAAACTACAATGAGATATCACCTCACACCAATCAGAATGGCCAAATCAAAAAGTCTACAAACAATAAATGCTGGAGAGGGTGTGGAGAAAAGCGAACCTCTTGCACTGCTGATGGGAATGTAAATTGATACAGCCACTATGGAAGACGGTATGGAGATTCCTTAAAAAGCTAGGAATAAAACCACCATATGACCCAGCAATCCCACTCCTAGGCATATACCCTGAGGAAACCAAAATTGAATGAGACACATGTATCCCATTGTTCATTGCAGCACTATTTACAATAGCTAGAACATGGAAGTAACCTAGATGTCCATCCACAGATGAATGGATAAAGAAGCTGTGGTACATATACATGAGGGAATATTACTCAGCCATAAAAAGGAATGCATTTGAGTCTAATGAGGTGGATGAACCTAGAGCCTATTATACAGAGTGAAGTGAGTCAGAAAGAGAAATATAAATATCATATACTAACACACATATATGGAATCTAGAAAGATGGTACCAAAGAATTTATCTGCAGGGCAGCAATGGAGAAACAGACATAGAGAACAGACTTATGGACACAGGAAGAGGGGAGGAGAGGGTGAGATAAATGGAAAAAGTAACATGAAAACTTACATTACCACATGTAAAATAGATAGCCAATGGGAATTTGCTGTATGCCTCAGGGAACTCAAACAAGAGCTCTATATCAACCTAGAGGGGTGGGATGGGGAGGGAGATGGGAGGGAGGTTCAAGAGGGAGGGGATATATGAATACCTACGGCTGATTCATGTTGAGGTTTGACAGAAAACAACAAAATTCTGTAAAGCAATTAACATTCAATTAAAAAATAAATAAATTTTAATTTAAAAAGTAAATAAATAAATACAAGTTAGGTTAAATATATTAAATAGAAAAAAAAATGGGCTGGGGAACTTCCTAGTGGTCCAGTGGTTAGAATTCTATGCTCCCATTGCAGGGGGCACAGGTTTGATCCCTGGTCAGGGAACTGAGGTCCCCAAAGCTGTGCAGCATGGCCAAAAATAAATTAACTAAATAAATATAAGTAGAGGATTTGAATAAACATTTCTCTAAAAAAGATATACAAATGGGTGATAAGCACATGTTAGTCCTTACAGAAGTGCAAATGAAAACTACAATGAAATACTACCTCTCACCCACTAGCATGGCTACAATAATAATTTTTTAAAATAAAAAAGTGTATAAGAGTACATGAATTTTTGTATTGATTACATTGAAATTATTATTTTAAATAAAATGTCATTAAGTAAAAAAAAAAATAAAAACAAGCATGGGCAAGAAAGTGGAAAAATAGGAATCCTCACATATTGCAGATGGAATTTGAAAATGGTGCAGCCAGTTTGGAAAACAGTCTGGCCATTCCTCAAAAGGTTCTATATGGAGTTACCATATGGTATATAGTATATAATTCCATCACTAGGTATATACCCCCCAAATGAAAACATACATCCACATAAAAGCTTGTACATGAATATTCATTGCAGCATTATTTATAATAATAAAAAAGTGGAAACAACCCAAATGTCAATCAATTGATGAATGGATAAACTAGAGTATAGCCATATAATGGAATATTATTCTGCCATAAAAAAGAATAAAGTACTGATAGATGCTATGGCATGGAGGGACCTTGAAAACATGATGCTAAGTGAAATAAGGCAAACACAAAAGGACAAATATTGTATGATTCCATTTATATGAAATGTCCAGAACAGGCAAATCTATAGAAACAAAAAATAGGTTTTTGCTTGACAGGGGCTTGGAGGTGGGTGGCAGTGGAGAGAATGGAGAATGAATGCTAATGGGTATGGGGATTAGAAAAGTGTTCCAAAATTATGTTGCTGATTGCACAACTCCATGAATATATGAAAAACCATTGTATTTAAATGGGTGGACTGCATGCTTTGTGAATTATATCTTAATATAAAAAAGGAAAGAAGAATCAGAGATGTTTGAGGGACTCACAGAGCAAGTGAAGCATGGGAAATTTCAAGCCCCTTAGAAAAGTCATAAGCCATCACGAATCATCTGCAGTAGAAGTGGCAACATGGGGAGGGGGTTAGTTAGAGAGAAGCCTGTCAAGTGGTATGGAAGAAATCCATAATTCTTTGTGGGGACCTGTGGAGGATGCTGAAGGCAGCTGAGAATTAAGAGGCAGCATAGTTGCCAGGCAGTCGCTGTGGCATGAGTGAACAGACCAATGAGTTTTCTGACCAAATCATTGTGCATTGCCAATAGTGAGAGACTAAGCCATAAATTATGGACATTTAAACAGTGAAGAGGGTGAGGCAAAATGAGCTAGACTTCAACTAGGATCCAGCAGAGATTATGGGACTCACTCACTGCCATGAACTTTAAATCAAATGTTTGCACAAAAGAGAGTTTTAATTCAGAACACAGTTTTACACTTTAATTGACAACCTTAATCTGTCCAACCTGTGCCCAACCTGTGCCTCCAGGCAACTGGAGTAGGTGCTCCAGAACCTGATGAGATTAATTATAGGAAAACAACTATATGTTTAAATTAAATTTGGAGGTGGGGCGCACTTGCAGTATATACATTTTTTCACCCCACTAAATGCATAGAGGATAGTAGATGAAGTCTTTAAGGAAAAAAGAAAAGAGTGAAATAGTCAAGTAAATATTCTCCAAACTAAACACCTTTGCATTTTGGTTGCTCACAACTCCTGTTCAGTTCAGTTCAATTCAGTTCAGTCACTCAGTCGTGTCTGACTCTTTGAGACCCCATGAACTGCAGCACACCAGGCCTCCCTGTCCATCACCAACTCCCAGAGTTTACTCAAACTCATGTCCATCGAGTCGGTGATGCCATCCAACCATCTCATCCTCTGTTGTCCCTTTCTCCTCCTGCCTTCAATCTTTCCCAGCATCAGGGTCTTTTCAAATGAGTCAGTTCTTTGCATCAGGTGGCCAAAGTATTGGAGTTTCAGCTTCAACATCAGTCCTTCCAATGAACACTCAGGACTGATCTCCTTTAGGATGGACTGGTTGGATCTCCTTGCAGTTCAAGGGGCTCTCAAGCCTTCTCCAACACCACAGTTCAAAAGCATCAATTCTTCAGTGCTCAGCTTTCTTTATAGACCAACTCTTACATTCATACATGACTACTGGAAAAACCATAGCCTTAACAAAGGTCCATCTAGTCAAGGCTATGGTTTTTCCAGTGGTCATGTATGGATGTGAGAGTTGGACTGTGAAGAAAGCTGAGTGCTGAAGAATTGATGCTTTTGAACTGTGGTGTTGGAGAAGACTCTTGAGAGTCCCTTGGACTGCAAGGAGGTCCAACCAGTCCATTCTGAAGGAGATCAGCCCTGGTATTTCTTTGGAAGGAATGATGCTAAAGCTGAAACTCCAGTACTTTGGCCACCTCATGCAAAGAGTTGACTCTTTGGAAAAGACTCTAATGCTGGGAGGGATTGGGGGCAGGAGGAGAAGGGGACGACAGAGGATGAGATGGCTGGATGGCATCACTGACTCGATGGACATGAGTCTGAGTGAACTCCGGGAGTTGGTGATGGACAGGGAGGCCTGGTGTGCTGCGATTCATAGGGTCGCAAAGAGTCGGACACGACTGAGCGACTGAACTGAACTGAACTAACCAGACGGACCCTTGTTGGCAAATTAATGTCTCTGCTTTTTAATATGCTGTCTGGGTTGGTCATAACTTTTCTTCCAAGGTGTAAGGGTCTTTTAATTGCATGGCTGCAGTCACCATCTGCAGTGATTTTGAAGCCCCCCAAAATAAAGTCTCCCACTGTTTCCACTGTTTCCCCATCTATTTGCCATGAAGTGATGGGACCAGATGCCATGATCTTAGTTTTCTGAATGTTGAGTTTTAAGCCAACTTTTTCACTCTCCTCTTTCATTTTCATCAAGAGGCTCTTTAGTTCCTCCTCACTTTCTGCCATAAGGGTGGTATCATCTGCATATCTGAGGTCATTGATATTTCTCAGTATATTACAACTCCCATAACTGCCCAAAATAACACTCATTTTGATCATCTCTTCTCTAAAAACTTTCCTTGCCAACCCACAACTAGCTAGTTTTGTGAATTCTTACACATTCAGTATAGATATTCACATACCTAAATCTTATTGAAAAGTTGATATAACTTTGTCTAAAGAAAATAGGTAGTGAAACAACATTCGATTAGCTTGCTTGACAATAAAAGATATAAATGAAACAACTAGAAAACAGTCAAAAGTAGACCATGGTCCTTTGTCTCATTAATGTGTTCATTAGATAAAGACAGGTTTCAGGAGGGAAGGATCTGATTTGTAATCAAGAAAACAAAAGCTGATTTATCCATTTGAACTGAAAAGCAGGTAAAGAATTTCAGTATTTACTCACATATTCATTCAAATATAAAAGGGAACTGATCACCACCTCCGCCACCACAACCATGTGTCATGTGTGTACAAGGTTAGATCAAAGTGGTAGCTAATAATACTACATTCTGCAGTTGTTCAAGGATGACAGTTGAGAAAGTTTGATGACAGAGGATAAAAATAACACTTGTTTGGGCATAAATGGAAGTTTTTTCATTGAACTATGTGAACGTTCCTTATGCCATCCACACTGCCAGAAACCTAAGAAAACAATTTTGCAACATTTTTATGTGTTCACTACTCATCAAATTACAATTATTCTTTTTTTTCTGAAATGAAGAATAACTATTGTAAGCATGAGAATAAATTGAGGTAATGATAAAATAATCAGCAACTATTAGGTATAATTCAATTTCCAGTTTTACCACAGTTACTAATGTGCATAACCTTTGTTCAAGTAGTTTGTCACAGTTGTGTAACAAAGCATTTGACAAGAGTTAGTTAACAGCAATTTACAGGCAGATATAGAAGCAGAAATGCTTAAAGTTTGAATGTACTTTGTCAACAAAGAAACTATGGCCTATTTACTTCTTTTTTATTTAAAAGAAACATGGAATCTTGCTCCCAGCTTGACAGTCAGTTACAAAAAGCAGAAGGCACCTTAACGTTTCCTCTGGAGGATATTATCACTTCACTCCAGTATCAGCAGCGGGTAGAAACATGTGCTTTATCATACTTTGACCTTTATACTTCAAGTCAAGGGAATCCTAAGCAAGGTCAGTTTCCTCATCCAGCATGCACTTTCTGCAGATGTAAAAAAAAAGTTTTTTTCCCACAGAATTTGATCTGTGGATTTTGTGTTTGAATGAAATATGTTTATTTCTATGGTGGTGACTTTGCAAGAAAACAAGTGCAGAAGTATTTCCTCAAAGGCTAAAAGGAGGCATTACCACCACCACCACCACTTGCCAAGGGATTTGCAAAGCATCTTGAGGCTCATGGTTAGTATGGGAGACAAGCCAGAATTAGGAGAAGTTAGCACAGAGAAAAAAGTTGGAGTGTTTTTCCCCCTTTTAGCCAGCCAATTCAACAAAGTCCTTTAGATAGTAACACCTAGCGGTCAGATAATGATGTCTTTTCTACAAGGATTGTGTTTGGGTTTGTCTATTTCCTTTATGTTTGGAAGATTTGGGGTTGGCATTTAAAATCCTTGGGGGGAAAGCTATTTTTGTAACTCATCTGGGATGTCCTTGTCTTAGGGTTTCCCATTGCATCAGTCCCCTAGCCTGGATGATAACCATGATAGTGCTTTGTCTTTCAGATGAAATGCAGAACTAAGGACATGACTATTGGTGCTTATTAAAGATTCCTTGCTATTTTCACAAGAGTAGGGGTGTTAGACTCTTGTCTACTGGCCAAATTCTAAATTGGGAGATTACATTCTGCTTTCCTGAATTCCCCTAGCAGAAGCAGCCATCCATGGTATCCTACTTTGCTTCCTGTGCTACACTGTTGTGTGACGTCATTAAATGGCTCTGCTTTTCTACTCTAGAAGTGACCACTTCTTAGTGGAGTGCTGAATAAATTGGTACCTATTGTCTGATATTGTATTTGTCCTAGTTTCAAACAAATTAAAAGGTAGGCTCTGATAGTTAAGGATAAAGAACAAAACAAAACACTCTAACAGTACTGGTTGTTGTGAAGCAGTAAAAAAAAAAAAAAAGAAAGAAAGAAAGAAAATTTGCTTTCTCTTCTGCAACACAGACAAATTAATACATTTTTTAAAAACTACACCAGTGGTTGACAACAAATTGTTATTTTCCCTCAAACAGGATAGTTCTAACAGCAATGATGAGGTTTGAGAGGCTGTGATCACATATCACAAACCAGTTAAACCATCTCTTTCGCCTTTAGGTTGCGTCTAACTATCCTAGACAATTGATCTGTCTGTTTCATAAAATCTCTCTTTCAGGAGAGTCTTCATCTTTCCTTCTTAATATATTTCAGTGTTTTTTAATCTT
This sequence comes from Bubalus kerabau, assembly GCF_029407905.1. NCBI lineage: Eukaryota > Metazoa > Chordata > Mammalia > Artiodactyla > Bovidae > Bubalus > Bubalus kerabau. The sequence continues at coordinate 72,252,012 of NC_073647.1, read as the reverse complement.
TCCATAAAAATGATGTTCTTGTTTTTATTTAACCTCCAGTCCACCTACTGTAGCTTAATGTCACCATCTTTTATCCATCTCTAGCCTTTTATCCTGCACTAGTACTGAGAGGCAGTGTAGCACAACAACATGGTTTTTGGAGTCAGACATGCTAACATTAAAATCCATCACTTTATAGGTGTGTGATGTTGGGCAAGTTACTACTGAGGTTCAATTTCCTCATCTGTAAATGAGCAACCTCTTCAACCTCATGTGAAGATCAAATGACATAATATATTATTTGTAGGGTTATGGGGTAAGATGATGGAGAAGGCAATGGCACCCCACTCCAGTATTCTTGCCTGGAAAATCCCATGGACAGAGGAGCCTGGAAGGCTGCAGTCCATGGGGTCACCGAGGGTCGGACACGACTGAGTGACTTCACTTTCACTTTTCACTTTCATGCATTGGAGAAGGACATGGCAACCCACTCCAGTGTTCTTGCCTGGAGAATCCCAGGGATGGGGGAACCTGGTGGGCTGCCGTCTCTGAGGTCGCACAGAGTCGGACACGACTGAAGCAACTTAGCAGCAGCAGCAGCAGGGGTAAGATGAGGCATGGTATTTGGCACCCAAAAAGTGCTCAATAAATAGTAGTTATTTATCTGATTAGGTGCACAGATCTGACTCAATTCATAAACTTTTAGAGTGGGGAAGAATAGTTCCTGGATTTCAACACAAGTTCCCTGGTAGCTCAGTGGTAAAGAATCTGCCTGCCAATGCATGAGACACAAGAGACGTGGGTTTGATCCCTGGGTTGGAAAGATCCCCTGGAGAAGGGAATGGCAACCCATTCCAGTATTCTTGCCTGGGAAATCCCAAGGACAGAGGAGCCTGGTGGGCTACAGTTCATGGGGTTACAGAAGAATTGGACATCACTTAGTGACTAAATAACAACAGTGTCATAAACATACTAGACACAGAGGCTCAAAATTTGTTGACTTATTTTTCCCCTGGAGTGAAATGAACAGCCCTCACCTATCTGCAAGATATCACATATTTAGCTCAAAGGTGACAAAATCGATCAATCCTCTGATGCCTCCAAATATGCAGATAGATACCTCACTTTGTCTAGATGTTTTGGCAAGGCATAGACACAACACAAAAAGCTTAGACTTTGTTTCTATGAGGTTTCGTTTCCATGAATATTTCACATTTGATTATTGTCTTGGGCGCCTAGAATGGGAGTGACTCAATCAAACGCCTCCTCATCCATCCAAGCATTCTTTGAGAAAATTTTAAAAGAATACTAACAACTAATCATATACCTGAACAAAATCTTTCAACTTGTGACTAAGTATACTACCTGCCCTGTTTATCTGTAAGATCTGTGCTAACTACAGATATATTTCTAATCTGCTTTGTTCCCAAGCCAATCCCCTCTCCCAATAACCCACCGGTGCAAGTTCCAGACCACAATGAACATTTGTGAACCAGTGAGGTGTTGGTTAGGATTTTATTTTTTGCTTTTAAAGGTCTTTACGGGGCTAGGAAGGAAAGTTGAGGAACACGCATGGGAATATATAGAGTCGATTGGGCTGGAATGTCTGTCAATAAGGACAGTGTGTCTCTTTTACCATAATCTTGGAAAAAAGATTATATGCGTGTTCAGATGGAGTCACTGCAGTATGGCCCGTTCCCCGACTGATTCATAAGGGGCGATCTCAGGTGTGGAGTTCCAAGCACCTGCTTGATCACACTCCGGCAGTTCAGAACCTAGCGTATTTGAGGCCGGTGGCTCAGGTTCCACTTAATTTGGCTCAGGTGTCACTAACACTATGTGCAGTGCCCGTCACTGAGTCGTACTTTGGGACTTGGATACTTACTTCGGACTTTCTTGTTTCTCCCCGCTTCCTTCCCATTAGTTTCCCTTTCGCTCCTCCGTCTCCGGGGTGCCCACTTCCTCCCTTTGCTCCCATTCTCCGCTTTCTTCTCTTTCCTTCCTACTGGGCTTCCCGTCTCTCATCCTCGTAGGGCCGCGGGGCTCGAGGCTGAGGCTCGGCTCCGAGGAGGAGGAGGCGCGAGGCCGGCGGGACAGGCGAGAGGTGCCGAGCCGCGAAAGCGCGGGGCGCGCGCCGGGGCGGGGGCGCGCGCGGGCTGGCCGCGTGGCCGGGCGGCCGGACCAGGGAGCGGCGCGCGCGCGCGTGGCCCGCCAGCCCCTGGCGCGCCCCCGGCGGCCGGGGCCGCAGCGTGCTCGCCCCCGCCGCCAGCTCGCCTCACTTATGGGTCGGAAGCGCTGCGTGGGGGAGACCGTTCCAAGATGGCGGCGGGTTGCTGCGGGGTGAAGAAGCAGAAACTGTCCAGTTCGCCCCCCTCTGGCTCGGGTGGCGGTGGTGGCGCCTCCTCCTCCTCCCACTGCAGCGGAGAGAGCCAGTGCCGAGCCGGGGAGCTGGGACTAGGAGGCGCCGGTACGCGGCTCAACGGGCTAGGAGGTCTAGCCGGAGGAGGTAGCAGCAGCGGCTGTACCCTCTCTCCCCCCCAGGGCTGCGGCGGCGGCGGCGGGGGGATCTCCCTGTCGCCCCCTCCGAGCTGCGGAGTGGGGACCCTACTTTCTACCCCGGCCGCCGCCACCTCTCCCTCGCCCTCCTTGTCGTCCACCGCCTCGTCCTCATCGCCCGGCTCCCGGAAGATGGTGGTGTCAGCGGAGATGTGCTGCTTTTGCTTCGATGTGCTCTACTGTCACCTGTACGGATACCAGCAGCCCCGGACCCCCCGGTTCACCAACGAGCCCTAGTGAGTACCGTGCCCTCCGCCGCCCTCTCCCTTGCGCTCGGGATGGGGCTCAGAGTTGAGGCAAAGTACGAGTCCGCCTCCCCGCCGGCCGCTGCCCCTGCCCCTCTGGCTGCCCCGGGTCCCTGGAGCCACTCTCCCTGAGTAAGGGCACCCCGCACTTTCTGCCCTCTGAGGCAAGCGCCCCACACTTGGATAGGGGTGCTGCTGCGAGAGATGGCTCGCTGACTCCCAGAGGTGTTCGCTTTCTCTTTGAGATAACTTCGAGGAGTTTTGACCCTCTCCTTCGCCACCCCGGCTCCCCATCTCCCGGGTTTGGGAGCTCTGGGTCCCTCACGGTGTTGACCTCTCCTGTATTGGGTTTCCTTGACCCCCAGCGAAAGTCCCGCCGGTGTTCCCGCCCCGCGTACCATGCACATGGAGCGTTACTATCCCATTGCAGCGTAAAAAATAGCAACTATCCAACTTCTGTTCTGCCAGTGATGGAACTTAGCTCCGGAGCCTATGAGCTTACCCATCTTTTTCCTTCGGGTTTCCTTGTGTCCTGGGGAGGGAAGAGGTTTTTTGTCAAAACACATGTTCCCTTAGTACCTATTTTTACCCGAACTTACCCATTAAAATGTGTTTCTAGTGAAGCGCACCGCCGGCTCTCTCACATTTAAAGAGTGAGATTTTTTTTTTTTAAATTCCACCGTCTGGGTAATAGCTCATTCAAAGAGAGCTGTCCCCATAGAGCCACTGTCAGTTTGTACATTACGCGTGCACTCGCTTTTGTGTCGATTTCACTTTTAAGAAACCCATGTTAGGTTTGACGATTCAGGAACTAGTTAAACAGCAAGTGTGTAGGAATTTTATGGTTTCCTCCGGTTTTGTACTTTTATTTTACCCTTCAAGTGTGTGGTTGAAATTGTTTAGAATAAAACTGTTACAGCTAAAAGCCAGGTTAATTCTAATCCCTGTCCATTTGGATGTGTGGGAGATGGGGCATGTGTTGTTTTTTTAATGTGTACACTTGAGTGTAAACTGACTTTTTGAGTTAAATGCTCAAGACTGAATGTAAAGCCCAAGGAAGGGCAGAATGACAAAGAGGGTGATTGTTTTACTTATGAGTACTTAGCATCAATGGGAAAAATAATAGAGAAAAATTTCAGTGAAACTTATACTGAAAAGCATCAACCCTTTCTCTGCTAAGACAAGTGCCCCTTGTCCCCATACCCTAAGTACCTAAATTGATGTTCTTTTAAAACTGCTTCTTTTCATTTTGTGAGATTAGGGGATTAACTGCGACTGGATAGTATAAACACTCTGCCTAGTCTAAAAACATTCATTTAATATGTAAAGTGGAAATTGCAATAAAGTATCCTGGAAATTGTAAATTCGTTTTGTTTTTCTTTGGCTTTGATACTTGAAATGTATTTCATTTTGTATTTTTGCCACTTTTCTGTGGCCTGTGCATTTTCTTTCAGACCTGGTCCCTCTTTGGGCATTGGTTCATAGGAAATGCGTGAAAGAGCAGAGACTGACACTTTGTCAAATTACATATCTTGATAACTTTCATAGTTTCAATTCTAAAAGCTTAAATCCTAAACCCACACCTGTACTTAGCCAATTTGCTTTTTGGTTAAGAAGTAGAATTCGTTTTGAAAAAGACTGCCATGTAAAAAAAAGTCTATGAAATATTTATTAGGTTGAGTCACTTATTTGTGACTTTTCTGCCTTCTCTTGGATGTCTATGATGTATTAAAGCCAGTCCTGGGATGATACATAGGTTGGCTCAGCAAAGTCATGGGACTGCAAAAATTCACTCCTGTTTAGTTATATGAGTTTGGCAAAGGCTGTTTTACTATTCACGCTCCATTGCTCCAAAGCATATGCGAACACACTTTCAGGAGGTGCTATTTTCACACATTTTAAAGTGAGTTTGGGTTAACTGAATGACTGTAACAAGAATTTTAAAAGGAAAGTGAGCTTGACCAGCTCATACAGAAACTGCTTTTGAAAGTGTCATTTAAGAGTGGCTACTTTGCACACATATTTAAATATTATTTCTCTAATACCCCACCCACTGGATTTCTTTCTCTTGGAATTAAACAGAAAAAATAAGACACCCTTTGACCACTGTGGATATGTTGCAACAATGGTGAAAGAATAATAACTATTATCATTTAGCAGGCCTTGACTGTGTCATGTATTCCACCAAACAACAAATTTAGAAGAGACACTGAACATGACCAAGAGGAGAATGGAAGTTCACTTAAGTGGAAAGAGGAGTGTATCTTTATTTTCTTTTATCTTAAAGTCATTTTGGAGGTGGACTGGAAAAATTTAGGAAAACTTCTTCAAAGCAGGGTTTGATCATGGGAGTAAAATAACTAGAATCACTTGACAGTGCCTTAGTAACCAGCACCTATTTTCTTTCTGTTTTGCATATTTAATAGCATTGTGTACTTGTTAGTGTGGCTTGGTGCTGGGGGCCATAAGACATAAATAGATATATTGCTCTCCCCCCAGAGTTATTAGTATCATGGTGTCATGAGCAGTGCTGTTTAGGTCCTGTCTCTGTCCACCGGAAGACGTGCTTTCGACAGTGGCACATCCTCCTATAGGAAAGCACACCGTTTTCATCTCTTCCCAGGACCTTTCTGCCAAAATGTCTGTCACTGGTGAAATCTGCCTTTTATGGGCTTAGAAGTTTTGGTTTCATCAGTGACCCTTCCACTCCAGTAGGTTATTAGAAATTTCCACGATCTATCAGTTTCAGGTTTGGCGGGGAGGATGTCACCATAGGAACAGGCTGTATGGATACAGTGTATCTGCTGTTTCAACTGTATCAACACAACACTGTTGCTGCTGTTTCCTTGAATACCTACCTCATTGCAAAGAAGTAGCCATAGCTGGGGCTTGGGAGGAGAATGGAAATCTGTTCAGTGGAGGAAAGGTAACATTTGTGTTCAGAGTGAGGAATGAATGACTGAATCCTTGGTCTCAGTTGTACAGCCACATGTGCCCACAGAACCAAGGTTCAAAACATGATTTAAAGAAAACATGACTTTAGGTGCATTTTACGATTCACAGAGCTTTACATTTATAGATGGGAACGTTATAAGGGATCCACTGTGCCAGGTGTTGAGCCAGTTCTACTCCAGAACTGTCCTTCTCAACTTTGGCTGCACATTGGAATCAGTGAAGAATTACTAAAAAGACAGATGCCTGGGTCCCAACCCCAGAGATTCTGATTTAATTGGTCTTGGATAGGGCCTGGGCATCAGGATTTTTAGAATCTCTCCAGGTAGCTGAGGCAGAGGACCAGTATGTTGTATTCGACTAGGCCTTTCTCCTGACATTGTGATTAATTTGATGTGGGGTGGTTCCTGGGTACTCGAATTTTATGAGCCTTCTGAGTGCTTTTTGGTAAACAGCCGGTTTGGGAAAACACTTGCAGTGTGGTCTGCAGACACATCACCTGGAACTTGTTCAAAATGTAGGCTCACATACCCCAGCTCAGACCTGCCGAATTTGAATCTGCATTTTAACAAGCTTCCCCAGGTGACTCTTAGGAACATGGAAAAGTTTGGGGAGGTGTGGTTCTCAAACTTTACTTCATAAGCTCCTGTAGTGCTTGTTAAAACACAAATTGCTGGGCCCCATTCCCAGAGTTTCTGATTCAGTTGGTCTGGGGTGGGGCCGTGAATTTGCATTTCAACCAAGCTCCCTGGTGATGCTGCTGCTGCAGTTCCCAGGACCACACGTTGAGCCCCACTGGTTCGGACAGCAGAAGACCTGAACAAAGTACTTGAGCAACTGTAAGGGAATGGCACTTTTCACTGTCAGCTTCCAATATAAAACTTCCTGCTTCCATGCCAGTATCCTTTATCATGTTCTTTCTAACTTACACCAGGAAGACTGAATGCTGCCAAGATCCAAATAAGAGTCTGAGGTTCTTGGGATGGTTTCAGTCCGAGGTGAGATTGAGGGGAGGAAACCCTTAACTGGAAACCTGCCGTATGATTTTAGGTTTTTTTTCCCCCAGAAATTGTTAAATGTGAGGAGCACATTTTAGGAATAAAAGCAGCTCAGATATGATATCTTTAAGTGAGTTTTATTGATTTTAGTAACTAAAGCCCCCTAAAAAGATGCTTTGATGATTAGCTCACTAAATAACATGTTGTAATAAGATTTTAAAAGCTTTTTACTCACACTTATGCTTGCTGGATTGCATTTTAAGAATTTCCCTCATTAACAAAGAAACATAAAAGGATCCTGCTAAGGCACTGGGATTGCTCAGTCTTATATCTTTAATACTGTGTTGCATGCCACATCCCATGAACTTTTATTTTAATCTTCTTACCACCTTTGAAGTTAATGCAGTACTACATTTTGCATAAACCAGAGCACATAAAAGATACTTTACTATTAAACATCAATAAGTGTGTTTCCCCCCATTGCAGTGAACAAAATGTATTTTTAAAAAAATCAACTCTTGGACATGCAGATTTTCAGATACCTTCATCAGGTGTTTGAACAATTACCTTTTTCTTGTCTTGTCACAGTAGTCAAATTACTATTTGTCGTTGTGCTTGGGACGAATTGGGTTGCTGTAGGGAGATGAGAGGTAGGCACTTTGTTTCATTAGAACAGTAACAATCCTATAACATGTTAGTAAGAAAGATGATTTGATAATACAGCTCAGGTCAAAATGATATTAAATCAGCATTTTAAGCACAGACTATTTCTGTTAAGTCCCTTTTGGATGAAGAGTGACCAAAATAGCCGGAAGGTGTGTGTTTCTCCTAGATGATGCTACTAAGCCATTACAGATTTCCTTATCTATGCTAGCGTAATGATCGTAATGTATAGTTCTTTTAAAATAATAGTCTGAAAAATTGTTGAGCATTTTGGGAGGTATTATATGGGTTGTTTTTCAACAAGGTCTATTTCCATTGGAAGGCAATCTGGTGTCCTATCTTATAGAAAAGAAAGCAGGGCATGCCCCCAGTTGTCGTTTATGCTGTAAAAACCTTCAGTGACTGAAATGGTAGGATATAGAAATATAAATTACAAAATTATTTTTACATCTATGCATGAAGGTGTATGTAGGGCAAGGTATATTTAGTTACAAAGGAAAACTCAATGCTTATTTTACCTTCTCCCCCATATGGCCAAAGGGAGTGATAACCTAGCTCATAATTTTTCGTGCTTATGAATTGTGTTTGTGCTGCATTCAGGTCCCAGTTAGTCGATAGCAACCAAGAAGGATCTCTAAGTCCAGTGGGAAGAAAGACCACTACTGAGAAAGAGAAAACTGCTCTGTTAGCCCACGCATATATTGTTTTTTTTCTCTAAGTATGTGTTTCTCAGAAACAGACTAATATTCACATTGTTGTCTTTAAAAGATTGTACACTTTTTGAAATTGTGTTAAAACACTATATCCTATTATTGCAGTTTATTATAATTTTGAAGTCAGTTGTGTTTCCCATTAACAGATCATCTTTTTGAGAATGTATATGTGCAAAACACTAAAACTTGTGCAATGAGATTAGTCAGAGTTCCCTATTTCAATAGGCGTTTTTCTGTTCTCTCCATGTCACACATGCTTGCCTGTTTTAAAGCAGCACAATGACCAGGGCTTTTACATTTAAATTTTCTTAAATAGTCTTTTTTCCCCCCAACTTGTGTAATAATGTCTTTTTGATACTGTTCTGAATCAATTAAGCTAAGTGCATGAGGACCAGCAGTAAAACCCAGGGGCTGCCAAGAATGGACCTTCAGTGTGTAAGCTGTCTTTCCACAATCAGTAATTGGGCAGTTGCTCAGAGGACACTGGAGACAGTGTGGGAAGCCAGTGGTTGTGTAGGTGGGAAGAGTAGATTCCCAACAGTGAACTTATTTAGAGTTGAGCTTCTGTAGTTACAGTGTTGCTAAGAACAAAAATGAGCCACAAGCTTATGTAGCAGAAAGAAAAGTGCCCAAAGGAAAAAGTATGGTGTAATAATGTAGTTGGGTGGGGCATATTTTATGTTTGGTCCAACCATAAGTGGCATCTTTTCTATCAAGTGTGGGTGTATTTTCTACAGCTCTTAGTGTACCATACTTTCAAACTTGCTCACCTGTAAAAATGTTAGTGTTGAATAGCTGAGTGGAAATTATATGTCACTGGGGGAGGAAACCTGGTATTTTTTTTTCTTATTAGCATATACACTTTGCTGAGTTCCGTGGTTGGAAACTAGAGAAATAGAAGAATAGTTCTATCCTCACAGAGCTCACAGTGTCATTTAAGATATGATACTTAACATGCTTGCAGAGCAATATATAGATGATTATAGGTGAATTAGACGCATGAAAAATGCGGTGCATGAGCATGGTAATGACATGGGGTAAAGGAGTGGCCAAGAAGAAGGCTTTGGGGAGAGGACAACTTTTGAGCCAGGTTTTTAAATGGCAGAAGTACAGAGGTTATTGGTGAGAGCCTGTGAACAGTAGATCTAGAAGTCTTACTTGGTTGTTCTCAAACCGGTTGCTGTCACTGCCACACCCCTTGCCACAGCACTTGGGGATTCCCAGCAGCTGTCTTCAGTCAGCAACTTAAACACTCAGCATTTGCCATACCACTCCCCTTGCTCTGGTCTCTAAGATCATAAAACTTCAAGGAAATGGAAAGTAGCCTTTTGGCTTGTGAACCCTCTGAGAATGCTGCATAAGAAATATTGGATCTGATTATAGTTTTTCATATTAGGAAGGGAACAGAATTTGTAGACGAGTCTTCTAGAATGTAGGATGAATTGGAAGAGAAGCCTAAAGGTAGGAGAGAACAGCGGGACTTAAGGTGATGAGGGCACAAGGAATGGACCCCAGGGACGTAGTTTGTGAATCTAGGAAGGTTGGAAAATCAAGAAGTGGAAGGAGTTATCAGTGTATGCAGGGACTCGCACTCTAGGGCCAGGTTTTGTGTAGGAGTGGAAAGATTGCAGCTCACCTGCTTTTTGGCTCCCATCATTGGCTCTTCTTTTCTTGGCTCTGTGCCTAACTATTCTTGTGCTCAGGAAAAGTTTGTTCAACAGCTCTGTTGGAATTGCTGTGAAATTTGATCTCAAGTGTAAGGACCTTCCTTCCACCTTTCACCTATTCCCAACTGTATCTAATTTGAGAGAAAGGAGTAGAAGACATGTTGGTTTGATTGAATTTGGATTGAGTATGAAGATAGCTGAGATAGCTTTTGGACAAGGACCTGAAATTAGGTGATTGCATGTGAGTAAAGAGGCATTATGGGGATAAAATCTACCAAATTCCCATTGCTGGAGCAGGTAAATGTAAGAGAGGCTTTGAACATAATTCAGAATACATAAATCTGAGGAACCAGGAGAATGGTGGTGCCACTAAAAAACATGGTGGGAGAGGGGAGCAGTTCAGTTGCTCAGTAGTGTCCAACTCTTTGTGACCCCATGGACTGCAGCATGCCAGGCTTCCCTGTTGATCACCAACTCCTGGAGCTTGCTCAGACTCATGTCCATTGAGTTGGTGATGCCATCCAACCATCTCATTCTCTTTCGTCCCCTTCTCCTCCTGGCTTCAATCTTTCCCAGCATCAGGGTATTTGCCAGTGAGTCAGCTCTTTGCATCAGGTGGCCAAAGTATTGGAGCTTCAGCATCAGTCCTTCCAATGAATATTCAGGACTGATTTCCTTTAGGATAGACTGGTTTGATCTCCTTGCAGTCCAAGGGACTCTCAGGAGTCTTCTAGAAATAAATAATTGGTCAGGTGAAATCAGATTTTTAATATGTATATTTCAGGTGTTGGCAGTTATCAAATGTCATTTCTTTTTTAATTAACAGCCACAGAGCAGCAAAGAGCTATTGTGAGGATTTGGTTGGTCTCTTGGGATCTCTTCAACCTCCCTTTCACCCCCTCTGCGGCTTTGAGCTGCTGAAATGGGTAGAGATCAGTGATAGTTTTCAGCTTTGTCAGTGGAAATACTGATAGAATGTTGGGTTTCCCTACTGTAGGTTTATATATTTTCTCAGTCTTCAGGCTTATCAGTTTGAAAGCAGTCAGTGATTTTTAAATTTCCTTATGTGTATATCATAGCATAACTTTCAACAAAATAGAGCCTTGTGGAGGACCATCTCAGGAACTTATAATTTTAGGTCTTGGATGAAAGGAAATTTCTGAAGGATAGAAAGTACTATCTGGTACTAGATTCTAGGTCCTGTGTCCTCAAGCTTAGAAAGTAAAGAATCAAACTGGATCTGTTTTGCATCCTTGCTCATTGATCAAAGAGAGTTATTATCAATGGAAAGGATCAGCCATATTGCTTTGTGATCTTTGCAATCTTCAGTGGATGGGCAAATGTGAAAAATTCTACTTGAGTACAGGCCTACTAATTCTAGTTTTTAAAATAAGGTCTGTGATAGTCTTGATGATTCTTGCCTTTCCCCTATCTGTTTCATTTTACAGATAATCCACACTGTGACCCAAAGCCACATGCAATGCTGGGAGAGCACAGTTGACTGTATTATGCAATATCCTGCCGGAAGATGCTGACCAGCTCTCTAGTAATGGAAAGTAGTGAGATTGACCTAACTGCCTATGTAGCTTGCCTTGCCATTCCATATACTTTCTGTAAGCATATTACACACAATTCTAGTAACATATCTTATAGTGAGATCTTAGATTGCTGCAAGGTAGTGACACCAGATTCTCAGCTTTGCTTCAGGCACTGGTGGATCTTTGAGTCATTCTCATAGTATGGATTTTATGAAAAATCAGCTTTGGTGTTGTCAGCCTGAAGGCCACCGCACTGTGTCTGCCTCAAAGAAATGCTCCCGTGCTAGTCACGTTGATGTGCTTCTTCTCTGTGACATTAGTATTGCTTATGTAGCCTAAAAATCACATGGTTGAGTGTAGGTAGTTTGGGGTGCAAATAAGTTATATAACTGGTAAAACTTAGACTTCAAGCGCATACCTTATTGTAGTAAGACAAATACCCTCTGCATCCTGATTTTGAACAGCAGTGAGGTAAGTGTTTAGATGATGGGTGCTTTTTTCACTTTTTTCAAAAAAAGATGGTAAATGGAAGACAGTGTTGCTGATTTATTCACTAAAGAAGAATTTAATGAAGTCTTCTGGCCTTTTTTTCCATGTTAGATTATTGTTCTCAATGCATTTTGTCAAATTCCCTGTGATTAAAACAAACAAACTCTCATGCTTCTTTTGTATTAAGAACAAAATCTTCCCAATAGCTTGGCCAGGTACTTGATTTTGTGGAATAGCTCTTTGATGGTAGGAGTAGGGGGCCAGGCAGTCAGTGATTAAAAATTTTTGTTCAATTCATGGATCCATCTGCCCCACACCCTTGTCAATTCAATGCCCTCCCCCCCCATGAGAACAAATGGGAATGATACTGCTTTCTATTTCTCTGACACTAATGAGGTGATACGTGATTTGTGGTATATTTCACTCCACAAACTGCTCTAACCGTTGCCCTGTTCAGCAAGTTGTTTTGCAGAAATCCACCCTTTCACACTGAAAGCATGGCTCTGTGGAGAAAGAGAGTCACTTAGAGCTGGAGGTAGGAGTAGAGGGCATGTGGGAATCAGGGAAGGAGAAAAAATAAGATTGTTGTCAAATAAGATGACACCTGGATTGAGGGCAGATAAAGGGACCGAGTGCCGAGTCTGGAGCAGGACTGCTTACAAGAGGCGTATTTTACATGATACAAACCTAGGTGTTCCTCCTTTAGGACCAAGGGTTGGTGGCACTCTGGTTAGAAAGAAATGATGGCTACCAGCCACGGATGCATATCATGACGTTTAACAACATAAGAGAGCTTGTCTATGGCTCCCCCCGAGTGCTCCCTAGAGACCACATTGATAATCATTCACGTTGTGTCCTCAGATTGAGGCCTCTGGGTGAGTTTGGGAGCCATGGGACAAGTAGCTTAAGTGTTTTGTTTAGTCGCTCAGTTGTGTCCGACTCTTTGCTTAAGTATAGCCCAAGTGGATAAATGTAGCCGCTCTCTGGTCATTAATCCTTTTTTTTTCCCTTGATGTGTCAATGAGTATAGTTATAAATCCTCAGGTATTCAGATGTGTCTTATTTTTAGGCCCATGTATTTAGGTATTAATAGCCTCTCCTTAGATGTAGGAAGTTTCTTTTATATAGCTTGCTCACAGATATTCTCCATCACAAAGATTATGGAACAGATACTATGAAAGGAGAGACCCAGCTGTAATTTCTGAATGCAGAATGCAGTCATATGAAGGCATCCTACTTAGCATGCTCAGCTCACTGTACCTTGTCTCCATTGTCTCTTTAACAGGACCCACTATGGTCGGTTTAGTTTGTACATTACATTCTTAGGGATAACTGGAGCACCAACTGTTTTTGGTTAATGACTTCCTTTTCTATCATATAGATGTATATCAATTTTAGCAAGTATTTTTTATTGTGATAAAAAACACATAACGTGATCAATCCTGTCAACACATTTTTAAGTGTACAGTACTGTTAACTATAAGCACCATGTTTAGCTCATTTTTAAAGGTATGTAATAGTGTCTCTACCTCAAGCAACTAAGTTTTCATAGGAATGTTGGAATCTTTTAAAATGTCATCTTACCAACCCATATTAGAGATGCATGAAGCTTATATGCAGGAGAGCCTAATTTAAGCTTTGAAGTATTATTTATTTTTCCACACTTATTGAAAATTATGAATAAACTAGATTCAAGGTGTTATAGGCAGAAACAACCATTAAAAAAAGTTAAATTTCAAGCTAGTAGCATTTCAGTTAGTATTTGACCTGGCATTTATCATTTCTTTTACTAGTACACAGAAAAATTATACAAAACCGATCTTAATGACCCAGATAACCACGATGGTGTGATCACTCACTTAGAGCCTTGGAGTGCGAAGTCACGTGGGCCTTAGGAAGCATGACTATGAACAAAGCTAGTGGAAGTGATGAACTTCCAGCTGAGCTATTTCAAATCCTAAAAGTGCAGCTGTTAAAGTGCTGCACTCAATATGCCAGCATATTTGGAAAACTAAGCAGTGGCCATAGGACTGGAAAAGGTCAGTTTTCATTCCAGTCCCAAAGAAGGGTAATGTCAAAGAATGTTCAGACTGTTGCACAATTGCATTCACTACACATGTGAGCAAAGTAATGCTCAAAATTCTCCAAGCCAGGCTTCAACAGTATGTGAACTGAGAACTTGCAGATGTTCAAGCTGGATTTAGAAAAGGCAGAGGAACCAGAGATCAAATTGCCAACATCTGTTGGATCATAGCAAAAGCAAGAGAATTCCAGAAAAATGTCTACTTCTGCTTCATTGACTATGCCAAAGCTTTTGACTGTGTGGATCACAACAAAAATGTGGAAAATTCTTAAAGAGATGGGACTCCCAGATCACCTTACCTGCCTCCTGAGAAACATGTATGCAGGTCAAGAAGCGACAGTTAGAATTGGACATGGAGCAATGGACTGGTTCCAAATTGGGAAAGGAGTATGTCAAGGCTATGTATTGTCACCTGGTTTATTTTACTTATATGCAGAGTACATCATGTGAAATGCCTGGAGGGATGAAGCACAAGCTGGAATCAAGATTGTCGGGAGAAATATCAGTAACCTCAGATATGCAGATGATACCACCCTAATGGTAGAAAGCAAAGAACTAAAGAGCCTCTTGATGAAAGTGAAAGAGGAGAGTGAAAAAGCTAGCTTAAAACTGAACATTCAAGAAACCAAGATCATGGTATCCAGTCCCATCACTTCATGGCAAATAGATGGGGATACAAAGGAAACAGTGAGAGGCTTTATTTTCTTGGACTCCAAAATCACTGCAGGTGGTGACTGTAGCCATGAAATTGAAATATGATTGCTCCTTGGAAGAATGGTATGACCAACCTAGACAGCATATTAAAAAGCAGAGATATTACTTTGCCAACAAAGGTCCATCTAGTCAAAGCTATGGTTTTTCCAGCAGTCATGTACAATTGTGAGAGTTGGACTCTAAAGAAGGCTGAATGCTGAAGAATTGATGCTTTTGAACTGTGGTGTTGGAGAAGACTCTTGAGAGTCCCTTGGACTGCAAGGATATCAAACCAGTCTATCCTAAAGGAAATCAGTCCTGAATATTCATTGGAAGGACTGATGCTGAAGCTCCAGTACTTTGGCCACCTGATGGGAAGAGCTGATTCAATAGAAAAGACCCCGATGCAGGGAAAGATTGAAGGCAGGAGAAGAAGGGGACAACAGAGGACGAGATGGTTGGATGGCTTCACCGACTCAATTGACATGAGTTTGAGCAAACTCCGGGAGATGGTGAAGGACAGGGAAGCCTGGCATGCTGCAGTCCATGGGGTCACAGAGAGTCGGCCATGAGTGAGCAACTGAACAAGAACAAATACTGACTCCGTGTGTTCAAACAGAGCTTGATTTTCTAGCTTTCCTCTTGGGTCTCCTCTTCTATTTTTTTAGGGCTTTCTAATGAATTTCCTAATAATAATATAAAGAAACATCTGTGACAGGAGTTTGGCCCTTGTTCACCCACTTTTAAAGGTGGAGGGTGGGACCAAGGCATTAAAGAAGAACATTAGTTTTGACAGTTAATCCTGATGTTTCTTAGAAAATGTGTTTTCTAGAGAGACTGAAAATTGGAAGACACCTTGCCTCATAGGCTATTATAAGTAAGGCATTTCAGTCCATATGTTTGTGTATAAACTATTTAAACACTTCTTGAAATGGCTTCTTATAGTGTACATACTTGTTTCTAATGGAAAGCTCACTTCTTAATGTGTTAATAGCATCTATGAAATAATGGATATGGTCAAGTAAGGGGTTTTCAAAGTTGTTTATTTGCTCTGTTGTCTACACAACCATATGAGGTTCTTTATCATTAGCAGAGGTGCAGACATTTTTAATAGCATCACTGAATTATAATGCATTAATTTGTATTTTGGAGAAGTTTCTAGCTTCTTTCATTTAGAGATGCCTTTGCACTTCTAAAAGAGAAAATAGAATTTTCATGATTATCCCTTTACTTATAGATATTTAAAAATGAATATTTGTTTAAGCTTCAATATTTATTTGCCAGCATTATCTTAAGACAGTATGTTTTACATCAAAACGTATCTCTTATTCTAAGCTAGTACTACTCTTCATATTATGGTTAATTCTAATATTTCCATTCAACAAGTGATATAAGCGTTGTGGGCAGAACACTGTGGTAGCCTCCTTTTTGGGTGCAGGTGGGTGATCTATAAGATAGGCATAAGCCATACTTCCTGCCTTTAAAAGGCTTGCAGTCATATTGAGAAGATAAGATTCAGGAAACAAATAAGGAAGTCACATATGACTTAATGGCCAAGTGAATGATGGAAACAATGAGGTCTGGAGGAGTTTGGACAAAGATGAATGTGAGCTGGGGTTATGTAGGAGGGCTTCATGGACAAAGTAGCATTCGGGCTGGGTAGACCTTTTTCGTAGATAGATCAAGCGTTCTAGACAGAGAATCAATTTAAAGGTACAGAGGTCAGAATGAGCACTAGACAATAGTCAATGGATGCCGCAAAGGTAGATTAAAGTGGGGGAGATCCTAGCAAGAAAGGAGATGCATTAGGATACTGTTGCTATAATTCAAACATTTGGAAATGAAAGTCTGCCAGTTGACAGACTTTTGCCTCTTTCTTGGTAAAGTTTCCCTTTTGTCCAGTTAATTATGCCTCAGCAGCTTCTTTAATGTCTTGAATGTCATGAAGCCTGGACAACAGACTAGGAAATAACACACGTAGGAGTCTGCTGTGTGCGCAAAGTGCTTTCATTCATCAATAGACATTCAGCATAAGTCAGTTAGATTAACATTGGTTATATCTTCCTTTGCCCAAGTGTCTTTTATGTTCAGTGTTCTTTTTTTCTTCCAAACTTCAGTGTCTTAAACATGAAGCTGGGAAAACTGAATAGCTACAAATATTATGTAATTGAAAAAATAAACTACTTTAATTATTATGGAATTAAATGGCTGTAAGCCATTTTTTTCCTCCCTAAATTAATGAAGAAAATTTAACTTGGATGTTGCAAATGTAACTCACATAAGGTAGGTACTGGGAATTATAATAATTATAGGGGGATTGTGTACTAACTCTTGAATGATGTCATTTGTTAAATTAGCTTTAGATTAGTCTAGTGGGTGTATTCCTTATGGTTCTTAACATGCCCTACTCAAGAATGTTACAACTGTTAAGACACAAGCTATATAAGCAAAATCATTAAAGGTTTTATAGTATTACTTAGAAACAAAGTTCTAAAATAGTTTCCTGAATTATAATAGAACAGCATATTTTTATTTTATGCTGAACAATTGCCCTTTGAAGACAAAAGAGCAAAATTCTCAGTCTTTTATTGATAGTTTGTCTTTAATTACACTAGGTTACAGGTTTAGAATCCCCAAATTCTTCTTCAGTGATCATTGTAAAATTTTATTTTAGTAACTCACTTTTTTTTATTCTCTAGAATATATTTCAGAATATAAGGAGATTATTTTGAAACTATGAGACTGTCTCTGACAGGTTTTAGCCACATAAACATGAACATTGTGCCAGCATACTCAGGAAGTAAAGGAAAAAAAAAAACACATGAGCACAATGCTCATGAACAGTGTTCTCCATGTAGTCAGTTTATGTTTATAAGTAAATGAGCTCTCCCTTACGTCATAGCCTTGAATTATGAATAATTGTAACTTGAATTATCTATTACTATAGCGAGGTGAAGAAACACTAGATGTGAAATGAAAATAGTGGTAGTGAAATGTTTTTGAAGAAGGATGGATTTTGGCCTACATAGGTGATCACAGATCCCTGCCACACAGTAGGGTAGGAGGCCAAATGGAATCCAGTGATTTCTTTGGACAGATCACACAAAGGTCCTTGATCACCCTCAGTATGCGTAAAATCTTTATTAACAAAGGTGCATGCCCTTCCTTGTCAGGGGAAGGAGAGGTGATTTTGTTTATACAGGGCTGAACGACTTAGATGCCAATTTCATTTTTCACAGGCTTCAAACAATAGGCATGTTAAATAGGCAGTGGCCTCCATGGTTTAGAGCACAACCAAGGCTCCGTTTTGATATGGCAAGAGAACAAGCAAATTCCAATTTTAAAGTGAACCTTTGCTGTATTTTATTTGGTTCAACCTAGAGAAATTCAGGTTAGTTTTTACAGAAAAGGAGTGTTTTAGTCTTGAAGGTTTCTTTCACTTTTTCATGAAGAGTTATAATTATTCGCCACCCCATAATAACCATTCATTAACCCTTTATTACCTTAAATAACCTGCACCAACCCAGCAGGGTCAGTGGTGCTTTCCTGTTCTCAGAATTGTTGTTGTATTTATCTGAATGCTTTTAATTCTCAGTCTCTCATTCCCCAAAATTGAAGCCCAAATCCAGGAAGATCCTGCTCTTCCCCTTCCTCAATATAGTATTTCTGTGGAGCTTCATCATTTTTTAAAGCAGTAGTCTTGAATATCTGAAGGCTTGGTAGCAACTGCATAATAGAATTTTGACCACTTAAATCCTTGCAGTGTTGAACCATTTTGCATTATCTAGAAAACTATTTGCTGGTCCTGCTAGTTTTGCAATTTGGGGAGGTGGTGGAGTAATGGTGGTAGATAGGTTGTGAAGTTATGACTTTCAGGCTTTTTCAAACTGGATTTAATATCTAAAGGAGTACTTAAACATTGTTTAAGTGGACTGATGAATTCCGAGCAGTGCTAGATCTCAAAGATTTCTAGGTTTTCTAGGCAGTTTAAAAGCAGAGAATAAGTGAGATATTACATTGTGCTCCTTCCTGTGCTTTACCTTAAAGTGGGTATCTTTTTCTCTATGTGTATAACTGACACCATAAGATCTTTGTGGATTTATTTGATATTGTTTGTTATTTTGGGGACTGACATGTAGCTGTATGCAGAAGGGTAAGAACATGTATTTATGGTTCTCAAGGAGTTATGGCACAGACTTTAGTCACCTGCTTATCTTTTACCTGATGATGGGCTTCCCTGGTGGCTCAGAGGTTAAAGTGTCTGCCTTCAATGCAGGAGACCTGGGTTTGATCCCTGGGTTGGGAAGATCCCCTGGAGAAGGAAATGGCAACCCACTCCAGGATTCTTGCCTGGAGAATCCCATGGATGGAGGAGCTTGGTGGGCTACAGTCCATGGGGTCGCAAAGAGTCAGACACAACTGCGGAAGTTCAGTTCACTTCACTTCCATTCTCATAGGAGATTGGAGTAAGGGGGAAAGCACTGGATGGGATGAATTGGGAGATTGAAACTGACATATGTACACTATTGATACTATGTATAAACTAGATAACTAATGAAAAGCTAACTGTGTATCAAGGGGAACTCTACTCAGTGCTCTGTGGTGACCTAAATTGGAAGGAAATCCAGAAGAGAGGGGATATATGTATACAAATAGCAGAATCACTTTGCTATACAGTAGAAACTAATACCGCATTTTAAAGCAATTATACTCCAGTAAAAATTTTTAAGACATCAATATGAAAATTTAAAAAAAGATTGGAGTGCTTGGAAGGCTATTTGGTACTATTTGCTTATTTTTTCTACTGTTTTGTTTTACACTCTAGGTTTCCATATGTTTACATAAACGTTTCTTTCTTTCCTAATATTTCTGCAGTCAGGAGTGTTTAATCTGTTGCCTAAGAATGTATTTTGGGAGGGTCAGGAAACACACTGAATATCCTACATTTGATGAACCAAAGGAATATCTTTGTTTGTTTTATGAAAATTCTTGATGTTTCTGTTCTCACATTAATAAAATTTAGATGAAGAGAGGCAGATTTGAAGAAGCCTGACCCAAGGGATTATGAATTATCCTGAAAGCACAAATAATATTTTAGCATGTAATTTCCCTCATAAAATGTTTTATGGCAGACTTGTTTATGTCATAGATCTGAGTCAAAGCTGAATTGGAGACATTAGTCTTTAACTTATCCAAAATTAATATCTTCTGGCTAACAACCAACACTGCTTTATGACTCTTAAACCATTTCCTTATATTAATCATCAACAGTAGAAATTTGCTTTATTTCAGGGGCCATTTTTTTTAAAAACAATTTTTTAATAACTTCCTGATTTATTTTATAGTTTACAATGCAAAGAAAACATCCAAAGCATAATTGGATGATAGGATAGACTTACTAACTTAGCAACTCATTCACACATATTAGCCTTAAAGTACACAAGATTCAAATTCTTTAAATTAATGTGTTGGCAAAATGAAAAATTATTTAATCAAGGACTATAATGGTTGCTCATAAATTCCTAAAGTTGCAGATTCTAAGTCCATGAATTCTGAAGATACATAGTGAAAACTTACCATGTTATATACCTTTGTCATATGTTCATGATGGTTTATAAAAATATGTATAGACTAGAACAGTGAAACTGGATGATAGCATCATAAATAGCACTGAGACTACGTATCATTGTTGATTTTTATGAGTGAATTCCTCTATATTGAGGATTTGGTCAATTTAAATTGCTTTTCTTGGAGAAGATTTTAATGACTTTGTAGTCACTGTTACTGTGTTTCAGAAATTGTCAGTGATACTCAACATTTTTCTTTTAGCAATGCGACTCTCTGCCCTTGCAGCATGACCCTGAAGCCCAAAGTCCCATGTACAGTTTTGGGTGCTACTTTAAGAGGGGCAAGGAAGTTATGTGGAAAGCTTTATGTGTTCATTCAAATTTTCTATACCATACCCCCCACAACATAGGCACACAAGGTATGTGCAGGTTGTTTTCATATCATACATGCAACTAAACTCATTCAGGACCCTCAGAACTCTCAGAACTCTGCAAATGAACCACTTATAATATGTTTGACAATTTAGTATTGTGTTAGTCGCTTAGTCATGTCCGACTCTGTGACCCCATAGACTGTAACCCACTGTAGAATTCTCCAGGCAAGAGTACTAGAGTGGATAGCCATTATCTTCTCCAGGGGATCTTCCCAACACAGGAATTGAACTTGGGTCTCTTAAATTGCAGGCAGATTCTTTGTTTGACTGTGTCTGAGCCACCAGGGAAGTCCATGGACAAAGGAGCCTGGCAGGGGGTCCATGGGGTCGCAAAAGAGTTAGACATGACTTAGCAACTAAATAACAACAATTTTGTATAAGGATAATGCTACCATTGGGCTTCCTGGGTACCTCAGCTGGTAAAGAATCCGCCTGCAATGCAGGAGACCCTAGTTTGATTCCTGGGTCCGGAAGATCTGCTGGAAAAGAGATAGGCTACCCACTCTAGTATTCTTGGGCTTCCTTGGTGGCTCAGATGGTAAAGAATCCACCTGCAATGTGGGAGACCTGGGTTTGATCTCTGGGTTGGGAAGATCCCCTGGAGGAGGGAATGGCAACCCACTCCAGTGTTCTTGCCTGGAAAATCCTATGGACAGAGGAGCCTGGCAGGCTACAGTCCATAGGGTTGCAAAAAGTTGGACATGACTGAGCAGTTAAGCACGGTGCCACAATGTTACCATTGTTGTCAGACACTTTCATTACTTGTAATTTGGTTTGGTAACATTATAATAAATAGTCAGTTGTACGTGTTGAAATAGCAAACATTCTATTAAAATGAGTTTTTAAAGTATTTATGATTCTTTATAAAAGTCAAGATTTAGAGCTTATAATTACTATCTTCCTCATTTCATATAAGAGATACATTGAGACCTTTCCTTAGTAAACTTTCATCTGTTATGACTCTAGCCATTGAATTAGATGCTGTGCCTTTGTTTTACCATGACTTGGATAAATCAGTCTCTCATGTTCTATAATGTAAAATTAAAATTTGTGAATCTTTAAAAAGAAACAATATTTTAAAAATACTTCAGTGTAGCCAAATGTTGATAAGAGTAAATGCTTGTTTTCATGTCTGTTATCAAAAAACATATTTCCTTATAGTCTCCAAAGGTAAAATGGAATGTAAATCTAGGTTGATCATATTTTCTCTCTTCTAATTTTATAGGTGTTCATGAATACTTTAACCTAGAAATGTACATGTAGATATCGCTGCTGCTGCTGCTGCTGCTGCTGCTGCTAAGTCGCTTCAGTTGTGTCTGACTCTGTGCGACCGCACAGACGGCAGCCCACCAGGCTCTGCCGTCCCTGGGATTCTCCAGGCAAGAACACTGGAGTGGGTTGCCATTTCCTTCTCCAGTGCATGAAAGTGAAAAGTGAAAGTGAAGTCACTCAGTCATGTCCGACCCTCAGCAAACCCATGGACTGCAGCCTTCCAGGCTCCTCTGTCCATGGGATTTTCCAGGCAAGAGTACTGGAGTGCGGTGCCATTGCCTTCTCCGTAGATATCACTAGGGATGCCATATTCTTTGCTGAGCCTCTTAGGAGCTGAAAGTTACAGTCTTTTGGGGAAGCACCAGTTCCAGAAAGATTTTCAAACTCAAAGAATGGATTTCGAAATATTGGAGTAAGGACCTCAGAAAATCTACTTATATGAAAAAGCAGCATGAACACTGGCAAAAATTTTCAAAATCCACTTGTTTTGGAATTCTGGAAATTAACCAGAGGCTTCTAATAGCCTGAGGAGCATTTATTTATTCATTAAAAACAGCTGATTTTCAGCAAGAATAGTGAACTTTGTTGTGTTTTAACTTGTTCTAATATCCCTATTCCCATAGAACTGTAACTGTTTGACCCATCTGGCAGCTCCATGGAAAGGCCCCATTCACAAGGCTTGCCTTGACTTGACCTGACTCATCCTTTCTCAGTGGAAAAGTCTTATCCTCAGGGCATTTGTTTAAAACATTCAGGGACTGTGGCGGATTCATTTTGATATTTGGCAAAACTAATACAATTATGTAAAGTTTAAAAATAAAATAAAATTAAAAAAAAAACATTCAGGGAAATTGTTTAACATTGCATCTGCCTGAGGTAGTGATACCAGGAGGCACAAAGAAGGGGCTGGTCAAAAAATTCAAAAGAAGGATCTAGAGATGAGATAGGAAGCTTTAAAAAATTCTGATATATTCCTGGGTATCTACAAGGCTATTCACATGTGCAGGGCTGGGTGTATGCCTAGGAAAAACCTGTGGAAGCCTTGGTGCTCACTTCTGGCTGACCTTAAAATCTTCAGAAGCAGAAAATGAAGACTAAGGCAGAGTTGTAAACTGCCAGATCAATTGAAGGCCTGTCCCAACACACACATGGGGTCCCTTTGCAAAGGGTGAAAGATCTGTTGGTACAAGGCATTTTAGAAAAATCTCTCTCCAATCATTAGCTGACGCCTAAGCTATTAATAACTGAGCAGAGACTTCAAGTGGCCACAGACTGGGAATACAGACTTAACAGAATTCTTCCAGGAATGTCACTAAACAAACAAATAGCAGCAATAACAATAAAACAAGAAAAACTTGGAGGGGGGATCAGATTTCTAAAGTTGTTACATTTTTTAAAATGTCCAATTTTCAACAGAGAAACAGGAAAGTATGGCACATATACAGGGAGATAGCATTTGATAGAAACTGTCCCTGAGGAAGCCCAGATGTGCTTGTAAACAAAACTTTAAATGAACTACTATAGATAAAGTCAAAGGAAATAATATCTAAATTAAAGGGAACTTGTGAATATCTTGTCAAATAAAGAATATCAATAAAGAGATAGAAATTACTTTTAAAAGAGCCATATGGAATATTTGTAGTTGAAAGTTTTAATAACTAAAATTTTAAAAATTTACTAAAGAGTTTCAACAGCAGATATGAGCTGGCAGAATTAAGAATCAGTAAACTTGAACATAGGTTAATTGAGATTATACTGTTTGAGAAAAAAGTGAAAGTGAAAGTTACTCAGTCGTGTCTGACTCTTTGTGACCCTATGGACTACACAGTCCATGGAATTCTCCAGGCCAGAATACTGGACTGGGTAGCCTTTCCCTTCTCCAGGGGATCTTCCCAACCCAGGGATCGAACCCAGGTCTCCTGCATTGCAGGCAGATTCTTTACCAGCTGAGCTATCAGGGAAGCCCAAAGAGAAAAATAAAAGGGTGAGGGGAAAAATGAGCAGATGCTGATGCCTGTGAGACACCATCAGGTGTACCAACATACATATAATAGGAGTCCCAAGATGAGAAGTAGGGGAGCAGAAGGAGTATTTAAGGAACAATGGCTGAAAACCTCCCAAATTTGATGAAAACATTAATGTACAACATCCAAGAAGCTCAACGAACTCAAAGTAAGATGAAATTAAAGTAGGATAAATTCAGAAAGATCCACACCTAGACACATGATGGTTAAATTGTTGAAAGAAACTGAGAGAATCTTAGAAGTGGCAAGAAGGAACCTATTACATACAAGGAAACCTCAATAAGATTGTTGTCATTGTTCAGTTGCTCAGTCATGTCCGACTCTTTGCAACCCCATGGACTGCAGCACGGCAGGCTTCCATGTCCTTTACCATCTCCCAGAGCTTGCTCAAATGTATGTCCATTGAGTTGGTGATTGCATCCAACCATCTTGTCCTCTGTCATTTCCTTCTCCTCCTGCCTTTACTCTTTCCCAGCATCAGGGGCTTTTCTAATGAGTTGGTTCTTCCCATCAGATGGCCAAAGTATTGGAGCTTCAGCTTCAGCATCAGTCCTTCCAATGAATACTCAGGACTAATTTCCTTTAGGATTGACTGGTTTGATCTCCTTGTAGTCCAAGGGACTCTCAAGAGTCATCTCCAACACCACAGTTCAAAAGCATCAATTATTTGGCAGTCAGCCTTCTTTATGGTCCAACTCTCAAATCCACACACGACTACTAGAAAAACCATAACTTTGACTATACAGATGTTTGTTGGCAAAGTAATGTCTCTGCTTTTCAATACATTGTCTAGGTTTGTCATAACTTTTCTTCCAAGGAGCAAGTGTCTTTTAAGTTCATGGCTGCAGTCACCATCTGCAGTGATTTTGGAGTCCAAGAAAATAAAGTCTGTCACTGTTGCCATTGTTTTCCCAACTACTTGCCATGAAGTGATGGGACTGGATACCATGATCTTAGTTTTTTGAATTTTGAGTTTTAAGCCAGCTTTTTCACTCTCCTTTTTCACCTTCATCAAGAGGCTCCTTAGTTCCTCTTCACCTTCTGTCATAAGGGTGGTATCCTCTGCATATTTGAGGTTATTAATATTTCTCCCAGCAATCTTGATTCCATTTTGTGCTTCATCCAGCCTGTCATTTTGCATGATGTATTTTGCATATCAGTTAAATAAGCAGGGTGACAATATACAGCCTTGACATACTCCTTTCCCAATTTGGAACCAGTCCGTTGTTCCATGTCCAGTTCTAACTCTTGCTTCTTGACCTGCATACAGGTTTCACAGGATGCAGTTGAGATGATCTAACTCCTGTGTCTTTAAGAATTTTCCACACGTTGTTGTGATCCACACAGTCAGAGGCTTTGGCATAGTCAATAAAGCAGAAATAGATGTTTTTCTGGAACTCTCTTGCTTTTTCTATGATCCAACAGATGTTGGCAATTTGACCTCTGGTTCCTCTGCCTTTTCTGAATCCAGCTTGAATATCTGCAAGTTCTTAGTTCACGTACTGTTGAAGCCTGGCTTAGAGAATTTTGAGCATTACTTTGCTCACATGTGAAATGAGTGCAATTATGCAGTAGTTTGAACATTCTTTGGCACTACCTTTCTTTGGGATTGGAATGAAAACTGATTTTTTCAGTCCTGTGGCCACTGATGAGTTTTCCTGATTTGCTGGCATATTGAGTGCAGCACTTGTACAGCATCATCTTTTAGGATTTGAAATAGCTGAAATAGCTCAACTGGAATTCCATCACCTCCACCAGCTTTGTTCAATATGATGCTTCCTAAGGCCCACTTGACTTCACACTCCAGGATGTCTGGCTTCAGGTGAGTGATCACACCATCGTGGTTATCTGGGTCATGAAGATCTTTTTTGTACAGTTCTTCTGTGTATTCTTGCCATCTCTTCTTAATATCTGCTTCTGTTAGGTCCATACAATTTCTGTCCTTAATTGTGCCCATCTTTGCATGAAAATTTCCCTTGGTATCTCTAATTTTCTTGAAGAGATTTCTAGTCTTTTCCATGCTATAGTTTCCCTCTATTTCTTTGCATTGATCACTGACGAAGGCTTTCTTATCTCTCCTTGCTATTCTTTGGAACTCTTGCATTCAGATGGGTATATCTTTCCTTTTCTCCTTTGCCTTTAGTTTCTCTTCTTTTCTCAGCTATTTGTAAGGCCTCCTCAGACAATGAATAAGATTAATTAGCTGATTTATCATCACATACCATGGTGGCCAGAATGGAGTGGGATCAAGAATTTAAAGTGCTGAAAAAATGGATTGTCAACCAAGAATCCTGTATCTAGCAAAACTATCCAACATAAATGAAGGAAAAATTAGGAAAATGAAGGAAAAATAAACAGAAACAGAATTTGTTGGTATAGGTCTGCTCTTCAAGAAATACCAAAAGGAGTCCTTCAGGCTGAACTGAAAGGACACAAGATAGTAAGTTGAATGCTTATTAAAAAAAACTGTATTGGTAAAGGTAACTGCATAGATAAACATAAAAGCGTAAAGTTATTTTTGTAACTCTTCTCCTGTTTGATTTAAAAGAACTGCATAAAGCAGTAATTCTAAAACTGTTAATGTGCTTATCATGTATAAAGAAGTAATTTGAATGACAGTAATAGCTTAATGGAAAAGGGGAGGGACAGAGATTTTGTATACTATTGACATTGGTTGGTATTAATGCAACTAGATTTTTTTTAAGTTAAGATGTTAATTCCTGGGCAGCCATTAAGAAAATGACTTAAACTGGAGCAAGGAATTGATAGTTTCAGAAATCTCAGTGCTTTGACATGCAAGTTAGATGATGGGAGTGCGATTACAGATTATTTTCGAAGTAAGTTCTATTTGACAATTTCTTTTATATACTGTAAGCAAGTACAAGTATATTGTCTATGTACAATATTTTGGGTTCCTTCTAGATAGACCTTACTAAAATACCAAAAAAAAAAAAAAAAAACCTTCATAATCATCAATGCTCAGAACATTCCCATGAACTATGGGTTTATTCTTATTCCAGTTTTTAAAATGAGAAAACTACCACAATGTTTAGGCTTTGCCTATTTCTTCTATGTATGATTTTTGACATTGTGAGAATTGTAACATAGCCCTCCTCTCCTAAAAGTGCTTAATGGCATATGTTTATTTTTTTATATTAAAATGAGTATGTTTAATAATTTTATGACAGCCCTCAGGGAGCTGTAGACAGTTAAAAATCTCTCTCTGAGCTTGCTTACCTTTCTTCCAGAACTAATTCCCAGAGACCTTCAGTGGGCTGTGCTACATCTATCACAAAATGTGAATATCTATTGCCCAGAAAGTTGATTTTAGCTCAGGTAGAGTCTCTTAAGAGACTTGAGAAAAATTTCTTTTATTAAAGTAAGTATGGCACATCAATAAAAAAGTTGAATCATTTCTAATAGAAATGTCTGAATTTTAAAAGTGAATTATCTGTCAATGTGCATATTCAATGCATCCTTGAAAAAGTAAATTCAAATAAATATTCTTAAGAATTTACAATGTTCAAGGCACTGTGAGAGATTCAACAATAGGTAAAATGTGGTTCCTGCCCTCATCACGGCTCACTATTAAGGACAAGTGTGAAGGATTGTAATATGATTTTTTTAAAGTTGCCTTTTATATTAATGCTTGCTTTAAACTAAATAAGAATTACAGTAGAGTTTTAATATAGCCTAACCTTTTGAAACTTACATAACTTAACTAACCAAATGAACTACAGAATAGACTAATGAAGTTCCAGATAATAAAACCCGTTATAACTTAAAATATCAGTGATTTGTTTCTATGGGGAGAAAATCAGCTCTAATTTTGACTTACTTTCAGTTCTGTTTATTTGAAGAGGAGGTATTGTGGCAGACAAAATGACTAAAGGTTCTGAGCAGTTTTGCATGAATCTTGACTCAGCTGCAAATAGCAGAAAACAAGGACTTCACTGCTTCTGGGGACTGGCTGTCAGGATCAGTGAGGTCCAGCAGGCAAAGCAGGATTCCTTGTAAAGTAGGAAGCTAGTGAATGGGTGCTCTCAGAAGGGACTACATCTTTTTCTCTCTCCCCTTAGGGATCTTAGTCTCCTTATTTAGCAATTGTTTACCAAGTTTAAAGAGCAAGTAGCTTAGCAATTTCATAGTAATGTTTCAGCTTAGAAGCAAACTATACATGACTGAGAAAGGGAGAAAGGATATGTTTCTAGTATACAGATCAAGAAAGTGCTGGATTCACCTCCATGAAGTCAGAGCATTCTCAAGGATGTTATGATAGCATAATTTCTTTCTAGATACACTTGTAAAAGTCTTTTATTTGCCCTTACAACAAACCCTCTATGCTATTTTAAGCAAATTTATTCAGTAATTAAATATTTTTAAGTTATTTAATTTTTAAATTATGAAAAGTTAATTAAATGAACTGTCTTCAAAGATGACTGACCTAGATATTAGTTACGTGGGAATAATGAGATTGATAAGGCTTCCCTGCCCTTAAGAGGTTTATACTCTAGTAAGAGAGCTATTGAGCTTCCGAGGTGGCTCAGATGGTAAAGAATCCACCCGCAGTGCAGGAGACCCAGGTTCAATCCCTGGGTTGGGAAGATCCCCTGGAGAAGGGAACAGCAATCCTCTCCAGTATTCTTGCCTGGAGAATCCCATGGACAGAGAAACCTGGCAGGCTGCAGTTTATGGGGTTGCACAGACACGACTGAGTGACTAACACTTTCACTTTCAAGAGAGCTAAGTTATACACTTAGATAACTGTACTACAAATACGTCTTACCTTATAGAGGGACAAATAAAACCTATAGAAGTTAGGGGGTGATGAGCCTGGATAGCAGGTTTTAGCTGAGATGACTGTGAAGAGTCATCTTGTTGATAGACATATAGATGTTAAAGTAAAAAATGAAAGTTATAAATCACCCATGTTTCCATAAAGACTCTGGCCTTCACTGGAATAAGCCTGCACCTTTTTGAGCATTTGGTGTCAGTAGTTGCTGATCTGGGAATGACTTATGCTAATAAGTTATTTTTTTTAGCATCGCTTCTGGGGCAGAATTGGTGGTAAAGAATCCTTCAAGGTTTTAAGAGTAGGTCAAAAAGAAGGGCCAGGGTAAAAGGTCAGATTAATTCAAGAAAATCTGTGTCACAAGATATGCGAGACTTTGTGCCAGAGACGGCTGATGCGGCCTTTCTCCCTGGAGAGCCTAGCTCACTGTCTAGCAGGTGGATACAGAGTGCCAGGTCAGTAGAAGAACCTATCCCTAAATACCATCCTGTAACCCTTGGGCCTTCTAAACTGAGTGTAGGGGAATACATCAGATGGAAGATACTACTTTAAAATCTTGTGACAGGAAGACTGTGCCCCTGGAGTGAACTTTTTTTTTTTTTTGAAGAGGTAGTATGTGTACATGGTGGGGCTTCCCAGGTGGCTCAGTGGTAAAGAATCCATCTGCCAATGCAGGAAATGCAGGAGACACAAGTTCGATCTCTGGGTCAGGAAGATCCCCTCGAGGAGGAAATGGCAACCCACTCCAGCATTCTTGCTTGGGAAATCCCATGAACAGAGGAGCCTGGCGGGCTACGGTCTACAGGGTTGCATAGAGTCAGATACAACTGAGCACACATGTATCTGATGTGTCCATAGTATGAAATTCAGACATCACAAAAGGACAATAAGATGTAGATCTCCCTCCTACCCCTGTGTCCCAGCTACCCAGTTCCCCTCCCCTGCTGCCGCCAGTTTCTTGCATATCTTTCCATAGATAATCTATGCATATACTAGCATTTGTATACATATACATACCCTTTGTTTTGCACATAAAGTAGCATACTATGCATATTCTTCTACACCTTTTTTTTTGCAGTTAAGTGCCAGTCTTGGAGATCCTTCTACATCAGCACACTGAGAAATGCCTAGTTCTATTTTTTTCTTTTAGCTTTTTTATTATGAAGTTATTATGGACTCACAGGATATTACAAAAATAGTACAGAGAGCTCCCATGCACCCATCACCCAGCTTCTCCTGCAGGTGATATCTTCCATAACTACAGTGTATTACCAACACCAAGAAATTTGAGCACCACTGTATAATTAACTAGACTCCCAGTGCCTGTTTCTGTTTAATGCCTGCAAGATATCCTGTTGTATGGATGTACCATGATTTATTTAACCAGTCCTTTATCGATGAACATTTAGATTGAAGCATTACTAGCAGAGGGAAAGACAGGAAGCAAAATTAAGTATTCAGGGCCACTGCTAGCAGTACATTGTGTGAATTTGAAAAACAGTGCCCTCTCTGGGTGGATGCAGGACCTGTAGGTGCATGGTTTGGAAAGCAAAATACAACCTGAGTGACTGCATTTAGCATTGCTACATGTATATCTCTTTGCACATAAGTGGGAATCCATATGTAAGATAACAGTGTAATTTAAAATCTACAGCATGGCATCAGTGCTCCAATTTCAAACTTCGAAGCTGTCTTCTTTCTGACTTGGCATGTCCCCACACCCCTCCCTAATGCCTCAGTTACTGAATATTTTCTATTATTTGTATGCATGTCCTTCTCCCACATTAGATGGTAAACTCATTTGATAGCAGAGACCTAATGTCTTCGTCTTTGTATCTTCTTTCTTTTCCTCTTCTCACTCCATTTTCACCTATACAGATAGAATATTGCTTTATATAAAAGGACTGACTACATTTTTGTTTGTATTTGTTCCTAAGGCAGAGAAATTAAGAGCAGTGAGTTTTTAAATCTGCCTCTCAATTCTTCAAGAGGTGTCACGAAGTTTTAAAATCAAAATTATTTTGAATGAAAATGCCCACACATGCCACATTTGTAGGAGAGAAAGAGTGTGTCATGAGGTCAATCAACTAATAATAAAGTGAAGTTGCTCAGTCGTGTCTGACTCTTTGCGACCCCATAGACTGTAGCCTAGCAGGCTTCTCCATCCATGGGATTTTCCAGGCAAGAATACTGGAGTGGGTTGCCATTTCCTTCTCCAGGAGATCTTCCCAACCCAGGGATTGAACCCGGGCCTCCCGCATTATAGGCAAACGCTTTACCATCTGAGCCACCAGGGAAGATAGCCCAACTAATAATCTCAGAAGTCACTCAGTCATGTCCGACTCTTTGCGACCCCATGGACTGTAGCCCACCAGGCTCCTCCCTCCATGGAATTCTCCAGGCGAGAATACTGGAGTGGGTTGCCATTTCCTTCTCCTGGGATCTTCCTGACCCAGGGATCGAACCCAGGTCTCCCACATTGCAGGCAGACGCTTTAACCTCTGAGCCACCAGGGAAGCACCCCCCCCCCCGCAAAAAAAAAAAAAAAGTGAAAGTGAAGTCGCTCAGTCGTGTCTGACTCTTTGCGACCCCATGAACACCAGGCTCCTCCATCCATGGGATTTTCTAGGCAAGAGTACTGGAGTGGGTTGCCATTTCCTTCTCCAGGGAACTTCCTGACCCAGGGATCGAACCCAGGTCTCCCACGTTGTAGACAGACACTTTACTGTCTGAGCCACCGGGTGCTGCAATTTCAAAAATATTAAGCATTAAAGTACTGAAAGGAACAAAATCAAACAGCTGAACTTCTTGTTAAATTGTAAGCAGGTTATTGGGTTTTGGTTCCATTGAATATTGAAATGTGGGAATAAGAATAATCTTTCATAAGGGCATTTTAAGAACTTGTATACTAAAGAAATATATACTCTTATAGATAAAGCATTTTAAAGCTCTATTCACAAAGAACCTGAATGTATTATATATATGTATTATATGCTTATGTTCATATGTACCATTCTGAGAAGTTGCATAAATCTTGTGCCCTAAAAATACCCAGTTTCATCAGGTTTTAACTTTGTATGCCATTGATTTAGGATGAAAATTGTCCATTTTTACCACTGGCCTTTTTGTTACTGTTAAGGTAGAAATATTCTATGAAATTTTAATTGCATTAAGTATTTCATTAAAACTTACATCATTAGAACCATACGCAGTACGTATCAGTACTATTATAAACACACAAAGAAGAATGGAAATGTATTGTTTTTTTAAACCACCTTCTGTTGTATAGGTGGAGAAGGCAATGGCAACCCACTCCAGTACTCTTGCCTGGAGGATCCCATGGATGGAGGAGCCTGGTGGGCTGCAGTCCATGGGGTTCCTAAGAGTCAGACATGACTGAGCGACTTCACTCTCACTTTTCACTTTCCTGCATTGGAGAAGGAAATGGCAACCCACTCCAGTGTTCTTGCCTGGAGAATCCCAGGGACAGGGGAGCCTCGTGGGCTGACGTCTATGGGGTCACACAGAGTCAGACATGACTGAAGTGACTTAGCAGCAGCAGCTATTGTATAGAATTTATATTTCCAGTGTATCAATACTTAAATACAGTTTAGTAGGTTAACCATATAGCCTGATTGGCATAAATCTTACACAAGTAACAAGTTAAAATAGATAATAGTTGCAGAATAACTTGATTTTTTTTCTTGTTGTTTTTGAGGCAAGGAATATGGCTTTATCTGGAAAGCCAGCTGACTGAGAAGATGGCAGACTAATGTCTCAAAGTAACCATCTTGTTGGGGTCTGGATGCTAGGTTCTTTTATAGAAGCAAAGAGAGAAGCAATGAGGAACTAAAGTCAAAAGGCAGACTAGAGAGGGAGAGGCAGTGGTGAAGTAAAGTAAAAATGGTCTTCAGTCTTGTAAAACATCTCCAGGAATGGCCAGCCTTTGGAATGGGTGTGTTAATCTATTTGTAGCCATTCACAGGTAGGTTTCCCTGGTGACTCAGTCAGTACAGAGTCTGCCTGCAATGTGGGAGAGCCAGGTTCGATCCCTGGTTTGGGAAGATCCCGTGGAAAAGGAAATGGCAACCCACTTCAGTATTCTTGCTTGGAGAATTCATGGACAGAGGAGCCTGGTGGGCTACAGTCCATGGGGTCACAAAGAGTCAGACACGACTGAGCGACTAACACTTTCTCTTTCACAGGTGGGCAGGGTCAAATTATCTCTCTATGAGCAGAATAACTTGATTTTGAAGATTAAGTCTATAGCATAGGCAGTGAAAGGATTTGACATCCATTTTAGGTAGTTACGTATGCTTATGTACAATATTTAAGGAGTTAAGGGTTGAGGAAATTGTACTGAATAAAACTGGGGGAAAATGTTCACAGTGAATTAACAAGTGAGGATTGCTTTGCCAGCAGCACATAAATATTTTTTCATTACAGGGAGTGACTGTTTCTAGAAGAGAATTGAAGAAAACATTTGTTTTCCTTGATTGTTTGCTGTAAATAATTTTTTGTACCAAATCAACAAACTACTGTGGGTTCATTTTGAGACAGAACATTGTTATCTTGAGGCTTTGTCATCCTGATGTTAACTATAATGAGTTTTTACCTGTATTCCAGGAAATAAAGCAAGTTGGATTGATTCCAGTAGGTTTTATTTTTCAGCTTTCGTGCTAAAGTCAGATTGTGTGCGACTCTGAATCATGGTTCTATAAATTCTTGGCTATACTAAGTAAATTACAGTATATCTTCCAGTACAATTATAAGAATGCTGTAACATGCAGGATTCTTTTTTAGAGTGTTTTTATGATTAAAGATTCATTTCCTCCTGAACTTGGCTGGATAGGTTTTCATTCAGCTAGTATTGAAGATCATTGTCAACTACCACTTGAATGCCCTCTATGTACTTGACAGTTTACTGTGGACAAATAGGAGTTTAAAGAATGATTTGGCAAGCTCTTTTATAAGGGACGAATAGGATGGGCACATTTACTTTGTAAGCATGTGTGTTTATGCACACACACATTTCATGTTAATCTTAGTCTGGAGACTTTGACTATACAGTTCATAGAATAATTTACCAACTTGCTCTTGTACTGGGACATAAATAAGTAAACATCTTTTCTATTTAACTAACCAGGTGGCTATTCCTATGGCTATGATGTATGTCTCAAATTATAACGATGTAATGAAATTTTACATATATATATGTAATCACCTCTCATTATCCCTGCCTCTGTAAGGGACCTTAAGGCAAATAGTGCAAAACAGTAATTTCCTTGCCTTCTTTTCTTGACTTTTCCCCTCATTCTGTGAGCTGTTTATATATACTTTCCTTACCATGCTCCAGTACCTTTACTGGAGTGGCCATACCCCAGGCCAATAACTGAAAGAGGGGAAATGGCCACACGTGGGTGATGGGGAGTTGGGTATTCATGATTATACATGAAAATGGGGGAGGAATATTAGTCATGTT
Organism: Bubalus kerabau; assembly: GCF_029407905.1. Taxonomy (NCBI): domain Eukaryota; kingdom Metazoa; phylum Chordata; class Mammalia; order Artiodactyla; family Bovidae; genus Bubalus; species Bubalus kerabau. The sequence continues at coordinate 72,217,865 of NC_073647.1, read as the reverse complement.
TACATTAATGGACTTATTTGTTGGAGAAGCATTAATGGGAGATTTTGAATTATGTTTCAAATGATAAGAATTTAGAATTTGATTTGGGGGGAGAGCATTAGACATTCCAACCAGTGAGGATCACAGGGTTGATTTAGTTTTATTTAGGGAACTATCAAGAAATGAGGATATTTGAGAAGTATAGAATCAGGAGAGGGAAGAGTAGAGAAGCTTGAAATGAAAGCATTTGTTCATTCATTTTGACTTGATTTTCTGACCTATTAGGAAATATTGGTGTAGGAGTTATACGGTTGAATCAGAGTGAGAGATTCAGTTCAGTTCAGTTTCTCAGTCATGTCCGACTCTTTGTGACCCCATGGACTACAGCACACCAGGCTTCCCTGTCCATCACCAACTCCCAGAGCTTGCTCAAACTCATGTTCATTGAGCTGGTGATGCCATCCAACCATCTCATTCTTTGTCATCCCCTTCTCCTCCTGCCTTCATTCTTTCCCAGCATCAGGGTCTTTTCTAATGAGTCAGTTCTTTGCATCAGGTAGCCAAAGTATTAGAGTTTCAGCTTCAGCATCAGTCCTTCCAGTGACTATTCAGCACTGATTTCCTTTAGGATTGACTGGTTTGATATCCTTGCAGTCCAAGGGACTCTCATGAGTTTTCTCCAACACCATAATTCAGAAGCATCAATTCACAGGTAAAACAGAGTCATTGTTGAAGAGAACGTTGGAATAGTTTAGCCCAGAGAGGACTCTGTTCTGTGTAAAGATTAGCTGTGAAGTTAAATTCATGAGGAAAGAAGAGGTACAGGGCTTCCCCAGTGGCTCAGCAGTAAAGAATCTGCCTGCAATGCAGGAGTCAGAGGAGAAGTGGGTTTGATCCCTGGGTTGGACGATCCCTTGGAGGAGGGCATGACAACCCAATCTGGTATTCTTGGCTGGAGAATCCCATAGATAGAAGAGCCTGGTGGGCTACAGTCCATAGGGCCGCAAAGAGTCAGACCCGACTAAAGTGATGGAGTATGCACACACACAATAGGTACAGATAATAGTACAAGAAATGGTATAGTTTAGCACTCTACTGAATGGTATGGGTAGTGATCTAGAAGTCATGCTATGCTTCCAGTATTCATCCAAAGAGAAGGACTGTGCCATTTCCCAGTGGATTTAGAGAGCTCTGTCAGCCACACCGATGAAACGCTGCTGAGTAATGTCTATATTTTTGCTTCCAAGTATACTTTGGTGATCTCTGTTTTTTTCCTCATCTTTTGAGTGCAAAATCTAACTCTTGAAATTCTGGCAGAATTTGTGGGGAGAAGCCAAGAACAGTACTATTTGCCAAGAACTTAGGTGTCATGTACTCTTTTGGATGTTTTACACACTTACTCCCCCGCCCTGTCCCTGTTTCTCCACCAAAGTAAATCTTCTGTAAGGGTATATGCAGGTGAGTGAGAAGGCATTCTGCTGAGAGAGAATTCTCCACCCTGCCAAAGCCTCTGTCCCCTAAAAATGTCCAAAAACAATGGTGCTCCTTCAGCTCTTTGGCTGGGAACTTTTCTAGCCTTCCTCCTTGCTTTTTTCTATCTTCAATTTATGCTGTCTGGTGGCTCCAAGCCACAGATCTTGAGCTACTTTCCCCAGTCATGATCCACTTCTTTCTTACTTGCCTGAGCTCCCACACCAAGTGTTTTTATTCTGCCCCCTCACTCCTCATTCACAGCTATTTTAGCATTTACTGTTTATGTTAAATTTTATTTATGTGATTTTTCTTCTTCTCTTACTAGACCATGAGCTCCTGATGAGGAAGGATGATCTTTGTCATTCTTGATCCCTAGTGGATAGCACAGAGTAGGGAAGCTGCTTCACAGTGATTTGTTATCTTAAACTCACCCTCTCAACTGCAGTTTAATCTTGTTTATCCTTGTGGGGTGATGACCCTCTAACCCATTCTTTCTGTTGAGAAAGAATGACGCCAGGAACACCTCTTAGCTTTCTTTGTAGTCTCTCTTAATCCAGACAACTGCATGCCCTCCAGATAATAGTCTGAGTCCTCCAACAGCTGAGTATTCCCCACTCTAACCTGTTCTGCCTGGTGCCATGTATACCAGTAATTTCAAAGATTGAGATACAAGAAATGGTTGAGGTGAGGAATTCTGAGCACTCGTTATACACACTAATTTCTTCCCTAGAATGATGATACCTGGGAAAACAGGGAGCCCTTGGCTACTGGAGGAGCTGTCAGCCACTCCAGATTGAAATTAGATCAAGTGACGCTAATTGCTGTCACTCTGACTGATCAGATGCGTTCTCTCCAAGTACAATGACAAGGTGGCCTCTCTTTTCCAGGGTTGGAAAGGAAACCAGAACAATTTGAAAGTTGTTACTCAACTAGGTCTGGAGGGCCAGCCATTTCCGTAAAGTGAAAGATCCTCTGAAAAACAATGCCTGCTCAGTCTTAGTCACACTAGATGACTGCACCAGTCAGAGTGTCTCTGCATTTTGATTTCTATTTGGGAAAAGCATCTCGGGAAGGAAAATTGACACAGTAGTAGTAAGAGATGGTTTATCCTTCATTCTACTCTTTTGGTATCCTACTCTTAAATTCTAGTAGGTAGAATTATTTTCTCTCTCTTAAACCTGGTACTTGCACGGGAAGGTAAATTGTTCAAACTCACCTACTTGTGACTGACTTGATGGTAGCAGGTCTCATAATTGACAAAATCACTGGCAGTAAGGCCATTAATTCTCTAACCAGTCCAGTTTTTATAACCATTGGTTATAAAGTTCTGCTTAACTGTCTACTGGATCTTAAAAAAAAAACTATGAATTCCTGACCACGATTTAGTATTGAAGGACCTTTTGTCCCTCCTTACCATCAAGGGCAGTGAAGTAGTCCAAAAGTACCCTTGAGCTGGTATTTTAAAAAAAAAACAGTAGCTAATATAAGATATTTGGGATAAGCCTGACGATCTTTTACTAAGGTCTCCAGATTTTGGCCAGTGAATTTATAAAACCCAAAGGGTCTGGTAAAAAAGGAAGAAAGAGAAGATGGCCCTAAGTAACTTCTCATAAATGCTCTAAGTTTTTAGGGGTCATGTGCCCATACAGCCTTCATTACTCAGGGTGAGTCATAACCAGAGCCTGTATGGAGGTATTGTGAAACTTTGTGCAGTTCTTTAGCCATACTGGTGTTGGTTTCTTTTAAAAATAGACCATTTCCAGACAGTAACCATATATTCTGAAATTCCCAGGACAGCCCTGGTTTTGGTTTGTCCCATTGTGTCCCTAAGTATACTCATATTCATCAGACACTGTACCAATTTTTGGTTTGGAAAATACAGACACCAGACATATAAGGACTTCTTCTTGCTTTCTGAGAAGAGTCCATCATGGCCTAGCCTTGCTCTTCTAACCTGCTATTTTCACTGCCAGCAGTTCTCTCACCTGTGACAAGAAACCTCTTTTCCATTCCCATCTTGCTTCCTCTCTTTACTTTTTTTTTTATTCATTTTTTTAAAATTTTATTTTATTTTTAAACTTTACATAATTGTATTAGTTTTGCCAAATATCAAAATGAATCCGCCACAGGTATACATGTGTTCCCCACCCTGAACCCTCCTCCCTCCTCCCTCCCCATTCCATCCCTCTGGGTCTTTACTTTAACCCTTCATGAGTTAACTTCTCTTTTTTCTTAGGCATCTCTTTGCTCAGGAGTCTAGCAAGCAGTATATCTTTACACTCTCACAAAGCTACTTGTATCCTAGCATGTAGGTGATACCCTTTATTTTCCCAGGGCCTTCTTGGAGGTTGAGAACTGTTTCTGTGAGATCCTCATCTTCACAGGCCTCCACAACAGATTCACTAAGAAGAAGCTGCCACTATGATTTATGGAGTGTTTCATATATTAGAACTTACATAAATTTTTTAAAAAAATCTCATTCAATCCTTCCAAACTGTGAGGTTGGTATTATTCCTTTCTCACAGATAAGGAAACATGCTTAAGTTAAGTAAATTGTGCAAGATCCTTCCTTAATAGCCTGCATTTGGAAATCCTTACTCCATTCCAGGTAAAATGTTAGTTGTGTGCATACCAGGCTCAGAATCGCGGATAACCTGGCCAAACATTTCAATGCCATGCTAGAAAAGAACCTTTACCTTTATACTTCCCTGAAGCAGGAAATGTATATTTCTGTTTTCTTGTTACATCCCAGCGTCCTAAAACTTGAGCATGCATGGAAATCCCCTGGAGGGCTTGTGAAAATGAAGGTGGCTGACTCTACTCCCGGAGTGTCTGATTCAGTAGGTCTGGGGTAGGACCTGAGAACTGAATTTCTAACAAGTTCTCAAATGATCCCAATGCTGCTGGTCCAGGGACCACACTTTGAGAATCATTGTTATACACATCATCATTCAGCATTTGCTGTGGTCTGGGCCCTATGCTGAGCACTGGGGATATAAAAGTGAAAAGGGCAGATAGGGCCTTTGTTCTCCTAGAGCTTATAGTCTAGTGGGAGAAATAGACGACTGAACTAATTTTATTTGTGTTAAGTAAACAGCATCAACATGAAGAATAAGAAAGTTGCTGTCCTCTAGTTTGGGCTTTCCAGGTGGCTCAGTGGTAAAGAATCCGTGTTCCAATGCAGGAGACATGGGTTTGATCCCTGGATTGGGAAGATCCCCTGGAGGAGGGCGTGACAAGCTACTCCAGTATTCTTGTTTGGAGAATCAAGAGCCTGGTGAGCTATGGGGTCACAGAAGAGTCAGCCATGATTTAGTAACTGAACAACAACATCCTCTACTTTAGATAGGTTGAGAGAAAGTCTCTTGGAGGAGGTGCTGTTTAGTCTAAGACTTAAAGGACGTGAAGAGTTCATTAAAGCTTTCAGCATTGGCCTTTTTCAGCTCCAACTTCTGTTTCCATCACTGGTGAAGACTACCTTGGGAGAACTCCATGAATTTCAGAGTGACCTCTGGGCAATTCATTCCTTGGTACTTCCTGTGGCCTTGGCCAAGTTTGATTGCATACTTCCTTCATGACTATTTCCCTCCCCTCTACTTAACCCTCGCACCCCTGCAATATAGCTACAGGGGTCAAAGGAATTTGAAGGGTAGAATTTTGTCTTCTGGCTCCATCTAGATCACATTCCTTGGTATCTTATGGCTTAGGAAGAATATATATCTAGGATAGGGCCTGTGAACTTACCATTCATGACCACTGCTTTCACTTTATAACTAGTTATCATTGACATCTTAAGATTCTGTTTTATTTGCCACTTGGCAAATTTGCCCTGGAGAAGGCAATGGCACCCCACTCCAGTACTCTTGCCTGGAAAATCCCATGGATGGAAGAGCCTGGTAGGCTGTAGTCCATGGGGTCACGAAGAGTCGGACACGACTGAGCGACTTCCTTTCACTTTTCACTTTCATGTACTGGAGAAGGAAATGGCAACCCACTCCAGTGTTCTTGCCTGGAGAATCCCAGGGATTGGGGGAGCCTGGTGGGCTTCCGTCTATGGGGTCGCACAGAGTTGGACACGACTAAAGCGACTTAGCAGCAGTAGCAGCAGCAGCAAATTTGCCTGGAAAGAGGTGTCAGCATAGGAATCCACATGACTCCCTAGCTACTTGATGTTGGGTTTCTTTAAAGAAGATTCCCCGATTCCTGTGTTCTAAGAGGATGCTTTCTGCTTTCCCAAAGCCCACCAGAGCAACACAAACCAAACCTGCTTTCTAGTTATATTGACCAAACCTGGAAAAAATTCTAGGTGTTTGAAGATGACTTTGATCCCATCGGCCCTTATCTCTAGCCCTCTGATTTTTAGTTCTGATTTTAACTCTGACTTTTAGTTTGATGATGTATTCTTTTTTGCTCTGGATCTTCCCTGCCCTGAGTTAACTAGCTTTTGCTTGGAACCCTTCCACCTATAGAACCATTTCCTTGATGTTCACTTTTATTGTGTTTTGATGAAACATTTCCGCTGGTATTCTGTTCCTGTAGAGGTGAAGGGACTCTTACTAGATATTTCTCTGGGTGTTTTCAGGGAGGGCATTTCTTTTGACCTAGGTATACTTTTTTGAGATAATGGATTTCCTTAGTCACCCCTCTATAAATCCCTGAACCCCAGGATGTTTATCACATGGGAAATACTGGAAACTGACTTTTCTGGTTGCCAAGGATATCCTAAGTTTACTTAAGTCTTTTAAACAGTCATCCAGTGCTTGCTTCATGGGCTCTGATGTCTCTTCTACCCACCTAAGTAGGAGTCATATTTAACTACTTCACCCAGATTAAGAATCACCTTTTCCCTATGGATTCAGAATCTTACTGTTAATCTGTGTCCTGACGGTATAGAGTGGATCAGCAATTTTTGTAAACCCTTATATCAACCACAAGAATGACTGAAATAATAAAAAAGGAAATGGGGAAATGGTATACAAGCTCATTCATATCTGGAGATGATAAATTTTTTATGTGGCTTTGGAGTCAGATAACCATGGGTGATAATGTCAGGTCTTCCTCATACTAGTAAGCAACTTCTCAGCCTCAGTTTTCTCATCTGTAAATGGGGAAAATAACACCTTTTTAAAAAGAGTTACTGTGGAAAGTAAAATGCATTATGAAAACACTTAATCATATTTGACTCATACTTTGCTCTCATTGAGGGCTTCCCAGGTGGCGCTAGTGGTAAAGAACCCGCCTGTCAATGCAGGAGACATAAGAGATGCAGGTTCAATCCCTGGGTTGGGAACATCACCTGGAGGAGAGCATGGCAACTCAGTCCAGTGTTCTTGCCTGGAGAAACCCATGGACAGAGGAGCCTGGTGGCTACAGTCCATAGGGTCGCAAAGAGTCAGACAACACTGAAATGACTTAGCATTCATGCTCTCATTGAATGTTAACGCTCACTTTCCTCCTTAGTATTCTTAACGTCCTGAACCACTTAATTGAGCATGGCACAGTCTCTCATGGTGCACCTATCAGCACCAGAATCTTACATTTCCCCGGACATGAAATCCATTCAAGAACCATCTATGAAATTATAATACTTATTAGAAGAAATTATAATACTAAATTATAATACTCAAGTATCCCTACTTCTCCCAGGTATGCCAGGAAGGAAATGAAATGTTATTGAGGGGCTACTTATTAGAGGTTTCATTGGCCAAAAATGATAACATTAATAATTGTACCTTTACTGATACAGCATTGTAATAGTTGGCAGTTTCAGAATCTTCTAAACCGCTAGTGTTCTTGGATCCTTATAGCACCCTATCAAGCAGACAGTGCACTTGCCTACATCTTGCATATCGGTGTCTGAAGATGAAGGGAATGGAATGACTCCTTCATGGCCTTCTGACTTGAATGGTGGGGTGGAGCCTTGGGCCTGTGTCTTCAGATGCCTCATCCTGATTTCTGTCCCCTTCCCACTCTGCCCGTGCACTTTTATCCTGCTGTAGCACATTGATCTGAACTCTGTCTGAGGTTCAGATACATGACTGACTCTGTGACTAGAATTCTAAGAACCAAATGTCTCGTAGGTTTCCCCCTGATTTTATCCCTGAGACATTTATCTCCCTAAAGGGTATCTCTAAGTGTGAAAGTTTTGCACTGTTCCTAAGGGCCTGAGAAAGGTGTTTATGCTTTTGATATAAATTCTGTGTGCCACAGTTAGACATCCACTACACATTCAAAAATAGTATTTCTTGGGCCTAGACCCACAACAAAGCTCTTTTAGTGTGATTCTCAGTCTTTTAGATTAAATTATTTTATTCATTCTACAAACATATACTTAACCCTTGCTGTGTGCCTGGGGCTAGGAATACAGCAATGCAAAAGGCATGTATGCTCTTGGAGCTTACCATCTGGTGGGTAGACAATAAAAAAATAGGTAGTGATATGTGCTATGAAGAAAAATAAAGCACTTAAATTTTTTTTCTCCAACCATGAGATTACTAAATTGCAATAGCTATCAGTGACCCCTGTAAGACTTTATAAGTCAGAAAATGAATGTTGCCACTGACAGCTCTTAGCAGTTCCTGCCTTCCTTTCCATTCTTTGGACTAAAACCTTGCTTTCTTAATGGTTGTGAGAAACCCTGATCAAATTGGATTGTAAGGACACAGCCAAGCACTTAAGATGACTGAAGAGGAGAAATATAATCTTGCAACAAATACATTTAGGGTTGTGTTTATCTTTTATTCTTTGAGTGTAATGCCTTGCTTTATAGTATGTTACATGAGGAACATTGAAAATAGATGGATTTTTAAGTATTGATTCAACTATTCTACGTGTAACAAAACACAACATAAAAAGCAGCCCCTCAGATGCTTCTAGTTTTATGATGTAAGGCTGTAGAAGTTCTTTCTGACATAAGTGTTTTAAAAGTTTTGAAGAACAGGGAGTCTAAAAGTTGGAAAGAAGCCAAATATACTTGAGTTTAATTTTTAAACTATAACTGCCGTTTGACCTTAAATTAAGACAGTCTGTTTCCATTGTGCTGTTTTACCGGTTTAACAATGAGAACATTTAAAGCAGCTGCCACCAATTTAAATGATTCAGAAATGCTGGTTGTAAATAAATATTCCTGAAGTTTTAACTCAATGAAGTCAGTCTTTTTTTTTTTTTTTTCCTTTAGTGGGCACTGTCTTTCTGGAAAGCAATTTTGTAGAATGCATCAAGAGCTCAAAAATGTTCATACACTTTGAACTGTAATTATGTTTCTAAAAATATCTATCCTTAGAAAATAAATGTGAGCTCTGGATAAACTTTAATGCACAGAGATGTTCCCCACAGTTTTCATAAGAGAGAAATGATTACCTAAATTATGGTACACCCATATGATGGAATATCATAGAGCTATTAAAATATTTTTGAAGAATCTTAACCATGTAGGAAAATATTTATGCAATTTAGTTGAAAAATAAACTATGCAGTTTGACCATGTAGTATGATCTTAACCATGTGAAAATATTTTCACAGAAAAAGGCTGTCAGGAAACATTGTAATTTTTCATTTTCTTTGGGTTGTGAGATTATATGTGGTTCTTATTTTCTTTCTACTTTTCTGTATTTTCTTAAAAATTTTTTACAGTGAACATATATTACATTTATAGTGAATCAAAATATTATATAAGTGTTTTGATCCTTTCAGTGGGATGCTTTTTATTAATTCCCAGTCCATTTATACTTATTATGACATAATTTTTTTCCAGCTTTTCACTTGTAGAGCATTTCTTCTTTCTAGTGAAGTTTTATGTTTTTAATATTCTGTTTAATTTTTATGATATACATAGTCAGTGTCAACAATTTTATTTATGCTTGCTCTAATTTCTAGGTGTTCTTTAAAGCCAATAATTCAGTTCCACATTGGAATACTAATTTTTAGGTGGTTTATATCAAACAATGCACATACATTCATGCATGCTTAGTCACTCAGTTGTATCTGACTCTTTGCAACCCCTTGGACTGTAGACGGCCAGACTCCTCTGTCTATGGGATATTCCAGGCAAGAATACTGAAGGGGGTTGCCAGTTCCTTCTCCAGGGATCTTCCTGATCCAGGGATCAAACCTGCATCTCCTGTGGCTCCTGCGTTGGCAGGTGGATTCTTTACCACTGAGCCACCTGGGAAGCCCAATATATAGTCATGGTATGTGGTGAAGAGAGTTGGCCTGAAACCACAATGCCTGGGTCCAAATTGTGGTCCTATCACTTAGTAGCAGTGTGACCACTGACAGGTTAATTGTTCTCTCTGCTTCTCAGTTTCCCTATCAGCAAAATGGGGGATAATAATATATACCTCATAAGGTTGTGGTAGGGATTTAAAGAGTAATTACATATAAACATTTGTGCCAGAAAGTCCTGGCACATAGAAAACAGTCAGTAAAAGTTAGTTTTTTTAAAATAGTATATGTATACAAACATATATTATGTTTAAATATATTATGTTAAAATATTATGATCATTTCTAAAATGATCTTTTTATCTTATTCTTTTTTACAGTTGGTAATCGGTCAGTTTTCTTTTCATGCTTTGAAATTATTTTATAAGTTGCCATATTTTCAGCAGTAGAAACCTTATTGATTAGTTTTCCAATCATATTTTCTTTTTCCATATTTGGAAGTGATCATCATTCATGTGAGATGGAATGATGAAGGTTGGTTTTATTTTAGGTATAAAAAACTTCTATTTATATACAAATAGTTAATGTATTCATTACCAGTTATTCTCATCTATTAAATTATTTATTTATTAAAGTGCTAGAAATGCTATTTAGTAGAGAAGGAAGAGGATGGGCAGGTAAGTGAGAGTGTATCTGCAAGTAATAAAACTATATTTGTCTCATTTTAAACTCTATAATTCAGACTTCTCTAATTCAAATTGATCTTCCCAGACAGATTTGGGGTGAAAAGATAGCTACATTTTAGTAAATCATGCACTGGGCTTACGTATATATGTATATGTAAAATACATAATATGTTATATATAATATATATAAAATACATTATGTTATGTATATTACATATATATTACACTTATGTATATTATGTAATTTTGTAGTCCACGTGAGAACTATTTTATTATAAGTAAAATAATCATTTGCCAATTGTTCTGTCTTATATTACAGAATATATTCCTATGGAAAACAATTTGGATTTAACTGATTAACTGCTCTTCATAGCTAATAATTTTGCCATTGCTCAGTTTCACTTCCTTTAAGAAGAGGTGCTTTTGTGTTATGTTTACATTGTCAGAATGAGGAAAGACACTGGGCAAGTTTGAAAGCATGAAGCTGGTTACTGAAAGACTCTAATTAAAAGATTTTTCATCAATTTAGCAGTATACGGCTGAGACCAATAGAGTCCAGACATCTGCATCTTTAACTGGCAATTTGTATAGTGTGTGTGTGTGTGTTTGTATAGTGTTTAATGCCAAGAAAATGTTGGAGAAGTAGGCCTGATGAGAAATAAGTTTCCCTGGTCTTTGGTTCTATAGCTATATAGAAACCCTGGACTGAGTATTAAGTTCCATTGTGCATTTCAGATCTGTAAGTAGAACACTCTGTGTGTGCATGTGTGCATGCTCAGTCGTGTCCAACTCTTTGTGACCCCATGGACTATAGCCCTCCAGGCTCCTCTGTCCATGAGATTCTCCAGGCAAAAATACTGGAGTGGGTTGCCGTTTCCTCCTCCAGGGGATTTTCCCAACTCGGGGATGAAACCTGCATCTCTCGTGTCTCCTGCATTGGAAGATGGATTCTTTTTTTTTTTTTTTTAATTTTTCTTTACCACTGTGCCACCTGGTTTAAAATAAAGTATTGTTTTTTATCTGTGGGATTTATCTAAAAAGCAAAGGTGTGGGAACTGTTCTTCCTGGTTTTAAAGCAGAGGACTAGGTGGACTCTAGAGGAAAAACTTAGCTTTCAGGGATGAGTGTGTATAATAGCTTAGGTGACAAAGCTTGCTTTCTTGTATTGACATGATGAAGCTGAGTAGGTCACTCTCATTTCCAGACCCTATATACCACCATTAGCTAGTTTGTAGTCAGCTGTGTACCTAGCAGTTCAGCTGGAGGCTTTTTAAACCTGAACCTTTAAATATACAGAGGAAGTTGTTGTACTGGTGCCTGTTGATAGGGCTGCTGTGTTCTTTCTTATCTTCCCAGGGAGTTTGGTCCCTTTGTTTAGCTTCTGTTTCATTTGTTTATAAAGTTATAGACTTTGAAGTAGGCAGTTATATAGGACTGCCTAAAGAGAAGTGTACAGCAAGAAAGTAAGCAATTTTCCTTCTTACTTCACTACCTCGTTACCTTGGTCAATGTCATTCAGGGATTTTGCTTTTTTCTCTGGCTTACTTCCTGCTATCTTAATTTTCTTTGGAAACTTCCATTGTTCTGTGCCTCCCAGGTTAGTGGTTCAGTTTACTTTTTGAACATTGAACTTTCATGGCGTTGCCTGATGTGTTGGTGGGAAATTTTTAAAAATAATTTTGGATATGATAATTTAATGGCACATATCGCAGAATTTTTTTCTGGTTTTTTCCATCATAAGAGATTTTTTGTGTATCTGATTTCTTTAATGTGGAGTTCCTGTGTTTAAGCGACTGCCCTTCTATAGATGTGGCATTGTGATTGCAAGATTTATGCTAAGACCGATAACCTCAGTTTTATCTTGCAGTGAGGTAAATAACTGAGCCCTAAGATTGTTTAGTCATCATAGCTGAAAAAACAACCCTTTAAAAATAGTAATAACAAAACATACATACATCAGACATCATTCATAATTACTGATGACTTCCTCAAGATTTTTTTTAAGTGTTGTAAATAAGGTTCAAGGGATTGCATTTTTTGTTGTTGTTTTAACTTGTATGAAAGAATAAGAGGAGAGAGCTATTTTTGGCATGGGCTTAAAGAAAGAAATATCAGAGTGACTGGTAACTGACACTTTTGTCAAGTTCAGTTTATACTTGACTGCTTTGATTTTTTTATTTCATTACTTTGGATTTTAGAGTTCTTGATTTGATATTTTTAAGAGTGACATCTCTAACCTTTTGGTTCTGAGTAGTGCATTGCCTCTGAAATTGGTTGAGTCACTTCATATTCTTATAAAAGTGCACCAGCTGTCAAAGCTGAAGAGATGTGTCCCTTTGCTTTCTGCTTCCTGAACCATTTTCCTGCTTACTGTGGTCGTCTACTATTTGTGGTAGGCTTTTTCCACATTTAGTATGTGAAACCTACCACAGAGTTTGACCCTTAAGTGACTCAGTGTTAGAAGGCTTTGAGACTTCCACTGTGGTCCACGAAGGAGTAACTGGCATAAAACATGTTCCCTTCTGCCTCATATACCCCATAAACAACTTGAAACTGGACAAAAATATATGAAACAGTGTTTTCAGACATTGGGCAACAGGTAGCACAGGACTCTGATCCCTGAGAAAAACGGAACAAAGAAAATGAGTCCTGCAGTCGCCCTGGCTTTCTGTCTGTAGGTAGTTTCTGGACCATAGCATTGTGAGAGGGAACTCAATCAGAACCTGCAGTCTTGTTGAATTGATGAGACTGAATTAGGAACTCAGGGAAGTCTACCTAGGTGGCAGGAATTTGTGGAGCAGAGTACTGAAAGGGGAGGGAGGGCTAGTCAGGGAAATAACTCCAGAAATCTGCATAAATGTCCCCTTTATCTTTGGCTGAATTATGAATCTGTGAATGTCTTGAGAGAAACACCATGGGGCTGGATAAAAAACTATTTCTCAGGAGCTATGAGCTGAAAATTTACCAGAGCTCATACAGGACTGAGAGAAAGATTTCAGTTCCCACAGCAAGAACTGAGAGACCTTGTTGAACACCCAGAACATTCAATAGAGACCATGTAAGAGTTATTCCTTAGTAGTAGCATTAATGTAGTCGTAGAATAAAACATACTTGGAACCCAAAGTAACAAAACTTAAAAATTAAGCCTTGAAAAATAATTATTCACAAAACATTTAGATGCACAACAAAACAAGCTTCAATAACCTTTAAAGGAAGACAGTTAAATAAAGAGCTTCCCTGGTGGCTCAGAAATAAAAGCACTCAAAAATACAATGATTATAATAGCTGATATCCAGAAAATTACTTGACATTCCAAGAAGCACTAAAATGTGACCCATAAGCAAGAAGAAGTCAAGTCAGTAGAAACTGAATGAGAAATAAGTTACAGAATTAGCAGACAAGGACTTCAAAGCAACTTGTGCTGAACAATTGAAAGATAAACATCGATGGAATGAGGAAAGAAATTTAACACAGAAGCAAATAGAACTCCTGGAACCAAAAAGTACACTATATAAAGTGACAGATTCACTGGATGAGATTAATAGATTAAATTGCGAAAGAAAGGATTAATGCATTTGAAGACACAACAAAAGTATCCAGTCTGAAACAGAGAATGTAAAATAACTGAAGAAAGAGAAAGCCTCAGTGGTTGATACTGTGGGACAATATCAATCAGACTAACATGCATGTAATTGGAGTCCCAGAAGGAAAGGAGAGACTGGAATAGGCAGAAAAATAGTTGAAAAAATAATGACAAAAATTCCAGTTATTATGGAAAATATAAATTAACAAATCCAAAAAGCTCAATGAATCCTAAGTAGGATAACCCCAAAGAAAACCACTCTAAGACAATCAAATTGCTGAAAACCAGTGAATAGAGGGAGCATTGAAAAGAAGCTAGAGGAGGGGAAAAAAGAAACAGTACATATGGAAGAACAAAGATAAGAAATCATACACATCTCATCAGAAACAGTGCAAGTGAGAAGACAATGGCATGACATCTTTAAAGTGCTAACGAAAAAAAAGTACTGTCAACCTCAAATCCTATCTCCAGTGAAAATCTTTTTAAAAATGAAAGCCAAAATAAATGAAGGAGAAATATATTTTTTCAGACAAAAAATTGTCACCAGCAGACCTGAAATATTAAAAATTTTTTTCAGGCTGAAGGAAAATGATACCAGATGGATACCTGAATCTCTAGAGATAATGAAGAGTTCCAGATAAGTATAGTAAGTGGGGGATGAATATGAAAGACTTTTGTTCATTTAAAAATTTTTTAAAAAGTTAACTGATTGTTTAAGGCAAAATTAATAATCTGTTTAGAGATTATAATGTGTATTTATAATGTATATAGATGTAAAAGGTGTGAGAGTAGCCCCAAGGCATGGAAGGAATGAAATGGAAGTATACTGCTCAGGTTCTTATATGTATAGTGATGTCATACTACTTGAAGGTTGATAACGATAAATTAAAGATGCACAACTTGCAACCTGGAATAACCAACAAAAAAGTATAATAAGTTAATAATGGCAATAAAAATGAATATTAAACTATACTCATTTAATCCAAAAGAAAACAGAAAAAGAGCAGAGAAGGGATGGGAAACAACAAATATCAAATATAAAGAATACAACAATATTAAGGCTACATTAAATATAAGTAGTTTTCCAATTAAAAGGCCATAAAAATCTAAGACCCAGCTGTGTACTATTGCCTGTAAGAAACCCACTTTAAGAATAAAGACACAGATAGGTTCTAAATAAAAAGATGGAAAAAGATATATCATGCAAGCACTAATCATAAGAAAGCTGGAGTATCTATGTTAATATGAGATTATACTTCAGGATGGGGGCACATTTCATAATGATGAAGTGTTCAATTCATTAAAAAAGCAACAATCCTACAAGGGTATGCTCTTAATAGAGCCTCAAAATACATGGACAAAATCAAAATAGATACAACTGAATGGATAAATAGACAAAACCACATTTAGAGTTGGATATTTCAACACTCTTCACTCAGTAACTTATAGAATAAATAGAAAAGTCAGTGAGGGGATAGAAAATCTGACCAGTACTACCAACCAAATTTACCTAACTGGTATTTATAAAACACCAGACCTAACACTACCAGAATATATCGTCTTTACAAAGTCACGTGGTACATTCACTAAGACCACATTCTGGGCCATAAAACAAATCTCAGTATATTATAAATAATTGAAATAATACAAAGTATGTTCTCGGATCAAAATGGAATTAAATCAGAAATCAGTAACAGAAAGCTATCAGGAAAATCCTCAAATATTAGGAAATTACACAGTATACCTCCAAATAAATTATAGTCAAAGAAGAAGTTACGGGGAAATTAGAAAATATTTGAACAGAATGGTAATGAAAACACAACATATTAAAACTTGTAGGATGCAACAGTGCTTAGAGGGAAATGTATACTCTTAAGGAAGATCTAAAAATCAATAATCTAAGATTCTGACCTAAGAAGCAAGAAAATGAGCAAATTAAACCCCAAGTAAGAGCAATAAAATGTTAGAGTAGAAATCAATAAAATAGAAAACCAACATAGAGAAAAATCAGTGAAACCAATAGCCAGCTCTTTGAAAAGATCAATAAAATTGATAAGTTGATAGCTAGATTGATACAAAAAAGAGAGAAAGATATAAAGTAATGCAAATTACCAATATCAGGAAAGATAGAATGGATATCACTACAGATCCTAGAGACATTAAAAAGATAATAAGGGAACATTAAGAATAATTTTATGCCAGTAAATTCTACAACTTAGATGAAATGGAAGAATTCCATGAAAGACATAGATTACCAAAACTGACTCAAAAAGAACTTGAAAAGTCTGAACAGCTTTATATCTATTAAAGAAATTAAAATTGTAATTTAAAATCATCCCATAATTAAAATCTAGGCTCCAGTAACTTTAACGGTGAATTTCATCAAATATTTAAGGAACAAATAAACCAAACTTGTAGGAAAGAGAGGATAAAATTCTTGCCAACTCATTCTGTGAGGCTGGCATTGCCATGGTGCCAAAACCCAACAGATATTAGAAGAAAAAATCACAGACCAATGTTCTTTATGTACATAGACACAAAAATCCATCACCAAAATTAAAAAATATTCAATATTCACCTTACAATATATACAAAAGTAACTCATAATGAATTATAAACCTAAATGTGGAAGCTAAAATTATAAAACCCCTGTAAGAGAATAGGAGAAAATCATCATAACTTTTGGATAAAGAGTTCTTTGATTGAACACAAAAATATAAACCAGAAGAGAAAAATTGATAAATTTCATTAAGAACATATACTCTTCAAAAGATACTATTAAGAAAATGAAAAGGCAAACCACTGACTAGAAAACTGTATTTGCAATCCATATATGTGATACAGATTGGTTTTCAGAATATATTTTTAAAGCCTGAAACTCAATAAAAAGAAGAAAAACAATCCAATTAAAAATGAGCAAATAAGTTGAACATACACCTTCCAAGAGAGGATACGTGAATGAATATTAAACACTTAAAGAGCTGCTCAGTATCCTTAGTTATCAGAGAGCTGCAAATTAAAACCACAGTGAGATATTCTTACACATTAACTTAAATTATTATTTTTTTTAAAGACAATACCAAGTATTGGTGAGGCTATGGAGTCACTGCACACTTATGCAAAACTGGTAGGAAAGTAACTGGTACAGCCACTGGAAATTGGTACAGCCAATTGGAAATAGTCTGGCAGTTTCTTACAAAGTTAAGCATATACCTACTCATGCTCAGCAGTTATCTTTGTAGGTAGTTACCTGAAAGGAATGAAAAGTTATGTTCACACAAAAACGTAAATCCAAGTATTATCATAGCAGCTTTATTTATAATAGCCCTAAACTGGAAGCAACCCAAATATCCATCAGCAAGTGAGGAGATAAACAAAACCACTCAGTGGAATATTATTTAAAAAGGGCCAAACAACATGAGTGAACATCAAATGCATTGTTCTAAGTGAAAGAAGCTGCACATGAAAGACTGCATACTAGATGATTCCATTTACTATTTCATGTAAACTAGACTACTTCTAGAAAACGTAAAGCTGTAGTGACCAAAAGCAGGTCAGTATTTGCCAAGGTCCAGGAGTGTGGAGAGGGGATTGATTGCAGAGACTCAGAGGAACTCTTTGGGGTGATGGAAATGTTCTTTACCTTAATTGTGGTTTAGGTTACCTGTATATATACATTTGTCAAAATTCTTTGAATTTTACACTTCAAAAGGCTGATTTTATTATCTGCAAAATATACTTTAATAAAGTTGATTTTTTAAAAGAAGCACTTTGGAAGTGAGAATGTCAATTCCATGTTAAAAAAAATCATAATCCCTTGGATATTTCATGATAGAGGTTCTTAAGAGGTTGAAGTATTTTCTGAAAGTTAAAGAGAAGGGGAAAGAAAGAAAGCAAAGGCAGCATAAGTTGCCCTGATACAAAATATGGTCTCAGTTGAGTACTTTGTCCCTAAATCCTGCCTTTCTTCTTCCTCCTAAAGTGAGAAAGGCTTGCCGAATTCCTGCCATAAATCTGAGTCTATCTAGCTCCTTTCTCCCAAAGGAGCAAGTAATCCAATACAAGGACCTTAAAATCAACAGTTACTTTTCTAAACTCAGAAAACATGTGAAAAAGAAATACATCATAGTTTTATTGCTGGTCTTACTTACTAAGCTGGGCTTCCCAGGTGGCTCAGTGGTAAAGAATTTGCCTGTCGATGCAGGAGATTCAGGAGATGCAGGTTCAATCCCTGGGTTGGGAAGATCCTCTGGAGGAGTAAATGGCAACCCAGCCCAGTATTCTTGCCTGGAAAACTCCATGGACAGAGGAGCCTGGCGGGCTACAGTCCTTGGGGTCGCAAAGAGTTGGACAGGACTGAGCACACTTACTAAGCTCGTACATTACATGAGACCTCCTTGGAATGGGAAATAAGATAAAAATCTAGAATGAAGAAGCTGAAAAACTTTCCAGCTTTTTTTATACTAGTGTTTAAATCAGTCAGCATATTTATTTCCTATGACAGGATTGCAGAACATGGGTCATTAGCTGGGGAGGTAAGATGTAGGGACAGACCTAAACCACAACAACAAAAAAAAACCTTAGTTGTTTTCATTGTTTTAAGTGTTAATGAATTCCCTGACCATCCAGCTGAGCATCTGACGTACAAATGGACAAATGGAAGTATCAAAACATAGTTCCATAGAAGTTTTTATTGGCATTTTAAAAAGTTTACTATATCAATCAATATTCATTCTAAAACTCCTGGATCTAGTTCTAGTTCTCTTAGTTTTCCTTATATTGAGTTTAGAAATCTTCGGACTTCAGTAGGTCATTTTTTTGACCTGGTCTGTTTTATATTAAAATAATTAATTCTTTTCATAGTTAAGGCTGAGTCTCAAACCTTAAGCTCTTTGAACAAATGGTTTCAGAATAGGAATTCCAAATAGAAATTATTTTATTTTTATAATCTATAGCAATTTGTCATTTAAAATTTATGAGTTAGATTTTCAGATAGTAAAGATTTATGGTTTGTTCCTGTTATGAGAAAAAATACAAGCTATTTTCTTCCTTCAAATGCTACCATATATTAAATTTAGTTCTCACTGCAGTGTAAACTAAATAAGAGAGAATATGTGCAAATGTAGTATTGTTTTCCAGTGCAGATAGCATTCTCATCTAATTTGGGACTTTAAAAATGAAAATAATAATGAGACTATCTCAATTTATTAAGCCTGAAACTGAGTTTTTTTAGTTTACTGAAAATTGTTGATTTGGTCTTGCTAAAAGGAAAAAATGGTTCTTTCAGTTCAAAAATTGGCAGAATCAAGCTAATCCTTTAAAGTATGCTTGTGATTTGGCTGGTTGTGTGTTGGTGATGATTACCCTTGATTTGTAAGACACACGCACATACTCAACTTTCCCAATCATCTGTAAGACTTTAGACTGCCTCTCCTCCTCTGACATTTGCCAGTTAAATGAGTATTATGAATATAATGCTTCTATGATAGAATTTCTGGGAATACCAGGCAGAGAAAAGTCGTGAAATATTGGTCATTCCTGATTCCCACTTTAAGGGTTTGAGGGTCTTCTATACTATCCCGTGCTGTCTGTTTAAGCAGTGTCTCTTTATTTTCCTGAGCCCTGTGGGATACAGGAAGTATCCTGGAGGGAGGAGTGTGGTATAAGGCTGTAATGGTGGTTTAGTGTATTTTCCTTATCTGCAGTAAAGGATTGGTGTGGATGAGAAAGTATAAAATGCTGTAGAACCTTACCTTCTCTCCCTACCCCTCAACCGTGTACTTACTCCTATTCCTCTTCTTTCAGGGAGTCCTATCAATTTGAATTTCACATTATCTGAAAGAGTTAAGCTTCATTCACTAATTAATGATTCATTCATTCAGAAGCCTCGTTAAGTAGTACGAATTACTTAAATAATCAGATTAGTACCTAACTAAACAGTTGTTAACCAATGGTATATGGGAATTTTGATTTGGTGGAAATTTGTAGATATTAGATAGAACACCTGAGTTTTGAGTTTAATGAAAGCTGGCTAGGCAGTAGGAGATAATGAAGGTTTCAAGGGAGTGAGAAAGGGTGTTGGTAGGCTATCAAAGGTAAAATGACAAATTTTGCTATGGCTTCTAATGGGAATAGTATAGAAGCTTGCAAATTGAGTCCAGTGTTTCTAGGCTGATACAACATTTCCAGTTTGTCCCGGTATCTTCTCAACTAATTTCTCTTGTTCCTTCTGAGAGGAGAGGGAGAAAAGGAGATTTGTGCTTATGTTCACCTATGTGGGGTTTTCCTGTTTTCTGGTATTTTAGAAGACATCTAGGTTTGCTACTCACAATTTTAAATTTAATTAAAATTTTAAATCAGTAGTAAGAAAATCTGCAGAAGTAGCCAGGTTCTAACACTAACTAGTTGACCCTACATTATGCCTAGATAGCTTTTTGCTTTTCACCTGTAAAATGAAGAGGGAATAGATAATCTCTTTAAAGCTCTTTCACCTAATAACCTTATATAACTTATTACATAAACTTTGAAATATGTGCTAACGTTTTTGTTAGTGATTTGCTATGTGTCCCCACAAAATCCATATGTTGAAACCCTAACCCCCCAAGACTACATTTGAAACATATAGTTGAAACCCTAGACCCCCAGGACTGTATTTGGAGTTAGAGCCTACACTGAGATAATTAAGGTTAAATGAAGTCATAAGGATGGGGCCATGATAAAATAGGATTAGTGTCCTTTCAAGAGATACTAAACAGCTCACGTGGATACTCATTCTCATTTTGAAGTTCAGAGGAAAGGCCATGCAAAGACTAAGCAGCCATCTACAAGCCAGGAAGAGAGCTCTCAGAAACAACCCTACAGGAACCTTTATCTTGGACTTCCTATCCTCTAGAATTTGAGAAAATTAATTTCTGTTGTTTAAACCACTCAGTTTATGGTATTTTGTTATGGTGACTTGAGCAGACT
Organism: Bubalus kerabau; assembly: GCF_029407905.1. NCBI lineage: Eukaryota > Metazoa > Chordata > Mammalia > Artiodactyla > Bovidae > Bubalus > Bubalus kerabau. The sequence continues at coordinate 72,197,016 of NC_073647.1, read as the reverse complement.
AATATGAGATTTAATGATAATTGAGTACATTTTAACAAATTGAATCTGTTGTTTATATGGTTTGGAAATGAAATATATAGCTTCTTTGTGTTGAAATAGGATACGAAAGGTTTTAATCTGGTTGTGGAAGGAAGACTGCCATTTCTGTGGTTCTCTGAGCTTCTAGGTACTATGGAATTACAATGTTGAGTTGGATGTTATGAGTAATACAGTGGACTAAGTTGGTGAGGAGCCTGAGTTCAGTTGAAAAGCAATCATTGATGGCAGAAGAACCAAGCTAGAGGAACTTCTCACTTTTCCTGTATCTACCTATAATATAAATAACCTTGTTGAAGACCCCTATAGCAGTCATTAGTATATTGATAGGGATTGACATTGTATTGTTAATGTTACCACCTACAAATCTCATTCTAAGGAAGAGTAAATTTCCAGAGTAGGGGCTTGCTAATGTCCAAAGATATTTTTAACCTTTGTTTTTGCCTTGGTATGGCAGAGGAAATACTATGGTAAATAAATTAAGTAAATATGCCTTTTTCATGGTTGTACCCCTCTCCCACAAACATATTTCTAATCTATCCTGATCTACATCAATAGAATAGTCTTAGAAGAGAGGCATAGGAAGTGGCATGTAACTTGGGAGTATCCTGCTCAGATTTACATTGCTATTCTGGACTTTTGCTGATTCCACGCAACTGCATTTCCCCTAAGAGCTACTATTGACGTGATAGTACTGTCTGTCAGTTGGCAGGGAGGATTTACCTAGATTAGGTGGTTACTTCCACTTCCTCTACAGACTTGGAAAAATGGAGAGCATTTACTTTCTCCAAAACATTTCTCAGAACATAGTGGCACAAACTGTTCAGGAGTGGGAAAATTCCTTGAAAAGTTATGTCTGGTTACTTTCAAATAAACATTTCCATTAATATTTCATTTCATTTTGAACCCCTTTCTAGTTTGTAGCATTTTTTTTTCAATGTATGTTGGTGGCCTCAAACCATATAGTGAAAGTATTTTCAAAAAACATTCACTTTTTGTCTTACTATGACTATGAACTGTTTTTTTTTTTTATTTTTAAATTTCCCTGTCATTGAGTAAGCACCTCCTCTCAACAGGTTCAAGTTCCTTTTTCTGCTTTGATCTGTCTCTGATTATGGTGATGTTTTATATGCTTTTGGGAACTCATATGTTTTAATAACACATTTAAGAATGAAATTGCCTATTTCTTCCCTCTGTGTGTTAGGAAAAGAAAAACTTTTGTTGTTATTTTTAGAAGATATGTATTGAATGTTCCCATAACCATTGCCCTGTACAAAGTAGTTGTCCATATACAAGATACACTCTCTTGTGCTCCATCGTGTTTATTCTGTTTTAGTCTACTTTATTCTGTTTCAGTCTATTTTAAAATGCTTAACTTCCCAAGTTATTTTCCCCATTAAATAAATATTGCTTTTAGATGTTTGGGTTTTTTTAATTTCCACATAACATGTTCTTTATAAAAGACTTTGAATGAGCATTTGCAAATGAGAAATTTGAGTCCCAGATTTTGAAGGAGTAGTTTCATTCTGTCTACTAAAGGTCTGGTTTCTTCCATCTTCAGGCTTCTGTCCTAAATACAGTGGGGTTGTCAAGTAGCAGTCCCTCCCATCTTTGACACAGATACTTCCCTGCAATACCACCCCCACCAAAGAGGATGTTGCCTGGGGCAGGTAAGCAACAGGGAGAGTACAGACGATTCTGCATCTGCTCTACCTCTATGAGGGCTCTTGAGAACATATACTCAACAGTGCCTAAAATTCATAGAGTGTTAAATATGGAAGAGACCATAATGAGTTATCAGGATTGTCAGACTACTTCTTGGTCTCTGAAAGTGTTGTGTGCTTTTACTTCTCTGTGCCCTTGCTTATTATGGAGCACCTGTTCTCCCAGGCCAGGGGAGCCTGGCAAAATGCAGCTTATCCTCTAGCACTCTACCCTCTGAGTGAATCATTCCTTCATCAGTCATAGCATAGCCTAATAAGAAACTGTGAGAGTTGGCCCATAAAGAAGGCTGAGTGCAAAGAATTGATGCTTTTGAGCTGTGGTGTTGGAGAAGACTCTTGAGAGTCCCTTGGACTGCAAGGAGATCCAACCAGTCAATCCTAAGGGAAATCAGTCCTGAATATTCATTGGAAGGACTGATGATGAAGCTCCAATACTTTGTCCACCTGATGCGAAGAGCCAACTCATTGGAAAAGACCCTGATGTTGGGAAAGATTGAAGACAGGAGGAGAAGGGGTCGACAGAGAATGAGATGGTTAGATGGCATTCCCGACTCAATGGACATGAGTTTGAGAAAGCTCTGGGAGATGGTGAAGGATAGGGAAGCCTGGCATGCTGCAGTTCATGGGGTCGCAAAGAGTTGGACACGACTGAACAACTGAACAACAACAACAAATAAGAAACTATATAATTTCTCCCACTATGTGCTTGAATACCCTCCAACACATTGCATAATATAGCGTTTAATGGTGTTCTTTTTAAATTTACTCTACAAATTTCAAATGTTTGCTTGAATAGACAGGATTACAGTGAAAATGGTATGCTTATCTATTTTAGTGGGGTAAATAAGAGGATTGAAGGAAAAGTACTTTTAAATGACTTTCATGTTTTTGATAGCAAATAAATTCATTCCTACTTTTAGGTTTCCCACTTAAGTCATTGAGGAAGAGAATATACAACTTAGTTCTGTGTTATTGAGAAGCCATCATGGAATTTTAAAGACATATTGTTATATATGGTACAGAATGATTCACTTTGTTCTGAATCTGCCAAGGGATCTTACATACAGATCTTTTGTATAGGCATTGTTATGGGAGAGGATTGACATCTTACTGTTCATTTAATGATTAATGACATTGACCCCAAGTTAGAAGGTGAAAAATGAAGAGATGAAATTCATCTTTAAAGACAATATGTGTGCATTTTAGGATACTAGTATTTGTACAAGTAATAGAGAAGAATTGGTGAGAAAGTGATCCCATCTAATACTTATCTTCCTGATCAACTAGTAATCAAGAGCAATTAGAGAAAAATTTCAGCTGGAGCATTAGAACCCTGTATCAAGTTATAATATAGTACATATGATGTAGAAAACAAAAAAAAAACCCCTAGAATTTACCTTTTGCTTTTTATTTTAGTACCTTCAGTATAGGTCATCCAGCATGTGAATAATAACTGACAAAACTTGGCCTTACACTTAGTCATCTTTTTCAATCCCTCTGGGCATTTTGCTCTTAGAAGGAGGTAATTTTTAGTACTGCTCCCTGGTTTGGATTATTTATTTGGGAATCTCTTTGCCATTGTGGTTACTTGTTGGAACACAACATAATTTAAATGTTTGAGATCGGTGACTGAAGTGTTTGAATAGAATATCTTTTCCCCCAACTGCTGATGACTGATTAGAGAGTACATTAAATAAAGAATGTGTTCTCCAGTATATTAATATAAAATTATAAGTATATTAATATAAAAATATAAATATACATAATTATATAAGAAATATATGACATATGTTACATCCCATAAAATTTTAGTTTTTAGAAAGCTGAAGTGTATTATGTTATACCAAATTCTGTGAATACTCATATTAACAGGGGCCATCCCCAACTATAGAGTGTTAATCTTTTTACAAAATGTTCTAAAATGTATGAATTAATTTATTTCATAAAACCTGACAAAGTTGCTTCTATTTATAAAAGAGTTGTTTTTAAAATTAACCACTAATTGAGGCTGTGAGCGCTTTGCCGCAGAATCCAAATATCTACTGTATTAAATTTCATTTAAAACTGTATTATTGCATGTTATACCTATGGTATAACATCAACTCATGTTGATGTATGGCAGAAATAAACACAACATTGTAAGGCAATTATCCTCCAATTAAAAATAAATGAATTTTTAAAAAGAATATATAAAAAATAAAGTCTGCAGACCATGAACTCAAACAAAAAAAAACTATATTACCCTTCTTAAAACAACAATCCAAACAACTAAATTATTTTCTTGTTGCCATTCTAATTGACATTTTGATATTTGATGCTTGAAAGATTTTATTTATTGGCAGTAATTTTTTCTAAAAATTGAAATAAACTTTCTGGTTTCAGAGTATTACGTTGTTAATATTTGCTGTTGTCCTTTACCTCTCCAAACCCTACTCATTCTTCTAGGCCAAGCTGAAGATGATCACACTTGATGAAATTTTCTCCTATCCCAGTAGCTTAATTTGTGGCATTCTGGACAGGGCTTCTAGCGCTTAGTTCCTTTTGCCTTGTGTTAGTTAGCTGTGAACAAGCCCTCCTCCTATACTGGCTCTCAGAGAGCAAAGACTGTGTCTTAGGCAACTACAATAGCACCATCTCCAATAGCACGTATCTCCAATAGCACCTTTCACAGTGCTTTGCACCCCCCACCCCGTACATTCAGTAAGTATTTATTGAATCTGTTGCTTTTTACCCGGGTTTTCTAGACTAGACTTAGGACTCAATCAGTGACTTGAGTTTTAAATGAGGAATCAGGCAGTAATGGCTCTGTAGTCAAGACTGGCCAGGTTTGAGTTCCTACTTCATGATGTATTAACTGTGGTACTGCTTAATCTGTAAAATTGGAAATGTTAATAATAGTATCAGGCCTCTAGAGTTGTTGATGAGGATTAACATAATCTGTTAAAACCACTTATTGGACTTTCTAACATATAGAGATTCCCAGGTGGCTCAGATGGTAAAGAATCTACCTGCAGTGCAGGAGATGTGGGTTCAATACCTGGATCAGGAATATTCCCTGAAGGAGGAAATGGCAACCCACTCCAGTATTCTTGCCTGGGACATCGCATGGGCCAAGGAGCCTGGTGGGCTACATACAGTCCATGGAGTCTCAGAAGAGCCAGACACTTAGTGACTAACATCACTACCAACATATAGAATACATTTAATACAGTGTAGCTATAATTGTTTCTAAATGCAGCTAAGCCCCTGAAGGCCTGTCATCTAGTCTTTGTATTTCAGGCACCTAACCTTGGTATAGTAAATATTCAACAAATATTTCTTTGAATTGAATTGATTGATTTACCCTATTTTTATCTTCCATTACAGCCCACTGTTTGTAACATGGAAGATTGGTCGAGACAAAAGATTGCGTGGATGCATAGGTACTTTTTCTGCCATGAATTTGCATTCAGGACTCAGGGAGTACACACTTACCAGGTGAAGACCAATTTTTGTTACCTCTACTTCTACATTAAAAAAAAAAAAAAAACCTTATGAAACTTAAACTTGATTCTTAACTCCTTTTCCTTTCCTGAATTGTCAACATTCTTGACTCCTTTCATGTCAGACTTTTTTCTCCTCGACCATTTGCCATATCTCTGATAAAATGTTATTGATATATATTATCATAATATAGAATACTGTGATTACATGTATTCTGCCATAAATGTCTTTAAGTGTTTTTTTTTCTTTCAATGATCAGCTTATTTTGTATAACTTGAAAATCAATGACCAAATATCCATGGATTACTTACATGTATTATTTCCATAATAACAGTCATTGTCTCTTCTTTGTTAGGCTTTTAAAAAATTGTTGATGTCTATTCTGCCTCACCCATTCTGTTACACTTTTATGTACTTCTGGAATTGAAGGGAGAACCTAAGAAGAAAGTGATGCAACAGCCTGACAGCATAATCATTCACATTCTCACTTTACCAAGAATTAACTGTAGCTTACTTATTTTGTTTCATCCAACACAAGGACCAAGTAATGAATGGCTCATTACAGTTGTTAAAACTTTGTTCTTAATTTCTGAACTCACAAAAAAGCTATCTAGCATGCCATCAGATTTTTTTGGTTCAAGTTTAGATTTCTAGCAAATTGTGTTCTAAAATTATTTCAAAAGAAGAAATTCCTTAAATAATAAGCTATTAGTAAAGGAATTTCCTGTTTTGTTCATATTTCAGGGTGATTATCTGATGCAGTTTCTATAGTTGTAAAATGCACGGTGTCTGTCCAACAGGAAATTGGTCCCTGTTGACTCTTGGTACTTGGGGCAAGCTGCTCAATCTCCAGTAGATAAAGCAGTGTTTACAGTACTTTATATAGTTTATAGGAATGTTAGGGAGATGTCAGGGGAATGAAGTATCAATAATAATCAGTCACTGTGTTGCTTCAGGATTAATGTTGTAGAAGCTTTATTATTTTACTATAGAATTGCATCAATGCAGCTCATATCACCAGTTACTAAAATGCTGGTAACTGAGATTAGTATTCTTATATTTGAAGATGTAACTCATAGCTACAGGGTTGTCTTAACTTACGCCAAAGCCCAGAAAGAAAGGAAAAGGCTTGGAGAGTCACATAGATTCTTAGATTTTCACAGGTATTAGAAATGGGGTGTTTGGACTTGATTAAATAATAAATAAATAACAGGCAGAAAAGGGGTTAAAACACACATTCTGGAAATAACTACAAGATAGTACAAATATAAATCTAGGCATGTTAGATTTTCTTCCCTGACATGAAATATCATGGACTCGTTTTGGGACTTTAGCAAATTCTGCCAGTGGCTATCTTTTTGGGACAGGTGCATAAAATTACCTTTTAAATAGCTAATGAAAGGCAATTTATTATATATTTCCTAAAATAAGTTGTTATGAGGAGTACTGGTCCCTTGGTATTGCTTGAAAAAAGAATTCTATGGCCAAATAAATTTTGGGAACACTAGCTAAACAACTTTAAACAGCTCTGCTCACTGCAGGATTTCTCAGAACCCTTTTATCCTCCCACCCTCTTATGTTATGCCATTAGTGCTCCAAGGAACACATTTTCAGAAACAGAAGTATGTTATAAAATTTCCATTTTTCTTTAAAGTTGGTGTGTCCAAGTAGATAGTATACAAAACCCTTGTACTTTCAAATGAAACCATGGCAGAAATCCCAGTATCAAATATTGTATACTTTAGAAATCCTTAGTAGCAGTAACTGTAGTAACAGTTTGTTTTTACTTAAAAAAAAAAGAAATTCTCTTGTGTACATTGATAAAATTTGTGGATCTGTCTCCTAGGGCAATTACCAGAAGAATTACAGTATATTTTTTATGAAAATAATATGATTCTGAATGAATCATTCAGATAGTTGAACTTAGAAATTTGCCTACATTTGTATTTGTACCTATACAAATGCAGTCTATTACTCTTCCTGTTTACTTTTCAACTTTTCCCCCATGTTTCTGTACAACTTGCTGAAATCATATACATCACATTAGAGAGAGATGTGTGTTTGTGTATATGTATACACACATACGTACCTGGTCTTCTTATTTTTGTTGGACTTAATTTCTTTTTTTGCTTAATATGATAATAAGAATGAAGTTATTTGGAAGAGAGGAACAAAGAAAACAAGTCTCAAAATACACAGTTATTCTTTTTTCTGGATTCATATTAGAGTCAAAACTGTGGTGTCATTTTTAAAAGTGGCATAGGGCACTTATCATTTCTACATGCTGTTGTTATTAGTGGTATTAATAGCTCCTGTTTTTTAAGAACTTACTACATGTCAGATACTGCAGAGGAACTTTATATGCATGGTGCTCACAACAACTCTTAGGTATTAATATCCACATTTTAAAAACAAGGAAACTGAGATTTAGAGAATTTAAATAATGTACCCAATCACACATCTAGTAAGTGGTAGAAACAGGATTCAAACCCAGGCTATCTGACTGCAAAGTGCAAGCTCTTAACTACTACATTTAAGATAAGATAAAATAAAATTTTCTGAGAATGTATGTTTTGCAGCTTCCTGGTGAAAATAATGAACTTGAAAGCAGGTTCCTATAAGTTGTTTAATCATGGGTCAATAATTCTTCAAAAATTCTAGTTAGCAGTGAAGATGAAGTATAGAACATTATTTTAAATTTCAGAAAATCCATAGATGGGGTTATAAAAAGTATATAACTCATGGTTGCATAGACTAGTCAGAAGAAAATTGACTTGGATTAATATTGTATAAAAGAATAATGCTTTTTACAAAAATATACTATCATATGAAATGAAATCATGTTCTTTGCCTGAATGTAAATTGTGGGTTAGACTCCAAGAAGAATACGATTCTTTTGAACATAACAGTTGGTGATTCTTGGAGTCTGGTCTTTCAGTCTTAAAACCTATATATAAATCATAAAACTTATAAATGGAATCAAATAAACTTAGTAGGTTTGGAATAAAAGAGAAGGAGAGAACAAAACCAAAAATAATGAAATTAAAGACTCGTCAGGTATAGGTGTCCTTTAAAAAAAAAATAGGATATCTGGTAACTCACTGTTTTCATCTGTGACTAGATATTATTCGGTTTTCTTCATGTTACTCAGCTATACTCTTTTTTTTATTGTAAAATATACATAGCATAAAATTTACTACTTTAATTTTAAGTATATAGTTCTATGGCCTTAAGTACATTCACATTGATGATGCAACCATCCACCATTCATCTCCAGAACTTTTTTTATCTTCCCTAACTGAAACTCTGTACTCACTAAAGTCTAACTCCCCATTTCTCCTTTCCTAAGCCCCTGACAACCATCATTCTAATACTTTCTGTCTCTATGACTCTGACTCTTCTAGGTACCTCACATAAGTGGAAGCATACCATATTTGTCTTTTATGACTGGCTTATTTCATTTGGCATGTTTTCATGATTCACCCATGTGTTAGAATTTACTTCCTTTTTAAGGCTAAATAACATTCCATTATATGTATCTTCTATATTTTGTCCATTCATCCATGCATGAAAACTTGGATGGCTTCCACTTTTTGACTATTGCACATAATGCTACCATGAACATGGGCATGCAAAAATCTTATGAGTGCCCTTTCTTCTTTTAAAAAGCTAACCGTTATATAGAAGATAGTGATCTAGTTTGTTTGTGGTCCCTTAATCTCTAAAACCTAAGTGTAGGGGAGGGAGGTGAGAAGGGGGTTCAGGATGGGGAACACGTGTACACCCGTGGCAGATTCATGTTGATGTATGGCAAAACCAATACAATATTGTAAAGCAATTAACCTCCAATTAAAATAAATTTATATAAAAAGGTGCAATTCTGAAAGCAAATGAAATAAAATTAAATAAAAAATAAATAAAACCTAAGTGTAAGAAAAATGACCAGGTACTTTGTAAATGAATGCCTAATCTGCATTAAGTTCTTATGTATAAATATACTGCTTTAAAATTAAAATATTTGACATAGCCCAGTTTTACGTTCTCCTAATTAAAATTTTGATTTATTGTAGACTGAAATAAGACCTTATACATAGGCCGAGGATTTCTCCCAGTTGTAAAAATACATAGTTCCTATGTAGGTAGCAGGAAAACTGAGAATTACAACATGGAACTATTAAGTAGACTATTATTTCCTTGACCTGGGTAAAAGCAGGAAAGATTATAGCAAGTAAGAAGCAAGACTGAGAGCTCAGAATTACTGATAGAAATTTATCCATGGTGAAATTAAGGTTCACAAATTAGTATATATATTAGTGGTCTAAATGTCAAGGTAGAAGTATTCTTTATCCCTATTGAAAAAGAATAATTTCTAGCATTTATCAAGCTAGTTGCATTAGTGGCTTTTACATGTTAGAAAGCAAAGACAAATTTATTTCCTCTTTTTCAGTACTTAGATTATATAGTTTTATAGAAAGGAGAATTACAATTAGTATAGATGAACATAAACATCTCAGTCGAAGAAAATTCCTTAAGATCTTGGTTAATAAATTGTCCAGCGAAGTGTAGGTCTATTTCTTTATGTAAATTCAAGTTGATAGTAATTTTTCTAGAATATATAAGTGATTAATAGATGTGGTCTTATTTCATAAAACAGGAATATGGCCTATTGTCACACTTAAAAGGCTATCTTTCTTTTCTTCTCCTTTACTTGGTTGTATTTAGATGGCTTGGCAATGAAATAATTATGCAGGTGCAGGCAGTATCTGGAACTTGATTCAGAACTATACTACTTTGTTGCACTGCTTAATTCTGAGAAAATAGCAAGGGAGGTGTATTCTTTCTAGGGAATAGGGTGGTCATATGAAAGGTGATGTGTTTTGCTTTGTGTGAGAGAGTGTGTGTGTCGGGGGGGGGGGGGTGGGGGGGATGAGAGAGAAAGGATGATTTTTTCATTTACATGTTACAAATGTTCACTTACTATTAGGCTTTTTGAGATACTGCAAATAGCTAACAACCTAGTTTATTACTTTCAAAGGTCCTGGCTAGATTGGGTACTTTTGGGTAAGTAGATTCATTGTAAACCAAATTTGCTTTTATATTTTGGTGTTGTAATCTGGCATTTTTCTAAAGCAGTATGAGTTTAAAAGCATTATAAGCAGCATAATTATATTTTCCCCCTCAGGGGGGCAGACTCTTTTGTGATCATTCTTATTCTTGATTATTTTAGGTAACTAGACTTGGCTCATTGTGAATAATTAGTTTAAACAGGCTCCCCAACTCCTCATGGTAGCATCACCGGGATTGATTTTTCTTATGAAAAAAAAAAAAGTTGTACATGAGTCACTTCTGACTATACCCTATTGTCAGTGAAGCTCATTCTGGAGATAAGGCCAGACTATTTTTGGCAAGTGTCTGTGGCAAGGCTCTTTGCTAAAATATGTTTTTTTGAGACAAAAATTACATCTATCAAAAACACTATGCAAAATTAATTATCTTAATTTATGATCTACATTTTGTTACCTTTTACAAATGGTAGCATGGCTTGAGTCCTAAAATTTATGCCTCATTTGTTAGTTTCAGTGTATAAATTACCAAGTGAGAAACTGTCACATTTTATAAGCATTTAATTTGAGGTGTAGTTTGGAACCTAGGTTGCTATATGCCCTTTACTCAAAATTATCCATAGAATAACACAGCTAAATATAGTATGTCTGAATCTGGAATCTTCACTTTAGCCACTAGTTTAATGCACACCTTCATTATTCCATGGTTGTGCTAATGTGCAGAGATGTGGCCAAAAACTGGGCAAGAGAATGTGGCAGGAGAAACCAAACAGCAAGAACCATTCCCAATATGGGTGATGACTCCTGAGTTGTAGAGACTTGTCGGAGTTCATATAGCACCTACTGCCACAGAAATTAAGTGTATTGAGTATATAAGGTTCTAATTCCTTATCACATCTTCCAGATCTTCAGAGTCTCCAGTTGGAATCTCTGCTTCTTTGAGACCCAGGCACAATGCCTTTGGGTCAAAATTCAGTAAGAAGGTGAAGGTGTGAGAGAAGCTGAAAATTGGTGAAGGTGTGGGAGAAACTGAAAATGGTGTTTTTGCTCTGTCAGAGCTCTTGGTTTTTGTGTTTCATAAGGAGAGGGTAAACTAGAAGAAATTGAACCTATTCTTGCATCTATCTCTAAACTTTACCCCTTTGCTCTTAAAAAGCTGCTTTTTCTTCCTTTAATTATGTTTAAACAGTTCATCCTGTAAATCTAGTCTAAACTTTGCCTTAGGAGTTTATAGTATAGTAGGAGAGATAAGTTATATAAATAATTATAGTCCTAGGTACAAAGTGATTTTTGCCAAAGCATCAGAGGAAGTTATACTGGATAAACAGACATTCTACATCTGTAATAAAAGAAGAAATGTATTTAAAGCAATTTATGAGATTATTTAGTCCACTCCCAGTTCACTCTTGAGTAAAAGCAAAACACTATACCACTCTTTGGTTTCTTTTTTCCTATGTGGACAAAAGTCCAGGTTATAGGAATGTGTGTAAATTGTTATTATCAAAGTGACCATATACAAGGTATTGGGTATTCTGAGAGATTTTACTAATAAATATTTTAAAGGGAAAGGGAATGAACTTGCTATGGAAAAAAATAAAACCTCAGAAACAGAGTATGTACACACACACACACACACACTCACTCTCTCTTTCTCTCTCTCTCTCTCTCTGTCTCTCTCTCTCTTCACCAAAGAGTGTCTAGAACCAGTTGGAATGTAGCCCTGATGCTTGGCAAATGAAGAAAACTAAAAGTTAGTAGTTTAGATGCACTTTCCTTTTGTCCCATTAAAGTAAATTCATGTTTTGTTCCAGTCCAGTAAACTGATGTCTACATCCTTTCCTGAGACTCACTGCTTGAAATATTCTTCATTTTTGGGGGGGCGAAAGACTGAAGTGGTAAAGATAAATTAGAACACAAATATTGTATGATATTAGTATCATATTAGATGTGGTCTAAAATCATACCATAGGCATTTAACAATATATTTACTTTTGTCTGAACATTTTAAAAACTAAATATTGGGTCTACTTATAAATGTCTGAAGTATTTGAGTCATTAGGGCATGAATGAACAAGAGAATGGGTTTGTAACTTAGTGTTCTGGAAGAAGAAGATGCTAACACCAATGTATGCTCAAGGTGATTATTCATGTCTAGAATATCATGCAAATAATATACACTTACCTCTCTAAGGGACAATGTTACTAGTTATTTGAGTGCTCTAAAATAATTGAATGTTTAAATTTGGGGGCAGCAATTTCATATTAAATTTTCAGCTATTATTTTATGAGCATGAGCAAATACTTGTTAAAAGACTTCCTTAATAGGCAAAAGAAACCGCCCTCTTCAGTGATCTTTGCCCTTCCCCCAAACTTTCAACTACCTCAGATGTGGATATCCGAAGTAGTAGCCTTTGGAAAACATTTTCCTTTTCATTATTGATAACAATTTGGTGTTCCTTAACACCAAAACACTTAATTGTTAGCCCTTTATCTTACATTATAAATATATTTGTCTTAGAAACAATTTCCAGATTTTTTTTTACATTCTCTCTCACTTTTTAAATAAAAAGCAAGCATTCAATATGTCTTATGACAGCTACATTTACTGAGCTGCTTCTTGTTAATGAAATTAATCAAAACACCCATAGTTATATAATAAATAAAATAGACATCAATAAATGATAACAAAAAAAATCTGGAATAAGAATTTCATAGGTGCTAAGGATTTTTAAAGGTGAAAACTAGTATTTAATAACTTCTATTGAGAATGTACGTCTAATCATTGTTAATATCAAATGTACCTTTTCAGCATGTTTAAAATTTAAAAGTGAAGAAAATTCATTAGATTCATAAAGTATAGATTTACAGTTGGTCTTATGTTCAGAAAAATTTTAAATTAGTTTCACAATTTTACTTCAGCCCATGAAGCTACTTTGTAAATAAATATATGAAAACTATAGGCTTCATCATTCAAATCAGGTTTAGCAGGTTTTCTCCTGTTTTTAAGCCTCATTTTAAAAATTTATACATTGAAGTACTAACTCTTGTGTCCTTTCTAGTGGTGAAAGAGAAGATTAGAAAAAGCCATAAAATAAATCCTTCAGAAGCTTTAATTAAAGGGATTGCCCAGAACTCAACTTCCTGTTCCTATACCTGACTACTTTTAGGACTGCTTTATATGTTCCTCAAAGCTGATTTAAAAGGCTGCCATTTCACTAAGGATGGGAGGAAAGAGAATCTCTCTTAAATTCTTCAGGCTACTTTAAATCTAAATCATTCTTCAAAATGCCCTGCTGTTCCTTGGCTAAGGAGGGTGGATTGATTTGCTTACCTAAGTAGGGAGAAGCCTGCTAAGCCTTGGAAATGAGTGGAGCTGCGTTGCAATATTATGAAGAGCAATAAATAACCCATACACTGTGGCTAGACTGACATTGCTAATGAGGTCACAGGTTCAATCCCCATTTGGGCCACTTGGCTTTGTTTTGCTCTGATTGACAGCCTGCACCCTAGACCCTGGGCAGTGGATTGATTCCAAGGGGCTTCAGACAAGAACATGTGGGTGATTCAGTACCACACCCCAAACCTCAGCATTGTCTCAGCATATGAAACACGCCATACTTGGAGTACCCCAAACTGAACTATCTCAGAAATAGGTGTGTGTGCTTATTCGCTTAGTTGTGTCCGAATCTTTGTGACCCCATTGATTATAGGCTGCTAGGCTCCTCTGCCCATGGAAATTTTCCAGGCAAGTATACTGGAGTGAGTAGCCATACCCTCTTCCAGGGGATCTTCCCAACCCAGAGATCGAACCCAGGGTCTCCCACGTTGCAGGCTGATTCTTTACCATCTGAGCCACCAGGGTAGCCCAAGAATACTGGAGTGGGTAGCCTATCCCTTTTCCATGGGAACTTCCCAACCCAGGAGTCAAACTGGGGTCTCCTGCATTGCAGGCAGATTCTTTACCAGCTGAGAAGCCCAGAAATAAGTTAATACTAAGTCCAATAATAATTGCTTTGACTCTCAAAAAAAAGAATGTTCAAAATGTTAGTTTCTTTTCAAAAACCCTTTGAAGGGAGCCAGTGTGAAACTGGAAAAAAGAGGTTTTAGGAGTAGTGGTGGGACTGAGAACACAGTTTGGATTTCACCAGGCCTGAAAATGCTGCGGACAAAAGGGGAGATCTCTGGTTTGATCCCTGGCCTCAGAGAAGTTTGGAGAAATTATGTCTTAATTCCTCTTTCCTGTAGTGGCTGGGAGTGGGATCCATCTCAGATAATAGTGGATTTCAGCTGAAGCAACTCTTAAGCACTTCAAATGGTGTGAATGGTGAATGGATGACTATGTTAAATTCACAAGGTTATAAAGACATGTTATAAATGTAATTGCTCCTTTTTAAGACAGTTTTTGAAAAGACTGCCTTTTAAAGTTGTCATCTCTGGTGTATTAAGATGTTCCCATGCTTCATGCATCAGCTCACTAAGGTGTACGTCTGCTGTCTAAGCATCTGTGCCCTCCCATGCTGTTGCATCGTCCTTGTCATAGCTTTTGTTACTGCTTAGAACAGCACACTTACCCCATCAGACAGAATGGACACAGACTTACCCACTGGCATGACTAAACTCTCCTCGTTTACTGTTAGTGGCTCAGATGGTAAAAAATCTGCCTGGAATACAGGAGATGATCCCAGGTTCAATCTCTAGGTTGGGAAGATCCCCTGGAGAAGGGAATGGCTACCCACTGCAGTACTCTTGCTTGGAGAATCCCGTGGACAGAGGAGCCTGGTGGGCTACAGTCCATGGGGTCGCAAAGAGTTGGACATGACTGAGTGACTAAGATACACTATACCTGCGACACGAATACCCTTTCTGCCTACCCATCTTGTCTAGAGTAAAATCAGTCATTCCAAAGCCTGTATTTCACTCAGAATTAAGTTCACGTTCTAAAGTGCCACCATTCTTTGTCTGCCCCTGCCTCTCCCCCCAGTTCCTATTCCCATCCTTCTTCAAAAGCACAGCATCCGAGGCCTTAACCTCACACTCCAGCCATGCACGCTCCCACTTCCCAAATGTATTCTTCAGTGTCTCTGTGGCTTTTGAACATTTTATTTTTCTCTGCCAACCACACCTCTCTCCATTTCCAGCCAATCAACTCCTACTCATCCTTCAAGACTCAGCTTGCTCATTACTTCCTCTGTGAGATTTCCTAGACACTCCCCAGTAAAGTTGGTCCATCTCTGTATTCCTGTAGCACTTTGTTCAGGCCTCTATTAGAACACTGAACACATTGACTTGCAATGATGAGCTTTACATCTTTGTCTCTCTGTTTTGAAATCGTTCTCGGTAGTAGTTTAGCAAGCCACATCAAAGCAGATCAACAGAAACCAGGCTCACGACTTTGGAGCAACTTCCCTTGATCCTAAGAACCATTTTTACTCTCTTCCCTTTCTGTCTGCTTCTGTTAGCTTAGGTTTGTCTCCTTCTCTTGCTGCCAGTGTACTTGAGCTGGCAGGAGTTGCCAATGCTGATTGGTAGTGAGAGGGATAGTTTAAGGCCACTTGGAGCTAGACTGAGCCAGAAGACAGGGATCCTTACCCAGTACACTTTAGAAAGCAGGTTAACATCAAGTCAGTCTCTTGTTGTAAGTGCTATAAGTGACTAAACTGATGCTCACCATGGAACCATAGAGCGGAAAGGCATCCTTAGAAGTCATCTAGTCCAACCCCCATCAGGTACTTTTATCTCTCTTAAAGTCTCCCAAGAAACGGGCATGTAGCTTCTATATGAACCTCTCCATTGACTTGGAACTCGCTCCAAGTAGTCATTTCATTCTCAAACACCTCTAAACCCACCATCACAGCTCCAGTTACCACATAGCTTGGGTTGAAGTACCAGAAGTCAAAGATTGCCTGTATTTAGCACTTTATCCTTTATAGAAAACCACATTAACCAGCAGTGGTTAAACGTGCCCCCTGAGTAATGGCTGAATCTCTAGAAGTTTAGGAGTGGTTAAGATACACAGCTTTACAACTGACTCCCATCAACCCACTCATAACAATTTTCGTTGGCTCCTTATTGAAACCTTTGAAGCTGTTACCACTGCATCTTCTCTCACTGCCTATGTTAGACTTCTGAAATTGGCTGGGCCAGACAGTCCACAGATTCCAAGATAGAACTGGCACTAGAATTTTTAGTACCCCCAACAGTTTATCACAGAAAATTCTGTGAGCGTTAGAACACAAGTCTTCTGACATCACCAGAGACTGTCACTACAATTTTCACAATAGAAGGTATCCATAACAGCATGTAAATTTATTTATTTTAGTTTTATGTTAAGCATACTGTCTCAAGGCACCCTGTTATAATCATTTTGTAATGTAATGTCTCTCAAGTTATCTGCCTTGGGTCAAGTTTTTGGCATATTTCCATAAAATGAAGAATGCCTTTGCAGTGATTCAATCAAAACTACAGGTGTAACAGGATACCAGTATTGAGAAGCCTGAAGTAAATGCATATATATATGTTTACTCTTAGATTTCCCTTTATGTTCAAACATGCCTCTAACATACTACTAGTTATATTTCCTAAGCACAATAATAATTTCTATCTTTGTAGGTGTGCTGTACCTGTCCTAAGTATTTTATATAAGTCACCTCATTTAATCTTTTCAACAACTGCATGAGATTGAAGATATTTCACTTATGTTACAGTTAGGGAAAACCAAGGCTTGGAGAGGTTGAGTGACTTGCTGAATGACAGCTACTACATGACAGTGCCTGAATTTGAACCTGATTCTGTCAAAGTCTGTTCCCAACCACTGTGCTATACTGCTCCCCTCCAGGGACACTGTTCCTTCTTCTCCCATGAAAACTTCTTAAAGCTATTTGTTCTGCTAACTCAGCTGGTACCCCCTGGTCTCAGCTAACAGGAAAAAACACTGAATAATTTTTCATTCAGGGACTCAGTTTCTTAACTCAGTATCCCCCAAATCTCCCTTACACCCTCAGCCTGTTCATTGCAGTCTTACTCAACTTCTCCTGGGTTCTCTTTGCTTTTAGAATCCTGTGGTGCAATGTCTCCCTCATGTGCTCTTTTTCTTCACAACCATCCTCTCAGTTCAGTTTGTGTTCTGAACTCCTCCCATCAGAATGGATCATTCTCTCAGGGATACACACTTCCCAAGCTTTGATTTCTCTCTGTGCAATATTTGCATTTAACATCAGCCAGTTTCCATGGAACGCTGGTTCAGCCTGCAGGTTTCTACCCAGGCATAACCCACTGAAATCTACTGTGACTTTTGAAGGGTTTGGGGAAGGCTTCACCATCAGGGACTGAAGATGAAAAGCCCTGGTTTTGCTCTTCTCCACAGTCCATCAAAAGGGAGACATTTTGGAAGGAAGAAATTAGTCTGTTCCTTGGAAATTATAATTAAGGAAACAAATTCCCAAATTTCTAGGTGATTTGGGCCAAATTTACTGCCATAGTTTTCATTTTTCTAATTTGAAGTTCCTTAGGGCAACTTATAAAACAAGAAACAGCTATATAAATAAAGGACAAATATATCCATGACTGACATTTTTCTTATATTAGTAAGAAAGGAATTTCAAAAAGGAATTGTATGTATTTGGTCATGGACTCTATCAGTTTTACCAGACTTAGATTTCTTACGATCATAAGGTTTAAAAATATAAAATGATCCAGATTGTGTCTCTTTTTTAGTGCAGCTGAATTCAGGGATCTAAGTATTTGGAAGACAGGGGTGCATAACCTTTTTAAATTTTTGAGGTAAATGGTAATAAAAGCTTTAGAATCATAGGCTTTGTGCATATCTTCTGCTTTTGCTCCTAATCCACTTAAATTTTTTTTCTTTTTCTGAAACAAATAATACATTGTTGGAAATCTGTTTTCAGAAGAGGTTTTTTAAAAAATATTAAATTTTTCTTCTGTAAAGGAAGATACTTTTAAAAATGTATATTCATATACTGCCTGTTAATTCTAAGCTTACTATCAGTGTTGGTTGTTACATTGTCCATGTCACATGTTTCTTAATAAGCTTTCAAGAATTTTGCAAATACAAGAAGTTGTCATTTCACATATTCAAGACCCCCCATACCAGAGATTCTTCATGGCAGGCAACATGGCAAATTAATGATGCAGTGGAAGAGAAACCAGTAAATGGCTTGGGGATGCCAGGCCAGAAATTAGTAGTGTATTTTGTCTTTCGGATGTCAGTGAGGCTAAACAAGACATTTAAGTGTCATTTGTAGGCTTACTTCATAGGCCAAAGAGGTGGGAGGAAAGGGTGATAGGGGGCCTGGTAGAGCAGAAATTCTGAGGAATTGTTCAGTGTCAGAGTTGATTGCTGCTATTCTGTCTCTTGCCTTAGGTGTATTCCATTTTAAGTTCAAGACTAAGAAAACCTTTCAGCAGGAAAATTGAAACATTTCAAAGCAAATAAATTAGTAAACACTCATGGCTCTCCAGTTTCCCGTGGCAGATTCTGTCTTCTGTTTCCTAAAGGATTCGCCCAGGGTTTTTCCCAAACCCTCCTAGTTACTGCTGCTGCACTTGTGTGCTTGTTGCACACTGCTTGGTGCCTCAGTTACAGGACTTGCTTTATCTTGCCTTGCAGTGTCCTTAGTTTCTTGCTTGTCTTCCCTGCCTAGATGGGTAGTTCCTTGAGGATGTGGGGTAAATTTTTCACATCTTTGCATCTCTTAAGTAGCTATGGGGAATTAGGCATAGATCAAAATAAATGTTTGAATAAAAGCATTCAGTTCCCTTAGTATAGTGAAGTGATTGTTTACTTAGGTGGATAAGGTAATTAAAGAAAATGTTAGAAGCCTATGCAAGGGAAGCGAGAAATGAAGATTAAAGCATCTCTGAACATGTAAACCATAGGACAACAAAATTATTTTGTAAAGGTAATTTACTTTCATGTTTAGGAACAAACCTAGATACAACCTAAGGTGAGGCATATCTGTGTTTTGTTTTCTATTTATAATTTTAAATCAAGGAGTTTTTTATACATGATGCTTTATAATTGCATCAGTTGTCATTTAATAAAGGATGGGAACACAGTTCTTATGGGAGACTTTTTAGGTTGATACAATATTTCAATATCCTAGTTGCAGCTATTAAATTTTGCTACTATAAAGTGAAACAACTGAAATAAAAAGTTTACAATATGCTCTATGGCAAAACCTATATATACTAATTCTAAAAATAAGATGATTGAGAAACAGAAATAGCCTGAAGAAAGGCAATGGGAGTGATATTTAACATCCTATATATTACCTGTAGTGCACAATTGCAACTTATAAGCATGGTGCCACAAGGCTGCTTACTAGAATTGTTTCATGAGGGACATTTTATTCACAGTGGCATTGCTATCCATGTATTTTTTTAAAAAATCCTCAGAAATGGCCATTTCTGTGAAGTTTTACTTGTTTCTAGTCATAAAAAGGTTTCAGTGAGCAGGTGATGGTTTGTCAGAAATGACCTTTTTGTGGCAGCTGGACACTTTGGAGGGATGAAAGTCTGAGGTGAGCAATCCCAGGTCATGTCTTCACATTGTGCCATTTTTTTTTTGTATCTAGTTAACTATGCTTGAATCTGTTAATGGATGAAACCACACAGAAAGTCTTTGTTGACATAGAAATAAAACTTGAATTCAACAGACAAAACTGTATCCCACCCCCTCTTTCCCAAAGAAGATGACTTGGGCTAGGGATTGCGACAACATTTTTCATCATTGTGTTCGGCAAGTTCAAAAAAGTCCTCTTGAGGGATATGACCTCTAAGGGCTCCCATCTGTGATTTGTCTGTGGGAATATTTGCTCCGGAGTGGATCCCACCCTACTATGAGCCCGACTTTCCTTGTCATTCCCCCTACAATAAATACTATGCAATATTTGTCTGTGTAACAGATAAACAGTTTGGGGATTAAATAGAATGCAGTGGGGAAAAAAGAAGTCTTTTTGACATGCATTTGATAGGAATGTGTTAATTTCAACAAAACATCTGGTATTTAAAAAAAAAAGCTGTGAATGCAGGACATTTGAGGGGGTTATGGTAGGAGAAGGGATTTACTGTGCTTAACAATTGCCAGTAGTCATACCACTTCCAAGTTGTGATTTTGTCAGACTTGGAAATTAAGTGGGATCAAGTCTACTCAGCCCTTAAGTGGGAGAAGATCCAAATCAGCTGCAGGAAGGACCAGTTACTGATTAAGAACTCAGCCTCTACCCAGTGTCTCCTTGCTAGTTTTAATTAATTTGCTTCTTATTGCCCTTTTTAATTTCTGGGTTAAAAAAAAAAAAAAAGACTGCCTTTGTGGCTTACTGCTTGAACTTGTACAGCTGAATCTACAGTAAAAGGTCTTTCTTCATTGGCATTATTTTACTTCAGATTTCAGTGTTCTTACTGTTCTACTTATTTTCTTAATAAGGTAATTCAAACTTAGAATAGTTACTATAGTTTCAAAGCTTGATTGAAAGATGCATTCAGTATTTTCTCTAAATAAGCAGCAATTATAACAGCAGAGCTGTAGTTAAAGATAGAATTTATTATAAATCCTGATAGTCTTGCTTCTTAATTACATCAGGCAGAAAGAAGGTTTATTCAGTTCAATTCCACATTTATTGAGCACTTAACTCAGCATGATACTGTACCAGGTACTGTGGGGCTACAAAGGTGAACAATATGTGATATCTACCGGCCATGAACTTGTAGTCTTATAAGAAAGATGGTTGGTGATGGACAGGGAATCCTGGTGTGCTGCAGTCCGTAGGATCTGATATGACTGAACAACTGAAATGAAACTGAAAAAAAAGAGAGATGGACAGGTACACAAAAGAACGATAACAAGAAAGTGTAAGTTCTATTTAGATGTATAAACAACACTACTGGAAGTAAGAGGAATTAGTTATGGCTGGACAGACTGGAGAAGGTTTTACAGAAGAATGGCAACCCACTCCAGTGTTCTTGCCTGGAGAATCCCAGGGACAGGGGAGCCTGGTGGGCTGCCGTCTATGGGGTCGCACAGGGTCGGACACGACTGAAGCGACTTAGCAGCAGTAGCAGTCTGCTGACATTTAAGACTCCATTTCAACATTCAAAAGTGAGGATGTGGAGAACGTATGCATTATGTGTCCAAAAAAACTTGCTGAGCCAAATGCAAGGAGGCAGAATAGTATGTATGTCATTTGGGGGAGAACAGTAAAGTAACCCTGTGTGGCTTGAGCTCCAGTGAGGACAGTGGGAGAGAAAATGATAGACTGGGGCTGGATTTTTTTTCTAAAGGCATTAAATTTCCATTGAAAAGTTTTCAGCAGAGTAAGAGGGTCATTAGGGATGACTTGGCTGCTTGTACATAGGATGGAGTAAAAAGATAGAGATGAGAGACAAAATAGTGCAGAGGCTAATTTTAAATATTCTAAATGAGAGATGTTACAGGCCTGAACTAGATTAGTAGCATAAAGGATGTAAAGAGACATATAACAGAAGCATGGTAGTGGTAGAACAAGATGAGACTGTGTGTGGGGAATAAGGTAAAGGGAAGAGTTGATGATGGCTCTAAAGGTTCCTTCTAACGTGATAGGGAGATGGCACAAGTACAAGTGATAAGCAATGCAGGAAAAGGTACACGTTTGACACATTGCGTATAGAAGAGTTGTTTTTAATGTCATTGTAATTTTGACTTTAATCTTAGGTTATCTTTTTTCCTGAATTTGAGCATTGAAGACTTTAAATTAAAATTTTATTGAAAATTGTTTCAAGATATGGTAGTGAGAGTGAAAAATACTATTTAATATATTCTTATATCATTGTCTTATTTCTTTTTTCTTCTCGTTCTTCTGGAGATATAATCACCACACAGCACTTTTTAAGATTAAGGTGTGCAGACATACATCATGAATGATGACAACAGTAAGTTTAGTAAACATCCATCATCTCATATAGATACAAAAGAAAATTTTTTTTAAATTTTTTCCTTGTGATGAGAACTCTTAAGATTTACTTTCTTAACAACTTACATATACAACATACAGAAATGTTAATTATCTTTGTCATGTTGCACATTACATCCCTGGTCCTTATTTATCTTATAACTGGAAGCTCATGCCTTTGACTGCCTTCATCCAATTCTCCCTCCTGCCCCTCACCTCTGGCAACCACAAATCTCATCTCATTTTCTATCTGTTTGTTTTTGAAGTATAGTTAACAAACAGTATGTTAGTTACTGCTGCACAACATAGCGATTGAATATTTTATACATTTCAAAATGATCACCACAAAAAGTCTAGTTTCTGTCCATCACCATACAAAGATACTACATAATTATTGACTGTATTCCCCACATTGTACTTTTTATTCCCATGAGTCCTTTATTTTGCAACTGGAAGTTTATACTTTTTAATCTCCTTCACTTTAGAAAATACATGCATTATTATATTAGATAGTAGTATTTAATATATAATTTTATGTAAAGGCATAATAAAGAAAATAGAGGAACAGGATCCTTGATAACATTATTTTCTTTTAGCTCATGCCACAAAGTGAAGCTTAGAAAATAAAAGATAATTTTTATAGGCTATGCTTGCTTGAAAAAAACATTGATGTTGTAACATTTGTTAAAGTACAGCTAAACCCTCAAAATTCCTTTTCTAACCAAATATACATTTTGTGGATGGGAAATCTATAAAGAAATAAATGTTTGTAAACACTGAATGGTTGTTATGGAATTTAAATATCTGTACTTATTACCTAAGAATGTCTGGGTTTCAGGGCTGAATTAAAATGTATTCCAGGCTTCCTTAAATGTAAACAGCATGTCTTTTGATTTGTCTAGGACAATGGAAACTGACTGAATTTTTTACTATGATAAAAGTCAGCATCTTCTCTTCCATCTATTTAGCAATACTTCTTGGTAATCTTTTCTCCTTTGGGGAACTTTCCAGATGTTTTGTGAATATGATTCCAATTTAGAAGAATTGTTTTTATATTGTAGCTGACTGATGTCCTAACTCTGAAACTCTTAGACTAGTGTAACTCTATCCAAGGGGTCTTCTCCAATGCGTGTAGGAGTGCTCTGTGACACTTTGGCTTCCTTGACTGGCCTAGACCCTCAAAGCTGCCTGTGGGGGCAGTTTCCTGGAGTCAATTAATCCATCCCCTATTGCAGTAATTTCCATTAACAAAGAAAATAACATTTCCAGGTATCCGGGATCACTGAGTTTGAGCAGTGTTCATATAGTGCAGTAAAAATGAACAGCTAGTCCCACAAGATTATTTAGATGCTTCCTTAGAAACAATGTCAACTTGTTCTGAGAGGGAAAGAAGCCCTGAAATTTAGTGAAAATGACAGGGTGGTTGCTGTTGTACACATTGTTAAAAGAATCATTTTCAAATAAAAGATTGTGAACATTTATTTTTATGCTAATATGTTGTAATAGTCTAGCATTAAGCAGTGAAACAACCTCAGACAAGTGTCCAATTTGTATTATGACTACATTTATTTCTTAATTTTTCTTTAGAAAATTAATCACCAATGGTTAGTTTTATCTGAGTATGGATTATGCCTTTTATGATCTCCCATGGAAAAACCCTCCTAAATCAGAACTTTCAGCTACCTTACTTGGGCCTAGTAGTTAACTTGTGTCTTGTGTTTGCTGACCACCTTAAATATTTGCCAGTTCTTCAGTTCAGTCGCTCAGTCATGTCTGACTCTTTGCGAACCCATGGACTGCAGCATACCAGGCCTCCCTGTCCATCACCAACTCCCGGAGCCTACTCAAACTCACGTCCATCACGTTGGTGATGCCATCCAACCATTTCATCCTGTCATCCCCTTCTCCTCCTGCCTTCAATCTTTCCCAGCATCAGGGTCTTTTCCAGTGAGTTGGTTCTTTGCATCAGGTGGCCAAAGTATTGGAGTTTCAGCTTCAGCATCAGTCCTTCCAATGAATATTCAGGACTGATTTCCTTTAGGATTGACTGGTTGGATCTCCTTGCAGTCCAAGGGACTCTCAAGCATCTTCTCCAACACCACAGTTCAAAAGCATTAATTCTTCGGCACTCAGCTTTCTTTATTGTCCAACTCTCACATCCATACATGGCTACTGGGCATAATTTAAAAAGTAAAATTCTCATTTAAAAAGACTCACAAGTTTATGGTGTCTGGTTATAGATGCTTTTGAAACTGTGGACCCTCTTTTTCCTCTCATTTTGGCACTGATATAGAGACTGACACAAATGATCAACCCAGTAGATAAGGAGACCTATGTTTTTTTGTTATTTCATTGAAATATCGTTGATTTACAACATTGTGTTAGTTTCTGGCGTACAGCAGAGTGTTTCGCTTATCCACACACACACATATTCTTGTGTATTGTGGTTTATTACAGGATATTGAATGTAGCTCCCTGTGCTGTACAGTAGGACCTTGTTGTTTATTAAAGATTCCACATATAAGTGATATCATATGATATTTATCTTCCTCTGTCTAACTTTTCTTAGTATGATAATCTCTAGGTCCATCCATGTTGCTGCAAATGGCCTGTCATTCTTTTTATGGCTTAGTAGTAGTCCATATATGCAAGTGAAAGTGAAGTCGCTCAGTTGTGTCTGACTCTTTGTGACCCCCTGGGCTGTAGCCTGCCAGGCTCAATGAAGTATCACTCTCTCTAGTCAGAATGACCATCATTAAAAAAAGTCTACAAATAACACATGCTGGAGAGGGTGTGAGGAAAATAATTTTAAAAATAGAGTATAGATATTCTTGCCGAAAACCATTTCAAAGAATCTTTTTCCTATAAAATGTACTGGCTAGCATTCACTTTAATTGGAACACTGACCTATGATTATTTTATTCACTATTCTCGTGGGACACCTATCAATTTTAGTGTCCCAGATTTTCTTAAGCAAACACGTTTCATGGTTCTGGTATTTTCAAAGTTTCTATAGAAACTAGAAATTTGGGAACCTTTTTTTTTTAATCCTAGTGCTCTGATTTACAGTTCTGTGTATGAAAAGAGGAAGTCTTATCACCTCAACCCAAGTGAAATTAGTAGAGTACCCTTCCATGATATGCTAGTTCTGCATTTCTTGTGCTTAAGGGAAACCAGTAGGAATCCAGGAGCTTACAGTATTATTAGAGTGGTCAGAGCTAAACTTGTGACAGGGTAACCTGGCCTCTCAAGCAGTGAGCCATGATCACCGAGGGAGCTGGCAGACTGCCCTGTGCTAGTGAAGTGAGAGCCAGTATGGAGGTGTGAGGAGTAACAGCCTCAGGAGTACTTCCTTTGGACAGTGATGCTACTGTGTTGTGCTTTCATTTGACGTTTGTTTCACAATGACTGAATACATAGGTTTCCCCAGGACTTTGTTGCTTTGCATTTGATTTTGTTTGTTCTGGTGTGTAGGTCTCTAACCTAAGGGATATATGCTTTCTTTTTGTTGTTGTTCTCTCCCCCCAGTTTTACAGCTAGATGTAACCTGAGGTATTAAAAGTCTGTGACTTCTTTAGATCAGACAGTAAGTGACTGAACTCAGTCGGGGACTTGGGCCATATTTCTGACTCAGTTATTAGTGATCTCCCATAGGACTTGTACTCAGAGGTCTTTGAGGGTGACCACGACTGGAGGCAAGTAGCCTAGCAACACCAAAGTGGAAGTCAGAGCTCCCAAATTCAAAATAATTGCAGGAAGTCCAGTATAATCAATAAAAATGAATATGATTTTCTTTTAAAATATTTTGCTTGTTTTAATGACATAGGTAACCCCAAGTGGGCTGAGTATTATTAAATAAAAGTCTTCAAGAGATCTGCTTTTTCATATACACAAAAATGTGTAGTTATGATGTTACAGTGTCTGTAGATGGTTAATTCTACAGTTCTGAAAATAGTTTCTCTTTCAGCAAGTCCTGTACTTCTCTTCCAACCTTAATTACAAAGTTGATTTACTTAGAGGAGCAGACCCTTCTTTTCCTGTCAGCATAGGTCTGTTTGAATTAGCACAGATTTTTGAATTAGTGGAGCTCAAATTAATGACGTTTTATTCTGTTACGAAGAGTTTGTTTTCCATCACTGATAATTATTTCCAGGAAAGTTAAGTCCACAGAAATATTCTCTCAGTTTCGTTCACATTGTTTACCAAAGTCTAAGAAGTGGCTTTTTAGTTACATGGGGGAGGGAGAGGCTGTGGCAGTAGCAAGGGAAAAAGAGGTGCTACAATCTGGCCTCTCAGATTTGTAAAGCAGGCTCTGAGCAGCATTCTAAACCAATATTATTTTTGTAAAAGGCAAACCAGACCTGGAGATGTGAAAGTCTAATGTGATTGAGAGAATGTGTGCTGATGCATACTAATTCTTTAACCCCCATCAGCCTGGTGGGTTGTTAGAACGTCTCAGTTGAGCATTCTGACAGCCCCACAAGTGGGGCATCAGCAGTCCATCCATCTTCTCCAGAGTCAGCTTCTTTCCCTCTAGATCATTCTCATTACCTGTGAGAGTTGATTTCCAACAAGTCCCCTTTTCCCTTTAGACACTTACTTACCTGAAATCTCACAGAGAACTGGAAGAGTAGGCAGAGGATTTTTTTTTTTAAGGAAAATTTTTTTTATTTGTGAACTGACATCTGATTTCTTTCAGACCCTTGTTCATTTAGAGAGACTGTTATCTTGTGCTTCTTTCTTCTGTGCCTGCTCTGGCTGACTTGTGGTTCATCCAGTTCATAAGATGTTCCTTTATAAGAAGGTGTGAAAGGCCTAAAGAAAGATGAGTAATATGGGCCCCTATATGTTCCAAACTACAGAAAAATAGTAGTAATAATCACCACACAAACCTAAGAGGCCACTGAGCTCCTCAAGGTTACAAGGCATCTGTGTTTTCCTCAGAGCAGGGAGAGGTCACTGAGATCAAAGTAACTCTGTAACTCTGTCATGGGAGTAGATTATTATCTATTTATAGCAGTCTATGAGTTTTAGATTGAAAAATGTTGCCAAACTGTGCTGCACTGTGAATGCACAGTAATCCAACTAAAGACTCAAAACACCAGTTACCACCTTCTGAATGAGCAGCATTTAATAGATTTAATGGATACTAAACCAAGGAGAACACACTTCAGTGGACAGTTTTTCAGTTGATGGATAAAAGGCTATTTAGAGTATAGGGGAATGTTGACTGTTTAATAAAGCACAATCAGTGGGGCCATTTAATATTTATTATATTGCCAATAAATATTATTAAATACACAGTGAAATGAGACTACCTTCCTGTATTCTTTCTTTCACTATCATTGACTCACTAGCTACTGAATGCCAGTCACTGGGTATACAATGGTGAGCAGAAGTGGACACGGTCGCCACACTCAAGGAGCTGATGGTCCAATGAAATTAGACATAGAACACATGCAGAGGTGTAAATAGTCAAAAACTAAGTTTTTAATTTGAGTTTCTATAGGGTTTTGCTTAGTCTTGTAGATTTTCTCGACATAGCCTAGTATCCATAAAGTTAAAAGTAGTAAGGCCCTGTGAGTTTAAGTACCTCTCTCTCTTTTTTTATGTCTCTAAAATATGACTTACTTTGAAATTTGTACTTATCATTAGGTACTCTGAGTTGCTCATATAAACACCAGTTGTACCATAGTGAAACTTCAATGAAGCAAAGTGTTCCACAGGACTGCAGCTGAACATACTATACCCCTATAGGTACAGTTGTACTCAGCACATAGCAAGCATTCAGTAAATATTTACTGCATTAATTAGTTCATGATCATAGGTATCTCTTCCATCAGTAATCATTAAGACCACCACTTACTCATGGCAAGTTTTGCTGCTGTGGGGGACAGAGCTATTGTCACATGACTGTAATTTAAACTGCATGGCTTTTATCCATTGCATTTTTTCCATCCCCAAATGATGCAGTTTCCTTTTAACATCTATTGTGGTTTTCCTAATATGTACTGCAGTACAGAATCAGCAGTTGTTATTTCAGCAGCATATTGCGAAGCGTTTCCAACATATTTCATTATCCTATGTGCTTGTCTCATGGAAACAAAAATCAGAGTGGACCTTTTCAATGAGAGAATTAAGTAATTTTTAATGGTAATAGAATGGGAAACTATACAAGTAAAATTTTGATTAGCCTTTGAAAATTAGATTTATCAAGATATAAACCAAACAAGAGATGAAGAGTTAAAAAATACCCTTTTCTGTTTGACCAGGCCTACTGTAAACATATTTGTTGAAAGGAATAAAGTAAAATCTGTTCCAAGTTAAGACACTGGAAGATAGGTTGGATTAAAGTCCAAGGGCTTTAGCAGTACATGAAGAACCACATATTTTTCCCATGCTGGATCAACGCATGGTGTTGTGCTGTTTACTGGAAAATGGGTGTTCAGGTTATCTTGCCCTGACCAGCTTTATAGTCTGACATATTTATAGACACACCACCAGAACATAGTGTGGCATTTACAAGGACAGATTCTCTAGTTGCAAGAGCTTGAGAAAAGGGAATGAAATACCTTATTTTAAAAATGTATAACTCTTCTGCTGAGCAATCCTATGTAGCTCAGCAGCTAGAGAGAAGTGACAGGCTGGAATGGATGGCCTGGACTTGCACTGGGGAGAGAGCAAGGGAAAAGCACACTGGGGAGAGAGAATCACTAACTAGGAGTGAATAAGAATAAAGAGAGGTGAGGAAGGAGTGGACTGGAAATGCAGAGGAGGGCAGTGATAAAGACTGCATTGCTCTGCTGCTCCCCCACCCTTATCTGCTCAGTTTCTAGACTCTGCGTGACTTCAGCATGCTGACAAGTCCCAGGGGCCTGGCACTTGGGAAGCTCACTGTTTCACTGTTGTAGCTATTCCCCAGTGTCTTTGGCAGCACTTTCTTCCTCCTCCTCCATACATCCCTGCTGGAATATTAGTGGATTAGGCCAGAGCTGGTCAACAAATATTTGAAAGAATACTGGAAAGATGAATGGATGGGGGACAAGGGATGTCTGAAGATGCAGCAGGGTAAGCCCTGACTCCACTACTCAGTAGCTGTGTGACTTTGGGCACATTACTTTCTGCTCCAGTTCCCCCAGATGTCAAGTGAACGATGTGGACTAGACGGTCTCTAAGTGCTTGTGGCTCTGGCATTTTGTGACTCTATGACTACAGGGGGTCTTGTTCTCAGAGGAACACCTATTGTGCTTTCTAACATAATGTAGCATTAGCTTGTCAACTTCATGAGGCTGTTTTGAGTGTCAGGATAAAAGATGTGAAGACCCTTTGGAAATTCTATGAAGAATCATATAAAACAAAGATGATATGAATGGTTTAAAGGAAACTTTCCCCCAAAGATATCAGATAGTGATAAAAACGAAAGAGAGTTCCATTTAAATGAATGTTAAGGAAAGTTACAGAGGCCTTAAAAACAGGCTTTGTTGTTGAGATATATGCCTTGAGAAAGTATGCAAATCAAAGAAAGTGATTCTGTAAACTTGTGGTTAAGCAGCTAGGCTGCTAGGGTTGAGGTCCTTGACTTTTCTTCCCAACCCCCAACTCCTTGGCAAGGGTACCTTAAAACCCCAGAGAAAAAGAGGCAATGGACTGGGTTGTACCTTTATCTGTCACCATCACCCATCTACTCCCTGAAGGCTGAAACAGAACATTAAAACCAGTACGGAAGGGAATGGGTCGTCCTGACCCAATAGCCGCTGCCTTGCACGCTGGTCTGTACACTTGTCCAGTAGAAGCAGCAGTTATATGTGTTTGTCTTAATGTTCTCCTCTCTCCCCCCACCCCCATTCTTCTCTTTCATCTCCTTGCAACATTTTACAGTTTTTCCTTCCTTATCATAGTAGAGTAAGAAGAGGAAGAAAAAGAGGAAAACATCCAGAAGCTGGGAGAGGGTAAGAAGAGAAGGAAAAGAAAGATGAAAAACATATCGCTTGAGTCAGTGGAGAGGGCTGGAGTCTTTCACTCCCTCTTCCTCAGCAGGACTGAGTTAAGTTGATCAGTTGATTTTGTACCTCATCTTCAAGACTGACTTAATTCTTTTATCCTTTGTTACCCTTCGTTGCCTGTCAGTGACATCTGAAAAAATCATAGACAGGCCATCCAATAAGAACCAGCATGTTAGCTCTCAGCAGACCTGCACCAGCTAGCACTGACAAGAGTTTAAGAAAGGACAGTGATCTCTTACCATAGGTAAGACTGAACCACCTCACACAGCACATCAGTGAGAGTGACACCATATGTTTCGCAGTTTACAGAGTTCAACTTATAGATTTGATTACCATGGAAAGAAGGAAGGGAAAAAAATTGCATGACTCTTGTGGTGAGTATGAGGGAGCTTATTCATTCATGTTGGAAAAGCAAAGTTAAAAAATCAGAAACAGGCCTGCCAGTCTAGATATGTCCAAGACTAGTACTTTGGTAACACTATTATGACTTTCAGTAGATTAAATTTCAAATTGTGGAAAGGCTTCAGAATAAGGGAAGGCTTAGTGTCCCACTAATAGGCCTTATTAAATTTAGATAAAACAGATGTTTTTCAGTGACAGCAGCTCTGAATCACCAAGATCAAAATGAAGAAAGAGCAAAAACAAGCCAAAACTTTCACTAAAAAAGTACTATTTGTCTTCGTTGCAGAACCTGCCCACACTTATAACCTACAACATCCAGTTAAACCCCAAGAGAAGCCTCATTAATTGGGGGAAAATTCCTTAGAACTGATTGAATGTGCATATACCGAAGTTGATTCACTAACATTCTAGAGGCGATGCTGTGAAAACAGAATGGAGCCATAGAGGCAGGCTGTCCAGAATTCAACTCTTACCTGCTTTAATGACCTTGGGCAAGTTGCTTCATCTCACTGAACTCAGTGAACCTCAGTTTCCTCATCTACAAAATGGAGTTGTTTTGAGGACTCAACAAGATAACACATGTCTAGCACTTAGCACACAGCAGGCACTCCATAGGTATTATCTCTTTTGTATTGAAAGCTCTTTTTGCTCATAGTGTCTAAGTATATCAGGACCAATTTCTTAGAATTTGATTAAGAGCTTTAGATTAGCAGTCTCCTAAGAGCAGTACATCCAGACCATCCATTGTGGAGTGGGAAGAAAAGATTAGAAATTCTATTTATGATCTTTTACATAAAATATAAGAAAGTACTGACACTCCATTCATATTTAATGTATGCATTGACCCTGGTGCTCCCATTTGGTCTATGTCAGTGGGTCATTGCCGCATACTCTAAATTGAGGGATCTTGAGGAAAGTGAGAACCACGATTTGCTGGGAGTTGATGGTGGCACACTACTTCTTTCAGTCACTTTTGCAGTATGTTGCAGCGTAGTTCAGTTTACGAGCCTGGTTAAGTAGATGCGTGGTTCTTAGTATTATCTTCAATTTGTGGTTTCTTCGCAGGAATCTTAAGCCATTTGACTATTATGCATAGGTTGGCTAAAGCTAGTTAAAGCCACTCAGGGTAGACAAATGGCTTAAGAACATTCCTGCAAAGGAACAATGGAGTGATGATAATAGTCATCATATAAGCACAAAGCAAGGACAAGAAAAAGGTGGAGCTAGCTGTCACTTCTGCAAGTCACCTTGTAAATTGGTTGACCAAGTCATCAAGTGAAAATGAATATAATCTAATTGGACCTGACAAGATGTCAGCCCCCCAAAGAAGGAAATTATCAAGAACATTATTTGAAATATGTATTTATACTCACTATGTTCAACAGCAAACTTATTCTAAGTCTGTACTGTGCTTTGGATATATTCACTGTACGTGACTGTGATACATACTTTGTAAATAAATATACATATTGAGGATGTATGCTCAGACTTCTTTTACTGATAAGAATGCTCAATCAAAACAGTTTGGAGACCACTGGGTGAGATGAGGAAAGCATGGAGCTTCTCATCTCTCATCCTGTGTCTGCTGCTTAGAGAGTGTTTACATTTTTTTCCTAAGGATTTTGCTGGAGCATAACCAGTAAGATAGAGAATAGCATATCTAAATCCACTGAAGATAAATTGAGCACAGTTCAGGGAATTGCATCTCTTGGTAAACATTTTTTTTTTGTATGGAAGTAAAAAGCCAATCCCTGCCCTGGAGATTTTTTAAAACCTAGCTCAGGAAAACTAAGAGTTACATTACAAAGCAACATATGAATGCATGGCTGCAGGATAATGGAAATTCTTGATGAAGATGTATGTTGCTTGATGTAATAGACGTCTTACTAGAAAACAAAAATGTGTATACATTTAATTTCTGTGAATTTACCTGCAATTCTGGGTCATTTGGTAACCAGTAAACCAGTAGCAGAGAGTGTAAACAGATCCTTCCAGAAAAGACATTAACCTTGCCTAACCTTGCCTCTCAGCCTTCCTATCAAACTCTTTTACATGTGTTCATGTATTATTTTGTAATCTACTATTCTTAAATCCTCTGTGGCTCTTCACATAATAAAAGGCATACCGCAGATGCTTAATAAATATTTTGAAAGTGAAAGAAAATGAAGGGTTCTCAAAAACACCAGAACCTGAAAGCGTAGCCATTATTCTCTTTCAACGGTCACAGCAGTTCCTAGAGCAGATAATTTGCTTTGATCCTCTCATAAGGTTGAAGGGTCAATCTTAGTCCTGAGGCTCCATTCCTGTCACCAGAAACATGACATGGAGGCAGCCCTGCGGGCATAAACTTAACAAATAAAACCTTGATGGTGGCGGGGGAGGGGCACTACTTACTGAGCCCCTGGTGTATGTAAGGCACTTGGTGCGGGTATTATTATTTTGTTCACTTGTCACAGTAGCTCTGTGAGGTAGGTACTGTTAGTATCCCCATTTTATAGAAGAGGAAATGGAGGCTGGCGCAAGTTAAGAGACTTAACCAAATGTCACAACTAGCATGCAGTGGAGCCACAATCCAAATGTAGGCGTTTCTGATTCCAGAATCCAAGCTTGTGACGATTCTCCTATGCTGTGTTCTATAGGACTGTGAAATAGGGCTCATATGTTAACGATGACTTCAATTTTGCATTTTTCAGAGCTATTTTTATCAGTGGTAAGTCACAGGGAACTGTTGTTACACCTTGGAGAAATGCTTCTGATGACCCTGGGAAAGTGATGCTTGTTCAGGGTTGTAGAGGTTTTTCTAGATTCTCCGAGAAAGGCAATAAAATTGACATTTGATTCAATTTAGGTAGTTGAATTGAAAACTGAGAGGTAGTTCAGTTTTATAGTATACAAACTTAGAGAACACAGGGGTCAGATCCCTTGAAACTTTGAAAGTCTATGTCAGGTTATTTTTGTGTTACATTCTCTTTAAAGTAGAGATAATCCATGTTTTCAAATTCCCCAAGATGGAATCTGTTGGTGGTCATAGTGTAATCTGTTTTCCATACCTACAGATTTTTTTTTTATTGCCAAGACTATATTGAGAGTACTGTTCCAATACTGTATAGTAATGAATGGCCTAAGTCATATTGAGTCTTAATGATGAACCTGAGTCATGCAGAGAAAATTATGTCCATTATACTCTGGTAGAATATATTTGAGAAGATTTCCATCAGAAAAATAATTAAAAACCAGTTTCTAGCCCTTCATTTCTAAAAACAGGATCAAGTAAACCCAGAAACTCTGCAGGGAAAGCATCATGTGGACGCTACATGGAGAGAGAGGAGGAATACCTACCACATACACCAAACATTTAGCCATCTGTTTCTTCACATGAAGAAATATCTTTTATTGATATTTTCCAGTTGTAGTTCTGCTCCACTAAATCAAATTCACAACCTTGTCTCCTAATTTACAGGTGAGGAACTTGTGGCTAGGAGGCAGATTCTTGACAATATTGCTCTGATCATCACAGCATGCAGCCCAGAGAGTATTTTTCCTTCCTGGTGGGCAGCTGTGGCCATCTCAGAAAGTAGAGCCTTTTAAGAATTCCAGATTAGAACATAGAGCAATTAAAGAGCTTTGAGCAATTCAAGAGCTTTAAGCCATTCAGAGGACAGTAGGTGATAACAGACTAAAGCCTCTGAATCCTATAGGATAGGAGCCAAATAACTTACATGAAAACCTTGAGCACCCACCACTCTAGATCTCCATCTCCCTCCTACCCTCCCATTCTTCCATCCTTGCGTTCTCTCTCTGCCCCTCTGTGTGTGTTTTTTTAACTTTCTTTGCTTCCCACTTCCTTTTTCTGCTTCTAGTTTTCTCTTCCTCTCCATTTTTATTTCTTTCTATATATTTTAATTTTCTTTTCCTCCTTCATATTTTCTCTTTCTTTTGTTCCATGCCTTAGGTCTTTCCTCCACTCCCTGCTAAATACCCATCCTATTGTTAGGTAGGTAGAATAGGGAAAAGGAGTCCAAAATGGCGGTGGCTAAAAGACAAGGAAGGTCCGAGGACCAGAGTGAAGACTTCAGGCAGAACAAACAGAACAAACAGCACTCCTGGCTAAGCCCAATTTGCATAGGGCAGGCCCAGGTGGAGGAAAAAACATATAAAAGGAGGAGCAAAAGCGCTTTCTCAAGGACTCTATCTCCCGTGTGCACGCACGCTCTCTCTCTCTCTCTCCTTCTATCTTCTAAATAAAATAGAGCTGTAACGCTGATTTGCCTAAGAGCTGTAGCACGGTTTGTCCAAGACCCGAGAGCTGTGATGCGCCGAGGGCTTTAATGTCCGTCGCTCCAAATCTTTGTTGTGACGAGACAAAGAACCGAGGAACATACACTCGCGTGACACTATCATGCTTAGAAATACATATTACAATTAATAAATTATAGTGTTAATGCTCATTAAGCAGCAAGTAGGTTGTACTCATTACTCTAAAAGGGAAAAACATGTCCCAATTAAGTAAGCGTTTACATGTGGCTTACAATTGAAAATTTCCTTTCTTATGGGTCTCAACTCTCACCAAAATGAGGTTCCCTTCCTCACTCCTTAAGCATGACCATGTCCTTTGTTGTTCCTCTCTACACTTAGGTTTGATGAATGATCACTTACTTTTTTGCATTCTGCTTTGTGCTTATTATTTATTTATTTTTGGACCACGGGAAGCTAAAATTGATACTTAATGTGGAAGAGAGGATATAGATAACTTTTCAGATTTGGGCTTAGGATTCTAATATTCTCAGCTCCTGGAGTTTAGACACATCACATGTCCATTCTGTTCTAGAAGCTCTGACGAGGAATGGCAGAATTTCCAGATAATTGAAACCCCTTGTGTAAAAAGCTGTTTTTTTAAAAAATTTTTTTTAGATTAATGTATACTTGATTTGCTTTTCTTCACCTGTCCAAACAAGGATTTTAAATTTTGGTTATTACTTCCTTGTCTTGGAAAATGATTGCTTGTAATATGAAGCCTTTCTCAGTTTGGTATCTTTCCACTGGTTAACTGATTATGGTCATCAGTGTTTTAGAAAGCAAAAGAATGAATGAATGAGTGAATGGCTAGCTATCTAGACTCACAAATAATTTCTGTTGCATGCTCTGTTGTTTGTGATGAGCCTTGCCATATCTAAGGCTTTGTCTCTTTTCAGCTGTTTTTTTCCCCCCTCATAGTTTCCAGGTACTGTCACAAACCATGTGATTCTTTGATAGCTAAGCTCCTAATACTTTTTTTTTTTTAATGTTCATTTTCATTAAAGTGCTATTTAACATTAGATATTCACTTTGACAGATGTTATTGCTGCTTCTCAATTAGGTGGAATATATTCTTGGGAAGATGCCAATTTGAATTGAATATATTTGAATTTGGTATTGAATCAAACTGTTGTTTAAACCTTAGCCATCCATCATATGGGTGATGGAGCAGCCAATAGATTTTTGTACATAAGTGTTTTTTTTTTTTTCCCTAGCAATATTTAAACATTAGAAAATGGCTTCCTATTGTAACAAAGAGAACTTCATACAAATTTACTACAAGATCTCTTTCTTTGTCAGTTCTGTAAATTGGCACATACTACTTTGGTATAAAATGCTTTCCATGGACAATATTAATATTTAAAAATCTTTTTTGCTCCTGCAGATTTCCAGTAGACAGGACATCTAGCTCTATTTACCCTTTGGCTACTTGTGAATGCTGTTAAATTATTATTTATCTTTTTTAGGCAGAGGCACTGCAGGTATGAGATCAGAATTGTCTAGTAAGGCAAGCATTTTGTTTTAAAATTAAAAAAAACCCTCATAATCCTGTCAAAAGTAGCAACTAAGGAGTGGATCCTAGAAAGAATTGTGAACTTGCATCAGAGAATCTGGGTTGTCCACCTATTTGTGTCACTAACTAGCTGGGTCAACCTCGAGTAAGTCACTGCCTGACTCCCCATAGCATACTGTCTCTAAAGGCTCAGCTTCCGCATCGCATATTCTATATACAAAAGGGAGCAGGGCCAAGAGAAGCTGAACCTCTTGTTTATCAGCCATCTACCCCAGTCTAGCAGCTTTGAGGTAGTCTCCAGCTGCATTTTTTCATCTTTTTAATAATCCCTTAAATCCTCGCTAGGCTTTCATCGCTAGTTCTTTTCCCTAGGAATTTGCATTTAGAGATACTGAGGGCTTCCTGCCGTTTGGAATTTGTCTATGTGCATGAATTTAATGAAAAGTTACCAATGAAAAATGCAAGATTAAAAGTCTTGTTTGAATGAGTGTTTTTGTAAAATCAGACTGTTTACATCATGATTAACATACCTTTATTAGTTCAGTGTTTTGAAATTAATACATTTGAGTGTCATATAGCAAGGCGTGATTGTTATTTTATCTTATTAGCCATGCTGGCATTCTCCCTGGAGAAGGAAATGGTAACCCACTCCAGTACTCTTGCCTGGAGAATCCCATGGACGGAGGAGCCTGGTAGGCTACAGTCCATGGGGTGGCAAAGAGTCGGACACGACTGAGCGACTTCACAGAACAGAACAGCATTCTCCCACTCACTCTTTGATCTAAACACTTTTTTTTAAGTCCCTGGTGAGTAAGCAATAGACTCCATATCACAAGGAAAGCTTCCTAGCCTGGTCCTCAGTTGCACTTGAAAATTTTGTTGATTTGAAATAGTTTGAATTGTACTGAGCTAAAATATACCTTTCACTGGTTTGCTAGGAAATAAAATAATAACCTGCCTCGGAGTGTTGAGAAATTAACTGTATGGCAACTTCAACATGTGTATTTTTTAAATATATATGAAAGCTAGAGCTAGATACAAAAATCTCTTCATTAAAGGAGACCTAGTACTATAATGAAAAAGGCAGACAGTAGAAGTATTGGCGAGAATGTAGGGATATTGGAACCCTTGTACATTGCTGGTGGGAATGTAGGATGGTACAGCCACTATGGGAAACTATTTGTTGGTTCCTCAAAAAGTTACACAGAATTACCATGTGACCCAGCAATTCGACTCCTAGGTATCTACCCAAGAGAAATGAAAGCATTACTTTCCACAAAAACTCATACATGAATATTCATAGCAGCATTATTCACAGTAGCCCAAAAGCAGAAATAACCCAAATGTCCTTCAACAGATCAATGGAAAACAAAAATGTGATATATCTATAGGATTGAATATTATTGTTCAGTTAAAAGGATGATGTGCTTTTACAAAAGGTATTAAGGTGGCGCTAGTGGTAAAGAACCTGCCTGCCAATTCAGGAGACATGAGACCAGGGTTTGATCCCTGGGTTGCGAAGATCCTCTGGAGGAGGGCATGGCAATCCACTCTAGTATTCTTGCCTGGAGAATCCCATGGACAGAGGAGCCTGGCGGGCTACAGTCAATGGGATTGCAAAGAGTAAGACAGGACTGAGCAACTAGCACATACCAATACATGCTGCAACATGGATAAAACCTCAAAAACATTACCCCAAGTGAAAGAAGCCAGACACAAATGGTCACATAGTGTATGATTCCACTTATATAAAATGTCCAGAACAGGCAAATCCATAGAGACAGAAAGTAGATTAGTGCTTGCCAAGAGCTGGGGGGAGGGAAGAATACGGACTGACTCCTAATGGGTATAGGGTTTCTTTGTGGTGTGATGAAATATTTTAAAATTGGATGGGGTAATGATTGTACAATTCTGAATATACTAAAAATCATTGAATTGTGTACATTGAAAGGGTGAATTTTATGGTATGTGAATTGTATGTCAATAAAGCTGTTTTATAGGAAAAACATTAGCAACTATATTACTATAATTATTTGAAATTATAAAAGTGTATTTAAATTACATTTGTCCCGGGGCTGGGAGGAGGGAGGAATGGGGAGTTAGTGTTTATTGGGTACCTTGTTTCAACTGGGCAACATGAAAAAAGTTCTGGATATGGATAGATGGATGGTGGTGGTGGTTGTACAACAAGTGAATGTATTTAAGCCCAGAGAAATATACACTTAAAAGTGGTTAAAATGGTAATTTTTATGTTTTGTATATTTCACCACAATAAAATCTATAACCCTAAATATAATATTTTATGTTATTCTAATGTATAAGGCTTTTTACCCTCTCTTTTTCTTTTTCTTTTCAAAAGGAAAACTGAAAGTGTGTAAGTTTGGATTTTTATGCATGGGATTCTTCTGTTTTTTACAACTCCTCTCCTGGGTGGGGTTGGGGGGGTGTTATACACATATCATATATGTCTTTATGTTGGCTTTGGATAAGAACTTGAAAATATTTCTTAAAACTTTATTTGCCAGTTGGAACATAAAAGAAGCCAACCATAGGAAATTTATGTTGTTAAATTATGAAATAGTGAAATGCTATTCTTAGAGTATGAATTATCACAGATTTCCTGATTTTCTTGGTTAATCTTGGCTCCTTGAATGGGGAAAACATGTATGCTCTCTGTATAACATCTCTGTCTTTCTGTAAGCATTTTCCTCTGTATGGCAGGATAGAACGAGCACCACAATGTATCGAAAATACTTAACAAACATAGTGTATATTTGTACAATACAGTGAGTGAGTTTCTGAATGCAAAGGAAGGAATGGAAAAAAAGAAAATCCAGCAATGAGAAAGTCACTGAAAAAGGAATTAAATTATTTCCAAAGGTCATGGAACTTTGTTATGACCCAAGCAGTTTGTAGGCTCTAAGTTTGTAACCTCTAAGGATTAATCTGTGAAAACATTTTCTAAGCCTGGCTCTGCTATACAGGACATTTGAAAATCGACAGCGCAAATGCCATTAATACAGTGGGCAATCAGAGGTGTGTTTGTTTTCTTGACCAGGAAGTGGTTTCTTTTAAAAAGTACAGGAACACACAGTGCCTCTGTGTGTGTGTCTTTGTCTTTTCTGTCTATTCTACTGTTGCAGGAAGAATTATGATCTTCCAACATTTTTGTCCTTTACAGTGAGATTTTTCTAGAATTCGGCACTGTGGTACACTACCCTTGATTACAGGATTGAATCAGAGTTGATGTACTCAGAAATCCATTGATGTGATTAATGGTCTCCCTAATCATAATTTTATTTCCGAAGATTAGCCCTATTTTCTGAAGTTTCACAATTTTTGAGTAGAATCTTGAATTCTCCTTTAAAGGGGGCCTGAAATCTTTGTACTTTTAGTCCATAATTTGCATGATAATTTTAATTTTCTTTGATTTCTTTTGCTTGAAGAAAATAACATTTTTACCTTTTTTTCAACTTTTTATACATTGTTCTATGGTAACTGTCCAACCTCGTGTGAACCTTTTTTTTTTTTTTAACAACATGAAATATATATATATATATATATATATATATTTTTTTTTTTTTTTTTCCTACCAGTGCTAGATACAGAATTCTTCCCCTAAGTTTCCACTGCTCTGGTTTTTATTCTCCTCAAAATTCAAATAAAACATTGTCAAATTCTACAAGTAACAGGGAAGTATACAAGGAAATGACTATACAGGAAATGTAATTGATCATTCACTCTTTCCAATTGAATCGGTCATAGGATTGGTTAGTAAACATAATCTGCTGAATGAACAAAAATAACTTCTAAAATCTTTGGAGTGCTTGAATGCATTTGGAGATTTTGGCACCTTTCTCACCTTACTGATTTTTTAAGAAATTCTTACCTTTTTCAAATGATTGTCTGCATTTGAAACTAGGAACTCGCATCTAGTGACTGTTTTAATATTCACTTTGTTTTCAACAGTGCCCTTAAAGATAGCCGTTTTCCCCCAATGACAAGGGATGAGCTGCCACGGCTGTTCTGCTCAGTGTCTCTGCTCACTAACTTCGAAGACGTCTGTGATTATTTGGACTGGGAGGTAAGACAATAGAGAATTTTTAAAGAAAAAGGAAGGTAACTCCTGAGTAATTGTTTAAAAATTAGGCCCAAGATAACTCTTTTGTAATGGAGATGGAGATAACATGGATAAATAAACCTCACAGCTGATCAATGAAATGTGAGTGAAGGAGTTTTTCTTTTCTTTTTTTTTTTTGAAGGCAAAGTACCTTATGTTGTTTAAATACCCCAAACTAAATTTGCTCTTCATTTTTATCCTATTAACTTCACTACAGCACCTCATAAAAGCTGTTAACAAGTAGTAAGCAGGATTGATTAGAATTTATTTCTCCTCTCTGGTATGACTGCCACCAAACAGTTAGGTAGTCAGAGGATATATCACAGTAACAAGCAGCAAAAGGGTTAGGATAATACACCAGTTGGGGAAATCAGCTCATGGATAACAATGGGGTGTTGGTTAACTACAGGAAAATCATGCTAATTCATTCTTGGCTACCTTAATCTATGTACTTGCACACACTAACAACTAAGAGTATATCTAGGGTATCTCTGTGCATTACAATTATCATAGTAGCCTATATTGATCATCTTTTTGTTCTTCTTTAGTATGTGGGGTTGAGTTGTTAAGAAACTTCAGATTCTCACCATTTATTTTGGTGGTTGGGTGGTGTTAGTTGAGTGTATATCTATGAAATTTTATACGTGAACATACCCATGTTACCTGACTGCTTACTGTATTCCAGGCATGTGCCTCATGCATGCAAGTGCTGAGATTTGGTCCCTGCCATAAACATCTTATAGTCTAATAGCAGAGAAAAGAATTACACACAAGCACAAAGAAATTAAGTGGTATAAGAATGAAGCAATGGGAATTCAGTGATACACAGAGTATTCATGTGCATACAGATACTCATAAATGACTTGACTGTATCATGATATAACATGTTTAATTCTACTGCCTTGTTAGAATGACTATCCCCCATGGTAACTGAGATATTTTTCTCTGTGGACAGGCCACTTTCTTGACAGTTAATTTTATTTTTGTCTTCCCCCTCACTTCATGTGATACCCTGGACAATTTACTCCACTGTGTTTCAGTTGTCCACATACAGAAAAAAAGACATCTATAAGGTTCTTAATCTTCATTGAAAAAAATCTCTGTGATATAAATATTGTTGTTATGTGAGAGCTATTTTAAAAATTCTTCAGAGAGTAGGATGAAACAGTTGCTTTCTGGGGTTTGTGGTAGGGTTTTCTTTGAGCATTATTAGAATATGAAAGCATCTTAAGATTTTTTTGTAAAGGAAAAAGTAAAAGTTGTTGATAGTGTTGATGCTGGCAAAGTTGGAATGTGAAAAACCTTTTATAGAATTAAAATATTCCAGTTGATCCTTTTCTCTAAGTTTTATTGTTCCTATTTGAATTTTTCTTAAAGAGATATCTACCGGTATTATAGAAATATCTCAGTACTTTATTTTTAAGTGATCCCAAATCATATTCCTTACTTATTAACAAATATTACAATTTGGGTCATTCTTATTGTTTTAAGAGTACTGCTTCCTCTTCTCTAGCTAGACTTATATTTCTGCTTTCTGACTCACAGGGCGCTATGTGTGTATTGGTAGGGATGGGAGTGATAATAGCAGAAAAAACCTGAGATCTAGGGGGTGACTGGGCTACAAAAACATTCCTACCTTTACTTACAGCCACTGAGTTGGAAGTACAGTTCAGAAAGGGTGCATTTGTGTATGCAGAAGTGTGCATGTGTGACATGTACATGAATGTTTATTGCATAAATGTGTGTGCATATGTTCTCGGGGAAGGAAAAATGGGAAAAGCCAACAGTTGCTAAATAGGTATGGGTAAGCACACCATCATCTTCTTTAGTCCACATCGAGTAGTGTCTATAGCTAAAATGAACCTAGATATTATTGGGCTTGTATGTTCATAAGATATATTATCTTTCTGTTGGGAGGGTGAGAGGTAAAGCACTTAAGAATTGGTACTGTGTACTCTCTTAGGGTGTATTCATCCTCTCTGATCACCATCTGCCAGTTTGAATTTCTAGAAGATTCTATATGCTTCTACTTGGCATTATATATTTAATACAGCCCTTAAAGTTTAAATATTGATGTCTATTTAGTGATGCTTTTCTGTTAAAGAAGCAACAAAAAATATACATATATTTTTGTACTTTTAATATATAAGCATTTGAAAGTGACTTAAGTACTGTTAGAATAGCTATGCTAAGAGGAAAAGACTGTCATTTTTCAGTTACTTCATCATAGTTTAAAGTATTTAGCATAAGAGAAATTTGTTCCCAAAGAATAAGGATGAAAATTACATTTTTAAAAAGAATGTGATTTGGCCTTTAAAAAAATGTACCATAATCAGTATTATAAGGATTATCCTTAAAAATTCTGAAAAAAGCATTGCTACTTTAAACACAGAATGCCAAAGTAGAATTAAAGAAAATTTTTAAAAAGCATATGTCAATAACCTTCCTCTGCTAGGTATATACTCCAAAGAAATGAAAACAGATGTTGAAACAAAAACTTGTACATGAATGTTCATAGCAGCACTATTCACAATAGCCAAAAGGTGGAAAACAACTCAAACATCTCTCAACAGATGACTGGATAAAATGCATTATAGCCATAGAATTGAATATTATTCAGCCATAAAACAAATGAAGGACTGATACATGCTACAACAGGAATGAGCCTTGGAAACATTATGCTAAGTGAAAAGAGCCAGGCACAAAGGCCACATCCTGTATGATTCTGTTTATAAGAAATATCCAGAATGGGCAAATCCATAGACAGCATATTAGTAGTTGCCAGGGGTTTGGGGGGAGGGTATGAATGGGAAGTGACTACCTAATGGGTACAAGGTTTCCACTGGAGGTGATGAAAAACTTCTGAAACTGGATAGTAGTGATTGTAGTATAACATTGTAAATGTACTTAATGCCACCTATTTTGTACACTTTCAAGTGGATAAAATGGTAAATTTTATGTGTATTTTATCAAATAAAAAGGTACATGTGCATATGCATATATATGTATATATTTTAAACTACTGTCCATAATAATATAGTAATTCTAAAAAGAATAAAACTTTTAAAATTAAAAAAATATAAAGAAAGAGCTGCAAGCCATTTGGAATTACACCATTCTGAGATAACTGTTAATATTTTGGAATTCTTTCTTTTAATTCTTTTTGTGTCTTTGTATCAGTAAATCTACATATTTGTTTATGTAACTGAGATTATATTAAATTTACAGTCACTATTAAAAAGATTATAGGGAAGTCTGTTATGGTTTATCTTTGTATATATGTTAATTATTTTTTGTGGAGT
Organism: Bubalus kerabau; assembly: GCF_029407905.1. Lineage (NCBI taxonomy): Eukaryota > Metazoa > Chordata > Mammalia > Artiodactyla > Bovidae > Bubalus > Bubalus kerabau. Next base: position 72,153,129 of record NC_073647.1, on the reverse strand, counting down.
TCCTTTATGAGGAGTCAGTCTGTATTAGGAAGGTGTACATTTCACTTTGAGAAATTTCACACTGTCAAATAAGTATTAACTTTTCTTCTAGGAATGAAATATCCTATTCACCATAAGTATCTAATTTTAACCTATAATACAAAGTACTATGTATGTCTATACCAGAGGGGGAGACAGGAGATGATTACGGAATTTCAATGGAAAATTTTTAAGTCAGGGATCGATCGGTAATGAGTATGTTTTATATAAGCAGAAGCCTCGAACATAGGGCTTTTCTGGTGGAAGTACAGTTTGAGAGTTGACCCCCGCTGGTGAAGCGTGTTACTGCAGTAGAATTCCTAATTAAAAGGACGAAAATGCCCAGATCAAAGCAGGAAGAGGGCAAAGTCTGGAAGTCCCCAGGGATAGAGTTAGGTAACTTCAACAACAAGAAAGACATCCCTGTGATCATGAGGATGAAGGACATGACCAGCGGTAATAGACACCTAATTTTCAAAGGATCAGGAACAAGTAAACTGCCACAGGGCTGGCAGTTACTCTCTTCTTCAGCCAAGGTTTTTAACTCAGCCTATTTGGGATCTCTCTTTTGGTAACATGTCTCGAATTTTATGAGACATTTAGTAGGAAAATAGGACTTACATCAGACTTTTAGAGGCTAGAATGCTTCTATCTGATAATGTGAAGAATGCATGATAAGTGGTTTCACAAGTGGATGTAACTAATTTTCAAGTCACTGTTGAATTGACAAAATGATCAGTAATGCTTCCATCTGTTATATTTCCTCAAAATAGTTATTATACACTTAAAATGAAAGTGTCTACAGGTAGCCTCTCAAGGAATCTGTATAGTCATTAAAAACAACAAAACCAGCCACCAAAGGCTTGAAAGACAAATTGGAATAGTGTTCCCTCCCTTCTGAGAATTGCTGATCACTGCCCACATCATGATCTACTTACTACCCTGATAGGTATGAGAAGAGTGAGGAGTGATTGATCTGGGCAGGGGTGGGGGTGGCTGGGTGGGTAATAATTAACTGGTAAGTTGAAATACCTACCTGCAAGGGTAACATGGTTGTTAAATGAGGAAAATTATATCTCTAGGGAGATATCTGAAGTGATCTGCCTTGTGTTTGAACACAAAAACTTATCATCATTGTTCTATATTCTTCAATTGACAACACTCTTAGAATTCTGAGTGGCAGGATGGCTGACAGACATGGCGCTTTAGAAAGGGGAAAAAAAAAAAGAGTTCATGCAGCATTTTGGAGTCCTCTGAAATGATAGGGAGCCTAGAACTTGTGTAGTTACACTGTTTGGGAGCCATGTTTCCTTTTAAAGATCTGGAAGAAGATAAAACTAGTGACATCATACTCCCTGTAGTTTGACTCAAGGGGTGATTCTAGGTGTGTCATCTACTAGCTGCTCATTTTCAGGACTATATAAATGAATAAGCCTTTTGTTTGTAGAAGAACTTGTATAGCAAGTATGCTACCAGTGATCCTGTGGGGAACTGATGTAGCAATTTGCTGACAGATGCCAAAGTATTTTATAAATTGTAGTCAGGCATCTTTTATCTCTGCTTTAGAGACAAGATCATTTTGAAGGCATGAGGAAGACATGTTTTCTGTATTCTGAAGTAGACCCGTATATCATATTTCAATAGATTACTGCTACTGTCACAAACCATAAGGTACTTTTTGCTATATGCAGCTTCCTGAATCACTGACATCTCACCTGTGTATACAGTTGTCACTTGTGGCCCTAAGGCAGACTGCTTACATGGAATCAACTGGGCCTGGGTGGGGCTGGCCAGCATGATTCTTACGTGGTGCCAAAAATCTGTCCCCAGACTGTAAAGGTAGACCTCAAGTCCCTCCTAGTCTTACTCTGTCCCCAAAGCACCCAAGCTTGTTGAACTCTTAGTACCCAGAGAACAGTACTTCACTTTAAAAAGCAAGCTCCAAAGCACACCTCTTAAATGATCACAACTCCATTTCTGACGTGTTCAGTTACAGTCAATAATAGGGAACTTTTGTAGCAGCCTTCATGAGAGTAAACAGATGAGATGAATAAATCAGCTACTGTCATTATCTTGCATATATATTTTTTAGAAGTTCATGTTCTTCTTTTCACCCTGTCTCCCCACTTAAAGGTTTTACATTTTTCTGGCTCCTATTAATGTTCCATTGAAAACAGTGTTTCCATTCATACACAGATGATTGGCATGACTCACGAAGTCACCAAGTGGAATGACTTCTAGTGGTACATGTTCTGTCAACCCCAGACCCTTGCTTATTTTTCCCAACTATGATAGACACTGTGTTTTGCTTCTCTTCTAACCTAAGATTTCTGCCTTTTAAAAAAAATACATAGGCTTCATCTATCTAAGAAAATGTTTTTCACAGTATTTTCTCAAGGACCTTGATGTGGTTGTGTAAGATGTCACTGTCGTTAGGATGATTTAGTCTCCATCCTGATGCTCTGCTTTGAATGTTTTTTCAAGTGCTGTAGAACATTGGGAAAGGAATGCTTCACACTTCTGGCCATCTAGAAAGAATTTGCTGTGAGTCAACAATTCAACGTATCAGAAGCCTAGTGAGGAAGCAAGCCGAACAAAGTAAAGTAACCTCTAGAAGGTGATTTAATGCATAAAATTTTCTATTAGCTATTGATGCTGTTAGTGAGATGGGCTGCCGTAGTCTATTGTCAGGCCTCCTCCATTTGCTTCCAGCTTCTCTCCCAGGGTGTTGTTTGGTGGGGGAATTTTTTCCTTCTTCCTCCCTTAAATCCACAAACTCTTCCAGCCCTTTTCTTGTAGTAGTTCCATTCAACTACTCTTTCCTGTACAGGTTGCCTCTGTGTGTGTATCCCTAGCATTTGATAAAAAGAGAGTGCTGAATTGTGGAAATGAGGGGACTTGGGTTCTCTTCTTAACTGCCACTACCCAGGTTGCTGCCCTTTCTGGACCTCCGTTTTCTCACCAGGAAGTTGGAAAAGTTGGACTAGATAATTCCTAAGGTCTCTCTGGATGCTGACAGAGTGTGACGCTGTGACACCAGTTTTAAAAATGGCTGTTTTGTTTTACATCTAGGGAATGAATGAATGCTAGCCATTTAGAAGTCATAAAAGGTCCCTAACTTTTAAAATGGCCATTGCCAACTTAAAGTAGGCAAGAAAGTGAAAGATTGTCCATTTTCTAAAATTTTGCATTCTAAATTTCTTTTTCACAAAAGAATTCTCTTTAGGAAGAAGAATACTCAATTCTAAACCATAAATGCTTCTACTTTATTATTGCATCATACTCTAAGTCAACATTATAGGTGTAAATCTAAATTAAGCAAGTATATTAGGGACTGACTATTCACTTTACAAATAGATAATTTCGTTTGCAGAAGAACACCCTATAGGGTTTCTTTACTGTCTTCCTCATGACTTTAAGATTAATTTATTTACATAAGTTCAAGCCATATGTAACTTTTTAGGAACAGATCTCTTTTGTAGAAACTGAGTAAAACCGTAATGAGTCAGGTACTCAGTGTACATTTCTAATGTGTATAAGATTTTTCTCAGTTTCTTACCAGGCAAACAACATTTTTATATTGGGTACATTTTCAAGAGGTGTTTTTCCCCTCAGCCTTTGAAAAGCAAACTAAAGCAGATCTCTAGATTTTTTTAAAAAATGTATAACTTTAGTTTCCTTGTCTGTAAATTCACTCCCTTCCTCATCCCCTTTTAAAAAATGGTAGGAATGCATTTTTCCAACTTTTGACGAAAAGCAGGCTTTTTATTTAAAGGTCACCTGTGTTGCCTGAGCTTTCCTTGGAAAGCTTCAGGATGTTCAATTTTTAAGGAATGCTCATTATAATTAATCATTACAGAGAATGGGCTTTTTCCCCCTTAATTGCACTCTGAGCTGTCACTTGTTCCCTGCAAAACCTTAGCGTAAGAACAGTTTCTTTCATTGCAAATGATGTATAAACATGTTTGGCTTTATAGCTTTTCAAAGCACCTCTTCATTAACTATGCTTGATTTTAAAATCTTAGCTAATTATTTAAAAGTTCATGGAGATGATTATTAGCTAGTCCAGGTATTTTCCAGGCAAGAGTACTGGAGTGGGTTGCCATTTCCTTCTCCAGGGGATCTTCCCCACCCAGGGATCAAACCCAGGTCTCCTGTATTGCAGGCAGACGCTTTACCCTCTGAGCCACCAGGGAAGCCCAGGTATTTTAGAGCTATGCATTTGCTATGTGTTTGCCATTAGTTAAAATAAATGTTATCAGATTGTTGTTCAGTGGCCTTTGTGAAATAAATTGGCAGCTTTGTGTTCCTGATAGACAAGATGTCTAAGTCTCCTACATGAATCAAAATTGGCAGTAATTGGTCTTTTGGTAAGCTCTGCAAAAGCCAAGAATTGGTCCATGGAGACTGAACATTTCTAAGCTAAAGATTTCTAATTTGCAGGGATTTTAGAAAAGAACAATACATATGTATTTTGATCAAGGAGACCTTTGCAGGTGTTTTCACAAAATAACAACAGGGGGAAAAAAAACATCTCAGCTGAGGTGGAGGGTGCAGTAGAGTTTTTAAGGTAGAATATACTAAAAGGTTACCTGTGCCTAAGTGAAGGCTTTGCAATCAGTTACCCTTTTTGTTTATTTTTGTAATATTTTTTACAAAGACAACTAAGGGAACTGGTCAGGTAATGGATAAAAACAGCCTAATAGCAGTCCTTGGTGACATCTCAGTTGGTTCAAGAGAAGGTTATTTTTTAAGTCTCACGAAGGCAAGAGCTGTCCCTAGATAGTACGAGGAGTACACATCATCTTTAGTTTCTCCTGTATAATTTTCAAAAGGGATGATTTTTGTAATACGCATGTACTATTCTTATAAATTTAAAAAAATCCATGTTTATAATTTTTAAAGTTCACAGAAGTAAAAATTACTGAGAAGAAAAACCCTGAATTGCAGCAACACTGTTTTTAAAATTTATTATTTGTCCAGATTCTAAAGTGTTCATTGTTAACCATTGTTAAGTGTTAACTATCAATCAGATGGGCATCTTCAAAGCTTCAGACTTAACTTCTGAAGTTGATGGGTAGAGTAAAGTGATGTGGAATCACAACTTTGGGAATTTGACGGGCAGGTTTGAACAATATGTAGTTGACTTTTTTTTTGTAGTCGACATTATCAGGATTGGGGGAAATGATTCATTAGGATCAGTACAAATTGTCATCAGCCCTTATGATGAAAATGCTAATTTTTCTTGCCCAAATAAGAATTATTCTTGGTGGACAACCAAGTTTGATGAATTTACCTCTTTTATGTGGAATTTGCTTTCCTTGGGGAGAGTGAGAGTCAGTGTGAAGAAGGCTGAGCTGGGGATGGGGCAAAAGGTACTGTCAGGCTAGGAGTTGAATGAGTTGAAGGTGCTGCGTTGTGGATTTTGTGCTTTCAGGCAAAATATCACTTGTGGCTTTATCCTAAAAATAGCAGAAACACCAGACTCTGGGTCAGACCCGTAGTTTATCCGGTGCACTGTTTGTTTCTGTCCGTGGTGCCACGGGTTGTTTTGTGAGAGAGCCTATGAGAGAGCCTCATGTGTGTCTCTTATGATGCCAGCCTCTAAAGCTTAGGGGGTATGCCAAACATCCTGAGCTCCTCTCTTTAAAACATAGGCCTTTCATTCAGTTTAATGGAACTGGCACACTGAGCCTGGCAGGTCAGTCTTATGTGAATGACCAGCGACTGGCTGCTTTGTTAATTGCACAGCCTATTTTGCCAAATGATATTGGCAATGAAGCTGTGTCAGACAACCTCTGATTCTTTGACCTCCTGACATTTTTTATTTTATTCAAGGTGAACCCACTGAAAATCAGTGGAGTGAAGCTATGGCCATACCATTCATTACAGGGAGAACCCAACATTTGGTTCTGAAAATGGGGAAGAGTGGGACTAACAGGGACATTTGCTAAGACAGGATGAACCTCAGGAAGTAAATTGGTTTTGTTGGCCAGGATGTGATCAGGGGCAGATTTAGCTTTGAGGGTCAGGATGTGTAGGTAATTGTGGACCCAAATGGTCCAAGGCTTGCATGGAGCCTACACCACTTAGCCAGATCACATTTTATACTCACTGATGCTTTTAGCCAGATGACTCTTTGTCGTGTTTCAGCATATCCAGATTGTTGGCTCGCTGATTAGGCTCACAAGTAAAAGCGAGACCCTTTTGTAGTGCTGCTAGTAGATTATAGGATATTTTAGACTTTGACTATGCAATTGTACAGGGCATAATATGGACCGTGTATTATAATGAGGAGGGGAGAGGACACTTTTTTTTTTAATGCTCCTGTGTTGAGAGTCACTGCATTATGGGGTAATAGTTTTAAATGAAGCCACATTTCTAACAAGGGGTGAGATAATGAGGATAAATGAAATCTGCAGTCTAGAAGGTTCATTTTAGCCATTATTTATAATCTCTTCTCCTACCAAACCATTTTACTATGTAGCAAAATTGATTAATTTGCATGTATCTCTTTTCCCTGTGCCCACATGCTCTCTGATAGAGGAATGAACAAATAAGAGAAATATACAAGAGAGGAAAGAGGATGAGGCCGAGGCCAGGGGGAGTTGGGGATGCATAATCCCCACACTGAATAATCAACTCCAGAATAATCAAGATATATTTTAGGGTCCTAACACTCATCTTGATATTTAATCATTCTGGGCCATATTGAAAACAAAAGATTGTATAATAGCATTAATAAAAATCACTTGCTGTGGAAAGGTTCAGAATAAATATGGCTTTCTTTTTAACATGAAATAGGAATCTGTTGAACTGCTCTTCATGTTCTGTCACAGCACACACAGATACAGCTCTGTTTAATTCCATATCCTCTTATCTATAAGTCCTACATTTAATTTACTGCCATTCCAGTTGATTTATAGCTTTGCTTAGTAAAAGTACAGCCTTGATTAAAAGGATATTATCACAGCTGATGGACCTTGAAAGCATTTTTCTCCCCAGACCTTCTAATAGTTTTGAAAATGACCTGAAGACTCCAATAAGGCTAGATTTTGCATGTCTCCAGTTTTTGCTCACCTGGCTGTACTTTTGGGCGGCGGTGATAAAGGGTGTTAAGTGACACAGTCTTCCCATATGCTAGCTCCGTATATATCCTAAGAAATGGAAAGTTACTGCGATAGTGTTTTCAAGCAAGTTTGCTTCAAGGACTCCAAGACCCCTAAGTCAGTTGCCCTCTTATCTAGCTGATCACTGCAGCTAGAGCCTTTGTCTCCTGGGATGCTGCTGGTCCAAAGGATTCTCCAGTCTGTCGAAGGGAGGAAGAATTCAATTATTGTACATGACGGTTACATTTTGGAGTTAAAGCTGTGACAGATGCCTCCCTCCAACAATGCAGAATTAGTTTTGGTGCTCATTTCAGTGGAGATGACTTAATTTGCAAGGCCAGTGATTTTCCCAGGTTAGCCAGATTTGGTCATTCTCCACAGCAGGCCATTTTCCACTCTCCTGTTTTGATTGTGCAGTGTGACTATTTGGTGGTGTCTGTGGTTCTGGGAGCAAGGAAAATGCTGTTGCTCAACAGGTGAAAAAAGGCTATTATACTTTGATTCTGTCCAGAACATTATTAGCATTCTCCTGATTCTACTAGTCAGAAAAAAAAAAAAAAAAAAAGAGTCACTCTGGCTTTGGCTTTATATCTCTGTGGAGTACAATATTTTTGACGTATGAAATAAGTTATTTCTCACAAAGGAATCACTTGAAAATCACCATACCTACAGTTCAATTTACAGGGGCTTTCGATTGTTCAGAATCATAGGAACACAAAAAAGAGTTAAAAATTGTAAATGTGGTACTGATTCAAAATGGGAGAATTTTGATAATTTTTTATATCTAATTTGATGGTGGGGCCTCCTCGAAATACAAAAGTAAATCAGTTTTATTCATGAATAATTTTTATTTTGGTCAACATGCCCTTCCAGTTTGGTCTTACCGTCTTCATATCTATATATCTATATATATATCTTTATTAAGATATTATTCATGTACCATACAATTGGTCTTACCTCTTTTCATTTTTAAATTACTAGGTTTCAAAATCTCTGTAATTTTTTTTGAAAAGCACAGAATGTACTCTATGAAGAAAAGATTTATGTGTAAATCACCTCCAATTTGCCTGAATCGTTTTTGTTTTTCAATACTTAGCCACAGTTTGTCGGCGCTAGACTGATTATTAGAGGTTATCTAGTTAACCCAGAATAAAAATCACCTGGGCAGTTATTCTTTTTACAAACTGTACCTACGAACCTGCTTGAAATTCTGATAAACTTTGCAGCCCCCAGCCCCACCCCAGACCAATTAAACAGTACTGATTGAATCTAACATTCTCATCTAACAGATAGGGAAACATTCTTCCTCTCACAGTTTTGATGAGACACCTTAATAAACACCAAAATTCTTTTCAATTTTAACATGACAGGTTTTTGATAAATTGAGTTGAAGATGCAGAATTCACCTCAGTGAATGATAGCAGCATAAATTATTTATACAGTATGTTTTTAAAAACAAATTATGAAGGATCTGATATTGTTGAAGGAAAAAATTTCAAAGTCACTGATCAGAAAGTCAGTATACAGAAACTGTTGCAAATTTGTCATTGTCTCAATATTTTGTCAGGCCCTTGGGAGATTAGTAGATGTCCTTTATCCTGGAAATGCCTGATAGCTAAGCACTCATATGTCTTCTCAGCTGTCCGTGGTCATTTCCCACAGGGGATGGGAGACCTTATTGTGTTAGTTTTTAAACAGCTGCCTTGGTTGCATTTTCAGCAGAAGGATATTCATAAGAATACTGATATTAGATAGAAAAGATAACCACAGAGGTAGGCTTTAATAAAAAACATAAACTACTCAGATCTGACTGGCTCTAATGGATGGATGTGTGAAGACCTGGGGGAAAAAATAAAATGGCTTTTCCAGAGGACTTCTTATTCCTGAAAAACTAAGAAATTTCAGGCTAAGTGCAGAAGAAGCAAAAGGCCTTTACATCCATACAGATGAGTGGATGTAACCAGCTGCTCTGCAAAGAAGCCTCTTTCTCTGGTAAAAATGTTTACCTGGTCTTAACATCTTTCCTCCTGGACAACCTTAAACTCCACCTAGGAACCCTTGATCTATAGCAGCCATACATTTGGGAGAGCAGAATGGAGTTTGTTATACTTTGAAATGTCATTATCAATTTAGCTCTATATACTATTCTATGTGACATATGACCAGAAAGGACAGATTCCTTTTGATTGAATGCTAATCAAACAAAAAGTACATAATGTTCTTAAAACAGTAGCAAGAAACTGCCCTTTGCTTAAGAGACTATCTTTTTTAGGGCATCATCAAAAGTTTGTCTGTTTCACATAATAAAGTCATAGTGGTCTCTGGGTTAGTATATAAGAAAGTATGTAAGAATGCCTGGCCTCAAGGTAATTTGAAATTTTACTGCTCTTAGATTTGGGAGCAGTGTTGTAGATAGACAGGGTTTGCCACAGGCACACTTAAAGCCATAATACATTTTTTTAGACATAATGGGTGACGATGTAGGATCTGGTTGTTAGATTTTTTTTGTCTTATCTGTGTTTGTTTATCTGCTTTCAAAGAGACTAGACAGTTGGGAAGGGAGTTAGCTACCCCACAAGTTCTGGAACTCAGTCTGAAATGGTGTTTGCCCCTGAAAGCAGGATGGTTGTTTGCTGTCTCTCTGAAGTCGGTTCCCTTGGTCTAGTTCCTTATTGGCATGGGCTACAATTTGGCGGTGGGGGCAGGATGCTTGCCATTGATTATCTTATTCTACACACAGCCCCAGAGTGGTGGTCCCAGTTCCAAAGAGAATGGCATACATAACCTGGTGCATGTTGGGCACGTGTAAATCAACATTTTCAGTCTCCATGGCCATGATACTGGCCTTCAATCTCCAAAGTCAGAGTTTTGGAAAGAGAAGAGATATGCCCTTCCAAAAAGCAAGGGGAAAGGAAAAAAAAAACTGCATTCTCTGAAAGTTAAATTATAACTTTTTCTTTTTTTTTTTTCTATGAAAAAGACTGTACTAATAAAACTGCCAATTTCTTTCAGGTGGGTGTACATGGCATTAGAATAGAATTCATCAATGAAAAAGGATCAAAACGCACCGCCACCTATCTACCGGAGGTTGCAAAGGAGCAAGGTCATTGTTGTACTTTATTTTATACCATCTGGTGAAGAATGTAAACAATTATACAAATTAAAATGTGCTGTCTGACCTTGCAGTTCTATCTGATAATTGATCACTGTCAGATTATAAGAAATGATTCGTCTATCACTGCCACTGCAATGTCTGTCTGAAATTGGTGAATTACACAGAAGTTGAATCTCTGTACTAAAGTTTGACAGCAAAAACATAAAAAAATAAACTTTCAAAAAAGGAAAGATTTGTAAAAGTTGGGCTTTTAGGCAATGGTTTGCTGAAAATTTGATGTGCCACTTTGCCATATTCCACTGTGCTAGAGCCTTGTGGCATAATAAACAAGCCTTTTGTTTGATGGTCAGCCACACACTTCATTGTCATTATCAAATGTTTCCTTCTTAGGTGGTTGCCATTACTCATTCTGCTACTATTAAGACTGTTAAGTTTCCCGTGAAGATTAGGAGCATTGAGAATAAATGAACTATTATAGTGTTTTATTTGTTCCTCATCAACAAATGTTTTTTGACTTTACATACATAGCACAAAGCTTTAGGAACTACCAGTGTAACACAAAATACATTTCACTCTGTAGTATCTTGTCCTTTCTAGCCACTACTAAATTATAATTTCATGTTAGTTGAAATGAATATCTCTTCTTTATCTCATGGAGCTTTTCTTCTCATCAGAAAGCACGGGTAATTTGGTTTCACCATATCTGTTTAATATAAATGTGATATAGAACTGAAAAATTTAATAGTAAACCCCCAAATGAGTTATTAGTCTTTAAAGCAGCTCTCTGAAGATTTATTGGGGTTACTTTTGAAATTTTCTCAATTCTGTAGTTCTGTTGACTCTGTAGAGCATACATGAGCTTGAGGGCCTGGGGTATGAGTGTACATCCTGTGTCAGAACCCATACAAATGCCTTTGAATGCTGCACACAGATACACATGATTGACTCCAGAAGATACCATTAGAAATGGCGATTACCATGAGTTAGTGTGGGAATCCTGTGTCCTACTGAGTTGGCTCAAGGAGTCTTTTCCCTCCCTTTTAAAGATGTCACCATTAGAGGAGAGTACAGTGTTTATGGTTTGTTGCTGAGACACCCCTGAGAAGTTACTGCTGGCCTCTTAGGCTCTGTGTCTTGGAATGTGGTTGAGATAAAGAAGCCGGTATCGCGAGCCAGCAGGGATAGCTAAAATTGAAGGTGTGCCATGGTATACCTGCTCCTGTACAGGGTGAAATCTTAGCCCTTCTGTGTGCCTGTTTTTAGGACCAAAGGGTTTGATAGCGGTTGGTGACAGTGATAGCTGACCTCTACAAAGTCATTTTGTATTTAACCAAAGGTGCTTATTACATGTGCTTGACTGGTATTTTATCTGGTCTACTCTCCACAGGATGGGACCACATTCAGACCATAGACTCCTTACTAAGAAAAGGAGGATACAAAGCTCCGATTACTAATGAATTCAGGAAAACCATAAAACTGACCAGGTACAGAAAGCACTGCCTAGTGCAGGGCTCACCGATATATTTTGATGTGCATACCTGTAACCTTGTGTAATCTTTTCTCTAACTATACTTGCTTCTTTTTTCTGAAACAGAGTGAAATGAATGGCAGGGCCATTCTGAGGGTGAATACAATGGAACTCTGCTCGACAGTAAAGCCTGTATGATGTATGAGCCCATCCTTCCCATCTTAGCTCTGTGTGATTAGTCTGGCTTTGTTAAAGCAAGCCTTCTGAGCCTTTAGACGACGTTACTGAAGAAAGTTACCTGAGTTTATTGGTCAGCTTTTGACATGCCTTAGCAGGACCCCAGGATCCTGATAAGCAGCCCTCAAATTTGAATTTCACTTTAGAATCTTGGCAGTGACAGAAAGCTTGCTGGAAAAAACACAATTGAGCTAGACTCACAGATGCTGAATGAATTTCTGCAAGGGCTCATAGGGGTACTGACTTAAAAAAGGAAAGTATCAAACATTTTAGGAAAATGGCTTGCTGTTTCCATTTCTTTTAATTCTGCAAAACCACACTGAATGCCTGTAGTCTAAAAATGAACTATTCTCAACTCTGAGGAGTTACAGTCTAGGAGAATAGAAGGGCATGTGCAAAAATAATTAATAGAAGGCAAAATATGGATGGTATGAGATCATAGAGTAGGGAAAGAGGAATTCCAAGAGGGGGTTGTGGATAACAGAAAATTTCAAAGAGGAAGTAGATTGAAGGCTGAGTATAAGAATTCTACTCATTGAAGAATGAATAGAATATTTGACAGGTGGGGAGAGTAGGGGAGGAAAGGGGTTAACTTAAAGAGAACTTTCTGAGGGGCTTCCCAAGTGGTGCAGTGGTAAAGAATCCATCTGCCAATGCAGGAGACGTATTATATGCAGGTTTGGTCCCTGGGTTGGGAAGATCCCCTGGAGGAGGAAATGGCAACCTACTCTAGTATTCTTGCTGGGATAGTCCCCTGGACAGAGGAGCCTGGCAGGGTACAGTCCATGGGGTTGCAGAGTCAAGACACAACCGAAGGAGCTGAGCATCAGTGTACACAGAGAAGGAGGTCACCAGGGAGAATAAGACCAAGAAGGCAGAGAGTAAGAAGTTTAAACTCGACTCTGTAGGCAATAGTAGCCACTGACAGGTTTTGAACAGATGGATTTGAAATGTAAAATTAGAATTGGAAACAGGAAAATTAGGAGACATTTCTATTACCTAAGAATATGTGGCAGCAATCTAAAGAAGGTGAAATGGGAGCCTTAAGAGCTGTGGCCATGCGATGGCATGAAAGGAAGGAAAAGAAAATATTGTGGAAAAAAATAAAAGGACTTAGTCATCATTCAGGAGCAGGGAAGAAGAGCAAGTCAAGGCTTTTATCTAAATAAAAGGGACCAAGGCAGTCCCTTTGACCAAGACATGGACCACATTGAGGAGAGTTCCATTTATGCACTGATTCTGGATTTTAAGTGCTTCCTGGGATATCTGTATAGAAATTTATATTAAAATAAATAAATAAAAATAAAATAAAGAAAGCTCAAAAAAAAAAAAAAAAAGAAATGTCCAATAGGTCACTGGATATGTACATGTGTAGAGCTCATGGCTAGAGGTGGTGATTTGGGATCATCTGTAAAGATGACATACTTGAAACTGTGAGGCAAAGGTTCACTGAGCTGGGACAGAGCATAGGGACAAAGGAACTGAAGGGAGAAATATAGGAAACTCTTACAAGGCACAAGGGTAGGATGAGTGATCAGAGAGATAAGGAGCAGTCCAAGAGGTAAGTGGAGCACCAGGGGAGTATGAAGTTATAGAACGCAAGGCACAGAGAGCTTCCAAAAGGGAGTAGTGAGAAGTATCCTAATGGAGAGATAGAAAACACGTGACTCTTCTGAGACGTGTGGCAATGAAAAGAAGAAGGAAAAAAAAAGATGGGGGAAAGAGGATTGCGATACCACAGTCAAGACACGTTTTGTGTTGCTGCTGTTTTCCCTTAATGGCAAGACCTGAGACCTGTGGACAGAAGGAAAGGAATGGTAAAAGAAAACCGATGGAGAATCCCAGAAGAAAAAGTAGTCAAGTGAATGAAATATATACATGACAGTAATAGACTGGCTTTCCTCTGTTCTTTCCTGTTAGCAAACCAGAGCCGAGAGGGCAATACAATTTCTAGAACAATTTAAACAAGGAGTGAAAGTGTTCATCGCTCAGTTGTGTCTGACTCTTTGTGGCCCCATGGCCTATAGCCTACCAGGCTCCTCTTTCCATGGGATTTCCCAGGCAAGAATACTAGAGTGGGTTGCCATTTCCTTCTCCAGGGGATCTTCTCAACCCAGGGATTGAATCCAGGTCTCCTGCGTTGCAAGCAGATTCTTTACCATCTGAGCCTCCAAGAAAGGCCTAAACAAGGAGTAGTAGAATGCAGAGTCCTAGACTCAGATTCTGGATTCCTGGGTTGTTCTCACCTTTGCTATGTATTAGCTGTGTGAAAGTGGGCAAGTCACTTCTTCTCTCTAGGTCTCTGTTTCCTGATATAGAAGAATTATCTCTAAGGATCCCTTCTGGCTCTGACATTCACACATCACCTATTTCATGATGTTAACTTTGTCTCTTCCCTGACTGTCTTTCAGGTACCGTAGTGAAAAGATGACCTTGAGCTATGCTGAATACCTTGCTCATCGCCAGCATCATCATTTCCAAAATGGCATTGGGCATCCCCTTCCACCATACAACCATTATTCCTGACACTGAGCCGCACAACCAGTCACTGGGCCTCTCTGCAGACCTCTTCCCAGGAGACCCTACCCCTTCTTGGTCTAGCTATCTGTTTTACTGTACCATTTTATGATGATAGTTTCCGTTGCCATGGTGAAGCTTCGACATCGTCAACTAAGATCATCATGGTAACGGGTAGGAAAGTGGCATTTATTAAGAAGATCCTCCTGTTTTATTATTTTAGATCATTTTTTTTTGCAGCATATATGAATTTTGGCGTTTTCTTTCCTTACAATATTATATAGAATTTTGCTTTGCTATTTCAGTCAGGTTTGTCTTTCTGTCCTTCTTGCCCTCCTTCCTGTCTTCTTCTTTCTTTCTTCTCTTCCTTCCTTCTTTTGACTGTGGATGGAAGAAATTGTGCAGTTTTTAAGGATTTCATTTAGGTTTTTCCTCCGTTTTCCTTAGTAAGATAGATAACTTTTGATAGCCATGTTTGGGAGTAATTCATATCAGATTCAGGTATTTGTATACTTTTGAATTTGTCTAAAATTCATTTTGCTATAAGAGCTTAGTATATGGGTCTTTACTGCTTAAGTATATGTTTTTCCCATGGTAAAAATATATGAACTTTCATTCTAGTGTAGAATATTCGAAGGTCCGTGATAGGACTTGTCACACAGAGTGAGAACTCATTTATGCCTATTGTGCTAGTTATCATAGGAAAAACTGCCTCATCACTTTATAGAACCAACTTACAAACTGAAACACTGTTTTAAGAAAGTGCGAGCTACCTTTGAAATATGCTACAGAAATCATTTTGAAAGCAGCATATATCAGGAAGAGAGCAGATGCAGAATTTAGTGCCTTTGAGAAGAATATAATGAAGTGGAATTAAGAGGGGTTAGAAAAAAGGCAATTTAGAGAAATATTCTTATAAAATTTTATTGTTTATATATGTGAAACAACAGATTAGACAAATTGCTTACTCTTGAGTATTTTTTTAAGCTGAAAAAATTTATTTTGAGCAAATAACCAAAAAGAGACACATTTCTATTATATATTAATTTAAATTTGTTAGCTTTAGGTTTCAGTAAGTCGTGATTGGCCAGAGACAATTTTAGCTACCATTTAAAGAAATGGTAATGATAATCTAATGAAACAAAAGTTCATACATGTCGTGATTTCAGACATGTTTATCATGGGGACAATACTGGAGTTTTAGAAATACTATAAAATCGCTTGAATCTCTTTCTGCACTACATACTTTTGATAGAAACACATTTACTATATTGAGAAGATGTTATGTTACCCCTGCATAAATGGAGTTGGCATTTAGGTATGATATAGTTGCTGGAGCCCAGCGCATTTGCACGCTAGTTTTCCCATGATGTATACACAGAGAACTTCCTCATGTCAATGGGAGGTCTCTATGTATACCCCCAGGAAAAATGACAGATGACTCTGGAGAAAGATTATCTTCATATTTTGGTAGTAAGTATATATAAATATATATGTGTGTGTAAACATTTTTTTTCAAACAGGAAACAAAGATTTCAAGTGATGAACCTAAGTACGGTGCAGAACATATAGTCTAAAACCACGCGATGTCACTGAATATCAAGATGGCATAACTTATACATGTAGTTGCTGTGACAGGTAACAGACTGCTAGTTCAGAATTTGAAAACCCTTTTCTAGTTTGTGAGGTGAATTGGCTGAATTTCTTCTGCTGGCCCTTGCAGCAAAGCAAACTGCTTTTGTTTTTGATGAGAGTTCTCAGAAGTTTTTTGGTATTCCTTCATCCACAGCATTCATTGTTGAAATAACCATTTTCAGTTGTGATGCCTTAACTAAGAAGCCAGTTGTTAGCCTGAAATGGAACCTCGGTAGCCAGTTCCATTGAACCTAGAGATTAGTTAGAGAAAGCTAGCTGTTGGCCTTTAGAAAGGGATTTTGAGTCCTTTCATTTCTACTTGGGAGCATCTTGGAGCAGATTAGTCTTTCAGTATAAAAACAAGTGGCTACCTGATGGAAATTTTTTCTTGCCCTTATAGGGAAACTGAGCACAAGCTGAATGATATTGTCTGCTGCAAAAAAAAAAAAAAAAAAAAAAGTAAATAAAACAAGCAAACTGAAGAGAGACAGAATAGACCAATATTGATCCATCTTATCCATCATCTCATCAGTTCAACAGGCTCCTCATCCTGGGTGAGCTCATGGTTAGTTTTTGTTTTGTTTTTTTTTTTTTAAAGAAAAGATCTATTACATGCATATGTGAGTGTGTATACAATATATACATATGTGTGTATTAATGTATTTAACGGTGCTAATCAATCTTGAGCAGGTCACGTGACTGGTCATGCGGACTCTAAAATCATATCAGATTTTTTAAAATTCTTGATATATGCAGATGTTATACAGATTTTCTTACCAGTGTAATAATGTTATACTGAAGAAATAACCATCCTGCAGGCTTCAGAGGACGAGGTCAGCAATATTTCCCACCGTGGCTTGGGGGAAAAGGATAGTTTTGTCTCCTTTTGTATTCAAATTAATGCACAGTGCATTTTTTGTGTCTAAGTAGCTGTTGACTAAAAGATTTTGTAGTGTAAAAGGTGTTATACAAACTTGTAATGGTGTGCTTCAAACAAATGCTAGACCCTTTCACCTTTGTTGTATATTACAAAGCTGTTAAATATGTGGTTTGAATTAACTTTGAACATGTTGAAATATGTAGCATGTGTTTTTAACTCAGACGAAGATTCTAATTGCACAGGTTGTGTTCTAGCCAGTTGTGGTTTATTTGTTCAGAAACACAAATGTGAATTGCACTCTTATCACCAGAATATTGTATAAGTTCAGCGATCTCTAAACAGCTCAGAAGTAATACTTGAACTTCATTTGAGTAGCACAAAGTTTACATAGCCCCCCTTTTAAATGTTAATTAGTTCCATTTATGTTTTCTGTTTTTCAAATGCAACTGGGTATTTTTTTTCCTCTTGGAAAATAGTATGTATTTTACTTTGGTATGTAGCAAAAGGCTTCCATTTCTGGAAGGGTTCTCTTGTTGTTAAACAAGGTCAGCCAGGTACCAGATTCTAAAAGAACAATTGCCCCTCCCCCCTTCTCCCCTTAAGTGGCCTTCTGACGGTAGGAGAATGTGCTACTGCCCTGCCCGTTTCCCCTATCATGAGAGGCTGGTGTGATTGATGGAGGAAGTGCAAGGCTTGCTCTTTACCCACCCCACCCCCCAGGCGCTCTTAAAGCATTTATAAGATTTTCAGTCCACTGCATACAACCCCAATGCCCAGCACACCGGAAGTTTGTATACTGGCCTCTTTTCATGTCTTCAAATGTGCAGGAAATTCGAAAACTGTCACCTGGAATAGGTCCCATCTCTTCTGTGTGTTAGATCAAACCAAAGAAGCCCCCAGCCATGCCCAAATGCTGCTCCAAAAGCCTGCCTTCCAGTCCTTACAAAAACCTTGCAGGATTAAATGTGTTAACTTTTTTATTTTTGTACAGTTTCTAAGTGATTTTTGCTAGTGATGTTAAATTGAATTAAGTTTATTTGAGGGGTGTGAGCACCTCCTCCATTGAAATAAACTGGTGACTTTCCTTTTATTTTTTAAGAGCGGAAACCCATTGTGTGCCTCTCGATTTAAGGGTTTCTGATTACATTATTCTTAAGACCAGCATCGATCCTTTATATACAAAGATATGTTTTCCTTGTTTTTTATTACTGTTTCAGAAGAAAATAAACCTTTTATTTTGCTCTGGACCCAGTAACTGCGCTGGTACATAGACGCACTGAGAAAACAAACTTTTGTAACCACCTCTGACTGTTTTTGTATATGAAAGTTGATTACTTTTGAAATATTTGGATCTAGTTTCTAAGTTATTTTAGTGTTTTATATGTTCCCCAAAATTACTTTGAATCAGTCACCAGCATAATGAGTTCTTGGTGATGCAGTGGTGAGACTTGTAATGAGCAAAGCTACCTGGAGTAGCTCTCTCGTCCTCCCTTTCTTAGTACCCTGTTTTTTGATTACAGTAAGACATCAGCAATTATCTGTAACCCCTTCAAGTATAACTAGATCCTCCTTCCTTCCACATTTAATTGCTTAATAGTTTGAAGAAACTATTGGAAATGGGCATTTTATATGACATGTATGGCTTTAAAATATTATAAATGAAGAAAAAGAAAAATGAGAAGGTTTATGTGGGTCTGTAAGGTATGGCTGTGGAAAGATATTGTAGTAGTTTTGACACTATTGTTATTACCTTTAAAATCATTTACCCAATAAAATGTTAAAACTGAATTACCATTTGTGGTTTCTTTCTTTAACCTGTTTCACCAGGGCCTCGTGGGTACTCCTTAACTAAAAGCTAACAGTTGAAGCTGCTGAAATAATGTGTGTGCAGGCTCAGTCGCTTGCTCAGTCATATCCAACTCTTTGTGACCCCATGGACTGTAACCACCAGGCTCCTCTGTCCATAGAATTTTACAGGCAAGAATACTGGAGCGGGTTGCCATTTCCTCCTCCTGGGGATCTGCCCAACTCAGGGATTGAATCTGTGTCTCTTGCGTCTCCTGCATTGGCAGGCAGATTCTTTACCATTGCTCCACCTGGGAAATAATATACTTAGGAACGATACAGATTTCTTTCCAAACTGGCACTTGGGAAACCTCATCTGCTTACAGCTGTTCCCTACGATATGAGTTACCTATGTCATTCTTGTTCCCAGCTCTAAATCCTGGCCTACTGATATAGTCTAGCCTTTATTGGGCAGTCTACCCTGGCCACAGATCTAAGGCAAGCATCAGACTTGAATTCCAGTGGCAACATGGCTGTACTTAAGCCTGTTCCCAATTTCTTCCAGATCAGTGTATTACTGGGTCTTCCCCTTTCGGAGCTGGTAGGGGGTAGTAGCAGTGCCATCCAGCACAATCCTCAGGGTACATCACGTATGTAAACTTATTACCAGTTTTCCAGTTCCAAAGTGATAAGAGATGAACCCTATTTGCCACTTGAGCCTGGGGAAAACATCTGCATATCAGGCAAGGTAACTAGTGCTACTGCCATCCAAGGGCCAGATAGGAGCCCACATCAAGCAAGGGATCTCTCGGTGTCCTATCTCGATCAGCTGTTGCCTTATCTCTTTCTCTGCAGAAAGGCCATCAAGGACATTGCTGAAATACCTCTGGCTCTTTCTAAATCATTTGCTGTCTCAGTTTCATAATGCATATTTCAGGATTAATTGCTAATGAATATATGCAGGACAATTTTCTGTTTCATTGCCCCAAAGCCCCACTCCCTGTGTGAATTTGATGACATGTGCTCATGTCAATCACAGTGGCTAAAAACAGCCATCTTGGCTCTAGAGGACTATTGTGGTTTGGAATAGTGCTCCATTAAGGCAGCCATCTGCTCAGAGCCAGTTTCATCATTCATGTTTAATGGTACACAGGATTTTTTAATGATTTAGATGATATTAATAGGTTCAGGTAGAATGAAGTAATTTAATGAGCCCACAGCATTCTTTCTTAATAGCATTAGTGGTTAACTCAGTGGTCTGGACAGATTTCAACTTCAGTAATCACACTCCACCTACCTAAATTCTTCCCAGAGTTTCAGCACTTCCCCTCTTTAGACTTCATGCCCCACTGGGCACCTTTTAAATTGCTCCACTGCTTCAGAGGGCAAGTGTGACTGTGTGGAATGCGGCAGTTCCTCTCTGTTGATGGAAAATACTATCATACTCAGGGAGTCCCATCACTGTGAGCTGGGAAGAAGTCTGCTGTGGGAAAAATCACACCTGGATTCAGAGCTGCTACTCAGGAGAGCCCAGTGAATGACAACCGTTTTCAGAGTATGGCTTCTCCCACTTTCTGCAGCTCTTAACCACATGAGCGAAGACAAGTGTGGGTTTTGGCCAAGCTCTGATGGCTTCCCATCTGTCTGTCCAGGCTTTTCCCCTGCTGGAGGAATAGCTGAATGGAAGGATGCAACTGAGTCACGCCCTGGATACACTGCTTTGGCTACTACATTCAGAGGACTTCCTTGATCCCTTTAACCCATGACACAATCCCCTGTTCCAAACCTCAAGCCTGTTGGAAGAAATCTTTTCAAGAATCAGAAAAAACTGCCTTAGGACCCAAACCAGTCTACCTCTTCATCCCAATAACTTAGTTATCACTATGATTTAAAATGACCCTTACTATGTTCCAAATATATGGACTATGCCTCTCAAATAGTTTCAACGGACCCACCCAGAGGGCTGGTAGAGGGCATGTGCTTTACATAAATGAACACTGACCTACACTTGCAGATTTCCATCCTGACAGATGATCACATTAGCTCGACAGAGGTTAGCAACAGAGGTTAGCTGTAAGATGCGCTAAGACAGGAGCACTGGGCGATGTCTGCATTACGGGTCTCTGTGCTCACAAGTGCCCTGGTGTCCTTGAGCGCCTACTCTCTCTCTAAAAGGACACAGCCAAGTCACAAGGGGCTGGTAATTTGTTCAGCCTTTAGTCTCCCTCCTTGCTGGAAGAACCTCTTTGCTTTTTAATCAGAATCTTAGCTGGCACCTCATTAAGTTACAAGTATAAGATTAAAAACAGTATTTCATTGTTTTAAAGTACAAATGTATACCAGTTACTCAGAAAGTTAATAAGAATGACGAGGCTGTTTGGGTGACTATAAAAATTTGTAATTGGGGTGACAGATGACAGAGTCTCAGCGCTCCATTGATTTCTGTATTGTTTTGGCTGTACAGCAGCAACAAGGTCTTGATTTGCAAACAGAAGAGGTAGTATCGTGTATAGTTTTATGCAAGTGAGTACACATTGGCCTAAATTCTAAAACCCTGGGGGCAGTCACAGCCTTCTGAACCAGGCCTGACAAGGAAGGCCTGCAAGAAGTTTGGCATCTTGCCAGAGGTTTGAACATAATATGTCAACTTGATTGTTCCTGCTGACCCACTGGTGGTCTTCAATTGCCATTCTGAATTCAACACATTTATAGATGTTTTAGTTAGGTGGGTTCTTTTTTTTCAGTTTGTATTAGTGTTTCAATATTATATATTTAAAGACGCTTTTTTTGAATCAAATGTTTATGGAAACTTCAATCAGTTCCAACAGAATGCCAGGTCCCGTGGGACAATCTGAAAACCACTGCTGCCATCCCAACATGCCCAGTTATTTTGAGAGCCTTTGGCAAAGCGTCATTTCATCTCCTTTTCCATTTTGGCCTTTTCCTCCCAAATGTCAGGCTCAACGTGATCCATCAATATTTACTGAGTGCTTGTCCCCCCCAGAGGCAGGGCACTATGCTTGGTTACAGAATAAAGATAGTATCATTTTGTAAGACAAATTAACAGTCCACTCTGAGCTAAGAGTTGTGAGCAGCATATAAGTGTGTTCCAGCTGGCAAAAGTCATTGACTGGGGCCCAGGTGATACTGGGCTGGCTTGATAGGGTTTCTCTAAATGGCTCCCACCTCACCATGGCATTAGAGGAGAGTTGTGGCAGCCTTGTTGGGAAATGGCATTTCTTTGGCCCTCCAATGTATCAGCAGTAGAGACCACCCAGAGCCCAGGCACTGTCAAGGTTCCTTGAGTGGAGGACATGCTTTGCTCTCACAGTGAGGCGGTCTTGCTCCCTAGCAGGAGTGCCAAGGTGGCTGGGTGAGAAATAAGAAACAGGTCTGTGTACATGCAGAATGGCATTTGGTGTCTCAAAGTTTGTTTGTTGGTTGTTTTTTTTTACTGCAAAGCTGTCCTCTGGAAGGCATCAGAACCTTCCCATGACCAGGAGAGAGAGAACTAGGCTGTTTGCTCTGAGGCTGCCTTGCAGCCAGAAGGAAGTTCCCAGCATGTCAACTAATGGAAAAATCCATTCATGGGGCAGGAGGAGAGATAAGATAGTGAGGGAAACCCACCCAGAGAGGGAAATCAGAGTCACTCTCTGAATCACCCGCTACACAGAAAGGGCAGGAAGGCAGTATTAAATTTGGACATTGTAAAACAGGAAACACAACTGGTACACAATAGAATGTTTAAATCACGTCTTAACTGACAGGAAGCTGCGGAGAGTCACAGCCATTGCCTGAACACAAGGCAGATTTGAAACTAGG
This sequence comes from Bubalus kerabau, assembly GCF_029407905.1. Taxonomy (NCBI): domain Eukaryota; kingdom Metazoa; phylum Chordata; class Mammalia; order Artiodactyla; family Bovidae; genus Bubalus; species Bubalus kerabau. The sequence continues at coordinate 72,130,543 of NC_073647.1, read as the reverse complement.
AGCTGCTCTTCTCACTTTACATCCAACTAGCATTTTCATCTCAATATTCTGGAATGATCCAAGGTTAGCATATGTGTTAATATGTGTAAATGGGTTTGTGCATCTCAGCATAGGAGACAGGGGTGGGCCAGACAGCTGGCTGGGCCAATCGGGATCCCCACTCCCACATAGCCTGGCAGAGCCAGAAAGGGGGTCTTGGATTGGAAAGAGTAGGAAATCCCCATCTTGTTGAAAGGACAGTACTAGTGTAACACAAACATTTCCCTAAACTCTCTCTACTTCAAACAGTCGAATGAATTCCAGGAACTCTGCATGGAGACATTGCCACCCTGCTGGCATAGGTGTCAGCAATGGCCCCTTTCCCAGAATTGTGGTCAGTGACATGGTTGTTTACCTTGCCTAGCCTATGTGGTCCATGGCACTCATGAATGATGGGGTTGAAAAGAGGAACCCTGGGTTAATCCAGTCATTCAGAAAGGCTGGGATTGCTCCTGCAGGGTACATGGTCCTCATTGGGCCCCTCTGTCCCCATTTTGGTTTGTACCACTCCAGTAGAATCTGTGGCCTTAAAGAAGGTCAAATAGAAATTGATAATGGTCAGCCCTAGGCTGGTAAAGTGCAGGCAACACATTTGCTCTTGGGAAGGTTATCCAGTGAGTCCCGCGAGCAGGGTGCACAGGGCACTTGAGAGTTTAAAAGAAATTTCGTTCTTTTCGCACCCTTTTGTTGACTTTTTTTAATTAAAGTAAAATCCACAAAACACAATGAGCCACTTGAAAGTGTACAGTTCAGTGGTTTTAGTGTCTTTGCAATGTTGTACAACCACCAGCTCTCTCTGGTTTTACAATTTTTTCATCACTCCATAAAACACTCCATCTCTATTAAGAAGTCATTCCCCTTTTTCCCTTGGCCATCACCTAAGTAACCACTAATGTTCTGTCTCTGAATTTGCTTATTCTGGACATATCATATAAGTGGAGTCATTCAACACGTGACCTTTTATCACTGACTTCTTTTACTTAGCATATTTTCAAAGTTCATTCAAGTTGCTGCATGTTTCAGTACTTCATTCCTTTCGATGGCTGAATACTATTTCATTGTATGTATAGACCACAATTTGTTTATCCAATGTCCACCAATGGACATTTGGGCTGTTTGAATCATTTGGCATTTACAAATAATGCTGCTACAAATGTGTGTCTTAAGTTTTCTGTGTGGACACAGGTTTTCATTTCTCTAGGGTAGATACTTAAGGATAGAATTGCCGGATCATGTGGTAAATTCTATGTTTAACTTTTTGAGAAACAAACTATCTTCCATCGTGACTGTACCATTTTACATTCCCACCAGTATGAAGGTTCCAATTTCTCCACATCCTCACCAATACCTGTTATTATATTTATGATAGCCATTCTAGTGTGTATGAAGTAGTATCTCATTTGTGGTTTTGACCTGCATTTCCTTAATGACCAGTGATGTTGAACACCTCGTCATGTGCTTATTGGTCATTTGTAATCTTCACTGGAGAAATGTCTATTTGAGTCCTTTGCCCAATTTTTAGTTGTGTTGTCTTTCTGGTAAGTTTTAAGAGTTCGTTATATATTCAGGATATTAAACACTTACAGATATATGATTTGAAAATATTTTCTCCTATTCTGTAGGTTTTTTTCACATTCTTAATAATGCCCTTTGATGGACAAAATTTTAAAATTCTTATTAAGTCTAATTTATCTAATTTTGTTGCTCTTGTTTTTGGTGAGAAATCTAGGAATCCATTGCCAAATCCTAGGTCATAAAAATTTAGCCGTGTTTTCTTCTATTAGTTTTAGCTCTTATATTTAGGTTGTTGGTGTATGTTGAGTTAATTTTCCTACATAGTGTACTGCCATGGTTGATTTTCTTATGTTGAACCACTCTCACATTCCTGGGGTAAATTCCACTTTGTCATGGTGTATGATCCTCTCAGAGTGTTGTTGGATTTGGTTTGCTGGTATTTTGTGGAGGATTTTTTGTATCTATATTATAAGGATACTGGTCTGTGATTTTATTGTGATCTCTTTGTCTTGCTTTGGTATTAGGGTAATGCTGGCCTTATAGAATGTGTAAGGAAGTATTCCTTCCTCTTCTATTTTTTTTTGAAAGAGTTTGAATAGGATTAATGTTTAAATTTTAAATGTTTGGTAGAATTCACCAATGAAGTCTGGGTTTTGGTGGGGAGGTTTTGGATTACTGATTCAATCTCTTTACTTGTAGAACTGTTCATGTTTTATATTTCTTCTTGAGTCAGTTTTGGTAATTTCCATGTTTCTAGCAACTTTTCCATTTCATCAAGACTAATTTGTTGGCATACAACTGCTTATTGTATGTTCTTATAATCCTTTTAATTTTTGTAAGGTTGGTAGTAACATCTCTGCTTTCATTTTGAATTTTAGTTGTCTTTTTTTCTTAATGAGTCTAGCTAAAGATTTGTCAATTTCGTTGATTCTAAAAAAAGAATGGATATACGTTTAAGCATAACTAGCTCATTTTGCTGTACTGCTGAAATACGACATTGTAAATCAACCATATTACAGTAAAATTAATAATAAGAATTAAAAAGCATGTTGCAAGAAATATATGCAGAAATTTAAAAAATTGGGTACATTGTACTTCCATTTTCATTCATCCCAAAGCATTTTCTAATTTCCTTAGTGATTTCTTCTTTAGCCCATTGGTTATTGTAGTATGTTGTTTGATTTCCACATATTTGCAATATTATCAGTTTTCCTTCTGCTTTGGGTTTCTAGCTTCATTCTATTTGGTCAGATAAGATACTTTCTATAATCCCAGTCTTTTAAAATTTATTGATAATTGCTTTGTGGCCTAATATATCATCTATCCTGGAGAATGTTCCATGTACACTTGAGAAGAATGCATGTTCTGCTCTTGCTGGGTAGAGTATTCTGTATATGTCTCTTAGGTCTAACTGGTTTATAGTGCTGTTGAAGTCGTCTATTCTTTACAAATGTATTGTCTAAATTTTACCCATTATTTAAAGTGGAATACAGTAGTCTCCACCTATTATTGTAGAACTGTTTCTGTCAAATGGACAGTTCTGTCAATTTTCCTTCATATCTTATGGAGCTCTGTTGTTTGGTGTGTATGAATATACTTGTTATAGCTTCTTGATGAATTGATCCTTTTATCAATAAAAGGATAACATTGTCTCTTATAAAAATTTTTCACTTAAAATTTCTTTTGCCTGGTATTTTGTAGCCACCTCCACTGTCTTTTGGTTATTATTTGCATTAAATATCTTTTTCCATCCTTTCACTTTAAATCTCTTTGGATCTAAATTGAGTCTCCTGTAATCAGCATATAGTGGATGTCATTCAGTCACTAAGTCATGTCTGACTCTTTGTGACCCCATGGACTGCAGCATGCCAGGCTCCTCTGTCTTCCACTATCTCCCAGAGTTTGCTCAAATTCATGTCCATTGAGTGGGTGATGCTTTCTAACCATCTCGTCCTCTGCAGCTCTGTTCTCCTATTGCCCTCAATCTTTCCCAGCATCAGTCATTTCCAATGAGTTGGCTCATCAACTCATTGCCAGAACCCCCTGGACAGTATATAGTTAGATCATGTCTTTTTAAGATTCATTTTGCCAAAAAAAAAAAAAAAAAAAGAAAAAAATTCATTTTGCCGATTTCTGTCTTTTAATTGGTGAGTTTAACCCATTTACATTTAAAGTGATTACTGATAATGAAGAACTTTTTTTCCCCTGCCATTGTGCTATTTGTTTTCTACATGTCACATCTCTTTTTCCTCAATTCCTCCAATACAGTTTTCATTTGTGTTTGATGGACTTTTTTCTAGTGTGCCATGTTGATTCCCTCTTCATTTCCTTTTCTGTATCTTTTATTTTCTTAGTGGTTACCATGGGGATAGAGTTAACATTCTAAATTTATATAGCAATCTAGTTTGATAAACTTTTTTTCCTTTTAAATAGACTATAATTTCAGAGCAGTTTTAGGTTCACAGCAAAGCAGAGCAAAAAGTACACTGAACTCCCCATATATTGCCTGCCCCACCTCCTCCACACATAGCCTCTCCTATCAATATCCCACACCACAGTGCTACAATTGTTGACTGATGAACCTATATTGATACCAAAGTCCAGAGTTTACATTAGGATTCACTCTTGATACTGTATATTCTGTAGGTTTTGACAAATATATCTACCATTATAGTATCATAGAGAGTAGATTCACTGTCCTAGAAATCTGGTGCTTCACATAGTCATGCCTCCCCACTCTTGGTAACCACTGACCTTGATCAGCCCCTTTTTAATAACTACAATAGTCAATATTTATGAAGTGCTTACTGTATAAAAAGGACCATATTATACACTTTTCAAACAGCCTTATGAATTGCCCATTTTACAGAATCTAGATCAAAGAAGTTACCAGTTATCCAAAGCCACCTAGCTACAAAGTGGCAGAGCCAGGATTCAAACTGAGTTTGCAGAGTCGAGAGACAGCTTTTCATCATTCACCCTGCTGTCTTGATGAAGATGAAGATGATGGTGAGAATGGTGGTGGCAATCATGGTGGTAATGGTAGCAATAATGGCATCTAACATTTATGGAAGTAGTGCTTACAATGTGCCAGGCACTGTGTCAAGTGTCTTATCTATTCAATCTTCACACTTACTCTAGGAAATAGTTATTACTATTATTGCCATTTTACAGATGAGCAAACTGAGGCTCGGGCTAAACAGCAATCTCCCTCAAATGCACAGAACCTACTAAGTCCAGGCTAGCAACTATGACTGCAGACTTCATTTTGACTATCCACCATCTCTCTCTAGGTCTAAAGATGGCAAAAACATAGGACAAATTCTTTCCCTGAAAATTGGTTGGCTTGGGTTTTGAAGTTCAAAATCCAAGGACTTAGACTTGACGTCATTGGACTCCTTCTTTTCCAAGAACACATGAGGTCTGACAGCACTGCTCTCCTACGGGCAGGGCAGATTCTGCCTTGGGCTGTCCAGCCTTGGTTATTGTCTTTCTTGTCAAAGGAGGACTACCCCCAGGCTTCTAGGTACACAACTAGGGCTCAGAAATAACCCCCTAATCGGCCTCATCAGCTTTGAAGGAGGCCACTGCAGGAGGGGCCTAAGTAGGCCACCACTTTAACCCAGTTACATGAGGGCAGCTGTAATCCGGGCTGATCATGTCTTGCTAAGCTCTCTCAGCGGGGTGGGGGAAATGTCCAAAAACTGCTTCCTGTGCCCAATTATCCCTGGATCTCACTGCAGACACTCCTTCCCTTTCTGGAAGAGCCTGGCCTCAAGACTACAAGGGCCAAGTTTAATTAGAGTGGCTGCCAGGACTGAGAGAAGGTTGGAGGCAATTTCCAACTGCAGTGAATGTCCATGGCTTAGGCTACCCTAGGTGCTGCCAAAGTGCTGCTTTTCCTTGAAAGGCCCATCACCTAACCCTTCTTCCACCTTGCTGGAGGAGGTGAGGAAGTCATTGTCTACCTCTATATGGGCCAGACAACTGCTTACGTCAACCCAGGGAGTTCAGGACAGGCTGCACTCCTTTCCCCTGCACACACACCCCGACCCCCTGCTCATCTCTGGCAATAAGCAGCCCCAGAGATCCCCAGGGAAGCAGGCTGAGCCGTCTGGCCAGGCTCTGGTTGGGAAATAAAGAAACCAGAGCTGTTGGGGGTGGCTGGCCTGGCTCCCTCCCTGTCAGTTGGTACAGTGGGGTTCCCTATGTAGGTGCACTCCATCTCCTTTCTCTTGCCCCATGAAACATCTGCCCCAAGAGAGAGCTCAACAAAGGGGGCTCCCTCAGATCAGGAAGCTGAAAGTTTGCCTGGCCTGGGTGGATGCTGGCAGGGAAGAAAGAGAGGATGGAGTGTCAGGAGGAGACTATATGCTAAAGTTTAGAAGTTTTTCCAAATGGCTTTTCTCTACCAGGAGGGTGACTCTCATGGAGAAGAGGAAGAAGAATGAAAAGTTAACAATGATGGCATTTTAGTGACTCTAAGATACTTCAGGTTGAAAGATGGCTGCTATTTTATGTACTATTGAAAAAGTTGCCAATTAAATTGTCATGCCACTGACTGTAAGGTGCATCCCAAATCTGGAGATATTAAAATTATATTTTTAGAAAGTGTCTTAGTGTCAATGAAATACAGAAAAAAAGTGCCTTAAAACTGAGGTTATCAGTCTCTTACACACCCCACAGACCCCAACCACACAGGGCACAAGAAAGCACAGTGGGTGAGTATAGTCAAAAGCCCAAGCAACTCCTGCCCTCTGAGATCAAGCCTAGTAACCACACTGCATGGAAACAGGACCCCCCTGACACTGGACAGGACACTACCGTTTATAAAGCCCTCTCACGCTCATTTATCTCACCTGATGTCTCACCTGGAGTTCCGAGAGGTCTGACTTTGCCAAGGGGACCTGGGACCTAAGAACAAATGGAGAGCCGGGACCGCAGTCCCCATCTACTGAGCTCCACCACAAGACTCTTCCAACGACTACAGAATGACCACTACCTCAGGCAGGGTAGAAGACAGACTAGTGAGGGTGTAATGAAGTGACTTTTAAACCCTTTTTCCAATGAAACTACTTACAGAACCTCAGTGTACAAAGCAGAATAAACGTGGAGTTGTTTTGGGTGAAACAAGGGGAAAGGCCGGAACCCAACCCGCTCTGCCCCAACCCAGCCCTCATCCTGAGATGGCCCCTCAGACAGCTCCCCAGAGTTCCTGAAACTCTAAGGAACAATCTCTGAACCTCTGGGATTAAGGGGCTTCAACTCTCTTGGTAATATTCTTTTTCAAAGCTGGATTTAGACATTCTTCTTCATAACCTTTTGGCATGTCTTAAAATTTTCATTAAAAAAATGGCACTGGTATAGATGGGCAGGTCAAAGAGCTGACTCACAACCCGGAAGCTTCAAGTCAGAACAAAACCAAACAAAAAGTTTGCTTTGAATTATAAGCTGGGGTGAGGCCTGGGTATTGAGATTCTTTGTAAAGCTCCCTAGGTGATTCTAATATGAAGGAAAATTTACAAGCCCCTGTATCAGCAGCATCCTGTCAGCTCCAACACTCTGGAAATCTGAGGGTGTCCTGGACCACACAGGAAGGCCTCTAGGGGGCGGAATACTGGAGAGTCCTGGGTCTTCCTAAAAAACGTAAGGAGACTGGGGACTTCTGGTAACTAGGGAAGGAGCAGCTGAAGGGACAGTAAATCGGGCAGCACCTCTTGCAGGCCCCTGGATGTCGAGGGAAGGGGGAGGGAAGGTGGCAGAGAGCAGGGAGAACTGGCGGCTGCAGCAGAGGTGCAGCTGGGGATGGGTCATTTGTCAGCCTGACATCTGTGGGTCTCAGTCCCTCCACTGGCCTTGGCAAACCGGGACAAGGGGAAACCTCATTGGGGGATCAGATTGTAACCATTCAAGCTGCTCCCTATGCCTCAGAGGTGACACATTCCATGGGCTGGTGGGGCTTTTGCCACGTAAACACCAACTCTGCCTGTGTGCCCCAGGGAGTGGAAGGGGGACCCTGGAGGGGATGAACGGCTGCGGGGATGTGGAAAAGCAGTTGCTGCTTGGCCCACCTCCCAACCAGAGTTCTAGAGAAGGGTCAGGCGAAAGAGATGCTGTCTCTGTTCTCTAGCCTCACAACACTGCCTCCTCAGCCTGAATCCCGGCTACCTGCAACCCCTAAAGAGGAGCAAGATGGGGCCCTCCAGCTGGAGCTTGAGGTACCCAGGCCAAAGGCACACAGCCCCATGCAGGAGAACTCAAGAGATGGGCCATAGCTTGTGTGGCCAAGGTTTCTCACTCAGGTAACCATGGTGCCTCTCACCATTTTGCAAAACTCAGGGATAAGAGTGTGGTTCACAGAACACGTTCCAAGGACCAGGTCCTTGCCCTCAAGGAGCTCAACGTCTACAGAGGGACAGAGCACCCTAATGAATTCCAAAATGGGGAGGCAAAGCGGTGTCCTGGAGTGAGCACCAGGGGCTGCGGGAGCTGAGTGGAAGGGTAGCTCATGCATACTGGAGCTCACGGAAGACTGCATGCAGGAGCCTACACTGGAGCTGAGTGAGACCTTTGGACAAGCAGGGAGATGGCGGTAGCTGAGAAAACAGCGCAAAGAACAAGGCAAAGAAGTGGGAAACCACAGGGCGTGACCAAGGGGAATTCAATACGGCTGGAACAAGGGTCTGCTATGGATGGGTCTTCATGGAACATGGAGGTGAGGAGATGAAGCCTAGGTGTTTACAAGGCCCCAGGGAAGTGATGCAGTCAGAGCTCCACTGGAAACTGTTGCCTGCAGTAGAGTGTACAGACTGGAACAGAGACCTTCGGCAGATGCATGAGCCCTGGAGAGAGGTTGCTGTGGACTATGTCATCTTTCTGAAATGGAAGACACACAGAAGGGCCACAGGACCACCTTCTCTCACCTCCCTCTGGCAGCCTCTGCCCCTGGGCCAGCCCTGGCCTGGCCCTGTGCAGCACCATCTTGTTTACTTGTAGGCCTTGCAGCTCTGCTCTGCGGCTCGCCAGGGTCAGGTAGGTCTGCTGGCAGCAGAAGAAAAGATGGGCCTGACTCCACTGCCTCAGCATTTGTGCTCCACCTTCTGCAGCACTGCCTGGTTCTCCTCCCGTTCCTCTCAGACCTGGAGCCCCCTGCTGAGGGTCTGCCCAGTCATCCCAGCACCCTAGATGGGCAGCAGAGCCCAGGGGTCAGGGTGCCGAGCACCTAAGCTCTGGAGCCTCACAAAACCAACTCCTAGGCCAGCTCCTCCATTGGTTAGCTCTGAGTCCCAGTTTTCTGAGTGTCTGCCTATACCATAGGGACAGCACGAGCAGTCCACTCACCATGCTTTTGAGGGGATCACATCCTGGAAGGCATGTGGAGGGACTTAGTGCCCTGCGTGTCACACGGGCGCAGCTATAGTTTTACTGACAGAGAACCTGGGGTCGCAAGCAAATGAGTGACTTGCCCAAGCTTGTGGTTTTGTGGTCCAGGATGGCAGGGCCCATCCACTCTGAAGGCCAAGGCTTCTGACTCCTGGCCAATGAAGGAAGCCCACTTGCACTGGAGGCCCCTGTGGCTAGCTGTGTCCCCTGTAGAAGCAGCAGCACCAGCAAAAGTCCGAGTACAGTGTCTCTCTGGTGTGAAGGTGGGCATAACTAATCACAGTCACCACGGGGTTCAGTCGGGAGCCCTAGAAAGCCAGGTCCAACTGTTCCCCAGGAGCAGATTACCTCCACATGGCACGGTCTGACTTGTGTCAGCCTTGGCCCTATGCTGAACAGAGCTGGCCCCCGAGAAACTTGGGATGAGGGAGCCTGATCGCATCTGGTTTTAGAGCTGCCTCCTGTAGTTCAGTCCTCTAGAGCACGTGGGGTCCCTTGAGGCCAGGGTTCCTCGAGGCCAGCAGATATCCCCAGCCAACAAGCCCTGTGAAGAGCATAAGGCCTGTTGGGTCCCAGCAGGCAGTGGGGGGGCTTCAAGGCCACACGACTTGAGCCATGCGACTCTGGGGGCAGAGCTGTGCTGAGCAAGCCCACTGCCCCATGGTGGGCCTCCACAGCCTGGATGGCCAATGGCCCCTTTTGTCTACTTTTCAAAGCAGGAGCCCTTCCTTCTGAGAGGCTTCAGGGAAGCAAGGCCAAGACTCGTAGGTTCTCACAAATCTTTTAATAACAGTAAATGAAGGAAACATTCAACAGTAAGTGCCACGGTGAGGGTTCCTTTTCATTCAGGGATCTTCAACAACAGAAACACCTCAATCTAACATTCAGAGTGCGAAGTACACAAATTAATTAATGATCATTTATTTCCAAAGGTGACTGCAGAAACCATTTTGGTACAATCAAAAGGGTTTTACAAAACAGAGAAAACATTACAAAATGTCCCAAGAGGTGAGCAAACTGGCGGGGGCACAGAGCACCCAAGAAGCGGCCTGGCGAAAGTACTCATCTACTCATCTTGCAGCTGGTTAGGGAACTCACAAAAACTGGTTCTCCAAGGGAGTCCCTGTGGGGGCAAGCGCCAGGGAGGGGGTCTGCCCAGGACACAGCAATCTCCCCTTGAGAATGAGGAAGGGCCGTGGTGGGGGTGGGGGCGGCAACAGAGGCAGCGCCAATTTCCTGGCAGAAAGAATTACAAGTTGAACTATCTTATTCTCTCTACCACAATAACACCAACAGAAATGAAGAATTCTTCCAAATGTAATACAAAGCTGACATCAAAAGAAAGCAGGTTTCCAAAACAATAGTTTGGCTTGAAATGACTTTTTTCTTTTGTGTGTTTTGTGCCACGAGTAGCTAACCAGTGTAGAAAATGTCACAAGAGCAACAATAAGCGACTAGGTTTTCCTGAGCACAAGGGACTCACTGGACAGAAGAGGAAGGCTCATTCCCACTTACAGACCCTCCCCACCCTCAGAGGGCAGGGCAGCGTGTGCAGTGAGGACGCCCCTCCTCATAGTCCGGGGCTTTGCTCCTGATGCCCTCCCTGAGGCCTGCTCCCCATTTACCAAACCCAGCACTGGCATCCTGTCTTACAGTGGCCATACCGGCCCTTCTTCTCCCCTTGCCCACCTCCCCATCTCCCCTTCAGATGACCAACATCTACAAATCCAAGGAATTCTTTTTTGGGCAAGGTATGTGTGTGTGGGGGGCGATGAACGGTCTTCCACTAGCCCCCCCAACACCAGTGCTGTGCTGACAACCTGCTCTCTGTGTGCAGCTGTGTCTGCCCCACAAAACAGTGCACTGAAGTATCAACGACCACAAACTGCAAAACCCTGAGGGAGGCTGCAGTCGAAGGGATGATCTGAGAGCTGGGCTTGAGGTACCAGATGGGAAAGGGCCCCGAACTCCCCACCCCCACATCATGGCCACCCTGCCCACAGCTTCCATGAATGCTGAGAAGTCAGTCCCGAGGGAGAGAGAAGGCTGAGTGGGGGAAACTGAGTCTATAACTTCCTCACAAGCTGACAGAGGAACACATCACTGGGCCTCCAGAAAGATGATAGACCAAATCGTCTTTGGTGTGCAGAACCAAATAGAAGGGATGGAGGGTGGGGTGGGGGCTACAAGCAGGTGGGACCAGCTCTCTGTTATGTGGAGCTGATGCCGTAAGTTGGCCAGCTGAACAGACTGTTCTCATTGGCCCAGATCCTCAGCCGAGGCTACCTAGGGGCTGGAGGGAATACTCCTTTTCCCTTGCTAGGGCTGTTGTAAAAGAAAGTGTCCACTTCTACAAACACCCTCCCAGACACACATGGAGCTCCCACACACTGGCAAATGGCATATGGAAACTTGGCCAGGCTGGCTGGGGAAGCTCCTTGGCACTGACAGGAGGGCCCCAAGGAGGCGCAGGAAAGCCTGGCCCCATGGTGGTGGGGGCCACCCTGCAAGGCAGGCCACTGAGGGTCAGGCCAGGTCACCTCTCCACGTGGGCCTGGCCCAAGGGAAGAGTCAGGTACAGCCCAGTTCAGATGCCTGCTGCTCCCCAGCACCTCACAGGCCGTGGCTCCCTGTGGACCCAGTGGACAGGGCTTGCTCTCTGTCCCCTCCCCTCCGTGTTTCTGAGCCCACCTGGCCCCCAGAAGCAGTGCACCCCCCTTCCCTGGACAGGTGCACCTGCTGCCGGCCTGGCCAAGCCAGGCACATGGCTTACGCTTTCTTCTTTCCTGCCAAGCGGCAGCGAAGTGCCAGCCAGCCAGGGGCAATGAGCCACAGCCAGGGCAAAGACGAGCTTTCGGAGGCAGGCCAATGTGAGGAAAGCATGAGCTGACTGGCACCCTGCACCAGGCCCGAGACAAGGAGGAAGAGAGCGCTCTGCCACTGTGCCCTTGGTGGCGCAGTGTCTGTGCCACCCAGGCTGCTGGCCCCCAGCTGAGGCAGAGATTCCAGCAAGGCACAGGACAGACCTCCAGGGGCTCCTCCTATGACCTCGCTCTAACCTTTTATTTTGTAAATAGGCCAAGGGAGCACTGAGGCCTGGCCTTCTTGGCCACGCCCATGCACAGCCAGTAGGCGGGGTGAAACCAGCCACTCAAGAGGTACCTCTTCTCGTGGCAACCCAGAGCATACCGCCCTCCTGCAACCCCACACCCTGGGAATTGATGGCATCAATGCCAGCGTCCCTCTGCAAAGAGATGGGCCCTTCCATGGACACTTCCCTGGGCCTCGCCCTGCTGGAAGAGACTCTCTTCCATTCTGCTGCCTCCAGTAAGTCCACTTGCTAAAATAATGACTACTGAGTCACTGAACGGAGAAGGCAATGGCACCCCACTCCAGTACTCTTGCCTGGAAAATCCCATGGATGGAGGAGCCTGGTAGGCTGCAGTCCATGGGGTCGCCAAGGGTCGGACACGACTGAGCGACTTCACTTTCACTTTTCACTTTCATGCATTGGAGAAGGAAATGGCAACCCACTCCAGGGTTCTTGCCTGGAGAATCCCAGGGACGGCGGGGCCTGGTGGGCTTCCGTCTATAGGGTTGCAGAGTCGGACACGACTGAAGCGACTTAGCAGCAGCAGAGTCACTGAAACTCAATCTAGGTCTGAAACAGTAACACCTGGAATACTGAAGGAGCCCAGGGCAAGTGGGTTGCCTAGACTGGGAGACAGGGTTGGGGAGGAGGCAATCAGAGAAGGTCACAGAACTAGCTTTTCTGTTATTAAGTAATCTCTTCTTAGTAAGTGCCGACAAAGAGTCAGCAAATGCTACCACCTCCCTTCTTGAGGTCCACGTATGACTGAGGCTATCCTGCAGCCAAAGGTCTTCCTTTCTGAGCACTTGAACCTCCAACCAAGGGGACCTGATTTTTTGGTACCCGCCTTTCAATCTAGACATGTGCTGTAGGGGTGGGGAGCCTCACACAATTCAGCTCTGATGCTGGCTGCAGCGATGACATCTAGTCCTAGGGAAACCGTGCTGCAGGACCTGTATCCTCCCAAACCTAGGATGCTCATATAGCCTGTAAAACCACGAAATGGACAGACAGGTGTCCTCCAGAGACAGGTCCTAATGCAAGGATTCTCTGAAGTCAAACATCCCCAAACAAATAAAGAAACAAAACCCCAAAAGCCAAAAAAGCCCAACTCGAGCTCATCTTTCCCTGAAGCTGCCTTTAAAGAGAGAGAGAGAGCATTGAAGAGGCACTCAAAATTAAAATGTCATCTGCTATCAACATTAAAAGTAAGCCTATGATTCAAATCACAGTTTTCTCAAGTTGCCACTTCTGTTGATTAATTTCTATGCTCACTTCTGACACGGATATGGGTCAGTTCTCAGCTCTCAAGTAGAATCTCCCCAAGGTCCCAAACTAGTATTAGCTGTGGATATTTTGACCTGGTTCCCTTTGGATTTGCTGTTGTAACGGCACTCATGGGCCTCAGTGGAATCTAGCCCCTCAGATGGTAGCACCCCTAAACCCCACCTCTGGCAGTATCTGGAGGGAGTGACTGGTTGGCTGCTTGCTTTGAGTCATGGGACACCAGTGGGAAGAATCTGGCCAGTTCTATTTTGGCCATGAGCTGGGAAATCCCTTGGCTCTTGGCTTGCCGCTGGTATAGAAACAAGGCCTCAGTCCCCTTATGGCGGGGGCTGTGCTGGAGACAAAAGGGGACTCCAGCGTAAGCCTGGAGATCCCTGGCAGTGGAGAAATCAAACACAACCGCATCTCATCACTTTGATACCAAAAGAACTACTGCTTGTTGTTCCCTTTCTCCTCAACCAGCTGTTGTTAAAGCACCAACAAGCAGAGTGAAAGCCACTGACTACTGTCTCACCGCATAAGGCCACAAGGAACAGGGAGAGAGAGCCCTCAGCACTACACCCCAGGCCCCAGGAGCCATCCTGGGGGAAGAGGTGGGGAAGGAAACATGTTGGAAGAAAGGGGCAGAGAAGAGGGAAAAAGAAATACACTGAACGAGCTACTGCCCTCTCCCATGATTTCACCAAGAACTGGGTGTCCTCCAAGTCAAGTCAGGACTTGTTTCCTCAAGGGGAGAAAAAAACAAAACAAAACCCCAAACAAAACAAAACAAACAAACAAACAAACAAAAAAAAACACAAGCACCTTCAGTCTATTTTCTTGGCTGGAAGCCGGAGCAAATCCAGCAGATATTTACACAAGGGCCCAGCCATGTATGAGAACAGGATGACCAGCTTCCCGTGGGTCATGGTCATGAGAGTCTGGTGTCCCGAGGCCCAGATGCGGTACCAGGGGCCGTAGAATGGGTCTGAGATGGCCGGACACAGCATGTTGTTCAAATTCACTTCGGTGACCTGCAGGGACAAGGGAGGTAGAGTGAGCGTTCACCATCCTGAGGCTTTCTCTGGCTTCTGCCAGTTCAGCCGTGTCTACCTAAGGGGGACTAGACAAGGAGGGATTGACAAATCCCCACCTGTTCATAGTGGGATCTTTCTTCCCTAAGTTTGGGTCATGGCTAGAGCCCTTTGGAGGTGATGGAGGAGGCCATCCAGTGGAAAAGCTGGTCTTGCCTTTGGGTTGGGCCCAGAGTCCGTTGACGTTCCTAAGTATTTACTATGTGCCTAGACCCGGACAGGTGTTGTGGGATTAGAGAGCCATCAGCTACATGGTCCCTGCCTCTGCATAACTAGGAACCAATCAAATTGGGATGATCGGTCTACCACAGCTGACCTCAAACCATACGGTGCTCACTGGCTTTTGCCCACCATAAGATCTGAGGTGTGTACAGAACGGGGGCGGCAGAGTCCTCAGATAAGATCTGATGAGGGAAGTCATACCATTCTGAATGGACTCATGAAGAATGGATGGAAGTAATGATGAGGAATGGAGTGAACAGAGCCTTCCATGTAGGAGGCATAGCCTGAGTGAGGTCTGGAGGTGAGACTGAGCATGGTATGTATGGTGACATGGAGACACTGACTCCTGTGGAATCAAGGAGTCACAGTGGAGACAGGTGTGAAGGTAAGGGCGTGATGGTCATACTGCTTCCTTCTGAGAGCACAGGAAGCAACCGTGCTATTGGCAAGGAGCTCAAACTACCCCCAGGCCAACCGGAACAGAGCGACACACCAGGGTGGGGAAGAGAAGATGACTGCTTCGACCAAGGCACTGGTGACATCGGTTGCGGGCCCTAGTCCAGCCAGGCCCCGCAAGGCTCCACGCGGCCAACGGTACATTTCATGCTGCTCACACACAAAACCGGATATGCCACTCCTGCCCCGAGGACGGCCACGACAGCTGCCTTCCAAAGTCCTTCAAGCCCATTCTCCTTAAAAACAAGTCTTCACCACCTCTCAAGAGAGGTGGAGGGTTTGTGCCCATGTCACAGATGGGTGGAGAACACGCTGCCCTGAAGGATAACGTGACTCACCCAGAGCAGTGGCAGAACCACAACATGAACTTGGGTCTCCCTACCCAAGCCCCAGCCTACTGCTACTCACTTTGCCACCGATAGATACACCCCCCAGGCACCGAGCAATCCTGGGCTCTGGATAACTCAACTACTGAGTCCAGCTATCAGCCACACTCCAGGTAGGTCTGAACATCCCAGAAGGCTACGGGGGTCAGCCGACACCACACTTCCACTGGCCCCGCAGCTTTGGGCCTGGTGGTAGGCCTAGAATGGACCCAAGGTCAGAAGCCTCCCCCAGGGCCAGGGTCAGGGTCCCGCCTCCCACACAGGCCACAGCAAACCACTGTCCAGTGCAGCTCACTATTTCCGACCCAAGTGGCCATGAGTGAAGGGCCTCCTTGCCTCTCCAGGGATGAAAGACACAGTCATTACTGAAGGATTCAGAAAGCTCTTTGGAGAGGCCAAAGCTGTGGATTGTAAATCAGCAACCCAGACACAACAATCTGACAGTGTGGCCTTTGGCATCTCGTATTTTCAAAACAAAACGATATACCAGCGCCAACCAGGATTATCAAGATTTATGAAGAGCTCCAAACAGAAGGGATAGAATGGGATAGAACCAAGCTTACCAGGCCCAGGATCTGCAAGATGCTGAAGTGGTAGAAGAACATGAGGCCAGTTGAGAGAAGGGCCCACCGGAAACTGCTGAGGGGCTCCGGGGTGTAAGCACCTGGAGAGAAAGGGACGTGGTGAGACAGCAGGGGTGGTGAGCCTTCTCCCTCACCCCCCGAGGTGCGGGCGCTGAGGCCATAGGCGCCATCTGCTGTTTTACCCACTTCCGCTGCCTGCGACAGCTGCTCAATAGACAGCCCCACTGATTAGCTGGGTGACTCTTATCACCTCTTCCCAACCTCTGTTCAGCCACGTAATGCTGGGGCCATTCTAGAGAGGATTTTTTTTTAGCTTCTGTTATAATAGAAACAAAGTTGGCCCTTTGTATCTACAGATTCCACATCCCCAGGTTCCACCAACTGGACTGGTCCATGGTTGGTTGATCTTGCGGGTTCCACAACTGCAGATGCAGACAGCCAAGTGTGTTACACCATTTTATGTGAGGTGCTTGAGCATCCTTGCATTTTCGTATCTGCAGGGGTCCTGGAACCAGTCCCCCTCGGATACTGAGGGACAACTGCACATGCTCACTAAAGGAAATTTCAAAAATGTTAAAAAGGTAGAAATGAGATGGAGGAAAAGAATACACCCCCAACACTCTACTAGCTGAATGTGACCACTGCTAGAATCTGGTGTGTCTCCTTTGTTCTTTTTGCCTTGAGAATTTCTTTTCTTTCTTCTTCTGATTACTGATTGGAATTTTACAGTATACATAATTGCACAGCCTTCATTTTCACCTTTATTCTAATCAGTCCCTCATGTTTCTAAAGAGAAGCATCATTGAGGAAGTGTGGCATGATGGCTGAGCATGCTAACTTTGATGTCATACAGATTTGGTTTCAAACCTGGATGCTACCACTTACTGCCTGCTTGACCCAGGATATGTTCTTTAAACTCTGTGTTCCTCACTTTACTTGTCTGTAAAATGGGGCTACTTCCGAGAGTACTTGTGAGGAGTAAAGGAAAGAATATGTTGAGAGCTCTCAGTATGGAATCTGGTGCAATGAAAGTGTTCAGTATGTCAGGTACTGTTATTATTGCATTGTTGTTATCATTCAGTTCAGTTCAGTTCAGCTCAGTTGCTCAGTCGTGTCCGAATCTTTGCGACCCCATGAATCGCAGCACGCCAGGCCTCCCTGTCCATCACCATCTCCCAGAGTTCACTCAGACTCACGTCCATCAAGTCAGTGATGCCATCCAGCCATCTCATCCTCTGTCATCCCCTTCTCCTCCTGCCCCCAACCCTCCCAGCATCAGAGTCTTTTCCAATGAGTCAACTCTTCACATGAGGTGGCCAAAGTACTGGAGTTTCAGATTTAACATCATTCCTTCCAAAGAAATCCCAGGGCCGATCTCCTTCAGAATGGACTGGTTGGATCTCCTTGCAGTCCAAGGGACTCTCAAGAGTCTTCTCCCAACACCACAGTTCAAAAGCATCAATTCTTTGGTGCTCAGCCTTCTTCACAGTCCAACTTTCACATCCATACATGACCACAGGAAAAACCATAGCCTTGACTAGACGGACCTTTGTTGGCAAAGTAATGTCTCTGCTTTTGAATATGCTATCTAGTTTGGTCATAACTTTCCTTCCAAGGAGTAAGCGTCTTTTAATTTCATGGCTGCCGTCACCATCTGCAGTGATTTTGGAGCCCCCCAAAATAAAGTCTGACACTGTTTCACCATCTATTTCCCATGAAGTGATGGGACCAGATGCCATGATCTTCGTTTTCTGAATGTTGAGCTTTAAGCCAACTTTTTCACTCTCCACTTTCACTTTCATCAAGAGGCTTTATAGTTCCTCTTCACTTTCTGCCATAAGGGTGGTGTCATCTGCATATCTGAGGTTATTGATATTTCTCCCAGCAATCTTGATTCCATCCAGCTTGTGCTTCTTCCAGCCCAGCATTTCTCATGATGTACTCTGCATATAAGTTCAATAAGCAGGGTGACAATATAAAGCCGCATCATCTTTCAGGATTTGAAATAGCTCAACTGGAATTCCATCACCTCCACTAGCTTTGTTCATAGTGATACTTTCTAAGGCCCACTTGACTTCACATTCCAGGATGTCTGGCTCTAGGTCAGTGATCACACCATTGTGATTATCTTGGTCGTGAAGATCTTTTTTGTACAGTTCTTCTGTGTATTCCTGCCACCTCTTCTTAAGAATGTGCCATATCCAGTTATCATGCCATATCCAATTATCATGCCATTTCCTGCTCTCCCACTGGAACAGCAAAAATTATGTATTTGTCCTCTACCATCACTTAGAACTCCCATCCCAGTAGGCTTGGGTATATGCTAGACCTTGCAGAGTAGGGAATGGCTCATAGAATGGTCTGGGTGCAGGCATCCTATAATGGGGGTGCTCAGCAATGAAAGAAACATGGAATGCTCATCTCAAGCAAGTAGGCAGCAATAGGAGGAGGAGTATTTTCCCAAGTCAGTCTTTCACAGATCCATCCACTTATTCACCAATTATTAGACACCTATTATATTCCAAGCCCTGTGCCAAGCATTGGGGATAGGAACATAAAGGAGGTGGGCTCCCTGCTGCCTCAGACTCACGATCTGGTGGAGGCGGCAGACAAGCTAGGCAACTGTGAGAAGCTGGTGCGATGACCCAGGTCTGTGCCACGTATAATGGGGGGATGGAACTCAGCTTGGCAGAGGGGGCACAGAGCTGAGTCCTACAGGACAAATGGAACTAAAAGAGGGGTCTAGGAAAGCAGACATTTCTGCTGCTGCTGCTAAGTCGCTTCAGTCGTGTCCGACTCTGTGCAACCCCATAGACGGCAGCCCACCAGGCTCCCCCGTCCCTGGGATTCTCCAGGCAAGAACACTGGAGTGGGTTGCCATTGCCTTCTCCAAGACATTTCTGGGAGTGAGCCAATTCACAGAACTATGGGGAAGCACTGAGACTACAGAGGCCAGTGTGATGGGGCAGTGAGCAGGAATAGGCCTCAGAGGTTCGGAGGGTTAGGCTGCTTCCAGCTGGGCCACATAGGACCTTCGGAGCCGTGCTAAGGGCTTTGGGCTTCATTTTGTGCTGCAGGGTCATGACACTAAATGCCTGAAGCCTCAGGCAGGCAATTAACTGGGAGCACGGGAGTGACTGAGGACAATGAGCCATCAGGGATACTGGAGACCAGCCAACTGGAAAGGCCAGGCCCTTTCTGAAGAGGGCAGTCCCCACTCAGCACCACCCAGTCCCTGCCCTACGGAGACCTGGGCCCAGAGCTGACAGTGTTTTCACTTTTGCATGAAAAGCCAGAAGTGGGGCACTTTCATACGGAATTTCCTGATTTTTAAATGTTGGCAAATAATTCAAAATGTTTTAAGAACGTTCAACGGACCAAACAAAACATGTCTTCTTGGACGGCTTTCAGCCCAGGGGTGGCCAGCTTCAAGCTCTGCTGCAGAGCCACAGAAAGCAGAAGAGAGTGTCTGAAGCAGGAAAGTGAGGTTGATCATACGTGTGCTTGAAAAAGACCACCCTGGCCTCTTTATAAGGGATGGGCTAGAATAGGCGCGACAACCAAGAAAGAGAGTGCTTCCGGAGCCCAAAGACGGAGGAGGATGGATGGCTTTGAAGATAACAACAGTGGCCCTGGCTTCTAGCTGGGCATCACTGGGCGGATGGTGCCACTTGCTGTGATGGGGAAGAGAGGAAAAGGCAGATTTTGTAGACAAGGTGGAGAAATGAGGCCAATTTTAGACATGTTCGAGTTGAGGCGTCCATGAAATACCCCAGTGAAAGTGTCTCTTGGGCTGTATGCACTCTGGGAAATACAGCGTGATGGGGGTGGCGCCATGGGCACTAGAGCTGGGCAGACATGGGTTCTCAAATCCTGGCTCTGGTTGCTTAGCGACCTCAGGGTCGTGGGCCAGCCGCAGTATCTCCAACTCAATTTCACTCATCTACAAAATAGGGTGCTGTGGCCTACTTCACAGATCATTTAAGCCATGATTGGAGTGCCATATCTGGGATTTAACAAACGCTGATTACTTTCATCATGATATGAACTGCAATCTCAGTGAAAAGGACAGGACGGAGTATCCAGCCACAGTGTCATGAGCACAGGACGGTAACCAAAGTCTCAGGAGCCTATATAGACAGAGCAAGGAAGAAGGCCAGAGGCAGAACACCACCGTGGGGAGGGGGAGGAGCGGAGACAGGGCGACAGAAGCCTGCTGGGTCTTCTGGGGAAGAAGCTCAGGCTTGCTCCGTGAACAAGGTGCAGGATCACTGCACACCTGAGGCAGAAAGCCCTTTGCGAGTGTCAGAGTCATCTGTCCACTTTATAGATGGACAAACTGAGGCCAAGAGACAGGCAGCACCACAGCCAATGTCAACAGCAGAGTACTGGGCTCTCAGACATGCCAAGGGACTCAATGCCCTCACTGCCGCCTCTCCAGCCCTCCACCACACCACACTGTCCCAGCTCTTTGTCTACCCATCTAGATGAGGGCCTGAGAGTTGAGGACCGAGTGGGATTCCTTTCTGAGTTCCTAGCATCTAGCACAGCACTTGGAATGCTGGGTGCGTTTTCCTGTCTACTGAATGAGTGGGAACTCAGCCCTGTGTTTTCATCCTGGCTGTTGAGGACGTGAAAGGGAAGAGGGAACCTGGAGGATCCACAGGTGCTTAGAACCCTGCTGAGCAGGTTTTCCCAGGTATCCCTTCCCTCCAGCCTCTGCTTGGCTCCCCTTGGTGGCATCTGGGCAGTAGTGACAACCCCGTGAGTGGTGGCTGGGGGGGAAGGGGGGACAGGAAGGACCAGACAGAGAAGTATCCTCACCACGCTTCAGCAACCCTCCCCTGTCCTCCCCTAAAGGCCCTGTCCCCTGTCCCACCCTATAGTAAGGGGTGGGGGGGAGGAGCACTCAGATACTGCCAGGGGGTCACGTGTCTCAGTGCTCTTACTGCCTCTAGTTCAAACCCCGACTTGAATACCATTCATTCTGTGTTGCACCATCCATCTCTAAAGGCTGATAACCGAAGAATAGATGCTTTTGAACTGTGGTGCTGGAGAAGACTCTTGAGAGTCCCTTGGACTGCAAGGAGATCAAACCAGTCAGTCCTAAAGGAAATCAATCTTGAATATTTATTGGAAGGACTGATGCTGAAGCTGAAACTCTAATACTTTGGCCATCTGATGGGAAGAGCCGACTCACTGGAAAAGACCCTGATGCTGGGAAAGATTGAAGGCAGGAGAAGGGGATGACTGAGGATGATGATTGGATGGCATCACTGATTCAGTGGACAGAAGTTTGAGCAAGCTCCGAAATGATGAAGGACAGGAAGCCTGGTGTGCTGCAGTCCATGGGGTCACAAAGAGTTGGACGCGACTGAATGACTGAACAACAACAAAATCCATCTCAAGTCAGACTATCAGGTCTCTGAGGGGCGGGCAGTTTCTGAATCACCACTTCACCTCCAGCACCAGATATACGGTAAGCACTCAAAAAACCATCGCTGCTGCAGAAAAGGGTGGTACAGACTTTCTGGAGCACCTATAAAGTCTAAGCCTTTTGGCTCAACAATGTTACTTTGTGGACTGCTGTCGAATACCTCAAACACTCAGCAAACAGCCTTTATTTACACAACAACATGTACACTTGCACTATGTACTAAACTGGGACACTGGAAACAAACCAATGGGGGAGATAAGTAAATTCTGGTGCCTCAATACTATGCAATAGTCACTGCCACTCAAATGACAACCAGACAAACTATATACCTGTGCAGAAAAGTCCCCAGCTCGCGATGCCAAGTGTAAGTGACGGAACCAAACAGTATGTCAATGATGAGAAATGTGGCTTAGTGGTTTAAAACATAGGCCTTACAGTCAGACAGCCTTGGGTGTGAGTCCTGCCTCTGTCATGGCCTAGAGTGGTGACCTTGGGCAAATTGTGCCACCCCTCCAAGCCTGTTTCCTGTAGTAACGTCTATCTCTCGGGGCTGCTGAGTGGAGTAAGAAATATAAAAAAGTAAACACAGCAGCTAGCCTGGCACACAGATGGCAGCTGCTATTTTTATCATGGCAACCACGGCCATCCAAAATCTCACAGAAGACTCGAAGACAAGGAATCTTGTCAAGAGGTGAGCTTTTTCTATAAAGGGGGACTTTGACTGTGGTTTCCTCTGCCTTTTCACTGCTGATGGATTTTTTCACTGCAAAGGTGATCAAATATTCAATTTCTTTAAAAAAGAAGAAAAAGAGAGCGCACCGTGAGAACAGATGACCCAGTCTACACAGATATATGCAAATTGTATGCAAACACACATCATTCCTTTTTTATATACCTGGATGTGGCCCCTGGGAAAATCTCAGTGAAAAACCAGTTTTCTTTTAAGGGAAAATAGAAACTTAAGCACTTTCAGAAAAATTAAACACATAAAACTTTTTTTTAAACTTTTAAGAAAAAATAAATGTGACATTTGCTGCTAGCATCTTCTATCCCAGGAGGATAGAAGCATTTCAGCTCTAAAGGTAGGGGGAAACCGAGATAATAGCTTTTTCTGAAATCGATTTCTGCCAGAAGGAAGCTTTATGAGTGCTGGGAGAGATGTCAATGTGCACCAGCAGCCACGACAGACCCCCAGAGGCCTCTCCCAAGGGTCTGTTCTCTAATCCTCTAATCCCAGATGGGAAGGCCTTACACCAAGGGGATGAGACAGGGCAAGGTGGCATCCTATTCACCAATCTTCTTCCCACTGCATTTAACTCATTCACTTTCACATGTTATCCACTCATTCAACATGGACTGGGTACATGTTGGGCAGACTCCATGCTAGGCAGTGGGGATACGGAGGCACCGGTAGGCCTGTGAGCAATGAGACAGCATGATAAGTTGTGCCTTGTGTGTGCATGCTCGGTCATGTCCGACACTTTGCAGCCCCCAGGCTCCTCTGTCCATGGAATTTTGCAGGCAAGAATACTGGAGTGGGTTGCATTTCCTCCTCCAAGGGATCTTCCCAACCTAGGGATCGAACCTGCGGCTCTTGCATCAACAGGTGAGTTCTTTTTACCACTAGTGCCACCTGGCAAGCCCACTAAGGTCAGCACCACTAAGTAATGGGCACCCTGAGGAAAAGGAGCTGGAGAAGATAACAGTTGGGGTGAGTTTTGAAGAACAAGGAGGAGATGAGGACAGGAGCTTAAATGAAGGAAAGAACATTCCAGGCAGCGAGTACAACCTGGGAAAAGGCGTGGAGACATGGAACAGCATGCTGTTTGCATGGAATCCCAAGCAGGTCTGTGTTGCTGGAACATCAAGTGGGAGGGGGACATGTGCCAAGAAATGAAACTGGAGAGACAGGCAAGAGGGCTCAGGTCATGAAGAGCCTTGTCTGCTGTGCCTGGGAACTTGGCCTTTATCCTTTGCACAAGAAGAAGCCACTGAGAGGTTTGAAACAGGCAAATGCAAGATCAGATTTCAGTTTCAGCTAGCTTGACTGCTCTGGCAGCAGTGTGGATGATGGGCAGGAGAAGGATACGACTGAAGACCAGGTTGGTTGCCGCTGCAGAGATGGATGACTTGGCGATTTGTTGGACATGGAGGAGGTTTCTAGGGTGACCCCCTAGGTCAATGAGTTCAGTAACAGAGGAATCGATTTAGGGGAGAGGAGAGCTCAGGCTGGGGGCATGCTGACACTGAATGCCTACAGGGTACCCCAGGTCTAGAGCTCAGGAGAGGGCGATGGCCTGCAGACAGAGCTTGGGGTATGGGTAAGATCAACAAGGAAGAGTACACAGAATGAGATTAAAGGACCAGGACAGAGCCTGAAGAACACCAATACACAGAAGATCACAGAAGATCGTCTTCTGTCAGGAGAAAGAAGATCCATGAGAAGACAGGACTGAAGACAAGATTAAAGACTGTAACAAGCCACATGTGGCAATTTCCATTTAAATGGATTACGATGAAGTAAAATTAGAACTCTGATTCCTCAGTAGCACCAGTCACATTTCAAGTGCTTGATAACCACACATGGTTAGTGGCTACCACACTGGACAGGGAAGAGATAGAACATTCCCATCATCATAGAAAACTGCTGGGAACACACTTCTCTACAGAGTGCAATAAATACAACTATTTCCACTGGGTTTGGCAACATGCTGATCCCTGGTGATCTTTGCTGGAGCAATTTTGGGAAAGTAGTGAGGCATGAGCTGAGTGGTAAAAGATTGAAGAAAAGGCTTCCACGTACATACGGTAAGGAAGAGAACGCCAGGAAAAGGGAACAGGATATGCAAAGTTACAGAGAAATCATTAGCCACACTCCCAGTGTCTCAATCAATTCTCTGAATGACCCTTTCACATCCTTTTGCTCTTTCATGATCTACCACTTGACACAAGGACCCTGCTTCATCTCTAGTACTGTAAAGCAGTCATTGTTTTTTTTCCTTGGGCTCATACAAGAAAGAGTGTGTGCCAAGTTGCTACAGTTGTGTCCAACTCTTTGCGACCCTGTGGACTGTAGCCCGCCAGGCTCCTCTGTCCATGGGATTCTCCAGGCCAGAATACTGGAGTGCATTGCCATGCCCTCCTCCAGGGGATCTTCCCAATCCAGGTATGCAACTGTAGTTTCTTACATCTCCTGCACTGCAGGAGTAGGAAACGTCTTTCTTTGCATTGTTGTCTCCAGACCATTGACCTTCCTTTCTCCCGAAAATCCCACAACCACCATACTGTACCAACCACCAACTACCCTTCCCTTTTACAGCTGCCTACAGACGTACAGGTCAAGGCTCTCAATATTCCTCAAGGATATTAGTACCTAGCTTAGCACCCCTCTCTCTAAAAACACTACTGCCATAGCTCTTGATCATTTCAGTATGTATCTAATAGGAACCCTCGCCTCTCAGCTCCCCTCCTCAATGATTTTGTCCCCACCTCACCTCAGCCAGTCATTCTCAAGGTCATGCCTGAGATCTGATAATTATGAATATCTGTAGCCCCTCATTAAGTCAAGTATTCCCTCTCCAACCACCACTTATATCTTTCCAGCTGACCCCCTTTGACCCTGCTGGAGTCTGTGGTCCATGGGTCCTGCCATCTTTTTTGCTCCCTCACAGTTCCTTCTCTCCTGCATTTCCATGGCCCATCACTCGAATGATCCCTGCCCTACATCTTTGATGGCACGGCAACTCTCATTATGCCTGTACTCATCTTGAAAAAACCCCAGCCCGGCTTAAGTCAGTCCCAACCTGCTCTTCTTCCTAGCTTGCACCTACACAGTTCAATCTGGCTGGAGAAAAAACAGTGCTGGCTGTTCTCACTTGAGTTTCGTGATCACACACACCTGAAGTGCATCTTTCATGTTGCCAGGCAATCATACTACACTCCCCTAGCCCATTCACTCTCTTGGGTCACAATTTAATATTGTCTCCTCGCTTCAATACTTGTATCCCATCCTCACTCTCAGATGAGGACCCTGATTCCTACTTCACTGAGAAAAAAGAAATCAGACAAAAATCCCCATAAGCACTCATGATCACATCTAAGCACGAATCCACGTCAGTACCCAATGTGCTCTGCCTTCACCCTGTTCCCATGGAGGAACTGCCCAGGATCCTGCCCAAGGCAGGCCTTCCCTTTTGTATCCCAATGCCATCCGCTCTTGCCTCCTCAATATTTCCCCAAAAACTCTTTCCTCTTTCTCTTATATCGAGTTCCTCCTCTCTACTGGATTACTCCCATTAGCATATAAACTAAACACTCTGTAACTAACGGCTCCCATTCTAAAACAAACCCCCACACACGTGACCTCACTTTGCCCCTGCACATTCCATTCCTCTGCTCATCTTTACAGCAAAACTCCTTGAGAGAATTCTCCACACCTGCCCTGTCTGATACGGTAGCCACTGCCATGCATGGCTAGTCAACATTTGAGATTTGGCTAGTCTGAACTGAGATGTGCTATTAGTGTAAAAAACACTACCAGATTTCAAAGGGTGTAAAATATCCCAGTAACGATTTTACAGATTATTCGGGAAGGATAATATTTTAGATATAGTGGGTTAAATATCAGTTACATTATTAAAATTAATTTCACCCATTTCTTTTACCTTTCTTTAGTGTGACTACAAGGAAATTTGATATCACTTATGTTGCTACCAAACTTTTACCGGACAGCACTTGTCTATACTGCCATGTCTACAATTCCTCTCTTCCAGGTCTCTCTCAACCTGAGGTAATCAGACTTCCGCATCTACCTCCCCATTCCCACCCACCCCACCTCCACTGCACCAAAACAGCTCCTGTCCAGGTCACAAATAACATTTCCATTGCTAAATCCAATGGCCAAGTCTCAGGCCTCATCTTAGGCACCCTCTGTGTCTTGCAACACTCTTCACTTGGCTTCTGCGATGCTGCTGTCGTAGCTCCCCCACTCCTGCCTTACAGCCCGCTTCCTCTCGATCTCTGTCACTGCTTCCTCCTCAGCTCCTTGACCTCTAAATGATGGAGAGAACCAGGCTGCAGAACTCCAGAGCTTTTCTCTTCTCTACAGACTTTCATTCCCTAGGTTATGTCAACCAATCGCATGGCTTTAATACCTGCTGATGACTCCAACGTTTTCATCTCGGTCTGGACCGCTGCCTTGAACTCCAGGCTCACACAGCTCACAGTCTGCTCACTATCTGCACTCGGATATCTAAGTGGGCGTCTTTCTCTTAAGCCCAGCTTTTGATTTTGGCTTCTATGGTAGATCGTTACAGCACTGGTTTCCAGTATCCACACCCTTATGAATTCCTTTCCCACACTGATTTGGCCATATGGCCCATCTGGCTAAGCCAGGCAACTTGCTTTGATCAATGGGACTTCAAAAAGATGGGATCAGGGGCTTGATAAGTTCTCATGCACTGGGGCTTGCCCTCTTGGAATGCTGCCTGAGACCCCCATGTCATGAAATGCCTCGTCAATAGAGACGCCCAGCCATTCCAACTGTACCAGTTGAATCCAGGCAGGACCAGTAAGTAGAAAAAAAAAATGTTTTAGCTCAGGCAGCTATAGCAAAATACCATAAACTGGGTGGCTGAAACATTAGAAATTTATTTCTCACAGTTCTGGAGGCTGGCAGGTCTAGGATCAAGGCCCCAGTAGACTTGTTTGGTGAGAACCCACTTCTCTGTCCACAGACAGACAACTTTTGGCTGTGTTCTCACATGGCAGAAGGAGCTAGGGAACTCTATGGCTTCTTCTCATCACAGCACTAATCACAACTGTGAAAGCCCCACCCCTATGACCTCATCCAACCCTAATTATGTTCCAAAGACTCCCACCTCCAAAATACCATCACACTGGGGGGTTAGGACTTCAACATATGAATTTCAGGGTTGGACACACATTTAAGCCCATGACAAAGAATTACTCAGTTAACTTACACAACGGTGAAAAATAATAAGTCATTGTTTTAAGCTACTAAGTTTGGGGCATACTATACAACACTAGGTCACTGAAGAGCACGCCCACCTCTCCAAAAAAGCAATAAACAAGCACAAAACCCCTTCTCCTAGCCTTCCTCATCTTCATAAATGGCAATCCACTTAAGCTACTCAAGTCAAAAACCTTAGAGTTATCTGTGAGTCCTCTCTCTCACATCCCACATCTGATCCATCAGCAAATCCTGCTGGCTCTACCTTCTGTATGTATCTGGAATCCATTGAGTTTTCTCCACCTCTACTGTTAGCGCTCAAGCCACTGGCATCTCCTTCCTCTTTTATTACAAACATTACTTACAGATCTCCCCACTTCTACTCTGTGCCCTTACAGGATAGTCAAATTTCAGCATAGCAACTAGGTGATCCCTTGAAATACGAACTCAGATCATGTCAGTCCTCTGCTCAAAATCCTCCAATGGCCTCCCATTTCCCTAAGAAGAAAATGGCAACTTCTTAATGGTCTATGAGACCCTAGACATGATTTGTCCCTCACCTATATCAACTCTCTGACCTCCTCTCCTATTACTTTCCCCTTCCTTCACATGGCTCTAGACACGCTGACCAACTTGCTATTGATAGAATACTCTAGCAAGACTCCTGTCTCTGGGTCTTTACACTCATTATTACTTTCTCTGCTTTGTATACTCTTCCAGATATCCAGAAACTTGCAAGCCTTTGCTCAAATGTCATATTCTCAGCATGGCCGTCCTTCACTCTCCCCACCCACTCAGCAGCACTATGCCCCTTACTTGCTTGAACTCTGCCTCTATACACTTATAACATCATCTCACTTGCTATATATTTTACTTATTGCTATTTATTATTTCTTTACTGTCTCCTCCCACAAAAGAATGTAAGCTCTGTGAAAGCAAGAATATGTATTCCTTTTACTCGCTGCTTTATCCCCACAAGTGCCTAACACCAAGTAGGGGGTTCAACTCCTATTTGCTGAATGAGGCAAGTGGCCCAGTATGTTCAAGAACTTTATATTGTTGAGTCTCAATGGACTATCAAGTGGAGACAGAGGCATAAACAGGAAATGAGGGTCAGTTCTTTAAGAAGTCTTTTTGCAGCACTGGAGAAGGGAATGGCAACCCACTCCAGTATTCTTGCCTGGAAAATCCCATGGACAGAAGAGCCTGGCAGGAGGGGTCTCAAAGAGTTGGACATGACTGAGCAGCTTCCACTTTGCAACATTAGATATACTGAATTTTACAAATCACCTTGAGATCCAGTTAAAAGGTGGGCTCTGAGGCAGTCTGGGGTAGGGGCTGGAGACTTTGCATTTCTAACTGGCTCCCAGGTGCTGCTGGTCCTCAGACTATACTTTACATGGTAACGGACAGGGCTCCTCATCTGGCTGCTGATTGAAATAGGGTGAGATAAGAGGCAGGGAGACCAGTATTGAAGCTGTTGTAATAGACCAAGTCAAGGATGATCAGATCGGAACTAAATAAAACAGGAGGTGTGTTATGTACTAAGTTGCTTCAGTTGTGTCCAACTCTTTGCAATGCTATGGACTGTAGCCCGCCAGGCTCCTCTGTCCATGGATTTCCTAGGCAAGAATACTGGAGTGGGTTGCCATTTCCTTCTCCAGAGGACCTTCCTGACCCGGGATTGACTTGCCTCTCCTGTATTGGCAGGTGGGCCCTTTACCACTAGTGCCACCTGGGAAGCCCAAACTAGGAGGAGTAGGAATGAATTTGGGAAATGATCAGATCCAATTGATTGGATTGGATGGGATGAGGGTGGTAAAAGGCCAATGATTAGATTTCCGGTGTGGGTGGTGGTACCGCTCAGTGGGATGGGGAACATCGGAGAAGTAGATTTGGCGATAGGGGATAAAACGACAAGTCTAGTTCCCGACAACAATGCCATGCCACCTTTGCTGCCCTCTAAATGAGAAATCTTCATTTCTTTGCTTTTTTTTTTGGCCACACCGCATGTGGGATCTTAGTTCCCCAATCAGGGATGGAAGCCATGGTCTCTGCATTGGAAGCATGGAGTCTTAACCACTGGACCCCCAGGGAAGTCCCAGAACCTTCACTTTTAGCTTCTGCCATAGTTACCCAGAAGACAGATGATCATGGATGTGTGATTTCCCATCCTTGGCCATTGAGTACAGGCCCAAGTCAGGACTCCCACCATCTGGGCACCAGATCAAATGAACTGTACCCTCTAGACTGCTTAATATAGGGGGAGGTGGAGACTGTCCCTAGTTGGGGGTCCATGTGGAAGGTCAACTTGGTTGACGTTTTTATCCTGAGGGGTTGGAGAGGCCACTCTGGCTAGGCCTCACCCTCAAGTGCCCAGTGGGCCACTTAGCCTACGGTGAAGGCACATAAAGACCCACCTTCACCCATGAGGATCAGAAAACCAGCCCTCTGCCAGAAGCAGAGTGAGGACCCTGAGCTGGCAAAGACTTCACGGGGGACCTGACCTAGCAGACAAGCACTGGAGTCCAGAGAACCAGGTCTCAACTTCTGCTCTTCCCCAGTTGCTATGAGACCGCTGTGTGGATCAAAACCCCTTTAAGCCTCAGAGCCCTGCTGGGGGAAATCTAATTCCAGGCTCTCCATACCTTACAGGAGCATGTAGGGATAGAAAAGCTAAAGGAGCACAGAGGTACTTTAGGGGAAAAGTACTATTTAAACACAAGCCCCACTATGCCTCACATACGTTCTACAGTTAGTACTGGCTGGGTCTCTGGTGAGCTTTCAGCAAGGGGAAGCCAGCTCTTGGATCATTTGACGCAATGAGGCTATACCTTCCATCTGTATCAGAATCCCCTGGAGGGCTTGTTAAAAGGCATCTTTGCTGGGTCCCACCCAGGACTTTCTGATTCTGTAGGTCTGAGATGGGGCCTAGAATCCAGAATCTGCATTCGCATTTCTAATACATTCTCTAATTAGGCTGCTAGTCCCAGGACCACAATGCAAGAGACATGGGCTTCCCCACTGTCTCAGCAGTAAAGAATCCACCTGCAAGTCTGGAGCTGCAGGAGACATGGGTTCGATCCCTGGATCGGGAAGATCCCCTGGAAGAAGGCATGGCAACACAGAATACTCCAGTATTTTTGCCTGGGAAATCCCTAGGACAGGGGAGACTGGCAGGCTGCAGTCCATGGGGTCGCAAAGAATAGGACACGACTGAGTGCCTGGACAAGAAGAAGCAGCACATCAGGTAAATCTGATGCTAAGTCTTCCAACCACTCTGCCTTAGGAGGAATTCTGGAGCTGGAAGACGTACCAAGAGGTCTAGGGAAAACTACCAGTGTGGGGGGCCATGGTCTGGCCAGATGTGAGGAGCAGTGTCTCCTGGAAGCTGATAAAATTAAGGCAGGAAATACGTGACTTAATCCACTGCTACCACAAAGCACTCCTGAGCCCCAAATACTTCCTTTTCAGCAGGGAAAGTCTCACAGTCTTCAGAAACTCACCTACCCACCCTCCTCCACAGGGCTCAACCCAGGGCCAATATCTCAAATTCCCCGCTCTTCCCTCACCCAAAAACCCCCTCAGGAGACTTCAGAATCCACCCGAATCCCTTAGCCCTTTCCCTGCCTCTCACCCCATCAGCCAAGTGGAACTGAGAAGCCAGTGAAAGAGAAATTTCCCAGCATCCTAAAGCTAGACAGACAAGCAGGGTAGTGAGCTAACCTGGGGTAAGGAAGAAACAAAGGGCACCACCTGGAACTGAGGGTGGTATGAAAACCTGGGGACATCACAGGCCAAAGCGCTCTTGCTTTAACTGTCCTAGAAGCTAGCACAAGGCTGTATTACAACCCTCACCTTGCAAAAGAGAAGTGTAAAGCTCGGATCAAACAACATGGGAGTTCTCATATCCCAGTTTCCTGCGTGTGTGTGCTCAGTCACATCCAACTATTTGAGCCCCATGGACTGTAATCCACCAGGCTCCTCTGTCTGTGGGATTCGCCAGGCAAGAATACTGGAGTGGGTTGCCAGGCCTTCCTCCTCCAGGGAATCTTTCCAACCTATGGATCGAAACCACATCTCTTATATCTGCTGCATTGACAGGTGGGTTCTTTAGCACTAGCACCACCTGGGAGGCCCTTGGGAAGTCTGAGATGTCCCCAAAAGACGTAGGATTCCCTTGGACTTCAAAATAACCTTGTCACTTCGCTTCAAGCCTGAGTCCACTGTTCCAAGTCTGAAACAAGAGCGCCCTCTAGTGAAACATATAGGGGTTTCCAAACAGCCTGAAGGCAGGGCTTGCTAGCTCTCCTGTGCCTGGCTGGGTACATGAGGACACTGACGAATCCCTTCTCAGAACAGTGGTTTACACGCATAAAATAAAAGGCAGAAAGTTACCAAAGAAGCCAATGAAATTGAGAGACGATTATCAACATATTTAAACAGATTTGTAATACAGTACTTATGTATCTTTACTAATGTGTTTAATAATAAGAGCTAGCAGCTACTATAATTTCAAAGTAGTGATGAGCATGAACAGCATTCTGAGCTGTCTGCCACAACTGTAACATGATAGGAGCCATCTGCGATTGCTATTGACAACAAAGCCTCAGGTAGGACTCATCCCTACATTCATGTGCTGCATTTCTGCTGGAGGTTAGTGAAAACAAAGATGCGATTATTTTTCTCATCCAAGTTAATGGATCACTTAATTCCTACTTGTGGATCCCAGGTTAAGAAACCGTGCTTAGATGAAAACTGCCACAGTGAACCAACCAAAGAACCCCCACAAGGATGGAGAAGAGGGAGTTCCCAGAGCGGGGAGTTGTGCCACCAGCCCCACAGGTCCTCAAGCTGGCTGTCATCCAAGCCATCCCCCTGGAAAGCCAGGGAAACCCAAGATGGTGGCCCCACCAGCGTCAACTCCCTCTGAACCTGCCACCTGTGCACAGAATGGCCCCTCCACCTCTCCACCCCAAGGAGACCAGGCTCTTAGGATCCAGAGCAAGAAGCTCTCTATGAGGTGTCAACACCAAAGCTGCAAGTTCTCTTGCTCAGCCCTGCTGACACTGAGGTGCTAGGTGCCTGCTCAGCTGACATTAAAACAGCCCATTTGTATTGTTCCTTGGATGACCCTTCTCTCAACCCAGATGTTCTGCTCCTGCACTCGAGCTGCAGAGTCCTCCTGGAGAAAATTGGGTGACCGGACAGACTAGTACCGGAAGAACACAAGGAAATGTTTCAGGGGGAACCCCCTCAGTGCTGGCCACCAACCAGAAGGTTGAAGAAGAGCTACACTGTCCAACGTAGCAGTAGCTGTTTCCACTGCAGTTCAAGTTTGTTAGATGTAGAAATTCCCCAGTCCTAGCTCTTCACAGCTGCACTATCCATATTTCATCTGCTCAGGAGACACCTGGAGCTGGTGGCTGCCATGATGAACAGAGTGGACATAGAATATCTCTGTCATCACAGCATATTCCACTGGAAAGCACTGGAACAATCTAGTCTTATCTCCTCCTCCCATTTCCCACAGCACTTACTCCTATTGTCATTACCCTTCTCAGTCTGCCATCAAGCCCTTTCATCCTCAGCAGCTCTCATCGCCTTGTAAGTCATCCATTTCCCTTTCTCTCGGTGCCTTCCATGCGCCCTCTCACAACCAGCCTTCATCTTGGCACCTGAAGGTGCCCAGTCTTAGGCAGAGAGGAAGGGGAGGAGGGGAAAGCGGGGCAAAAGGGCCCTTCCCTTGGCTCTGCAAGGCCCTTCAGCCCTCCTTCCTTAGCACTCTTATGCACCTCCTCCCCATCCCTTCTCCAGTAGCCTTACTTCCCTGGAATCCTCTGAAACAATGAGGCACTCTGGGGTCACCAGTCCTTTCATGACAATTTCTCCTGCCTTAGCTACCAAGAAAACCAGCCACTCCTCCTGTTGCTCTGACGATTCCTGCCATCTCCTTACCTTCTTCTTCCTGTTTATTTGCAGGCTGATGTCCCCAAGGCCTTTTTCTAAGTCCTGATTCTTCCACCTACACAGTCAGCCTGAATCATCTCATCTACTCCCATGTTTACATCTACCACTTTGATACCAAAGATATCAAAGTCCGCCTCCAGCCCAGACTCCCCTGAAGAGCTCCAGAATATTCCACCCAACTGCCTCCTAGACATCTTAGTCTGATGAGCCTAGAAGTACCTTAAACTCAAGTGAACTCATCTTCCTCCTTAGAATATGCTTCCTCCTTCTGAGTTCCCTCTCCATGAGAGG
Source organism: Bubalus kerabau (assembly GCF_029407905.1). Taxonomy (NCBI): domain Eukaryota; kingdom Metazoa; phylum Chordata; class Mammalia; order Artiodactyla; family Bovidae; genus Bubalus; species Bubalus kerabau. Next base: position 72,096,838 of record NC_073647.1, on the reverse strand, counting down.
CACTCAATCCCCCAATCCCACCATGGCTAACCAGACCAATATCCTGGGGCCTCAGAAGACTTCATCCTCTCCATGGCTCCTATAGCATCTTATTTATAATAAACACTATTAATTTAGCGATCATTAATTTAAATTCAAATAAAACATGATCTTAATTATCTTCACCTCCTGAAATGATGAAAAGACAAGACTGCCACCTAGTGGCTAAACACAGATTAAACAATTAGATACAGAATTATTAAAAGTATAAGGAATTTTCAGGAAAATGTGCCTTAGGTCGCCTAGGAAAGTCAGACATAGATCCAGAGCGGAGGTAGCTCCTTTGAGCTAATTTGTAGGGGAGGACACAGACTTTGCCAGGCCAAAGTAGAGAAGCTGGTGGGTATATGCAGTGAGGAGTTGGGGGAGGAGAGGTGGGGGCAGCAAGAGTGGAAGCAGGTGGGGCTTTGAAAGTAAGGTAATGGGAGCTGAAGTCTAAGTGATGGGAAATGAGGTCAAAGAGACACTCAAGTGTCAGATTGTGAACAGTTTCGAATGCCCATAAGGGAGTACTTTGGTCTTTATCCTGCATGAGAATTTGAAGCAGTGGAGACAATTCTGATCATATTTGCTTTCTTTAGAAAGGTATTCTGGAGACTGGACAGTAGGCATACTGGGTGGGAGGTAGGGGTAATCGGGGGGGGGGGCAGACAAGAAACAAAGTACTAGTCCCAGCAGTGGAGGCTGAGACTCTGCACTAGGACAGGGGGACAGAGAGGAACATCCAATGCGCAAACATTTTGAGAATTTGGATCCTCAGAACTTCTGAACTGATTGGTACTGGGGGTGAGGCAGAGGAGGGGATCCAGGAAGCTGGCAGGAATTTGGGCTTCGGCACTAAGATAAGAAGTGGAGGAGGAGCATGGAACTGAGGAGGCTGACCAAAGATACCTCCCCAGGCCTGCAGTCAGAGCTACAGACACGGAATGCCAGGATCGCTGAGGCAGGCAGGGCAAAGGAGCCCAAGGAGAAACAGCCAGAGGAGGAGGATAACCAGGAGACAGGTGAGGCATGGGATTCAAAGGAGAAGCAGACATCTAAAAGGAGGGGTGTCGGCAAAGGTAAGGCCACTGACAGACACTCTGCATGGGCAAGGCTGTGGCTTCAGAAGTCAGCAAGGCACAACCTGACCCCAAGAACCCACAGTATACTTGGAAGGTAAGATTTGAAATTAACAAGAGGCAGTGAAGTGGTTAAAAATAATAGCAGCAGTAATAATACCAGAAAAATAGAATATACCACTTACCATGTATCAGGACCTTTACATACGTGAGCTCACTGACCCCTCACAACACACCTACCAATCACCATTCTACAAATAAAAAAATGTGCAGACGGGTGAAGGCACTAGCCCGAGGGCCAAAACCAGGATTTGAACCCAGTCTGTCCAAACCTGGCAACTACCTACAGTGGTTTCAAATGCCAGTTTAAGCTCTAGTGCAGGGGTGCTAGCCTCTGTAGTGCCACAAACTCCTTGGGCACTTTGGGGCTCTGGCTCAAAATAAAGCTGCTAAATACAAAAAATAAAAAGATACAGGGTCATGAAAAAAAACAAAACAGTATCAAAATACAGTTATTAAAATACTTTTAAAAACTTCTAAAAGGTTGAGGTAATGATGAAGTGCAAATCATTTTGCAAGATATCTGAGCAGCTGAAACAAGCAGAAAGTATCTGATTTATATTAATGACAACATCCCAAGGAGTGCAAATGCAACCCAAGGACTGTGGGTTGCTGTGATTCAGGACTGAAGGAAATACTACATTTCAACTGGAGTTAATGCAAATGAAGATGTGATTCTCCCCCAACCTCCACTCCCCGTATCCAGTATCATGGACCCCATAAGTCTAGTGAACTTTGTACAGATTCAATCAGCTCAACATTGCCCTATGAAACTCTTACCGAGTGCTTAGTTCATGGAAAGTGCCCAATAAATATTAGCTTGTAAGACATCTAACAGAATATGGCCAATGTGCAGTGTGTGGATATAGTCTTTCATTCAGTCCGGAAATATGAAGAACAAGAGAATAATTCCTGCCCTTGGGGTGATGGGCATGTAAACAGACACTTAAACCAAGCCACTAACATAGCAAAAGAAAATAAGGGATATTTTTTTAATGACCTTGGAGTAAGGAAGGCCTTTCTAGTCATGACTCAAAATTCAGAAGCCACGAAATAATAGATACATTACACAGAAATATAAACATCCTACATGGCAAAAATAAATCATGAGCAAAGCCACCCTGGTGGCTCAGATGGTAAAGAATCTGCCTGCAATGCAAGAGATCTGGGCTCAATCCCTGGGTTGGGAAGATCCCCTAGAAGAGGACATGGAAACCCACTCCAATATTCTTGTCTGGAGAACCCGCATGAACAGAGGAGCCTGGCGGGCTACAGACCATGGGGTTACAAAGAGTCAGAAATGACTAAGCAACTAGTACTTTCACTTTAAAGTTATAAAACAGATGACAAAAGTGGGGGAAATATCTGCAGGTGTATTACAAAAGACTAAAGAGCTCCCAGGATTCAATTTTGTATTTTTAAAAAAAAATCAACGAGAGAAGAATGAGCACATGAGAGGAACACATAATTCAAGGACGAGGAAATCGAATGCCAATTTAAACATGTATAAAGAGGCTCAGCCTGACTCAAAGTAAGAGAAATTCAAATTAAAAGTGGATCAATATACCATTAGTTTTACCCATCAGATGGGAAAAAAAGTGGAAAGTTTGGAAAAATACTCCTTTGGTGAGGCTGTGTGGAAACAGACACTCTTCCACATTGCTAAGAAACATTTAAATTGATAGAACTTTTGGGGGTTTGGAATTATCCATCAAATTTACAAACACATAAACTCTCTAATTCAGCAGTTCCCCTTAGGGGGATTTATCCTTTAGATACCCTTGCATACTTGGAAAATGGTATTATAGGTTCAAGGTCATTTGGCACATTGCTATTTATATTAGCAAGAGGCTGGAAACAAACTGAATGTCTACCAAGAGGAGAAGGAATAAATAAATTAAGAGCGTTGTGGTCTTGTGTCTAAAAGCTACGCAAGTTGAGTTCAAATCCTGGGTCGGCTACTTACTATCTGAATACCAGTTTCCTCATCTATAAAACAGAGGTAACAGTAACACCTACCTGAAGGACTGTGGTGGGGATTCAATGGGTTAATGTTACGTGAGGAGCTGGAAACAATGTCTGGCGCCTGTCACAGAGGGGCTTTGGAAAGGCGGATTGAAAAGGGTCAGGTAACCTTTTATTTCTTTGATTAAGGAAGAGTTGATTTACAGTATCGTACAAGTTTCAGGTGTACAACATGCGTGTGCTTAGTCACGTCTGACTCTGTGCGACCCTGTGGACTGTAGCCCGCCAGGCTCCTCTATCCATGGGATTCTCCAGGCAAGAATACCGGAGTGGGTTGCCATATGCTCTTGTAAAAACATGCCCCTTTCCTTCAGAGTACAGAGGTCAATTCTAACTAAACATTCCTTTGTGTGATTATTCAATTCACACCTGGCTCCTCCCACAACATTATGAATTCTATGAGGGGAAGGGTGGAATGGTGTCTGATTTTCACTCATGAGGGCATCCCAATGGCCAGCATAGAGCCTGGTTAGAAAGAAGGCACATATAAATATGCTGCTATGGTTTGAATGTCTGTGTCACCGAAAATTCATGTGGTAAAATTCCAATCCCCCAACATGAAGGTATTGGGGGCTGGGACCTTTGGGAGGTGCTTAAGCCATGAGGGTGGAGCCTGGGAAGTCTGAGATAAAGTCACCAGCACGGTCACCTTCTTGTGAGGCGCCTCTTCCTGGCTCAGAGCCGGCCCCTTCTTTTATAAAAGACACACCAAAAGGATCCCTCGTCCCATCCACCACATGAGGCCACAAAAAGAAGGGGCCAGCTGTGAACCAGGAAGAGGGACCTCACAAGAAGGTGAGCACACTGGTGACTTTATCTCAGACTTCCCAGACTCCAGAACTGTGAGCAATAAGTTTGTTTGTAAGCTACCCAGTCAGTAGTATTTGCTGTGGCAGTCCAAATGGATGAAGGCATATGTGTTAGATGCACGGATGAAACCGATGCAGGGGTAGAGATGACTCCCAGCTTCTAGCTGGAGTGACTGAGTGGCATCATCTGTCGAAAACCACAGGGAGAGAAGCCGAGCCGATGGGAAGATGAGTGCACGTGGGTAGGCTAAGCTGTGGTGTGCCTGACACATTCAGGAAGAGATGCTGGAGTGAACTACGTGAAAAGCAATCTCCTAAGACTAAGGGCTGCCAAGGGCAACTTCATGGCCATCACAGCACGGGCTGGTAGCTAAATTGTGTAAGCATGTGAGACCACAACAGGACTAGCAGAGCAAGAGGTGAGCCCAGAACAGAACTCTAGGGAAATCAACATCTCAGAGGACAGAGAACTCCTGCAAGAGACTTGGGAAGGCATAGATGGTGAGATGGGGATGGAGTGGGGGGTGGGTACTGGAAGCCCTGAGAGTAGAATATTCCAAAAGGGAGTGGTCAACAACGTCCAGTGTAGCAAAGAGTGCAGGCAGGATAAAGCCTGAGAGACGGTCACCACATTTGGTCACATAGTTGTTGGAAATCTTTAGAAGAGCTGTTTCCATAAAGAGGTGGGCAGTGAGGTAGACATCTGATGGTGATGTTCTGATGAATGAAAATGAGAGGAAGGCTCATCAGATGTAAACAAGTGTCACTCAAAGTTATGTCCTATTCATGACATGATTTCAAGTGGTAAATAGACAAACATTTCTTTAACTTAAAAGTGATATATTTAAAGTGTATTAAAATAGGACTTCCCTGGTGGTCCAGTGGTTAAGAATCTACCTGCCAATGCAGGGGACATGGTGTCAATCCCTGGTCTGGGAAGATGCCACCTGCCGTGGAGCAACTAAGCCCATGCGCTGCAACTACTGAGCCTGCAGTCAAGAGTCCATGAGTTGCGAGTACTGAGTCCACGAGCTGCAAGTACTGAGTCCACGAGCTGCAAGTACTGAGTCCATGAGCTGCAAGTACTGAGTCCATGAACTGCAAGTACTGAAGCCCGTGCACCCTAGAACATGTGTTCTGCAGCAAGACAAGCTACCTCAATTCGAAGCCTGCACACTGCAACTAGTGAAAGCCCAGGCACAGCAAGTGAAGACTCGCCACAGCCAAAAATAAATAAACAAAATTTTAAAAGGTGTATTAAAATAGATAATCAGTGTACTGAATCCAGGATTTCACAGAGTATCAAGCTTCTCTTAAAAACAAATATATCTTAGGAAAAAATTAATAGGTTTAATATTACATACATAACAATACAGGTAAATACATGGATAAGGCAAAAAATATTATGTCCTAAGAACGGAAATTTAGGAAATATTGTTTGGACTACTTTATGATGTGAGGGGAGGATAAAAGATATAGTTGTGTGGAGTTAAAGTTTTTTAGACTAGGGGAGACTTTAGTATACTGAAAAGCCAGTAGTGAAGCACTGAAAATCCAGGCACTGATAAACACGTGACCAATTGAGGGATAGAGGTTCCAGAGGAGGTGGAAGGGATGCAAAGGAACAACAACCGGGTGTGACCAGCCATGGCCACGAGCAGGAGGAACACCACTCCCTCCAAGATCGGAGGGAGGAACGTAAGGATGGGTGTGGGTAGAGTGGAGAGAAGTGGTTGAGGGAATTCCCACCCGAAAATCTCTTATTTCCCCAGTCATTTGTTGGGAGAATATCTACTGAGAGTGGAAAGGACTGGAAGTTTGGGGAGGGAGGCAAAGCTTTGTCCCAAGATTTCTGAGGTCAGTGTGTAGACAGAGTGAGTGCGTGATGGTGCTGACAGCACAAGTATAATAGAGATCGTGGAATTTCACCCCCAAATCTCAAAGAGTTGAGAAGTTTTCTCACGAGACTAACAGTAGGCACTGGGATTGGACACTAATCTGAGCGCAAAGGACAAGGGAGTGAGACATGCTCAGAAACTGGTAAAGGGAAAGTTCCAGTAACTTGTCATGGTGGTACAGCTGATTTGGAGAAAAGGGGAGGTTGGAAGAAGCACAGATTTGGGTCAAAGAAAAGGACATAAACGCTTATTATCTCGGAAGAGTTTTAGGGGAAAGCAAGGTCCTGAAGGGGGCAAAGAAGTCACTACAATTAACAAGCTCACACATGGAGAAGCTGGGGGTGGGATGAGCAGTCCTCACCAGAAGGTTCTCAGGATGCTGGCTAGAGCTGTATTGAAAATAGTGAGAGAGCCATGGGCCAAAGGTAGCTAGGAATGCAGGGGAAGTGACCAAGAGGTTCAAATGGTGGTGGTAATCAAAGAAAGAGGTAAAGAGGATGGGAAAGAAAAAAGCACCCACACATAAGGCAGAGACGAAATAATGGTCTGGAAGAGACAGTGGAGAGATGGGTGGCATATGGGGCTGAGCAGAGACAACAGCCTCAGTTAGAGGGTTTCAGGCAAGAGATGGGAGGACTTTGTGTTTTGTGAAGAGCTGAGGGTGGGGTTATAAAACATGTAGTTCCACATTTCAGAGCTGACAGGAAAGGAAACAGAAACAAAGAGTGGGGCTGGAGGAAGGAGGAAGAAAAGAGCAGTGTGGACAGGAGAGGTCATGTTTACTACAAAGGTGCCTTATGGCTGTAGCAATGAGGAGAGAGAGATTCCCATTAAGCAGGACCTTGCCTTTCAGGGACACAGGGCTCCTTGGCATGGGGAGTACTGGAGAGGAGAGATAGTCTGGCCTTTAAAAACTTCTGAACCACTTATTTCTAGAAAATTACAAGACTTCTGTTAGGGAAGAGAAGACCCAAACTCTCAGCTTTTTGATTTCCAGGAAATCCTCTTCCCCCTGTTCACTCCAGTCCCATGGCCCCTCTGCAAGGACTACATCAGGCCCGTTGTAAGGTGAAACAACATCAGGAAATCCAGATGTTTGCCCCAAATGCTCATGATTTCCCCCAAGTGAACAGCAGATGGCAGCAAAGAGCCAGAAAGGAAGCCGAGAGCACACAAGAACCCAGAAATGGTAAAGCAGGGAAGGTAGAAAGGCTTCAGAAATCCTATGACACTCTCAGTTGTGTCTGTCCTCTCAAACAGGCACTCCTTGTGGAAGGACTGGGCCTGTCTGGTTCGTCTGTAATTCCCTGGCACAAATCCTCTGCACACAGTAGGTGTTAAACAAGCACAGGCATACGTCGGAGTTACTGCAGGTTCGGTTCAAGACCATTGTCATAAGGCAAGTCATATGGATTCTTTGGTTTCTCAGCACATATCAAGGTTACGTTTATACTATACTGAAGAACTAAAGAGCCTCTTGTTCAAAGTGAAAGAAGAGAGTGAAAAAGTTGGCTTAAAACTTAACATTCAGAAAACTAAGATCATGGCATCTGGTCCCATCACTTCATGGCAAATAGATGGGGAAACAATGGAAACAGTGACAGACTTTATTTTGGGGGGCTCCAAAATCACTGCAGATGGTGACTGCAGGCATGAAATTAAAAGATGCTTGCTTCTTTGAAGAAAAGCTATGACCAACCTAGACAGCATATTAAAAAGCAGAGACATTACTTTGCCAAGAAAGGTCCATCTAGTCAAAGCTATGGTTTCTCCAGTAGTCATGTATGGATGTGAGAGTTGGACTATAAAGAAAGCTGAGTGCTGAAGAACTGATGCTTTTGAACGGTGGTGTGGGAGAAGACTCTTGAGAGTCCCTTGGACTGCAAGGAGATCCAACCAGTCCATCCTAAAGGAGATCAGTCCTGAATATTCATTGGAAGGACTGATGCTGAAGCTGAAACTCCAATATTTTGGCCACCTGGTGTGAAGAACTGACTCACTGGAAAAGACCCTGATGCTGGGAAAGACTGAAGGTGGGAGGAAAAGGGGACGACAGAGGATGAGATGGGTAGATGGCATCACCGACTCAATGGACATGAATTTGAGTGAACTCTGGGAGTTGGTGATGGCCAGGGAGGCCTGGCGTGCTGTAGTCCATGGGGTTGCAAAGAATCGGACATGACTGAGCAACTGAACTGATACTGCAGTCTGTTAAGTGTGCAATAGCATTATGGCTTAAAAAAAACAATAAACTATTTTCTAACAAAGATATATACATTGCTTTTATGTTTTACACAAAACATGCCTAGCACAGCATCCTGCACACAGAAAACACTCAATGAAAAGCAGGCATTGATGGTTATACTGTGCTTGTTATTACCGTTACTATTATTACAGCCTCTTTTCAAGGCCAGGCACCAGAGGAGAAGGGAAAGGCTCAGGGACAGTGTGTGAATGCACAAATTGGATCTAACAGAGTGTGTATGTATAAATTTGAATCCCTTTCTTAGCTTGGTTCCCCCAAACAGTGCAGCTATAGATTCACTAGAAGGCTGCAGTGGAGTCAGCCTCTTCTAGAAAGTGTAGCTTCCCAGATGGGATTTTTTGAAGAGGTGGGGGAGGTAAAGGCTGCTATCAGACCACTCTGACTCAGTCAACCAACAGACTTTTATAATGCCTCAGAATACAAATAGTTTTAACTACTATCTGTGCACATTTGGTCAGAACTTGTATCCCACACCTCAGGAACCATGAGTGGTGGGGGTCTGGAGGCCTGGGACAGCTTCCTGTCTGGTTCCCTTCAGAATGACTGTACCTCTGAGACTTACATATTATTAGGAAGCTCTTTCCTGAGAAATGGCATAGGTCACCTGGATATGGAAAGTCAGACTTCTCCTAAAGCTCAGTCAGGAAAAAGGGTGTGTTTAGAGCAAATTAAAAAGAAGTGCTCTTTGACAATGTGAGCCCCCATGTGGCAGCACAGGTAAAAACAGCCTCAAAGAATAGAGCTAGAAGACTCCTAATTGACAGAAAGCAGGGAGTCTTGACTCCATGGAGAGCAACAGTTTCCATCCTCCTACATGACCCCCAGTTGATGGGTACTTAAGGCTCCCTCGTGCTGGGAGTTCTTAAAAATTTGCTAGAATTCCTGAGTTAGAGGAAGCACAACTTCCAAACCATCTCCCAGAAGGCTTTAGAGTCCATGTGGCCTCATGGAATTTTTAATGTGATAGAAATGAAACCCCTGCTGCCCTGGGTGAGGTTAGTCTCCCAGCAAAGTCCCAGGAACCAAGATAGAGAGGCTGGTGGCTCAGACTAGAAGAGGTTGACTTCCAGGTATGGGGCCTTTCGGGAAGGTCAGAACATTAAGAAGGGGGTGGGGTCTCACAACTAGTGTAGAATGAGTGAACTCCCCTTTCCTTCAGTCTAACCCAACAGAAGGAGGGGATCATTTAAGGGTCGTTGTGAGGTCACAAACAGATCAGCCTCTTGACCAGGTCGGTGGTCTCTCCCTTTGATCAAATGAAGGTTTCCATGGTCTGTTTTACATGAAGGTCGCTGCTCCTTCACCAGCCTTTTCCCTTAATCCCATAATCCCAAGTTCCTGGACATCTTGCCCCTTTCAGTATCTTTTCTGCTTCAGAGAGGATGGATATAATGAGCAAAAGCACAAGGTCCCTCTACCCTCTGCTGCACGCTGAGGCAGGGAGAAGGCAAGAGCAGAAGTGAGTGACAGAGTGTGGGCAAACTCTGTCCATGCAAGCCCAAGGCCACCACGGACAAACAGCCTGAGGCCTCGGCCCTGGGACAGGCTGTCAGTGGCCCTGAGCTCACACACACAAAGGATGAGAAACCACCAGGCTCTTTGCAGGCCTCATCTGTGCCCATTTTCCCACTGCCTGGTCTCTGGCATGAAACATGCTGCAGAGACTCAGTCAGGGAGCACCTCAGGTTTCTGATAAGACACCTAACAGGTTGTGACCCCCCCCCCCCAACCAAACAGAAGAAGAGAAGGTAGGTGTGGAGCTGGCACAGGGATGGGCTTTGCTGGCCTTACCTCCTTTCCAAAGCAGGTAGATGGGCACCACGTAGAGCATAACATGCTGAATGTAGTAAATCTCCAATTCAAAGGGGAGCTGTAAGGACAGGAGGGAGAGGTGTTTCAGAGCAGGAAGCACTCATTCTAAGAGATTCTCGAGTTGAATGCCTGCCCTCCTCTCAAGGACCCACAGCTTAGCAATCCCACACACTTCAACCAGTTCAACTTCCTTCACAATTAGAGAAGAAACAATGAAATGACTATACCTATGGCCTAGGCTGGTTTCCCAAAGTTTATTTTGTAGAGACAGTACTTGAAAAATGCTCCACTCAGGGTGGTTAAAAATTTAAGAAAGGTTAAGTACAATCTATCTCCTCCTCCCTTGGAAATTCACCATGTAGGTTAGTGGTAGATTAAGGACCTGCAAGTAAGAAGACTGCTTAACATTGTTTGTTTGGCATTTCCTAAACTTGTTTAGCCAGTGCATTTGTTTAAAAAAAAAAAAAGCACTTAGTGTTCTGCAGAATATACTTGAAGAAACACAGCCTTACATCACTTCCTGCTCCTACTGAATAGCTGGTGAACTACTTAAAAGTTTATGTCTCATTGGACAAGAAGAACATACAGGGTAGGATTTATTATTCCCAGTTTCCAGATTTAAAGGTACTGATTGCCAAGTCTGGTTAAGTCTCGATCCAAGAATAAAGAGTTTCTCCACTGGATACTTGGGGTCAGTCCAGGGTTAGCCCTAATTTTGGGCAAAGACTAAGCAGCTGGGCCAATTCTGGCATGTCTTGCCAAAAAAGTTATCCCCACCCTCCATCCAACCAACATGCTCATTCATTCACTCTTGCTTCCCATTTTGCTCAAAATGGAAGCTCTAAATTACCAAAGTGGAGTGTGCTTTCAACCTGGCACGGGGACCGTGCTTCAGCGCTTGGCAGCGGGTGGAGAGTGGAAACAGCTGGGCAGCTAACTCAATTCCGGGAAAAGAACTGCAGCCGCTGGCGAGAGGCCTGGCCTCCAGGGCTTACACAGCCCTACACACACAGACACACACAGATACACACACCCCCCACCAAGGGGAAGCCCAAGGAAACAAGGACACCCAATGCAATGATCAGCTGCCTCCCTACGAGCGAGCACAGAACCAAGCCTGTGAGCTCATGAGAGGACCCAGTTCTGGGCTCCCCATGCCCAGGAACCCAAGGCCTTGTGCCAAGGAGTGAAACTAAAAGATGGCAGAGCTCCCAGACTGGGAGCTGGGAGGACTGTGGACCCTGGCTCTGGCTCCTGAAAATAAAACCCACGCAGAAGGAAAATTTCCCACTGACCCAGATGATTATTTTGTACTCAAGGAAATGTACAATCCCAGAAAAAGAAACAAGGTTCCCAGTGGGTCTGCAGAATAGGGTCGTGGGGTTTCACAGTGAGTGAGCACCACCAGCAGGAGCTAACTTTGGACGCCTAAGAGGTCCACGGGGGACCCTCAGAGCAATGTGGTCTGGGATCACCCTACTATCAATAAATTAACTGACTTGATTGCAGTCCCACAGAGAGCAGGCAAAAGTTTTGGGAAGGCTCGACTCTCTGACTGTTAAGCCGAATCTTCAGGTGTCTAAGTGACTAGAGCTCTTCCTGAAATGGGGTCTGGGACTGCAGGCTGCTTGCCCACTGCAGGGAGCAGAAAACCGGGCAGAGGGCCGGCAGCTCCGGGTCCCAGCCAGGTCTCCAGGCAGCACCCCTGCTTAACTCCCAGACTCAAGCATTATTTACCCACCTGGACTCACGGGGCCCCCTGACTTCCCCTCCCTCACACCCCTTCTGGAAAGCAGACTCCCCACCTGCACGTCCAGAGAGGCAGGTCAGCACTGTGGCCACAGCACAGACTCTGGAGTCCGTCAAAGCCCTGTTCTCGATTTGATTCTGCCGCTTAATAGCTCCATGGCCTTGGGCAAGTCAGTTAACCTCTCTACCCCACTTCTGGCACTGGTAAAATTGAAATGAGAGCGTTGTAAAAATAAATTTTTGAACAATTTTACTAGAACAAACATTTGTAGAGTCCCTATTGTGTGCCAGGAACCACTAAGCAATTTGTTCACTATCAGTTCACCTATTAATTCACCTGTGCTGCTCCCATTAACTCCATTTTAGAGATGAGAAACTGAGGCACAGAGAAGTTAAGAGAACTTAGCCAAAGGCACACAACTACTTGGTGACGCAGCCCAGATTCAAAGCCAGGCGGGCTGGCTCTAAGTTTCCAGTCTTAGCTTGTAGACTCTGCTACCCCACACCCTGCTCCTTCCCTCCCACAAGAACGCTAACACCTGGGACATACGCAGCATCGCAAGGGAGATGCGCAGGGGCAACGGGGGTGCGCAGTGGAAAGGAGACCCTGGTAACAAGTGGAGAGGTAACAGAAGCACGTTAGGAACAGCAGGATCAGCAATTGTCCTTCACCTGGGGACAAGGCCCAGTCCCTCCCTGTTCACAGGATCCCCACCCTCATGGCCTGCTCTGCCCCATGTGGAAACAGGCTCCACATCACACAGTGGCCAAGCTTGGCCTCCAAAACAGACCTCCCAGCACCCACTCGAGCTCTGGAGACATGTCAGTCACAGATCTCAGCTGGGCTGCCCAGGAGACTGCCCCCGTCAACAGTGTCTTTCCTGCCTGCTTCTCCTCCTATTCCAAGAGTTCTCTACCTCAGAAGGCCACAGAGAGTGTTCAACTAGGTGTGGGCACCACTGACAGCCAAGGCCAGGGAGAGGAACAGAAGGGGATGAAAGAGAAGGAGAGCAACGTTAGAAAACCATAAAGTGGCAGGAAGAAGAGGGCTGAAGGCAAGCAGGAAGCTAGCTACCAGTGGTCCTTTAATAACAAAGAATATTTAGAAAGTACTTGTGTGCCATGCCCTGTGTTAAATGCTTAAAATGTATTATCTCACTTAATTATTGTAAGGTTCCTGTGAAGCAGGGATTATGGTCATCCCCATCAGACAGATAAGGAAACTAAGGCACAGAAAGGTTAAATAACATCCAAAGAAGAAGAGGCAGAGCAGCGATGGGGATAAAGGACATACAGCAATTGAGCAGAAAAAAGGCAGCTTGCTTTACAGAGCACCAAACCTGAGCCCAGGAACTTTGTCATGGAGTCTCCCCTTTCTGTTTTCCCCATTTGATAAACATTCTCTCTAAAATGTCATACTTCCCCCAGAAGTTCTATTTGGCTAATTCATCTCTGCCCTCTAGAATGGACTTCTGGAGCGCCACTCTAATGTACATATCAGCTGTACATGTCCTTTTTAGCTGGGGGATTCCCAGGGCTTTAGACAAAATGTCCTATCATTGCAGTTGAAAGCCAAAGGCAATAAAAACGTTTTCAGCTACATAGGTTGTAACGTCCTTCTCATGTCCAAGTCAACACCTTTTTTTTTTTTTTCTTTTTTTAAGAATTAAAAGAGCAGGCAGGTAAAGTTCTCCAGGCTTCTGGAGTCAAATTGCCTGAAACATGAAGTGCATGGGCTCCATCCATGGAGAGATCTGGGGCCTCCTTCCTCCAGACCTTCCACCCTGACAGCCACACACCCACACTCTGCTGTGGAGATGACCCACCCCCGTGTGCCCTATGTCCCTGGTTACTTTTGCAACCATAAGAAGCCCAATACTCCCAGGTCACCAGCCAATGCATGAACTCTAATCCCCACATGGCTTTCCATAAATTCCCAAATCCAAGACCACCTTCCACTGCTCCCCAGTGCTTGAAATCCCTCCCCTCTATCCTCTGGAACCCACTAACTATCATTTGCAAAGCCCCTCTGTCTTCAAACTCTTTTCTGAGCAGTCAGTTCCTTCACCTTCTTACTTTGATGAAAACCTGGCCCTTTCTCTGAGGACATGGCTATCTCTACAGTCCCCTCAAGTTTGCTTTCCCTCCCATGTCGCCTTGTAACCCTGGGCCAAGAAGACTCCTGTCTGCTCCCAGAACATTCTCTCTACCTTCTTCCTAACCACTCCCTGGGTCTGAACCTCATGTTATCAGACTCTCCCACCCTCTACTGTTCTTGTTGTACTCATCCTATGGACCCTTCCTTCTTGCTGCTTTCCAATCTGCCTTTGTCAAAATTTCTGTGTTTTCAATATTTAGCAAATACCAGTCTGTAATGCTTTGACCTCCACTCCCCTCGAGTTTTCACCTCCATCTCATCTCAGCCCTTTATTCCCATGGTCACACCCGCCACTACCAACACCTGCAGCCCTTCCGTAAACTCTATCATGCACTCTACTCTCCAACCAACACCACCAGTCCACCCAACTCACTCCACGCCCCCTCACATCCTCCAGCTTCACTGGGACCTACATCTATTGACCCTACCACTGTTTTATTGGGCCTCACAAGCTCATGTCCTCACCTCTTTACTTGCCCATCACTCCCTTCCGTATGTTCTAAACCCTTTTCCCTACTTGCCTTGAAAAACCATATTCCTGGTTAAACTGAACTCTCTGCCTTCATGCTCCTCTGCTATGCAAGTAAGCATCGTTGGAGAACTAGATCCCACATGCCACAACTAAAGATCCTACATGCCACAACTAAGACCTGGCAGAGCCAAAATAAAAATACGTTTTTAAAAAAGACTGAAATTCTAGCCCCATCATTTAGTTGCTATGCACTTTTGGGCCAATCACAATCTTGTAAAACAGGAATGACAATAGTACCTACCTCATCAAGTTGGGATAAAATTTGGTGAAATAATGCATGGCGAGCTCCCAGTCCAGTGCTAGAATATTATATATATATATATATATATATATATATACACTCAATAAATGCTAGCTGTTGTTATCATCCTCCTCTTCAACATCAATGCAGCCAGTGAGTAGTGAAACCAGGATCTCAACTCTGGCTCACAAGACTAATGCCAAGTTTCTCTGGGTCAAAAGTTGGAGCTCATTTCATCCCATTATTCCACCCTGGCAAGAGCCTCCAGCAAGAGATGGTGACCAACATGGGCCAGCCCACAGCCCTAAGCCACAAATCACTATTTCATCAGATGACTGCTAGGATAACTTTAGTTGCCACCTCAATTCATTTTTGGGCCCACCTTTAAGTGACTTTCTCTTGGAGACTTCTTTATTTCTCAAAGAAATTTCAACATTGCTCTCCTCTTCTCACCCATGACAGTCCCATTCTTACACTCAGCGAACCAATTGGAAAAAAAAAAAAAAAAAAACATTTACTGAGACACTCCCAGGTGGCAGGTAATGTGTCCAGTTCTGGATATGCAGCCATGATGAAGACATAGTCCCTGTCCTACAAGAGTTCACAGTCTAGTTGAGAAAGCTCACAGACAAAGGGAGAAGGTCAGCACAGCAGAATAGCATGGAGGGAACTGTAGATCAAGCATTGGATTTGGTCTGATTTTTTTCTTTAAAAGTTAAGGGACGGTCCTGTACGATGTGCAAGGGATACTGGTAGAGGCAGGCAGACCAGTTAGCAGCTGGCAATAGCAATATCAAAATGAAGCTTGAGGGACTTGCCTGGTGGTCCAGTGGTTAAGAATCTGCTATGCAATGCAGGGGACATGGGTTCTATCCCTGATGGGGGAACTAAGATCCCACCTACCTGGGAGCGACTAAGCCCACGCACCACAACTGCTGAAGCCCACATGCTACAACTAGAGAGTTCGTGCTGCAACGAAGATCCCACATGGTGTAAATAGGACCCAATGCAGACAAATAAATGAGTATTTTTTAAAAATCAAACTTGGAGGCAGAGACAGCAAGAGAACATAGGACGGGAAGGTTTGAGAGAAGGTAAGGAAGTTGAATCACCAGAACTAAGTAACTGATATGGATGGGGGTACACAGGAGTAAGAGGTGAAAGAGACTCCCAGGCTGATGGCCTAGGTGGCTGGTGGGGTGGCGGAGCTTCTCTCTAAGCTGGGGACTACAATCAAGGAAGCAGGTTGGAGGAAGAGAGGCATAAGAAAACAAAGTGAGACCAGGCTGAATTTGTGAACCCAGTAGGAAAACCTGGTGGAAATGCTCATCAATCAGTGGGAATATGGGTCTGGATCTCAAGGAGGCTGGAGAAGATGAGAAGAATTGAAAGGCAAATGATATACACATATGTAAAACACAAACACAAAAAAGGATGAAATTCTAAAAGGCAATAAAAAGGCTGATATTCTCTTTACACACCCCAATACAACACCTTATGCAGCCCACTCTACAGACCCCTGGTTCATGGTATTCTTTCAAGGGTGAATGGGTGGCAAGAAATGGATGTCGTAACTCCAGGGGGTATCAATAGAATTGGGAGAGACCTGAACATAGTTACAGATGAAGGGAAGGAGCCAGTGGGAGATGCAAGATGAGGAAGCAAGAAGGGCAGGAGGCATTGGATGGTGACAGGTGCTGGAAGTGAGCAGGAGGGCTGGGACCCAGAGCACATGGAGATGAGGAGGGAAGGACAAGTTGAAGTGAGAACAGCTGAAAGAGGTAAGGACATGCTGGGAGTAGAAGTGGCTCATGACCCAGGGGGTCCCACTACCTGGCTGGGAACTTGTGTTACCAAAGGATCCATGGCTGCTGATGAAGTGCAGACTGAAGATGGTTGATTACAAAGAGAGGACCCTGGTCTCAACTCAGCCCCAGACTGCAGCCTCTCCAAAGAAATCAGGGGATCAAATCGGATCACTATATGGTCTGAATGCCTGTGTCTCCCTCAAATTCATGTCCGATGGGATGGTATTAGGAGGTGGAGCCTTTAGGAGGAGATTAGGTCATGATGAAATCAGAGGCCGAGAGCTCCCTTACCCTTCCCACCCTGTGACCCAGAAGAGGGTCCCCACTTGACTCTGCTGGTACCTGGATCTCAGATTTCCAGCCTCCAGAACTGTGAGAAATTTCTGAGGTATAGAAACCACACAGTTCATGGCATTTTCCTATAGAAGCCTGAACAGACTAAAACAATAGTCTGCCTTCAAGGGAAAAGGCTGCAGCCTTTGGTAATGTTCCAGCCAACCAAGCTGGGCTTTGAAACACTTTATCTTCATTAACTGACCACAGACTTTGACTGTGGCTACTGGTGCTGCAAATTCCTTGGGACTAAATACCACTTGTTAGAGGAGCCCCAAAAGGAATGCCCGCAACCTAAAATCAACCACAATGCATTCACAGAAGAGAATACCACGCTGCTATGAAAAACAACAAGGTGCCCTGACAAACACTCAGAGAAATCCAAATCTGGAACATTCTGCAAAATGACTGGCCCAGACTCATCAAAATGTCAATGTTATGAAGGAGAGGGTGTGGTGGGGGGGGGGGGGACTGTCCCTAGACTTTCAAAAAGTAAAATTAACAAAACCTGATGAGATACACAATCAAAACCAAACATGAAAGTCAACTTGATCCTGATTTTAAAAAGAAAAGTAAAAAAAGACATCCTTGGAATGAGTTGGGGAAATTTGAATAGAAATAGCTTATTAGATAAAGCAGTATTACAGAATGCTGATAGTTTTGTTGAGTGTGATTATGGTATTGTGGATATACAAGAAAATGTCTTTTTCCTTGAGAGCTGCAGGCTGAAGAATTTAGAACTGAAGTGTCAAAATGTCCACAATCTGGGGGGAAATGATTCAGCAAACATAAACAGAAAAACAGAGACAGTGAATAAGGAAAACCGGCAACTGTCAAATCTAGCTTGAGGGTATATAGTCATTGTTCATTATACTTTTGTGTTTCAACTCTTCAGGATGTTTGAAAATTTTTATAATAAAAAGTTGGGAAAATTTTTTTAAAGTAAGTAAACTTAAAGAAGGTAAATCTATATGAACTCATATGGCAAAGTAACAAATACTTGCATATATGAATAAAGCTGTATACATAAAGATGTTCACTGCAACATTATTTGTGATAACAAGAAGTATCTAATAACAGAAAAGCTAACTGACTGTCCACCGGTAGCTGCTGCTGCTGCTGCTGCATCGCTTTAGTCGTGTCCAACTCTGTGTGACCCCATAGACGGCAGCCCACCAGGCTTCCCGTCCCTGGGATTCTCCAGGCAAGAACACTGGAGTGGGTTGCCATTTCCTTCTCCAATGCATGAAAGTGAAAAGTGAAAGCGAAGTCGCTCAGTCGTGTCCGACTCTTAGCGACCCCATGGACTGCAGCCTTCCAGGCTCCTCCATCCATGGGCTTTTCCAGGCAAGAGTACTGGAGTGGGGTGCCATTGCCTTCTCCACCACTGGTAGAAGAGTCATCAAAAAAAAAAAAAAAAAAATACTCTGGAAGACTAACTCTGCAACCACTTACAAAAAAGGAGGTATAACCATTTATAGGCAAAACTGAGCAAATCTATTGACCAAAGCACGATCCTTTTTGTAGAAGAAAAGGGGCTGATTAGTTTTTGTACTTTTATGATTTTTTTTTTGATGTGGACCATTTTAAAACTCTTTATTAGATCTGTTACAATACTGTTTCTGTTTTTTATGTTTTGGTTTTTTTGGCTGTGAGGCAAATGGGATCTTGGCTCCCTGAGTAGGAATCAAACATGCACCCTGTGCATTGGATAGGCGAAGTCTTAATCCCTGCACTGACTGCCAGGGAAATTCCAGTCTTCGTACTTTCAGATGTCTGTCAATGAATACAAAAAGGACTGGGATGATATTTACCAAACTGAGCAGGGGAACAGGACTGGGGAGGACAGGCTGGCACAGGGACGGGGAGACTTAGACTTGGTTTCTAGATATTTGTATAGTTGGATTTTTATGTGTTCATTTATTAATCATGTAGCTAAAAGTTTAAAAGTCAAAAAAAGAAAAGGTCAAAAGAGTAATGTACCTCTTAGCAGCAATTACCTCTGGGGAGTAGGCAGGGAGAACTTTCGTGTTATAGTCTTATCTCTCTATTGCAGGAATCCTTAATCAAGAGGTTGCATTAAGCTATTACGGAGACGGGGATAAGAACTCCCTCTCTTAGAGTATCTGAATATGTTCTAGACCCCTCACAAGTTCCTTGTTTTCACTTTATCTTCCCTTGTGACCCAACTCCTACCCCCAGTACAGACAAGCTACCCATGGCCCTACCAGGCACGTGGAACTTCATCTTACACTCAAGGTCTGATGTGGACCATAAAGAAGGCTTAGCATTGAAGAATTGACACTTTTGAACTGTGGTGCTGGAAAAGACTCTTGAGAGTCCCTTGGACTGCAAGGAGATCAAACCAATCAATCCTAAAGGAAATCAACCCTGAATATTCATTGGAAGGACTGATGATGAAGCTGAAGTTGCTAGTCACCTGATGCGAAGAGCCAACTGATTAGAAAAGACCCTGATGCTGGGAAAGATTGAAGGCAGGAGGAAAAGGGGATGACAGAGGATGAGATGGTTAGATGGCATCACCAACTCAATGGACATGAGTTTGAGAATACTCTGGGAGATGATGAAGGACAGGGAAGCATGGTATGCTGCAGTCCATGGGGTTGCAAAGAGCCAGACATGACTGAGTGACTGAACGCCAACAACAAAGTTCTTGGGCTGGTTTTACAGTTGTTTATAATATTCTCCATGAATAAATAAACATACTTAAGAATAAAATTAAAGCATGCCATGTATGGACCAATGTTGAAATTTGTTACGAATCGAGAATTATAAATATGATTTATTTACAAATCTCTGTCTAAAAGAAAAAGGACAGGGGTTTCATTAAATGACTTGTCCAAGGTCTCAAGGCTGAACCAGAATGTGAACCCAGGCAACTTGGCTCCAGAATGCATGATCTGAACCACTGTTGTCTGTTGTCTATACCAGGCTGTTCCCCGATAGAAAAAAAAAAATGGGGTCTACTATGCAACCTAGACAGCATATTGAACAGCAGAGACATTACTTTGCCAACAAAGGTTCATCTATTCAAGGCTATGGTTTTTCCAGTGGTCATATATGGATGTGAGAGTTGGACTGTGAAGAAGGCTGAGCACTGAAGAATTGATGCTTTTGAACTGTGGTGTTGGAGAAGACTCTTGAGAGTCCCTTGGATTCCAAGGAGATCCAACCAGTCCATTCTGAAGGAGATCAGCCCTGGGATTTCTTTGGAAGGAATGATGCTGAAGCTGAAACTCCAGTACTTTGTCCACCTCATGCGAAGAGTTGACTCATTGGAAAAGACTCTGATGCTGGGAGGGATTGGGGGCAGGAGGAGAAGGGGGCAACACAGGATGAGATGGCTGGATGGCATTACTGACTCAATGGACGTGAGTCTGAGTGAACTCTGGGAGTTGGTGATGGACAGGGAGGCCTTGCGTGCTGTGATTCATGGGGTCACAAAGAGTCGGACATGACTGAGCGACTGAACTGAACTGAACTGAACTGATGAAGCCTGAAGACCTGACCCAACACCTAGCTACCGCGATACAGGCACTAGCCATCCAAGACCCCAGGGGTCTCCGAAGTCCCAAATCCAGATTTACTACTTCTTTAGACTGAGCCAGAGCTCGAATTTCATATGGAAGAAGGAGTGTAGCATTGAGTACACAAGAACGTCCTTCAGGACTTAGAAGTCCAGCCCTGAACATGTCATTTGACTTTCTACTCAAGGATGGAAAGTAAATATTTGCACGGCTCTCTCCACAGAACTCTGCCGAAAGGCTAATGACAGAGATTGTTCAAAAGGTCTACAAAGGAACCAGGGCAGCTCCAAGTCAAAAGACAGTCAGCTTGTATACAGAGGCCAAGCCACAACTGCAGAATGACGGTGCCAGGGCTGGCCTTCCTGCTCGAGGTATGTGACAAGGGGCCCCAAGAGGGCCTTTAGCACCACTGAGAGGAACAAGGCCTCATTCTCCTCCGCCTCGGGTTACAGATTCCACACAGAAAATGTAAGCCATGTAGAGTGGGAGGGAAAAGAGTAAAGGTACTAAACTTCCAGTCCCTCATCTGCCCCAGCACTCTGTGATGCCATCCAGCTCAGTTTAGTGCCTTCAAAGGACTTGAGCATCAGATGGCTTGAAATAAGGCCAACCCCAGACTAGCACTAGAGCAAAGGAAGGGATAAACACATCTGAGATTTGGCTCTTAGCCCAGTAAAACAGCTGGACACTCAGTACCCAGTACTCACTGCCCTCAACCAAACAACCATAGTGTCTGGTTAACATTCTACTCCTTGGGGGCCCTTGTTTGAAGGCAACCAGTGGGCCAGGCAGCCATTTGTAAGGCAGGCTTCCGGACCCTGTTACTTCCAACATGTTCCCCTAACAAGGCCCATCACCTCTGCTACAAGCTGGAGTCAAGTTCAGGAATCTCTTAAGCAAGGGAAGGCAAACGTCACATGTCCCCTTGAGGCATGGGCCTTGAGAAGAGGCCAAGAGATGGTACTAGACCACCTCCTGACATGAGTAGACTCTGCTCACTTCTCTTTCTACTTCTCTCCTGTTTAATTCTCCCATTCTCAATCTCTTCCCAGACTCCGAGACTGCTTCCAGGTTTTCTACAAGCACTGGAGAGCAATAAACTAGTAGCTCCTGGCTAATCTGACACACAGAAGATGTGCAGAATCTTTATTTTCATCACACATTTTTAGAGAAAGCATCTTTTTGACCCAGTGGGATGGGGCCCAACATTTCATATTTCAGCGAGGATCTCGAAGGTAATCTGGATACAGGAGTGCTTAACTTGCAAAAGTCTAAATGACAGGTGTGCATTTACAATATTTTCTACCAGAAATGACAGGCAGTTCCCAGGAAAATGTACTGATAAGGATAATGATGTGACTAGTGTTCAAAACAACAATAAAGATAACAATAATCATCATTAATAATGGCTGGTACACAGAACTTCTCTGCTAGGGACTGTCCTAAGTACTTGTATTAATTAACACAACAACTCTAAAGATAAGAGCTATAATCCCCCTTTTTTGCATGAAGGAATTAAGAGAGATTAAGTAATTTGCCCAAGGTTACTTAAAGAGCCTGGATTTAAGCCAGGCAATCTGACTCCAGAGTCCATGATTTTACCTACTGACCTACATTTACTCTGATGTGTGCTGAGGCCCTATACAGTACAGAGGAAGTCCTTCATTTACAAATGACTCAATGATGCTGGTTTGATCACTTGCTACTGAAACAGTATCCTTTCTCTTCCAACCCCACCATCTGAGCCCAGACCTGGAATGTTCTAATTACATTGCCATGGGAACTAATCAACACTGGAATCTATGTCCATGATCCCCTAGACATCAATGTATTCATTCGTTCAACCAATCAATCAACAAGTACATATTAAGTACCTGCTGCTGCTGCTGCTAAGTTGCTTCAGTCGTATCTGACTCTGTGCGACCCCATAGATGGAAGCCCACCAGGCTCCCCCATCCCTGGGATTCTCCAGGCAAGAACACTGGAGTGGGTTGCCATTTTCTTCTCCAATGCATGAAAGTGAAAAGCGAAAGTGAAGTCGCTCAGTCGTGTCCGACTCTTAGCGACCCCATGGACTGCAGCCTACCAGGCTCCTCCATCCATGGGATTTTCCAGGCAAGAGTACTGGAGTGGGGTGCCATTGCCTTCTCCATATTAAGTACCTACTGTGTATCAACTCTTATATCACGATAAAAATGGTTTCTGCCTTCATGCACTTATGCCTTCCTCATTCCAAATGCTGATTTCTAGGGTTTAGAAAGGCTCAAAAGATGGTTTAAATCAGTGCTCCAAGGCCTCATGGCCACTAATATTAATATTTTGTTAGCTACATGATGGGTTAAATAGCTATCAGATACCTCATAGAACTTAGGACAACAGGAGACAGACATATAGTAGGTATTTATCAACTTATATAGAGATATTTCAGGGGAACACTGAGAACAGATGGCCAAACCAATGAATCATCCTCCTGATGAACATCCTCCTGACTGCCCCAGCAGGAAGGACACAGACATAAGAGAGTTGGAAAACAAGACCCAAACTTCCACTTCTGGTAATAACAAATGCTAGTTAGTACTTAAAAGGATCCATGAGCCCAAAAAGCCACACTTCAGTGTAAAAGTATACTGGAAATACAAATTACTCCACCTCTAATGATAAGGAAAATTCAGTCTCAAATCTTAACGATGAGCTGGAGTAATAGGGGAAGAGAGTAGTTAGTTCCACTAAAACCTTGGAACCACAAGCCAGCCCTCACATGGGTTTACAACCTCAATTTATACAACTTGGGTAATCCAAAAATGCTAGGTTTAGAGTTTTATTTAGCATGATTCCAGACTGGTAGCCCTCAAGCACCTGATAAGAACAAAGACATATCTTCTCTACAGAAATCCAGGACTCAAAACAAAAAAAAATTCCCCCCCCCCACACACAAAAAGTAACGTACAATAAAGAACAATAATAAACAACAGTAATATTTAAAACAAAACCTAAAGAAGCTAAGAACCAGTAAAAACAGAGCTTTAAAGACCTCAGAATAGTTACAGACTATGTTTAGTATATTTGGAAAAAGGAAAAATAATTGAAATTAAAAACTCTTGATAGCTTTAATTTATATGTTTAGATTAGACTGATTAGACAGCTAAAGAGATAAGTGAAATACAGAGCTGAACAAATTGTCCAAAATGCAACTAAGACAAAGAAGTACAAAATAGGAACAAAAAAGATTAAGAGATGTGGAAGACAGAGTAAGAGGAGCTAACATAATTCTATATGTAGTCCTAGAAGAAGAAAAGAGGAGATAGATGCAATAATTGAAGGCAAAATAACTAACAATGTTCAGAAACCTGATGAACACATGTTCACAGATTCAAAAAGTTCAAAGACCCTCAAACAGAATAAGCCAAAACAAATCAACATTGAAACAAATCCTACTAAAACTGCAGAACACCAAAGACAGAAAACCTTAAAACCAATCAGAAAGAAGAGATTTACTTTCCAAGGAGTGAAAGTTAAGACTGACCAATAACTTTTCAAGGCAATGCTGGAAGACAGAATATAGTAAAATTACATCTTCATTGTGCTGGGAGAAAAATAATTATGAACCAAGACTTTTATAGCCCGTGAAAATATCTTTCAAGAATGAATAAGGAAAACAAACATTTTTAGGACAAAAAAAAAAAAAAAAAAAAACCCGAAAAGTTTGTCTTCGATAGATCATCTCTAAAGATAATTCTAAAAGATAAAATTCCAGCAAAGGCAAAGTTGTGTCAAATGGAAGGTGTGAGATGCAATAAAAAATAGCGAGCAAAGTGGTAATTATGTAGGTAAATCTGAATGAACTTTTTTACATAACATAATGTCTTATTTTAAAGAAAACCTAAAATAACACAAATTAAAATACATGACAATATAAGCACATAAGTTGAGGGTAATGAATAGAGTTTAAATATTAAAAGGTCCACAGGCAAAGAATAAAGTTGTAACCCTATTTCACAGCATACATACTCCAAAGAATATACTCAAGAGTAAAAAAACAAACAAAAAAACCTATCAAAAAATGTCTACACAAAGTTATATATGAATTTTCATAGCAGCATTATTCAAAACAGCTATAAAGTGGAAACAATCCAAATGTCTATCAACAGGTAAATGGATTAAAAAAAGTACTATATATCCATACAATTGAATTTTATTAGCCAATATAAATAAATGGCATATTAATAGATGTTACAACATGGATGAATCTCAAAACGTTATGCTAAGTGAAAGAAGCCAAAAACAGAAGGACAAATAAATATTTTCTGATTCCATTAATATGAAATGTCCAGAACAGACCAATCTATAGAGATAGATATTAGATCAGCTGTTACTTAGGACTGGGGGTTGAAGGGGTGGTGGATGTAAGCAGACAGAAAGATGATAGCTAAATAGTACAGTTTCCTTTAGGAGTTGATAAAAATGTACTAAAAGTTAATTGTGATGGCTGCACAATTCTGTGAATATACTTAAAAAACTTTAAATTTCACTCTTTAAATGAGTGAATAAACTCAATAAAACTAGGACCAAAAAAATGTTATAAGATCCTTGTATTATTTGAGAGAAAAGGTCTGACTGATTCTAGCTCTGGATTTCTTTGTTAACATTGGTAGGATAAACATTAAAAAGAAAAACCCAATAACTGAAATAGTGTGTACAACTTCCAAATCAGTAAAGGGAAAAAGAGAATAAGAAAATATCCGATAAATGCCCTCAAAAGGCTAGACGAAAGGGGGGAAAAAAAAAGACAAAATGCTCCAACCTGGATTTATAAGCTGTATCAAATGGTGGCAGACCAAGTGACATCCAGCAGTATGCACTGGAGTTTGGGTAAGTGGGAGCTCACATTCTACCCAACCCGCTTCATGAAAAGGGTCTCTGGAGAAACACACTCCTTACTAAAGACTTGGACCTGCCAAGTAAATACCACCTTGGGATAAGACATCTCCTTTTGGTCACCAGGGATCAAAGGTGTTCCTCCAATTAGTTAAGGCCTAGAGGTCCTGGGTTTTAAAGGAAAATAAGTAATTCTGTGCTGAGAGGTCATCTGAGTTTTGACACACAAGCTAGTTCCAATTATTAACAGTGCAATGGGTGGATGACTTGTATACGTAGGGCTCAGTGTAAGAATGCCTGGCTGCTTCAATAAGAATCATGAGTGCACTTTGCATTTGCTGTCATAGACAGGGCTTCTGCATCTCTCTCTAGGGCAGCCTGGTGTCACAGGATACGTATTTGTGCTGTGGTTATCCCAGGTATTGGAGCTGATTGATGGGAATGCTGTCCAGTCCCTGACCAGAGGAGGTGAGTTGGGAGAGGGGTGCTCCCCCATTCTGGCTGCTGTGCTGGCACAGCAGGGCAGGGAAAGTAAAACTGAAACATCTGGATGACACCTCTTGCCTCAGAGCTTACTCAGTTAAAGAAAAAGAATTTTTTCTGGTCCCACCTTTGGAACTAACAGTTTAGTCTTTAGCCACATAATAACACCCTGCCAGAAGAAAGTTCCAGATGATATTTTCTCATGCACAGCTCTAGCCCTGCATGTGCCAACAGCAAACCTCTGGCCCCTGCTCCACAGGGCAAGTCGCCATCACTTTGCTCAAGACTGGAAAACAGAACAGGGGGCATCCCTTTGGCCCATATGGCAGCTGACCTCTGGACTAGTTTGAAGAGTAGGAAATAGCAGTTATGTACAGTGAATGTGGTATAAGGCCCAAGTGTGAGCGGTCCAATTCTTTTGACATTGTCTAGATCACCTACAAATTGGACTTCTTTCTCATCAGTCATTATCTTGAACACCCACTCCATATAGAACCGTGTCATGTGTCCTCACACTCCTCCAGCACACATGTGCATGTGCACGCATGCACGCACACACACACATCCCTAAAGCCCTGTTCATCAATTCTTGGTTCCATTGGTTGTGTTTCAGTGTGTGCTAAGTCGCTTCAGTCGTGTCTGACTCTTTGCGACCCTATGGACTGCAGCCCGCCAGGCTTCTTGGTACATGGGATTCTCCAGGCAAGAATATTGGAGTGGGTTGCCAGTCCCTTCTCCAGGGGATCTTCCCGACCCAGGGATTGAACTTGTGACTCTTAGGTCTCCTACATTGGCAGGTGGGTTCTTTACCATTAGCACCACCTGGGAAGCCCTGTGTTTCAGTGTGCCTCTATAAAATGTAAGTGGAGAGCAGCAGTTAATGTCTACTTGGAAACAAATTCTGGAAATCCAAAAGCCACAGATAAACCTCTTTCCTGGCTAAAGACGTCCTGATACCATCTGGAGTCAACAGTGTGCACCCATCGCAGGTCAGCAGCTGATGCGAATACAAGAGTGGAGGGTTCCCTCTGCTTTGATACTCGCTGCCCTTGGAGGAGGGGGGGAAGCATGCCCTGGATCAGCAGGGGGAGAGATGCAGCATTCTCACCCTTTTGTCAGCCTGACCTCTGCCTCCATGGGACAGCCCTCAGAGGGCACCTGTGAGTCAGATCAGAAGCAGGGAGGAACCAGGCAGCTTCTAGAAGATTTGTGGTCTTCTCTTCCTCTCCATTCACCCTCCAAAAGTCATTTCTAAGTGGCTGTCATCTTAGACCATACTTCCTGGTCTATATGGACACGTTCCGCTTCTTTAGCACCCTGGTCTACATCCCCCCCACCCCCACCCCCACTTATTTTGGGCCGACATAATTTACAACTCCCAGAAATGCCTGAGAAGCAGCGTACACACTTCTGGTGCCAAGCCTGACCAGTTTTACAGATTTTCATTTAGCAGGTGTCTGTTGCTAAATCAGTAGCAGCTGCTAATTGCTTTTCCTCCCTCCAACCTTCAGACAGAATGAAACATCTGGTGTTCTCTCACTTTGGGTTAAAATCAGCTACCTTACCATCCCTCCTCTGGGCTCCATTTTTATTAAAAAGCTGTCAGCTGATGCCTGGAGCTGGCAACAGAGAGCCAGGTGGCTCCTGAAGAAAGGAAATTATTCTAAGGGCAACTCGGCAGGCTAAGGCCACCTCCTGGCCCCAGGCCTTAGGGACAGATGAGGGATTGCTTGGGCACCAGTCCCTGCCAGGTGGAGCTTGAAGTCCATGACCACCCAAGTTACATGGAGCTTCATTTCTTGAGTGAGGACTCTGAGGACCTTGCCCCCTCTTACTGGCAGTGCCCGCCCTGCCCTGAATCTGTTCCAGAGGTGGGACCCTACATGTCAGGTCACTTCCCTCTCTCTTCCAGGGGAGGAAGGTGGCTATTCAATGCACACATGCTTCTATCGCCATGAACTGGAATCTCAAGGGTAATAAACTATATACGGTGGTGGAAATTATAAGGACCCTACCATTTATAGCTTCAATTTGTACCAGTGTTCTTTTGTAGCTTTTTCAGTCACCTTTTGGTTCTGGCGTTTCCTCCCCACCCCCCAAAAAAATCTGTTGGCTGGGCCCCATATCTGCTTTTTGATTCTAAGTCAAAACCATTCTTAAAGGTACCTTTATAGCAACTCAGATATTTTACATTATTAATAAATAATAATCACAGCTAATCTTTATTGAGCACTTACTACTGTGCATCAGGCATTGGAGTAAGCACTTTACATGCATTACTTTATTGAAGATTCAGAAATGATTAGAACTGCCCTCAGTTACAGTATGCAACAGGCTCAGAGAAGGCCTACTGATGTTGTGGAAGCAAGACTAGAACTGTGATTTAGCTGGATAAGAAGCCTATGCTTTGCTGACTGGATATTTGATGATATTAAGGAATTAGTGATAATGATAATAGATACAATAATGGCATTATGATTATATATATGAGTCCTTATATATTAAAGATGTATAATGAAATATCTACAGTTAAAATTCCATGAAATTTCCTTTAAAATCATCCAGGTAAGAGAAATGAGTAAGAGAGAGACAGTGTGTGTGTGTTTGTGGCAGGTGGGGAAGCAGTTTGAGATAGAGTAGGGTATACTGATGAAAACAACACTAGCCATGAGTTGATCCTTGTTGAAATTGGGTGGGTAATGGATTTTGTTTTTTTAATTTTATATATATTTCCATTTTCTTTAATATAAAATTGTACACATACTGTGGAGAAGGCACTGGCACCCCACTCCAGTACTCTTGCCTGGAGAATCCCATGGACGGAGGAGCCTGGTAGGCTGCAGTCCATGGGGTCGCTAAGAGTCAGACACGACTGACCAACTTCACTTTCACTTTTCACTTTCATGCATTGGAGAAGGAAATGGCAACCCACTCCAGTGTTCTTGCCTGGAGAATCCCAGGGGTGGTGGAGCCTGGTGGGCTGCCGTCTATGGGGTTGCACAGAATCGGACACGACTGAAGTGACTTAGCAGCAGCAGCAGCATACATATACTATACACTATATTTTAGAACCTCCTGACTTGAGCAAGATCTTCCCTATCCGTAACTTCTCAGCTCCTACCATCAAACTTTCCTCATCTGGTACCCATGCAGTAACCACCCTCCCCTTGGAGTTACTAAACCCTGTTTGTCTTCAAGTTTCCAGTCATTTTATTCAAGTTCCTCAGTGTGTGGGACTTAAGGGGAGGCTAGGAGGGCCAGATGCTGAGGTAAGAGGAGGGCATCATAAGGACTCTTATTTCTCCATTCTTTTTATGCAACAGAAAACTAATTCATCTTTTCACTGCTGCTGCTGCTGCTGCTAAGTTGCTTCAGTCGTGTCCGATTCTGTGCGACCCCATAGATGGCAGCCCACTAGCCTCCTCTGTCCCTGGGATTCTCCAGGCAAGAATACTGGAGTGGGTTGCCATTTCTCTCTCCAATGCATGCATGTGTGCTAAGTCGCTTCCATCATGTTCGACTGTGTGTGACCCCATGGACAGCAGCCCACCAGGTTCCTCTGTCCACGGGATACTCAAGGCAAGAATACTGGAGTGGGCTGCCATTTCCCTCTCCGTCTTTTCAGTGACCACCTGACAAAGGAGTATTTGATTGAATCCTTAAATAACTATGTGGTAGGTAACATTATTATTCCTGTTTTATAGATGAGGAAACTAGATGAAGTAGCTCAACTAAACCCTGAAGTCCTTCCTAAGAACAGGCGCTGCCCAAGGGCATCTGTGGTATAGTAAGAAATAGATTTGGTAATTGTCCCCATTCCAGGCACAAAACTCCTAAAACTCTTTTAGGCATTTCCTAGTCAAGGCTATGGTTTTTGCAGTGGTCATGTATGGATGTGAGAGTTAGACTATAGAGAAGATTGAGCGCTGAAGAATTGATGCTTTTGAACTATGGTGTTGGAGAAGACTCTTGAGAGTCCCTTGCACTGCAAGGAGATCCAACCAGTCCATCCTAAAGGAGATCAGTCCTGGGTGTTCATTGGAAGGACTGATGTTGAAGCTGAAACTCCAATACTTTGGCCACCTCATGCGAAGAGTTGACTCATTGGAAAAGACCCTGATGCTGGGAGGGATTGGGGGCAGGAGGAGAAGGGGACGACAGAGGATGAGATGGTTGGATGGCATCACCGACTCAGTAGACGTGGGTTTGGATGGACTCCAGGAGTTGGTGATGGACAGGGAGGCCTGGTGTGCTGCGGTACATGGGGTTGCAAAGAGTCGGACACGACTGAGCGACTGAATTGAAGTGATAGGAGTGTCTTTTGTCATTCATGAGGAGCTCCTTTTGAGCACACCCAAGTTTACGCTGAGAGAACTTAGGGGAGAGCCCCCTAGATAACCACAGGATAGGGCTGGTCCCCAGGAAGTCATAAGGAGGATGGAAATTTGTAGCTGCACCCACTGCTCTCTGGGAAAGGGTGGCTAAGGATTAAGCTGTATAAAAACTCTTGAATAGGAAGAGTTGATAAGCTTCCCAGTTGGTGAACACATCTGTAGGCCAGGAGGGGTGGTACACCCTAGTTCCATGGAACTAGAAGTGTCTGTGCTTGGGACCCTTCTGGACTCCATCCTCTACACCTCTTCATCTGGCTGTTCCTCTGCTTTAAAATATACTTCCTAAAAAAACAGATTGGCGGTGTTTCGTTGCTAAGTTGTGTCCAACTATTTGCAACCCCATGGACTGTAGCCCAGCAAGCTTCTCTGTCCATGGGATTCTCCAGGCAACAATACTGGAGTGGGTTGCTATGCCCTCCTCCAGGGATTTTCCCGACTCAGGGACCGAACTCATGTCTCCTGCAATGCAGGCAGATTCTTTACCACTTAGCTACCAGGGAAGCCCCAAATAACTGGTAAATAAAAGCAAGTGATTCTCTGAGTTCAGTAAGCAGCACCTGCAAGTTAATGGAACCTGAGGAGGGAGTTCATGGAAACTCTAATTTACAGCATGTCACTCAGAAGCATAGGTAACAACCTGTACTTGTAACAGGTACCTGAAGTGGGGGCAGTCTTATAGGACTCAGTCCTTAACCATTGGGATCTGATGCCATCTGCCAAGAGTGTCACAAGGAGTTAAACTGTAGGCCACCCAGCTGGTACTACAAAACTGTTTGTTGTGGGGAGCCCCCCACCACACACAGAACATCCCATTTAGTATTTATGCAACAGGGGAGGTGGAAAGAGCACTAGTCTGGGAGCCGCAGACCTGAGTGGTGATCCTAGAGCTGCTACTCACTGGCTGTGTGACCTTAGGCAGGTCACTCACCCTTTCTGGTCTTTATTATTGGTAAAATGACATAGGTGGATGACATGAAATTCTAAGGTCCACCAAACCTATAAAGTTCTAGGATCTGGTTACTTTTTTAATTCAAGTTTTTGAACTTGACCTTTACTCCTCTCTGTTCCACTAATGTTATCTTTCAGGACTTTTTCGAATATTGAAACTGGTACCCAATATAGCTTTCCTTCTGAGCTTTGGGACACAAGCAAATCTGACACTTCAGTCAGTCATCTGTGCCTTAATGTAAATTAGTTCAACAAACCACTAGCCAGCTAACTGTATTACCCATCACCATAGGTAATGATTCAAAAATCAAAATCAAAATAGCTCTTCAACCTGATTTAAGGTACCTCACCTATTTATGCCCTGTGCTCAGTCGTGTCCAATTCTTTGTGAGCCCATGGACTGTAGTTCACCAGGCTTCTCTGTCCATGGGATTTCTGAGGCAGAAATGCTGGAGCCAGGTGGCATTTCCTACTCCAGATCTTCCCAACACTGGGATCGAACCCAGGTCTCTTGTGTCTCCCGCATTAGCAGGTGGATTCTTTACCACTAGCACAACTTTATGCTAGTGGTAAAGAATTTCAAATTCACCTGCAGTGGATTTCAGGTTCTAACATTAACTTTTTTTTTTTTTAATTGAAGTCTAACTTACATGTGGGGACTTCCCTGGTGGCTCAGATAGTAAAGAATCCACCTGCCAATGCAGGAGACTTGGGTTTGATCCCTGGTTTGGGAAGATCCCCTGGAGGAGGGCAAGGCAACCCACTCCAGTATTCTTGCATGGGAAATCCCATGGACAGAGGAGCCTGGAGGGTTATACTCCACGGGGTCACAGAGAATTGGACAGGACTGAGCAATGAACACTTTCACTCTCAACTTACATAAAGTGCCAAATATCTTAACTTTTGTCAAGCCCTATAGTGTAGGCCTCATTTATATTAGTTGAATGACTGACTAGGAAGACTTTTGTCCTTATCAGGTACTGTTCCAACCATACCTGTTCAAAGACAGGTGTCCTTGAAGGAAAGAACAGAAGCAGAACAAGAATTGATCAGTATTGAGTTGCCTTTTCCTCTTTCTACACTGGATACTGGTTGTTTTGATTTCTCTCAACCTTGCTTCCCAGGCCTTTCCAACTGTCGTATACACACCAATCCCAAGAGATCTTGTTAAAATGCAGAGTTTCATTTGGTTAAGTCTGGGATGAGGTCCAAGGTTATGAATTTCTAACGAGTTCTCAAGGGAGGCCAATTCTGCTGGCCTGTGGACCACATTTTGAGTTGCAAGGACTCAGGGCATAGTGAGGAAGGTACAGTGGTGGAGTGGAGAGACAGTGGGCTTTGTAAACAGAAACCTGGGTTCTAACTTGCAACTTTTTCCACTCACTAGCTCAGTGCCTTTGGGTAGACTGCTTAACCTCTTGGCATCTCAGCTTACTCCTTGTAAAAATGAGAGGAGTTTCATCTCAGGGCAGCTGTGAGGATTAACATTGAGATGAGGGAGGTAATAAATCTATCACTGTTCTGGGCATATAATTCTTGTGCTTCTGCTCAGTCATGTCCGACTCTTTGCGACCCCATGGACTGTAGCCCACCAGGCTCCTCTGTCCATGGGGTTTCCCAGGCAAGAACACTGGAATGGGTTGCCATTTCCTCCTCCAGAGGATCTTCCCAACCCAGGTATCAAACCTGCGCCCTTTATGTCTCCTGCATTGGTGGGCAGATTCTTTACCACTAGCGCCATGAAATGGTAGCTATTTTCGTGGAAGTCTAACCATGCCTGCCATTCCCTACCTTTGCTGTTATGAATCCTAAAAATTCAGATTTGCCAATGCCACACCTAGTGTGTATAATATTCTAACCTTCTGCTGTGCATTGCATGTTTGTGTGCCCGCCCCACCAAATTCACATGTTGAAGCCCTAAACCCCAATGTGATGGTATCTGGAGGTAGGGCCTTTGGGAGGTAGCTAGTTTTAGATGAGGTCATAAGGGTGGAGTCCTCCAGATAGGATTAGTGTCCTTATAAGAAGAAACACCAGAGAGCAAGAGGGCTCTGTCTTGAACTTGTGAGGACTCAGCAAGGTGGCCATCCACAAGCTAAGAAGAGAGCCCTCACCAGAACCTGACCTTGCTAGGCTAACATTGTGAGCTCAGACTTCAGGCCTCTAGATTGGTGAGAAATTTCTGTTGTTGAAGTCAGTCTATAGTTTTGTTATGGCAGTCGAAGCTGACTAATAACACCTCTTCTAAGCATACCAGCTATCCAGTAAACATTTATTGAGCTCTTACTGTATGCCAGCCCTGAAGCCTTTCAATTCCCTCTATTTCCCTTACGGCAATGCAACATCACTGTACTTTAAAAGAAACTCGAGAGAACAAGATGGCAGAGTAGGTGGACATGGAGTACATCTCTCTCCACGGATACATCAGGAATACACCTTCAGACACAGAAGTGCATGCAGACCACCAGCTGAGAGTGGACAGAAGTACCTGACCAGTGGAAAAGAATATATAGAATCATGCAAAACTCGGTAGGATGAAGGAACTAGGGGGGAAAACAGGAGTGTTAGTAGGACTGGACCTGCCCTTTGCGGTTGGGGGAACTGAAGCAGGGGTCTGATCCTCACAGCAGAGCAACTGTCTGAGTCAGAAGAGAAACATTTAAGGCTGAGAGTGAAACAGCTGATCTGTGGCAGCCTAAATAGAATGAGAATCAGACAGTCCTTGCCCACAGCCATACATACCCCAGACAGGAATGCTGGTCTCCTGGAAGGGGCAGTGGCTGGGAGCAATCCTGGGGCAAGGGCTGCTGCCGAATGCAGAGAGACGGGTGGAGGGGATGTGAGGGAGGAAATAGTGGTGAGAAGTGCTAGTAGAGGAAAGCCAGGCAGCCATGGAAGCATGGTGATAACCACTGAGTCATGCGCAGAGGGTGGAGCCATGACCATAGCCTCTCTCTCTCCACATGCCAGCATCAGTGCTGAACAATAGAGAAGCTGGCCCGTCAAACGCCTGAGGCACTGAACTACAGAGTAGGCCCCCAGCCAGGGTGCTCCCTTAAGTGCCTCAGGCGCCAATCTACAAAGTAGGACCACAGTTAGGGTGGGCCCTCTATGTGTCTGAGGAGCCGAACAACAGAGCAGGACCACAGGCAAGGGAGCCCTCTAAGTGCCTGAATGGGCGGAGCTACAGAGAAAGGCTGGCCAAAGATGACTTCTGATCGCCAGCTAGGAGAGACTCAAAAAAAGACTCTGATAGGGCCATAACTCCTGCGGTGGAGGCAGTCCGTGTCCCTGCACACTTGGCGCCACCAGGGTCCCCGCAAGCCAAGCAGCTGCACCACCTCTCAACTCTCACTGGGGCAGAGCTGCCACAGGCAGAAAAAAAAGTCTTGCATTTATGTACACAGGGTCACTTCGGTTGTGTCTGACTCTTTTCAACCCTGTAGACTGTGGCCTGCCAGACTTCTCTGTCAGAGAAGGGGTTCTCCAGGCAAGAATACTGGAGTGTATTGGCCAAGACTGGTTGCCATACACTTCTAAAGCACTATATTTCCTACTCCCCCAGCCTCCAACCCCCCTGAGTACCTGGTGCTGCCAGAACCCCAGTGACCCAAGCAGCTGCACCACCTCCACACCTGGCACTCACAGGGGTAAACCCAACCCCTCCAGGGCAGCCTCAGGAGCAAACCCCAGTGGACGACCCACATATAGAGGTGGAAATAAAACCACAACTGAAAGCCAGGGGCAGAGTGGCAAAGGAAGAAGATCCAAAACCTTCTGACCAGCTGTACAAGCTGCATATTAAATCCACATGATCAACTAAGCAGACTCTGTGTCTATGGAATATATAAAAGGCCATAGAGAGGGCCCACAAAAGAAAATGCACTAGCTCTGATAGCTGTGGACATTGGAGGCAAGAATACACGGGAGTAGGACCAGATTAGAAACTGAGCAGCCCCTACGGCAGGTCCAGAGATCAGTACACTATTGGAGGGCATCCTAGGGAGGTAAGGTAAGGACTCTGACAGCAATGACTCAAGAAAAATATTTATTATTTTTTGTTTGTTCTGTAGATTCTTTTGGATTTTTTCTTTTTTCTTTTTTTTCCCTTCTTCCCCCTCCATTGTAGTTGTCAATTATATTGGCACTAAGAACTCCAATTAAGCTTTTGATCTTTTTTTTTCCTCACTCACATTTTCAATTGTTGCCTTAAATCTCTGCCTCTACATTGGGCTTTTGCAGGTCTGTGGAGTTTTCCTCTTGTTCTTTCCTTTCTCTTTTATTTTTTCTACATTTATTCCTTTGTTTGCCTTTCCTACTGTTATTTTCCCCTTGCAGTTAATCTTTAATGTATATAAGTCTTCATCTACCTCTTTCTAACTTTGCTTATCTATTCTTTCTTTCTTTCCTTTCCTCACAACATATTTGTTAGTTTTGTTTTCATTGCTTTATTCCCACTTAGAACCTTGCTTTACTTTTATTTTCCAGTTTGTGCTTAAACTAGTTTTGTTCTCAACTCGTAAATATAATTTTTGATTTCCTTTGTTCATGGATCAATCTACTGTACTTTATTTTTGTTGGACTGTTTTGGCTTCGCTCACGGATGTGTATGTATATCTGTATATTCCATTACTTTAATTATTATTTGCCTGATTTTGTAACTGCCATTTGTCTGGGGTTCATCTTTGGTTTCTCATTTTTGGATATTTGTTTTCCTCTCCCTTAATGCCATTACAAACCACTTGTGGAATCGTCATTCCTGACCAGAGATCAAGCCCTGAGCCTTTGGAGTGGGAGGACTGACTCCAAGACCCTAGACTACCAGAGAACTAACCCTGGGGAGTATCAAATAGTGAGAACTCACACAAAGGAGACCACTTGAATACCAGACCCAGCATTACCCAACCACCAGTAGCACCCTTGGCAGGACGCCTCATCTAAACAAGAAACAAAACAAAAATACAAACCCAATTATCAGCAGACAGGATGACCACCTCACTCAGCCTTGTCTATCAGAGGAAAAACAAACAAACAAACAAAAAAAACCAAAAACTCAGCACAAATCTCACCCTATACCGAAGCACACAAACCACTGGTCCAACCTGAGGAGGGCAGAAACCAAAAGGAAGAAAGAATTCAACCTTGAAGCCTGGGGAAAGGAAACCTTAAACACAATAAGTTAAAAAAAAAAATGAAAAGGCAGAGAAATACTACACAAATGATGGAACAAACCAGAAACAAAAGAAGTCCAAATAAATGAAGAGGAAATAGGCAAACTACCTGAAAAATAATTCAGAATAATGACAGTAAAGATGATCAAAACCCTTGAAAACAAAATGGAGAAAATGCAAGAATCAATTAACAAAGACCTAGAAGAATTAAAGAATAAACATACAGAGACAAACAACACAATTACTGAAATTAAAAATACTCTAGAAGGAATCAATAGCAGAATATCTGAAGCAGAAGAACGAATCAGTAAGCTGGAAGATAAAATGGTGGAAATAACTTCTGAGGAGCAGAATAAAGTAAAAAGAAGGAAAAGAACTGAGGACAGTCAGAGACCTCTGGAACAATATCAAATGCACCGACATTTGAATTATAGGGGTCCCCGAAGAAGAAGAGAAAAAGAAAGGGTATGAGAAAATTTTTGAAGAGATTATCATTGAAAATTTCCCCAATATGGAAAAGGAAATAGTCAATCAAGTCCAAGAGGCACAAAGAGTCCCGTACAGGATAAACCCAGGAGAAACACGCCAAGACACATACTAATCAAACTAACAAAGACTAAACACAAGGAAAAAATACTAAAAGCAGCAAATGAGAAGCAACAAGTAACATACAAGGGAAATCCCATTCACTCAACAGCTGATCTTTCAGCAGAAACTCTACAGCCCAGAAGGGAACGGCAGGATATATTTAAAATAATGAAAGGGAAATATCTACAACTAAGATTACTGTACCCAGCAAGGATCTCATTCAAAATTGATGGAGAAATAAAAAGCTTTTCAGACAAGCAAAAGTTAAGAGAATTCAGTACCACCAAACCAGCTTTACAACAAATGTTAAAGGGACTTACATAGTCAAGAAATACAAGAGAAGATAAAAGATCCACAAAATCAACCCCAAACAATTAGAAAATGGTAATAGGAACATATATATCAATAATTACTTTAAATGTAAGTGGGTTAAATGCTCCAACCAAAAGACACAGACTGGCTGAATGGATACAAAAACAAGACCCGTATATATGCTGTCTACAAGAAACCCACTTAAGACCTAAAGACACATATAGACTGAAAGTGAGAGGATGGAAAAATACATTCCATGCAAATAAGAAGTAAGAGAAATCTGGACTAGCAGTCCTCATATCAGACAAAATAGACCTTAAAATAAAGAAGATTACAAGGGATAAGGAAGGACACTACATAACGATCAAGGGATTAATCAAGAGGAAGACAAAACAATTGTAAATATCTATGCACCCAACATAGGAGCACCTCAATACATAAGACAAACACTAGTAGGAGACTTTAACACCCCACTCACATCAATGGACAGATCATCAAAACAAAATTAATAAGGAAACACAAGTCTTAAGTGATACATTAGATGAGATGGATCTCACTGATATCTTCAGGACATTCCATCCAAATGCAGAAGAATACACCTTCTTCTCAAGTGCACATGGAACATTCTCCAGGATACAGCACATCTTGGGTCACAAATCAAACCTCAGTAAATTTAAAAAAATTGAAATTGTATCAAGCATCTTCTCTAAGCACAACGCTATGAGACTAGATATCAATTACAAGAAAAAAAAACTGTAAGAAACACAAACACATGGAAATTAAACAACACATTTCTAAATAACCAACAGGTTACTAAAGAAATGAAAAGGGAAACCAAAAATTTTCTAGAAACAAATGACAGTGGAAACTCAACAAGTCAAAACCTATGGGATGCAGCAAAACCAATTCTAAGAGGGAAGTTTATAGCAATACAATCCTACTTCAAGAAACAAGAAAAACATATAACAGACAACCTAACTTTAAACCTAAAGCAACTGGAAAAATAAGAACAAAAAAACCCCAAAATTAGTAGAAGGAAAGAAATCATAAAGATCCAAGCAGAAATAAATGAAAAAGAAATGAAAGAAATAATAGTAAAGATTAATAAAATCAAAAGCTGGTTCTCTGAGAAGATAAACAAAATGGACAAGCCATTAGCCAGACTTATCAAGAAAAAAAGAGAATCAAATCAACAAAATTAGAAATGAGAACGGAGAGGTTACAACAGACAATGCAGAAATACAAAGGATTATAAGAGACTAGAGACTATTATGAACAACTATATGGCAATAAAATGGATAACCTGGAAGAAATGGACAGATTCTTAAAAAAGTTCAATCTTCCAAGACTGAACCAGGAAGAAATAGAAATTATGAACAACCCAATTACAAGCACTGAAATTGAAGCTGTGATAAAAAAAAAAAATCTCCCAAAAAACAAAAGCCCAGCACCAGATGGCTTCACATAGAATTCTATCAAACATTTAGAGGAGAGCTAATGCCTATCCTTCTAAACCTCTTTCAAAAAACTGCAGAGGAAGGAACACTTCCAAACTCATTCTACACGGCCACCATCATCCTGATACCAAAACCAGACAAAGACAACACAAAAAAAGAAAACTACAGGCCAATATCACTGATGAACATAGATGCAAAAATCCTCAACAAAATTTTAGCAAACTGAATTCAGTTACACATCAAAAAGCTTATACACCATGATCAAGTTGGGTTTATTCCAGGTCTGCAAGGATTCTTCAATATATGCAAATCAATCAACATGATACATATTAACAAATTGAAAGATAAAAATCATATGACCATCTCAATAGATGCATAAAAAGCCTTTGACAAAATTCAGCACCCATTTATGATTAAAACTCTTCAAAAAATGGGCATAGAAGGAACTACTTCAACATAGTAAAGGGTATATATGATAAGCCTACAGCAAACATTATTCTCAATGGTAAAAAACTGAAAGCATTCCCCCTAAGATCAGGAATAAGACAAGGGTATCCACTTTCACCACTATTATTCAACATAGTTCTGGAAGTCCTAGCTAAAGCCATCAGAGAAGAAAAAGAAATAAAAGGAATCCAGATCAAAAAAGAAGAAGTAAAACTCTCACTGTTTGCAAATGACATGATACGATACCAAGAAAACCCTAAAGATAGTATCAGAAAATTACTAGAGCTAATCAGTGAATTTAGCAAAGTTGAAAGATACAAAATCAATACCCAGAAATCACTTGCACTTCTATGTACTAACAATGAAAAATCAGAAAGAGAAATTAAGGCACCAATCCCATTCACCACTGCAACAAAAAGAATTAAATATCTAGCAATAAACTTATCTAAGGAGATAAAAGAACTCTACACAGAAAATTATAAGACACTAATGGAAGAAATCAAAGACAACACAAACAGATGGAGAGATATTCCATGTTCCTGCATAGGAAGAATCAATATTGTGAAAATGGTTATACTACCAAATGCAATCTACATATTCAATGCAATCCCTATCAAATTACCAATGGCATTTTTCACAGAACTAGAACAAAAACTTTCACAATTCATATGGAAACACAAAAGACCCCGAATAGCCAAAGCAGTCCTGAGAAAGAAGAATAGAGCTGGAGGAATCAACCTTCCTGACATCAGATTATACTACAAAGCTACGGTCATCAAGACAGTATGGTATTGGCACAAAAACAGAAATATAGACCAATAGAACAAGATAGAAAGTGCAGAAATAAACCCATGCACCTATGGGTACCTTATTTTTGACAAAGAAGGCAAGAATATACAATGGGGCAAAGACAGCCTCTTCAGTCAATGCAGCTGGGAAAACTGGACAGCTATACGTAAAAGAATGAATTAGAACACTTCCTAACACCATACACAAAGATAAACTCAAATAGGATTAAAGACCTATATGTAAGACCAGAAACTATAAAACTCTTAGAGGAAAACATAGGGAGACATTTGATGACATAAATCAAACCAAGATCGTCTATGACCCACCTCCTAGAGTGATGGAAATAAAAACAAAAGTAAACAAGTGGGACCTGATTAAACTTAAAAGCTTTTGCACAGCAAAGGAAACAATAAGCAAGGTGAAAAGACAAACTTCAGAATGGGAGAAAATAATAGCAAATGAAACAAATGACAAAGGATTAATTTCTAAAATACACAAGCAGCTCATACAACTCAATGCCAGAAAAATAAACAGCCCAATTAAAAAGTGGGGAGAAGACCTAAACAGACATTTCTCCAAAGAAGACATACAGATGGCTAACAAACACATGAAAGAATGCTCAACATCACTCCTTATTAGAGAAATGCAGATCAAAACTGCAATGAAATATCACCTCACACCGGTCAGAATGGCCCTCATCAAAATGTCTACAAACAATAAATGCTGGAGAGGGTGTGGAGAAAAGGAAACGCTCTTGCACTGTTGGTGGGAATGTAAATTGATACAGCCACTATGGAACACGATATAGAGAGTCCTTAAAAAACTAGGAATAAAATCACCATATAACCCAGCAATCCCACTCCTAGGCATATACCCTGAGGAAACCAAAATTGAAAGAGAAACATGTATCCCATTGTTCACTGCAGCACTATTTACAATAGCTAGAACATGGAAGTAACCTAGATGTCCATCCACAGATGAATGGATAAAGAAGCTGTGGTACATATACACAATGGACTATTACTCAGCCATAAAAAGGAAAGCATTTGCGTCAGTTCTAATGAGGTGGATGAACGTAGAACCTATTATACAGAGTGAAGTGAGTCAGAAAGAGAAAGATAAATACCGTATTCTAACGCATATATCTGAAATCTAGGAAAACAGTACTCAATTTATTTAAAGGGCAACAATGGAGAAACAGACATAGAGAATAGACTTATGGACATGGGGAGAGGGGAGGAGAGGGTGACACGTATGGAAAGTAACATGGAAACTTACATTACTATATGTAAAACAGACAGCCAACAGGAATTTGCTGAATGGCTCAGCAAAGTCAAACAGGGGCTCTGTATCAACCTAGAGGGATGGGATGGGGAGGGAGATTCAAAAGGGAGGGGATATATGTATACCTATGGCTGACTCATGTTGAGGTTTGACAGAAAACAGCAAAATTCTGTAAAGCAACTATCCTTCAATAAAAAAATAATTAAAAAAAAGAAACTCTATAAGCTTTCACTGTTCTTTTAAATATGCTTAATATTCCTTTCTTTAATTTGTGTATAGATGACTTTAAACCCTGAAGTATTACAATGCCTTCTTTGGAAAGACATTTCCCACCATAAGCAATTCTAAACTGTGAATGACGAAGTACCTCAACATTAAAAAACTCTACTACCCTCGGTTCCCTAAGGACAGATATTTATTATAAGTTACTAAAGGAACTTCCTCAACTTGGTAAGGGCATGTGCGAAAAACCCACAGCTAAAGTCACACTCAATGATGAAAGACTGCATCCTTTTCCCCTAAGGTATGAAATAAGACAAGGATGTCCACTCTTGCCACTTCTATGTAACACTGTACTGGAAGTTGTAGCCAGGGCAATTGGCCATGAAAAAGAAATACAAGGCACCCAGATTGGAAAGTAG
Source organism: Bubalus kerabau (assembly GCF_029407905.1). Lineage (NCBI taxonomy): Eukaryota > Metazoa > Chordata > Mammalia > Artiodactyla > Bovidae > Bubalus > Bubalus kerabau. Next base: position 72,055,110 of record NC_073647.1, on the reverse strand, counting down.
AAGTTAACCTATCTCTATTCATAGATAACACAACCTTTTCTACAGAAAATCTTAAAAAATTCACACACACACAAGTTATTACCAGTAATAAAAAAGTTCTGAAAGGTTATAAGATCGATACAGAAGAATGAACTGCTATGAGCAATCTGAAAATGAAATGAAGAAAACAATTCCATTTGCAGAGCCATCAAAAATAATAAAATACATAGGAATACATTTAACCCAAAAAAGTGCAAAATCTATATTCCAAAAAACTAACAAAATGTCACTGAAAAAAAAAATTAAAGAAGACCTAAATACATAGACAGACATCCTGTGTTCATAGATCGAAAGACTTAATATTGTTAAAATGACAATATTCCTGCAATTACTCTAGTCACTGCAACCCCTATCAGCATCCCAGTTGGCTGTTTTGCAATAAATTACAAGATGATCCTGAAATTCGTATGTAAATACAAGGGCCCCAGAATGGCCAAAACTATCTTGAAAAAGAATAACAAATTTGAATGACACACTTCTCAGTTTCAAAACTTTCTACAAAGCTACAGTGATCATCAAGACAGTGTGGTGCCAGCATAAGAAGAGACATATACATTAATGGAATAAAACTGATGGTCTAGAAATAAACCCTATTTGACTGATTTTTGATAAGGGTTCCAAGACATTTCAACAGGGAAGAGTCTTTTCAATAAATAATGCTGGGACAACTGGATATCCACATGCAACAGAATGAATTTGGATCCCTTCTTCACATGATGTATAAAAAGTCCTAAATGCAAGATCTAACACTATGAAACTCTTAAAAGATATTCCTAAGACCTCATGAACTTGATTAGATACTAGTGTCTTAGACATAACACCAAAAGCACAAGCAGTCAAAGACAAATTAGAGACAGTAGACTTCATCAGTGTTTAAAGATTTTGTATTTTAAAGGACGCTATCAATAAAATGCAAAGACAACCCAAAGGATGAGGGAAAATATTTCAAGTCATATACCAGATAAGGGTCTACTATCCCAACACATAAGAACTATCACAATTGAACAATAAAAAACAAATAACCCAATTTAAACATGGGAAAGGATTTGAAAAGCCATTTCCCCTCAGAAGACATAAAAATGGCCAATAAGTACATGAAAGGGTGTTCAACATCATTAGTTATCAGGGAAATAGAAATCAAAACCACAGGGAGATACCATTTTACACCTTCCCAAATGGTTATAATGGGAAAAAATCAGGTATTAAAAATTGTTGGCAAGGAGGCAGCAAAATCAGAACCCTCATACATTGCTAGTAGGAATAAAAAACAGGGAAGCCACTTTGGAAAGCAATCTGGCAGTTCCTCAAAAGGTTATTTAAACATGGAGTTACCATATGACCGGAAATTTCACTTCTAGGTATATACCCCAAAGCAGTCAAGACTGTACCCCACCAGGCTCCTCTGTCCATGGAATTCTCCAGGCAAGAATACTGGAGTGGGTAGCCATTTCCTTCTTTAGCGGATCTTCCCAACCCACGAACAGAACCCAAGTCTCCTGCATTGCAGCCAGATTCTTTACCATCTGAGCCGACAGGGAAGCCTAGTCAAGCAGATATCTTTACACAACCATTCACAGTATCACTATTCACAACAGCCAAAAGGTGGAAACAACCCAAACGTCCATCAATGCGTGAATGGATAAACAAAATATAAGATAACCAACAAAGACCTGCAATATAGCACAGGGAACTATACTCAGTATTTTGTAATGCCCACTGTAAGGGAAGAGAATCTGACAAACTGAATCACTGTGCTGTACCCTTGAATCTGGCACAACATTGTAGATACAATATACTTCAATTTTTCTTAAATGTGGTATACTGTACAAAGGAATATTATTATTCAGTCATAAAAAGGAATGAAGTATTGAAACATGCAACGACCTGGATGAACTTGAAAACTTTATGCTAAGTGAAATAAGTCAGTCAGAAAAGGCTACATATGATATGATTCTATTTACATGAGATATCTAGAACAAGCAAATCCATAGGGAGAGAGAGGAGTGGTTCCCAGGGTCTACAGAGGGGAAGAGTAGAGAGACATCACTACTGCTTTTGGTGGGGGTGGGGGAGAATGATGAAAATATTCTAAAATTAAATAGTGGCAATGGTTGTACAACTCTGTAATACACTGAATTAGACATTGAATTGTACACTTCAAATGCATAAACATATATTATGTAGATTTTATCTCAATTAACACTCCCCCCTCAAAAAAATGACTACAGGGAGAGAGAAAGAGGCAAGGACTCATTGCCTCTTTGTGGAGTGCTTTTATGTTCAAAGCTCTTTGCTAATTCTGTTATCTTTTGTTATCTGCTACCTTTTCTTCAAAAAGGTATCTGTGAGGTAGACAGAGCAGATTTCACTAAGCCCATTTGACAAATGGGGAAACTGATGCTTGATGGGAAGGAAACAATCTCAGTCAAAGCCCCAAGGTCAGCAGCAGCATGAGACCAGGCAGGGCCCTAGGCAGTGCTGCCCGCCTGCACACTGCAATTGCCTGGGGTGCTTTTGGAAAATGCTTCCATTTTGAAATTGGCTCTGTTGCTTCTAGGGTACAGTCAGAGCTGAGAGCCACTGATCTACATAGATTGGGGAAACGGAACTCACCCGCTAGATAAGGCTTTGACTGCACAAAGAAACACTGCTGACCACTCAAGACTGTACTGCTTATGATTTGCTCAATAAATCTTGCCTGCTTGATCTAAAAAAAACAAAAAAGAAACATGGCTTGGGGGCGTGGCTCGAGGATGAGGGAGAAATATTGGTTGGAAGAGTCAGAGGCTGTGCCTTCTAATTGCATTTTTGGAAAACAGAACCAGTGCAAAGAACTATTAAACTGGAGGCAAAGAGGCTGCTGCCTGTCATCCTCACTCATGGCTGCCACTCTCCTCGAAAGTAGGGGGCTTGGGTGTTACTGAAAAACCCAGAGGTCTCGACATTTCATTCAAATAGGAAGAAACACCAGGAGTGGGCCTAATTCACCTGTCAGGAGGGAGGAGAGAGAGAGCTGGCCAGTTCCATAATCCAACAGTCTGTCTGGGACACACACACACACACGCGCGCACACACACACACACGTGCTGCTAGTCAATGTGGAAAAGAAATCCTGCCAAGGAATTTTAATCTCACTCAGCAAAGCTAATTCAGAAACAAAGCCCTCTTCACATCACCATCACCCAACCAGGGAGCTGGAGCCAAGGCCCTGAAGGCTAACATCAAATAGCACAGGCCAATAGGAGCCCAGTTCGACTTCTATTTGGAGTAGTAGTAACAACAGGAGCATCCGACACTTATTAAACACTTACTGTGTGCCAGGCACTGGACTAAGTGCTTACCCCACGTATCTCCATTCGTTCAAGCACCCATCTACAGATAAGAAAACGAGGTCACCGAAGTGTGTAACTTACTCACGATCACATGGATAAAGACAGACGAGCCAGCCATAAAAGCAAGAATCTGCTCACTCCAGAGTCAGCTACCTGACCACTACATTATACTAACTCTTAACAACCACACAGAGATGAGAAGGCTTTGAGAATACGCTGCAAACAATATGAACATCTGTTAACTATTCAATGATCCTATTTCAGTATTTTTCTGTATTTTCTTTATTTGCTATTATGAAGATATTACTTTTGTAAAGAAAACATTTACACAATTGCAAGGACAGAGGCACAAAAGCCTCATGCTTTTTGGTGTTTTTCTTTTTTTTAATATGTTGAAAAATAACCCCTTTTGCATTGATGGTACTTATTTTTTATTTCTTCTTTCCTGTATTTTACAAATTTTCATTACTAAATATGACTTTTGCTGTCATCAGGAAAACAGCATTATTTTAAGTGGTTTAAAAATAATTCACTTGGGAAAAATATCTCCCATCCCTCTGGTATCACACCTAAGACATACTGGACATGCTTGCAAAAGATCCCTGGAATTTCTCTGCAATACAGAGGCTTGGGTTGATGGACTAATTCACTTATTCTATCTGTGGATACCACCATGTGCTGGGTGCCCTGCATAGAGCAGATACCACAAAAGACACTATCCTTGCCCACAGACATTAGTTATGATGCAGGCCTGGAAGCCTGGCAAGAGGCTGAATATACACTTCAACCAAACTATGGAGTGCTAAGCAGCTACTGGAAAACAATTGAGCTACGTTCACACCTGAAGAGATTACAGATTCTACAATTAGGTTAAAGGAAAATACACTGGAGGAATGTTTATAGTTCAATGCCGATTGCACAAGAAACCTACAACCAAACAAACCAACAACCCCAGAAATGCGAACATCTCCATCTGCACTTATGGGCAAAAGAAAAATGTGGAAACATACAAACAGTTAACACAACTTACCCTTGGGGAGACAGGATTGAAAGTTGATGAGGTTAAAAGATTGGCTTTCTCTTTATACTTGTCTGATTAAATGGTTTTTTCAAGGAGCATATATTTTTAAAAAAATCCTGAAAGTATAATCAGTCCTCCAAATCTCTAATGGATATTGTATAAAATTTACACAAAAACTTGACTTGGCTTAATACTTGAAAATCAAATGAAATAATTAGGAAAGAGGTGGAAGGAAACCCTTGAGCTTTCATATCAGAAAGACAGATGTTCTCAGGCCAGTTCTGTCAATTCTTGTGTGTCCCCGAGCAAGTTATGTAAACTTTCTAAGGTTTAATCTGTTAAATGGCAGTGCTAACCAGATGGCTCAGTGGTAAAGAATCCGCCTGCCAATGCAAGAGACATGGTTTGATCCTTGGGTCAGGAAGATCCCCTGGAGAAGGAAATGGCAGTTCACTCCAGTATTCTTGCCTGGGAAATTCCATAGACAGAGGAGCCTGACGGGCTACAGTCTACGGGGGTCTCAAAGAATCAGACATGACTTAGCAACTAAATAACAACAAATGAAACCAAGGGCAGTCATCAGCTAGATTTCTTAAACCATAACTTGCTTAATAAGTAACATTCTGTAACCTGCCTTCGCCAAACAAGCTCTCCTTAATTGTTCTTGCAAACTGTATACCTTTCAAGCTGTGTATAGCTTAGACAATGTATCACAAGACTCCTTTAGCCACCCCCTATAGACAGCAGCTCTGATATTATAGTAATGGTTGCTTAAGTTGTTTTCTCAGGAATATGGAGCTAGTCTAGCCATTTCAAAGTGGTCAAGACCATCAACCATTCAGCTGAGACTGAGAGTATCTGATGGATTACCTTTTGATATCAGAGGGCCAAAAACTCCATCCTCAGATCATGCTAAGGTCACCATTTTCTGAACATGCATCTCAAGAAGAAGTACATAACTCGGCTACACTTGCACAGAACTCTGATTACTTCGTCGTCTTCTTGCCTCCAGCCATCTTTCCCCAGGCCTCAGACCACCCTGCTTCTTTGTCCCATAAATATCCTAAGCCCCTCAACTTGGGGGAGATGGATTTGAGATTGGTTCTCCTCGCTTGGCTGCCTTGTAGGGCAAGCCTCAGCATTTGGCTTCCTGCACACTGGGCAATTGAACCTGGTACAGTAACACTAATATCCACCTTTCACAGGGTTTCTGTGAAGATCAAAGACTAATAATTAACAACTAATGCTGATGGAGGACTTCCCATCTGCCAGGTGCTGTGCTACATGCTTTACACATATTAACTGATTTAATCCTCAGAGCAGCTTTAGGAGGGAGGCACTTAGATCACCTCCATATCATAGATGAGAGCATGGAAGCCCATTCAAGTTATGTAACTTTGCCAAGTTCCCTTTCTCCCTCCCTCCCATACATACGCAGCACAGTCAGGGTATGAACCTGGAAAATCAGATCCCTGAGTTCATACTCTTAACAACTCTACTAGGGTGACATATTTGTATTTGTGAAAGATTCTGTGGTTGAAAAGCCCCATCTCCCTGTAAGAATTATTACTGGTGGTGGAAAAGGTAAGAAGTACACATAAAATCAAAACACTTCAAGGGCTAAAAGACGTGACAGAAGCAGTGTCACAGGATGTCTTCTGGTGATTGGCAAGTAAGTGGCAAAGTCTATATACACAAACTGGAGTTCATGACTCTCCATCCTGCTCTTTAGACTCTCAAGGAGAATCTACTATTTCCTGCCTCCATACCTCTGGTCCCTTAGTTGAACTGTCACCTGCCTCTGCAATTTGCATGCACATTCTAATAGACCTTCAAGGCTTGGTTCAGGCTTTACTTTTGCATGGAGCATTTCTGGACCACTTCATCCAATGACCTCTTCAGGACGCAGTGCATTAGAGCTCAAAGTCTTTAGATTTAGTTTTAGTATTTACAAATCATGTAACTCTGAGCAAGTCATTTAGCTTCTCCAAACCTCAGTTTCCTCACAGGTAAAATCAGGTTGTTGTGAGAATTAAATAAGAATATTCATAAATTACCTGGCACACATTCACATTAGATGCTCAATAAATGTTGTTATTAACCCTCTTCCCATTTTTGTAGAAGTTGGAACAATTACAATTTAGCGATTAAGCCTGTATTGCCTTGCAATTCTCCTTTCTTGTGATTTTGACTCTAACATCGCAATCACGTCTAAGGCATTTGTGCCTTATCCTTCTAACTAGACCACAAGTTCCTTGAGGGCTGGGAATGAACTCTGGTTGCTTTTGCATATCCTGAAGCATATAGCACAATATTTAACAAAAAATGTGCTCAATAAAAATTTGGACTGACTGGTATGGCTGTGCTGGCATTCTGTAAGACTCTCAAAGATTAATCTCAAAATACAGGCAGTAATTAGACCTATTCTAGGCCAGTCCCTAGAATGTGCTGCAACCCCAGGCTTTCTCAACACCCTCCATGTCCCCTATACACTTTGCATTCATCTGATCAGAAACACATTGGCCTTTGTAGAAGGTTGAGGCATAATTTTGCCTGAATCAATTCTTCAGAAAGCTAAGGCCTCTTTTGAAAACAAGCTTTTTCTATTTTAAGTACTGTCAAGAAAGTAAAGGGACATTCTGTCCCTAGTTCAAGTCCAAAACCCAAACTATAACTTTTTAAAATAGCTCAATTTGCCACTCACAGAAATAACTTTTCTAGGTCAATTAGCACGTTTCAATGTACCAATTAGCACACAGTAAGATTCTCAAGCCGATTTGCATCCATGACAGCAAAGTGTTCCCAGCAGCACACATGGGTACAAGGTGTGCCGGCGGCAGTTACATCCCAAAAACATGATGGTGGATAGGGAGTAGCTGCCCCAGGAATGGAAAAAATCATTATTAACCTCTTCCACTCAGTCTGAGAGTTAGGAACATTCAAGAGAAACATCTAACAGAGAACAGGAACTGGGTAAAAGGGGAGGGGTGGTAAAGGAGGAAAACAGGAGCTAATGTAACAGATCAACATGGCTACACAATAAGGGGCAATTTTTGATAATGAGATAATAATATACTAGAGGCTTTGAGCCTTGATGAAGAAAGGAGCTTGATGAAAAGAATCATTATCATTCATCTCCTTATTGTTCTAGTAGAAGACAGATGGCTGCAAACATAAATATAGGCCAGGCTAGAGGCTTTGGTTGGAGAAGGGGCTGACACAGTGTTTGCAGTTTCTTTTCTCCCTTGCTCAGAATACTTCATATTCATAAGAAGTTGTCACGGACATTTGAGGGTAAAAGGCTCAGGGTTGGGAATGCAGCTTGGGTCCCGTGCCTCATTCTGAGGACCAGATCAACAGCTCTGCAAGGTAAGAGCTATAACTGAAAAGCTAATATGTAACCAAGTTCCATGGGCACCCTGCTTAGCTCCCACATCTTGGCTTGCACTTTCCAGGAGGTGGTTTAGCCTGAAATGGATGACATTCTCTGCAAAGTCATGGGTATAGATAAGGAACCCCATCACCATCAGACCGAAAAACCACTGGCTATACAAGGAGCTACTAGGCAGTTCATCTATTCTCCAAGCCATGGACTACTTACTGACAGCTGGGGCTGGGGGATCTCAACAAGGGATCCATGGAGATAGGCTTCTGGGAGAAAGGGGCAGGAGGTGGCGGTCTGTGTCCCTCCTGAAATTGTATGCAAACTTGTCTTTGTGTATCTGGGAAGAGGCTCTATTATGCTCGTCAACTTATCAAAGAAGCCTACGACCCAACTCTTCTACTTGGACAGAAGCTAAGCAGCATCTCCAGCGTCTTAATTCACTAGCATTCATATTCAAACTCACCCTAAATGTCAATCAAACAAAGGAAAAGGGTTCTGAAGTCTGAGTTAGGAGACCTGGGTTCTAGGGGCATCCACTTTGGCTTCTTAGGCAAGTCATTTATCCATCTAAGTTCCCCCTCTGGGCTTCCCTGGTGGCTCAGATGGTAAAGAATCCGTCTGCAATGCAGGAGTCCTGGGTTCGATCCCTGGGTTGGGAAGATCCCCTCGAGGAGGGCATGGCAACAACCCTCTCTGGTATTCTTGCCTGGAGAATCCCCAGGGACAGAGGAGCCTGGCAGGCTACAGACCATGGGGTTGCAAAGAGCCAGACATGACTAAGCACAAGTTTCCCCTCTAGAAGATTAGCTCAGACAAGCTTTCAGCTCTCTGATAATCTAATAATAGTTCCATGATACATTTCCCTTCCTTCCCTCCAAGAAACAAAAGTGCAATTGCCCTTAAGGCACTTCATCTGAAGTCAAAAAGAGACCTATTCTGAAATCCTGGTGAAGAGTACTTACTTGTAATATGGGCCATTGGAATAAATCTTCTTTCTTCTAAGGTGTCAGCTTCTAAGATGAAGAACCAGGAGGAACTTGGAGCTGGGCATTCTCCAGCTGGTCTGCAAGTCCCAGTGCCAATAAGGCACAGGGCAGAAGACCACATGGAAATTCACTGATGATCCACATCCTTTAGCTGACTGTGGAAATTTCCTCTAACTCCCTCACTGTCTTTATATATGAGTGCATACACGTTTGTATTACTGGTATACACACCAATTAGCTCATTCTATTTTCCTTGTTTCCTCATTATAGCTAAGGGGGAAAAAGAGGATTAGAAAGCATCAAGGGCCAAAAAGGAAGAAAGGGCAAAAAATGTCCAGAATTGACTTCCTGCCTAATTAGATCATCAGGCTTAAAGAGTTACCTACCTTCCTGTGCCTTATTTTGTCAATCTGAGCTCAAATAAGGGGTTGCAAAGTAAAAAGTCCTAAAGGCCAGGGTAGCCTAGGAGGGGTCTCAGCCATTTAAAGTAACCAGACCAAAGCCAATTGTCAAGACATATGCAAATAGAGCCACCATCCTGAGCTTTTATTTTAGAAAAGGAATACAAGATTATTTACCAGAGTGACTGGAGTCGCTAGTTAACACAGAGTTCATCAAAGAAATTTCGATGTTAAGGAAAGTTACTTGGACATTCTTGATAAACTGGCTGACTAAAGCTTGACATTTATTTAGAAAGTACTGGGGGTCATAACAAATATAATAACAAATCTGCTATTAGAGAGGGGAAGAAGCGAAAAGGGGGAAAGGGAGGGAAGGAAGGAAGGAAGGACAAAGGAGGGATGGACGAAAGGAAAGAATTTCTACTGATGGACTCTCTGAACGTCAGTTTCCTCCTCTATAACAAAAGGCTATAATACTCGGCCTTCACACAACTTAATAGCTACCTCCCACAACTGTTATTTGAAGTGAAGTCGCTCAGTCGTGTCCAACTCTTTGAGACCCCATGGACTGTAGCCTACCAGGCTCCTCTGTCCATGGAATTTTCCAGGCAAGAATACTGGAGTGGGTTGCCATTTCCTTCTCCAGGGGATCTTCCCAACCCAGGAATTGAACCCAGGTCTCCTGCATTGTAGGCAGACGCTTTTACCATCTGAGCCACCAGGGAAGTCTATTATTTGAAATGACCTTGTAAAGTATGAAATGCTATCCAAAGAGGAAGGATTATCATTTTGAGATTTAAACTGTGATATTAATACATGAGGCAAATTTAAGTCATGAAAACAGAAAGCAGTAGGAATTATTTCATGTGTGAGTTCTTGCCCTGAGTTTTCTCAGCCAGCCTGCTAATCCCTCTGCAGCCCCACATATGGGAGTCTGAGGACAGGGCCCGGCCACTCAAGCCCTACATTCCCACTTCTCTCTGTACTGGTTTAGCACCCAGCCACCTGCCACAGTGGGGTTTTACTTGCTAGCCACTGGGGAGATGTGTGGGCCAGACTTCTCTGTGGGTTTGAGGGAACAGGGAAGAAATCTAATTCTTGCCCAAAGGCATCTCTGGCAAAGCAGGCTGCCTTTGAGGCTCCCCAGTAGATTATTCTGGGCCAATGTGGCTGAATCCACACTGGAGGCCCTTACAATACCTGGAAGCCTTGGTTGAATGGGTGGAGCCTCCTTTCTCTTCACCAAACCCTTCCAAAAGCTTCTGTAGGCTTTTTTGATCTGTTCTGGTTCTGGCCTAAACCCTTACTAAAGCCCCAGAGTTCCATACCATACTCTTACCCTCATCAAGCTCCATTACATCCAAACAGGGTTGCATCACATCTCAACACTGAACATGTAGATATGTAAAAACTTACATGGAGGGGTCAAAGGTAGAAATTACCATGATTAATATAAATAAGCTAAAAGGATATATTGCATAGCACAGAGAATATAGCCAATATTTCATAATCACTTTAAATGGAGCTTAACCTATAAAAACATTGAATCACTATGCTATACATCTAAAACTAATATAATATTCCCAACCACCTATACTTTAATAAAAAAGATTAAAAAAATAAAAACTCACATGGGGACATGACCCAAGGATGAGGACAAGCACTGGATAACATAGGAACGAGCAAATACCATTTTGTATGTTGCTGGTATATTTCTAGAAGGGGCCACTTACCAGCCGCGTATTCACCACAGGAAACAGCAGAGCAAGAAGAGCTCCATTCAACATGTGCATCTGTAGCCTGGAGAGGAAAAAAGATAAAGTGCAGGTCACACTCTGACTGTGATGCAGAGGCAGACAAAAATGTGTCAGGTTATGCCATGCCAGATGGGAGAGCATGTATACAAGAGGTTGTGTGAGTCAAACAGAACACTGGAGTTGGCATACATGCGTAATAAATTAAAAGCAGCCCATTTTGCATTAGCTGAAATGTTCTGAAGAGCACCAGTGCCACCTCAAAATCCCCCAAACACTTGGTGAACAGGCTTTGGTTGCAACACTTCATTGCATAATTAGCTCTGGGCTCCCTAAACATTCGGTCCGTCCCAATCTCAGCTCCAACTGCTGTGGCTCAGGCAGCCTAACAAAGGGGCACTGCGGGAGCCAGGTGTTATTACAGGACTGTGTTATTACAGTAGAGACCTATTTCTCAGAGCCAGGTTGCTTATTTACACAGCCAGGTCCAATCCTCCTCCCCAAACAGAGATCTAGGCAGGAAAAGGGCAGCAAATACAACCCAGGAAGACAACGTCAGTGTTTTGCAAATGGGCTCTCTCACTTTCTTAGAAATACCTTCGGGCAGAAGTGGCAGCCTTCCAAGCTTTCTTTTATCTATTTTACATATGGGGTTCTGTGATTAAAAAGCAAAACAAAAAAGAAAAGGAGAAAACCACTAGTCTCCAGCATTGGGTAGTGATCCTGTTTCCCAAATCCAGACTTGTTAAAACACATGCTACTGCTAAAGTCACTTCAGTCGTGTCCGACTCTGTGCAACCCCAAAGACAGCAGCCCACCAGGCTCCCCCATCCCTAGGATTTTCCAGGCAAGAACACTGGAGTGGGTTGCCATTTCCTTCTTCAATGCATGAAAGTGAAAAGTGAAAGTGAAGTCGCTCAGTCGTGTCCAACCCTTAGCATGGACTGCAGCCTACCAGGCTCCTCCGTCCATGGGATTTTCCAGGCAAGAGTACTGGAGTGGGGTGCCATTGCCTTCTCCAAAACACATGCTAGGAACCCTTTATAAGTCAAGAGCAAGCAGGTCAGGATCAAACTCCACCTGTGTGAGCTGTGGGAATAGGCTGAGGCAGCTTCCTTCATCATTCAAGGCAAGTGGGCCCTGACAACTGAGGGAGAAGCAAAGAATGACAGCCTCTTCCTCCTGCAGAAAAGCTAATTTGATGGGTCATATACAACACCACTGAGTCAGCGTGGCTTCTGGACCTCAAGTTCACTCTTGCAAGATCACACACACACACACAAACACACACTCACATCAGTCTCACGATAACCAGGATCTCTCTTATGCCCTTACTGGGACCTAGAAGAACATGAGCTCTTCTCTTGGAACTCACGGACCTGTGCCTAAGACCAACAGACCATGTTGTTAGGAGTCCCCAAGGGAACACCACACAAGCCCCAAGGCTGCTTTTGGTTTCCCCCAGTCTGTTTCTTTCAGCTGCTTGTTGCTGGCAATGCTGTGATGATGGTGATCTGCACTTAACATAACCTAGGCAAGTATCAAAGTAACTGCTTTAGGTAAGTAAACGCTCTCACTGAATTTTTACAGCAATTTTATGAGATGGGTACAATTATTTATTTGTCACATTTTGTGGATGAGGAAACCAGGCTGAGAAAGGTGAAGTGACTTCATCAACGCCATAGGACAGTAGAGTCACAATGCAAACCCAGGTTTATCTGACTCTGAACTCTTATGTCCATCTTGCTATCTTGCATCAGAGCCTGCCTCCCTTCCTCCACTGCAAATATGACCTCAAGTAAAGAGTTAGGGGTGCTCCACTTTCCTTCCTTTTGCTTTCAGGGGTCTCTCTTACCACCTTCTTCATCCCCTGCTCCAGGTTTAATGAGCTTTCAGGTGATGACTGTCAGGAGCTTGCTCTTAGACCATGCCAGACCAGCAGTCCTACAGTTTAAGAGGGCTTAGCTTGATCCATAAAAGGGAGGAGGCACATCAATGCAATGTCACTCCTGCCTCCCTGGATTGGCACATTTTTAAAACAGGGTCTTTCTAGGAGGCACCTCATACTCTCAGAAACTGAGTGGTGAAAACTCTGGCTCAAACCTCAATGCCTGGAGCAGGGGTCCTTAACAGCCATTCTGCGGCTGTTAAGGGGGTAAAGTAACACATGCCCAACTCTGTCCCTGGACACTCCTAAGTGACAATCACAGCAAAAACATTCACCCCGGCAGAGAAAAAAATCTCACTGATAGTAGAGGTAAAGCTGACCTCTAGTACCAGGCTTTGCCACTGGCCTTAAAAGAATGTCATTTACACAAGGCCAAGTAGATACTTGGGCACCAAAACTTAAATCCTGAGGATGATGGAACTGATCCCAAAGGCCCATGAATGGCCAAAGATAAAGAAGATAAAAGTCAACATCAAGATTCAAAATAAACAACCTAGATAAAGACAAGTCTTGTTCTGGGCCCTCAAAATTCAGTTCCACAAGCTACATACAGGCCAAAAGGTGAATTATCCTTAATATAGAAAAAGGTCTTATATATCACTAATTTAAAATATATCTAATACATCAATATATTGAGCAATTTCATGTGCCAATCACTGGAGTAAATATTCAAATGCATCATCTCATTGAATCTTCATGTTTTTTATGATAATCAGTACCATTTTCAACCTCATAGCTGAGAAAACCAAAGCACTAAGTGATTAAGTGACTTGCCCAAGATCACATAGATAATAAGAGACAGAGGGAGAGGTCACATTCAGATTTCATCAAGTTCCCAGCCTGTGTTTCTGCTGCTGTATCCTGCACTTTAAATTCATCATATGAACATTACAAATGTTGTGTGTGTGTGTGTGTATGCCAGATAAGAGACCATGGGGCAGGGAAGATCATTCCTAAGAGCAACAGAAGTCCTTATGTGTTCTGCGGCAAAGCTGGCCCAACTACCTAGCTGCACTGCCCTCTACAGGCCCAGGGCACAGTCCAACAGGTAAATGATTGCCCATCAGAGTTTTTGCTTTGTACCACCTCCAGCCTGCCTCCCAGATTCCTATTGGATACTGGAAATGGATAATGAACCACTAGAAAAGCCAGTGAGAGGGCTTCCCTGGTGACTCAGTGGTAAAGAATCTGCCAGCCAATGCAAGAGACACAGGTTTAATCCATGATCCGGGAATATCCCACATGCCTTGGATCCACTAAACCCGTGCACCACAACTATTGAGCCCACATACCACAACTACAGAAGCTGGGGCGCCCTAGAGTCTGTGCTTTGCAATGAGAAAAGCCACTGCAATGAGAAGCCCGCAACTAGAGAAAAGCCCATGCAGCAATGAAGACCCAGCAGAGCCAAAACATAAAAGAAACAAAATTATTCAGAAAAAAAACAAAGAACATCCAGTGCGAGTTCCCTCATCTGTACAATGGGAATAATAATAGTATCAACTCACAAAATTATAAGTGGTTGATATATATATAAAGTGCTTTTAAAAAGTGCATGGCATATATTAAGACTCAGATATACATTTCTTAAATAAATGGTGAAGAGCTCATCTAAAAGCCTCAAGATTAAAAAGGGAGAGGGATCATGAACCACTGGGGAAAGCTTAACTGTTATAAAAGTTCAAAGTGTGACAAAAAGGTCAAGAGAGAGCAAAAGGACAGACTGAAGGCCAGAACCATACAGTAGAGATTGGAGATGGACCCCAGGTCAGTCACACTTATAAACCTTCTGGCTGGTTCTAACACTTGGCCATTACCATTGTCACAAATATTTTGCCAGCTTTTTCTGTTTCTATGTAGGATACTTGCTAAGTTATCTTAGTTGCTAAGAACCGGGGGAAAAATGGCAATTGTTATGGGTTTGATTCTCTGTCACGTCAGTTATTTCATTGAATTTTGGCTACAACTGTTAGTCCACTACTGTGTGTTAATATCATTTCAGGTGCTATAGAGAAATGTGCTTAGTTGCTGAGTCTTATCTGACTCTTTGCGACCCCATGGACTGTAGCCCACCAGGCTCCTCTGTCCATGGGATTTCCCAGGCAAGAATACTGGAGTGGGCTGCCATTCCCTTTTCCAGGGGATCTTCCTGACCCAGAGATCGAACCTAGGTTTCCTGCATTGCAGGCAGATTCTTTACTGTCTAAGCCACCAGGGAAGCCCAGAGAAAAGGAGATCAATATAATTAAGATGTAGTATTTGTCTTCAAGAAAACTGACAGTCTTATTAAGAAGCCAAGAAATTGAAAATTTAGAGGAAAAGTAGTATAATGGTTAAGAACTTTGTTTGGAATCAAAAGTGAAAGAAAGTGAAGTCGCTCAGTCATGTCCAACTCTTTGCAACCCCAGGGACTGTAGCCTACAAGGTTCCTCTGTCCAAGGGATTTTCAAGGGATTTTCCAGGCAAGAATACTGGAGTGGGTTGCCATTTCCTTCTCCAGGAGATCTTCCCGACCCAGGGATTGAACCCGGGTCTCCTGCATTGTAGGCAGACGCTTCACTGTCTGAGCCACCAAGGAAGTCATAACTACATTCAAATCCCAGCTCTACTACTTACTGGCTGAGTGACTTTGGACAAACCACTTAAGATATGTGATTCAGGCACTTCCCTGATGGCCCAGTGGCTAAGACTCTGCACTTCCACTACAGGGGATACAGGTTCAAGCCCTTGTTGGGAAACTAAGATCCCACATGCCCCATGGCACAGTCAAATGAATAAGTAAATAATAAAAAGATTTTAAAAAATAAAGAAAAAATATGTGATTCAGTTTTCTCAGTAATAAAATGGGGCTAATAACAGCACCAATTAAAAGAATTGTTAAGAGATGTGGTAAGACTATGTAAAGTGATCAACACAGTACGTAGGACATAGTAAGAACTCAATACATCATAACTATTATAATCCTTAATGAAGCAAGGTAAATGAATATCATATTATTATTCATAATAAATGAAGCTATTACAAAATCCTCATGAGATGATGTATATTTGAATTTAACACTTGATTACAACCAAGAATCTAAAGATATGGAACAGATTAAAGTTCTCTGAGTGCCTGGAAAGGAAAATTTATAGAAAGGAATTCTCAAATGAAATTATAAAATATTTTGAATGGAACAAAAAATTAAAATACATTAAAATACAACATGTGAAAATGTGTAAGATGCTTATAACTGAAAATTCTTATTTTAGGAAAAAAGCATGATCTCAAAGCAGTAAACCAAGATTCCAACTTGAGAATTCAGAAAAAGAAAAGCACAATAACCCCAAAGCAAGCAGAAGGAATGAAATAATAAAGGCAGAAAGCAATGAATATGAAAACAAATATAATCAATGAAACCAAAAGTTCACCTTTGAAAAATCAATATAATTGCAAAACCTCTACACAGTATGACATGGATAAAAAGAGAATGCAAAAGCTATCAATATCAGGAAGTAAAGAAGGGAAATCACTACAGATCCCCAGGAATTAAGAAGATAATAAGAATATACTATGAATATTTCTATGCACATAATTCAACAACTTAGATAAAATGGAGAATTTCCTCTAAATCCACAAGCCACTAAAACTCATCAAAGATGAAACATATAACCTGAATAGTTCTATTAAAGAAATTATGTACACACACACACTGGAATATTATTCAGCCACAAAAAAGAAACCTTGCTATTTGTGACAACATGGATGAACCTTGAGGGCATCATGCTAAGTGAAATAAGGCAGAGAAAGACAAATTACTGCATGATCTCCCTTATATGGAGAATCTAAAAACAAACAAATAAACAAAATGATAAACTCATAGATTTGGAGAATAGACTGGTAGTTACCAGAGGCTGGGAGTGTGGGATGTGCACACTGGGTGAAGGAGGTCAAAACTTCTAGTTGTAAAATAGATAAGTTATGGTGATGTAATGTACATGACATTACATGGTGACTATAGTTACTGCACTGGACATTTGAAAGTTGCATAACAGGACAAATCTTTAAAATTCTTGTCACAAGGAAAAAAAAGTAACTATGTGTGGTGATAGATATTAGCCAGACTTACTATGGTGATCATTTCACAGTATACACAAATATCAAAACTATTATATAATATACTGGAAAGTAAGACTCTGATGCTGGGAGGGATTGGGGGCAGGAGGAGAAGGGGACGACAGAGGATGAGATGGCTGGATGGCATCACCGACTTGATGGACGTGAGTTTGAGTGAACTCCGGGAGATGGTGATGGACAGGGAGGCCTGGCATACTGGGTTTCATGGGGTCGCAAAGAGTCGGACACGACTGAGCGACTGAACTGAACTGAACTGAATATAATGTTACATGTCAATTACATCTCAATAAAAAATGTGTAGTTAAAAATATTCTGAATAAGACTCACGTGGCTTCAGTAACCAAATCTACCAGATATTTATACAATCTGGTTCAGAATACTGAAAAGGAGTAAGTATGTCTCAACTCATTTTACGAGGTCATTATTACCCAGATACCAAAACTAGTGCCAAAGAATTGATGCTTTTGTGTGGTGCAGGAGAAGACTCTTGAGAGTCTCTTGGGCTGCAAGGAGATCAAACCAGTCAATCTTAAAGAAAATCAACCCTGAATATTCATTGGAAGAACTAATGCTGAAGCTGAAGCCCCAATACTTTGGCCACCTGATGTGAAGAGATTAATCATTGGAAAAGACCTTGATGCTGGAAGAGATTGAAAGCAAGAGAAGGGGGGCAGCAGAGGATGAGATGGTTAGACAGCATCACAAACTCAATGGACAAGAATTTGAGCAAACTCCGGGAGATAGAGGAAGACAGAGGAGCCTGGCTTGCTGCAGTCCATGGGGGTCACAAAGAGTCAGCCATGACTTGGCGACTGAACAACCACCACCAAAACTAGAGAGGAGTGGGTGTGAGGGGAGGTGGAGATGTTGAGTGGAGGAGGGGGAGGAGGAGGAGAAAGAGGAAAATTAAAAATAAACTAAAATCTTCATGAACACAAACACTAATATCCTCAATAAAATGGTAGCAAATCTAATGCAGCAATATAAAAAGAACACCACTCCATGACCAAAAAGGGTCTGTCCTCATCATGAAAGGTTGATTCAATATCTGAAATTCAGTTAATGAATTTCACCAAATTAACAGTATAAAGAATAAAAAGTATATGATCATGAAACACCTATTTATGATTTTAAAAACCCAATAAACTAGCAATTGGAGGGAACTTCCTCAATCTGATGGCTTCCTGGGTGGCTCAATGGTAAAAGAATCTGCCTGCCCATGCAGGAGATTAAGGAGATCTCCCTACCCAGGAGATTCAATTCCTGGGTAAGGAAGATGCCCTGGAGTAGGAAATGGCAACCCACTCCACTGTTCTTGCCTGGGAAATCCCATGGACAGAGGAGCCTGGCGGGCTACAGTCCATGGGGTCACAAAAAGTTGGACATGACTGAGCACACATGCACTCCTCAACCTGATAAAGGACATCTAAAAAATGTTATGCCCCAAATCATACTAAATGATAAAAGACCGAATGCTCCCCCCATTAACATCAGGATCAAGACAAGGATGCCCATTTGCAGCACTCCAATTCAACATCATGCCAGTAGTCTTACCCAGTGCAGTAAAACAACAAAAATAACACAGATTGGAAAGGAAGAAATAATACTGTCCCTGTTTTCAAAGAATTATTATATGTGTAGAAAATCCCTAGGAATCAACAAAAAAGTTCCTAAAACTAATATATGATTAGCAAGGTTAGTTGCTAAAACTAATATATAATTAGCTAAGTTTAAGGATTGCAAGGTCAACACAAACATTTCTGCATAATAGCAGGGTTAAACTGGAAATCAAATTTTTAAAAATATATACTATTTACATTACCTCTTCCAAAACTGAAATACTTGGGTATAAATCTAAATAATATATGTACAAAATCTATATGCTGAGAACTACAAAAGGCTGATTAAAGAAATTAGAGATCTAAATATATAAATACATATGTATTCAAGGATTGAAAGGCTCAACATAGAAAAGATATCAATTCTCATCAAAATTATCAATAGATTCAATGCAAATCTAATCAAAACCATAGAAGGATATTTTGTAGACAACAGTGAACTGACTCTAAAATGTATATGAAAGGGCAAAGAAAGAAAAGCTAGGATAAATTTGAAAAAGCAGAAGATGAAAGAATCACACTACCTTATTTTAAGGCTTCCTATATAAAATTATAGACTTCCCTGTAGCTCAAATGGTAAAGAATCTGCCTGCGATGCAGGAGACCAGGGTTCGATCCCTAGGTTGTGAAGTTCCTCTGGAAAAGGGAATGGCAATACACTCCAGTATTCCTGCCTGGAGAATTCCATGGACAGAGAAGCCTGGCAGGCTACAGTCTGTGGGGTCGCAAAGAGTCAGACACGACTGAGCGACTAACACACACATACACACGTATAAAATTATAGTAATCAAAACAATGCAGTACTGGCCAAGAAGAGCCATATCAGTCAACAAAACAGAACAGTCCAGAAATAGACCCACACTGATATTGTAATTTGATTTTTCATCAGAAGCTTTGCAGGCCAGAAAGCATGGGCTGATACATATTCAAAGTGCTAAATAGGGAAAAACAAAACAAAACAAAACACCTGTCAACCATGAATCCAACAATGTTATCCTTCAAAATAGGGAAATTAAGATATTTCCAGAAAAGCAAACACTGAGAGAGTTTGTTATGACTTGACCTACCCTGCAAGAAATGCTAAAGGGAGTCCTGCAGACTGAAATGAAAGAACATATCAGACAGTAAATCAAAGCTGTATGAAGAAATAAATATCTTCATAAAGGAAAAGACATGGGCAATTATAAAAACTAGTATTAGTGTAACAACAGTTTGAAAGAATAATTTTATCTATATGATTTAAGAGAGTAATACATTTCTATAAAACACATTAATCTAAAAGCTAGTGTTACTATTACTTTGGTTTATAATTCTACATTTTGCTTTCTAGATAATTTAAGAGACTAATGCATGTAAAATGATTAAGTTTGGGGGCATATTTGTATAGAGACATAATTTTGTGACATCTCTAACTAAAAGGGGTGGTGATGAAACTGTAAAGGAGCAGAGTTTTTGTATATTATTGAAATTAAGCTAATACAAATTCAGTGTAATAATTTACAAATTCAGTAATAAATTTAGGATGTTATACGTAATCTTCATGATAACCGCAAAGAAAATATTGGGTTCCCAAAAAAACTCATTCAGGTTTTTCTATAACAGCTTATGGAAAAACCCAAATAAACTTTTTGGCCAACCCAACAGTTGCAGAATACATGTAAAAGGAAACAAGTATTAAATTGTTATACTACCAAAATAATCAGCTAAACACAAAAGAGGACAGTAACAGAAGAAATGCGTGACAAAAGTTTATAAAGTATATAGAAAACAAATAGCAAAGTGACAGAACTCCCTGCTTATCAATATTAACTTTAAATGTAAATGGATTAAACTCTCTCTTGAAAGACAGAGATTGGTGGAATGGATAAAAAAATATGATCTAACTATATGCTGTCTACAAGAGATGTACTTTAAATCCAAAGACAGAAATAGGTTGAAAGTAAAAAGATGGAAAAAGATATTCCATGCAAATGGTAATGAGAGCAGAGGTGGCTATAATAAAATCAGACAAAAAAAGCTATAAATCAAGAGTTTACAAGAGATGAAGAAGAATATTATTTACTAGTAAAAGTTTCAATACAGCAAGAAGACATGACAATTACAAACATTTATGTACCTGATAATAGACTATCAAAATATATGAAGCAAAAACTGACCAAACTGACAGGAGGAATAGACAGTTCTACAAAAGGACTTGTAGACTTCAATACTCCACTCTCAACAGTCAGACAGAAGAAAAGCAAGAAATTCGAGGACTTGAACAACACAATACATCAACTAGATCTAACAAACATATACTTTATAACAAACACTTTGTTTTATAAAATGTTTTATAACAAAACACTTTTTTTCATAACAAACACTTTATTTTACCTGAAAACAAAATTTCTATTCTTCTCAAGTGCACGTGGGTCATTTTCCAGGATAGACCATAGATTAGGTGGCAAACTATTTCAAAAAATGTTAAAAGATAGATATTATACAAAATATCTTCCCTAACCATAACAGGATGGAGTTAGAAATCATGAACAGAAGTACAGGTGACCCTTGAACAATGAGGTGTGGGGTTAGGAGCACCAATACCCCATGCAATGGAAATCTGCATATAACTCTATAGTTGGCCCTCTGTATCCAAAGTTCCATATCCACGGACCTAACCAACTGCAAACTATGTAGTATTACAGTATTTATTGAAAAAATCCGTGTATAAGTGGACCCGTGCAGTACAAATCCATGTTATTGAAGAGTCAACTGTAAAATGGGAAAATTTACAAATTTGTAAAAATTAAAGACACTGTTAAAAATTAACAGACCAAAGAAGAAATCACAAGGGAAAGTAGAAAATGAAATGTAGATCAAAATTATAGTAAGATACTATCTTACACCATTAGAATGGCTACTATAAAAAAAGAAAATAACAAATGTTGGCAAAGATATGGACAAATTGGAACTCTTACACACTATTGGTGGGACTATAAAATGGTATAGCTGCTGTGTAAGAGTATGGCAGCTCTTCCAAAAATTAAAAATAGAAATATTACATGATCCATCAATTTAAATTCTGGGCATATACCCAAAAGAATTGAACGCGGGGGTTCTGTGGGATATTTGTATTCCCATGTTCATTGCAGCATTATTTACAATAGCTAAAACATGGAAGCAACCTAAGACGTGTCCATCAACAAGTGAATGGATAAACAAAATGTGGTATATACATACAAAGAAAGACCATTTTGTCTTAAAAATTCTGATACATGCTACAACGTGGATGAACCTTGAGGACATTATGCTAAGTGAAACACGCTGGTCACAAAAGAACAAATTCTGTATGCTTCCACTTACATGAGGTATCTACCTAGAGTAGTCAAAATCGTAAAGACAGAAATGCTGGTTGGCAGGGCCTGGGGATAGGAGGTATTGGGAATCATTGTTTAACAGGTACAGAGTTTCAGTTTTTGCCAAATCAAAGAGTTCTGGAGATGGACAGTGGTGGTGTTTGCACAACAACATGAATGTACTTAATGCCAGTGAACTACACAGTTAAAAATGGCTAAGATGTTACATAAGTTAAACTACATTTTATCATAATAAAAAATATCTCACAGAACTGTACACCAAAAAGCCAACCCTAATGTGGCATAATTAAATAAAATTCAAAAATATTTAAGAAGCAAAACACTGAACTCTCCCAGCCTCAGCTTTTAAAACCACAAAGTGATTCAAGATTCTAAGCCTTTTAAACAATGCTTTTTCACTCTAGTTTTAACACTAAAATCTTCCAAAGGTATAAAATATAGGTATAAATATAATAAAGACCTCTATGTCCAGCATCTCATTTTAACAAATTTGAACATTACTGGTTTGGTTGAAGTCTCATGTAACCTTCCTGAATACCATCTCTTCCATTCCTTAACCAGATGGAGCCTTTATTCTGAAGGTGTTGGGAGTCATTCCAATGTTTTATACATTATGAAACTTGTACATATCCACAAGCGATACATGTTATTATTTTATGTTTAGTCATTAAATAAATGATAAATTATATACTCTGTGTGTCTATGTATCCCCTTCTGCAAATTACATTTCATTCAACAGGGCTTCTTCTAATTATCCGTGCTGACACATGTAGTCTGTTTTTCACTGCTGTAAATTATTCAATTATATCACTATATTAGAAGGAAGTTATACGCTGTCATGTTGATGGAAGTCTGGATCTACTTTTTTCCCTTCAGCCAGGAACTATGTTGAGATTTGCTTTCTGTAATTTGTATTATAAAAACAAGAGGTATATTTCCATCACCCCAGAGCCTAGGGTCGTTACACTCTGACCTTCTGTTTCCATAAGCCCTTGGTTTGACAGTGCATACATTTTGTCCACTGTGTGAGGCCCCACAGCACAAGCCTGTCACACAGCAGGGAATGCAGTTAGGATCTTACATCTTTTAACGTGCTTATCAGAAAGCATGACAAAATCACTGAATCTAGGCGGAGGTCATACCCGTCTTTGGCATACTGTTCACCATCCAAAATGTTTGAAAATTTTCAGAATAAAAGTTTGAAAATAAAAAACAAGTAAAGGAAAACAAACAAGTACAACAGGAAGGCTTAGCTGGCTTGGCCTGTGGGCACAAAGATAACTTCCTGGTTGCAACTGGTGGTTTCCCACTTCCTTGCTCTGAACCAAATACAGTCACACAACTGCAGAGGCTCCAAAACCTTTCTTCCTGTTAATTTCAGGCAGTTGGCCAAAGGCTCCATCTGTAAGGCACCTAATAGAAGGCATTACTTATCTGAAGGCAGCTTTCATTCTGAACTTCTACTTATCTGTGTAAGTGCAATTTTCCTTCCCTGGATCCTAAGTCTAACAGTGAAGTAAGTACACATATGGTAAAGCATCAGGACAAGGATAATTCTATTATTATTAACACCTATTGACTACTTAGTCTATGTGAGGTTTCATGCTAAGAGATTAACATGGATCATTGCTCATCTAATTGTCACCACCAAAGAAGTAGTTACTATTCATGGCCTTCTTTGACAAAGGAGGAAATAGATGCTAAGACCTTAAGCCTTGCTCAGCAGGTTTAAGAAGTAGCAGAACCACATCTACAACATAAGCCATCTACTTCCATTGCTCTCTTCAAGATTTCATCAAATCACATCTATCCAAGAAACCAAATGTCAAATAAAAGAGCACGGTTTAAATACATATTATGTCCATTCAAATGATGAAATACTATGCAGTCATTAGAAATCATGTTTAGAAGAATATTTAATAACATGGGAAAATAATCATGGCATATTAGCTTTTAATATATTGCAAAGTAGCATGTATAGAATAATCTCAATTTTTTCAAAAAAGGCATATATACATAGAAGACTGGGAGGAAACTACACCAACACATTAATGGGGGAATTTCAGTTATTCTTATTTTCTGTAACATTTGATGTTTTCCTTCTAGTGAGCATGGATTATTTTTATAATGAGAATGAAACATGTCTTCTTCATGTCTACTTACTTTTCTTTCATTTGTTTTTTTTTTTTTTTGCTGCACTACGCAGCATGCAGGATCTTAGTTCCCAGACCAGGGACTGAACCCTTGCACCCTCAGTGGAAGCATGGAATCCTAACTACTGGACCATCAGGGAAGTCCCCCTACTTTTTCATTACCCACTGCACAGCCCCTACATAGCTTACCTAAACCTTATTTATTATGTTGTATGATTTTTCCCTCCTATAATTACTTTGTCCAGTAATTAGCAGAGTAGATTCTGAATTTGGCTTCCAAAAGGACTAGGTGAGCTAACAAAGTACAGAGAGGCCCCAAAAGGATCAGTCCCCATTCCTCTGCTGAGAATTCTTTTCCATGCTTCCCCAGATGGGAAAAGTCATCTGTATCCCCAGTCTTGCTTTTACCAGGAAATAGTATACACCCAAATACATGTTGAAAGCAGAACAGCCCTAGGAGGAAGAAAAAACAAAAAAACAAAAGCAGTCCCTGCTCCAAAAACCTTCAGAGAGACTTCCAGGAGAGAATCTGGGGAAATGAAAATGCCGAATCAGAAATTATGGACCAAGACTGTAGAAGTCAAAGTCCCCAGGAGAGAACAAAACTGAGTATGTACACATGGAGAGAAAGGCTGCTTCTGCTGTGTACTGAAGGGAAAGAGAGCTGTGAATAATCTGAAAGCAGCTTCTCTCTTCTGAGCATTTAGAGTATTAAGGAAGAATATGTATAGTCACAAGGCAGCAACCTGGCAGTGGCTCCCAGGACAGAAGACACCAGAGAAGCTTCTGCATCAGAAAGGAAATTGGGCTCCTTGAATTGCTGTTTATTTACTATGGATTTTCTAGGTTCCTGATCTCTTTCCCTCTGACATCAGCAGCATTCATATGTAGGGTTTCCTCTCCCTCGCCCAGAACAGAGTCTTAAGAGAGCTGCTCAGGTCAGAGGCAGTTTCCCAAACACCCTTTTCAGAAATAAGTTCAAAGCTAGACCAGGTGAAGATGCCAAAAGGCTGTTCCTTTGGGGGTTCTGAAGCAGCTGGTCTGTTGCACACTGGGAAAGAGGGTGCTGAGATAGATGGTGAAACCAGTCAGTTACAACAGGTACAGCCTGAGCCAAGCTCATGAACTCAGGACAGTCCTAGAGATAGGAGTCTCTCTGGGGAGAATCCTGCTGCTTAAAAATTGGAATGGGATCTAGAAAAACAGATGGTCACAAGGCTACTGAACTCTCATAATATCGTGTGCCACAAGGCCAACAGGGCGTCAATCTTGCAATGCCAAGATCACATGTCAGGTTGTCCTAATTGCCCTTATGCACCCCCATGCTTCCCTCACCCATCTTGGCTCACACCCGGCCTACAGTCCTCTCTCCACCCAGCAATGCACCCCCCTGCTCTCTGTGGCACAGATGAAATTTCATCTCATCTCCTTTAAAAGCCTCTCCAGACTGAGTCAGCAGACACTCATAACCAAATAATTCTTCCTGCATCAAAGATCCACTACCCCCATGTGTACATGAAAACGAACAGATTGAAGGGGTTCAGTATTGGGGGTGGGGGTCCCCATAACCTACACTTTCTGAGGCACACATGTAGGCCAGCTCTGGGCTATGCAATTTTCTCACCTGGGGTGGGGTAGGGGAAGAGCTTTCTGCCATTCCAAATGCACAGATCAGTGACTCCTTCCACAAGTACTCCCACCCTCACGAGTGCACAAACAGAAAAATCCAGGCACCTTAAGCAGTGGGTGTTTGCAAGGCAGCTAAGCTACCTGATAACAACCCAAAGCCAGTTAAGTTTCCTTTTCCTTCGTCTATTCCTTCAAAACACCCCAGCTCAGAGAGAGGAGCATCCCAAAAGGCTGCTTCCTCTAAGTAGAGCACTGTGTGTGCATGTGTGCCTGCTCAGTCGTGTCCAACTCTGCAACCCCATGGACTGCAGCCCACCAGGCTCCTCTGTCCATGGGATGCTCCAGGCAAGAATACTGGAAGGGGTTGCCATGCCCTCCTCCAGGGGATCTTCGTGACCTGGGGATCAAACCTGCATCACCTGCATTGCAGGTGGATTCTTTACCATGGAGCCAGCGGGCTCCTAGCCCCTTGTGAAACCAAGAATTCCATCCTTTTCTAAAAACAGCAGCCTGGACACCAAAGAGCAAGCTGAAAACTAAGAGGCTGGCAGCACTCAAGCTCTCTATGGTGGTGGGATCCATGGAGACTGGGCAGGGGGAGGGAGCGCTTGACATCCAGTGATGATGACACCTTCCTTCAGCCTGGAGAACAGATTCCAACAGAGACCAGGAAGCTCTCAAACCACCCAGCACTGCCCAAGGCTGCTCCTGGCCACACCTGCAGGTCCCGTGACTGGTGGCCCTATGGCACCAGCCCTACCACTCAGCTGCCATGGAGACCTCTTAGATTTCCTCCAGTGTCACCTTCAGATGGTGTAGTTAGTGTTAGTCACTCAGTCATGTCTGACTCTTTGTGATCCCATGGACAGTAGCCTGCCAAGCTCCTCTGTCCATGGGATGCTCCAGGCAAGATACTTGAGTGGGTAGCAATTTCCTTCTCCAGGGGATCTTCCTGAGCCAGGAATCGAACCTGGGTCTCCTGCATTGCAGGCAGATTCTTCACTGTCTAAGCCACGAAGGAAGCTCTTTAGATGGGGAGAATCGTGTAAATGGATGTGGGTATGCTAACTCTGCTCCAAGAACAGCATTAGATGCACTTGCTTCCCCTGTGGAGATGGGAGGCCATGCATGGCTAGACTTTAGGCTCTTTCTTTCCAGGTCTGGGAAAAGCTGAGGGCTGCCAGGGTGAGAGCTGGGGAGGAGGAGCCTGTCCACACCACCGAAGGAAATGTGGTCTGGGGTCCCAAGGGCAGCACTGTTTCCAGAGGCCAAGGGCCCTGGTCTCCAGCTGACGAGTAAATCCCAGTGGCAGATCCTGATAAAGAGGCACCATAGCAGCTGATTCAGACTAGCGGCTGCTTCTCTTTATCCAGTGAGCCGGTTGTGGTTAATAACTGAAAACCCAGGATCTTCCAGCCTTGGGAAGAGAGCAGGTCATCTACAGGAAGCATGACCAGTCACAAAGAACAAAGGCCGGGCTGGCTTTTCAGTTGCATCTGATGTGAACCCTTGTGACAGCTGCAGAGGTTCCCCAAGCCTCGCAAGGACAAAAAATCCCTGCTCTGATCCTTATGCCGAAAAGTGTGACTGTCAGCTCTGTGTATCTCTATTCCTAAACAGTATGGGATGCTATTACGAGGATGAACTGTGAAGTCCCTGAACTCCACCCCCCTCTAACTATGATATGCCTTTTAACTGCCACTCCAGAAATCTGTCTCACTGTCTTGAAGCTTCGAGCAAAGTCCCCCTCTTACTGTAGGCATGGAATTTCCTCTTTCTTCCCTCTTTCTGTATGCTGATTTTTAAAATTTATTTATTTTTGGCTGTGCTGGGTCTTTGTTGCTGTGTGGGGTTTTCTCTAGTTGTAGCGAGCAGGGGCTACTCATCATTGCATTGCACAGCCTTCTCATTGCAGGGGCTTCTTTTGTTGCAGAGCACAGGCTCAAGAGCACCAAGCTTCAGTAGTTGTGGCACTTGGGGTCAATAGTTGCTTTTCCCGGGCTCTAGAGCACAGGCTCAATAATTGTGATCAATGGGCTGAGTTGCTCCACAGCATGTGGGATCTTTCTAGATCGGGGATCAGACTCAAGTGTCCTGCATTGGTGGGCGGATTCTTTACCCCTGAGCCACCAGGGAAGCCCCTATCTTAACCATTTTTAAGTATATAGTTCAGAGGTATTAAGTACCTTCACAGTGTTGTACAACCATCACCGTCACCCATCTCAAAACTTTTTCAGCTGGTCCTCCTGTTTTTGAAAAGTTTGATTAGAACACTGCCAAACTCATTTGTATACATACAGTACTGGTCTATGCTACTTTCAAGCTCCAGTAATACTTATGGAGTTAAAAAAAAATCAGATCAGATCACCTACAACAGCCAAAACACTTACTATCTGGCCCTTTACGGGAAAAGGTTGCTGATCTCTGCTCTAAACCAAAACATAAGGAATTCCCTGGTGGTCCAGTGGTTAGGACTCCATGTTTTCACTGCCAAGGGCATGGGTTCAATCCCTGGACAGGGAACTAAGATCCCACAAGCTAGGCAGCATGGCCAAAATTAAAAAAAAAAAGTATCTACACACACACACACATTGGATTTATAGTTTAAAATAGTATTTGCTTAACTCACACTAACACAGCTTCTCCTAGCTCCCCACTAAAATACCTATCAAGATACAGAGAATGATAAAACTCCCCCAAATTACTTAAAACTTAGACTGATGGGCATCCTACTATGATTATCTGGGAGAAATCTCCGTTAACATTAAAACTAATGCTGAAATGAGGAAAAAACAATCTGGGGCCAAGTCTTGCAGCAGAAATCTGAAACAAGACAGTAAAACACTGAGTGGTTATACCACAGTCAGCCTCACAGCTTAGCAATGGAGAGTTCATTTCATAACTGGCAAAACCAGCCATGCCTCCACTCCAGGGCTACCATTTGCAAGGGAAATCAACAACTCTCCAAGACGGTCTATATCCATTTGGAGGCTCCTCCCATAAACCAAAAGGGCTGAAGTGATGGCTTTGGTGCCTTCACACTGCATTCTGGGAATGGGAAACTTCACAAGTAAAACTCAGGTACCAATGCATATGGGAGGCTGCAGTTCTTCATTCAGTTTATATGTTCAGAGTGTCAGGGAATCTAGTAAGTAGGAATAAGCCATTCGATATGGGTCCAGCAAAACCCAGCAGATGAAGCTGCTAGACACTGGGAAACAGGCCGGAAGCTTGGTGCATCAACCTGGCCACCAGGAGTCGGGCTGAGAAGGGGTCCTGCTGCTGCTGCTGCTGCTGCTAAGTCTCTTCAGTCGTGTCCGACTCTGTGCGACCCCATAGACGGCAGCCCACCAGGCTCCCCCGTCCCTGGGATTCTCCAGGCAAGAACACTGGAGTGGGTTGCCATTTCCTTCTCCAATGCATGAAAGTGAAAAGTGAAAGTGAAGTCGCTCAGTCATGCCCGACTCTTTGCGACCCCATGGTCTGCAGCCTACCAGGCTTCTCTGTCCACGGGATTTTCCAGGCAAGAGTACTGAAGTGGAGTGCCATTGCCTTCTCCGGAGAAGGGGTTCTAGCCAATACCAAAGAGAATATGAGGAGTCAAATGAAATCTACATACTCTATGTCTTTAACAAAGCCTAAATCAATCTTCCTTCAAATTGCATCAACATACACCACAGACTGCATGCTTCCTATGAAAACCTCTAGCAGCAGAAGGGAAATGTATAGCATTCTGAGGAGTTGGAGGAAGCACAAAAGCCTTCATTTAGTGCCGGAACCAGAAGAAATATTTTAGAAAATTGCATCCTCAAGAGAATACAAGAAAACATGAACTCTATGAAATAGGTATAGAAAGCCATTGAAATAAAACATATCAAGAAAGAAAGATAACAAAACTGGACTGAAAAGAGAGTTTAGCAAACCAAGGAAGAATTACAAAAAATATTGTAGCAGCAGAATTAAACTTCACATTGGAGATGGCGAAGTGCAAAATCTATCAATTCATAGTATGGAGGCCAAATCTGAACCTCTCCCAAGTACACAGAGGAAATGGAAAGCTGACCATATAAATGTGACAAAGGTTGCTATTAGAAAATCTATTAATGTAACAGATGAAATGGGGAGATCAAAGGAGAAAACTCAAATGAACCTCTCAATAGATTCTCAAAAACCATTAGCTAAATTCAATAACCATTCCTGATTTTAAAGTAGAGGTGGGTGATGGTGATTTAAAAATAAGATAATTCTTTAACATATAAAGGATGTTTAATTTTAACCAATAACCAACATCAGAATTAAAAGTGAAAACAATAGGAACGTTTCCCTTAAAATCAGAAACAAGGCAAGAATTCCTGCCAATACTACTATCATTTAACACTGTCCAGGAAGTTCTAACTAAAACAATCAGGCTTGAAAAAAGTTTTGCTCTTTAAAAGAAGACCAAGTTATCAGAGTTGATACTCTTAATTTCCAAAATAATCAAAGTGAAGTAACTGAAAAACTACTAGAAGAGTTAAGCATGGTGGTCAAATATAAAATAAACATATAAAATCAAAATCTTTCTTATGTACCAGTAATAATCAGTTTGAACATAGAATAAATCATATCACAAACTATAAACTCTCCAGAAATGACATTAATAAGAAATCTGTGAGATATACAATCTGCACACACTTCTAAAGAACATACAAGAAAACTTGAATAAATTAAGAAATCTACCTTGTCTTTTCCTAGATAGATTCATTATGGTAAGGACATTAATGAAATTTTAGATTTAAAGTAATTCCAATCAAAACAACAGGATTTGGGGGAAGAGTCTGACAAAAACATTTTAAATTCATTTGGAAGGGGAAAAAATTGTTCAGATGAGCTATGAAAAAAGTGTGAGTAAAGTAACAGTCTGGGAAGAATGGTGAAGAGAAATTTGGCCTGCTAGCTGTTGCAAATATAAGAGTCTGAAATTGGTGGTGAACCCAACAGAGACACTGACAGAATAGTATAAGAAGCCATCCAAATAAACCTCAGTGTCAGGGAGGAATAAATTTTCCTCTGCCCTTCTGGGTTCTTCTGGCTGGTCTAAGAATTCAATTGACGTGAGACCAATTAAGAGGAGAAAATCATAAAAAAGTTTAATGACATGTATACAAGAGAGAGACCCAGGAGAACTGAGTAACTTGCCAAAATAGCTGAAACCCTCAGCGTAAATACCATCTTAGAGAACAGATATGTGAACACAGCAAGGGAAGGAGAGGGTGGGAATGAACTGAGAGAGTAGCATTAACATATACACACTACCATGTATAAAACAGATAGCTAGTGCTGTGAAACACAAGAAGATCAGCTTGGTGCTCTGTGATGACCTGGAGGAGTCAGATGGGGAGCAGGGTAGAAGGCTCAAGAGGGAGGAGATATATGTATATTTATAGGTGATTCACTTCATGGCACAGCAGAAGCACAACTTTGTAAAACAATTATCCTCCAATTTAAAAAATATCCTATGATAAACCATAATGGAAAAGAATATTTAAAAAGAATGTGTGTGTGTGTGTGTGTGTGTGTGTGTGTATATATATATATATATCCAAATCACTTTGCTGTACAAGAGGAATTAACATTTTAAGTCAACTGTATTTCAATAAAAATAAATAAATAAAGACAAAACAGGATGATAGAGGTAGGGGTTTGGGACTTAAAAGGGGAGAAAGGCAAGTCAAATGGAGATGGGCAAACAAATGTTTGCTGGGCCATGAAGAGAATGAGAACAGAAAACTCAGAGTTTCCCCCACCACACCTAGCTGATACTCTGTAGATTATCTCTGGTGAGAGCACTATGTCAAAAATAAGCCCTTTATTATACTTTAGGCAGCTAAGAAGGAGGTAAAAAGAAAGACTTTCTGAGTCTTCTGTTAATCTTAAAACTAAGAACATACGTAAATTAATCCTCACGCCAAAGTGACGGGGTGGCAAATTTTGCTCCCCTATGCTAGCATATATAAGAATTTATGTATGATAAAAATGTAACAGCAGTAACCATAGGGAAATAGTTAATCAACAAACAGTGCTCAAATAAATGACAATTTGGGCAAAAATATTCTACATCCCTACCTCATACTACACACAAAATGAATTTTAGATGAACTGACAGCTAAAATATTTGAAAACAGATTAAAAAGCTAGATTGTCTACCTGATCTCAGAATGATAAATCTCTTCAAGCATAAAAGCACTGGAAGAAATAACCACTTTTATTGAAGGTGGTGCAGAAACCAATCAATGTGACCAATAAAAATGTAGAATATACATCAAAAGGATTGTCAACAAGTTAGAAGGCAGTCTGGGAAAAACATTTACTGCAAAGGTGATAAAGGGTTAATACTCTTTATATATGGGCAACTCATTCAGATCCACAAGAGGAGAAATAATTTTATATAAAAAAAAAAACAAAAAAGTGACATTTCACAAATTAAAATATGTAATGGGTTCAAATTGGAAAAGGAGTACGTCAAGGCTGTATATTGTCACCCTGCTTATTTAACTTAGATGCAGAGTACATCATGAGAAACGCTGGGCTGGAAGAAGCACAAGCTGGAATCAAGATTACATTCAGAAAACGAAGATCATGGCATCTGGTCCCATCACTTCATGGGGAATATATGGGGAAACAGTGGAAACAGTGTCAGACTTTGTTTTTTGGGCTCCAAAATCACTGCAGATGGTGATTGCAGCCGTGAAATTAAAAGACGCTTACTCCTTGGAAGAAAAGTTATGACCAACCTAGATAGCATATTGAAAAGCAGAGACATTACTTTGCCAACAAAGGTCCATCTAGTCAAGGCTATGGTTTTTCCAGTGGTCATGTATGGATGCGAGAGTTGGACTGTGAAGAAAGCTGAGCGCCGAAGAATTGATGCTTTTGAACTGTGGTGTTGGAGAAGACTCTTGAGAGTCCCTTGGACTGCAAGGAGACTCTAAAGGAGTCTATTCTAAAGTCCATTCTAAAGGAGATCAGTCCTGGGTGTTCTTTGGAAGGAATGATGCTGAAGCTGAAACTCCAATACTTTGGCCACCTCATGCAAAGAGTTGACTCATTGGAAAAGACTCTGATGATGGGAGGTGTTGGGGGCAGGAGGAAAAGGGGACAACAGAGGATGAGATGGCTGGATGGCATCACTGACTCGATGGACGTGAGTTTGAGTGAACTCTGGGAGATGGTGATGACAGGGAGGCCTGGCATGCTGCAATTCATGGGGTCGCAAAAAGTTGGACACGACTGAGCGACTGAACTGAACTGAACTGAATGTGTAATAAGCATAGTATGTACCTGTTTGGAATTTTCTATAATGAAATTTGAAGCAGAAAAAAAAAATGAGGAAAGGGGCAAAAAGAACAAAAAAGAAGAGCTACCAGAGGAGCTGGGGAGTACCTGCTCTCTTTCCTTTTTTTGGGTGGCAAAAGAGAATCATATTTATTAAGAACCTAAAAGGCAGGCTGATTCATATTATGCAACAGGGTACTTTCCCTAAAGGTAACTGCAAAAGGTACCTTTTTTGACGTCAGTAGCAGGAGAGAAAGCACAGAATGGCCTCTACAGATAAAATATTCAAACTTCAGTGGGAGAAAGAATTCTGTGGCTTGGATGTTGAAGATGGTAGATAGCTCTTTAGATGAGAATCACTCAAAACAGCCAAATGAATAAAAAGAAAATGGCTCAGACTCAGAGACACAGACCAACACTGCCTGTACAGACTCGATACAACATGCGTCCACAGCATGGAAGAGCTGGGAACGGGATGGGGGATAAGGGGCCAAATGCTGCCAGGCTGGCATTCTAGGACATGGAAGTCAACCATGCCCAAGGTTGCTGCAGTCGAGGCTCCACGTTCGAGGCACATGTTTTTCCCTTGGGCAGCCAGTTACAGCAGCTGACTAAGCAGGTCACATGTCAACTGTGGGGCACATAAAGGGAGCACTCTGGGACCCAGCCAGAACACTGGGGAATCATCATTCCCTCTTGTCAAGTGCAGCGTGGGAACCCTGTGGAGAGTTCCGCCCCTTCCCCACCCTAAAGAGAATTGCCAGCCCCTGCGCAGCACGGTGCTTGCAGCCTGCTGGGCACACCATACCCCTTTCCTGCAGTGACTGGGCATGCCTCCATGAAGAGCATGCCAGCCCCTGCTTCGCTGGGAAGCAAACAAACTCATGCGTGGCTGCCACAGCAAAGGGCTGCTAGAAAAAATAATAGTTGGGTAGGTAGCACTAGTCAATGCACCCGCAGCAGGGCCTATCTGTGTACACTGAAATTTATGAAATTTTAAATCAGATGTTATCGTGGTTGTTAACCCTTTCTTTCAATAGTACCAGAAGAACAGAAAATACTCCCTTAAGCAACATAAGGCAGTGTTTAGGAGCACTGGTTCTGCAGTCAGAGAGATACTGGATCGAATCCCACCTACACCACTTACAAGCCACTTAAATCACATAAACTTTCAGAGCCTGTTGTCTTGATCTAACTGAGGCTACTGTTTGTACCTCCCACATAGGTATGCTGGGAGGACTAAATGAGATATCCATGTTAAATATTCCCCACCTTGACTACACACAATAAACCCGGTTAAAAGCATTAGCAGGAAGAGGAAGAAAGGGAATCCTGACTCTGCCACTAAGTAATCTTCAGTTCAGTCGCTCAGTTGTGTCCTACTCTTTGTGACCCCATGAACCGCAGCACGCCAGGCTTCCCTGTCCATCACCAACTCCCAGAGCTTACTCAAACTCATATGTCCATTGAGTTGGTGATGCCATCCAACTGTCTCATCCTCTGTTGTCCCCTTCTCTTCCTGCATTCAATCTTTCCCAGCATCAGGGTCTTTTCAAATGAGTCAGTTCTTCACATCAGGTTGCCAAATTATTGGAGTTTCAGCTTCACCATCATCAGTCCTTACAATGAATATTCAGGACTGGTTTCCTTTAGGATGGATTAGTTGGATCTTCTTGCAGTCCAAGGGACTCTCCAACACCACAGTTTAAAAGCATGTAATCTTAGCCGAGTTATTTAAAATCTCTTGGCCCCAACTGCTTTATTTGTCATGTGTATAAAATGTACTCCCTATCTCATGACATTAGTTGGAGGATTAGATAAGATCCTTTAAGACAAAGTCCTTTAAGAAGAGTAAACAGAGCTGTACTATTAGAGCTATCTACTTTCTAAAACAATGATTTTCAACTTCACACTGCACACAGTATTTTCACAGTGGAATAATAAGTACCCATGAAAAATTAAGTGTATGGTTAAAAACTTGGATGAATCTCCAAGGAATTGTGCTAAATTTAAAAAAAAGCTAATCACCTTTGGGATTTATATTGATTGCATTTATGCAACAATGTGATTGCATTTGTTGGAGAAGGAAATGGCAACCCACTCCAGTGTTCTTGCCTGGAGAATCCCAGGGATGGGGGAGCCTGGTGGGCTGCCATCTCAGGGGTTGCACAGAGTCGGACACAACTGAAGCGACTTAGCAGCAGCAGCAGCATGATTGCATTTATATCAACATTTTTGAAATGACAAATTTAAAGACATGGAGAACAGATGAGTTGCCAGGGGTCAGAGAAAACATGCAAGTGGGAGGGAATGAATTTGGCTTTAAAAGGACAACAGGAGGGATCCTCATGGTGATGAAACTATTCTTTGTATTGACTGTATGTATGTGATATCATAGCACAGTTTTGCAATAAGTTACAACTGGAGGAAACTAATTAAAGAGTATATGGGATCTCTCTGTATTTTTCTTATAACTTCTACATCATAATGATATTTGTTATATTTTATTTTACATAGTTTCTCAAAATATAAAATTTAATTTAAAAATGATGTGAGCAATGTGAGTACATGATAAAATAGGGGAAAACCCGTGATATCATCAAGTGAAAAAAAGCAGAATAAAAAACTACAATTAAAGAAGATAAAAAGTAAAGAAATAAGCATAAATCTTGAGATATTAGGCAAAAAACAGGAAAAGTAAATAAATATAAAACGTTGAAAATTAAGTAAATATATATATGAAAAGTGAAAGTGAAAGTCACTCACTCGTGTCCAACTCTTTGTGACCCCATAGACTAGACAGTCCATGGAATTCTCCAGGCCAGAATACTGGAGTGGGTAGCCTTTCCCTTCTCCAGACATCTTCCCAACCCAGGAATCATACCCAGGTCTCCCGCATTGCAGGCAGATTCTTTACCAGCTGAGCCACAAGGGAAGCCCCCCCCAAAAATATATATATATAAAATCAAAATAAGGTAAAAGGGATAAATATATCCAAAACCAGGTTCTATAAAGCCACCAAAAATAGATAAAAGTGCTTACTAAACTAATATATAAAATATGAGACAGAACACAAAGTCAGACAAGACTAAGCCCAAGAAAGAAAAATATGACTACAATGAGAAAGGCTTATTATAAAACTATATGCTCAACTAAATTCACGGCAATATTTTGGAAAACTTAGAATAGATAACTCCTAGAAAAATACAAATGATCAACATTTACCCAAAATGATTTGAATATATGATTTACCATATAAAACACTGGAAAGGTGATTAAGGGTCTACCAATTGAAAAAGGCACTGAGACTTCATATTTGGGCTTTACAGTTGAATTTTATCTGATCTCAAAAAACAAACAAACAAACAAAAAAAAAACACATAATTTCTAAAGGTAGTTAAAGTATTCCAGGCCAGAGAAAAGAAGGAAAATTCTGCAGTTCATTTTATGTAACGTACATAATTTTAATCCTTAAACCTGAAGAAAAGAATCCAATAAAAAAAATGACTCCAATTTCACTTATGAATACTGAGGCCAGGCTCTAAATACAAGATTGACAAGTAGTATCCAGCAATGTATCAAAATAGTAATATAATATATTATTTTAGTAATGTAAGAGTTGTTCAAAACCAGATATCTAATGACATAATTCACTATATCAAAATCTTAAAAAAAAGATCAGAAATCATTGAAAAAGCATTTGATAAAATACAAAACATTCCCTTTTAAAATATCACAAAGTAAATGTGGAAACTATTTAAAAATACCAACAGCAAATATGGAAAAACACAGAAAACATTTCTATTTAAAACTGGTTATAGACAAAGTGGCCCACCAGCATTGTTTTTATTTAATGCTGTCTTTGAGTTTCTGGCAAAAAATAGAAGAAAATTAAATAATTAGAATAACCATTGGAAAGAAAAGATAAACTACCCATTCCAGTATTCTTGCCTGTAAAATTCTATGGACAGAGGAGCCTGGTGGGCTACAGTCCATGGAGTCAGGGAGTCAGACATGACTGAGCACAAACAAACATACAAAGGCCCACCCTAAATCCAGGGTCATCTCATCTCAAAATCTGCAATTACATGTGCAAAGATAGTTCTTCCAAATAAGGTTACCTTTGCAGGTTCTGGGGTTACAACTTGGGCATACCTTTGGGGCCACTATTAAATCTGCTGCAATCTGATAAGAAAAAAAAAGATAAAACTAAAATAAAAGTTACTGGAGCTAACAAGACAATTTGGTAAAATAGCTAGATATGAAAAGTATTTTTTAAATTAATAAACTTTTTCTATTTTAGCAAGAGGCATTTAGGAACGGAAAGGAGGACAATATTGCACTCCTAAAGAACAAAAAAGCTCTTTTTTTTTTTTTTTTTTAACAAAAAAGCTCTTAATTCTTTAGAACAAATGTATCAAGAATGGTATAAAATAAGATCTGAACAGGAGGAAAGAAATAACCATTTCTTAGACAAAAACAGCTATGTATTTAAAAAATGATTCTTACAAAATTGAAATATAAATTTAATGCCGTTCTAATTAGAATCACAATAGGATGGGGTTGGGGGACTGATTAAATGATATTAAAATGTGTATAAAGAAAAAATGCCAATGAATAGCCAAGATAAATATTTTTAAGCTAATTTAATCTAATCAACATGACTAAGGTAAATAAGACACACAGATAAAACAAGAGAATTCATAAATGGATCCTTGGATATAAAAGGTTTAATGACAAAGATAGTAGTTCAATTTACAAGGGAAAGTAGGAATTACTTAACATATTATGCTACTACCACTGGTTATCCATCTTTGAGAAAACAGTCTCAACAAAGACTGGGAACCCAGAAGCTATAAAAAACATTATCATATTTGGATATGAAAAAAGGGATGTAGAAAAAATTATGTGGCAAAATGTACCATCAGTAAAATCAACATATACAGATTTGGGAAATATGTCTATAATAAAGATGGTAGCCTGAGGGCCAATATCCAAAATATACAAAGAGGCCTTACAAGTTAAGAAAAATATAAACAACCCCTAGGAAATGGGTAGGTAATATGAGCACACAATTCAAAGAGCAAATCCAACTGGACAAAAAACGAGAGAATACTGAAAGGCATTATTAGCCAAGGAAATACATCCATTAAGTTGTCAAGATTATTAAAGAATCATAAAACCTTATGCTGATAGGGATGTGAAAAAAAGAATAATCTCATACATTACATACAAAGAGAAAAAGTGAATTATAACAGCCTGTTTTTATAAATTGATATGGTAACAAATATTTATTTACAAATAAACATTTGTGTGTGTGTGTATACATGTGTTATAAATTGAAAGCACTAGTATATAAGGGCATAAGCACAATGATGTTTAAATTCAGCATGGCCTGTAGTGGCCAAAATCTGGAAAGAATGTATATGTTCATCAATAGGAAAATGGCTAAATAAATTGTGCATCCACAAAATATTTTCTAGCCTTTTAAAAGACAAAGAGCTATACCAAGAGGCTTTGATAGATTTTCATGGGATATTGTTGAGTGAAAATAAGTAGGATGTATATATAGGATTCTATTTTTGTAAAACAATGAACAAAAACAACAAAACATTCCAAAACCATTTGTGTGTATGTGTGTGTGTATATACCTACAAGCATGAAGAAAAATATAGAAGGATACATACTGGTTTGGTAATATACAGGGACAATGTGGAAAGACAGGGCAAAGGCCAAACCAAACAAGGAAAATGAGGGGCAGGGGAGGGCTACTAAAACAAACAAATCCAGCAATCATATTTATGTATTTTATATGTACAAACACATAAATTGAATAAAGTTTAGAAGGATACAGTAAAAAAGAAAACAAAACAAAAGCAAAATATGGTCTCTGCTTGTTTAAAAAAAAAAGAGGGCAGTAACCAAAATAATTTCTTGGTAGGATTAGTGATAGTGTTTATTTTCTTTTTGTGTGTGTTTTTACATTTTCTGTAATGAGAATTACAACTCCCATAATAATGAAATAAAAACCAATAAATGTTAGTTTTAAAACATTGCACTGAAAGACTGACCCCATTTTGGGAAATCAAGGGAAAGAAACAGGGTTAAATACCCCTTTTTCCTTAGGAGCTGTCCAAGTAAGAGACTTATGAAATTGGGACCCATTACCCCTCCAGCAGAAAGTTATTCACCTAAGGCAAGAGACTAAGTGGCTATTCCAAGGAGCTATTTGAAGCAACAAATGGGGTATATTTTCCCCTACCTCACACTTTAATGACTTAGTAAATCAGAAAGTCATTTATGCCACTCTCAATTATCCAAGGATCTGCTGGGCTCTCTACTTTTTGCCCCCTCCCTCTGGTTTGGGGCCATTTCCCTGCTCAGAAACAGCTCCAAAATGGGGGCTGGGGAAGGAGGAAAGAGATGAAATTAATTGGATCGATTTAGCTTCTCATTAGCAACTCTAATAAAAGGTTTGATAAGCGAAATGGTCACAACTCCTGGTTCACATGAGGCTTCCAGGACTCTTGAGAATTTCATTTAAGTAAACTTGCCTTCAGACAAACACGATTTGCCTGCAATACACTTTAATAGATTTGGATGCTTGTTATTTTAAAGAAAGTCAGGACTTGTAATAAGGTGATATTTTTCTCTCCTCACTTTAATTTGCACTTTA
Organism: Bubalus kerabau; assembly: GCF_029407905.1. NCBI lineage: Eukaryota > Metazoa > Chordata > Mammalia > Artiodactyla > Bovidae > Bubalus > Bubalus kerabau. The sequence goes on along the minus strand of NC_073647.1, from coordinate 72,015,381 downwards.
ACAACAACAAGAGCAATAAAAGATAAAAACACAAGAACACAGGCCTTCAAAGTATCCTCAGTGGAACAAGAGAACCACAGTACAAAGCTCTGTGAGTAGGGGAGGGCTGTCTGGCCCCAGCAGGCTCTCAAGAGAAACTTTAGGAGGGTGGGAGCATGTCTTGGCCATAAACCATCACCACAAGGAATCGGGAAAAGGGATCTGCCAGAGCTTACCAAAAGCACAAAGGCTAAGTCTCCACATATAACATCTCCCTGTTTCATTGGACCCTTGAAGACATTTGTCTCTTGGGAAGCCCAGACACATAGCACTGCAAGTTCAATGTGCTCACAATGTGTTCACCATCCTTTTTTACCAAGCAGACAAAGCAATTCAGCAACAGCAACAGAAAAACAATTTGCCCTTACTTGAAGATGACAATGGCTCCCGGACATGGAGGGCAGGCCAGGAGAAAGATCTGCAATGGAAAAAAAATTGTTTGGTTATCATGAGAAATGCTGGACACAGTGAGACAGTGTTACTTTAATAATGCTAATTCTAATGCTACTAACAATAAAATAACCAAACTCTTACAGAGAAAAAATATATATATAATATAAAAAACTTTAAAAGACAAGCAAGTGGTTTTCTAAACATGTTTGCGTTTGTACATGCATCTACGTGTGCCTGTCCTGGCTGTGTGTGTCATGGGGAAGGTGGGGGAAAGAGGAAAGAGATGGATGGAGAGTGGAAGAAGTAACTGTTTGGAGCATAGGAGATGGGGAAAGCTTTTCCTTAAGCCGTTTCAGCCTCACTTCCTTTTATCCTCTAGAACACTCAATTTTTCAATACTTCAACTTTGGTATGATACAAGTAGCCAGGATAAGGAGTTTTTAACCCAGGACAAGTAAGAATGGATTCTGAGCATAGGATAAGCACACAAATACCCTCTGATTTGCCCCTCATGGGGGAAGGTGGGTTAATCAATAACTAACTTTGCCAGATTTAGCAAACAAAAACACAGGATGCCAAGTTAAATTTGAATTTCAGATAAACAATGAACAATGTTTTAGTATTGGTATATCCTGGATATGCCATGGAACATACATGTGTTAAAACATCATTCATTATCGAAATTCAAGGTTAACTGGACAGCTTGTGTTTTTTATCTGGCAATCCTATTGATTTTGCCACCCCCAGGCTCTTAATTTCCCTTTGATTTTGAAGGGGAGCCGAATTTGCTACCCCAAAGTTTGTTTGTTTGGCACAAGGATTATTTTAGGCTGACTGATTTTAAGAAACAACAGACATAGGAAAAGCTCTGAAAACTGTAGAAGTTACCTTTCTGTACAATATATTTACATTTATACGGAAAATCTCCATTTGTTCAGGTGTCTCCCTCTAAGAAAAGGATAACGCTAAATCTTTATAGTCTCTCAATAAGGGGGAAGGCAAGGACTTAAATCTGTGTAACAACCTTACCCTTGTTTACTGCACTCTTCCTGGTCACCTCCAGGAACTGGCCTCCTCCACCCCTACCTCTCAACCAATACCCAACATGTTTATCTTTAGCTAAAGATGGCATTTAAGGTGGTAGCTTGGGCCATTTCAGGGAGTTCGTTTTCCTGCGTCTCCCCCATGTATACAGGAAGTATACATATTATTAAACTTCCGTTGTTTTTCTCCTGTTAATCTTACTGTGGAAGAGGGGGTGTGTGTCTCAGCCAGGAACCAAAAGAGTAGAGGGAAAATTATGTTTCTTCCCCCACATTTGATTGGTTTGTTTCAAAGCCTGACTAGTTGGTTCCTCTTCTATTCTCCCTGCTCAAACCAAACAAAAAGAACCTGATCCTTCTAAGAGACCATCAGTTCCATGCTCCTTGGTTTAAACTAGGCTTGGGTTATTACAGCCTTCAGAAACCCACAGCAGTGGCAGTTTGACTGCACCAAAGTCAAACCTTGTTTGACTTTGCTCAAGGGGGACAAAGAAAGCCCTGCAGAGTTGTACAAAGTGCAAATTCCTGGGCTCCCCCCATGAGGAATGCTGATTCCATAAGTCAGGGGTTCCAGGAATCTGTGTATATTAACAAAAGCCCTAGGAGATTCAACTATTCTAAGCAGCCAGGTGTACTCAAGGTTTGATCAAAGACATTCAGCAGGACAAAAGACTGACCAAAGAATGAAACTCATGTTTATGGAGTTACTTCACCTACGGTGACTTAATGTTGCAGATTTACAAAATCATTGCTATGTGTTCCTCTCTTGTGGTGAGCATTTATGAATAGACATTGGCATTATGGGCCAGTTTGGCTTTGTCCCGGGTATCTTCTTTATATTCTGTTCATCAGTTCTCTCAGAATCTACATTTAAAAGGAAAGGGTACTCTAAGGAAAATCACTCTAAGTAGAGATACTGAATCCCTGCAGCGACTAAGAGAAAGAATGGGGAAGAAAGGGTCCTGAAAGGAACACAGCCGGGAGTCCATCACTCACACAATACTTCATCAGAGAACCCACCAAGAAAAAATCCATTGAGAATGTTACTTTCCCCTGTAGATCAATTTGATTAAAAGTGCAAACCCAATGACAATTACAGGTCCACAATCCTTTATCTGCAATCGCCAAATCCAAAAAGGTCTAAGAAACAGAATGTGGGGTTTGGTTTTTTTTAAAAAAAACTAATTTGGTAGCATACATGACTTGAACTGAGCTGAGGCTCTTTATAGACTGTCTTTATTCCATTTATGGTGAGTATTCATACGTTTTCCACAATAAGAATGTACTTTGATTAGGGGGTGCTGCCCCAGATCCCATTGGCAGTGTCTGTAAAACACTCCACACTCTCAGTATTGCCTTTCTAAAATCCAAAAAACTCAAGACTTCTGAAATACATCTGACCTTCATGGTTTGGGATAAGGACTGTCAACTTGGAATTTCAATCACCCAAACATGAACTTAACCCCAATTCCCCACCCCACTCATCAGAACAGTACAAGAAAGAAACCAAGCTGGTATTCTTTACCACTGACCCGGAAGCAAAGTTACTCACCTTAGGCAAGGGATCAAGTTGGAGGCTGTACATAGTTACCCAGCATCAGGCCATCAAAGGCTACACTCAGAAGCTACAGTATACAGAAAGCAGACAGGGGCCCCCAAGCACCTTGTAAAGAATACTTCTGGAGTCACCTAAGAGTCATGCTAGCAATCTTCCTGAGCTTCTGGAATACCCTAGATACTTCCGACACACTAAAACAGAGACACAAAAATGCAACACACCCCCCCTCCTCCCAACTTTTGTATACGCACAGCCAAGAGGAAATAAGCAGATTCTTGGGAGAGGGAGGGGCAATTTCTCTGTAACTGCCCCATTTGGCTGGTTCTGATCCCCGATGTCCCTATACGGGGAAGCCCAGAAACCTCCTGAAGAAAGCAAGCCTCCAGTCCCAGCTTAATCACGGATCTGATTTCTTTCGAGGCAGCTCATCTAGTCTTTACTCTTAAGTGAGTTTTCCAACAGTTACTCACCTATGGTCATGTCATTTCCAACCAACACCCTGGCTTTCCTCATCTTGCTTATCTATCCCCAACACCAGGATAGAGGGTATCTTTTTCAAGCAACTTTTAAAATCAGATACATGGAGAATATAAAAAAAACAGGTTTGAAAAAGGACCCCGACCCCATCCTATTTCTTTTCCGGTAAACTCATGGTCTCCTTTGGCAACGTCCTAGATTTACGACACTAAACCTCTCTGCTTTGTCATGCTGGAACCACATCCATAATCACCATCAACCAAAGGATCAGAGTGAAGATAAGATGTTAATTCAGAGGCCCAAAGGCCCCCAGCCTTGGCCCAAATATCCCTGCTCTCTTCTTTGGTTGGCTGCCAATGGCCTCCAAATTTTGTTGGCATGTGTTTTAGCCTAGCAGACGGAAAGCTAAACTATCCCTTCAGCTGCAAATAGAGTGGGAAGAGAGGATACTTGGAAGTGCAAACAAGGAGGGCAGGAAGATGAGAAGGCATCTGAGTACATCCCAGCACCGATGTGGCACTTTGTCTTCTTGCTGCCATCTGCCCCGATAGGCATCTGAAGAAAAGAGCAGGGAGCGTAACAGAGAAACGCTACCATGTCCTTCCATTGATCCACTGTCTGGGATGCAAGCAGGGCTTTGTTATGAAATCCCACTTTACAGATGGAGAAACCCAGGGGGAAGGCTCTGATGAGGTTTCTGGCAAGAACCCAGGTCCTGTAATAAACTCTCAACACTTTTCACCTCACACCTGACATGGTCCTAGCCTCATGGGGGCTTCTCTTCTTTAGACTCTCGCCCTGTCCCTCAACTCCCACAGCACACATGGAGTCACCCCAGGGTCCTCACATCTGTACCACAACACAGCTCCTCCAATCTCCTCCTTACAAGCTGAGACATCTCAAAACACAGACCTGCCTGGGCAGCAAATTATATTTACACAGATGGGTTTCAGAGTCCAGCATTCCCCAAAGACAGGCTCACATTACATCCAACCAGCTTCATTCTCTGATCTACTGGGTGCTGGAGATTCTCAAATCCTTACAGAACTGAAATCCTTTGGGGCTGGTTTTTCCTGGAAAAACCTGCAGGTTCCATTAAAAAACCACACTCTCTCAGCTTCTTCAGGAGAGAGTGACTATTATCTTGCCCAGAAACTCGAAAATTCCATTTTTTTCCTAAGCACATAATCTAGGTACCAGCAGCTGTACCAGCTGATCCTCTACCTCTGAGACACTCTGGTTCCAGGTTCCCACCTTCTCCACCCAAGCTCTCAGCATCATTTGTCCCACTTCCTGTTCTTGTTTCTGTTCCATGGTCATATTAGTCCCAGGTTCACTGGCATCAATACCCTGTTCCCTGTCGAATTCTGCTCAACCCCAATATCATATTCATTAACCCCTCATGGTCATAACACTGAAAGAAGATAATTTTTGTTCATAGGAAGAAGTGTTAGTACTATGAGAAATGTAGGCGGGAAGAATGGCCAGTCACCAAGACCATCCTAACTGAGGGGCTAGCCAGGTTAAGCAGCGACAGGATGAGAAAACTAAATCAAAGGGAAAGAGAGTGAGAGAGGGACAGGAGAGTGGCATTTGGCTTGCAACACAATCTTCCAAGGCCGAGCTCCAGTTCTCTTGGCTCCACCGCCTAGGAGAGCACCCATCTATTTGGGGGTTCTTAAAGGAATGCCTATAAACATAACCCACCATAGCAAAGATCCATCCTTGGGCTACCCAAAGTCTGTCTTGGGTTTTATTCACTAATGTTAATACTCATGGGGCCTCATCTTCTCTCTCCTTGGACTGATGAAATGATTTTCACTGGTTTCTTGCCTCCAGACACACTGCTGATAAGGGGGATTGCTCTAAAATGCATCTCTGATCTTTCCTTTAGAATCCTTTAATGGCTGGCCAGTAATTACAGGAAAAGCTCAACCTCCTTAGCAAGGCAGGCGAGGCTTTCTCTACTCACCTTGCTGATCTCTTCAGCTTGCTGGCTTTGGGCACTGTCCTAAACTGTATCTTGAGCATATTCCATGTCATAAACAGGCTTCAATAATCTCATTTTCTAATAGCCTCATGTTATTCAACTATATGGATATGCAACAATTTACTCAACCCATCTCTTCCTGTCACACATGTAAGTTATATCTAAATTTTCAGGTCCTTCACTATTTAGTCTACATTTTGTAGTAGTAGTCTACATTTAGTTGGCAACCCACTCCAGTATTCTTGCCTGGAAAATCCCATGGACAGAGGAGCCTGGTGGGCTACAGCCCATGGGGTCACAAAAGAGTCACACATGACTTAGTGACTAAACATTTCGTATTTGGTCTCTCATTAGAATGAGAATTTCTAGGTCTTCAAAGGGAATACGGATTTTAAGGCTTTTTAACCTACAATTCTAAACTGCCTTCCAGAAAATGTCTTAGAATTTGTACTCCTGCCAGCAACATATGAGAAATGTGTTTCTGCTACAGCCCGGCCAAGAGGTCATTATCAGTTTTAAAAGGCAAAACACTAAAAGGGAGCAGAATTTGCCACCGTCAAATATGTCTCTTTGTCATAAAAATTATTTTGAGCTTGTTTTTTTTTAAAAAAAAGCAGCAGATACAGGAGAAGCCCTGAAAATCAAGTAGAAGAGATTCTATTCATAAGAGACATTTGCATTTATAAAGAAAATCTGCATTTGTAAGGGTGTCTCCTCTCTGTACAAGGAAGAGAAGAATGACTGAATTTCTAGAAACTCTTATGACTAGAAAAGGCAGCAACTTAAAATCTGCATACAATCTTACCCTTGTTTACTGTGCCTCTCCTGGTCACCTCCAGGAACTGGCTCCCTCCACCCTTTTGTCTTTAGCTGGAGATGGTATTTAAGGTGGTAGTTTGGGCCCCTTTCAGGGAGTTACTCCGTTTTCCTGGGTCTCTCCCACACACACAGGAGGTACACAAGTATCAAAAGTCCATTTGTTTTCCTCTTGTTATTCTTTTATTACAAGGGGATCTCAAGCCATAAATTTAGAAGGGTAGAGTGAAAATTAACTTTACTCCCCTACCACACACACACACACACACACACACACTTCACTGCTTTAATGTGCATGCCTCAGATTACCAGAAATATTAAACTATTTTTTAACATGAGTTTGCCCAGCCGTATTTCTTCTTTTGTGGCCTTGCCTATTTTTCAACTGGTATGTTCTTTTTCTTATTGGATTATAAGAAGCTATTTATGTTTTAATGCCATTTAATACAGACTACTTGACATTTATTGCAAATATTTTTCCCATGTTGCCATTGTCATAGCTCCAGTCATGGCAGTTTTGTATGGAAGTTTTTGTATCTTTATGTAATTAGATATACTTATATAAATTAGATATTTCCTTCATGGTTTCTGTCTCTGATGTCATACTTTGAAAATTATTTACAATCCTGGGATTAAAAAAAGAGTCACCAATTGTTTTAATAATATTTTAAAATTTTAAATCTCCAAATCAAAAATTGCATTATTGTTAATCCTACTCTTCCAGAATGGCCTTCTCATCTTTCCTCTTTTGGCTACCTCTTATTTACGCTTCAAATAACAAAAGAAAGCATCATTTCCCCTGTGTGCATGCTTAGTCGCTCAGTCAGGTCCAGCTCTGTGACCTCATGAATTAAAGCCCACCAGGCTCCTCTGTCCATGGACTTTTCCAGGCAAGAATACTGGAGTGGGTAGCCATTTCTTCTTCCAGGGGATCTTCTTGACCCAGGGATCAAACCCATGTCTCCTACGTCTCCTGGATTGGCAGGCGGATTCTTTACCACAGAGCCACGTGAGAAGCCCATGATCCCTTCTATCCTCCCATTAATTCTTTCGGCTTATTTCTTTCTGAGAAATAATCTTTTTTGTCAGTATAAGGAACTGGCAAAGAGCCTTCTCTCAAGAATTTAGACAAAAAGGAAATTAGAGCACCTACTGCCAAACCCTTGGGCTTCAAAATCAACATATAATGGATTTAAAACATAGCAAATACATTTTAAAGCAAGAATGTTCCTAGACTTGAAAGACCAGTTTGTAACCTGTTTGAATTATCCCCAAAGAAAGAATGGGGTTGACCAAACACTGAGATACAGAATAAAGAAAGTCACAGAGGCAAATATATTTGACAGTTTCCACATCCAAGTACTAGTCAGGGACCAGGGAATCTTAGCTTGTTAATCTCAAGTTTTCTGTCCCAGTGCCAAATTCACCCCTATTAAAAGAACGGAAGTGGGCTAGGGAGCATTGCTAAGTGGTGAATAGTATGGGCTTTAGACTTAAGATAGATTTCGGCCACTCACCAGCACTGTAACCTTGGATGAGAGACTGGAGGAATTTTTATCTCTACAATAGGGATAAAAATAGCATCTATGTCTCATGAGGTTTTGGAGGGGATCAAATGAGATAAAGCAAGCAAAACACTTGGCACAATGTCTAGCACATAGCTAGCACTCAATACAGAGTAGCTATAATTATTCTGATCGCAAAAGAAAGTCCAGCCTTACTGTGAGCTACATCAGCAAAAGCTTCTATTAAACTTCCAATTCATCCAACTTCACTTGTTCTATTCACTTGTTCTTCACTTGTTTTATTCACTAGTTCTTCACTTGCTTGTAGTATAATATGCTAATGTGTTATTTGGCTTCCTTGTCCAGCTGCCTACAAGGAGAGAATAGTGAAACACTCAAGGTGCAGTTTCCTCATCTGTCAAATAGGGGTTACATCAGTACTATCTCATAAGGTGGATATGGGCATTAAATGTTTGAAGCACTTAGTTCAGTGCCTGGCATGTTGTAAGCAATAAAATAAATATGAGCTACTGATAGCATCATCCTTCTTGGTTGCCCTTTCTGTTGTCCACTCACTACAAATTCCATCCAGGCCCACAGCAAGTTCTAGTTCCCACACAAAGCCTTCTCCAATAACTCCAGATAACCTCTTTTTTTGTCCAATGGCCTCTACAACTCATTAGGTACTTGCTGCTGCTGCTGCTGTTAAATCGCTTCAGTCGTGTCCGACTCTGTGCGACCCCAGAGACAGCAGCCCACCAGGCTTCCCCATCCCTGGGATTCTCCAGGCAAGAACACTGGAGTGGGTTGCCATTTCCTTCTCCAATGCATGAAAGTGAAAAGTGAAAGTGAAGTCGCTCAGTCATGTCCGACTCTAGCGACCCCATGGACTGCAGCCCACCAGGCTCCTCCATCCATGGGATTTTCCAGGCAAAAGTACTGGATTGGGGTGCCATTGCCTTCTCCGCATTAGGTACTTAGATTTTATTTAATTTGGTCTATTAAATGGTTTCCCTATGGTTGCACAAAATGCTATAATAGACTGAGAGCTAGGATTGGATTATCAATTGTTCCCTCCTGACAAATTTTAAACAGGCATAGATAAGTCACTGAACAAAGCCCAAAGTTGTCTGTTGGGTAATCAGGGCTCTCAACAATGTGGCCCTCAGCTGCCTTGCTAGTTTCATTTCCCACTATGACTCAGGTTTTCACCCTGAACCTCAGTTTCTACATTCTAAAATACAAAAGAATAACGGTGCTTGCCTCCAACATCTTAAACTCAACTATTGTTTGATGCAAATAATAAATGCTTTCTAGATATTTCCATCTAGATGGCACACAGGTATCTCATGCCCAAATCTGAACTTGCCATCTTCTTTCCCTAACCTCTTTCCTTGCTAACTGCTCCCTCAAAAAGTGGAAGAACAAGGACAGCTGTTCCAGTAGTAGAATTCCAACTGATCTGATAAAGGCAGAAGGCATGAGGGAAACAAAATTAACATCAGATAAACAGTACAGCAATAAGTGTAGGCAAGAACCATTGGTAGATGCTGACGAGTAATGCAAGATTATCATTTTTGCATGGAAAGTACTTGTTAATTACAAAGGGAAAATAGTAACTTTCTGGTGGAAAAATATGACAAGAAGAGATCAAAGTTAATTAACATCACCAATAATAACACATATCATCATGTCCCCCGGATATGATGTACCAAGAAGGGGATGACATTACTTCTGGGGTATTTCTGCCCAATGACTTAAATCTAATCACAACAACAAAATCAGGTAAGTCCAAATAAAGAACACTTTACAAAGTAACTGACCCGTACTCTTCAATATTGACAAGGTAATAAAAGATGGAGACAGAAATTGCCATGGATGGAGGAGATTAAGACGACCTAACAACCAAATGCAATGTGGGATCCTGGATTCCATCCTGGAACAGACAAAAGATGTTTGTGGGAAAAACCAGTGAAATAAGAATAAAGTCTATAGCTCAGTTCAAGTATCAATGCTAATTTCTCAGTTTTAAAGATTTTATCATGGTCATGAGAAACGCTGGGCTGGAAGAAGCACAAGCTGGAATCAAGATTGCCAGGAGAAATATCAATAACCTCAGACACGCAGATGACACCACCCTTATGGCAGAAAGTGAAGAGGAACTAAAAAGCCTCTTGATGAAAGTGAAAGAGGAGAGTGAAAAAGTTGGCCTAAAGCTCAACATCAGAAAACTAAGATCATGGGATCTGGTCCCATCACTTCATGGCAAATAGATAGGGAAACAGTGGAAACAGTGTCAGACTTTATTTCCTTGGGCTCCAAAATCACTGCAGATGGTGATTGCAGCCATAAAGTTAAAAGACGCTTACTCCTTGGAAGGACAGTTATGACCAACCTAGATAGCATATTCAAAAGCAGAAACATTACTTTGCCAACAAAGGTCCATCTAGTCAAGGCTATGGTTTTTCCAGTGGTCATGTATGGATGTGAGAGTTAGACTGTGAAGAAAGCTGAGCACCAAAGAATTGATGCTTTTGAACTGTGGTGTTGGAGAAGACTCTTGAGAGTCCCTTGGACTGCAAGGAGATCCAATCAGTCCATCCTAAAGGAGATCAGTCCTGGGTGTTCATTGGAAGGACTGATGCTGAAGCTGAAACTCCAACACTTTGGCCACCTCATGCGAAGAGTTGACTCATTGGAAAAGACCCTGATGCTGGGAGGGATTGGGGGCAGGAGGAGAAGGGGACGACAGAGGATGAGATGGCTGGATGGCATCACCGACTCGATGGACATAAGTTTGAGTGAACTCCAGGAGTTGGTGATGGACAGGGAGGCCTTGCGTGCTGCGATTCATGGGGTAACAAAGAGTTGGGCACAACTGAGCGACTGAACTGAACTGAATACAAGATATTAACATTAAGGGAAGCTGATGGAAGGGGATACAGAAATTCTCTGCAGTATCTTTACAATTCTTTTGTAAACTAATTTTGAAATATAAAGTTTTTACACGCTACTATCTACAAAATAAACAAGGTTCTACTATATAACATAGGGAACTATATTCAATATCTTGTAATAACCTATAAGGGCTTCCCTGGTGGCTCAGTGGTAAAGAATCCGCCTTTCAAGCAGGAGATGAAGCTTCGATCCCTGGGTCAGGAAGATACTCTGGAAAAGGAAATGGCAACTCACTCCAGTATTCTTGCCTGGAGAATCCCGTGGACAGTGGAGCCTGGCAGGCTAAAGTACATGGGGTTCCAAAGAATTAGACATAACAACTAAACAACAAAAATAACCTATAATGCAAAGAACCTAACTATATATATGTGTGTGTGTGTGTGTATATATATATATACACACACACACAGATAACTGAATCACTGTGCTGTATAATAGAAACTAACACAACATTGTAAATCAACTACACTTCAATAAAAATGTTAATAAAAATAAAATTCAAAGTTGTTTTTTTTTTAAGTACTATTATCCAATCAATTAGCCTGTCCTCAAACCCCAGAGCTATCTTTGATGCTGCCCTTCTTTCTCAGGCCCCATATGTAGTCACGCCCGAAGTCCTGTCACCTTGACATTTTAACCTTTTCAATATATCTCAAATTCATCCTTGTTATCATTTCCTAGTTTCAGTTCAATTCAGTCGCTCAGTCGTGTCCGACTCTTTGTGACCCCATGAATCACAGCACATAAGGCCTCCCTGTCCATCACCAACTCCTAGAGTTCACTCAGACTCATGTCCATCGAGTCAGTGATGCCATCCAGCCATCTCATGCTCTGTCGTCCCCTTCTTCTCCTGCCCCCAATCCCTCCCAGCATCAGAATCTTTTCCAATGAGTCAACTCTTCGCATGAGGTGGCCAAAGTGTTGGAGTTTCAGCTTCAGCATCAGTCCTTCCAGTGAATACCCAGGACTGATTCACTGTAGGATGGACTGGTTGGATCTCCTTGCTGTCCAATGGACTCTCAAGAGTCTTCTCCAACACCACAGTTCAAAAGCATCAATTCTTTGGCACTCAGCTTTCTTCACAGTCCAACTCTCACATCTATACATGACCACTGGAAAAACCATAGCCTTGACTAGATGGACATTTGTTGGCAAAGTAATGTCTGCTTTTTAATATGCTATCTAGGTTGGTCATAACTGTCCTTCCGAGGAGTAAGTGTCTTTTAACTTCATGGCTGCAATCACTACCTGCAGTGATTTTGGAGCCCCAAAAAATAAAGTCTGACACTGTTTCCACTGTTTCCCCATCTACCTGCCATGAAGTGATAGGATCAGATCCCATGATCTTAGTTTTCTGAACATTGAGCTTTAAGCCAACTTTTTCACTCTCCTCTTTCACTTTCATCAAGAGGCTTTTTAGGTCTTCTTCACTTTCTGCCACAAGGGTGGTGTCATCTGCATATCTGGGGTTATTGATATTTCTCCCGGCAATCTTGATTCCAGCTTGTGCTTCTTCCAGCCCAGCATTTCTCATGATGTACTCTGCACAGAAGTTAAATAAGCAGGGTGAGTCCCTATTCATTTTCTTCAACTACTGCAACAGTTTTCCTATCTGATCTCGAGGCCTCCAGTGTCTCCTCCTTCACTCCATTTCATACAGTGTTGCCAGTTTCCTCTTCTTAAACACAACCCTGGGACTTCCCTGGTGGTCTAGTGCTTAAGAATTCACCTGCTAGGGACACGGGTTTGATCCCTGGTCCAGGAATTAAGATCCCACATGCCATGGGGCAACCAAGCCCATCTGACAGCTAAGCCCACGTGACACAACTACTGAGCCTGAGCACCCTAGAGCCTGTGTTCCACAAAAAGAGAACCTTCTGCAACAAGAGAAGCCACTTCAATGAGAAGCCCGTGCACCACAACTAGAATTATCCCCTTCTTGCCACAGCTAGAGAAAAGCCCATGCACAGCAAGGAGGAGCCTGTGCGCTGCAGTAAACAATTAGTGCAGCCAAAATAAACTAAAAAGAAAGAAAAAAACAGAGCACTGATCATGTTATACACCTCACAAATTTCAGATGATACATTCAACACAATCTCTAGCAAAATCTCAACTGACATCCTTACACAATCTGAGAAGCTAACACTAAAGTTCAGAGGGAATTGCAAGGTATCCCAAATAGATAGAGCAATCTTGAAAAGAAGAATAAATAGGAAGACCCACACTACCTGATTTCAAAACTTACTACAAAGCAACAGCAATAAAGACACAGTGGTGCTGGCATAAGGATAGACTAATGGAAAGAATTCAAACAAATCCCAAAATAAACCCTCCCAGTTGATTTTCAACATGGGGACCAAGACTATTCAATAAGAAAAGTCTCTTCAACAAACGGTCCTGGGACAACTGGATTTCCACATGTATAAGAATGACCTTTGGACCCCTACCTCACAATCATCTTACAGAATCAAAACAAAATCAATCAAAGGCCTAAATAAAAAAGCAAAAACTACAGAACTCTTAAAATTAAACATAATGGTAAACCTTCATGATCCCAATTTGGCAATGGAGTCTTAGATGTGACACCAAAAGCAAGAGCCACAAAATATAGGTAAACTGGACTTAATGAAAATTAAAATACTTTGTGCTTCAAAGCATACTATCAAGAAAGCAAAAAGACAACTCAAAGAATGGGAGAAAATTATTGCAAATCTTGTCTCTCACAAGGCTCTATTATGCAGAATACATAAATAGCTCTCAAAACTCTAATAATAAAAAGACAAACTATCAAGTTCAAAAGTGGGCTAAGGATTTGAATAGACATTTCTTCCAAAGAAGACACATGAATGGCCAATATGCACATGAAAAGGTACTCAATATCATTAGTCATTAGGGAAATGGAAATCAAACCTACAGTGAGAGACCACTTCACACACATGAGAAAGGCTAAAATAAAAAAGACAATCAACAAGTATTCATGATGATGCAGAGTAATTGGGAACCTCATACACTGCAAGTTAGGATGGAACATGGTGCCCCAATATGCGAAAACAGTTTGGCATTTCCTCAAAAAGTTAAACACAGAGTTATCATAGGACCCAGTGACTCTACTCCTATATACATACCCAAGAGAAATGTTCACAGAAAAATGTATACATGGGGACTTCCCTGGTGGTCCAGTGGCTAAGACTCTGCACTCCCAATGCAGGGGGCCTGGGTTCAATTCCTGGTCAGAGAACTAAGATCCCACATGCAGCAACAAAGACCTGGTGTAGCCAAATAAATTGGGGAAAAAAAAACTTATACATAGATACATGGATGTTCGTAGCAGCATTACTCATAGTAGCCGGAAGGTGGAAACCACCCAAATACTCATCAATGGATGAACGAACAGATGAACGAAATGCGGTATACCTATACAATGGAATATTGTTTGGTCATAGAAAGGAATGAAGTTCTTACACATGCTATGACATGGATGAACCTTAAAAACATTATACTAAGAACAAGAAGCCAGTCAAAGTAGACTATATATTATATGACTCCATCTCCGAAATGTCCAGAATAGGCAAGTATATAGAAGCAGAAAGCAGAGCAGTCATTGCTTAGGCATGGGGGCATGGGGGAAGAACAGGTAGGGGAGTGATGGCTAAATGGTATGGAGCTTCTTTTTGAGTTGATGAAAATGTTCTAATTTGACTGTGGAAATGGGTACACATACCTGTGAATATACTAAAAATCATTGATTAAACACTTTAAGTGGATGAACTATATGATAATGAAGTATATCTCAATAAACTATTTTTTAAAAAAACCTCAGATGGCTCCTTATTCCTTGTTGAATAAAGTCCAAACTCCTTAATTAGGCATTCCAGTCCCTCCCCTTCCCCATCCTCATTTGACTTCCCCCACCCAACAACCAGCTTTATTGTTCACTATCCTTTTTCACGAGCCTTTCTAGCAAACCAAACTGAATTATTTACCACTATCCATATACCCCATGCAGTTTGTCTTTCCCCTTGCTGGTCCTTTTCCCTGGAATTCTCTCCTCACAATTCATATTTATTAATACATATTCTGTTTTATACAAGACCCTGTTCAAATGCTCCCTCCTATGCAAATCTTTCCCCATCCTTCAACCCACATATAGTAGGCCTTCAAAACTTTATTTACTGTAAGAATGAAGGTAAGTAGTCCTTCCACATGATGGTTCCCACTTCCAGATGATAATCCTCTCAAAGCCACAACTGCACTTCTCTCTTTTTTTCCTAGTTAAAGCAGCAGTTCACAGCTTCAAGACCCCTTTACTAAGTTCCTGAGAATGGTTCCAAACTGCTAGTCTCTCCTTCTCCCGAAAACCTTCTGGAGACGAAGCAAGCTGGCGTTGCATTATGTCAGGGCCACCGAGTATAGGTGTGTAGGTTGTGCACTGCACAACCCTAGTGGCGCCATTCAATTCTAGTCTATGTGAATGGCACCCTCTCCTAGGGTTGTGCAGTGCATAGCCATTTGTGGTGGCCCTGCTTGGAAACATCCAGAATTTGGAAGCAAAGTCAAAAAGAGCACTCAATGAGAAGAAATCACTCTAACTATACTGCTGGCGAGAAGTGGGTATTTTCCAAATCTTATGAGGAAGATGAAAAAGGAACTCAGGAGAATAACATGGTCTTAGCACACACAGTGTTTGTATGGAATTACAAAACAGAAACATCCAAGAGAAAATCCATCATTGATGTTTTTTCCAGCAGTGGAAAGAGAAAAGGACCCATGTTCTTGTCAATACAAAGGTGTGATGTACCTACATGGTCTCTCTGGTAAGACCCTTCAATTCTGTTATGTTCTGATTTTAGGTTATCAAGCCCCTGTGTAATTTGGCTTCAGGAACCTTGCTTTCAGGAAG
Organism: Bubalus kerabau; assembly: GCF_029407905.1. Taxonomy (NCBI): domain Eukaryota; kingdom Metazoa; phylum Chordata; class Mammalia; order Artiodactyla; family Bovidae; genus Bubalus; species Bubalus kerabau. The sequence goes on along the minus strand of NC_073647.1, from coordinate 71,999,702 downwards.
GGTATGACCAGGCTGATAGACACAAGTGTTATGTGTCTATACAGATCTCTCTCCCATTATCAATCCATTCATCTGCCTTGTGGTTAATCAAGCAGTCTTTTGTAAAGTTGGGGAGTGTGAAACCAACACGCTTAGGGAAGCTGATAAAAACTAGGCTTTAAACCTACCAATCATGTTGCAGACTTAGGACCCAGGTCAATTGTGCCACAATGGCACAGATCAGATCAGATCAGTTGCTCAGTCGTGTCCGACTCTTTGCGACCCCATGAATCACAGCACGCCAGGCCTCCCTGTCCATCACCAACTCCCGGAGTTCACTCAGACTCACAAGGGCACAGACACCTTCTAAATCCCAGCCAGAGCAGCCGGGAACAAGTCCCCCTTCTGACTACCACATCTCAACGGCAAGTAGTAATAAAGCATGCCTACATGGCGGCAAAAATGGCTGGAAAGACAAGTGAGCTAGTAGCAGAGTCCAAGTATGCCAGATGTTGGGTTTCTTCCTTCTTTTTGTCCCCACTCCACTTTAGTTCAGCCTTCCACTTTCATATTTGCCCTTCCTGGCATATTTCATTCCACTTCTATCTCCTCCAGAGAGTTCCTGAATAACATCCACCCCAAATGATCATTCCTTTTCTGAAAGCTATTTGCACATACTGGTACTATACACTGATCACTCCTTTCTGTTGTAATTAGTAATAGTAGTAGTAGTGATGATGATGACAAAGACAATGATATTAATAATAATAATGGCAGCAGCTATTCTTTACTGAGTGATTCACTAGATGCCTAACACTATATTCGTGTGTGTGTGTGTGAGCGTGCCCATGCTCATTCACCCAAGTCATGTCCAACTCTTGCAGCCCCATGGACTGCAGCCCACCAGGCTCCTCAGTCCATGGGATTTTTCAGGCAAGAATACGGGAGTGGGTTACCATCTCCTCCTCCAGGGGATCCTCCAAATCCAGGGATTAAACTCACATCTCCTGCATTGACAGGCGGACTCCTTAGCACTAATACACCTGGGAAGCCCCATATTCATGTATTCCTCATAGCAATCCTGTGAGGTAAGTGCAGTTCCCCACCGCACCCCACCCCACCTCTGTTTAAACATGAGGAAACTGAGCTAAGGAAAGGTTAAGTACTTGCCTAAGGTCACACAACTAAATAAGGAAAAGTCAGGCCTTGAATCAGAACTGTCTGGTTCCAAAGATTTTGTTTGTAGCCAATCTTACCTTTTGTCTCCCGCTTTGTCTTTTGAAGATCTTCATCTGCCACCACTCCCCATAGTGCCTAACACCACGTCAGACACAGAAATGCTCCCCCAGGATACGTATGCAAGGCTAACTCTGTTCCCTGGCCAGAGCCCAGCCCAAGACACAAGCTGGAAGAGCAGGGAAGAAGGGCAGTGAGTACAGAGAGACATGACCCAATGGGGGAGCCATGGAAGTCCTCTTCCTCTGACTCAATTTAGGGCAGGATAACGCTGCTACCTTGACCTCAATCCCAGAAACTTTTAGAACAGGATAGATAACCTGGTTGTCTTAAAACTTATCCAGACAACTTGGAAGGAACAGAGCCTGGGCCAATCTGTGAAAGGGCTGGGTGGCATCCAGTTCCCTGAAGGAAGGGAACCAACTGTATCAGGGTCACAGCCACTGAGAAGTTATGTGACTATGGTCATGGATTTTGGCAGCAGCGAGGGGCGGGGAGCAGACAGGAGTATTTTTAAAGAAGAGAGCTTTACACTAACTCTATCTCTCTCTCTCTCACACACACACACACACACACACCCTTCATTAAACCTGTTTTCTCATCTTTAAAAATGGAAATGAGAATACATACCACTTGAAGCACTGCTAAGGTATAAAATGAGACTGTAATAAAAGGACCTACCACCTGAAGTCTGCATTAGTTTGTCCACGCTGGGATTTGGAGCACACACAGAGATACAAGGCATAGTTCCTGTCTGCAAGCAGTTCAGAATGTCTGACAAAGAGTCTGATCTAGCACACTGCCAGCACTCTGTCAACCAAGTATAAATATAAAGCTGGCCGGTAGATTACCCCAACTCTCAGCAGGACATTTTGTCAGATGAAAATTTTGTCAAGAAAGAAGAAAACTTCTGGCAAGAATAAAGGTGGCAGTTTACGTCTTTGCCTCCAATCTATCATCCACACCTCCATATTAGAAAGCTGGGGAAGGGGACTCTACCAACCACTGTTTTGGAAGTGACACATGTAAAATGTTCTTTTCCTTCACATTTGTCACCATTTCTCATTTGATAGTGCATGCATGCATGCTAAGTCACCTCAGTCATGTCCTACTCTTTGCGACCCCATGGGTAGCCTGCCAGGCTCCTCCGTCCATGGAATTCTCCAAGCAAGAATACTGGAGTGGGTTGCCATCCTGTGTTAAATGACAATCTTCTCTGCTAGACTGTAAGGTCCTGGAGGGCAGTGGCTGTGTGCCGGTCCTTGTTATAGATCCAGAAACTGACATAATGCCTGGAACATTCAAGATGCTCATCAGATACTTGTTGAATGAATAAATGAAACAAACAGATGTCTCTGGTAGGTGGATAGACCTGATTACCTAATCAAAAAAATCACTTTAAAATATTCAAGCCTTGTTTATGCATAAATGCCTCTCAAGATTTCCAAGAAACTGGTAATGTTGGTTTGTTTCTGGGGAGAAAAAGTAACAGATTAGGGGTCAGAGGTTGGAGGAAATTATACATGCCCTTCTATTCCTTTCAAATTATTTGGGTTTTTCAATAACAACCAATCAAACATAAAATCTGAAGGAAACACACGCTGATGATGAGAGAGACAACTAGGGGACTTTTGTTTGCTACATGTCATATTCTTGCAATGTTTCAGGTTTGGATCATAGGCATGGCGTTGCCTTTATGTTGTTGCTGTTGTTTACTTGCTAAGTCATGTCTGAGTCTTTGCAACCCCATGGACTGTAGCCTGTCGGGCTCCTCTGTCCATGGAATTCTCCAGGGAAAAATACTGGAGTGAGGAAAGTGAAATTGCTGTGCCTCCCCATAGGTAAGCTCCTTCTTCAAGCAACTGGAAAGATTTATTTTAATCCTCGAGACTGCCTCAAGCCACTGTTATGGCCCAGACATGAAGCCAGCTGGATAATTGGATATATTTTTTTGAAGCAAAGGTGCCACTCTTTAGTATGTGACAGTAATGACATGGCGGTTAGTTAGGTTCTTTAGCTCCTCAAGCTTTATGGGTCGCTCTCCTAAGCAGAAAAACTAAGGCACAGAAAAGTTGATGATATTCTCCTCACCTATCTGCTGCTGCTGCTGCTGCTAAGTCGCTTCAGTCGTGTCCGACTCTGTGCGACCCCATAGACGGCAGCCCACCAGGCTCCCCTGTCCCTGGGATTCTCCAGGCAAGAACACTGGAGTGGGTTTCCATTTCCTTCTCCAAAGCATGAAAGTGAGAAGTGAAAGTGAAGTCGCTCAGTTGTGTCTGACTCTTAGCAACCCCATGGACTGCAGCCCACCAGGCTCCTCCATCCATGGGATTCTCCAGGCAAGAGTACTGGAGTGGGGTGCCATTGCCTTCTCCGCCTCACCTGTCTAAGACAGTCCAAAACCCAACTGTTTGGCTTTGCTGTTAAAACTCAATGGTTCTAATGATACAAACGAACTGATTTATAAAATATAAACAAATACGCAGACAGAAAACAAATTTATGGATACCAAGGGGGAATGCAGAGGCATTAGAAAGCAGAGACATTATTTTGCCAACAAAAGTCCATCTAATCAAAGCTATGGTTTTTCCAATAGTCATATATGGATGTGGGTTGGACTATAAAGAAAGCTGAGCACCAAAGAATTGATGCTTTTGAACTGTGGTGTTGGAGAAGACTCTTGAGAGTCCCTTGGACAGCAAGGAGATCCAATCAGTCCATCCTAAAGAAAATCAGTCCTGAATATTCATTGGCAGGACTGATGCTGAAGCTGAAACTCCAATATTTTGGCCACCTGATGCAAGGGACTGACTCATCTGAAAGGACCCTGATGCTGGGAAAGTTTGAAGGCGGGAGGAGAAGGGGACGACAGAGGATGAGATGGTTGGATGGCATCACCGACTCAATGGACATGAGTTGCAGTAAACTCTGGGAGTTGGTGATGGACAGGGAGCCCTGGTGTGCTGCAGTCCATGGGGTTGCAAAGAGTCAGATGTTACTGAGTGACTGAACTGAACTAAACTGAAGGAGGAATGGGTGATGGAGGAATAAATTAGGAATTTGGGATTAAAATACACACACTATTATATACAAAATAGATAACCGACAAGGATTTACTGTATAGCACAAGGAAATAAATTCAATATCTTATAATAACCTATAATGGAGAGTGAAGTCAAAGTCACTCAGTCGTGTTTGACTCTTTGCAACCTCATGGACTGTAGCTCACCAGGCTCCTCTGTCCATGGAATTTTCCAGGCAAGAATACTGTAGTGGATTGCCATCCCCTTCTCCAGATCTTCCCAACCCAGGGATTGGGCCCAGGTCTCCTGCATTGCAGGCGGATTCTTTACGGTCTAAGCCATCAGGGAAGCCCAAGAATACTGGAGTGGGTAGCCTATCCCCTCTCCAGGGGATCTTCCCAACCCAGGAATCAAACCAGGGTCTCCTGCATTGCAGGCGGATTCTTTACCAGCTGAGCTACCATCCTTCAGAAAGCATCTGAAAAATACATAAATCTGTATAACTGAATCACTTTACTGTACACCTGAAACACTGGAAATCAACAATACTTCAATTTAAGAAAGAAAAACCTCGATAGTTCTAAATGCTGAATGCACATTAGGATCTCCTAGCCAGTTAACTGAAAATAAAATCCCAATTCCTGAGGCTCAGTCCCCTAAATCTTGACTCAGCTGGTTGAGCCTGGGGCCTAAGCAGCATTTCAGAGCACTCCAGGTGATTTCAAAGTACAACCAGGTTTGCAAACCCCAGTTCTACCCACTGCTGAATACCTTAGTATTTTTTAAGAGCCCTCAGTCGCTATTTTTAAAAGTCTTCTTTAAGCAGTATATTCCCCTCAAAAAAAAAAAAAGGCAGGCCAAAGAAGTCTGTAACCAAGACAACAAGCTCAGAGCACAAAGAGATAGGTCTTCTGTGATTTGCAACCAAGGGAAGCAGAAGAGGAAAAGTAGACACTGAAGAATTGACAGGAAACTAGAGAACAAAAGGCATGGTGTCTGAGCTGGTGCCCAACCCGGCAGCACATCAAACTCCTGCTGCATCTTCCAGGCTGGGTACCTTGACACACAAGCTCTCAAGAAGGAAAGCAGCCCTGGATTAGCAAATGAAACCCTTAAGAATACGCTTTCTTCTTAATTGAACTTCTGACCCCCAAATGGGAATGTCTACTTTGGCGATGGGAATGTCTGCTTTGGCGAAGGTTGCAAACCAATTTTTTCCCTCCAGGTCCTCTCTTGCTTCCCTACCTGCACCTGGCCCTGTATTGTGAATCAGTGTGACAATGAAAGACGAAATCCGCATGGGCTTGGAGTTTGAAAAAAACGTTCTTCCTCTGTATGTGTTCTGACCGTGGAGCTCGGGTTTTGTTCCCAACTAGGGGAGCACTGAGATGGATGAAAGGGCTGGGGATGCTGCAAATTGAAAGCCAAGGAGTTGGCCTTTTGTTCCCTTTTTGCAGTCAGGGGTTATTCTGGAAAGCAGAAATCAAAAAGAAAATACAGCCTGCGATGAGCTGAAATTGGACAAAATGTGATGAGGCATAAATGAAAAAAAAAAAAAGAGGAAGAAAAGAAGAAAAAAAAGGAAAAGGGAGTCTTTCTTTACCAGAAGAGGTTCTTTTCTGAAAACTGCCTCAAATTACAACACTTTCCACATTTGGTTCACTCCAGGAAGCTTTGCATTGTTACCTAAAACCAAAACACTTTTTATCACGTCACAAGGAGAAACTGAGGCAGATGCAAACAGCCCAGAATTTGGTGATGCATGGCTTCAAGAATGGCCCTTCTAGGCTCATTCTATTTCCCTCAGTCCAGACAGACAGACAAATGAGAGTTTGTTCAGTGACATTAAAGAAGAGGTGTGGAAACAAAACCATGATGGAGCAAAATACTGACGATTTGAAGGACTACAAAACTACATTGCTACCTTTTCTTAAAGTGGTGTAGGGAATGACATTCATTATGCTATTGGCCTGCCAGTCTCCGAGGACTTTGCGTGGCCTAGTGGAAGAAGGCTTAACCTCTCACAAGTCTCTGAGGTTGGCTTTAGGGTTTATGTTTTTAATTAGCCACCTGTTAGCGGTCTTCTTCACCAGAGAGAAATACTCAGCCTGATGGTAGACTCCTGGAGTGTGTCCTACAGGAAGGTAGGTGGGAAATGAGCTATGCTGCCCTCTCCAACCAGCCACATAGCTTCCACAAGAATCCAACCTTGGATCAGAGGCTTACACCTGGAAAAGCCCCGCTTTCCCTTCCTCTCCAGGGACCAGCAGATGGGAAAACTAAATTCCTTTGAACTTTACCTACGTGAAGTTTACTTAGTGTGACCCATTAGGCTGTTTCTTTTCACTCAGTCCTATGGCAAATTCTATTCTGAGCAGAAGAAACACACAAGAATCATAAGCAGAAGTACAAATAGCATTAAGGTCCCTATGCAATTCTTAACAGATGACACAGGGCCCCAAACCAAATGGCCAAAAGGCTCCTTCTAGCTCTATAGGAGCTCCTTAAAAGTAATAATAGTAATAACAGCAACAACCACCACCTCATTTATCAAACCACATGCTTACCAATTAAATGCTCAGTGGTATAAAGAGTCCTAAATGGTATTGTCATCACACCAGCAGAGTGATTTCAGCAAATCGCATAATCAAGAAATACCCACTGAGCATTCAGTCATGTTCTATACTCTGTGCAGATGTGCAATCCTAGCATAATAAAGAGCCATCTGTTAAGTCTCAATTGCATAAGCAGTGCCTTGGGTAAGTTGGACTCCCTGCCCTCTCCCCAGGCCTCACATTAATGAACCAAACTGAAATTAGAGAATGTACTTTTTGCATTCCTTCACCCTTCTACTTCCCTCAGTCTATCACCAGCAGTGATCCTGGTCAAGTGATTGGAGACTCCCTGGAATATCCACAGAAGGGGAAGTTGTTTCAATGCATGCAGACTCTATTTATAGAATGGATACCTCTGCAAGAAGATATAATGGCCTGGGAGTCAAAGGCCTTAGATTCTATTCCCAGAACAGCTGCTAACTAAAGGACGGACTCAGGCAAAGGACTGGCCCTTTCTCAATCTCAAAGCCCACATCGGCACTGGACCAGATCTGTGCTTCTCAGAACGATGTAGCTGCCCATGGGTATGTCTCAGCAGGCAAAGAGAGGTGAGGCAAGTGATTTATGATGAATAAGAGTACTGAAGTTGGCAAATTATTTACACATCTATTCATCTGTATCTTATCCCTCCTCTAGCTCACTTGCAAAATGCTTTTTGCCATGTTATAAGGAGGAATTGAAGCTGATGTAGACGCTTTCATGTGCTTTCTTGGATTGGAGGGCAGAGGTGAGCTATGGATACAGCAGTTGCAAATTCTACACAACCCAAATATTATCTTCTTATTGATGCAGCCCTCAGCTTAGTCTGTTGAGCACACGAAGATCCAACATGGGTACAGCAGCTACAAAAAGGTTGAGAGGGCCTGGGCTAAATCATTCATTCAACCCGCTGTATTCTGAAGAAACCACCTCCTGCCAGACCCCAATCTAAGTGCTGGGGAAACAACAGCGAGTTAACCAAGATATGGTCTTGGCTTCTGTGGAGCATTTTGTCTGGCAAGAGGGAAAAGAAGTGACATAAAACACATGAATTAAAACCTATGATCAGAATTCTGAGAGCCTGTAACAAAGCCACCACTGGGCAGTAGGTGAGGGAAGGAGGTCGCAGAGGGAAGAGTGTGGGTAAGGAAGGGTTCAGTGGCCCAGAGGTTACAAAAACATGTTCAGTGAACCCAAAGCAGCTCCTTTTGCCTAGATAATAGAGTGTGAGGGGAAACCCCTAAGAAACGATGCTGGAGGGGTGAGCAGAAGCTAGATCACACAAGATCTGGGAAGCCATGTGAACGACTTTGAATTGTTCCCTCCCACAAGTCCCTATGATTCTGCTCAGAGAGTGCAACTCAGATGTGTGAATATATGCCAAGGATCACAGGTCTGAAACTCTGGTGCTTTTTTCCCATAAAAACACTGTTAGGGAGACTTGCCTGGTAATCCAGTAGATAAGAGTCCACCTGCCAATGCAGTGGACGTAGGTTCAATCTCTGGTCTGGGAAGATTTCACATACCATGGAGCAACTAAGCTCGTGTGCCACAGCTACTGAACGTGCATGTTGCAACTACTGAAGCCCACGCACCTAGAACCCATGCTCCACAACAAGAGACGCCACTGCAATGAGAAGCCCAGGCATCACAACAAAGAGCGGCCCCACTGCAACTAGAGAAAGCCCACACACAGCAACGAAGACCCAGCCCAACCAAAAGTAAATTATAAAAAACACTGTTTGGAATCCTGCTGAGGGGCTGAGGGACTCTACTTCCATTCCATTCCAGATTAAACAGGCTTTTGCCAGCTGGTCTGGGAACCAGAACCCCAAGAATATTGCTTCCACGGGAAAATGCAATCTGAATTCTAAACAGATTTCCAAAGAAACCTTTGGAACAAAACCCATTCAACAGTTGTTGGGGAATGCTTGGAAAGCAATGAAACACAGGACCTTGCTTTCCTCCATGGAGCCAGTGTTTGAAAAAAAAGACTGAACACTACAACCACTGTCTTAAAATAAACACAATATCCTCACTCTGATTAGTAGGGTTATACTTAGGTACAACCATTGATTGGCACCATGTAGCATCTATTCATATACTTCAATTACCACAAAACCCCAAATATGTGGCAGATGACTGGCTACTTCCACTCTAAATAAAGACAAGGCAGAAATGGAGAAGAGGGTGGTCTCATTAAAAAGAAACATGGATGTAAACCAAGTCAGTAACTTCTACACAACACTCCTGTGTCCATTCCCAATCACCTCTCAACTATTCAGGCAGGAATTCAACAAATATTGAGATGCCAAGTGCCATCTAATTCTGTTTAGTCAGTGTTTCCACTTTTCTTCAATTTCCTTTCAGTAGAGAATCCTTACCTATTAGCACTCAGAAAAACACTTCCTCTTCCCACTCCCACATGGACGAATGCCCCCCTTCCCCCACCCACTCATTCAGTCTAACAGTAAGGGAAATGGAAGTGGTGGTAGTTTCCCAGAACCACCCTCCAAACCCCCTCAGGTCATTTTACGTAGCAGTCATTCTCAAAGTTCAGGGTGCATAAATATTACCTGGAGTCATATCCCCAGGTCAACTCCCCTCCCCCTTACCTGGACTCAAATAGGCCTGGGGAAGAGTACAGGAATCAACATTTTTAATAGGCATCCAAGGTAACTCTGAGGCAAATGGCTTAAAAACCAAACCTTGAAAAACTCCACTGTGGAAATTCTAGCCAGCTGAGTCCTCACCCCTGAACTGAGAATGTGAAGTCACTCAGTCACGTCCAACTCTTTGCGACCCCATGGACTATACAGTCCATGGAATTCTCCAGGCCAGAATTCTGGAGTGGGTAGCCATTCCCTTCTCCAGGGGATCTTCCCACCCCAGGGATTGAACCCAGGTCTCCTGCGCTGCGCCACATTCTTTACCAGCTGAGCCACGAGGGAAGCCCTGAACTGAGAATACCAGTTGCCAATCAGAAGGCTGGGTGATCTGATGTGAGACAGTGACTGAAGGCAAAATGGACACAAGAGAAGAAAACAGCATCCCAGTCAACGTGCCCCCAGCTATACTTTAGGTTTTAAAAACCCCATATTTTTACTTTAATCCAAGCAGATGGCATTGCCTTTCCAGCAATCTCCTCCTGGCACCAGAAAAGGAACTCAACAGAGACCATTTAGAAGGAAGGTATAGAAGTGGGAAGAGAAACAATGTTAATTTGCTTGGCCCTGCCCCAACTTGCTCAGCCTCCTTACCTCTCCTGATGGTTGGTTTCCATTTCTGGAACTCTGTGCTGCTGTGGCAGAGAAGAGAGGCCAAGGTGGGGCGGTCTTCTCTGACTCACATGAATGTTTTCCTCTATTACATGAATAATCAAGACTTGACTGGAAAGAGGAATAAACGAAAGGCAAATATTCTACTGAGAGGTTAAATAGGATAAAGAAGGCCCCCTGTTGGTTGAGAGATGTGAGGTGATAAATGAACAGTCAGAATCCCTGCCTCTTTTCATTTTCACTGTTTGCCAGGAACACAGATTTAAAACCCATAACGTCAGCACTGAGCCTGAAAGAAATAATCAGGTATCTGTTTTTTTCCACTGTTCCTCATAATACCCAGAAGAGTCTTCAGCAGTTCCTGTTAACCCTAAAAGCCTAAATGTTAACCAACTGTTGTTGATTCAGCCCCAAATCTACAATTGTGGACCTAGATCTGGTGTATTTTATTGTGGTAAGAACATTTAACATGAGATCTAGTCCCCTAACAAATTTTAAATGTACAATAGAGTATTGTCAACTATAGCGAAATGTCATACAGCAGAGCTCTAGAACTTGTTCATGTATAATTGAACCTTTATGCTCACTGATTAGCAATCTCCCAGGCTCTGGTAACCCATCCCTCCCAGCTTCTAGTAACCATCATTCTACTCTGATTCTATGAAGTTGACTAGTTAAATACCTCATGTAAGTGGAATCATGCAGTATTTGTCCTTCTTTGACTGGCTTACTCCACTAACCATAATATCCTCAAGGTTCACCCATATATCATGGTATATGACAGGATTTCCTCCTTCTTAAGACTGAACAGTTGCACTGTGCATTTTTATATTTTCTTTATCCATTCATCCATCATTGAATGGCACTTGGGTTGTTTCTATATCTTGGCTATTCTGAATAGTGCTTTAAGAACACTGGTTGGCTAGGTATCTTTTCAAAAGTCTGATTTCAGTTCTTTCAGCTAAATACCCACAAGTGGTAAGTAATTGCTGGCTCATATGGCAGTTCTATTTTTGAGGAATCTCCATACTGTTTTCCATAGCAGTGCACTATTTTGCATTCTTATCAACAGTGTACAAGTGTTCCAATTTATCTACATCTTCACTAACACTTATATTTTTTTTTTCTCGCTATTATCAAGAAATGGAAAGGCAAGTGTTGGTCTGACCATTTTTACTGAAGGAAAACAGTCCTACTCAAGTTGACTCAACAAAATAGAGGTTTATGGTAAGAAAACAGGTATTCCATGAGAATCTGTGTGGGATAATGCTTGGCCTTAGGGGATCTGGAAGGCGGTTCTAGGTCCAAGGTGGTTACAAGGAAGAGCTACCCTGTCTCTCAGGGCATCTCTCCTCCTCTTACTGTTTCCTCATGGCTTCTATCTCCTCATAGCACCAGCTTGGACTTGGCCTGACATGCCTGCTCCCCTCCCTGTCATCTTTTGGCTCTTGTCCCAGCTGCTGCTGCTTAAGTTGCTTCAGTCGTGTCCAACTCTGTGCGACCCTATAGACGGCAGCCCACCAGGCTCCCCCATCCCTGGGATTCTCCAGGCAAGAACACTGGAGTGGGTTGCCATTTCCTTCTTCAATGCATGAAAGTGAAAAGTGAAAGTGAAGTCTCTCAGTTGTGTCCAACTCGTAGCGACCTCATGGACTGCAGCCTACCAGGCTCCTCCGCCCATGGGATTTTCCAGGCAAGAGTACTGGAGTGGGGTGCCATTGCCTTCTCCAGTCCCAGCTGCAAACTATCTTTTTTAGTCTCTCAGCTTCCCAATTCTAATTTCCTAGGAGAGGAAACTGAATGGCCCAGCTCATCTTATCAAGCTCATACTGCACCCCAGGTGACCCACTGGCTGTTTGGGGGACAGGTGGCCACTCCCAGTCCGGTCAGCCTAAGGCAGGGAGGCAAAGTCCCCTGCACAGTTCATGGCTACTGCCCCCTCCCACCCCAGCACAGCAGGCCTGGAGTGGTTTGCCTTTGAAGGTGATATGGATCCAAAGGCACAGTAAAATATATATGCCCAAGTCTGAGGCTTTGCATGTAATTTGAAAGTCAATAATATGTCCATTCATGAGCTTCCAACACCCATATTTTAACCTTCATAATTAAGAAAAAAGATAGCATCTGATCTCAACATAGGCTTTAGCCCTCAGTGCCTACTAAACTGACCTTTTTAAACTGGTAAAAAGAATCCAAGTATGTTTTAAAGAGGAAAAACTTTAGTATTTTAATAAGGCTTCCCTGGTGGCTCAGATGGTAAAGAGCCGCCTGCAATGCAGGAGACTCAGGGTTCAATCCCTGAGTAGGGAAGATCCCCTGAAGAATGAAATGGCAAACTACTCCAGTATTCTTGCCTGGAAAATCCCATGGATGGTGGAGTCTGGCAGGCTATAGTCTATGGGTTGCAAAGAGTTGGACATGACTGAGCAACTAACAAAAAAAAATAAATAAAAAAGCAAAAACACCGTGCTGTCAGCTCCCTGAGATAGACAGGAAAGGAGAAGAAAGTATGAGATAGACAAATCCTGATAAATGGATACCACTGGCCTTTAGCCCATCTCTCTTGACAGGCCTTCAGTCAGCTTGCTTTACACCATATGAGCATCTTATCTTCCTCCAAGTTTCTCCAAGTAGCATGTGAGGTCAGCGTTCAGTGTTAAGTAGAACAAGCGAGCAGCATCACAAACTGACAGATGGCAACTGAGAGCTTATCACTCTTGGATTATTTAATTCCCACACTGGAGAGTAAAGCATTCTATTTTGACAGCCACCTAATAATGGCTGTCAGACACTTTAACCACTTTCAGGCTAAACCTTATTTCCTCCCATCAATTCCCAGATGCAAAAAAAAAAAAAAAAAAAATTCATAAATGCCACGCCTGCTAAAGTCAATACCTTTGCTAGTGACAAGTGCCTAGACCAAGGACAACACAAAAACAATGACAACCATGGAGAATAACAGAGAACCAACAGGTCAGAACAACAACAAAAAAATCTGATGGTGGCCATCTTTGTAAAATGAGCAAGAGATGCTGCTGCTGTTGCTACTAAGTCACTTCAGTTGTGTCTGACTCTGTGCGACCCCAGAGATGGCAGCCCAACAGGCTACACCACCCCTGGGATTCTCCAGGCAAGAACACTGGAGTGGGTTGCCATTGCCTTCTCCAATGCATCAAAGTGAAAAGTGAAAGTGAAGTCGGTCAGTCGTGTCCGACTCTTAGCGACCCCATGGACTGCAGCCTACCAGGCTCCTCCATCCATGGGATTTTCCAGGCAAGAGTACTGGAGTGGGGTGCCATTGCCTTCTCCGGAGCAAGAGATGATGAGAAATTAAAAGGTTGTCTTGCTTTCAAAACAGGTTTCTCAAACTCAGACTAAGTCCTACTGGAGTTGAAGAGATTCCAAATAGGGTTTCAAAGATCAGAGCTGCAAAATCCTAAAGACTTGTGAAAGATTTTGATATTTAGTCTTATCTCACAATTATCCCTGAGCAGCTTAGTTTATTGAAGAGTTTTCCTGGAACTCTTAGCAACATTAATTGAGTTGCATCTTATCACTCTGGGTAAGTTGTGGTAACTCTGGAGGAGGGAGCGGACAGAAAGGCACTCTGTTTCTGGTACCCAATCACAGTTATCAATCTTTTCATCCCATGAATCACCTATTATCCCATGAGTCACCTATTATCCCTTCTTCAAAATAGCCCTTCAGTCAGAAAGAGAAAAACAAATATTGAATACTAACCCATATATATGTGGAATCTAGAAAAATTGTATAGATGGCCTTATATGCAAAACAGAAATAGAGACACAGACACAGAGAACAAAAGTATGGATACCAAAGGGGAAAGAGGGATTGGGAGATTGGGATTGACACATATAATCTATTGATACTAGGTGTAAAATAGACAACAGATGGGGACATGTGTATAGGACATGTACTACTTAATGTACTGTGGTGACCTAAAAGGGAGGGAAGTCCAAAAAGGGGCAGGTACGGGGAGCGGATATATGTATATGCTGGAGAAGGAAATGGCAATCCACTTCAGTATTCTTGCCTGGGAAATCCCATGGACAGGGGAGCCTGTCAGGCTACAGTCCATGTGATCGCAAAAGAGTGAGACACGACTTAGCAACTAAACAACAAACATACGTATACATATGGCTGATTCATTTTGCTATGCAATAGAAGCTAACAGCATTGTAAAGCAACTATACTGCAATGCAAACTAATTAAAGAGAAAATCAGCCCTTCAAAATCCCTTATGCTTCTTTTTCATCATAGACATTACACAGCAATTAAAAGGAAAGAAGTCGTGCTACATGCACTAGCATCCAACTCTACTGCCCAGTGAGGAAAGTTTCGGATTGTAAGGAATCAACCCGGTTTTGTTAAAAAAAAAAAAAAAAAAAAAAAGATAAAAGATCTGAAAGAATAAATGCAAGCCATCAATGATTATCTCAGGTAGATAGGATTATGGAGGATTTTCACTTTCTTTTTTGCTGTTTTTCTTACAAAACATGGGCCTGTTTTTCTGTTTGGGGCTTTTTTTTTTTTTTTTTTTGCAATCAAGAAAAGGATATTTTTAACCCTCTGCAGTTCATTGGTAGGTAGAACCAACATGGCATTGGTTTGCATCTCTAATTTGTAGGTTCTGGAGTGGCTAGAAGGGAAAGCCATTCACTCTGTTTATGGAAGTCAACACTCAGTATGTACATCCCATGAATGTGACAGAAGGCAGTGTACACAGAGGTCAAACACAGTGGCTCTGGAGTTCAGGTTCAAGTCTCAGGCTACTCTAAACTTGTTTTAAGTTTCCTCCTCTGTTGACTGATGATTCTGTACCAAACACTTGGAACATGTCAAGCATATGTTGCGCTCAACAAATGGTAGCTATTCTGAAAGAGTTGTAATTGAAAATAATTTTCATTTAATTTCAGTTATAATGTCTGCAATTTAATTTAAAATACTTTCAGCATAGACACTGTGATATGTGTGTTTATTAGTTTTCTACACTGTAGGACAGTTAATTAACATTTAGTGCTATGCTGGAAACCCAGTAGCACTAGCTAGCAAGAGTTGATTTTGTGCATCCTTCCCTGTTAGTTTAGTGAGGACAGATTGGTAACTTGAAAAGGACCATGCAAATTGGCAAATGCTATAAATCAGGACTTTAAGTGTTTTACCAGTACCTCACTGTTAACATCTGAAAAACCCTAACCGAGAATACACACTCAAGGGATGATTAACTACAACTCACGGCTATTTTGAAGAAGGGATAATGGGTGGCATATGGGACAACAAGGTTGATAACTGCTGTTGGGCACCAGAAACAGAGAGTTATTCTGTCTGCTCTCTCCTTCAGAGCTACCATAACTTACCTGGAGTGCAAATCAATGAATGTTGTTCAGTTCGAAACTGACATCTCTAATCAAAGCCCACAATCAAGAACTCAGCAACGAAAAGACAAACTATCCAGTTTTTTAAAATGGGCAAAGAACTTGAACAGATATTTCTCCAAAGAAGACATTAAATGGCCAATGAGCACATCGTTGGTTATTAGGGAAATACAACACAAAACCACAATGAGATACCACTTCACGCCTACTAGGATGGCCATAATTTTTAAAATTATAAAATAAGTGATAGCAAGAAGGTGGAAAAATTGGGACCTTTGTCTATTACTGGTGGGAATGCAAAATAGTTCAGCTGCTGTAAAACAGAGTTCTACAGTTCCTCAAAAAGCTAAATATAGAATAACCATGTGATCCAGCAATTTCACTCCTAGGTACATACCCCAAAGAATTTTAAAAAAGAGACTAAACAGATACTTGCAAGTCAATGTTCATCGCAGCATTATTCACAATAGCCAAAGGGAAATAATCCAAGTGTCCACAGACAGATGAATAAACAAAATGTGGTATATCCATAAAACAGAGTATCATTCAGCCTTAAAAAGGAATGACACGTTACATTATGCATGACCCTTAAAAACATTGTGCAAAGTGAAATAAGCCAGACACAAAAGGACAAACATTATATGACTCCACTTATATGAGGTAGCAAGATAGGCATATTCACAGAGACAGATAATAGAACAGTGGTTCCCAGGGGCTGGGGGAGGGGAAAATAGGGACTTACTGTTTAATGCTTAATGGTAAGGAATTTATATTTGAAGTGATGAAAAGGTTTTGTAAATAGATAGTAGCGATGGTGGCAGAACGTTGTCAACATAATTAATGCCACTGAACTATGCACTTCAAAATGGTTACAATGGCAAATTTCATTATATATTTTTATCACAATATAAAAAAATACTGTAATATATCAAAAATCATTAATTGTACATTTTAAGTGGGTGAACAGTATGGTACCTAAATGATATCTCAATAAAGCTTTTTTTTTAATCCCTCAAGCAAGTCATGGGGAAATTGGGGAGGGGGTGATGAAGGCATTCTCTATCTTGATTATGGTATATACTTGTCAAAACTTGCAAAACCCTATAATAAAAAGGGTGAATTGCACTGTATGTAAACTATACCTTAATTTTTTTTAATGGATAAAAAGCTATACTCAAATGCTTCTATGAAATCCTTCAAATGGTTTGTTAATTAGATCAATGGACATTAGAAATATATTTCACTGGGGAACTTCTTGGTGCTCAAGATGAGTGGACCAGTTAGAAGTATTTAGGCACTCCCACCCTTGCAAACCTTGAATATAAGAGTTGGCCAGCCCAATGACCTTCACCTCTTGGGAAAGACACACTAGGTTCAGGATTCCCAACAAATCTTATGTACAGACACTTAATGGAGGTTTTGAATGTGCCCTTTAGAAAAGTAAGGTGAATCCTATAGCTAGAATACTGTTACATCTATCTCCAGGGAAACTTTCTCACAAGACAGTGGTTGGCAACAGGAGATGGAATGTCTCTGGGCATACAAATCAGGCTGTCTGACTGTTTTCTGCCTGATGATTAATAAATGTTTATGTGGTAGAATTTGATCTGAATTGCTTTCACTGTAATACCCTGGTTGTAGGGAGAGAACCTTATAGCCCTCACCTACCTCTAACTGTTGAAAATCAATGATACTCACCAAAACAGAATCGAGTAACTGGACAACCAAATTGGCTTATTAGATATCAATTTGCAACAAATATCTTGGGGACTTCTGTACAATCAGAGGTGTGTCTGATCTTGATAATTTCCTTCGAGTAAAATCAAAACTGAAGAAACAAAAACATCAACTTTCCCATTCAGGCTACATGGCTAACAGGGGTGAGGGGATAGAAGCTGTTCATGTTTATTACTTATTTACAAGGTAATCCATTCTGAAAGAGATGGGAATACCAGACCACCTGACCTGCCTCTTGAGACACCTGTATGCAGGTCAGAAAGCAACAGTTAGAACTGGACATGGAACAACAATCGCGTTCCAAATCACGAAAGGAGTACATCAAGGCTGCATATTGTCACCCTGCTTATTTAACTTATATGCCGAGTACATCATGAGAAACGCTGGGCTAGAGGAAGCACAAGCTGGAATCAAGATTGCCGGTAGAAATATCAATAACCTCAGATATGCAGATGACACCACCCTTATGGCAGAAAGTGAAGAGGAACTAAAGAGCCTCTTGATAAAAGTGAAAGAGGAGAGTGAAAAAGTTGGCTTAAAACTCAACATTCAGAAAACAAAGATCATGGCATCTGGTCCCATCACTTCATGGGAAAAAGATGGGGAAAAAGTGGAAATAGTGGCTGACTTTATTTTGGGGGGCTCCAAAATCACTGCAGATGGTGACTGCAGCCATGAAATTAAAAGACGCTTACTGCTTGGAAGGAAAGTTATGACCAACCTAGACAGCATATTAAAAAGCAGAGACATTCCTTTGCCAACAAAGGTCCATCTAGTCAAGGGTATGGTTTTTCAAGTAGTCATGTATGGATGTGAGAGTTGGACTATAAAGAAAGCTGAGCACCGAAGAATTGATGCTTTTGAACTGTGGTTCAAGGGACTCTTGAGAGTTCCTTGGACTGCAAGGAGATCCAACCAGTTCATCCTAAAGGAAATCAGTCCTGGGTGTTCATTTGAGGGACTGACTGATGTTGAAGCTGAAACTCCAATACTTTGGCCACCTGATGTGGAGAGCTGACTCATTTGAAAAGACCCTGATGCTGGGAGGGATTGGGGGCAAGAGGAGAAGGGGACGACAGAGGATGAGATGGCTGGATGGCATCACTGACTTGATGGACTTGAGTCTGAGTGAACTCTGGGAGTTGGTGATGGACAGGGAGGCCTGGCGTGCTGCGGTTCATGGGGTCACAAAGAGTCGGACATGACTGAGCAACTGAACTGAATCCTACATTTTTAAAATTAAGGTACAATTGACTTACAATATTATGCTAGTTTCAACTGACAACATAGCGATCCAGCATTTTGATACATCACAAAATGATCAGCAGGATAAGTCTAGTTACCATCTGTCATACAAGGTAATACTATTAAATGAATTTTGTTTCATGGAAGGATTTCCCATTTAATCTGCTGCTCGCCTAGGTATTTTATCCTAAGGGTCAGACTTTACCATATGGATCCAAGAAAAAGAAAAAAAAGAAAACAATGACATTTAGCAGTAGCAAAGATCAGTTTGGGGACACATCAGAGGCAATGTGGTTATGAGCCCAAGCAGTAGGTAACCTCAGAGGAGCATGGAGGGAGGTTCAGTGAAAGAAGAGAAAGCAAAAACCACCAGAAGGAAGTGAAGGCTTTGTTCTGTTCTTTCTCTCTCTTTTTTTTAATTACCCTGTATACCAAAGGAACATTTCATGCAAAGATGGGCTCAATAAACGACAGAAATGGTATGGACCTAACAGAAGCAGAAGATATTAAGAAGAGATGGCAAGAATACACAGAACTGTACAAAAAAAGATCTTCACGACCCAGATAATCACCATGGTGTGATCACTGACCTGGAGCCATACATCCTGGAATGTGAAGTCAAGTGGGCCTTAGAAAGCATCACTACGAACAAAGCTAGTGGAGGTGATGGAATTCCAGTTGAGCTATTTCAAATCCTAGAAGATGATGCTGTGAAAGTGCTGCACTCAATATGCCAGCAAATTTGGAAAACTCAGCAGTGGCCACAGGACTGGAAAAGGTCAGTTTTCATTCCAATCCCAAAGAAAGGCAATGCCAAAGAATGCTCAAACTACCGCACAATTGCACTCATCTCACATGCTAGTAAAGTAATGCTCAAAATTCTCCAAGCGAGGCTTCAGCAATATGTGAACCGTGAATTTCCTGATGTCCTGATGTCAAGCTGGTTTTAGAAAAGGCAGAAGAGCCAGAGATCAAATTGCCAACATCCGCTGGATCATCGAAAAAGCAAGAGAGTTCCAGAAAAACATCTATTTCTGCTTTATTGACTATGCCAAAGCCTTTGACTGTGTGGATCACAATAAACTGTGGAAAATTCTGAAAGAGATGGGAATACCAGACCATCTGACCTGCCTCTTGAGAAATTTGTATGCAGGTCAGGAAGCAACAGTTAGAACTGGACATGGGACAACAGACTGGTTCCAAATAGGTAAAGATGTTCGTCAAGGCTGTATATTGTCACCCTGTTTATTTAACTTATATGCAGAGTACATCATGAGAAACGCTGGGCTGGAAGAAACACAAGCTGGAATCAAGATTGCCGAGAGAAATATCAATAACCTCAGATATGCAGATGACACCGCCCTTATGGCAGAAAGTGAAGAGGAACTAAAAAGCCTCTTGATGAAAGTGAAAGTGGAGAGTGAAAAAGTTGGCTTAAAGCTCAACATTCAGAAAACGAAGATCATGGCATCTGGTCCCGTCACTTCATGGGAAATAGATGGGGAAACCAGTGGAAACAGTGTCAGACTTTATTTTTCTGGGCTCCAAAATCACTACAGATGGTGACTGCAGCCATGAAATTAAAAGACGCTTACTCCTTGGAAGGAAAGTTATGACCAACCTAGATAGCATATTCAAAAGCAGAGACATTACTTTGCCAACAAAGGTCCGTCTAGTCAAGGCTATGGTTTTTCCTGTGGTCATGTATGGATGTGAGAGTTGGACTGTGAAGAAGGCTGAGCACCAAAGAATTGATGCTTTTGAACTGTGGTGTTGGAGAAGACTGTTGAGAGTCCCTTGGACTGCAAGGAGATCCAACCAGTCCATTCTGAAGGAGATCAGCCCTGGGATTTCTTTGGAAGGAATGATGCTAAAGCTGAAACTCCAGTACTTTGGCCACCTCATGCGAAGAGTTGACTCACTGGAAAAGACTCTGATGCTGGGAGAGATTGGGGGCAAGAGGAGAAGGGGACGACAGAGGATGAGATGGCTGGATGGCATCACTGACTCAATGGATGTGAGTCTGAGTGAACTCCGGGAGTTGGTGATGGACAGGGAGGCCTAGCGTGCTGCGATTCATGGGGTCGAAAAGAGTTGGACACGACTGAGTGACTGATCTGATCCGATTGTGTCATCATGAAGTGACTGTAGACAACTCCTTACAAAAAGATAAAGGCTGTGGGAACTCACATTCTAACAGAACTAACAGAGTTGCAGTTACAGCTCTGAGGTCTTAAATTGCTAGGGACCTAGATCATGGAGACCATGACATGGTTCCATTTCCCTGAGTATTTTATAAAGGGGACATGCCTCATCATTTCACTAAAAGGAGGTTGATCTTGAGAACAATGACAGCCAGTGATTAAGCCCATGTGCTAAAGTCAGGACAGGGTTATAAAAATATAAGCAATGTAATAAGGAACACAGTGGGGACAGTAAGGAGCAGATAGAAGTAAGAAGTAGAAATGTTCAACCTAGTTGAAAAGTTGAGTAGGGAGAAAGCAATGAGATTAAAAGTCTCCTAATGAAGAAAATGAGAAAATTTTCACTGGTCTTTCAAGGAAGTGGACCAGTGGGAACAGAATGGGTGGGCTGCCAGGCTGTCTTGGAAGGTTCAAGGAGCCATCAAGACACACCTTTCAAAGCACCAGGCCCACAAAAGACACTCACTAGTGGTGACCAAACAGCTGGTCTCCCCTCACATAGGTGGCCTCTCCCACTTCCCAACTTCAAGCCTTCGAAGCTGGTGTGGATCTGAGCCACAGGAAGGCACACAATAACTGGAAGCTTATGCAAAAATAAATAATTTGTATTCTCTGATGGGGCTCAGTTTTGATGGAGTTGGTGAATCACTACTGCCCAGCTCTACCCAATAAAGGAACAACCAATAACTCCCAATCCCTGCCAGTAGTTTGCGTGCCCCTGGAGGAGACAACCTTGCAATGCCACTCTCTCTCATCACTCTTCTTCTCGTGAATTGCTAATGGCTCCCTGTTACTGACCATATCAAGTCCACATGTCTCCTCTGGATAGTCCAGCTTGCTGTACTCTGCCTCTGCTTGGCCTCTGCTCAACCATCTCCCTCCTTGCCCAGTGCAGAGTTCCCACTAGAAGCAGTTTCCATTTGGAACCAAACTCAGTTTCTTCTCTCACCACAGTTCTACCAGGATCTGGGCTGCCTTGCCAAAATTCCAGGCAGCCACCATGTCAAGATTGCTGTAGATTACTATAAATACTGAGCTTCTCTTGGCCACACAAGAAAAGGGGACTGTACCTTTCAATATTCTGTATGATCCTGCACTGTCCAGTACGGTAGCCACTACTACCCATGGCTATTCATGGCTATTTCCAACTATTTAAAATTAAACAAAATGAAAAAAATCAGTTCCTCGCTTGCAGTAACTACGTCACTATCCCCACATGGCTAGGGGCTACTGCACTGGAGAGTACAAATACAAAACATTTCCATCAAAATACAAACTTCTATTGGCTAGTGGAGTACTACACTATACACTTGAGAGAGGAACAGCCTAACGTGTGCTAAAACTGTCATTTACCACCTCTTGGAAAACTTGAAGAACCACATTTAATAAAAAGGAATGCATAGGACTCAGGGATACAGCTCATCTTAAGTAATGAGGAAAGCATTCTTATCACTGATCCCAAAGAGCTCTGCAATCACAGGTAATTACCATATCCCATTTTTGTTAGCTTGTTCTTGTGTGTGTTGGGGGGGTAATCATTGAAGTCACTTGCAGCAGACTGCAGGAAGCCTTCAACTAAGCATTCATAGACTAGTCAGACCTCTGTATATTAAGCTCCTTGGTAGGTTCTGGGAGCCAAAGGGAGAGCATGACCCAGTCCCTGCCCTAGGAAGAAAGTCCATACACAGAGAACTACAGAAGGAGTCAGAAAGGAATAAAGGCTGTAAGAGAAGGTCCTCGGGGCAGAGAGATCAAATGAATGGGAGGAAGAAGGGAGGACTGCACAGACAGGGAGATGACTTCAAATCTGGATCAAGCTGTAAAGGATGACTAGAATTTTGAAAAGGAGTTTGGAGGATGAAAGGGGAAAACTGCATAAGCAAAAGGGGGAACAAGTGCCCAGGGTGCATTTATGGCTGAGTGAGACAAGGAAGAAATATGACAGCTAATACACAATTCTTTGAAAATTTCCCCAAGCACTCTAATAATCAAAGAATACATTAAGATGCCATTTTTTTGACAAAGATTTTGCTTTAGTGAAAATCTGTTAGTAAGGACAAGATGGAACAGGCTCTCTTCGACGCTGCTGGTGGGAATTAAATGGGTACTACAATTTTGAAAAGCCATATTAAGCTCCTTAAAAACATTCCTTCCCCTGACCTTATAATTCCATTTCAAGGAAAATGGCCTACACAAAATAATCTAAATTATAGAGATTTATGCACAAAGCAGTTTTTTTTGCAGTCATTTATAACTCAGAAAATAACAGGAAATGATTAGGTAAACTACAATCGCCTTATAGAATGGAGTACTATATAGCTGTTAAGAATTACACTTCTGACAAATTTTAAATGACATGCAAAATGTTTGTGAGAATGTTATGTGAAAAACAAAATCAGAGTATAAGCTTGGTAGTATACAATATATAGTCACAACCATGTAAATCAATATGAATAGAAAAAAGAAAATAAAGCAAAAATGTTAACATTCCGGTAAGAAGATTACGGGTGATTTTTATTCACCATACCAGGACTCACCAAACTATGACCCACAAACCAAATCTGACCCACTAACTGATTTGTATATAAAGTTTTACTGGAACACAAACACATGTTCATTTTTATACTGTCACTGTCCATGGCTAATTCTGTGCTACAATAGCAGATCTGAGGAGTAGTGACAAAGACAAAATTACTTACTATCTGGCCCTTACATAAAAATGTTGCCAATGCTTGTATCTTTCAAATTTTCCATAATAAGTAGGTATTAATTTGCAATGGGCTTCTCTTGTGGCTCAGCTGGTAAGGAATCTGCCTGCAATGTGGGAGACCTGGGTTGAATCCCTGGGTTGGGAAGATACCCTGGAGAAGGGAAAGGCTATCCACTCCAGTTTTCTGGCCTGGAGAATTCCGTGGACTGTATAGTCCATGGGTCACAAAGAGTTGGACACGACTGAGCAACTTTCACTTTCATTAATTTGCAATAGTTTTCTAAAAGGTGTATTGCCACTTCCCTGGTGGCTCAGATGGTAAAGCACCTGCCTGCAATGCAGGAGACCAGGGTTCAATCCCTGGGTTGGAAAGATCACATGGAGAAGGGAATGGCTACCCACTCCAGTATTTTTGCCCAGAGAATCCCATGGACAGAGGAGCCTGGTGGTCTACAGTCCATGGTGTTGCCAAGAGTCAGACACAACTGAATGACTACCACACACACACACACACAGAACAAGCTAAAAACCTCAGATTTTATTATGCAAGTAACTGGGGGCTCTAGAAGCTTATGAAGACAGGACATGATCTGACATGATCACAGATCACTTAAGATGGAATTTAAACTGAATGCCAGGCAAAGTCTGTGATTCATCAGCAGCTGTGACTCTGGGCCACTCCTCATTTAAAGGGGAAGATTAACTTAAGATGTGGCTTATTGTTTTCAAACTTCCTCCTGTGAATTCAGTTCAGTTCAGCTCAGTCACTCAGTTGTGTCCAACTCTGTGCAACCCCATGGACTGCAGCACACCAGGCTCCCTTGTCCATCACCAAATCCCGGAGCTTACTCGAACCCATATCCATCAAGTCGGTGATGTCATCCAACCATCTCATCCTCTGTCATCCCTTTCTCCCTCCACCTTTAATCTTTCCCAGCATCAGGGTCTTTTCAAATGAGTCAGTTCTTCGCATCAGGTGGCCAAAGTATTGGAGTTTCAGCTTCAGCTTCAGTTCTTCCAATGAATATTCAGGACTGATCTCCTTTAGAATGGACTGGTTGGATCTCCTTGCAGTCCAAGGGACTCTCAAGAGTCTTCTCCAACACCACAGTTCAAAAGCATCAATTCTTTGGCGCTCAGCTTTCTTTATAGTCCAACTCTCACAACCATATGTGACTACTGCAAAAACCATAGCTTTGGCTAGATGTACCTTCCTTGGCAAAGTAATGCCTCTGCTTTTTAATATGCTGTCTAGATTGGACATAGATTTTCTTCCAAGGAGCAAGCATCTTTTAATTTCATGGCTGCAGTCACCATCTGCAATGATTTTGGAGTCCAAGAAAATAAAGTCTCTCACTGTTTCCATCGTTTCCCCATCTAATTGCTATGAAGTGATGGAACCGGATGCCACAATCTTTGCTTTCTAAATGTTGAGTTTTAAGCCATATTTTTCACTCTCCTCTTTCACTTTCATCAAGAGGTTCTTTCCTTCTTCTTTGCTTTCTGCCATGAGGGTGGTATCATCTGCATATCTGGGGTTATTGATATTTCTCCTGGCAATCTTGATTCCAGCTTGTGCTTCTTCCAGCCCACCTGTTTCTCATGATGTACTCTGCATATAAGTTAAATAAGCAGGGTGACAATATACAGCCTTGATGTACGCCTTTTGTGATTTGGAACCAGCCTGTTGTTCCATGTCCAGTTCTAACTGTTGCTTCTTGATCTGCATACAGATTTCTCAGAAGGCAGGTCAGGTGGTCTGGTATTCCCATCTCTAAGAATATTCCACAGTTTGCTGTCATCCACACAGTCAAAGGCTTTGACATAGTCAATAAAGCAGATGTTTTTCTGGAACTCTTGCTTTTTTGATGATCCAACGAATGTTGGCAATTTGATTTCTGGTTGCTCTGCCTTTTCTAAATCCAGCTTGAACATCTGGAAGTTCACAGTTCACATACTGTTGAAGCCTGGCTTGGAGAATTTTGAGCATTACTTTGTTAGCATGTGGGATGAGTAAACCTCCTCTGAGTAAACCCTACAAAATGGTCTCTTCCCTGTAATAATGACCAATCAAATTTGTTCCTCCAAAGGGGAGGCCACATGCAAATTTGTGACTTCTGCCTGGATAGACAGTTTAAAAGTTCAGGGTGGTAATCCTCTATTGGTGAAGTTAGTCCTCTATCTTCCAAGCTTCTTCCTGTCTCCTACTTTTCATTTATATTCTAGAAGGATACAGGGAGATGATATTGGGTAAAGAGCAGAGAGGGGCAGGGAAAGACATAAAAGTAAACAAAACTTTTAGACACTTCGGTCTCAAGGGCCCTTAAGGAGTCACTAGATCTACCCACCCTTAGAATATGGTCAAGGCCCTAAATCCTATCTCCAAGGAATATGGTCCTTCTGGTTTTTTCCTTAGAAAGAGGAAAGATGATTTCTGTCAGAGAAAGCCTGTCCACAGGTTTTCTGCAGGTTCTCTAAGCCCTCACCATCTGCCTCAGGCCTGGTTCCCCAGGCGTACTGCAGTAACCAGTTCATACAAACCACTGTTTCAGGAATTAACACAGCGAAAGGATGGAAATGGTCTGAAGACAAGTTTCATTTCAAATAAACACACTACCAATCAAAAAAAAAGATTAATCATCTACAGAATGAGAAACTCCAAACTACCATAATTTCAGGTCTGGATGCAATAAAAACATAGTAAACAGGTCTCTGGGTTTTGGCTGTTTTTACTTTTTTCCTTTTAAACACACGATATTTGGGGGCATTTCAGCAAATGAAAGCTGGGAATTTCATTTGGGGCACTTTATAAAACAGAACGATTTGCATGTAACTCTGGTAGCTGATTTTTAGAAGTTGATTTATGTTGTATTTTATTGGTTCACAAGAGATATTGGAAACAGAATGCACTGAGGTGCTCAATTATTTAACAGATCATACTTAACATTTTATATTTTAACATATACCCAGTGCCAACAATTGTTCTCACGAGCTTTCTAAACCATTAAGCTGCACTCCTCTCCTTCTTCTAAATCAAATATAAGTAATTTGTTGTCATAGCAATGCTTCTTCCCACTCCAAAATAGTTCAATACAGGCTTTGTTTCTGCAGACAACTATCTGTCTACCAAAAATTGGTCATTATCTGCCATCTTCTTGACAAATGTCTGATTAAATTTTGCTGCCTGGCTTCTACAGTCATCAGGAGACTGTATTTCTGTGGCACTTTCTAGCACATGTACAGAAAAGGGGCTTATAAAAGCCCTGTGGAATTGCCTGGAAGCATATCACAGCTAAGTCGCTGAGTGACAGCCAATCTCCCCAGTCATGATGACATCGATCCTTTGCATTATTACCCAGCTTAACAGTTTATAGAGTGCTGCCACTCACTCTATTGTACTTAAGGCAGTACTGGGTAATGCTTTCTTGTATGCTTCTTCAATTCCCTGCATCGAGTGGGCTATTTAACAGGGCATATCAGTAGTAAGCTACACTTGTTCTGACCTTTATCCTCTAAGGCTAAGTTCTGCTTCTCTATCCTACTGATGAGGTATATATTAAGCAGCTGAAGGCAATTAAATAAGCTTTGGAATTGCAAATAGATGGAACATCTGAGACACAGGATATCATTTGGCCAGTCGCTTGTGCTATGGCTCACTGACAGATACTAACTGTTCAGATAAACACACAAGACCATCCCCCGGAGTCAGCACCAACATTCATGCTAATCTCATATTTGTAGAGCTTGTTAGTTAACAAAGCAGTTTTGCAAAAATGGTCTTACTTCGACTGTACCGCTTGTCTATCCATCCCCCTAACACATGTAAACACAGCTGGATTAGGATATGAGTACCTAAAATCTTATTCCCTGCCTTACAGTTTACCCTTTTAAAATAAGAATGAACAATTGGTATTTTCAAGCCCTGACCTTTATTTCATGCAGCCATATTCTGTAGAAGCCAAAACCACCCTCCCCCACCACCATAACCATTAGGTTAGAATTTCTTTCACATCAAAATAAAAACAAATTAGAAGGAAAAGAATCAAGAGGGTGAGGAGAAGAGATTCTTTGACATCAGCCACAATCTTTAAAAGGAAAAGAATAGGGTTGAGGAGATGGATTTCCAGGTAATTTCCCTTTTCTTTATACATTCCTGTACTTTTAAGGTTTTTTTTGGTTTGTTTATCTATGACCATATGTTACTTCTATAATCAAAAGATAATGAGAGTGGGTCCTAACTGGCTCACTTGCTCCCCCTTCTTTATACAACTCTCTGAGAGGGAAGGAGGCATTAGTGAAGAGGACCAGCTCAGAGTGCTTATTTCAGAAACACAATCAGAACGAGGGGCTGCCCTAACAGAGCCTGAAAATGAGATTTCACAGAACTACACAGGGTCAAGAGCTGAAGCTGAAAAGTTCGATTCCCACCCAAATGTGACCAGATGTAATTTGTCTCTCTGTATGACTTCCAGTTTCATGTGGTCTGATTCTATTTGAGAATCTAATAAAAGGTGTAGTTGTTGCCATCATTTCTGTTGCTTGGTCCTCCTGAGAGCTTGTCTCCCACAGACTTGATTTTCTTTCTGCAGAGTGAGCAGAGGAGCTGATTAATTATTTAGAATCCCTATGCAACTATTATCTCAATTTCTGCACACCTCACCCCTGTCAGGTGGAAGGGGAATGAGCACTACCCACATAATTACATCCACTGAAACTAAAAGGCAGAGAGGTAACTCGATTTGAGCCATATCCCACAGAAAATGCTAGGCAATAAGCAGCAGAGTGCCTAAGGGTCTGAAACCTGTCTGACCAACCAATAGTAACGTCTATATGGCCCAAGAGAAATAAAGCTCTCTTTCCCAACCTCTTGCCCAACCCAAGAGGAATACAGCTTTCAAAACTGTTTTAATGATGACAAAAAGCCTCTGGCTCTTGAGGCTATGAGGGTGTTAATTTTGTTTGGCAAAGTCAAATTGCTTCAAAAATTTAATTCTATGCCTGGGAAGGTGCAATTTGGATTTTAAATGTGTTTCTTCCCTGGAACTCAAAATCCAATTTACCCTGCTGCCCTAGAAGGATGCTTTTGCTTTCACCAAGTCACCCTTACTAATCTATCTACAGGCTAAGGTGTGCCTGATTTGAACACCTATCTTGAGCATTTCATTAATGGACCTAACAAAGAAAGGGGAAAAGTAACTTACTACCCCTAATAACATAGCAGCAAAATACATAAAGTAAAAGTTAACAGAACTGAAAGAACTAGATTGACCCACCTTTGTGGTGGTAAAATTGATAAGAGTAACCCAATGAAAAACTGGGTGGGGCTGTCAAACGGCAGCAACATTAACAAGGTTGATCTAGTGGACACTGGCCTCATGCTGGGCCACAGAGCATCAAATTTCAAAGAATCAGACCATACAGACCACATCCTCTGATCACAATGTTTCTAAGTTAGAAATCAACAACAAAATAACTTAGAAAATGTTTAACAATGTTTAAAAAAATCCTAAACACCCCATGGGTTAAGAAATCACCATGGAAATTATAAACTAACAAGTTCCAAGTATCCTTAGAACAACATAACAAAATACTACATACCGAAGTCTGTGGGATCCAGCTAAAGCAGCACCTGGCTCAAACTTATTAGCCTTCAATACTTTTAATCAAATAAAGTCTGAAAATAAATGAGTTAATAAGCTTCCAACTTAAGTTAGAAAAAGAACAAGGGATAAAACTGAAAACTGGTTTACAGAACAATTTTTTAACTAGCAGAAATAAGACTCACATACTAGAAAGAGGATTAATAAAGCCCAAATTACTTCCTAGAAAAGATAACAAAACTTAAATCTCTGGTGAGGTTGGTTTTTTAAAATAAGTAATACTATGAATGAAAAGGGAGCTGTCTTTTTCGTATCTGCAGTTTCTATAGTTAAGAGGCTATTAACCATTTTAAACCTCTAAGTATGAGCATTTAGGCAAAATGGTCACATTCTTAGAAAAACAAATTACTAACACTAATTAAAGAAGAAATTGAATACTTGAAAATTTCTACCATCATGAAAGAAATTGAATCAGTAGTCCAAAATCTTTCCACAGAAGACACCAAAGCCCTGATAGTTTTACTGGCAAGTTCTAGCAAGCACTCAAGAAACAAATAACTCCCATCTTCTGCAAACTATTCCAGAGTTTAGAAAATGAGGAAGCATTACCCAACTCATTTTATGAAGCTAGTAATAAATACCAAAACTTTACAGGGACAGTACAAGAAAGGAACCACAGCCAGACTCATTCCTGAACAGTTGTAAAAACACCAAATCTAATACTAGCAAATCATATCCAGGAACAAGAAAGATAATGCATCGTGATCAAGGTCATTTCATTTCAGGAATGCAAAGTTGGTTTAGTATTAGAAAATCAACATGATTTACCACATTGAAAGATTAAAGACCAAAAGTAATATGATCACCTTAACAGATGAAAAAGTCTTTGATAAGAAGCAACATCCATTTATGACTAACAAAAAACAACTTAGCAAACTCAGAACAGAAGGGAAGTTCTATAGTCCAATAAAAGATATCATCAAAAAAATTTACAGCTTAACACCCAGTGAACAGACGGTAAAGAAACTGCCTGCAATGCAGGAGACCCAGGTTCAATGCCTGGGTTGGGAAGATCCCCTGGAGAAGGGAATGGCTACCCACTCCAGTGTTCTTGCCTGGAGAACCTCATGAACAGAGGAGCCTGGCGGGCTACAGTCCATGGGGCCACAAAGAATCTGACACACCTGAGTGACTAACACTTTCACTTTTCACTTTCAACACCATACTTAATGGTGAAACACTTCAGTGTTTCCATGGTGCTAGAACCTACCTGCCAACGAAGGTAACCGTAAGAGACCTGGCTTCGATCCCTGGGTTGGGAAGATCCCCTGGAGGGCACAGCAACCCACTCCAGTATTCTTGCCTGTGAAATCCCATGGACAGAGGAGCCTGGAAGGCTATGGTCCATAGAGTTGCAAAGAATCTGACACGACTGAAGAGACTTAGCACACACGCACACCCTTTAAGACAGGGAAGAAGACAAGGTTATCTATTATTGCCACTTCTGTTAAACACTGTATTAGAGGTCTCAACCAGAATGGTAAGGCAAGAAAATGGTATTAAAGATAAAATGACTCCAAAGGAAGAGACAAAGGTTTCACTCATTGTAGTTTATGATTACCAACATAGAAAACATACAAGAATCCTCAGACCAATTAATTATAATTAATTTGAAGCATTTAGCAATGTTGCTGGCTACAAAAAATGAACAAAAATCAACTGTATTTCTGGACATCAGCAACTAACAATTACAATGTGTAATTTAAAAAGGAAAAAAAAAAAGACCAGAGACTTTACAGGAGAGTTGATGAAGACCCTGAGTTGGGAGTCAGACTAACTAGTTTCTAAAACCAGCTCCACCAGCAGCTGTGAGACTCTGGCAAGCAATTTAGCTACTTTGTGCCCTACCTTTTAAAATTCTTGTGAAGATTAAAAGAGTTAATAGGCAAAAAGCATTTAGACCAGTGCCTGATTCAAATGTATTCTTTTTAATGGCTGAGTAATACTCCATTGTGTGTATGTACCACAGCTTTCTTATCCATTCGTCTGCTGATGGTTCTAATGAGGTGGATGAAACTGGAGCCTATTATACAGAGTGAAGTAAGCCAGAAAGAAAAATACCAATACAGTATAATAACGCATATATACGGAATTTAGAAAGATGGTAACAATAACCCTGTATGTGAGACAGTAAAAGAGACACAGATGTATAGAACAGTCTTTTGGACTCTGTGGGAGAGGGCGAGGGTGGGATGACTTGGGAGAATGGCACTGAAACATGTAAATTATCATATGTGAAACATATCACCAGTCTAGTTTCAATGCGTGATACAGGGTGCTCAGGGCTGGTGCACTGGGATGACCCAGAGGGATGGGATGGGGAGGGAGGTGGGAGGGGGGGTTCAGGATGGGGAACACATGTTCACCTGTGATGGATTCATGTCAATGTATGGCAGTACCAATACAGTATTATAAAGTAAAATAATAATAATAATAAAATAAGGCAAAGAACAGGCATAAAGAAAAAAAATAGACTGGTACCTGGAACAAAGTAAAAGCTGAATATATGCTAATTGTTATTATCACAGTGAAGAAATAGTTAATAGGCCTATTATCAAGAGCCCTGAGGTTCAAATTATTGGACTCTGACATCTCAACGGTAAAAAAGCCAGGGAGCCACCTATCACAGGAGCCAATGAAACTCAGCCATGTTGTCCCTTAGGCCTGGCACTGAACTCCCACACCAAACATACAGCTCATTACTCATACACCCGCTGTTTGCAGTGCAATTAGCAAAAGCACACACCTTTTCTCTGGAGATTTCCACCCCATCTTCCCAACTCTTTTAACTGACAGCTAAAGTCAACAACTTCAAGCTTTCTGTGAGGATAAAATCCAGAGTTCTTGACGGTTCTTGACGGTTACTCTTTATCATCAAAAGACAAGGCAAACCTCAGCCCCTTGGGGCAGACTAATGCCAGGAGAGTTTCTGGAGGTATTCATAGAAAGGCTGTTATTTGTTACTGCCTCCACTTCTTGGGGGAAAGGGGATAGACCGTAACTAATATTTCTTTGAGCACCTACTACGTTCCATGCACTTTTCTCAGGGCTTCACCAATATTAACTCATATAAATTCTTTCTGTAATCTAATGAGACAGATAGAATTCTTAGCACCATTCTACAAATGAGACAGTGATTAGGTGACTTACTTAAAGCACAGAGCTCAGGAGTGACAGAAATTAGCTTCAAATCCAGATCTGTCTGCAAAGCCCTGCACCAAGCTAGAAGAGAAAGAAATAAAGGGGGGAAGTGGGTACTGTGTGTATGAAGCAATGCATGTCAATTCTCCTTCTGAAACCAGAAGGCACAACTCCAGTGGGGATGCACACGACCATCATGTGAAGAGAAGACTGAAAAATCAGCAAACCAGCAGGGTTTCCAAGTTAGTGTTCATGATGTAACCAGGTAAAATGCTGCTGCCATTTCGTGGCATGACTGAGCATTATTTTTTTAAAACCCACAGAAATACTGCCCCTATGTGGCCTCATTTCACCCTCTCCTTCTCTGAAAACCAAGACAGTCATGACCGGGACATACACTCCTATGAATGTACACAGACCCAGGTGATCATGAATAAGGTAAAATCGGGCAGGAGCCGAAGAACAGGATGTGCATGCCACTTGGGTTTTGATGTCACCTGGTTTTTATTTAACTCCTTCTACATGGCAGCACTGCCAGGCTAACTGACTTCATGGCCCACAAGTGATGAATATCCCCAACTGCTTTGATCTGGGACTGGTGAGCAAAGACTAACATTTATGCTGCACTGACTATGTGCCAAGCCCCACTGGCATCATAAACCACCCGTCAGGGCTTCCACTTCCCTGTCCCCAAGTAAATGATTTTGTTCCCCCTAATGGCAGTACCTAACCTGAATGGCAGAAGAGATGACAAGTGCCTGGCCTTGGGGGCAGCCCCTCACAGCCCTTCCTGATGCAAGCTGACTGCTACATGTACCATCCAAGGTTCAAGAATATCCACACCCAAACACCCCAACAATAACATAGAAATACTTTTTAAGATCCAAGCTACCTAACTGCAGGACCACATAGGTTTTACAGGTTATTAACTTTAAGTGTTCTTGAATACAAGATGATTTTTCATGACAAAACAGATAAAGGAAAGGTCAATTACACAAGACCTAGTTATGGGTCAACCTGCTCTTAAACTCTGAAGGGAAATAAAAGTTGCACATACAACCTGCTGTTCAGATTGCTTCTCTTCTAAAAACCACCATCACCCCAAACCCTCTTACAAAACAGAACACACATTTTAATCATTCTAACCCAGAGCAATAAAATATGAGTGCCCCCTATTTAAGTGCCCCGTTACCCTTTCAGTTTTTATTTGATCTTCAGAAATACTTTTAGCACCACCACAAGTCTTGAAATTAAATAACTGCCACTTAAAGAAAGCTGGTTAAATTTTGACGTGGGTAAGAAGCTACCTGAAAAGAAACTATTTCTTTATAAACTCCCGAGGAAAACCAGAACCCATGTGTAACTGCCTAAGCATGGTAAAGCCATTTGAGGTTAACTGACCCACCCAGGAAGTTCCTGAAGGCACTATGAGATTCTCCCCACTTTTACACTTCCAATGCATTTTGTCCATCATCCAGTTCCTTGACTTTTCCATTCTGCCAGGAAGTGAGAAATGAACCAAAGTGTCATCAAATGTACGAGTTGGGAGGGATCTTAGAAATCATCTGGTCCAACCTTCATTCACAGATGTGGAAAGTGAATCCCAGAGAAGGGAAGTAATCTATCTGACTATGCAGTGTTGGTGACTGGCAAGTCTCCCAATACAGTCCGCCCCACAGTAGAACAGAATTCTGCTACATGGGACTCTTATCTTCTGACTAATTCTTTAAATAGGCTTACTGAAAGTTGGCAGACTGTTCTTCATCCACAGGAAAAATATAATTGGTAATCTCTTTGTATTCTTGCCTGGAGAACCCCACAGACAAAGGAGCCTGGTGAGCTGCAGTCCATGGGGTCGCAAAGAGTTGGACACGACTGAGCGACTAACACACACACACACACACTTTGAATGACAAGCTCTACTAGCCTAACAGTTAACACCACCAGCCTTGAAGTCAGCCAAACCTATATGTCTGTACCAGTTTGACCACTTTCTAGCTATGTGGCCTTGGGCGTGATATTTAAACCTCTCTGAAGGTTATTGTCTTCATCTGTAAAATGGGAATGCCAATCATAGCATTGATCACACAGGGCGTTCAATACATATTAGTTGTGACTATTATTGGGACTTCCTAGATGATATTAGTGGTAAAGAACCCTTCTGCCAATGCAGAAGATGCAAGAGACGTGGGTTCTATCCCTCCATCAGAAGATACCCTGGAGAAGGAAATGGCAACCCACTCCAGTATTCTTGCCTGGAGAATCCCATGGACAGGGGAGCCTGGTGGGCTACAGTCCATGGGGTGGCAAAGAGTCAGACACGACTGAAGCAACTTAGCAGGCATGCACGTAACTATTACCACAATCTGGCACAGAGGAAGGCAGAGCTGTTAGCTCTCTAAACCTTGTCTGTGTGGGGAAGGGGCCCAGGGAAGAGCAACCCAGAATCTCTACCTGGAATTACACCTGACTCTTCAGAGAAAGCCCCAGATTTGGAACTGAATTTTGGGCTTGGGAACTGGCAGGGAACAGGGCTAGAAGAAACAGCCTGATGCTGGCACCACTAGGAACCCATTCCCACTGTACTAATTCTCAGGCCTGCACAGAACACCAGGCTACCTCCTTCCTCTAAGGTAAGACTCACAACCGTTTAATAAAAAAAGGAGTGACTGAGGCAGGAAAGCGATAAACCTACTAATCTTGGGAAGCCCATTAGAAACAGTAGGAAAAGTGCCCTAATTAGACACAGAGGGGTTAGAGTCAGTGGCTGTTTCAATAAAGGCAAAATTCCCCATCTTTAGGCCTCTCACTGCTGCTATTTAGTCGCTCAGTTGGGTCCAACTCTTTGTGACCCCACAGATTGCAGTCTGCCAGGCTCCTCTGTCCATAGGATTTTCTAGGCAAGAATACTGAAGTGGGTTGCCATTTCCTTCTCCAGGAGATCTTCCTGACCCAGGGAACAAACCCGGGTCTCCTGCATCAGCAGGCAGATTCTTTACCACTGAGCCACCTGGGAAGCCCCTTAGGCCTCTTGGGCCTGAGCTATAATTCCAGTGGTAACCAGTGCTGGCCCTCCCTAGGCAAGCTTTCAATAAAGACTAAAATGCAAACACCCTGCCCTCAACTATAAGGTAGTGAGAGCATAAAGCACAAACTGGAATTCTTGTTAAAGTTTTAACACAGGCCATTAGGTTCACTTGTCCTTCAACTGATCAACAGAACAGGGCACTAAGACCTCAGAGGGAGGCAGCCTGGCACTCCGGCCCTGGTTTTGCCATCCCCAAGCGGGGTGACCTTGGGCAAGTAGCTTCCTGTGCTGGGCTTCTTTTCCCCACTGCAAAATGAAGGGTTTGAACTAGAGGAACTTCAAAGGCCCTCTGACCTCTAGCATTCTCCTGTTATAAGTTCTCCACATTAAAATGCAGTAATTAGACTATAAATGAGCCTTGATAACAAGCTCCCTAGGGAGCAGAAACCATATCTGATGTTTCCTGTGTATCTCACAGTCCTGAGTATGATGCACGGCTCAGAGTCATTGCATAGGACATGCTGAGGGATACGGATTCCCACACAGGGCTTAGTGTATCAGACGCTTTACATGTGCCAGGTGGTTCGCAAGCCTCTCTCCCACCAGACTTTCTGAGTATGTCAGGTTTTACCATTCCTGGGTTTTTAAAAGCAGCGTTGCACAGGGAAACAAAGCTCCTTGTCACTTCACCTGACAATAATTGAATACCGAAGTGCCAGGCACCCTTATGAGGGGCCCTGCAAGTACAACTATTGTTCTTGAGGAACTCCTGAATTTTACCTCATAGAGCTTATTAGATCTCCCTGACAGGCGAGCAAGAAGCTGGCAAACAATGGGATGCACGTTTTACAAGTAATGCACCCACAGGCTTTGGGAATACACAATACATGAAATAGGTGTATTGAAATAGTGTTAAATACACACAACACACACAAGCTTCATAGGGCCAGTTTAGGCTCAGAACACATGTAATCCAGTCTTCTCCACTAGTGGTTTCTAATCCTAGTTGCATATTAGAATCACTTGAGGAACCTGAAAAAATGCTCATGTGTAGGCCCCCAGTCCAGACAATTAGATAAGAATGGGGTGGGGAAAACAGATACTGGAACTTTTAAATGTTTCCTTAATGACTGTAGGAGCAGGCACAGGTGAGGACTCCTGGCCTCCACCTTCTCCATCTCCACCTCTAGTCCCAAACTTAGTGACAGGTCCAGCAGGTAACTCGGAGGCCTGCGAAGTCAACAGAAATTCCATTTCACTCACTCACCTGACTATTCTCTGAGCCATTAAGATAACTTTGCCACTGCCAAAACGTTTTTGGCCACCAAAATTTAAACAATGAGGGGCTTTCTTAATCCTCAGTCAGAGAAGGCAATTAGGTAGTCCAGCCTCTGCCCCAACCACTGTATGGAAGGAAGGCTTACTTGGCCTGAGATCTCATCCTTTTGGGGGAAGCTTCTCTACTCCTCAAACTGATGTTTAATTTGTCCCTCCTCGAATGTGCTACTCTTTGCCTCATCTGGATGTTTCCTTACAGCTAAGAATATTTGCTCCGTCTGCAGCTGGGCCCCCAACCAGTCTCTCCCCCAACCCCATCCTCTCTTGCCCCCCTCATATATACACATGGCCACTTTGCTTTGCTCTTTTAATTCATTCTTAATCAGCCTCTGCCTGTCTCTAGGCCACCTTGCCACTCTTCTACTTAATCCCTTTTGGCTGAAAACCCTGGCCATGGGGTCACTGCCTCATTCTAGCAGCCCTGTCTCACTGTACCCCCTGCCTCACCCCCACAAGCCATAGCGGCAGCAAAGGCTCTGTGAGCAGTCTCTCACCCACATGGTGTCTTCTCAGCTGCCAGATCCTCTCTTGTGAGTTGGCTTCCTTCATCCAATGATTCTCTTCTACTGAAATTGCTCGCCCAGGCTGCCTTTCTTTTTTTTACAAAAATATTTCTTCTCAATTACTCAAGAAATTTGTACTTACACCAAATTCAATGCAGAAATGTGTTAAGTACAAAGTGAGGGTGTCCCCCCTCTCCCTAACGACTCAGGATTCAACACTACCGAGTACACAATCTCCCAGACTTTCACGAGGTTGTTATGGGTTCATATCACACATACCATTATTTCTTTTTAACAAAATATTGTTACCATCTTCCAAAGGGAATATAGAGATTAGCCTCCCTTTTAAAAGCTGTACAATATTCCACTGGTGGGATGTGCCATTCTGTCCCTGGTGTGCTGTTTCCTAATCTTCTCTGATGCCATAACACCCTTGCACACAACTCTTCACACACGAACATTTCTAGGGCAACTATTTAGAAGTGGGTGGGCCGTTGGCCACCAGACCAGCCTGTACTCACCAATTTCAAGTGCCTTTTCTCAAGCCTTCCTTGGTCTCAACCTCTTTGCCTCACATGACATAGAGGACCTGCTTCCTGAATTTCCTTCCTGCCTTGGGTGTCCTTCCATGTCTGCTTCACTGAGTCTTTTCTTCTGCCCACAAAAGTAGGCATTTCACAGAATCCTTTTCTTCTTTCTCCTCTGGTTTTGCATGATGGTTGCGTCTTCTCCCCTGCCATCTTCTCCAAATGAATGCCTCCTAAAACACTTTGCCAGCCCAACTACATCTCAACTGCCTGCTGTTCACTCCAGCCTCAACATCTCAAACATCTGAGACTCAACAAACCCCCAAAATGAACTCCTGACCTTTTCTTCTAAGCCTCGCTTTCCTCACCCAATAAACAAAGGGAAAGGACTAGACTCAGTTAAACGCTTTTTTAAAAAATTAGGAGTCTAGTATGTACTAGATGTTGTGCAGGGTAAGAAAAAAAAAAATCAACAGAACATAGATTCTGTATTCAGGGAACACACAAACTAAGAAGTGAGGGAGCAACATAAACAATTATGTAATACAAGGCAAAATCAAATGCTAAAATAGACAAGAATGGCTAAATCTGGCATAAAGGCTTGAAGAAACCTTCACAAGGGGGAGTGTTGCGCCTTGAATGACGACTGGCATCTCAACAGGAAGAGAAAAGTATTTCTGACTGAGGGTACAACGTGAACCAAGTATAAACTCAGAGTCAGAGAACCGTGGAAGTTCATGGTACATGTGGCTGGATCAGAGCACATACGGAACAATGTACTAGAGGATAAAGCTGGTTGACACCAAGATCCGGAAGGTCCCAAATCTTATCACAAGGAGCTCAGGCTTTCTCTAAAGGGTTTCTCTCTCTGACATTCCCTGGTTGAGTAATAGTAGCTGCCTAAAATACTATGTTAAAGATGATTCTGAACCTACATGGAGACGCATGTTGAGCAAGCATGCTCATGTTTTGATTAGCAAGGCTGGCCCAGGGCACCAGATGCACCACAAGGTGCATCTATCCAGCTGTCTGCTCTCCTTGCTGAAGGCAATAGGGAGCTATTGAGGGCTTTTAAGCAAGGGAATGGCAGGACCCAACATGAATTTTCCTTGTATCATTTCTGGCAGCGGTATAAATGATGGACAGAGCAGAAAGACCCCAGGAGAAGGGAAAATCAGTCAGCAGGCTGCTGGTAAGAAGCCAGGTAGTGGTGATGATGATCAACAACCAGGTGAATTAGGGCAGAGGAATCAAAGAAGAAAAGCAAGAGACAGATGGGAGAAATAATGAAAGACAGAATCAAAATGACTCAAGAGACTCTGATGGTGGAAGAGAGGAATGGAAATGTGTCAAAGTTTCAAAGGACTTAACCCGGGTCACTGATGGACTGCAGTGCCATTAACTAAGATAGGGGCCCTAAGGGAAAAGTATCGTAATCCTTGCTTTTCACTCCAAATCTTCCAACCACTTTATTTAGCTTTTAAGCACCCTTAAGTACACTAGGAGGGAAAAGGCAGAACATGCACTGCTTGATGGACCCAGCATTTATATAACCTTACACATTAACCTACTATCCTTCCTTTTGCCAGCTTGTCAAAAAAATATCATGTTGAATTGGTTCACGCCTTTCAGGTCTATTATATCCTTCTGCTTCTCTATACGTTCATTCTATTTTTTGAGTGTTTGATGTGGAAACCAACTAAAAACCTTAATTTATCTGCTTAAAGAATACTTGTAATAGATAGTGGAACTACATGTAATCTTGTTATGTATTTTCCAAGTCAAGTAAAGGTGTTATCATACTTTCATAATTTAAAAAAATTAAAATTAAAAAAATAAATATCCATCAATATCTAATCCTAGGATTAGATAAAACCATTGAAAAGACTTGTCTTTGAATGCTCATGCTCTCAAAAAAATTATTTTTCCTATTTAGACAGTGCTTTCCAGCTACAAGACACATTCGCAAATCTTTTACTTGACTGTCACGTTTACCCTGTGAGGTATGAAGGGCAAAGAGCATACCTATCTTACAGATAACATACTCTGTGCTTGCTATGCACCAGACATTGATCTAAATACTTTACGTGTAGCTAGCACTGAATTCTTGTAAGAAAACCACAGATGGTATTATCCCCATTTTACAAAGACAAAAACATACCCAGAGATATCAATTAACTTACCCAAAGCAACATAGCTAGAAAGCAGCAGAGCTGGGATTTGAACTTGGCCAGTCTGACTTCAGAGCCTAGACTCTTTAACTACCATGCTTTATATAAGAAGATAAGCCCCAGAGAGGCAATCTGACCAGCCAAAACTACTAGGTTCTGCCAACCAGTCAGAGATGAAACCTACAGCCAAGGCCAGGTCTGGCTAATGCTTAACCCTATGCTCTATCTATTACTCTACATTGTTTACCAAGATGAAATGACTTCTTCCCTGGGCTGGCCAATTATTTTGACCTTTTTCCTCTTTGACCTTCGTCACTTCTACCAGAATGAGGTTCTGGAATCATTCACCTGCTGTGGAGCCTCACACAACTGTTCACTAGGATGGGATGCAGGTCTCTACTTAGAGAAAAATGATGACCTCAGTTACAGCCCCAACTGAATGAGTCCCATTGCAAAACCATCAATATCTCGCAGCAGATGACACTGACTTGCCATACAGGCTCACTGAGCATATACCACTCCCTGGACTACCTGCCCAGGGCAAGCAGCAAGCAATGGTGGCACTGCAGCCTGCTTCCTCTGTGGAAGAGACAAAGCAAGGGCAGAAAAACACGTTGGAAAAGTAGTTGCTATAGCGGTCAGGTAGAAAGGTGGCCTGCAGCTGTGAGAGCCTCGCTTTCAAGGCTGTCATAGAAAATGATGCTCAAAAAAATAAATAAAACACAAGATTTCTGTTTCTCAGCTACTGGGCAAGAACAAAAGTCCAGCTTCTTTTATGCTGGAATGGTAAGGGGTAGAAGGAGGCCATGAATGGTACTACAGAGTGACAGTGAACCAGTAGATCCACCTCTGCTTCCATTGAGCTCTGTGACTTTGGGCAAGTCACTTCACCTCTCTGGGTCTCGGTTTACTCATCTGGAAGAACAAGTGAGGAGATGATCTCTGAGGTTCTTTTTTTTTTTTTTTTTTCCAGCTCTGATTTGGCATCACTCAGCCATTTCCACCCAGCAAAGTGTTGCTAGAATATTTTTCTTCAGTATGTGTAAGTCAACCAAAGAAGAAATGGGCTACAACAAAGGGAAAGAAGAATGCATGCTTGCATGCTTAGTCGCGTCTGACTCTTCTGTGATCCCTTTTAACTTCAGCCCACCAGGCTTCTCTATCCATGGGATTTTTCAGGCAAGAATACTGGAGTGGGTTGCTATTTCCTTCTCCAAAAGAAGAATTAGATAAAACAAAAATGGCCTTTTGCAGAAGGCTGAAAATTAGGTAATATATAGGCAATAGACTTAAGCACAGTACCTGAACCATGATACATGCTCAAACTGTTAGTTTATCATCACTTATATCGAAAATATTATCAAACGGTGTTATCAAAAAGTATCATATCAAAAAGTATTATCAAAGTATAGTTTATATCAAAAGTATTATCATCACTACTACTCCTAACTTTTAGAGTGTACAGAGATAACCAAATATTATGATGAGCTCTTCCTCCTAAATTTAACCCCCTTTTGCCCATATAACCCTATTTCAGGTTTATGGTATTTCAGAGGTCTGGGGCAGGGGGTCCTAAATGAGCAGTGGCACCAACTGTCCTTAGTGTCTATGGACATTTATGACTGAAGAGTGAGAACCCAATCCCAAGGGAAACTGAAGAAACAATAAAAAAGAAATGGGAGGAGCCAGGATTAATCTTCAGTTCACTGCAAACTGGCTGTGGAAAGGGGATTAAAAAAAAAAAAAAACAGGTGCGGACCACAGTGTACTCTGCAAATTGTTTTTCAGTTCAGACCCGAAGCAGGGAGTAAGAAACTTGGGAAGATGATCCCAGCCTGGATTCCATGTGTGTCCATCTGAGTAAACACAGCCCTAGCTGTGAGGTATGGCCAAACACTGCTCAGCCAGGCAGAGCCTTTGTGACCTCACAAGTTGAATGCAGCCTCAGCCCAAAGGCCACCGCTGACCTCGAGGCCCATGACGGTACCCCACCCCATCCCCACCCCCGCCGAGAGCCTCGCCCAGGGAGGACAGGCACAGGGCTGGGGTTCACTCAGTTCTCTTTGCTCACTAGCCAGAAACCCCACCAGTAAAGAAAGGAAACTGGACTTTAGCTTGGTGCCAGCTTGCAGGGCTATTTTGAGGACAGCTGAACTGCAAACTCCAGGGCGCTGCTGCACAGGGAAGAGAAACCCAAAGGTAAAACCAGCCCCTTTCCTCAGGGGTCTTGAGAGTCCTCCTGTGACTAGGGACCAGGGAAATGGAGAAAGGCCCACAGGAAGCAGCAGCCAGCAGTCAGTGGTAGCTCAATGGGCCAAGTGTAAAAGCGTTGATGATAATAAGGTATTTATGCACATGACCCTGAGCAACATTCCTGCAGGGCAGGAAATAAAGTGCGGCAACAGGCATGCACTCTCTCTCAAGTGCCTGGGACTTAAAAAAGGAAACTACAAATGCAAAATTACAAGGGACAAAAGTGTGGATAAGAAGGGGACCCTTGGGTACAGTCTCCCTTAATTTCTCAGGGTTGTCCTTTGTTTTAGGAATGCCCTCCAAGCTAGTTCCTCCCAGGGAACCCAGATTATTACAGAAAACCTGACCTTACCCCAAGGAACTGCCTATTTACTCACAACACTTGCAAATAAGCCTGAAGGCCTATCAATGGCCTTGCTGGGGTGGGGCGTCCCAACCCCAAGGCTGTAAAAGTGCAAGACCCAGGCCTTGGCCCCAGAGGGCTGCACAATTAAAGGGGACTTCTCTTTAGAGAGGGACTGGCTGCTGAGGTTCTAGTTCTGAGAGCAACTAGTCCTAAAAATGAGAGGGTTTCCATACCTGGGAGATACTCGAAGAATTGTCTTGTTCATTTGTTTGGTTTTTCATCCATTTGCTGACATGTCAGGCAAGGCACTGGTCTATGTTTAACCTGCCTTTCTCCTCTGATAACTTAACTCTGGGAACAGGCAGCAATTGAGAGAGCTGCACTATCCTCAGTCAAAAGAAATTAATGAAGAAGTAAAAACTCAATCCACACACCTGTTTCTGCCCACCCCCAAACCAATCCTTTCCTGCTTCTGTCATGTTCTCGGTTTCCTAGGCTACCGATCTCAAGACAGCTGGCACCAGAGAGCCAGTCCATTGATGAAGAGCAGCAATAATTAAGCCCAGAGATCCCTGGACAGCCAAGCATCCCACCAATGACAGCCATCCTCCAAATGCTTCAGAAAACACTGAGTGATTTACAGTAACTTCTCAATTTCCCACAAAGCTATCCTTAGGCCTTGAACAATCAAGCAACCCTGCCCTGCAGAGATTATATGGGTGCCAACTTCATGGAATCAGTATTTTTGCATGAAATGAAGATGCCAGCGAAGTTTCTCTTGGGTGAGATTCTTAGAGCTGCCTTCCTGTATCTAATTTGTCATCTTATCCCAGAATCAGGCATCCAAGCTCACAGCAGCAGCAGCCATAAGGATAACAAAGCTCATTATCATCACACATCACATCACAGCAAAAAAAAGTACTGACTGTTTACTATCTTAAGTGTTTTATTACTCTTGTCTCATTGTTTCTCATTATTGTCTTACAACAGCCCTACAGGGTAGGTTTAATTATTCCAATTTACAAATGTGGTCTCTAGGGGGTCAAAGAGGTTACACAACTTGCCAAGGGCTACACAGCTAGTGGTAAAACCTGAACCCAGGCTTTTACCAACCTAGAGTCAGCTTTTGTGTGTGTGTGAGCGCGTGCGCTCCGTTGTGTCCAATTCTTTGTGACCCTGTGGACTGTAAGCAGCCAGTCCCCTCTGTCCATGGGATTTTCCCTGGCAAGAATACTGGAGTGAATTGACATTTCCTCCCCACCTGGGATGCTTCCCAGCTGGCACTAAAGAACCCTTCTGCCAGTGCAGGCGACACAAGAGACATGGGTTCCATCCCTGG
Organism: Bubalus kerabau; assembly: GCF_029407905.1. NCBI lineage: Eukaryota > Metazoa > Chordata > Mammalia > Artiodactyla > Bovidae > Bubalus > Bubalus kerabau. The sequence goes on along the minus strand of NC_073647.1, from coordinate 71,955,994 downwards.
GTCAGAAGATCCCCTGGGATAGAAAATGGCAACCCACTCCAGTATTTCTGCCTGGGAAATCCCATTGACAGAGGAACCTGGCGGGTTACAGTCCATAGGGTTGCAAAGAGTCAGATATGACTGATTGTGCACACACAGCTTTTACCCAGCATGACTTGAACCACTATATAGGAGTTCTGTATACTACTGTGCGTGCTAAGTCACTTCAGGCTTAGAAGCCAGGCTCCTCTGTCCATGGGATTCTCCAGGCAAGCATACTTGAGTGGGTTGCCATGCCCTCCTCCTCCAAGGGATCTTCCTGACCCAGGGATCGAACCTGCATTTCTTATGTCTCCTGCATTGGCAGGTGGGTTCTTTACCACCAGCAGCACCTGGGAAGCCCCCTATTCCTACTATAGTACATACAGTACTATTACTACCACAGTTGTCCCTTGCTATCCATGGGGGATTGGGTCCAGGACCCCCCACGGATACCAAAATCTACGGATGCTCAAGTCCCTTGTATAAAATGGTGTTGTATTTGCATGTGACCTTGCCCATACTCCCATATATTTCAAATTGTCTCTAGATTACTTACAATGCCTAACACAATATAACCAGTTTCCAGTGCATAATAAATTCAAGTTTTATGTTTTCAAACTTTCTGAAATTTTTTTCCCTAATATTTTCAATCTGTAGTTGGTTACATCTGCAAATTGGAACACACATTTATGGACGGCTGACTGTACTATGAAAAGCTGCTAACATTTATTGCTGACAATGAGCCAGAATTTCTGCCAAATGCTTGATTTAAGTTATTCCATTTAATCCTCACAATAGCCCTATTAGGTAGGTACTGTGATTATATCCATTTTACAGATGAGTGAAGTTGATAGCAGTTAAGTAACACGCCTACAATCACACATGATTCTTGTTGTTTGGGTGCTCAGTCGTGTCTAACTCTTTTGCGTCCCCATGGACTGTAGCCTACCAGGGTCCTCTGTCCATGGAATTCTCCAGGCAAGAATACTGGAGTGGGTTGCCATTTCTTCTTCAGGGGATATTCCTGACCCAGGGATTGAACAAGTGTCTCCTGCATTGGCAGGAAAGTTCTTTACCACTACCCACCCAAGGTCACATAATGATGGAGCTCAAATAGAAACCCAGGAAATATGGTCCAAAAGCTCAGTCCACTCAGCTGAACCTGCATTAGGAAAAGGAGGCATTTCTAATGCCCAGCTTAACTTAGCCAGGTTCATTGCTGTGTCCCAGTCCAAACCTACTGAGTCCCAGTGAGAATTTCCCAAGTAAATGCCAAGGAGGAAACCTGTCTAGCCCTTCTGTGTACATGCCAGTAGCTCAGATCTGATGCATCTAGGAAAAGACCAAAGCCCTTTCTAGAAGTCTCTCCTAGCCAGTTTCCCTCGTGTCCAGCAGCCTCTCCTAATACTCTACCCAAAACATCTAATAAGTGTTTACCCAGGGCTCCCAGAGCCGTAGTTAAGGGCCTTAATGTGCAATCTGGCTCTGTGCCTTGTTTAATCAGCACCTGAATGAAATGTCTCTTTGCTAGTAACAGCCTGAGCACAAAGTCTTTCTGCAAACACAGCTGGTCGACTGGCAAAGGCGACTCAATTCATAGGCAAAATACACCCTGAGTTTATACCACCACTGATGTGTGCTGGAGACAGGGAGACTGGAGGAACTGAGATGGAATTAGAATGGGCTCATGCTTCCTTTGGGCTTCCCAGGTGGTGCAGTGGTAAAGAACCTGCCTGCCAATGCAGGAGATACAAGAGACATGGGTTCGATCCCCAGGTCGGGAAGACCCTCTGGAGGAGGAAATAGCAAACCATTCCAGTATTATTGCCTAGGAGAATCCCAAGGACAGAGGAGCTTAGCAGGCTACAGTCCATGGTCACAAAGCATGGGACACGACTGAGCAACTGTCATGCACGATTCCTTTCTCCTCAGATAATCTCGCCTCTCACTCTCCTACCAACCTAAACATCTGCCCACAGGACATGGCTTGAACTGGGTCTGCCCAACAGTCCAATCCTCTCTAAGGACTGTCTTAGAGAAGACAGTCTCCTGCCATCTATTTCGTTTCCTCAGAGCTCACCAGGCCCACAACCAGACTCATCCTACCCTGCCTGCCTCCCTCTGACATTTGCTCCAGCAGCTACTGTTAAGGGTATGCAGCCAACAGAAAGATCCCCCCAACCCTCCCCTTCAGGATCTCGGGCTCGCAACAGGTCAGTGTCCCTTGACACACCACACACTGACAGATGTGCAAACCATGCCCTGTTTAGCTGGCAGCTCTTTCTCTGGGAAAGAGCTGAGTAAACAGAGAGGACCGTGCCCAGAAAAGGAGGAGCCCTCCCCAGACCTTCAGATTTAACTGCTGTATTCAAGAGCACCTTGGAGGGAGACTTACCCTGGGCATTCAGCAAGTAGGACAGCAAGACACCGGTAACTCCAGTTCTCAGGGTGGGGGAGGATGGGAGGTGGAGCAGGAGGGAGGCCAACAACTGAGCAAGGAGCATGGGAAAGGCCACCTGCTCAAATTCTGAGACACACCCCACCAATTAAAGATCAAGTAAGGCTAACAAGGCCCTTTTAAAAAGTCCTGTCCTCCCCTACCTCTGTTGCATCTGAGCCATTCACACTGTAGTATGAACCTCCTACATGGAACTGATTTCTTCCTTATTTCCTTGGAGATAGGACCTCCTCTGGTGAAACAGGCATTTAGATGGAGTTGATCTGGAGCTTTGAGTACTCTGGAAAGAGGCAAACTTGGATGGGGTGAGTTGGGGGGGTTGGCGGGGGAAGACATGGAAGCAGGGGAAAAGAAATAGAAAAGAGAAAGGTAGAAGAAGAGCATCGAAACATTGCATCAGTTCCACCATCGTGGGGGCAGCAGCCATCCCATGAGCCACTAAAAATCATCTGGTGGGGGGTGGAATACCTGCTACCTCATTTCCTGCATTTAATGTCTGCTCACTCTCCTCTGTGTTCCGTGTCTGTCCTTGACCATGTGGGCCCTCCTTGGGACAGCAGAGAGAACACAACATTCTATCTCACAAGCCCCCTATCAAGGACTTGTGATTAACTGCAGCTGTCTTATCAACAGGCCAGAAATGACAGAGCGTTCCAAGTTTTACGTGGTTTGCCAAGGGAGAAATACAAAAACAATGCCTGTCCCTGATAATAACATGAAAATGACTCCAGGTAAGAGTTGTAAAGCTTTCCTGTGAAAGAGGAAGCAACTCTGTGCCTTTACACGTATCGTTTCCTATGCCAAGAAACCCTTTCCTTCTGCAACACCTAGCCACCTCCTAGTCATTCATTCACACGTTTATTGAGCACCTACTATGAGGTGGGTCCCATGAGAGGCACTATGATAGAAAATAAGACAAACAAGGACCCCTGCTCTCAAAGAGCTAACATGTGTCCTTATGAGTCAAATGTCACCTCCTCCAGTATGCTTTCCTTAATTGCATCAGGAAAAAATAAAAGACCCTCTGGTCCTTTATGTTTTGTTCAAACCTGTCACATTGTAATTTAGTTGATCTTTACATGTCACATTGTAATTTAGTTGATCTTTACATGTTACATTGTAATTTAGTTGATCTTTACATGTTACGTTGTAATTTAGTTGATCTTTTTTTCTTGCCTGTCTCATCTCAACTGTGGGCAACATGAAGGCAAAGAATGTTTCTTATTTATCTTTGAATCTCCAGTGTCTGGCACAATGTTTGACAGCACAATGTTTGGCACTGGACAAATGTTTGCTGAATACATGCAAGAATGGATACATTTCCATGAGCATTGAAAACTAAAGTCCTGAAAATAGAGAACTAGGATGCAATAATTCTGTATCAGTATTTCATCTTGTTAGTTCCCAAAGATCTCCAACACTGCAAGAATGGCAAAGGAGTATAGGAGGACTGGAAGGTGATTAAAAAGAGGTTTGGCTGAAATCCTCCACTGATAAAAGCCACAGGCACCCAACAGGCCACTGGAACGCCAAAGTTACCTTAAAATCCACCTCACAATAACTCGGGGTCTTCAACCTCTAATTTCAACCACCTTATTTAACACCCACATAAATACCGAGGTACTACCAGAAGACCAAATGCCCACCCACAGGCCACCAGAATCACACCAGTCAGGAAGAGCATCAGAAGCAACATCCCACCTCATGCTTTGCTGCTGCTAAGTCACTTCATTCATGTCCGACTCTGTGCGACCCCAGAGATGGCAGCCCACCAGGCTCCGCCATCCCTGGGATTCTCCAGGCAAGAACACTGGAGTGGGTTGCCATTTCCTTCTGCAATGCATGAAAGTGAAAAGTGAAAGTGAAGTCACTCAGTTGTGTCAGACTCTTCGTGATCCCATGGACTGCAGCCTACCAGGCTCCTCCGCCCATGGGATTTTCCAGGCAAGAGTACTGGAGTAGGGTGCCATTGCCTTCTCCAACCTCATACTTTATCCACTAGATAATGTCTCTCAGAGTGGGATCCAATGCTCACTGGCATCAGAATCATTGAGGAACTTGTAATAAATGCAGGTTCCCATCCTCACCTTATAGGACCTAGACTGACTTAGACTCTGAGTGGAGAGCCAGGCATCTGCATGAGAACAAGGTTCCAAGGGAATCTTTCACAAAGAAAATTTGAAAAGCACTGCACTCCACTTCAGGTCCAGTCAGTCAGTTACTGGCAGAAGATGCTCTCAATTTAACAAAAGATATGAAAGATCATGGATGTGTTAGTGAACTCAGTGGGGGGTGGGGAGTCCTTTCATGATGTATGCGTAATCAAATCACGTTGTGCACTTTAAATATCTTACCATTTTCTTTGTCGACTATACCTCACAAAGCTGAACACAAACAAAGTTAACAAAAAAAACATATGAAAGACCAGAAGTTGAGAAGTCTGGCTCTTCTTGCAAAGGGTATTTCAATGAAGCATGGTGACAGTGAACAAGCTATTGAAAAATATAAAAGGGGAGAGATAGAAAGTGAGTTACCAGCTTAATAACAGTTTTTTTTTTAATGTCTGATATTAAAGGAGGAAAAGAAGAAAGTAGACATTTCCAGATGTCAAACCAAGGGATTTAAGACCAAGATCCAACTGTGCAATTTCCTCAGTGCAATGAAAGTGAGCAGAAACTTGGGGCAGAGAATGGGCTGCAGTTCCTAATAACCAGCTCTTTGTGATGGAAATTCAACAAAAAGATGTGTGAGCTGGAGGCGAAACCACCTCTCTTTCTGGCTATTTAAAAAAAAAAAAAAAAAAAAACCCAGACAGGAGCTTCTCTTAATAGGCACAGGAGACACAGGAACTGTGCCCATGAGACCTCAAGGGAACACAGACAGAACCACCAGAGGGAAAAAGAAAAAAGAACAGAAAAAAGTCAGTTCTGTCAGCCAGTCAGCCAGCCAGCATTATCCAGGCACACTACACATTAAGCAATTAATGTGCACATATAGTATTGTATTAAGCTCTGCAGGGTGTTACAGAGGGAAAAAAACATACTACTCCTTTCCTTAAAGAAAAGTATACACACTAATGGTAGAGAATGAACAAACATGTAAAATCAAACAACCCAGTTGAACACTTACCAAACTACCTACTTGTATACAAAGTCATGGGCTTCCCTGGGGGCTCATATGGTAAAGAATCTGGCTCATATGGTAAAGAATCTGCCTACAATGCAGGAGACCTGGATTCAATCCCTGGGTCAGGAAGATCCCCTGGAGAAGGGAATGGCAACCCACTCCAGTATTCTTGCCTGGAGAATCTCATGGACAAAGGAACCTGGTGGGCTACAGACCATGGAGTCACAAAGAGTAGGACATGACTGAGCAACTAATGCTTGCAATTTTTTCATGCAAGGCAAATGTTAAAGAGGCTAACAGTCTGAGGAATATTCAGAGTTGGGAAAGGAGGACAAGAGGTATTGGTGGAATGAGTGGAATAACTGTGGAGTCAAGGTCAACTGGAAAGTTTCCCAGAGAATCTTCAGGACCATCTACAGAGGGGAGGAATTCACGACAGATCCCATGAAGACAGTGATGAAGGAGGTACTTCTATGGCAAAGGGACAAAAATCCAGGGGGCCTGTGGATCACCCCCTGAGTAGGAGTCTGCTGCATTCTATTACTTAACAGCAAGCTCCAGGCTGCATTGTATTAACAGGTGCACAGTGAGAAAAGGCTCAGAAAGAAATCTTTCCTCTCTGCTGGGGGTGGGCTGGACCTCTGGTCACAGTATCCAGTTTTATAGACTGTGTATGAGAAGGGTATGCAGACGTGGGCAAGGATCCAGAGAAAAGCAACAGAACTAATTAGAGGAATGGATTCTAAGAGCTATCAAGAAAGGTGAAAAGAAGTTGAGGTTTGTCAGTTTCTGAGTCAGAGGAAAAAAATCTATTGGTCATCTGCCAGCTCTGATCAGCTGTACCTGGAGTCTGTTTAAGTGACCACAGAGCTATTCAGAGGATTAAAATGCTTTGTTTCCATGTGGCCCATTTCACGAAGAAGATCAAGATAGGAAAAAGCTAAATAATTTGCTCAGGTTCCCTAGCAGGCGACAAGCAAAACTGGTATCATCATTTTAAATCCCAGGGCTGTCTATGGGTTGTTTAATCCACCAATCCACACCATTTCCCTTATAATGGAAGGGACTCTGTCAAAGACTGTAACAATGAAAGATGGAAAAATTCTCTGCAAATTTCCTTGGGGGAGAATATGAAACAAACTAAAAAGGAATGTCATGCCTCATTGCTGAGGCCCATATAAACATCACCCCATTGTGTCCCCCTGGACTGATGACACAGGACACAGTCCATCTGATAAGCCAGCAGATAGCTGGATCCCTCATTGCACCCATTACCCACCAACATCAATTGCAACCATGAGCAGTTATCAGTGCTCCAGACAACAGATGGGGATGAAGAGGTGTGGTTGGTCTGAAGTCAAGGAGGCAGGGGACAAAAAAGTCTAGTTCTCAAATCTATCAGGTTTTCTCTAAAACAAATCCATCATAGAGCAAATATAACATACCCATATACATCCAGTGAGTTCCAAAAGGTGTCACAAAAAGCTCAGGACCATTCTGAATATGTGCCATTCTGTGCTTTTGGCAAAAAGTGAAGTAGGAAGGTAAACAGTGAGACAAAAGCAGGTTAGCCATATTTGGTGGACATCAGCCTTCTAATATATCGTAAAGACAGAAAAATAGCAATGCTAACTCTAAAAAAAGGATGGGGCTCACTTGGTCTTAAAGGCTAAAAACCAGAGGCTTGGTGCTCAGGGGTCAATAGCATCAATTATTATTTGGAAAATGTCCAGCTGAGATCCAGAGTGCCTTATGCACAGAGACACGGAGGATTAAATGGCATATGCTATGCCCCACTAAGTTCAGGGTCCAACTGGGAGATACTGACACAGACATATACACAACCAACTGGAAGTGGACAATTAGACAAAACATCCAAAATTCGATCTTTGCCTTAAGTTCCTAAGGCAGAGACAATCTAACTAGATGCAAAGGATAAAAGGCCATGAGTTTTTACGGACACAATCAGTCAAACTGCCTGGCATTTTAACCCTTCCGCTAAGAAACTGTAGATTTTAGGACTTAAATAGCTATGAGACTCTCTTCCTGCTAAAGCCCCAATTCCCACTGTTGACAGCTGGGTTCTAAAGCCACCCCTGCCAGTACCTTGCTGGCAGTGTGATTTCCATTTTTTTTTTTTTTTTGTAAACAGCATAAACAGTCAGTAAATTCATTCCGTGTCACCCATACCTACGAAAATATTATGCACAGGGGACTAGCTAGCCACGCTTGAAAAAATACTTATTGGTGTAATGGGTAAACACCACTGATATTCAGCAAGGGGTTTAACAGCGGTGCGTTAATCCTGGTGCTTGTTGATTCCAAGAACCCTCAAGCATCCCCGGCTTAAGTCAGATGTGAGAAGGTGCTGCTTTAATCCTACAAACCTCTACCAGTCCCAGGTTCTAGGGCCCTTGAGACGAGGCCAAAAAGAAACCTGACAGCAGGAATATTATTCAAGAACAGAACTCGGACACAAGAAGTACCCTGCCCTGTGCTTCTAAAGCTGGCAGTTGCCCAAAGGCAGCATGGCTATGAGGAGGGTCTGTGTATCAAAGGCCTTGGGAGTAAATATTTTACAGACTGAAAAATGGGAGGTAAGGAGACTAGTCATTTTCCCTCCAGTGCTACCATTTCCTGGCTGAAAGTAATACTGCCCTTATTACAAACTTATACTGCCTCTGCAGAACAAGGCCTTCTATAAAGCTATAATTGAGTCATCTTGTTGAGAGACACACATCAGAAATGTCTCTAAGCTCCTGCTTTCAATTCAGCTAATGTCTCCCTTTCCTTATCAGGACCTCTGAACTCCATAGAATTTACTGCCATGATATAGCCTAACTCAGCTAATTCACTTGCCAAAGTATTTCTTTGTACTCAACACCTCCCCTTTGAAACACACACAGTCACAGGATAAATTTTAACATCTCTCTGTCCAGGCTCAAGCTTATCTAGCATAACCCTAAAGAAGATAGTGCATGTGAAAGGGTCTTATAAAAGTTAAGAGCTAGACAGATGTAAAGTATTATTAATACTAACCCCATGGATGGGCTTCCCTTCTAGCTCAGTCGGTAAAGAATTTGCCTGCAGTGCAGGAGACCCGCGTTCGATCCCTGGGTTGGGAAGATCCCCTGGAGAAGGAAATGGCAACCCATTCCAGTATCCTTGCCTGGAAAATCTCATGGACAGAGGAACCTGGTGGGCTGCAGTCCATGGGGTCACAAAGAGTCGGGCACGACTGAGCGACTAACACATGACTAACACACAACCCCATGGACTATAGCCCCCCAGGCTCCTCTGTCCATGGGATTCTTCCCGCAAGAATACTGGAGTCAGTTGCCATGCCCTCCTCCAAGGGATCTTCCTGACCCAGGGATCAAACCTGTATCTCCGGCATTGCAGGCAGATTCTTTACCATCTGAGCCACCAGGGAAGCCCAAATAAGTTAGAAAACTGTTTCCATCTGTTGTAATATTTATTTTAAAGATTCACATCAGCTTTTAAAAATCCATATGTCCCTGCTTCCAATAAGACCATAGGTAAGGTATGGAGTGTTGGATTCATCAAAGGCTAAGTCCCCCAGTAGGCCAGAAGTTTCTATTTAAATGACACAAAGCAGTAACTTGGGAGTAAAGGACAAAGCAGTACAATCCTGCTTGGTCGCAAGGATTCCTCAGCCTGACTGTTCTTTGCCCCCACCACCTAGCTTCAGAGTTTCAGCTAAGCACGGGACAATAGCAAAAGCACAGTGACAGGAATCAGTTCATAGTTCCCCAAACATCCATCTCTCTGCTGCACTCAGCCCCTGAGGGCCAACATCATCCATATGGACCCCTAAAGGGTGGCCTTCTCAGGTTTACTTTACGGGGAAGACCCAGGGAGCGAAAGGTGAGGATGAGAAGGTGAACCATGACCACCTGAAATGAGCGAGGAGACCAAAAGCCATTTCTGGAATAGCTCTGTGTGGCACCCCCGGGGAACTGCTTATAGAGGAAAGAAGCACAGCACATAGACTGTCAAGACCTAGAAATTCAACTCTGCCTCGTTTTGCAGCCAGGCAAACTGAGAGCCAGGACAAGTACTTTCCCCAAAGTCACACAACTAATTAATGCCAGAACGAAGCCTCCAGAGTCTTCTAAAAGCCTCTAAAAACCTTTCCACTGAAAACCATGATGCTGCCAGGTTTGACGTCATCACCCCAGCAGCAGCCCCAATCGGGCTGAATTTAGTTCTTTGTTGACCTTCTAGATATGTGGTTGTCAGAGGCCTCAAGACCCCTTTGTCAAAGATGTACCCTCTGACCCTCACCACCTGCCATCCAAAAAAAGCACTCCTGTCCCAAGAGCCTCACATAGCAATGGCTGAGATGTGTTGTTTCCTTTCATTAACAAAAAGCCCATTCATTAAAAAAAAAAAAAAAAAAGAAAGAGGACAGGCTCAAATTTACACAGAAGGTCTAACTGGGAGAGCCCTTGGGTTTCCTGTGAATGGCATCACTTCCCAAGAAGGCCTCTAAAAAAAGGCTACCCACTCCAAGCCTACTGGACGCTTAGAGCCATCCCATCACTAAGAGCTGCTTTATTCTAAATCTGTCTATACCTCCTTACCACATCTGCAAGACTGAAAGGGGTCTATGGTCATTCACCAGTTTCCAGATTGGGAAACTGAGGCCAAGAACCTGCCATCCAAGGACTTCCTACAACACAGAGCTAGCAAGCATCTGCAGCATAAGTAGGCAGCACCATGCTGATCAGCAGCGGCCTCCCAGAGATTGCTCTGCATTCTGAAACCCCAAAGAGGGTGGGTTAGCTTTCCAACCCAGAAAGCTAATTCATCTTTTGGTTGCAAGCGAGCAACCTCCCATCCCCGAGTCCCCCCGCCAGGCCTGTGAAACCGAGACAATTATCTCAACCTCCTGCCCCACACAAGGTTGTCACGAGTCTCCTGAGAAAACAACCTTCTACAAATATAAAAGCAATAAAGATGCTAATGACAGGTTTCACAACTGTCCCTGAATAAAACACACCAGGTTTTCCACAGCCTGAAATCTAAAAGAGACAGCCCCCCCAACCCCACGCTCTTCTCCTCTTCCTACCCTTCCGTGATATTATAGTTTTAGATCATCTCTCTACACAGGCTGAGTACAAAAAGACAGTCTCGCTCTTGGTTGGTGCTCACCCAGATTATTTTTATGTATCTGGCAACTTTCCTTTTCAATCTCATTTGTTTTTCTTAGCACCGCTAATGGGAGATAAAGAAATCAGCTCTCTGGGCACCCCTGGACTGTGACCTCAGGAGAGAGAATGAGAATGATAAGATGGAGAGGTTTGCAGGAAATAAATACCCTCTCACCACAGAGAAGAGGTCACGAGTCTGCCTGGGGTCTGCTTCAGAGTGCAGTGAGTCGGAGTTTGGTGCTGCTTTGACACCTCAGAACTCAAAAGGCAGACCTCACCCTAAGACCATAAACTCCCAAAAGAAAGTCATTAAGAGAAATCTACAAAAGTATTTCCCCCAAGTATGACAGTGGAGACCGGAACCTTCTGTGACCACCTCCAGGAAAGAAAGCCACCAGGCCTCTGGGAAATTGTGGCAGAGGGAATGTGTGTGTGTGTGTTGGGGGTGGGGGGGGTTGGCCCATGGCTCCCTTCTGGTGATCCAGAAAGGGAACCTGGCTGGGGTCGGACTTCCTGCTGGCAAAAGGCCAGGGCAGGCCTGGGAGGGGAGGGGCCACTGGCCTGAGTGCTAGTCTTTCCCAGGGCTAACCACCACTGTAGGGCTGACGCATTGTGCAAAGGTGGAAGGAAGCCAAATCTGAAATCCGCACCCAAACAGCCACTCGTTGGAAAATCATTTTTAAGGGTCCCACTGCCCGCAGGGGTGAGGTGTTCTACGCGGCCAAGTGTCCTGAGCACACAAATGACTCTGCTGGCTGAGGCTGCCAGGAAGGGGTGGGGGAAGTCAACAGACTCACATGCATCATGGTGACCAGGTGACAGGGGTTGAGCAGGTAGATGACGGTCTTGGTGGCGAACTTAAAGCCCACCTCCACCCCGAAGGTCAGGCACAAGGCTACTAAGAGCAGATTCTTGCTCAGGCTCTCTTTGCCTTCCTCTGGCCGCTGGGTCACCTGCTCTGGCTGGCAGCCACGGCCACCCCTACCGTCCTCCTTCGTCTGCCTCAGGATGTGCCGCAGGGCCACCAGGATCTCCAACAGGGCCAGGGTCAGGACCACCACACTTTCCAGCAGCCGCTGCTGCCAAGAGAGGAAGGCAGCACAGTCGGGGCCCCCATTGCCCGCAAAGCTGGGGTCCACGCCCCCATAGAGCCAGTCCAGGAGACTTTGGTAGCTATACCGGGACATGATGCAAAGTGGCTCCCCACGACCACCGTGCAGGAAGCGAGAGCGAGATGGAACACAAGCCCCGAGGGTGGCCCGGGTAGTGGGACATATACGGAGGGCACACCCCGCCCCCGCACCCTCCTCCGGACACCGGGGCAACTAGAGCAGGGGACGGGAAGCTACACGCGAGGCCTGGGGCCAAGTGCTGGCTCTAATTTGTCCCTACGGCTGCCTGGGGAGCCCCCCGCGCTTCTCCAGTGGCCACCAACGAGGCAGGGTGGAAACGAGCCGTTGGCCAATCTAAAAGGAAGGAGAGGAAAAAAAAAAAAGGTCTCAAAGAGGCAATTGCATCGGGAATTACGAGGCGGGGAGGGGTAACTAGCGAGGGAAGAAAAGGGGAACAGGGGCAGTGGCGAAGCAAGCAGGGGTCGGGGGAAGTCGGAGGCCGGGAGGGTCAGGGCGAGGGTTGAGGGGACGCGGCAGGAGCGAACCAGGGGAGACGGCGAGGGAACACGCGGAGGCCAGGAGGGGAGCTGGCGGGGCCGGGCCGGCGGGGAGGGCGACGGGGCTGGCGGGGACGCCGGACTCCTCGTCTCACGCACTCGCCACTGGGGGATCGCTTACTCCTGCAACCGCGTGGCCGTCTCTGCCCCCAGCGAGCAACTTCGCCGCCGACGTGCCCCTCCGAGCCAATTTAGAGCCGTCCCGGGCCAGCCTCCCGCCCCCGGGTACACCCCCGAGCCCCCAGCTCCACCCCCCGGCCCCAGACGCCCGCCCTCCGGGCAGCACCTCCCCCAGCCCGCGGCCCGCCCGGGACCTGCCCCCCTCGCGCGGGCAGCGGCGGGAGGAAGCCGGGAGGGAGGGAGGAAAGGCGGGCGGGAGGCCGGGCCAGCCGGGGGCTGGGCTCTGGCCGGCCCCCTCCCTCCGCCCCGGCGCCGCAGCTTCCCGCGCCTCCCGCCCGGCCCCAGGGACGGGTCGCCGCGCCCTGCGGGGCTCCACTCACCGGCAGTCGGCCCTCGGCCCCGACTGGGCGCCCGCTCGGCTCCCCGCGCCCCGGCGCTCGGCTCCCCCGGCGGCCGCCACGGCCGCCGCGCACGGCTCCTCCTCCCTGTCTTCCTCCCCCTGCAGCAGCCGCGGTCGCTTCCTCCTTCTTCCCCTCCCTCTCTCCTCCCCCTCGCCGCCGCCTCCCCGCTCCCGCCCGGCTCGGTCCCTCGCCGCACCCCCACTTCACGTCCTCGGCCACCCCGCCCGGCCGCCTCTCCTCTCCGGCCTCCCCGCACCCCCGCCCCCCCGCCAGCCGCTCGCACTCTTCACACCTCCCACTCCCCCTCTCGGCGCCTCGGCCTCCCCCTCCCTCCCCCGGGCTCAATCCCCGCCTCCTTCCCCTCCTCCCCTGCCTGCCTCGCGTTCTGCGCTCGCCCGGCCAGCACGCGTGCACCGCCACCCTCCCGCACCGCCGACTACGGAATTCGCTCCTCCGCGAAGCCGTTTGGCCCGACTCCGCCTCCTGAGACCCGGTTCTCCAGGGCGCTTCCTTGGACACCGGGCACCTAGTAGGCGCTTAGCCGGCCCTCGCTGAGTTCTTGAGGGAGTGGACGAGCCTGTCTAGTGATAAGCCCCTGGGCTTTGGGAGGTCCGCTGGGTGTGACCTACTCTTCGCCTCTCCTCCAGACCTCCCTGAAATAGCAGACTTGGGCAGGGCCAAGACGGCATCTTCTCCACCTTTGTAGCCACAGCCCTACTCTCCACTTCCGTCCTAGACAAGGCTTCTTTTCCTACTTTGCCCGGCCGTTCTCCCTCCTGCTCTGCTCCGATGTTTCTCTATCTAGCCTCCGGCCACTCCCTCTCCAGGCTCTCCGTCTCCCCTTTCTCCTGCCACGCCTTCAAGCTCAATCGTACTCTAGATGGAGGAAAAGAAGCTTCCCCAGACCTCTTTCCGTCCTCCCGCCCTGCGACGGAGCAGCTGTTTCCAACCTACCCTTGGCCGAGAGTCCTGCCACTTAAAACGCCCGCCAGGCTGTGGAGGGGCCCAAGAATTGGATAAGGGCTGCTGGCAGAAACAGGGCCCCCTCTTCCCTGCTGCTTCCTACCCATAGACTGGGATTTGCTTTTCTTTGGGCAAGGAAACAGGAAAAAGACCTTTTCAGAATCCACTTTGTGTTGGTTTAATATCTATTGAAGACTCACAAAGAGGAAAATAGCCAGAAAAAAACAGGCACCTTGCCTGGGAAACACGTTCTGGTGTTGGCTGCCAGCCATTTTCCTGCCGTCCTTTCCAAGTCTGGTTTAACCCCACCTGGCCTCAGAGCCAGGTAGCTTTGCACAGACAGCATCCACCTTAGGGCCTGATGCTCTCGAAGTGCTAATTAATAAAGAACAACAACAAACAAGGATCGATTCAGCAGCTCACTCGTTCTCCGTCGGTGTTTTGTTAGATCCTCTGCACAGTAACATTAAGGGTAAAACTGGAGTTCTGGTGATGACTGTAGCCTGAGACCTCGAGTTCCTGTCTTCAAGGAAGTCAGAAGGAGATGGTAGCACTCAGTAAAAGGCTTCATTAATCCGTTCAGAAATCTTCCCTCTTAGCTCAGTCAGTGAAGAATCTGCCTGCAAATGCAGAAGACCAGGTTGAATTCCTGGGACGGAAAGATGCCCTGGAGAAGGAAATGGCAACCCACTCCAGTATTCTTGCTTGGAGAATCCCAGGACAGTGGAGCCTGGCAGGTTACAGTTCTTGGGATCGCAAGAGTCGGACAAGATTTAGCAACTAAACCACCAATCCATACCGAATTTCTTTGGGAGTTCTGCCTAGAGGGTCTTGTGTTTGCAAAATGACTGTGTTTAGTGTCAGGCCAGCTTGCTCGCCTGAGGCACAAATTCCTCTCTTTCAAAGGTAGAAGAGCCAAGTGTTTTGACAACTCTGGGATACTAATAATAATTATGCCATTTACTTGCTGTGTCACCTTGGGCAATTTACCTCTCTGTACTTCAGTTTCCCTCTCTCAACCAAACAGTTATCAGTGATCTATTATCTAATTCCTAGGATTATGCACATTTACATGAATTGAATTGTGTAGCAAGTGCATAAAAAGTGCTCAATAAATGCTATCCCTAATCCCCATGTAGTTCTGCAACGGTGCAGCCGCCCCCTACCCCCCTGCCCCCTACCCCCCTACCCCCACATCTGCATAAACAATCCTATCCCACCTTCAAAGCCCACATGAAATTGCACTTCCCCCAACCCCCACCACCCAGCTCCCAGAGTGCTCTCTCTCCTGTGAACTTGAACAGCAGTTATTGCCTGCACTACTCATTTTATTCTGAATCACTTACTGCCTTCTATTGTTCTCTCATTGTTAGTTCTGTCTCCCACACTCAGATCTTTGACAGCAGGGATGGGTCTTCATCTTTTCTAAACCCTCCTCAGCACCTAGCAGAGTGGCAAACATAGTAGGCACTAGGCAGACACTAGGAGAGTGTTGTCCCCATTATTGTTGTTTTGTCTCTTTTGCCACCCCATGGACTATTGTCCGCCAGGCTCCTCTGCCCATGGGATTTCCCAGCAAGAATACTGGACTGGGTTGCCATTTCCTTCTCCAGGGGATCTTCCCGACCCAGCGATTGAATCCCCATCACCTTCATTGGCAGTCAAGATGGATTCTTTACCACTGAGCCACAAAGGAAAGTCTGTTGTCCCCATAGATAAAAGGTAAACAATAATTGAGCTGAAACAGTGGGTCACATTTTAGAAACTCAAAAAGCTTCATACAAATGTACTGATCATTTCCTTGCTGGGGCACAGCCCATTGGCTTCTTGTCTCTGAACAGTAAGAAAAGAAAACGAACTTGGTTTTTAAAGTAGAACCTTGAAGTGCAGTGAAAAGGAAACCTGGACCTTGGGGAAAGTCATCTCTCTGTGCTTCCATGTACTCAGGTTAAGATGAGGGGGAGTGGACTAGAATGGCTATTTTTTTTTTAGCTTTATTTTGGCTGCTCTGGGTCTTTGTTGCTGCATCGTATTTTCTCTAGTTGCAGTGATCAGGGGCTACTCTTCATTGCAATGCACAATCTTCTCATTGTGGTGGCTTCTCTTGTCATGGAGGACAGGTACTAGGCACATGAGCTTCAGTAGCTTCAGCATTCGGGTTCAGTAATTGTAGCACACAGGCTTTAGTTGCTCCACAGCATGTGGAATCTTCCTGGACCAGGGATCAAACCCAATGTCCCCTGCATTGGCAGGCCAATTTCCATCCACTATACCACCAGGGAAGTCCTAGAATGGTTTCTAAGATGCCTGCTGGCTCTAAGATTCTGTGATTCTAGGAACTCAGCCTCACCACCTTTCATCCAAGTCATGTTTGATTCTTAAGGGAGAAACCTCATATAACTGGCTTGGTGATCCTAGCCACCTTTCTGCCTGTTGAGACAGTACCCTAAATTTTTTTGTCCAAATTACTTTTCCCAGCTATGAACTCAGCTGACCTGCTATGGAATGCAGAGTCAAATTATTATCTCTGACATACTACCAATTAGCAGCTCAGAAAAGTGTGGTGACTTGCCTAAGATCACACAAGTTCATGGCAAAGTGAGGGCTAGCATTTGAGGTTCAACAGCACAGGCCAGTGCAAGCTTGCTCATTGGCTTGGCCATCTGACCTTTTCTCGTCTTGCACTTCATATTCTTTGCATCCACTCCTGTCCTACTCACGATGTAACCTGAAAGTGAAATGCATGCATGACTGCCCACAAGCAAAAAACAATGCACAATCCCAATATTATACAAGTGTTATCAATAAAAATAAATGGCATGTGTATGGGGGAGAATGAAGAGAGCAGCCTTTGTCTTGATCTGACTGTCACGCGAGTGTATGTTCCTCGGTTCTTTGTCTCGTCACAACCAAGATTTGGAGCAATGGACATTAAAGCCCTCAGCACATCACAGCTCTCGGGTCTTGGACAAACTGTGTTTCTTCCCGCCCCCACCCCCTGCCACATTCATTCAACACTAGCATTCATTCCACAAATAAATACTGGAACTCTTATTACAATATTACCTATTGAATGGGAAAATCCTAGACTTGTGGGCAAGCTCTGCCTTCAAGGAGCTTAAAATCTAGCTAGGAAGACATGGCAAACAAATGGAAAGTTAGATAACAATTAAGGAGGGAGGTATAAATACAAACCAAGCAGGTAAGAGCTGCTGCCACCAGAGAAAATCTTGCGTATGTCAAATGAGTTGCACAGTCAATGAGTTCAGTAGTTCAACACCAGGCAGAACTCATCTGTGGGGAAAAAAGTCAGCATGGTAGTGAAGGGGAACAGAATCTGCCACCTCAAAATATGCCTTGTTGGCATAAGGATTATTTTAGGCCAATTATTTTTAAGAAACAGTAGACATAGGAGAACTTGTGCTTTTGTAAGAGATATTTACATTTGTAAAGGTGTCTCCCTCTGTACAAGGAAGAGAAAGATGACTCCAAATCTCTAGTAACTCTTATCAGTGGAGAAGTGTGTGCTTGCTTAGTCACTCACTCATGTTCTATTCTTTGTGACCCTTTGGACCGTAGCCCGCTAGGTTCCTCTGTCCATGGGATTTTTCAGGCAAGAATACTGGAGTGGGTTGTCATTTCCTCCTCCAGGGGATCTTCCCAATCCAGGGATCAAACCCGAATCTCCTGTGTCTCCTGCATTGCAAGCAGATTCTTTACCTGCTAAGCCATTGGAGAAGCCCCCATCAATGGAGAAGGCTACAAGTTAAATTTGCAGAACAATCTTACCCTTGTTTACTGTGGTTTACCTAGTCACCTTGAATAACTGGCTCCCTCCAACCTCAATATCATTTGTCTTTATAAGATAATAGTTAAAGTGGTAACTTATGCCATTTCAGGGAGTTACTCAGTTTTCTTGAATCTCTCCCATTTACTGCATACAAAACCAAGTTTTCCCAAAACTGAATTTCCATGGTGAGTTTATGATTACCCTATCTATCCAAAACTTTATTCCCTTTCTTGTCCTGCCCCTGTTCCCCTCAGGGTTGAGGAGTATCAAAGAAATGGGATTGAAACTGAGTGGGACCCTGTAGGGCCCTCCCCAGTACAAAAGCCCCTCTGCATGCTCCTTTATTACTTGTAGAAAAAGTAAGTCTTTCTTTAGTCTCCTAGGTGTTCCCTGAGTTCCAAAGAGCAGACTCAAGTAGTTACTAACAAGTTCCTGTGCCTAGCACACACTGAGGCCAAACAAACTGAAATGTCAGCATTTGGAGAAGAGAAAGATTTATTGCAGGGCCAAGCAAGGAGAACAGGTGGCTAATGCTCCAAAACACCCCAACTCCCTGATGATTTTGGGGGAGAAGTTTTATAGGCAAAATTTGGGGTGAGGGCTGTGGGGTTTGTGGCTTACTTCTGATTGGTTGGTGGTGAGGTAACAGGGTGCTGCTCCAGGAATCTTGTACTCAACCTGAAGTTACCATCCTCCACAGGTTGAGGCCTTCGTTCCCACAGAAGAGTTCAAAAAATTCACAGATATTGTTACATATGTACTTTGAGGAGGAGCCAGGACCTGCGCTATTGTTTATTGACAGCTCCTCCTTTGTTCATTCTCTTGCTTCCCCGATTCAGTTCAGTTCAGTCACTCAGTTGTGTCCGACTCTTTGCGACCTCATGAATCGCAGCACACCAGGCCTCCCTGTCCATTACCATCTCCTGGAGTTCACTCAAACTCAGGTCCATCGAGTCAGTGATACCATCCAGCCATCTCATCCTCTGTCGTCCCCTTCTCTTCTTGCCCCCAATCCCTCCCAGCATCAGAGTCTTTTCCAATAAGTCAACTCTTCACATGAGGTGGCCAAAGTACTGGAGTTTCAGCTTTAGCATCATTCCTTCCAAAGAACACCCAGGGCCGATCTCCTTTAGAATGGACTGGTTGGATCTCCTTGCAGTCCAAGGGACTCTCAAGAGTCTTCTCCAACACCACAGTTCAAAAGCATCAATTCTTTGGTGCTCAGCTTTCTTCACAGTCCAACTCTCACATCTATACGTGACCACTGGAAAAACCATAGCCTTGACTAGATAGACCTTTGTTGGCAAAGTAATGCTTCCCTGATTAGCAACTGTTTTAACCTGCCCTTTGACGATCCCCTGGAGAAGGAAATGGCAATCCATTCCAGTACTATTGCCTGGAAAATCCAATGGACAGAGGAGCCTGGTAGGCTACAGTCCATGGAGTCGCAAAGAGTCAGACACGACTGAGCGACTTAACTTCTTCTTCTTCTTCTTGGTAGTTCTAGAGGCTGAAGCCTTTTTCCAACAAACAAGAAAAGGTGAAATGGAAACAGTTTATACTCAGGAGCGCCTTAAAGTTTCAATGAGGAAATGCAGAAGCAAAGAGAAAGCAGTTAAACAAGAAAAGTAATGACAGTGTTGTAATGTCGCTCAGTCATGTCCAGCTCTTTGTGACCCCATGGACTATAGCTCACCAGTCTCCTCTGTCCATGGAATTTTCCAGGCAAGAATACTGGAGTAGGTTGCCATTTCCTCCTCCAGTGGATCTTCCCAACCCAGGGATCAAACTCATGTCTCCAGCATCTCCTGCAGTGGCAGGTGGGTTCTTTACCGTTGTGCCACCTGGGAAGCCCATAATGACAATAGTTCAGCAATAAAACAAAGTCCTAGTTTCTCCTCAAGGAATATACATAACCATCTGACATATATCCTGAGTTTTCTGCAGGAACTAAGACACATACCCCTACCCAGGTGAAGGGTGGTTACTACTTGCTGAACACAAGCATGTAGACCTCAGACTGGATGATTAAGATGCCAGAAACATGTCTGTTATCTCACCACCAACCAATCAGAAGAAAGTGATTGGTTTGATCCCAATCAGAAGAAAGTCATGCACCCTGCAGCCCTCCCCTAAAATGTTGCCTTTGAGGCAATCCTTCCCTTAAAAGCCCTTCCCTGAAAGCCTTAGGGAAGTTCAGGTCTTTTGAACATGAGCCACCCATACTCCTTTCTTGTCACCTGCAGTAAAAGCTGTACTGGCCTTCACCACAACCTGGTGTCAGTAAATCGGCTTTACTGTGTGGTGGGTGAGCAGACCCAAAGTTTGGTCCACAAACATATATAGGAGATATGAAGTGAAGTGAAGTGAAGTCGCTCAGTCGTGTCCGACTCTTTGCGACCCCATGGACTGTAACCTACCAGGATCCTCTGTCCATGGGATTTTCCAGGCAATAGTACTGGAGTGGATTGCCATTTCCTTCTCCAGGGGATCTTCCCAACCTAGGGATCGAACCCGGGTCTCCCGCATTGTAGACAGGCGCTTTACTGTCTGAGCCACCAGGGAGGTATACATGTTATTAAACATCCAGGAGTTGGTGATGGACAGTTTGGCCTGGCGTGCTGCAGTCTATGGGGTCACAAAGAGTTGGACACAACTGAGCGACTGAACTAAACCGAAACATCTGTTTGTTTTTCTCCTGTTAATTGGTCTTTTATCACAGGGGAGTCTCAGTGGAGAACCTAGAAGGGTAGAGGGAACATTGCTTTTCCTTTCCTATAGCAGTTACTCTTGGGGGTCACTAACAGGAAAGGTGAAAGAAGTCTTCCAGAGTGCAGGCAGTGTTTGTATCTTGATCTGGGTGCTGTTACATGGGTGCACACGTATGTGAACATTCACAGACCTCCACACTTGCGAGTTTTGCACTTTGTCACATACAAGTATACCTCAATTTTTAAAAACGTTCAGAGAAAAGAGAAAACACCTAGAGCAGGAATTGCCAGGAACTTCTTCATGGAGAAAGTGATAGTGTTTAACTGGAGATCTGAATGAATCTAGGCCAGTGCTTGTCAGCTCTGGCTATGAAACGGAGCAGGTACAGAGGCCTTTCTGTTTCTTGTTTGCAGGAATAAAGTTTCAGCCTCCTAGACCTTCATGTTTACCAAAGGGCAGATTCACATATTTGCTAATCAGGGAAAGGAGGGAATGCAGAAATGAAAGAGGAACAATCAAGAAACTGCAGGGCAGGGTCCTGGTATCCTCCCCAAGGGATATACACAACAATATCTTTGAGCTCTTCTTCAGGAACTAAGGCCCCCACCCAGGTGGAAGATAGTAACTTGAGGCTGAGCACAAGATTTCCTGGAGCAGTGCCCTGTTACCTCACCACCAACCAGTCAGAAGAAAGTCATTTACTCTGCAGCCATCATCCCAAATTTTGCCTATAAAAAACTTCTCCCCTAAAACCACTGAGGAGTTTGGCTCTTTAAAAAAAAAAAAAAAAATGAGCCACCCATTATCCTTGCTAGGCCCTGCAATAAAGTTTTCTCTGCTCCAAACCCCAATGTTTCATTTTGTTTGGCCTCACTGTGTGTTGGGTACATGAACTTGAGTTCAGTAATGGCTATACTTTAGAATCAACTGAGTAGCTTTCTAAACATACTGATTCTTGGGGCCTACCCCAGACCAACACAATCAGAAGCTCTGGAAGTAGGTCCTTAGTATGTGTTAGTTTTTTAATTTCTTTTTAAATCAGGGTTCAGACTACTATGGGTCTGGTCACTATAGCAAGAGTATCTAAAGCTGATCAAACACCAGTAAATGGTATGTTGTTGTCGTTATTTAGTAACTAAATCGTGTCTGACTCTTTCTGACCCTATGAACTGTAGCCTGCCAGGCTCCTCTGTCCATGGGATTTTCCAGGCAAGAATACTGGAGTGAATTGCCATTTCCTCCTCCAGCAAATGGTATACAGTATCTCATGGACATGAGTTTGAGCAAACTTCAGGAGATAGTGAAGGACAGGGAACCCTGGTGTGCTGCAGTCCATGGGGTCACAAAGAGTCTGACACAATTAGTGACTGAACAACAACAACAACAATCTCATTTAAGCCTCCCAATAGACAACCCTGAGAGACAGGTACTCTTGTTATGATCCTCATCTTACAGATGAGAAAATAGAGGCTCAGGTCATACTGCCTATAAGTGTCAAAGCTGAAGTTCACCCTAGATCTGTTCACCCTAAAGCCTGAAACGTTATACACTATTGCTTGGCAGCCAGTCATGTCATGGGAAAGCATAGGCAGATGCTCTTGATAGATGAGCTGGCTGTACATGAAGACATTGCTTTTTAAATGTTTTCTTTTTTTATTGAGAGTGAACTTACATATATTAATATGCACTATTAGTCTTAAGCACCATGAGTTTGACAAATGTATACACCCCTGTAATCACTAGTCAGATCCTGATACGCTGACCCCCCCCAGTCAATCCCAACCCCAAGAGGCAACCATTGTTCTGATTTCTATCATCATAGATTAGTTTTGCTTAAACTTAAATGCCATTTAAGTAGAATCATAAACGTGCTTTATTGCATCTAGATTATTTTGCTTACCCTTCTGTCTGTGAGGTTCATCAGATCACTTCTCATGTCAGGAAATAAATACTAAGAGTATAGGAGATGCTAAAACAATCACACTTGGGACCCACCAGGGCTCAGGGCTTTCATTGTCAAGCTGGGAACAGATGGAAATCAGAAGCCCTTCTCCATCTCTGTCACAATAGTTCCCAGCCATGTTTCCATTGCTGATATTGACAGTGGGGCCCCCGTGCTGTATTTCTACCAAACTGTTCAAGACACATTAACCTCATACAATCTGGGAAGCAGCAGAAGCCAGCTTTCTGGTGTCAGAGGTATGTGCAGCAATGAAATTGGCCTCCGGACTCCAGGAGCCCCAGGAAGAATTCTGGCCCTTCCAGTTTTTGAAAGATCTCAAAGAACATAATTAACATTTGGTGGGAGGTGGGGAGGGTATTTCTGATGCAACCCCATGTTAGGAAATTTCAATAAAGTCCTTGTACTCCCTTCTATTCCCTGTCAGAACTGAGCCCAGAATACCCATGGCTGATCCCCAAATAACACAAATTGGACTCAACTACTCTCCCTTTCTTTCCTTCATCCTTCCACAACAAGCTAATGCCAGCCTCTCATGTTCAGGTACTACTTAAATTTTGTAGGCAATTCCAAATTTCCAGATTTTCTAAGTCCGTTGCCATATGCTAGCTCTTCTTCTCATGGTAGAAATGATACAGCTATTTTAAATGGGTTTAGTCACATGGACACAGCTTTATTCTCCATTCAGGGTCTCAAGCATGAGGCAATAATAACTCCAACCTTCACAATGTGCAGAGCTCTTTCATCAGGGCTGTGAAAAGCAGAGAATCGCAATCTTTTCGTTCTATTTCCTGGCTTTATTTTAAGGGTTTCCTTTCTATAACCTTGAACTTTGATCTTTGGACTTTATTTGTAAGTCTCCTGGAGTCTCCAGACATCAAACTAACTTTTTCATATGGTTCCTGAGTATCTGATGGATGTTTTTGTTTGTTTGCTTTGTTGTTTGGCTCACTAACTTCTTACCTACTTTGATCCATCTAGCAGCAATTCTCACTTGCTCTCCACTGGATCGCTTGGTAAGAAACCTGACTGACTAGCTGAGAAAAACACTATGTTCAGAGACAAAAACAATCCAGGTTCTAGCCTTGAGTCCTTGACTTGTTACCTAACCAACTTTACCCTTTGATTTCCTTATATTTGACAGAAAGGTACAAATTCCAACCTCTCTTTCACAAGTGTATGTTCAGGACAAATAAGAGTATACAACTGAAGGGACTGGCGATCCAGTGCCTAAGACGCTGTGCTTCCACTGCAGGGGACACGGGTTCAATTCATGGTTGGGGAACCACGATCCCACATGACACAAGGAGCAGCCTAAAATTAATAATACTAATCAATTTTTAAAAAATAAATGTAACAAAGAGGGTTCAGGATGGGGAACACATGTATACCTGTGGCGAATTCATGTTGATATATGGCAAAACCAATACAATATTGTAAAGTTAAAAAATAAAATAAAATAAATTAAAAAAAAAGAAAGAAAATAACAAGGAAAAAAAATAAATGTATTTCCTTATGGACTCTGTGGGAGAGGGAGAGGGTGGGAAGATTTGGGAGAATGGCATTGAAACATGTAAAATATCATGTATGAAATGAGTTGCCAGTCCAGGTTCGATGCACGATACTGGATGCTTGGGGCTGGTGCACTGGGACGACCCAGAGGGATGGAATGGGGAGGGAGGAGGGAGGAGGGTTCAGGATGGGGAACACATGTAAACCTGTGGCGGATTCATTTTGATATTTGGCAAATCTAATACAGTTATGTAAAGTTTAAAAATAAAATAAAATTAAAAAAAAAAAAAAAAATAAATGTAACAAAGAATATATACCCAAGTGTCTCTGCAATCTCACTGACCTATAAATTCAAAAGATTATTACCATCATTAAATCTTAAATAATGGGAAAATCATGTTTTCACAAGGGAAGCCACTTAGAAGTACATATATCAGGTACACACCAAGAAAAGAAATAAAAACTTCAGGGACAGAACACATGAAAAATGTCTTTGCTTTGGGGTAAACTAACTGAACAGAACTGACATTATTAAACCTTTTATTTATCTCTAGACAGCCCAAGCCAAGTTGAAGAAAAAGTTCAAATTAACAAATCACTCCTCAAGCTTCCAAATTTAAACTTTCCCTTAATTCCATTAATCAGCTATCAGTGGAGAAATGTTTTCTTGGTTTGTAGTCCTAATTACCACTTACTCTGTCATGAGAAATTCAATTAGGCATTATTTGGCTATTTAAATCATGAAGCAGTCAGGTGGTTGTCTTTTTTCCCAGGGGTTCCAAGAACGGTCTGTGGTTAAATGTCACAGGCTCAGGCAGAGCCAAAAACTTGCTGCGCATACTGGGCAGAACAGGGAACTCTTCAGGACTTGGGCTGCTCGGTCTGTGCTTGACACAATCTGGGAAAGCCTGACTGGGTGAAATGTCCTATAGTTGAAAGCACAAGAGAGAAGTGGCAGCCAGAACACCTGGGTTGAATCTAATTCACTTGGGCTAGTCGCTTCCTTTCTTGGGGGCTCTGCTTTCTTTCTTGGAATCCAAAAGGATTTCAGTCACTGACCTCTAAATTCCTTCCTAGCTTTAATAGATCTTGAAAATAATCAGGAATATTGGTGTGAAAAAACAGGCCTTACAAATGTGGGCTGCAGTTTGGAATCCTGCCTGTCTAGCTCATTTGTCTCTTTCTGTACCATGATGCAGACTTCCCAGGTGGCACTAGTGGTAGAGAACCCACCTGACAATGCAGGAGACATGAGAAACACAGGTTCAATCCCTGGGTCAGGAAGATTCCATGGTATCGAAAAGAGTCAGACATGACCGAAGCGACTTAGCACACACACACTCATACCATGATGCAGTAATGAAGAAATTGCTCCAATGAATAGAGATATAAGCTGACTCATTTCAGGCTAAACTAGTCCCAAGTGCATGAAGGATGGTACACCCAGCATTTTCCTGATTTCTACTGGTTGCATTTCCTCACACCATTTATAATCCTTCTTTTTAGTAAATATGTATTGAGGGCCACTCTGTGTGAGGTAGTATTTACAAACAAGCATTGTATAGCTAAAATTTCACAGACAACATATATTTCAGGTGTTAGAATGCATAAATACACCTCCCTTATTTTGCGGAAGTTGACTGTGTGTGCTCAGTCACTCGGTCATGTTCGACTCTTTCCGACCCCAAGAACTGCAGCCCACCAAGCTCCTCTGTCTATGGGATTCTCCAGGCAAGAATACTGGAGTGGGTTGCCATTTCTTTCTCCCGGCTATCTTCCCAAAGCAGGGATGAAACACGTGTCTCCTGTGTCTCCTGCATTGCAAGAGGATTCTTTACCACTGAGCCACTGGGGAAGCCCTTAGAAGTCAACTAGTGCAAGAAATATTTAAGTCCCTGATGCTGAAATTAACATAAAATAAGTATAGACTTTATTTCATGAATCAATATTTGAATAATCAAGTAAACAAACAAATCAAACCTGAAATCTGAGTGATATAGGCCAGTGATGAGCTTTTGCAACTCCAGGCAAGTGACTTAACCTCTCAGAGCCTTTTTCTTCATATGTGTGATGCTATTCGAAGTATCCACCTTGCAGGGTGGTTGTGAGGATCAATGATGTAATATGTATGGAAAGTAGCTAGCACCCTGTCTGGCAAGTAAGCCACTCAATAACTATTTGCTTTAGGGATTTTTCCCCCTTTTCAATTCTGGATATTCGTGTTTTAATCCTAAAGCAGAAATCAAATCTATCCCAAGTGGGTCAAGTGAGCCGATTTTCTGTGGACTAGAATACCCTTTTACTTCTGTAGCCTCAGGTAAAACTGACATCCTGTCCCGCCACAACATTGCAGGAGTGTTATTAGAAACCACATACTTTCCTGCAGGGGAGGAAGAAGAAAGGAAAGAAAGAAAACCAAGCATCTGGTACATGTGCAATTGATTTGGAGATGTGGGCAAGCTGGCAGAGTGTAGTTGCTCTTTTCCTGAAGTGCAGCACTGTCAGAAATCAATATGCTAAAAGCAGTTTTGGAAAGCTAGCTTGAGAATCCCTGGGGGATTCTGAGAGCTGTTGCTGCATCCATCCTAGCCCTGTGGAAGTCCTCTACCCTCACCTGGTACTCTGTTTGTAAGATAAGCAGTCAGGGCACTCTTTACTCCCTCCCTGTTACAGAGAAGATAAAGCTATTCCGTCCCTTGTGGACAGACCCAAGAGCTTTGAATCATTGTTCTAGCAATAGAGTCAGATTGAGAATAGAAGATTGATTTCATTTGACCTGAAATTATTAAGGGATACTGATAATAACACCCCCTCTTGGAGCAGGCTAAACAGTGTCCGGGGTCAGGTGAATTTGCATCTCTTCTGAGAATTCTTGAGGGGAAATATGGCAGGAGCAATCAACTTGCAAATTTACACTTAGATCTCAATCTACATCTGAGAATTATAACGTTATTGGTGATAATAAAAATAATAACAGCTTTCATTTATTGAGCAGTTATGTGCTAAATTATCTCAACCCTGTGGGGAAACCAAGGCTCTGAAAGAGAGAGGATAAGTAATTGGCTTAAGGTTCCACTGGTAATAAGGCGGAAATAAGAAGGGCAAATTTCCAAACCAGGTCTGTCTAAATGCGGATCCTCACCAGCTACACTCCACACCACCCTGCCTCTTGCCCAGAGTTTTATAGGACTCGTGGCTTATTCCTGCAAAATGACCATCTGTGTTTGGAGGACTCATTTGTGGACAAGAGCACAGTCTCTACTGTTTGAAACTGGGACGTCTAGAAGCAAATGAGCCACACAGGATTTGAGCCCAGGACCTCAGCCTCATGATCACAATACTTTAATCTTCTGAGCACTTGGTTCTACCTCCTATCATTAAAGATGGGTAAGCTTTTAACTTGCTGCTTCAAATCAGGATGTGATTTAGCTGTTTCAAGGACTCATTTGGCATAGCTGGCATCTGTTTTCAAAACACTTGGGGATTGAATATCTTCGGAGCAATTCCTTCTTGGATAGGGTTCTCCGGATATTGATGGGTTTGTTTCTAAGGAAACAGAGACAGAAAGAACAAAGGAATAAGAGACAGGAGTCCCCACTTTGCCCTTGGATTGGCCCCTAGCATACTAATAGCTCATCTACACCAGGGGTTCCAAAAATGAATGTTTTATAATCAGATTTTTAGTTTATCTCCATGCATCCCAGCCTCTTTCCAGAGCTTCCCCGACTTGGCACTACCTTTTGTGGCAGAACCTTAACTTCAGGGCCACCCTGTTCCTTCCTTCCATCTCTTTTCTTCATCAACCCTCCACCTATTCTTTCATCCAGATTTTATCTCCAGATGCGCTCCTTCTCCTGTAAGGGATACTCAGCAGGACATGAACATGACCCGTACAACTCATGATATACTATTAGTCCACAGCACAGTTATGGATTCCATTCCTTTCCACATTTGACATTTCCTTTATTCTGGCTTAGAAACTTGCAGGAACCATATGTAGAACAAGGTACAATTCATCATTAAGGCAAGTGAATAATAAGATGCAGTGACTGCATAAGCCTCAGCTGGAAGCTTTCTGTTTTCCCCTTTGGAATGGGATATCTCTGACCTGGCATTTCCTGGTTCTTCAGAGGTGTGTAGAGCACAGTGTTATGTGTTTTTAACGCTTTTATATTTATTTATTTTTGTCTGTGCTGGGTCTTTGTTGCTGCACTCAGGTTTTCTCTAGCTTCAGGGAGCAGGGGCTACTCTCTAGTTGTGGTGGGCAGGCTTCTCATTGCGGTAGCTTCTCTTGTTGCAGAGCATGGGCTTTAGGGCACGCAGGTTTCAGTAGCTGCAGCTCCCAGGCTCTAGAGCACTGGCTCAACAGCTGTGGCCCAGGGGCTTAGTTGCTCCACGGCACGTGGGATCTTCCGGGATCAGGGATCAAACCTGTGTCTCCTCCATTGCCAGGAGGATTCTGTACCACTGAGCCACCATGGAAGCCCAAATGTTATATGAACTTACTCATGTGAATGAAGAGTGAAGGGATCCACTAAAGAAAAATTTAATTGGATTTTAAAATGCAAATACAGTACAGCGTAGTGCCTACAGTTAATTATAGTTAGTTAATACACAGTGCCTGTATTGTGTACTTGAACATTTGCTAAAAGGGTAGATCGTATGTTGCATTATCTCCCCCAAAATAAATAAATCAAGAAGATAGAAGGAAGCTTTTGGAAGTGATGGATATGTTTATGGCATTGATTGTGGTGATGATTTCACAAGTGTATACATATCTCCAAAGCCATGAAGTTACACACATTAAATAGGTACAGTTTTTTGTATGTCAATCAAAGCACAATAAAGTTGCTTTTAAAAAAAAAAAGCAAACGTAACTGGGGAGAGGGTACTGGGGCTTTCTCTGTATCATTTCTTACAACTGCATGCAAATCTACAATTATCTCAAAATAAAGTGTAATTTTTCAAAAGCAAATAAAAGAAGCTCTTCATAGGATTTAGTCAGGAGTTCCTAAGAGAAAGAGACCCATGGACAACGGGATCCAAAGACTTCTGTTTCCTTCAGAGGTCAAAGGAGCTCCAATTCTGAGTGCAGAAACCATGACCTTATTAACATTCAATTGATTAAAGGTGAAAGAATGAAAACAAAACCAAAAAATACAGAGAGAAGAATGAGATTTTTTCTCATGGTGTTGTTTATTCTCTTTTTTGACCTTCAATGTGATGTTTTCTCACTGCAATAACTGAAGCAGCCACATCATCTGATTAGGATGGTCAGGTCAACCCCAAACAGGAGAGATCTCCCCAATGGTGATTCTTTAAAAAGGGGGGAGGGCGGATTTATCAGTCTTCTAGGGCCTTTTGTATCCTCTCCCAGCCCTGTTGGCCTCTCTCTCTTTTTCCATCCCATCCCATCATCCAAAAATTGGATTTCGTCCTATTTTCTATAGAAGACAGACCAGGCTTGCCTGGAAAGAACACATCCCTGGAGAGATTAGGCTCTGACTAATTCTCATTTCTAGCATCTAAAGGCAGAGGATTAGATTAAAAAATAAATAACATAATACTGTGCTCCAACTGCACTGAACACAAGCTCCCTAATATCTGGTGTTTTTAATGGTGACTGGCCAAGGTGGTTCTCAGAAACGGATGGTCAGTACTATATATTGGTCAAAAGGCCCTACACACCTAGGAAGAGGACAAGAGACATAACTTAGATTTAAAGCAGAAAAATGACTTCTAGTTTTTCTTCCTGTTCTGATGTAAACATTCAAAGTCATACACTTCACATTAAAGTTTGTGCAAGTTGCGTGGATGGGAGGGGGGAGAAATACTATTTTGTTTTAGCCAGCACCTGAGGCTAAAGGTTCCAGTAACTATCATTAAGCAGGACAAGCCTGGGTTTTCACTTCCTATTCCTCCTGATGCCCCTCCAAGTTCTTTCATTGCTCTTCCTGTCTTTTTTTTTTTTTTTAACAAATATTTATTTTTATTTTATTTAATTGGCTGCACTGGGTTTTAGTTGTGGCACACAAGATCTTCAATCTTTGTTGCAGCATGCAGGATCCAGTTCCCCAACCAGGAATGGAACCCAGACCCCCTGCAGGGGGAGCAGAGTCTTAGTTGCTGGACCACCGGGGAAGTCCCACTCCCTTCTTTTATCTTCTGTCTCTTCCTAACCCTGTCTTCTTCTGTTGTTCCTTTTCCCCTGGCCCAGAAAATCACACTTCCTTTTAAAAGTGTATTAGCTCAGTCGTGCCCAACTCTTTGTGACCCCATGGACTGCAGCCCACCAGGCTCGTCTATCCATGAAATTTTCCAGGCACCGATACTGGAGTGGATTGTCATTTCCTTCTCCAGGGGATCTTCCCAACCCAGGGATCGAACCCCGGTCTCCTGCACTGCAGGCAGATTCTTTACCGATTGAGCTATAAGGGAAGCCCTAAAGGAAGCCCTTCCTTTCAAACTCAGCCTAAAAATGTTCAAATAGTGCCACCTGACCTGGAAACTCGGCAGATATCATCATCAAGCTCTCATCTTTGTCCCCTCATGCTCTGCGTCAGCTTCCATTTGTGGGATGAGACTTCCCAGCTACCCCTAGCCCACGGAGTAACTCATGTTAATCTGGCTATGTTGTGGCTAATGGAGGGAAGATGGGGAAAAAAATGGCACGTCTGTGTTTAGAGGACTTCCTTGGCTATTTTCCAACCCTACAGAAAAGCACGGGCTTCTCTGGTGACTCAGTGGTAAAGAATCCGCCTACAATGCAGGAGATGTGGGTTCGATCCCTGGGTTGGTAAGATCCCCTGGAGAAGGGAATGGCTACTCATTCCAGTATTTTTGCCTGGAGAATCCCATGGACAGAGGAGCCTGGCAGGCTACAGTCCATGGGGTCGCAAAGAGTCGGACAGGACTGAAGCAACTGACCACACACACACAGAGAAGCACAGTTGCAATAGGGTGGCTCTGCCGTTTCCCTGCTTCCCACCTTCCTCATGTTCATATGCCAGGATTCTTCCCTATCCCTCTGGGCAGGTGAAAAAAACACCTACTAAAATGACTGTTGCTTCTTAGATTGCTGTAATCATCCTCGAGAGCAACGTTTGAGGTTTAGAGAGGATGAGAGAGGAACAGTGGAAGGGAGAGAAGTGGCCTTCTCTGCCCATTCAGCCAGTATTATACAGAAGGCTTCTTTTATGGAGTCCCTTTCCTTCCTGTAGTGACAAATGAAATTGGAAGGCGGAGGGAGGGTTTTTAGGGAATCAGAAGAGATGCTGAAATCATGTTTCAGAGATTTAATTGTTTCCCTAATCAAAGACAAGTCGAAACGGTGACTTGAATCCCAAGTAAGGCCTGAGCATGTGATGAGAAGAATAGAGCCAAGCTCCAATACCCAATGGGTACTGTCTGGGTGGCACTGTAGTGTGATGGTTGAGAGTAAGAGGCTTTGAAGTAAGGGACAGCTGGTTCAAATCCTGGCTCCTTCCCCCTCCACTTGTGCCCTTAATCTCACCTCTCACCCACTTAAGGAGACCACTTCAGGAATTCTCACCTCTCTCTTGCATCAATAATTTCTTCCTCTCACATGCTACAGTATCTACCAACTAAAGTCCTCCATTCACCCCACCCACATCCCTCTCCAGGTTCTGCCGCACCTCTCTTCCCTCTGTTACAACAAAATTCCTTGAAAGAGCTGCCTATATTCACTGTCTATAATTCTTCTTGCTTCTCTCTCAAATCATCTTCAATTAGAGGTTTATCACTCCATCGAAATAGCTCCTCTCAAGGTTTTAATGAACCTCCACGTTGTCAAATCTCAGTCCTCATCTTGTTTGACATTTCATCAGCATTCTAAACAGTTGAACCCTCCCCCCTCCTTGAAACACTGTTTCCCCATGGCTTCCAGGAACCATTCTCTCACCACCTACCTCACTGGCTACTCTGACCTAGTGCCTTTTGATTTCTCCTCTCAGTCCTGACCTGGGACCATTGGAATAACCCAGAATTCAGACCTTGGGCAATTTCTTCTTTCCATGCTCTGCCCCTAGGTAATCACATCTGGTCCCATGACTTTAACTACCCTAGATACATCGAAGATTTCCAAATGTGTATCCCAGTTCAGACTTCTCTCAACTCCAGATCCATCTACCCAACTGTCTATTCAACATTCCCTCTTGAAGATCAAATAGCCATCTTAAATGTAACATGTTTCAACAGAATTCCTGATTCCTCTTTCACAAACCTGGTTCTTCTCCAGTCTTGTCCATCTCTATTGATGGCAGCTCCAACCTTCTAATTGCTGAAGTAAAAACCTTGGGGTCATTCTTGACTCCTCCTTCTTCTCCCACATTCCATACCCAAGACATCTGCAAAACATACCAGACTTTTCTTCAAAATCTGACCAGTCTCCCCATCTTAATCACTACTACCCCCCTAATCCTAGCCACCATCATCTCTCACGTGAACTACTGCAACTGCTTTCCAGCTCATCTCCTTGCTTCTGCCTTTAGTCTCCTAAAGTCTGTTCTCACTCAACACAACAACTTGAGTGACTCGTTTAAAATTTAAGTTAGATCACATCATTCCTCATGGAATATTATCCCATGACTTCCAATCTCACTCAGAGTAAAAGCTACAGGTCATATAATGCCCTGTAAAGCCCTACATGATTCAGTGCTCCTCCCCCACAAACCCTCATTCTTACTATTTTCCAAATTTACTCCAATAGCACTGGTCTTCTTGCTGTTCTTTAAACATCCTACATGGTTTCCCACTTTTGGGCCATTACACTGGCTGTCCCTCTGCCTGGAAAATTTTCTCCCTGGACATCCCCATGAATCACTCCCTTGCTTCCTGTAGGTCTTTTGAGCATTGAGCATTTGCTCAAATGCTATCTCCTCAGAGAAATTTTGGTGTTAAATCACTCAGTCATGTTGCGACCCCATGGACTATAGCCCACCAGGATCTTCTGTCCATGGAATTCTCCAGGCAAGAATACTGGAGTGGATTACCATTTCCTCCTCCAGGGGATCTTCCTGACCCAGGGATCAGACCCAGGTCTCCCACACTGCAGGCAGATTCTTTACCGTCTGAACCACCAGGGAAGCCTTACTCACTTTATTGTTCCTCTTAACAAATATCACCATTTGCTATATTACCATTTTATTTGATTCATGTTTGTCTTTTCCCAATGTAAACTTCTTGGGAGTAGAGTGTTTGTTTTATCTACTGCTCTTCTCCTTAGCACTTAGAATAAAGCCTGCATAATATTCAGTTAATATTTTCTAAATGAATGAGTGACTGGGTGAATGAGTCTCTCTTCCAAGATTCTTCCACACAGAACAAGCCCTCAATAATACTTAGGGTAAAGCAGCTGCAAAGAACTGATCACTCCAAAACAAAACAGATCCACATTTCAGTGAAGAGTAGCCTTTGTATCAAAAAAAATGTTGACAACTCTACACCCCCTTTTTATGCATGATCCTCATACTTGGAAGTCGGGATATGAATCTTTATTGTACAGATGAATAAAATGACGAGGCTCAGAGAATTTAACATTTCCAAGGACACCTAGTTGGTAAAAATTCACCAGCTCATCCATTCACTTGTTCATTCCCTTAACAGTTACTGAGCACTTACCATCTGCCAAGCACAGTTCTAAACACTAGAAATACAGCAGTGAACAAGAGATATGAATTTTCTGCCCTTCATGGAGCTTAAAACTCCAGTGGAGTAAATGATGCTATGAGCAAAAGATGCTTAAATGCTGTTTCATTGACTTGATTTATTGCTAGTGGGTCAGCTGATAGCCCTAGAACCAGCCTTTTTTTTTTAAATGAAGAGTCTCACATGGAAGATGTGGTGTATCCTGGTGCTGCTGGTATTGCTGGTTCAGGGACTACACTTTGAACAAAGTCTAGTGTAAATACACTCTCTCAAGCAAATAGGAACATCTACTTGGCCCCTGTCCTTTCATACAACACAGTCTAGGCAGAAGGGCTAATTACAGCATGTGGAGCAAATTTCAAGTTACCAAGACTTGGGATTTCCTGACAGGTGTGTTAAACAGGGCACTGGGAACTCTAGAAGCAGAGATGCAGCTGAGCAGGCAGCATCAGGGAAGTAAGACACAAGGTTTCAAGGCCATAGCCATTGGAGCATTCCAGTTCCTGGGGGAGGGGGGAGGAGGGAAAGGACAGGAAGGAACAGAGCAAATTCCCAGTTACAGAGGATTCATGCCTGCACGCTAAGTCGCTTCAGACTCTGTGACCCCATGGACTGTAGCCCGCCAGGCTCCTCTGTCCATGGAATTCTCCAGGCAAGAGTACTGGAGTGGGTTAGCATTTCCTTCTCCAGGGGATCTTCCTGACTCAGGGATCGAACCCACATTTCTTATGTCTACCTGCATTGGCAGGCAGGTTCTTTACCACTGGCTTCACCTGGGAAGCCCTACAGAGGATTATCAAGGCCTAAACAGAAGCTCAGGGACAATAGGCCAGAATCAGAACAGAGAGAGAAAATAGGGGCTTAAACTCGGGTTGAATATAGAAGTCATCACCAGAGTGTTGTGGCAGGACTTGTCTTGAATCTGAGCATTGAATTAGAGACCCTTAAATCGCTGGAGGGCAAGGTGGGTCCCATAGATGGGGCAGACCTCATTGGGCCTATAGATTGGCATTCAAGTGGCTCCAGGGGGAACTATAGAAAAAGGAGAACTTTGGGGACAGGACACCAAGCAGACTCCACACTGTCCCTATCAGAAATTCTTAGAACTCACCAAGAAGCAAAAAGCGTGATGGACTTTGTTTTGAATGGCATGGCCCAAAGAGGGAAATTTAATATTGATTATTGGCCAGAGATAATGAAAAAAAATCAAACACTGATTTCTCTCCTGTCAGAATAAAAAGCCCTTGGATGTGAAGACTATTAAACTAATATTGGGAAGGAAGAGATAGCACAGAGCTCTGTTGAGAGGGAAATGATGGGAGAGACAGATGAAAGAGACAAAGGGAAACTAGTCTAGAAAACTGTGCCCTTGATGAGATAAGAGGAAATGTGGGAGGGACCCAAGGAAGCCAGAACCTAACTCTGCAAGTGTCATACCAGTATCTGTGTGCTCAAGTGAACTTGGCAAAGAAGGATGACTAAGCCTGAGCTTCCTGGAAACTCACTAAGTAAGTGGCCAGGAAAGTCTGCCATCCCTCCTTCAAAAGGAGCCAGAAAGGCAGTGTAGCCCCACTGACTCAGAGCTGCATACTGGTAGCAGTACTGGTTATGAATATGGCTTCTAGAGCCAAACAAGCCTGGGTACAAATGCCTGCTCTGCCACTTCACTTCTTTGGGTTCTCAGTTTCCTCATTTGTAAAATAGGGATGATAATAAAATCACCTACGCCATAGAACTATGTGAGAATTCAAGTACTCGATGTACAGAAAGGATTTAGAACAGTGCTTGGCACATTGTAAGTGTGGATTAGGGGTTAGATGTTACTGTTGTCGCAACAAGAGCTGGAAGGACCATGAGAGTCCAATGCCCTCACAGGTTAGAAAAAGAGCCTGAGGTCCAGAGAGAAGCAGGCAATTGCTCAAGCTCACCAGCAAGCTCAGAGCAGGGCTCAGAACAGAAACTGGGTCTTTTGAGCACTATACTCTTCCCACCACACAACACTGACTTTTCAAAGGAGTGGCTTCCCAACTTCTTAAATCACAAATACATTTTACACTGTAATCTATGCATACATACATACACACACACACACACTGACACAAGATTTGTGTGAAACAGTACTTTGAAATTCTACATTCCTTCACTCTGTTATTTCCTATTCTATTCTTTGAACAACAATAATAACAACTAGGAGAAAAAAGCCCATCAGGGTCAGGAGCCAAGATACTGTATCCATTAGGGGTATAATAGCCAGTTGGAGGATTTACACCTGTGAGGGGTGACACACAGAAGAACCATGAGAGACACTTGGATGCTTATCGCACAGAGGATAGAAGAGGCCAAACCTGCCCCTTTAACACTAAATAATCATATCCTTTTCTTCTAATCACCACATCATACTACCCCTACTCCAGAGAAATCAGAAGTATTTTGGCCATTTTGAATACTACTGCTATGAATATTCATTAATAAGTTTTTGTGTAGAGGTATATTTTCAGTTCTCTTGGATACTTACCTAGGAGTGAACTAGTTGGGTCATATGGTAACTCTGTATTTAACTCTTAGAGGAGCTGCCAAACCATTATACAAAATGATTGCACATTCCCACCAGCAATGTATGAAGACTCCAATTTCTCTACGTCCTCATCAAAACCTGTTATTATCTGTCTTTTAAATTATAAACATCTTAGTGGATGTGAAGAGGCATCTTATTATGGAGTTGATTTGTATTTCCCTAATGATTAGTGACGTTGA
Source organism: Bubalus kerabau (assembly GCF_029407905.1). Classification (NCBI taxonomy): domain Eukaryota; kingdom Metazoa; phylum Chordata; class Mammalia; order Artiodactyla; family Bovidae; genus Bubalus; species Bubalus kerabau. The sequence continues at coordinate 71,919,665 of NC_073647.1, read as the reverse complement.
GCATCTTTTCATGTGCTTATTTACCACTGGTGTATCTTCTTTGGAGAAATGTTTATTCAGAATCATTTTGCTGATGTACAAATGTTTACCTACTTCTGGCTGCACTGAGCCTTCATCACTGCACGTGGGCTTTCTCTAGTTGCAGCAAGCAGGGATTGCTCTCTAGTTGTGGTTCATGGGCTTCTCATGGCAGTGACTTCTTGTGTTGCAGAGCTTGGGCTTTAGGACACACAGGCTTCTGTAGCTGTGATGAGTGGGCTCGGGAGCTGTGGCATGAGAGCTCTAGAGCGTGGGCTCAGTAGTTGGGGCACACAGGCTTAGTCGCCTCATGGCATGTAGAATCTCCCCAGACCAGGGATCGAACCCATGTCCCCTGCATTGGCATGTGGATTCTTAACCACTGGACCACCTGGGAACACCTTTTTTGCTCATTTTAAACTTTGAATTATACACATTTGAGATGGCAAAACATAAAAGTATTAATAAAGTCTCACCTTGTGGGAAAGGCTGTGCAATATGAGCCTCAAATTAAAAATTGTCAAGAATGAAATAATGTTAAAGATGTGGGTAGAGTGAATTTCAAACTGTACTTAACCATTGTCACATGACTTTTGACTCTGGTTGGTTAACTGAGATTTCTACTAGACTTCCTCAGAATATTCTTGAATTGTTGGAGTTTTGAATGTTGCAAAATCTTCATGAAGACTCTGAAATAAAACATATCCACCTTCCAAAAACAGAATATGCTTCTGAAAGGAAACACAGTGGTTACCTTTTTAAAATTATTCTTTATGATGTCTGATGTATACATTAAAGCACATCAGATGTCCTAGTCATGAGTGAACAGCTCAATGAATTTTTGTGCATGTATATACTTGTGTAATCACTGCCTGGATTAAGACATAAAACACTTCATCATTCCTCAGGCCCCTTCCCAGTCTACACCCCACCTCAGAAGTAACATTATTCTGACTTGTATCACCATTATGGTGATATATTGACCTCCATTTAAATGGAATCAAGGCATTTATCGGAGAAGGCAATGGCACCCCACTCCAGTACTCTTGCCTGGAGAATCCCATGGATGGAGGAGCTCGGTAGGCTGCAGTCCATGGGGTCGCTAAGAGTCGGACACGACTGAGCGACTTCACTTTCACTTTTCACTTTCATGCATTGGAGAAGGAAATGGCAACCCACTCCAGTATTCTTGCCTGGAGAATCCCAGGGACAGAGGAGCCTGTTGGGTGCCGTCTATGGGGTCACACAGAGTCGGACACAACTGAAGCGACTTAGCAGCAGCAGCATGTGTGTGTGTGTGTGCATGTGTGTGCCCATATAAATCTTGGCTTCTAAATACCATTGTCCAGTAAAAGAGTTGGGTCTCCTTCAAGAAATGGCTGAGCCCAAAGCTGTGGCAAGAATAGTACAAGGTAAGCCTGAAAAAATATTTTAGTACTTTTGAAAAGCAATGAAGTACTAGAATAATAATAATAGAGGCATGTCAAAAGAAATATAAGCTAGCTAGAAGGGGCTTCTATTGACCAAAATGGTCATTGAAACTTTGTGCATTAGAATAAACAGTGAAAAAAAGAATAAACAATGAAAGTAACTGATTGTAACACATTGAATTATATGGGAAATATCGAGTCTGTACTGATATAAGGAAATAAATGAGGAACTAGAAAAATACACTAAATGGGATTAACAGCAGACCAGATATTGCAGAAGAAAAAAATTAGCAAACTGGAAGACATAACAATTGCACATCTAGCAAGAAAAGTGGAGAAGGCGATGGCACCCCACTCCAGTACTCTTGCCTGGAAAATCCCATGGACGGAATAGCCTGGTAGGCTGCAGTCCATGGGGTCGCTAAGAGTCAGACACGACTGAGCAACTTCACTTTCACTTTTCACTTTCATGCATTGGAGAAGGAAATGGCAACCCACTCCAGTGTTCTTGCCTGGAGAGTCCCAGGGATGGGGGGAGCCTGGTGGGCTGCTCTCTATGGGGTCGCACAGAGTCGGACACGAGTGAAGTGACTTAGCAGCAGCAGCAGCAAGAAAAGCCAGAAAGAGAGAGTAAGAGCAAGGCAGAAGTCTCAGTCTTTTATAACCTAATCTTAGGAAAGACATGCTATCACTTTTGCCTTATTTCATTCATTAAATCCAAACCATTAGTTCTAGCCCACACTCAAGGGGAAGTGATGACACTAAAACATAAAATCAGGAAGTAGGAATCATTGGGAGCTGTTTTAGAAGCTGACTATCATAGCAATAAGAACTATTCTAAATTAAACACAAAGAGAAAAGGGAATTAAAAAAAAATGATGGTGCATCAATAAGCTGTGGAACTACTGGTGGCCTAATACACATGTAACTGGATAGGTGAAGAATAGAGGTGGAAAAGAGAAGAAACATTTGGAAAAAAAAATGGCCCCACATTTTCCAAATTTGATTGAAACTATAAGCCTATGGATACAAAAAGCTCAACTAACCTCAATCACAAGAAGGACAAAGATCACTACATCAAGGTACATCATAGTCAAATTACCAGTGATAAAGAGAAAATCTTAAACACAACCAGAGGGGGGAAAAGTCATAATGTATATGGAGAAACAAAAGATAAGGAAAACAACAGGTTTTTCATGAGAAACATTGCAAGAGAGAAGACAGTAGAGGAACATCTTTAATGTATTGAAAAATATTGTGAATTTAGAGTCCATATAAAGTGAAAATATCTTTTAAAGCAAAACACTGCTTCTCTTCACACAAAAAAAGAATTTTGTAACTATTTGTGGCAACAGATGGTAACTAGACTTACCGTGGTGATCATTTCATAGTGTATACAAATACTGAATTACTATGTATACAAATATACAATTTAAAGTATACGTTATATAAATATTGCCATTATGTACACAAATGTATCAGAGAAGGCAATGGCACCCCACTCCAGTACTCTTGCCTGGAAAATCCCATGGATGGGGGAGCCTGGTAGGCTGCAGTCCATGGGGTCGTGAAGAGTCGGACACGACTGAGCAACTTCACTTGCACTTCTCACTTTCATGCATTGGAGAAGGAAATGGCCACCCACTCCAGTGTTCTTGCCTGGAGAATCCCAGGGACAGGGGAGCCTGGTGGGTTGCCGTCTATGGGGTCGCACAGAGTCAGACACGACTGAAGTGACTTAGCAGCAGCAGCAGCAGCACACAAATGTATATATATGCATACATTGGTGGTGGTTTATTTATTTATTTATTTTTTAGTTCTACCAGTTTATTGCTAGCAACCCATCTCCCTTCACCCTCCTCATGCATGTGTGCTCAGTTATGTAACCCCATGGACTGCAGCCCGCCAGGCTCCTCTGTCCATGGACTTTTCCAGACAAGAATACAGGAGTGGGTTGCCATTTCCTTTTCTGATGCATACATTATGTACACACATATACAAAAGGCAATATACAAATATTGAATTCATTACACCTGAAACTATTATAATGTCATATGTCTATTATACTTCAATTTAAAAAAAACAGAAGCAAAACAAAAATAAAAACATTACTGAGAGAAATTGAAGAAGACATAAATAGATAGAAACATACCCTGTGTTCATGGTTTGGAAGACAATGCATTTTAAGTTACTTTTTGTTAGTAGTGTAAATCGGGGGTCCAGTTTCATTCCTTTGCAGGGTTTATTCAATTTTCCCAACATGATTGGAAGGCTTAATATTGTTAAGATATCATTACTACCTAGAGTGGGTCTAGAGATTTTTCTTTAAATCCTAAGATTCATATGGAATCTTGAGGGGCCTAGATGGGCAAAACAATGTTGAAAAAGGGAACAAAGCTAGAGGACTCACACTTCCTAATTTGAAACTTCACTACAGAGCTATAGTAGTCAAAACAGTTTGGTAATAAAAATATAAAATATTAGGGTACTGAAAGACTTTTCAGCAATTATTCCAAAATAGTTATCCAAGTTTATAGCAATTTCTAGTCCTTAATCATAAGGCAAAAAACCAAAAATAGTGTGGTACTGCCATCAGATCAGTCGCTCAGTCGTGTCCGACTCTTTGCAACCCCATGAATCGCAGCATGCCAGGCCTCCCTGTCCATCACCAACTCCCGGAGTTCACTCAGACTCACGTCCATGGAGTCAGTGATGCTATCCAGCCATCTCATCCTCTGTCATCCCCTTCTCCTCTTGCCCCCAATCCCTCCCAGCATCAGAGCCTTTTCCAATGAGTCAACTCTTCGCATGAGGTGGCCAAAGTACTGGAGTTTCAGCTTTAGCATCATTCCTTCCAAAGAACACCCAGGACTGATCTCCTTCAGAATTGACTGGTTGGATCTCCTTGCAGTCCAAGGGACTCTCAAGAGTCTTCTCCAACACCACAGCTCAAAAGCATCAATTCTTCGGCGCTCAGCTTTCTTTATAGTCCAACTCTCACATCCATACATGTCCACTGGAAAAACCATAGCCTTGACTAGATGGACCTTTGTTGGCAAAGTAATGTCTCTGCTTTTGAATATGCTGTCTAGGTTGGTCATAACTTTCCTTCCAAGGAGTAAGCGTCTTTTATTTTATTTTATTTTAATTTTATTTTATTTTTAAACTTTACATAATTGTATTAGTTTTGCCAAATATCAAAATGAATCCGCCACAGGTATACATGTGTTCCCCATCCTGAACCCTCCTCCCTCCTCCCTCCCCATTCCATCCCTCTGGGTCATCCCAGTGCACCAGCCCCAAGCATCCAGTATCGTGCATCGAACCTGGACTGGCAACTCATTTCATACATGATATTTTACAAGTTTCAATGCCATTCTCCCAAATCTTTCCACCCTCTCCCTCTCTCACAGAGTCCATAAGACTGTTCTATACATCAGTGTCTCTTTTGCTGTCTCGTACACAGGGTTATTGTTACCATCTTTCTAAATTCCATATATATGCGTTAGTATACTGTATTGGTGTTTTTCTTTCTGGCTTACTTCACTCTGTATAATAGGCTCCAGTTTCATCCACCTCATTAGAACTGATTCAAATGTATTCTTTTTAATGGCTGAGTAATACTCCATTGTGTATATGTAGCACTGCTTTCTTATCCATTCATCTGCTGATGGACATCTAGGTTGCTTCCATGTCCTGGCTATTATAAACAGTGCTGCGATGAACATTGGGGTACACGTGTCTCTTTCCCTTCTGGTTTCCTCAGTGTGTATGCCCAGCAGTGGGATTGTGTGTTTTAATTTCATGGCTGCAATCACCATCTGCAGTGATTTTGGAACCCCCCAAAATAAAGTCTGACACTGTTTCCACTGTTTCCCCATCTATTATTCCCCATGAAGCGATGGAAAGACAGACATATAGACCAAGTAAATAGAATAGAGAGACCCCAAAAGCAAATCCTTGCATATATGGTCAAGTGATTATTGCCAAGACAAATCATTGGGGAAAGGACAGCATTTTCAATAAAAGCTGCTATGAAAACTGGATGTCCACATGCAAAAGTTGGACTCTTATCTAACACTGCTGGTGGTTTAGTTGCTAAGTCTTGTCCAACTCTTGCAACCCCATGGATTGTAGCCTGCCAGACCCCTCTGTCTATGGGATTCTCCAGGCAAGAATACTGGAGTGGGTTGCCATTTCCTTCTTCAGGGGATCTTCCTGACCCAGTAATCAAACCCAGGTCTCCTGCCTTGCAGGCAGATTCTTTACTGACTGAGCTATGAGGGAAGCCCTATCTAACACTAAATTACCAATTAATTGCCAATTAATGAGACAAATGCACAATTATTGAAAGCGTTCACATCAATACAGATATTAAAAGGAAAGTAAGGGAATGTAACTTTATTCCTAAAAAGTCAATACCTTAGATTAAAGACACATTCTGTGAAAACTCACTTAAGAAGAAATAGATAACATGAATATCACTGTATCTATTAAAGACATTGAATTTGTGGTTAAAACCCTTCCCATAAGGAAATTCTAGACCCAGATTTAGAGAAGAAATAATATAAATTCTACCGAACCCTTCCAGAATATTGAAGAAGGTAGAACCCTTCTAAACTTACTTTATGAGAACAGCATTACCAAAGTAGGTACAAGAAAGCTACGGACCAATACCCTTCATGAACCTAGATGCAAAGATTCTAAACCAAATTTCACTAGTTTGAAAAGGAGACAATACATTATGACCAGCTAGATTTTATCTCAGAAATGTAAGACATGGCTAATATTTTTTAAAATTTCTTTATTTTTAATTGGAAGATACTTGCTTTACAGTAGCAACCCACTCCAGTACTCTTGCTTGGAAAATTCCATGGACGGAGGAGCCTGGTAGGATCCGTGGGATCGCAAAGAGTCGGACAAGACTGAGCGATTTTGTACTTGCTTTACCATATTGTGCTGGTTTCTGCCATGTATCAACGAGACTTTTCTAATATTTGAAAACCAGTCAATGTGATTCAACAGCCATGAAATTCATCTCATAACCCAATAATGTATTACCAAATGCAGTTTGAAAAACATTATGTGGGAAAAGATAAAGAACATTGCTTTGCATGTTACTTTACTTGTTTGCTGTTCACCGTTCATCCTCTTCCTATTTGAAGGGGGATCTCCCAAGATGTGAGATATTGGTGGAACACCGTACCCTGTCTCAACTAGAGAAGTTGAAGAATAGAGATCTTGTCCTCCTCTCCCTGCATTCCTAGGATGAAGAATCTGGAGCAACTGATCAAGAGACAGAGGTGATTTGTGTCTAATCACTATAGTTTTGACAATGCTTAGCCTCACTATCTCAGCGGTACTGTTGCTGCTTCTTGGTAGCCTCTGGAACCCTTTTGATTCCTATCATCTTCCAACCCTGGCCCTCTAACCTCCCTTTGACTTGGGGAGCTCCCCCTCCTTCCCCAACATCCTTTCAATGTATATTTCGTGGTGTGTTTGATTAGTTTAACTATAATTGATTTCTTCTACTTACAATCAAGAACCCTGGTAAAACAGAGAAGAAAGGGGAGAGTTATGTAGAAAGAAATTCTAGAAAGACCACCAAACTTCAATCAAGCAGGAACTAGCTATTTTGTTTAATAAAATTCAAAACCACTGACATGAAACCCTAGGATAGCTTTACTTAGGGTTAAGGAAAAGAAAAATATGTTCAGCAATTTTTATACAGTAAATAGAACCTGCTAGTTTGCTCCAGATGCCCGGACTATGATCTCATCTTCAAAGACATTTCCCACAGGTCTAGCTTGGGTAGCTGGGCATTGAGGTTTGTTTTCGCTTTCTCTTGTCAATACACAAGGTTGGGTTTATAGAGTGAAGAGATTGGTAGTGGCTGTTTGCCATTGTTCAGTAGGGGAAAGATGGCAGAGAGACTCTGGATTTGGACCCTCCCCAAAGCAATCAAGACCACATTCTCTGTCTAAACATTTCAAGGCCTTCACGACCTGTCCCAGCCTGCTGTTTTTCCATTACTACTTGTCACTTCCTTTCTATATAACCACATTTTCTAATTCAGTCTCATCCACTGGTTTTCAAACTGATCCAATAAAAGGCTCTAAGGTCTGATGGAAATAAAACTCAAGCCAGGCAAGCTTAAAAAACACTGCTCTGGGCCACAATGACCTCTTCTTTCTCTGACTTTGTCTTATTTTGTCATGGATCACATTCCACTTTATATTGAACATTTCACAGGTTATATCTTTTTCTTAAACTGAGGTTGTTTTATAACACTGTATATGTTTCATCTGTACAATGTTATAGTTCTACTTCTGTATACGCTACATTGTGCTTACTTTCTATCCAGCACCATATAGTTGACCTTCTTTACCCATTTTGCCCTCCCCCATCCCCTTTCCCACTGGTTACCATTATGCTGGTCTCTGTATCTATGTGTTTGCTTTTGTTTAGTCTGGTTTGCTCATTTATGATTTTTTAAAATATAGTCCACATATGAGTAAAATCATATTGTATTTGTCTTTCTCTGTTTGACTTACTTCACTTAGCATAATACCTTTAAGGACCATACATGTTGTCCCAAATGGCAAGATTTCATCGTTTTATGGCGTAATATTGGTGTAATTATAGAGTAATATTACATTATATATAATCTTTCTTTATCCATTCATCTGTCAGTGGGCACTTAGGTTGCTTCCTTATTTGGCTGTTGTAAATAATGCTACAATGAACATAGGGATGCATGTATCTTTTTGAATTATTATTTTCTTCAGATAAATAACCAGAAGTGGAATTGCTGAATTGTATAGTAGTTCTATTTTTAATTTTTTGAGGAGTCTCCCTACTGTTTTCCAACTTACATTCCCACCAACAGTGTGTTAGGGTTCTCTTAGGTTATATCTTGTCTTGGCTTCCCAGTGAAATTGGAAGGTTTTGGACCACAATGATGTACCATTTCACGCCAGTCAGAATGGCTATGATCCAAAAGTCTGCAAGCAATAAATGCTGGAGAGGGTGTGGAGAAAAGGGAACCCTCTTACACTGTTGGTGGGAATGCAAACTAGTACAGCCACTATGGAGAACAGTGTGGAGATTCCTTAAAAAACTGGAAATAGAACTGCCTTATGACCCAGCAATCCCACTGCTGGGCATACACACCGAGGAAACCAGAATAGAAAGAGACACGTGTACCCCAATGTTCATCGCAGCACTGTTTATAATAGCCAGGACATGGAAGCAACCTAGATGTCCATCAGCAGATGAATGGATAAGAAAGCTGTGGTACATATACACAATGGAATATTACTCAGCCATTAAAAAGAATACATTTGAATCAGTTCTAATAAGGTGGATGAAACTGGAGCCTATTATACAGAGTGAAGTAAGCCAGAAAGAAAAACACCAATACAGTATACTAATGCATATATATGGAATTTAAAAAGATGGTAATGATAACCTTGTATGCGAGACAGCAAACGAGACACAGGTGTATAGAACAGTCTTTTGGACTCTGTGGGAGAGGGCGAAGGTGAGATGATTTGGGAGAATGGCACTGAAACATGTAAATTAACATATGTGAAATGAATCACCAATCCAGGTTCGATGCATGATACAGGATGCTTGGGGCTGGTGCACTGGGATGACCCAGAGGGATGGTATAGGGAGGGAGGTGGGAGTGGGGTTCAGGATGGGGAACACGTGTACACCCATGGCAGATTCATGTTGATGTATGGCAAAACCAATACAATATTGTACAGTAATTAGCCTCCTATTAAAATAAATAAATTTATATTAAAAAAATAAAATAAAATAAAGAAATTGGAAGGTTTTGGAATGAGTGCTAAGCTCGTTCCTAGCACTTAATAAACACCAGTTGAATGAATTAATTAATGCATGAATGAAAATAGTAACATTTATTCATTTATTGATTACTATGAGCCAGATACCATGTTAAACAATTTGCATGCAGTGTCTCATTCAGTCTTCACAACAAACCTATGAAGTGGATTTTGTTAATATACTCATTTCATAAATGAGGAAAGTGAGCTTCAGAAGACAGAAATGACTCACTCAAGGTCACACACATTTACTCAGGTGGGCTGGCATTTAAACTACTACTAGTCTCAAAGTTTGCCCAGGTGGGCTTCCCAGGTGGCGCTAGTGGTAAAGAACTTGGCTGCCAATGCAAGAGACCTAAGAGACAAGGGTTTTATCTCTGGGTTGGGAAGATCCCCTGGAGGAGGAAATGGCAACCCACTCCAGTATTCCTGCTGGAGAATTCCATGTACAGAGGAGCCTGGCAGGCTACAGTCCATGGGATTGCAAAGAGTTGGACACAACTGAAGTGAAGCCAATGGCACCCCACTCCAGTACCCTTGCCTGGAAAATCCCATGGATGGAGGAGCCTGGTAGGCTGCAGTCCATGGGGTTGCTAAGAGTCAGACACGACTGAGAGCCTTCACTTTCACTTTTCATTTTCATGCATTGGAGGAGGAAATGGCAACCCACTCCAGTGTTCTTGCCTGGAGAATCCCAGGGACGGCAGGGCCTGGTGGGCTGCCATCTATGGGGTCGCACAGAGTCGGACACGATTGAAGTGACTTAGCAGCAGCAGAAGCAGAAGTGAAGCCAGCAAGCAGCCATGAAATTAAAAGACGCTTGCTCCTTGAAAGGAATGTTATGACCAACCTAGACAGCATATTCAAAAGCAGAGACATTACTTTGCCAACAAAGGTCCGTCTAGTCAAGGCTATGGTTTTTCCAGTAGTCATGTATGGATGTGAGAGTTGGACTATAAAGAAAGCCGAGCACTGAAGAACTGATGCTTTTGAACTGTGGTGTTGGAGAAGACTCTTGAGAGTCCCTTGGACTGCAAGGAGATCCAACCAGTCCATCCTAAAGGAGATCAGTCCTGGGTGTTCATTGGAGGGACTGATGTTGAAGCTGAAACTCCAATACTTTGGCCACCTGATGTGGAGAGCTGACTCATTTGAAAAGACCCTGATGCTGGGAAAGATTGAGGGCAGGAGGAGAAGGGTACGACAGAGGATGAGATGGTTTGATGGCATCACTGACAAAATGGACATGGGTTTGGATGGACTCTGGCAGTTGGTGATGGACAGGGAGGCCTGATGTGCTGTGGTTCATGGGGTCGCAGAGTCGGACATGACTGAGCGACTGAACTGAACTGAAGCGAAGCCAGCAAGCAAAGTCTCAAAGGTAGCATGATTCAGAGAGTGAGAATGTTAAGGACTTTAAAGATTTAGTTCTGAGATACCACATGTTCTCAGACAGAGTTGGCAGGTAAAGTATCAAAAAAGCAGGGAAAACTCATTAAATTAAGTTTTATTGAAGGCAGAAGGAATGGAAACCAGCACCAAATTAGGGCCATTTAGTCACTCTCTCCTGACACCCTCCCTCCCTCTAAGCCCTTTGCCAGATATACAGGCTTTCTATTAAGTGAGAGCAGCAACCCACATTCATTCACAAGGACTGAATGAAGCAACTAATTGTAAAGAAATTTCCTGTGGTTCCCAGATACTAAAACATGTACATGTGAACCAGCTATATATGTGGAAGCTAGATCAGTGCCTGGCACATACACAGTAGGGAATTAACAAGTGAATCATTCATGTTAATTGTTGGTGTCAATAAAGAGAACATGTATTAGGTGCCTAATGTGCACAATACTCTGGGTAATTTCGTAGTTTCTGACTCACATAATTCTTACAACCATTCCTTGAATTACATGACTTTACTGCAGTTTAACAAATGAAGAAACTAAAACTCAGAGTGGTTACAATTTCCTCAAAGCTACACTGATCTGATACCAAAACCCATGCTCTTTATAATATCCAATACCGATAAATAACATGTATGTTGATACAAATAAATGGACCAAAAAGGAACATGGCAACCAGTTCTTACTAATACCCTAGAAACACCTATGGTTTGAACTCAACTGAAGGATGAAATTCATTCAAAGTTGTTGGTGGCCCCCTCCAGCAGCTCAATCAAACTTTATGGAGGATAGCAGCTTAGAGAACAGATATTCTATCCCTCTAGGAGCCAAAGTCCACTTGAGGCTGACTTAAGGCCATTTCATAGCAGACCACAGGACTTAGTCTGACCCCTTTCATCAAGAACCGTCTGGCTTAATCATTAAAAACCACTATGAAGTATCATCTGACACTGGTCAGAATGGCCAGCATGAAAAAGTCTAGAAATAACAAATGCTGGAGACTGTTGGTGGGAATGTAAATTGGTACAGTCACTATGAAGAAGGCAATGGCACCCCACTCCAGTACTCTTGCCTGGAGAATCCCATGGATGGAGGAGCTTGGTCGGCTGCAGTCCATGGGATCACTAAGAGTCGGACACGACTGAGCGACTTCACTTTCACTTTTCACTTTCATGCATTGGAGGAGGAAATGGCAACCCACTCCAGTGTTCTTGCCTGGAGAATCCCAGGGACGGGGGAGCCTGGTGGGCTGCCATCTATGGGGTCGCACAGAGTTGCACATGACTGACGTGACTTAGCAGCAGCAGCAGCAGCACTATGGAGAACAATATGGAGTTTCCTTTAAAAAAAAAAAAGTAAAAGTACAGTTACCATATTGTGATCCTGCCATCCCACTCCTGGGGATATACCCTGAGAAAACCATAATTTAAAAAGGTACATGCACCCCAATATTCATTGTGGCACTATGTACAATAGCCAAGACATGGAAACAACCTAAATGTTCATCAACAGATGAATGGATAAAGAAGATGGAATTACTCAGCCATAAAAAAAGAATGAAATAATGCCATTTTCAGCAACATAGATAGACTTAGAGGTTATTATATTAAGTGAAGTAAGTCAGAAAGAGAAAGACAAATATCATGTGAATCTTATACGTGGAATCTTAAAAAAAAAATGATACCAATAAACTTATTTACAAAACAGAAATAGACCCATACACACAGAAAACAAACTTATGGTTTACCAAATGGGAAAGGAAGGGTGCTGCTGCTGCTGCTGCTAAGTCGCTTCAGTCGTGTCCGACTCTGTGTGACCCCATAGACGGCAGCCCACCAGGCCCTGCTGTCCCTGGGATTCTCCAGGCAAGAACACTGGAGTGGGTTGCCATTTCCTCCTCCAATGCATGAAAGTGGAAAGTGAAAGTGAAGGCTCTCAGTCGTGTCTGACTCTTAGCGACCCCATGGACTGCAGCCTACCAGGCTCCTCCATCCACGGGATTTTCCAGGCAAGAGTACTGGAGTGGGGTGCCATTGCCTTCTCCCAGGCAATAAATTAGGACCTAGGAATTAACATATACACACTACTATATATAAAGTAGATAACTAACAGGGACCTACCATATAACACAGGGAACTATACTCAATATTTTGTAATAACCTGTAAAGGAAAATAATCTGAAAAAGCATATATGTGTGTGCATGTCTATAAATGAATCACTGTGGTGTACACCTGAAATTAACACAATGTTGTAAATCAACTGTACTTCAATAAAAATAAAACAAAAAGAACTCCTTTTGCTTGGTAAAAGCCAGTGAGTAGCACAGCAAGCCAGTGAAACAAGGAATCTTTGGGGGGAAAGAGATAAGCAAGGTTACTCATTCATAATATAGTACTCTGCCAGAGGCTGCTTGTTAACTCCCCACAATATCTATCCTCATGGTTTTTCAATAGTAATAGGAGCTTTAACTGCATATGATAGGCAAGGTAAAGATCGTGTTTTCCAACATCCCAGGCAGCTAGATGTGGCCGAGTGACTGGTTTCTTAGTCAATTGGACTCAAGTAGGATGGATATTTGCAATTTCTGAGTTGTGCCCTTAAAAGAAAGAAGCATATATCCCACTCTTCTCCATAGGTGAGGGAGATTAAGAGATATAAACTTCCAGTTGCAAAATGAGTCACAGGTATGAAATGTACAGTGTGGGGAATATAGTCAATAACTATGTAATACCTTTGTATGGTCACATATTGTTACTTGACTTATCTTGATGATGATTTGAAATGTGTATATACCAAATCACTGTGTTGCATACAGGGACTAGCATAGTGTTGTAGGTAAATTACAGTTCAAAAAACAAGAGAAAAACAAACTCACAGAGAAAGAGATGAGATTTGTAGTTACCAGAGGTAGGGCGGGGGTAGGGGATGGGGGAATAGGATGAAGGTAATCAAAAGGTACAAACTTCCAGTTATAAGATAAATAAGTACTAAGGATATAATGTACAACAAGATAAAGATAATTAACACTGCCGTGTGTTATCTATGAAAGTGGTTAAAAGAGTAAATCCTAAGAGTTCCCATCACAAGGAAAAAGTGTACTTTTTCTATTTCTTTAATGTTGTGTCTATCTGAGATGATAGATGCTCACTAATCTGAAAATGTGATGTATGTAAGTCAGATCATTATGCTGTACACCTTAAACTTACACTGTGCTGTGCAATCATGTCTCAATAACATGGGAAGAATAAAAGAATGGAGTATGCCTTTCACTGGCCATGTGCTCCGTTCCTATGAGCTGAAATGTTAACAAGGTGGGGAGCAACAAAATAGAAGAAGCCTATGCTTTTAACATCTCCAAACCTCTATGTTAGCCCTGGACCACCTCCTTGGACTATTAACTGAGTGAAAAAAAACACTTCTGACTCACTGAAAATACATTATTTTGGAGTCCCTTATTAGAGCAGTTGAGCCTGTAGCTAACTAATAAGAGTACTAGTGTGAAGGTTCTTCTGGAAGATTGGCTACTTTGGGTGTTTTGCTCCAAACAATTCAAGATAGAAGGACCTTTATGTCATCTAATCCAAGGTTCCGCTATTTCAGTTGAGATGCAGAGAGGAGGAAAGAACCTGTCAAAGTTCCACATTTAACTTGTCCTCATTTTCAGATAGGCCAGTTTCTAAAAGGAGGTCTGTGGCAGCCCCTTGATGGCTGGCATGCTGGTGGATTGTGGTGGTTGATGTTTTCAAAAAGCAACACATTATAAAGTAATTGGTTGAACTGTAAAATAGTGACACTCAATTTTTAAAATAGGAATGATTTATATCATCACACTTTTACCTGGGAATCAACATAAATACACAACCAGATATCCAGCACTGACTTTGTAAAAGTGATAATTAGAGAACTTAGCTAAAGTAAACGTTGAGTCAGCCAGGTTGACAGTTGGACAACAAGCATTCAGTGAAATGAAAGTATTAGTCACTCAGTCATGTCTGACTGTTTGTGACCCAATGGATTGCAGCCCACCAGGCTCCTCTGTCCATGGAATTCTCCAGGCAAGAATTCTCGCTCTGGGCTGAGAAGATCTCCTGGAGGAGGGCATGGCCACCCAAATCCCATGGACAGAGGAGGAGCCTGGCAGGCTATAGTCCAGAGGGTCCCAAAGAGTGGGACACGACTGAAGTGACTTGGCATGAGTACTATTAGAACCAGCTTTAGAATGATTGTTTGAGACAGGATATAGTAAAGACACAGATCATGGCCTTTGGAGATGGGTAGACTTTGGTTTATTGACTATGCCAAAGCCTTTGACTGTGTGGATCACGACAAACTGGAAAATTCTGAAAGAGATGGGAATAACAGACCACCTGATCTGCCTCTTGAGAAACCTATATGCAGGTCAGGAAGCAACAGTTAGAACTGGACACGGAACAAAAGACTGGTTCCAAATAGGAAAAGGAGTTCGTCAAGGCTGTATATTGTCACCCTGTTTATTTAACTTATATGCAGAGTACATCATGAGAAATGCTGGGCTGGAAGAAGCACAAGCTGGAATCAAGATTGCCGAGAGAAATATCAATAACCTCAGATATGCAGATGACACCAGCCTTATGGCAGAAAGTGAAGAGGAACTAAAAAGCCTCTTGATGAAAGTGAAAGAGGAGAGTGAAAAAGTTGGCTTAAAGCTCAACATTCAGAAAACTAAGATCATGGCATCTGGTCCCATCACTTCATGGGAAATAGATGGGGAAACAGTGGAAACAGTATCAGACTTTATTTTTTTGGGCTCCAAAATCACTGCAGATGGTGATTGCAGCCATGAAATTAAAAGATGCTTACTCCTTGGAAGGAAAGTTATGACCAACCTAGATAGCATATTCAAAAGCAGAGACATTACTTTGCCAACAAAGGTCCATCTAGTCAAGGCTATGGTTTTTCCAGTGGTCATGTATGAATGTGAGAGTTGGACTGTGAAGAAAGCTGAGCACCGAAGAACTGATGCTTTTGAACTGTGGTGTTGGAGAAGACTCTTGAGAGTCCCTTGGACTGCAAGGAGATCCAACCAGTCCATCCTAAAGGAGATCAGTCCTGGGTGTTCATTGGAAGGAATGATACTAAAGCTGAAACTCCAGTACTTTGGCCACCTCATGCGAAGAGTTGACTCATTGGAAAAGGCTCTGATGCTGGGAGGGATTGGGGGCAAGAGGAGAAGGGGATGACAGAGGATGAGATGGCTGGATGGCATCACTGACTCGATGCACATGAGTTTGGGTGAACTCCAGGAGTTGGTGATGGACAGGGAGGCTTGGCGTGCTGCGATTCATGGGGTCACAAAGAGTCGGACATGACTGAGCGACTGAACTGAACTGAACTGATATATAAAATAACTTGCATCTGCTAATCCCAAACTCCCAATCCATCCCTCCCACACCCGCCCCTCCCCCTTGGCAACCATAAATCTGTAGGTCTGTGAATCTGTTTCTGTTTTCTAAATAAGTTCATTTGTGTCATATTTTAGATGCCATATATAAGTGATTTCATACAGTATTTCTCTTTCTGACTTACTTATTAGCATGATAATCTCTAGGTCCATCCATGTTGCTGCAAATGGCATTATTTCATTCTTTTTTATGGCCAAGTAGCATTCCACGGTCTATATGTACCACCTTTTCTTTATCCATTCATGTGCCGAGGGACATTTAGGTTGCTTCCATGTCTTAAGTCTCAATCTTCTCATCTGTGAGATGCAGATAATATCCCTTGCCTCACTTGGTAATTGCAAGTATTATATATGCAATAGTAACACCCAAAGCTCTTAGCACAGAGGCTGGCATAGAGCATGCTCAGTTAACAAGTTCTGCCATTATCGTGGTATCTGTACATGAATACGACACTGAAACCTGTTTGAGCAGAAGGAGTAGGAACCCCTTCACAAAGCCTTCTCATAGTAAGGGCAACAGTTGTCTTTTATGGTACCACAGATTTACCCAGTAAATGTGAGGAAAATGCAGGTGCTTGCGTCCTACTGCCAGAGATTCTGATTCAGTGGTCTGAGGTGAAGTTTTTTTAACTAGATTACCTGTATATTATAAAAAGAATATAACTTAGAAACAGTCAGATGGAAGAAATCCACAGGGCAAGGTATGGCGAAAGGGCTTTCCCCAAATCTTCACACATTCACTAACCCAGAAGCCCCTGAGGTGAAGCGTTTTTTCACAGCTTTCCAGATATTCTCATAGATGTGTTCTAAGAACTGTACTTTAAGAGAGGCCTAGGGTCTAGAACGCCTCTATAGGACCTGGGAGAAGGCTGTCAAATGATTTCAACAGTTGAGCATGTCTTGGCTCAACGCTGTGAGACTGACACCCTTCTCATTGATGCTCTTGCTTGGGAATGGTGGGTGAAGGTGTCCAAGCTCTGGGCTCTCTTGGTTCTCTCTTAGGTCATTGATGGTTCAGAGTTGAAAAATGTACAATTTAATTTTCTTCAGCTGCTTTTACCTGCTGCTTCCTGCAGGCTCTCTCCCCGACTCCCCTCTCTCAGGAGACACAAGTGATTGCTGACCACATGAAAGGGAGGCTGTTAGAGCTATGGTTCATTAAGCTGTGGAGTGAGGAGCACTCCACTTAACAATCGTCTTGTTCTCATCGAAATTAGGACTGGAGAGTGGCTGATAATGGGATAAAGAATGCATCTTCTCTGGCTGGTGCATACAGCCCCTGCGGTTCAAAATCCCAGGCTCCCTGATGCCTGTCTGAGCTCTTCAACTAGGATACTTGCTTCTCTAATGTTGAAATCAGACCTAAGGACAACAGACACACTGTCCTTCCACTCTGTGCAAGACCCCAGAAGATATTTAGCCTGATTTTAAACATGCACACACACACACACACACACACACACACACACACACACACGTACCCTTTAATTGGCTAAGATAGAAAAAGGTTGAAGTTGCTACAAAACAATCTGTAAAGCTTTTTTTTTTTTTTTGTAAAGCTTTAATATTAACAATGTGTTCTTTTTTGCCAAACCACACATCTCATGGGATCTTAGTTCCCTGACTGGGGATGGAACCCTTGGCTGTCAAAGTGCTGTGTCCTAACCACTGAACCATCAGGGAATTCCCAACAAGATTTGCACTGACACCATCCCATCCCACCTTACCTCCATGATGAATACAAATAGACAGAAACAGCAAACATCTCATAGAGACCATAACTGAAAAATATAAACCTCTAATGTTGGGCAGGAGATTCTGGGGTAGGAGGACTTTGAGAGGTCACTTGTTCCTTGTAGAAGACCTTGGTTGGACGTCTCTCATGGCTCAGCGGTAGAGAATTTGCCTGCCAATGCAGGAGACATGGGTTTGATCCCTGATCTGGGAAGATCCCACATGCAGTGGGCCAACTAAGCCTGTGTGCCTCAGCTATTGAGCCTGTACTCTAGAGCCCAGGAGCTGCAACTACTAAAGCCTATGTGACCTAGAGCCTGTGCTCAGCAGGCTGACTGATCAGCCCCTGATTTATTGTTGTACCTAGAGAAAAGTCTGGGAGAAGGCAATGGCACCCCACTCCAGTACTCTTGCCTGGAAAATCCCATGGGCGGAGGAGCCTGGTAGGCTGCAGTCCATGGGGTCACTAAGAGTCGGACACGACTGAGCAACTTCACTTGCACTTTTCACTTTCATGCATTGGAGAAGGAAATGGCAACCCACTCCAGTGTTCTTGCCTGGAGAATCCCAGGGACGGTGGGGCCTGGTGGGCTGCCGTCTATGGGGTCACACAGAGTCAGACACGACTGAAGCGACTTAGCAGTAGCAGCAGCAGAGAAAAGCCTACACAGCAATGAAGACCCAGCACAGCCAAAAAGAAATAAATAATTTTTAAAAAAGTTTAGAAGACTTTGGTTTCCTTGATGAGCCTTTCTATACATTGTAAAATGGACCTACAGAATAAGAATGGCACCTTCACGGAGATTTACCAATCCCAAATCATCTCTCCAGGAGTTTGGTCTTCAGTATCAAGTCACTGCTTTAAGCCCCTTATAGAAACTGCATGGACACTCAAAGTTTTTCCTTTTTCCAGAATTTGGACTTAATTAGATGCATAGAGAACCATTGGCTTTTCTCCATTTTGTGGAAAGAGGCCTGTGGCTCATACTACTTTATAGGACATTTTGTTTAATACTGATATTATCTGAAAATCTGCCATTCCAAGACACCAGCTATGATGCATTATCTTTCCCCTGTGTCTCCTATCTGTTCCAGCTAGAGACCTTCATACGCTGCACTGAGCACTCCACATTTGCTTTTTGACTAACAGGCCACCTGATGGGAAGAGCCAACTCATTGGAAAAGCCCCTGATGCTGGGAAAGATTGAAGGCAGGAAGAGAAGGGGATGACAGAGGATGAGATAGTTGGATGGCATCACCGACTCAGTGGACATGCATCTGAGCAAGCTCCGGGAGATGGTGAAGGATAGGGAAGCCTGGCATGCTGCAGTCCATGGGGTCACAAAGAGTCAGACATGACTGAGTGACTGAACATCAGCGACAAAGCAGAACACCGGCCTATAAGTTACGAGACCTGCATTCCTGTTTCAGCTTTGCTACCAACATGCTGTGTAACTTCAAGCATGTTGATTCCCTGAGAGTCAATTTCCTACTCTGTGAAATGAGGAAGAAGGTGTCTAGGAGTCTCTCCAGCTCTGCCATTCTATGAGTTTTAACATAAAGGTTTAATCAAAGATAAATTAGTCCTATCACATCAGCAACCCTTAAGCCAGTGGTTCCTAAATTCCACTGTGCATCAGAATCAGCCAGAGAAGGAACTCTACTTTTGGAAATGTATCCTACATCTGAAGATAATGGATGTACAGGGTAATTCCATATGTCTTTATTGTATTAGTTTGCAAAGGATTGGAAACAACCCAAGTGTTCTTCGAAAAGTGACTGGTGAAATAGTCTTGTCCATCCATACAAGGGAATAGTATACAGTTGTGAAAACTGGTAAGGAAGTCAGATGTGGAAAGATCTTTAAGTTATGTATGTATTTATTTTATTTTATTGTTGAAATATGGTTGATTTACAATACTGTGTTAGGTTCTGATGTAGAACAAAGTGATTTATATATATATACACACACACACACATATATACACATATATATGTGTGTGTGTATGTATGTGTGTATATATATATATATAAATCACTTTGTTCTATATCAGAAACTAATACACACACATAAGGAGAAGGCAATGGCACCCCACTCCAGTACCTCTTGCTTGGAAAATCCCATGGACGGAGGAGCCTGGTAGGCTGCAATCCATGGGGTTGCTAAGAGTCGGACACAACTGAGCGACTTCGCTTCCACTTTTCACTTTCATGCATTGGAGAAGGAAATGGCAGCCCACTCCAGTGTTCTTGCCTGGAGAATCCCAGGGATGGGGGAGCCTGGTGGGCTGCCGTCTATGGGGTCACACAGAGTCGGACACGACTGAAGTGACTTAGCATACACACACACACACACACACACACACATATATATATATATATATATATATATGTATGTATTCAAATAATGAGGCTTCCCTGGTGGCTCAGTGGTGAAGAATCTGCCTGCCAAGCAGAAGATGTGGGTTCAGTCCCTGAGTTGGGAAGATCTCCTGGAGAAGGAAATAGCAACCCACTCCAGTATTCTTGCCTGGGAAATCCAATGGACAGAGGAGCCTGGAGGGCTACAGTCCATAGGGTCACAAAAGAGTTGGACACAACTTAGTGACTAAACAACAACAACAATATGAATATATATATATATTCTTTTTCAGATTCTTTTCCATTATAAGTTATCATAAGATATTGAATATAGTTCCCTGTGCTATACAGTAGGACCTTGTTGTTTATCTATATGTATTTTTAAAGATGAAGAACACTATGTGAAGAGTGCTAACTTTTGTTGAGGGCAAGTGAAAGACACATATTTGTTTTGCTTGATATCTGATAAAGAACCTCGGAAAGGATTCTTAAGACATGAATATCAGTGGTAACCTAGGTTTGTATGGCAGGTAGGGGTGGGGAAATGTCAGAACAGGGCAGCTGCTGACAGGGATGGGAGAGACACTTTCGCTCCATACACTTTTTATATTTTTAAAGTTTTGTGCCATGTAAATGTGTTGTCTGTTCAAAAATTACATAATGGAATAACAGTCCACTTGAAAACTCATTAAAAATGCTGAGCTTCATGAGACAGAACTCCAGGGGTTCAGAATCTGCATTTTTAGCTAGTTCCCCCCTGTAGATTTTGATGTAAGTGGTGAGGGAAATACACTTAAAAAAAAAAAAAAAAACACTGGCCTAAACACTGCAAAACAGGAAGGATGGCAAAGATGCCTGCCTGCAGTGTAACCAAGGGCCTTCCCCTTAACAATTTCTCTACCAAGCAGCCCCACCTCACAGTGAAACTCTAAGGCCTCCCAATCCATATCTTACCATTCTACTTTCCTATATCTTTCGGTGATGTGTGTGAGCAAGCTTTCTTTGAGAAGTCCTGGTATTTCTTGACAGTGGAGAACATTAAGTCTCCAGCACCTTTGTTTATGGGGCTTTTCTCTTTCAGGCTGGCAGGACCTGCTCAGCTGGAGGAATCAGGGTGGTTGGGAAGGAGAAAATCCCCTCCAAAAGATGAGAGCAAAGAATGATTTCACTTGCCCTGACCTTCTGCTGCCAGCTGGCCTGCACAGCCGTGCCCTTGGCAGAACCAGCCCCAGGAGTGGCAGCAGTAGATCAACCCCTGCCTCCTATTGAGGATGCCTGCTTGTAGATTTCGAGTCAGGGTGTGGACGTTACACGGGCTTTGCCTGGAACTGATTTACACTGATCCTTTGTCTGAGCCAAAGTGATGTGCTTTTTAAAAATAATATATTTTTTAAGATGCTTATTGATTTGGCTGCTCCAGGTTTTAGTTGCAGCATTTGGGATCTTTGATCTTCATTTTGGCATGCAGGATCTTTAGTTGCAGCATGTTGGTTCTAGGTTCCTGATCAGGGATTGAACCTAGGTCCCCTGCATTAGGAGTGTGGAGTCTTAGCCACTGGACCACAAGGGAGTGCCCTAAAAATTTTACATATATATATATATATATATATATATATATATATATAAGAATCTGCCTGCAGTGCGGGATACCTGGGTTCGATCCCTGAGTTGGGAAGATCCCCTAGAGAAAGGAATGGCTACCCACTCCAGTATTCTGGCCTGGAGAATCCCAGATAGTTTATAAAAAGGCTTCCCTGGTGGCTCAGTCAGTAAAGAGTCTGGCTGCAATGCGGGAGCTGCTGCTGCTGCTAAGTTGCTTCAGTCATATCTGACTCTGTGCGACCCCATAGACGGCAGCCCACCAGGCTCCTCTGACCCTGGGATTCTCCAGGCAAGAATACTGGAGTGTGTTGCCATTTCCTTCTCCAATGCATGAAAGTGAAAAGTGAAAGTGAAGTTGCTCAGTCGTGCCTGACTCTTAGCGACCCCATGGACTGGAGCCTACCAGGCTCCTCCGTCCATGGGATTTTCCAGGCAACAGTACTGGAGTGGGGTGCCATTGCCTTCTCTGCAATGCAGGAGAGCAGTGTTCAATCCCTGGGTAAGGAAGATCCCCTGGAGGAGGGCATGGCAACTCATTCCAGTATACTTGCCTGGAAAATTCCATGGACAGAGGGGCCTAGTGGGCTACAGTTCATGGGGTTGCAAAGAGTCGGACATGACTGAGCAACTAACACACACATACGCACACATATTTTAGTCAATAAGTTGTGTTGGACTCTTTGCAGCCCCAGGGACTATAGCCCACCAGGCCCCTCTGTCCGTGGAATTTTCCAGGCAGGTATACTGGAGTGGGTAGCCATTTCCTCCTTCAGGGGATTTTCCTGACTCAGGGATCAAACCTGCATCTCCTGCAGTGGCAGGTGGATTCTTTACCACTGAGCTACCTGGAAAGCCCCAAAATAACATTAAGCAACATTTATTGCTCATGTGTGTTGAGCACTTACCATGGTATCTTATTTTTCAACCCTGCTAAGTGTTTTTATTTCTATTTCACAGATACGGAAGCCAAGGCTAGAGTAGGTGAAGTGACTAACCATAGGCCACACAGCTAACAGGCAGCACAGCTGAGATGCACTTTCAGGCAGCTTGATGCTAGAGTGTACTGCTAACCACTTGACTATATTGCCTCTCTTTGCTGGTGGTAGGATGGTCATCCCTACTCAAAGCCAAGGCCCAGTCACCCAAAAAGAAGTTTCTGCAAAGCTGTCCCAGGAGTTCAGAGAAGGTCCATAGGTCCTGCTTTGGACTCTCTGTCCCAATCCCTCTTGCTCTGGTCTACTGTGCCTAGTTTTCTCACTAACAAAGAGCACAGATTCTCTCCCTCTTGTCTGCCAAGTGGAATTGGCTCTTCAGTTGGGCTGTCTGATAGGATTTAATGTTCAGCTTCTCCCTTGATCACTGGCTTTTGGATCACCTTTGACTTCAAGCCGTGATGCCCCCAGGTGGGTCAAATGCCAAACTAAACCCTGGTTCCCAGCCCAGGACCCCAGCATGGATGTAGAATCCTGGCATCTTACTTGTCCTACCAGGAAGAGAAGAACAAACTTTACTTGGTCTCTCAGACTCTTATTTCTTAACTAGCTGCTTCCGCTGACCCCTCACCCTCAGCCACATGAAGCAAGTTCTCCCAAACCTTGTCAAGTTGACTTCCTCCAGCAAACCACAAAGAAGTCAAGCCATCAGCAATGACTTATTGGTGGCCCAGCACCGTATTTTAGAGCTATAACTTCATTTGATGACTACTAACAACTGGCATACAGCCCAGACACTATAGAGACAGGAAGAGGAAATATTTAATACAACAGCCATATAGTTCACTCACTTTTCGTTTTTTCAGGAGTGGGATGAATTAGCACCAAACCAATCATTTGTTCTTGCCTTGTTCTGTGGTGGGATACATTTGAAGACAGTTGGCTACAGTGGGGGAGAGGTGGAGTGTTTGGACATGTGATAGAGTATAACAAACTGGTCCAGCCTCAGAGTGCTCTTAAACCTTTAATCAGTGGTGTTAGCTAGTCCCAGGTAGGGTGATAATAATACTAGCTAATTTTTAGAGAATGCTTATTTGTTTCTGTCAGCCATGGTGAGAGCCAAATGATCCTTTGCTAATTTGTTCTTTTTAGCATGTCCTTGTCATCAATCAAGTCCTAGGGACTATGTGGAGTGAGACTACTTTATCTCCTTTTGCTGCTTTGACCACAGCCTTCCCCTTCTTAAAACCATCCAGCAGTTTTCTCGGAACACCAGAAAAACTAGATCCCACCCATGATCAGTTAACATGGTGTAGATAGCCTGGGGTTGGGAGCCTGAAAGCCTGAGTTTTGAATCCTAGCCTAGCCACCTACAACCTATTTAATTTGAGGCAAGATACTAAACCTCTCTGTTTCCCAGTGTCTTCCTTTGTAAAATGGGAATAATAATGCCACAGATGTTATTGGATTATTATGAGGAATAAATGAGTTATACTTGTATAGCACTTATAACAGTGTCTGACTATAGTTAAGTGCCATGTAAATTTATGTGTTAAATAAATAAATAGTAAGTATATCCATCCTTTAAACAGATATCTGTTAAGTATCCATGAGCCAGGTTTGCCAGGTGGTTTTAGTGGTAAAGAGCATGCCTGCCAATGCAGGAGACTTTAGAGATGCATGTTCAATCTCTGGGTCAGGAAGATCCCTTGGAGGAGAGCATGACAACCCACTCCAGTACTCTTGCCAGGAGTTGAATCCCATGGACAGAGGAGCCTGGTGGGCTATGGTCCATAGGGTCACAAAAAGTCAGACAAGACTGAAGCAACTTAGCATATCCATGAGCAAGTCAGGGACTGATAAATTTTGCTGTAGAGGCCACATACTAAATATTTCTTTAGGCCTTCAGGCCACATAGTCTCTTGCAACTACTCAACTCTGCCATTTTAGTGTGAAAGAAATCATAGACAATATTTAAATGGTGTGGCTGTGTGCCAATCTCAATTTATTAAAAGAAAACAGACTTTGGGCTAAATTTGGCCCACAGGCCATAGTTTGGTGACCCTAGGCTAGGTGATGGGAATACAATGATACGCAAAACAGACCCACTTGCTCATTCTGTCTAGTGTGGAAGACAGATATGAAATAAATAATTACATACCTTATCTATTGTGATAAGAATGGGGAACGAGTAGGGTTGGGAGGGGGTCTAACGTACTCTGGAGGCTCAGACAAAGCTTCTGAGAAAGTGGCTTCCAACTGAGATCAAGGTCAGACTTAAAGAGGTGGTATCTGGAGGGACATGTGTGAGATGCCCTCCATTGATGTCAGCCTCAAAGACTCAGGATATTCTAAACATCCCTGTGATTTCCCTTCATTTAGTCTATGGAGAATACTTGAAATTTTTATCCAGTTCTTTCTTGAAGCTGTTTGTAACGTCAGCATGTCTAATCTCTTGTGAGAACAGCAGAACTGGTAAAAGCACAGACTGTTATCACCAGACTACCTGGCCCCACACCGTAGTTGTGTAACCTTGGGCAGGTTTCTCAACCTCTTTGTGTTCAAGTTTCCTCCATCTGTCAGATGAGGATGGCAATGTCAGTAGTATCTACCTCATGGGGTGGTTATAAGAGTTAAATGAGCCAATGTAGGTAGCCTACTTGGAATAGTGTCTGGCTCACAGTAAGTGTGATGTGTGTTAGCTTTTACTATTGTTGGTGATTATATTTTTGATACTTTTTGTAGGGTTCACTAGGGTTTCCTTTTCTTCCTGCTAACATTGCCCTCCTCTCACTCTAAGATGTACCAGTCTCCTACATTCTCTTATGTAAGGATTTAGTTATAAGACAGTCAGCACTTGGACTTCCCTGGTGGCACAGTGGACAGGAGTCTGCCTGCCAGTGCAGGAGACACAGGTTCGATCCCTGGTTCAAGAAGCTTCCACATGCATTGGAGCAACTAAGCCCGTGTGCCACAACTACTGAGCCCGAGCTCCAGAGTCCATAAACTGCAACTATCAAGCCCATGCACTGCAACTACTAAAGCCCATGTGCCTAGAGCCTGAGCTCTG
The DNA here is from genome assembly GCF_029407905.1 of Bubalus kerabau. NCBI lineage: Eukaryota > Metazoa > Chordata > Mammalia > Artiodactyla > Bovidae > Bubalus > Bubalus kerabau. Next base: position 71,893,821 of record NC_073647.1, on the reverse strand, counting down.
CAACAAGAGAAGCCACTATAATGAGAAGCCAGTGGACCACAATAAAGAATAGCCCCCACTCACCTCAAATGGAGGAGGCCCAAGCAAAGCAACGAAGACTCGGTGCAGCCAAAATAAATAAATAAATAATTAAAAACAAAAACAAAACAAAAAAGGATGGGCATTTATGTTCCAGATTTGGTGCTAAACTGTTAATGGACAAATTTCACTTAATCCTGAAATTCAAAGTTTTAATGGCCCATTTAAAGTGAGGAAACCAATGCTCAGAGAAGTTAAGTGATGAGAGACAGATTATACAAATGGACAATGACCATACCATATATAAAAATAAAACTCTGACCCATAACCTGCAGCAAATGCCCAGGAAACCAAATTCTCATCTTCAGTAACCAGCCCAGTAAGGCAACCTGCCATAAGTCTGACCTGATCGTAGTCAAACTTCTATCTCCTGTATAATCCAGCCAGCCAAACACTGATCCCTGTAACAGTCAGCCCCCAATGGCCAGGACCAGATTAGTAATTGACAGCTCCTCTAATTTTTGTTCCAGCTTCCAACTTGGGACCAACCAAAGAAAGCCAAATATCACCTCTAACCAATCACATAGGATGCCCTGCTTCTAGTTAGCTTGTTCGCAGTGTTCCCATGCCAACAGCCTCCAATCAGGGCATATACTCAAAGCCTTTCCTTTTTCCACTCTAAAACTTTCTCACTCCTTTGCTTGCCTTTGGGTGTCTGCCTCAGCCTGAGCAAGTGACTGGCTTTCTTTTAGCAAGTTCAGAATAGCCTTTGCTTGCTCTTACTTGTTTGGTTTTCATTTATTTCACACTGTCATCTTAAGGGTCACAAAGCTAATACGTGGCAGATCTAGGACTCAAACCCTGGTCTCCCAGTCCGCAGAGTCCCAGGTCCTTAACCTATACTCCATATACTCTTCCCACACTTTTAGGATGTTCTTGAATGATACGTTTTGATGGCATCCTCTTCATCTTTTCCCACTGAAAAGAGGCAATCTGTTTAGGATTCCCTTATGCAAGATAATTGGAGCCTCTCTGTACCTTCTCTAGCTCACAGCACAATTGGAAGAGCAACCTACATATAAAAATTATATAGGGCTGACAGCACCCAGCATAAGAACATGTGTTTGTTTTTTTCAGGGCTGGCACTATGAGTAGAAAGTGTAATTAAGATAAAGATCTATTATTTGCTGAGTTCTTCAGTTCAGTTCAGTTCAGTCGCTCAGTCGTGTCTGACTCTTTGTGATCCCATGAACCGCAGCACGCCAGGACTCCATGTCCATCACCAACTCCCGGAGTTAACCCAAACTCATGTCCATTGATCTTTATGATGTGCCAAGCACTGTGCAAAACACTTTATACACAGTAATTATCTCATTTAGTCCTCAGAATAACACTAGGAAGCCAATAATTCTGTAATGCCATGATGGGGATGATGAATCAGAAGCACAGAGAGCTTCCAGCAATACTGCTGTGACTTTAGGGGATGGAGAAAATTTCTTCACTCCTCAGAACAATTTTGGGTAGCTCCTACCTGAATTCCTGTTATTAAGAACTGTTGGTTTTGTCAAAATGCCAATCTCCTTGGAAGAGGTAATACATTCACCCTTCCCAACCCTTTACATTTCAGTTGGAAGGAACATATCTCAGTCCCATTTCTTTTTTTTTTTTTTTTAATTTTATTTTATTTTTAAACTTTACATAATTGTATTAGTTTTGCCAAATATCAAAATGAATCCACCACAGGTATACATGTGTTCCCCATCCTGAACCCTCCTCCCTCCTCCCTCCCCATTCCATCCCCCTGGGTCGTTCCAGTGCACCAGCCCCAAGCATCCAGTATCATGCATCGAACCTGGTCAGTCCCATTTCTGACAGCTGGATTTGACAGGCAGAAAAGCAGAGAGAGCATGGACATACTCAGTGAGGGTGCAGACTTTGGGACATTTATTATCATATAATGCGATCAAGGGCTGGAGAGCTGGCCCTAGCATCTGTTTCATTTCAGGTATTCTTCCTAAGAACACTGTCAGACCCTCCCATCCCTACTCTCCAAGCTTTCTGTAAGCTCTGAACCAGACCATTCCTTTCCCTTAGTATCTTTTTCTGCCTCTTGAAAATCAGGTTATCAAACTTTTCCCTTAAAGTTCCTTTATATCATCACTTCCTCCAAGCAGCCTTCTTTGATTAAGGTTAGATCTGTTTTCCTGAAAAACCAGACCAAGTGATTGCCAAAGTTTCTGCTTCAGCCTGACCATTTGGTGGTTATCATCCGAGGACCGCTGCCTATTCCAATCTGTGTATGAATGGACTTTCACAAAGCCCACATGCTGATTGGATAAACCTGTTTTCTTTTTTATTGAAGTTTATTTACAGTGTTGTGTTAGTTTCTGGTGTACAGCAAAGTGATTCAGTTATGTGCGTGCGTGGTGTTGCTTAAGCCATGTCTGATTCTTTGCAACCCTGTGGGCTGTAGCCTGCCAAGCTGCCCTGTCCATGGGATTCTCTGGGCAAGAATACTGGAGTGGGTTGCCAGATTCAGTTATAATATATATATATCCTTTTCCATTATGGTTTATTATAAGATACTTAATATACAGTAGGTCCTTGTTGTTTCTTTTATATATAGTAGTGTATATCTGCTAATCCCAAACTCCTAGTTTATCCCTCACCCTTTCCCCTTCAGTAATCATAAGTTTATTTTCTGTGTTTGTGAGTCTATTTCTGTTTTATAAATAAGTCCCTTTGTATAATATTTTAGATTCCACATGTAACTGATATCCTATGATATTTGTGTATACATCTGGTTTTATTATAATCTGGTTGTCCCATGTAGTCAGAGTGTAAATCAGCACCCTGTTTTCAACCTTAAGACCATTCCATCTCCATTCCTCTTTTTTAGGAAGTTTCCAAATTGGTGATTGGGACAGGTCATCTATGGAGCATTCAGAACAAGGAAAGGAAAGAGAAAGAGAAAAACTGACAAATCTGTCTTCTGTGTCCACTTTTAGCTAAGCTTTTGATCTATGGTCCAGAAATTATGTCTGCATTGGTGTTTTCATAATAGCGGCCTCCCCCACATTGCTGCCTAAACTAGCTGAGAGAAAGAGAGGGTGGGGAGGCCAGAAAGAGAGGAAAGGGAAGAGAAGAAATCTCGAAAGAACTTCTGCCTGTATGTCCCATCCCGCTCCATCCTTATCCCAAACTCCAGCCCCTAAGTGAGAACGTAACTAGACAGTCAAAGGTGCCTCTGGGTTGAAAGGGAGCAGGTGGCTTTCCCAGTTCAGCCTGAGATTTAGTGACATTCGTGTAGACCACACACCCTCTCTTACATGGGCAAAGAACACCATTTCCAACGAGGCTTTCTCACTTGACTTTATCCCCACCCCGTCAAATATACACACAGCCGTCCACAGTTCTCTGGCTCTGTGTTCCGTGTAGAGATGGCTAGGTATAGGAGGAGCATTTCAGTCTGCTTGCCCACACTCCTGCTCCTTTTTCCCTGCCAGTACTGGCTTCCCCTCAGCAGTGTGTGTGTATGTGTGTGTGTATCTGAGGTGGTCAGTGGAGGGAAGGCAGAAGAAGAGAAGAGGAAGAAGAAGGAAGTGTCCCTCACTGATTTACGACCAGCTCCAAGAGTAGTCTAAGGCAGGACTCTGCAACCTTTTTCTATAAATGGTCAGATAGTAAATATTTGGGGTTTTGTGAGCCACAGTCTCTGTTACAGTTGTCTAACTTTGCCATTATAGAGTGAGCACAGCCATAGACAGTCCATAGATGAACAAGCAAGCGTATGTTCCAATAAAACTTTATAAAAACAGGTGGTGAGCTGGATTTGGCCTTTGGGCTGTAGTTTGCACACTCCTGATCTAAATTAAAGGAAAGACTGGAAATCATGAATGGATAGCCATTGCCTAAGCCTCTTTTGAGTTGACTTTCTTTCACAGGCCATAGTTATCAACACCTCTGGTTACTATCCAGGCATGGAAGTGGAAGTTATGCTGGAGACAGGTGCTAGTGATTAAGCCTAGTGTGGCTTGACCTCAAGACATATTCTGGTAATGCTGTTTAATATATTTATGTATTTATTTATTAATTTGTCCTCACCATATAGCTTTCAGGATCTTAGTTCCCTAATCAGGGATTGAACCCAGGCCCTTGGCAGTGAAAGTGTGGAATCTTAACCACTGGACTGCCAGGAATTCCCTGGTAGTGCTGTATTAAAACAGGAATCCTGATAGGAACTTGCTTCCTTTCTATTTCTTCTACTTCCTAAAAGTATAATGTAGTTTTGTTTTGTTTTTTTTTTGAGTTGGGGAGTAGAAGAAAGGAGGAAGATAGGGAAGTTTCCAGTGATTTGAGGGTCTGATGAACTGGATTCCAGTTAACTGAGGTCTGTCTGCCTCCAAATTAGCAGCAGAACAAGCTTACTTTCCAATCAGGGCTTAGCACTACCGGGACTGGTGGACTTACTCATCAATGTTCAAGGTTCACAAGTGGCTTGATCATAACACTTGCAGACCTAGAGTATGCCTGGGTCTCCAGGCCCCTGGGAGAGCTCTGTGTCATGCTGGCAGGGCACTGTGCCCCAGAAGGTAGGAATCTGCTCAAGACCTGGGGTGGCAAATAGGTTTTGCTTTGTGTGCCAATCCCAGCTGCCGTCCTTTGAGAGGGATTTTGAGGCTACATCTGGGGACAATGGGAAAGGGAGTCTGCTTGATTAATGAGGGCGGCTGTGGGCATGGGAGGAGCAAGGGGAAGCATAAGGGCACCAGCTCTGCTCCACGTCTGGTGAACTGAAAAGATATCTGGAAGTGCAGACTATTTGCTGAGTCCTATCTGTTACTGCCTGGCTGGCTGGTGAGAAACATTCCTTCAAACATATGAGTGAATCAAGTGACTCATTGGGAAGATGGCCCGGTTAAGGCCTATTTTTGTGGCCATTATCACCCACCATGCTGATGTGTCCTGCAGTATAATTGAGAGCACAGGCCTGCTCAGGGTGTCTGTCCTATAAGCAGGGTTGCGTTCCCTTTACTATCATTGTTGTTGTTTAGTTGCTAAGTCATGTCTGGCTCTTTGCGACCCCATGGACAGGCTTCTCTGTCCATGAAATTCTCCAGGCAAGAATACTGGAGTGGGTAGCTATTCCCTTCTCCAGGGGATCTTCCCAACCCAGGGATCAAACCCACTTGTCCTGTGTTGCAGGCAGATTCTTTACCACTGAGCCACCAGGGAAGCCCTCCCTTTACTATGGATCATCTATATTCATTGTGGCCGCACTGAAGGGTGCAGACAGAGATGGAGAAGAGAGTCTTAGCCATTAAGGTTAAGACTATTGATATGCAAATTAGCATCTAAACCATAAAGCCGATTGAAATACTGCCTAAAAGAAACAGATAAAGGAAAATGCTATTGGAGCACAGAGGAAGGAAATGAGCTTCAACCCACAGGAGATGGGGTTTGGGCCTAAGGGACAGAGAGCATGGAAGTCCTTTTAGAGGATTAGCCTATGAACCAGGCATTGAAGGTGAAGTAGATTTTAAGGTGTTGACGAAATGTTGAAGAACTACTTTCTGTTTAAATTTTATTATATTTTTATTATTTTTAAGTTTCATTGGGGAATAGTTGCTTTACAATGTTGTGTTAGTTTCTACTGTACAGCAAAGTGAATCAGCTATATGTATACATATATCTCCTCTTTTTTAGATTTCCTTCCCATTTAGGTCACCACAGAGCAATGAGTGGACTTTCCTGTGCTGTACTGGAGGTTCTCAGTGGTTATCTATTTTATGTGCATGCTCAGTTGCTTCAGTCATTTCTGACTCTCTGTGATCACATGGATTGTAGCCCACCAGGCTCCACTGTCCATGGGGTTCTCCAGGCAAGAATACTGGAGTGGGTTGCCGTGCCCTTCTCCAGGGGATCTTCCTGACCCAGGGATTGAACCCAGGTCTCCTGCATCTCCTGCATTGCAGGCGAATTCTTTACCCGCTGAGTCACCTGGGAAGCCCTATCTATTTTATACATAGAATCAGCAGTGTGTGTATGCCAATCCCAATCTCTTAATTCATCCCATCCCCTCTCCCCTTCTTGGTATCCACAAGCTTATTTTCTATGTCTGTGTCTCTATTTCTGCTTTGCAGATAAGATCGTCTATACCATTTTTGTAGATTCCACATATATGCGTTAATATGTGATACTTGTTTTGCTCTTTCTGACTTTGCTCTTTCTGACAGACTCTAGGTCCATCCACATCTCTACAAATGACCCAATTTTATGGCTGAATAATATCTCATTGTGTATATGTGGCACATCTTCTTTATCCACTCCTCTGTTGATGGACATTTAGGTTGCTTCCATGTCCTGCCTATTGTAAATAGTGCTGCAATGAACATTGGGGAGCATATGTCTTTAGCCATTGCTTTCTTAAGCGTCTCCCTGCCTGTGATCCAGTGGTTCTCAGTCTTATTTGCACCCCAAACTTCCTGAGGAATGTGATGTGTCCCATCTATTCACCTGTTAAAATTTTTGAGCACCTCCAGCATGCCTGGTTGTGAGCCAGAGGCTGCGGTGATGTGGTCTAGTAGCTCACCTAAAGGGCTGTGCTTCTCAGTGGGAGAGTCTCCACTCTAGCCTCCCTCCCATTCTGCCAACCCACCTTTCCCATTGCAACCAGAGCCTGCTTGCCTGCTTTAGTTTCATTTTTTTTTAAAGCATTTTATGTATTTTTAAATAAAAAATACTTGCAAATAATCCAAAAGATGCAAGAGTATGAATTAAAAGGAAGTTTATTCCCCAAACCCTGTTTTGTCTAACCATTGTTAAGAGTTCCTTATATGTTCTGCAGGAAAGAGTGCAGATAAATACAAGCAAATATGCATATACTTTTATTAATTCAGTGGCAGCACATCGTACACATTGTTCAGCATCTTGCTTTTTCCACAGAACTATGCATCTTGAAGATGCTTCTATAAGCACACATAGTTAGTTAGTTAGTTCAGTTGCTCAGTCGTGTCCAACTCTTTGCAACCCCATGGACTGCAGCAGGCCAGGCCTCCCTGCTCATCACCAATTCCCGGAGTTTACTCAAACTCATGCCCATTGAGTCGGTGATGCCATCCAACTATAGGTGCATACTCTTCTTTTGTATGGATTGCTGTGAGTTATTGATATGTAACCTGTCTCCTACTGACAGATATTTAGGTTTTCTGTAGTCTTTTGCTAATGAATGAATTTTACACATGTGGGAGTATTTTTGTATGATAAATTCTTAAAAGTGGAATGGTTCCATCAGATGGTGTGGGCATCTGTAACTTTTATCCATATCACTAAATTGACCTCCATAGCGATTTTCCAATCTACACCCATCAGCACAGTGTGTTGTCACATTTTTTCATATCCCTCAATCTGATAGGTGAAAAATGTCTTCTCATTGAAATATTACATTGTATTTCTCTTAATATGAGTGACACTGAGCATATTTTCGTATGTTTAAGATCCATTTGTGTTTCCTTTTCTGTAAACTATTTGTTCCCATCCATTGCCCATTTTTCTATTGGCTTAATGATCTTTTCTTTTTAAATTAATTTATTTTTATTGAAGTATAGTTGATGTAATATATAAGTTATAGCTACAAAATTATATATGTACAACATTATATACAGTCTTTTCTTTGTTAATCTGCAGCAGCTCTTCATATAGTAAGGAAATTAACTCTTTGTGATGTAAATTGCAAATATTTTTCCACAGGTCAAAGATCCTTCATTTTAGTCATGATATGTCTAATTTCTCCAATTTCTCAGCCAGATCAGATCCCAGAGCAAGTAGCAAAGTGACTTTATTGAGGATCTTTTCCTGCTTTGATATTGTATACAGTGTAGGGTCATTTCTTCCCTCCTTGCCCTACCCCTTATATTCTGAATCCTATTGTTGCTATTCTTTGCTAAAATATTTCCTGGTTAGTGACTATCTGCCTTTTCAATTCAAGAAATCTTTCAGAATCTGATTAAAGGTACGTAGCCAATGCCCAGAAATATATGCACGTATAACATACCCACAACCTTGCATTTACCTTCAGAAAGTTCACAGTCCTTCTGAAAAGTAGTGTTTTTTCAAGTGTGGCCTAAGGACAACATATATCACAATCTCTTGGGAGGCTTGTTTAAAATGCAGATTCCTGAGTACCTCTAGGGGGTGAAGGAACCAGACTCTTTGCAAATGGATTGGGACATGGAACTTGCATGTAAACACATTCTGACAATTTTAATACACACTAAAGCATCCCATAACCTAAAGACATCCATGGATCCAGGTTAAGAACCACTGTTGGCCTTCTGCCCACATCTGTAAATTCAACCAAATGCAGATGGAAAATATTTGGGGGGAAAATCCAGAAGTTTCCAAAAAGAAAAGCTTGAATTTGCTGTGCACTGTTCTTGCCTGGAGGATCCTAGGGATGGGGGAGCCTGATGGGCTGCCATCTATGGGGTCGCACAGAGTTGGACACGACTGAGGTGACTTAGCAGCAGCAGCATGCAGCTATTTACATAGCATTTACATTGTATTGAGTGCTATAAATAATCTAGAAATGATTTGAAGTATACAGGAGGATATGCACAGTTATTGTTGTGGTTGACAACAACGTATATGCAAATACTACACAATTTTAAATGAGGGACTTGAGGATCTGAGAATTTTGCTATTCACAGGAGGGCTGGCACCAATTCCCCTCGGATAACAAGGGATGACTATATTTGAAATCTGATAGGAAAATTGGAAAAAGGAAAACCCTCAAGATTTAAGACTCAAATGAAGCTATAAGGGAGGAGTGACTGATGGGGAAAATGTTACTTTTGTGCAGAGGTCTCTTAAATTATACCACGTGGTCAGTCAATTATAACAGCATCCCACTGTGTGTGTGTATGTGAGTGTGTGTAGGCAGGGGGGCAGAGGATTACACTTGGAGCTCTTTATCTTTTTTGATATGTAGCTAACAAATGACCTTTTCAGTATTTCTCTCTCCTTTTCCCTCTCTCCTCCCCCCCCCCCCCGCCCCTCTTTCTCTCTCCTTTTATTAAAGCACAAAGCACATCCTCACTCCAAGTGGAGAAGGTGCTGGTGAAGGGGAAAGTGCCTCCTGTGCAAAGCAGGCTTGAGTAGAGGCCTGAGTGTTGCTGGAACAGGCCACGAATAAGGGTGATCTGAGTAGCACCGGGTTTTTTCACAGAAGAGTGTGCCAAGAGGAAACAGTCACTTGGTTGTCAAGACTCAGCTCTTGGCCCCTAGGGGCCAGAGGGCCACTCTCCTGGCACTTTCTCCCCATATAGCTGCCTCCCCATGGGGACCCAGTGGCCTCCTTTGTTGATCAATGTCTGCTTCTCATGAAATATACTGTATGTTCTAACTACTGTCTTAGAGCAGTGTCTTTTAATTCTGTGGGCCTCTATCTGGATGAGGGCTTCCCAGGTGGCACTAGTGGTAAAGAACATGCCTGCCAATGCAGGAGACATAAGAGACATGGGTTCAATTCCTGGGTCAGGAAGATCCCCTGGAGGAAGGCATGGCACCCCACTCCAGGATTCTTGCCCAGAGAATGCCCATGGACAGAGGAGTCTGGTGGGCTACAGTCCATGGGGTCAAAAAGGGTTGGACACGACTGAAGCGACTGAGCTTATCTGGATGAAATCACCAAACACAATTTGCATAGAGTGCCAGAGGTCCAGGAATTTCCTGAAGCCCACCCAATAGCTCCCAAAGCACTACTTCCCAAACTCTAGCCCTGAACTTCTGAGCATCTGGGTGACTCAGGAAGCTTGTTAGAAATCCCAAGGCCCATGCCTCACTCCAGACTGACCAACCCAGAAACTCTGGGGCCTCTGCCTGGACCAACTCTCCAGGTGGTTCTGATACTAAAGTGTGGGACCCACTGGGTCAGAGTTAGGAAAACTGCTGGAGGATTCCTTTCTATGCTGGGGGTGGGGGTGGGGAGTTCCTTTAGTTCCCAGTGAGCCCAGGGGGATGCAAGGCACTGGGGGCCATCACATGGGCTTCACACACGAGTCTCCAAGAAATAAGGCGAACACACTGCTTTTGTTTTCTTCCCAGATTAGACTGTACTGGCAACTATGCTGGGAGACCGGGTCTGCTTGAGAGATGAGAAAATAGAACAGTCCAGCCTAAGAGCTCTTCAATGATTCTCTTTATAGATACAGTCTATCTCTCCACCCTCTCTACTGTAAACATGGGCTTGGAAATGAAGGTGGACAGTCTGCTGCTGCTCAGCAGGGAGAGGAGGCTCAGGTGAACCGAAGCCTGGGTAATAACAGCATCTGACCGTGGCAGCTTGCCTGGCTTCTGGCAGCCTGAGAACAGCAGAGGGCAGGAGCAGGGAGGCACCATGATCTCCCCTGGCTCCGTTGCCCAGGCACAGCCCCCCAGCTCCCTCAGTGCAGCTCAGAGAGAGGCTGCTCTCTGGGGAGCTGTCTAACTTTCCAGGGCAGCCTCCCCATCCCCAACCCTGCCCCACTGCTACCTTCCAGCTAATAAGCAGTCTTTATGGAGCTGGGAAAGCAGCCCTCCTGGAGGGCTGCACGTGCTCCTCCTGGCAGATGACTGGAAGAACCACAGCAGGGGGGAGGGAGGCAGGGGTGCAATGATTGCTTAGAACACCCACGGAAGACAGAAGATTCCACCAAACAGCCATTGCTGGGTCTTGCTGCGAGAGAGGCACGTGCATGTTTGTTTCATGGAACAATGAAGTACTTCCCAGGGGTCCCCTTCGGCATGGGCTTTACTCTGCCATCCTGGAGCGCAACTCAGCTCTCAGTCCCAAGAATAACAATTAGGCTCCAGTGGACCCAATGAAGGATATATAAACAAGTGCTAAAGACTGATTCTGAAACTTGACCTCTGATTTGTGAAGTGTCAGTGACAGTTCTATCTGCAGCAGCTGTATGTTCCCAGCTTGATGTGATTTGGGGTGTGTGGGGGTGTGTGAGGGACTAACTCCTCCCAGCTCCAAACTCTTATTTAAAATGTTTCACAATGGACTCTTCCCTTGTGTCTAAAATCTTCACCATCAGAGGTGCTTCTTTGCATTAGGGGATGCATTCTCAACGGAAGTGATTATCACCCCCCCATGGACCATAGGCCACCAGCCTCCTCTGTCCATGGGATTTCCCAGGCAAGAATACAGGAGTGGGTTGCCATTTCTTTCTCCAAGGGATCTTCCTGACTCAGGGATTGAACTCGTGTCTCCTGCATTGTTAGGTGGTTTCTTTACCACTGAGCCACCTGGGAAGCCTGGGCTTATCAATGCCAGGGGCAGGGGGAATATTGTTTCTTAGGGGTGGATGTTACAGTGGTGTGTGACCCTCCAAAACACAACAGTGCAGAACCAGATATACACTTCATCTGTGTCTTTCAAATTTCATGGGGAGAAAGAGATTAGGAAAGACATGTCTTGAAAGGCTCCTTAATGGAGCAATAATGCAAAAAAAAAGAAAAAAAGGTTGAGAAACACTGGTCCAGGGGAAAGGTAAGAACTTCGAAGCCCAGGGCCAGATCTGGTTCTTGGCCTGCTTGTGTGCACCTTGACCTGCTGTTTCTCTGGCCATTGCTGTAGGAGGCCAGAAAAGAACATTTTCCCAGGCATATTGCCCTAGTTGAGTCATCTGGAGGGAAGCAGATTTAAAGTTGAAGATTTGTGACTAATAACCAACTGGAATTTCAAAGGCTGAAGCCTAAAGCCTAAATTAATTTCAAAAAGCAGCTTATCTTGCTCACACTCACCTCAGAATTCTCAGAATTTATAGCATCTCTTTCTATTTCAAATTAGATGAAGTGAAGTGAAAGTGTTAGTCACTCAGTCATGTCCAACTCTGTGACCCCATGGATGGTAGCCTGCCAGGCTCCACTATCCATGGGCTTCTCCAGGCAAGAATACTGGAGTGGGTTGCCATTTCCTTCTCCAGGGGATCTTCCTGACCCAGGATTGAACCTGGGTCTCTTACATTCCAGGCAGACTTTACTGTCTGAAGCCATGGAGACAAATCAGATTCCTGATTCACAGATACTGTCAGATAAGAAATGTTTGTTGTTTTAAGTCTCTAGATTTGGGAGTAATTTATTGCACACAAATGAATAGCTAATACAGTAGATCCTCAATAAAATACTTATTGACTTAGTGAATTCTTGGTGACTTCCACACCCTCAATGATCCTGCCTTTCATTTCACTCTAGCCACTCACTCTCTTGGCCACACGTGTGTCCTTGTCACCATCTAGAATATTTCACCTCTGAAATCACAAGACATTCCACCCTGTGACCACACCCTCCCATCCTTCCACCTCAGTTACTCTCAGTATACTAGTCCTTCAACCTCACAAGGACTCAGTCCACAGACACCATGTCACAGGTTGATTCCTAAGGAAGCAAACTCTTAGAGGGAGTTTAGTGTGCAAGGTATTTATGAAGTGTTCTTGGGATTAATACCTGTATAAAGGAAGAGAAAGAAGCAGAGACAGGCCCAGAGAAGGTCTTGGTCAATCCCATAGGGGAGTTCTGAAGTTATAATAATCCTTAAGTGTTGTTCTGAGTTCAGCCAAGATGGCCAGGCCTTTATGCTCATGTCTTAGTCAATCATCAAATGTAGGCCACTGGGGAAGTGGTGTGACTTCTTTGTGTAAGGAAGCTCTCTCTCTGTGGCTATGAAGCAATCCCTGAAGCCTCTGGCAGCACAGCTGAAGGCATTCCTAGCAACTGAGACAACAGTCGTTCACTGAAAGGTGGTCTGGGTGGGATATAACAGTTTGCAGCACACTTCAACCTATCAGCCTCTTTCCTGTCCTCATTTCCTTCCCTACTCAGCTTACATGTCATTGTTCAACACTCGAATTATACTCAAGTAAGGACTTTCAAATGCTTATTCTGTTATCTTTCTGTGTTACCTGCTCAGGTAAAGCCTCCAGTCTTAAGTGAATTCAAGTAACTTTCCCCATTCTTATACCTGAGCTGCTGAACATAGAGAAAATCAAGTAATTGTGCACCCTAGGGTTTCCATAAATCCATAGTCTCTAAACTCAACTGGTCCTCCATGCTGTCTGCCTACCAATATCGGCATTCTACCACTCACAACTCCAGCTATTTTAAAATTTCTCCATGCCTTCAAAGCCCACACCCTCCAAATAGATGGCCTAACATCCTCTTCAAGGAGAAAAATCATTACCAGAAGAGAATACCTGCAACTTCTTTCCAAAAAAACCTCAAGGTAGATGCGATCTATTGATTCTACCTCTGCAAAAACTTTCAAACTCATTCACTTCTTACAAAGGTTTAGTGCCACTTCCCTATTTCAAGTCACTCTTCTTTTACACATGAATGGCTGGAGCTGTCTTCTAACTGATCTTCTTGGCTCTATATTTTCCTTCACTCCCATTGGAGTAAAACATCAGGCTTACTTTCTCCTCTCTACCTTCACATGAAAGTTTCTCTGCACCGAGAATATTGTTCCTTTTACATCAACTCCTGTATCCTGGTCAATTCCTCCTTTCTGTTGATGACTCAGTTTAACTGATCCCTCAGTAAGAACTTATTTGACTCTTTAAACTTAAGATTGTGTGCAGCAGCTATATCTTTTCATAGTTCCCTGTACTTCCTGTTTCATAGTATTTACACACCTTGTATTAGTTATCTATTGCTGTGTAACAAATTACCCTAAAACTTAGAGGCCTGAAAACAGTAAACATTTATTGTTTCTCAGTGTCTGTGGGTCAAGAGTGGCTTAGGTGGGTGATTGTGACTTAGGCTCTCACATGAGGTTGTAAACAAAATGTTTACTGTGTCCTCCCGGAGCAAGTGATCCAGAAGGAAACTGCAATGCTTCTATGACCAAGTCTTGGAAGACACACATCATTCTTTCTGCTACATTCTATTTGTTAGAAGTGAAACACTAAATCCAACCCACACCCAAGAGGAGGGGAATTAAGTTCCACCTCTTGAAAAGAAGAGCATAAAAGAATTTGTGGACATATTTAAAAGCCACCATATACACCTTCATAATCATGTATTTGCTAGTTTGTCTTCACTAGACTGTAAGTTCCATTGGTGCAGGTGCCATGTCTGTCTACTTCACTCCTATGTCTCCAACATCTAGCACAGTGTCCAGAGCATAATGGACGTTCAGTAAGAGTTTGCTTAGTAAAGGAAAGAATTAATTAGCTTAGAGCTCTTATGAGAATGAGGGAGGGGATACTACACAACAATGCTTTATGAATCACTAACCTCTTAGGTCAAATTAGTATTTCAGATTAGCTTTGAAGAGACTGGGGTCCAATTGGTATAGAGTTAAGTGACAAGAATAAAAACCCTGATGGAAGCATTGCTAGATAGCTCTGCATCTAATACTGAAAAGTCTTTTTCGGAAGATACTGAACCTTGGAAATATTTCCTGAAGAACTAGGGGAGCATGTGGCTCTTTTCTGCCCATCTTCTGGTAAGGAGATAAATGGTAGAACCAAGATTTTTACTTTCATTCTGGACCTGACAAATTCTTCTGTAACTGATATATTCTGACTCATTAGATCACAATGAGATGGGATTGTCGGGACACTAACAGACTAAATGTAGTCTGTTAAACAGTCTCTAGATAGTACCAGCATACTTTCTAGTCCTGTCTGAAGTGGAGAATCACCAGGAACTCAGACAGTACAAACAGTGGCCGCTAGTGCTTGAAGTTGTTGATGGCAGTGATTTTCTCACCAAGATAGGTCCATGGTGTGGTTTTAGATATTACTCTTGACTTTTTTCTTCAAGGCTTGCTTTCCATCCCTCACAATTACTCTGCAAACTACCATAATTAACCCATTTTCTGCTTAAATCAGCTAGGGTCAGTTTCTGTTGCTTATAACTAAGAATCTGACTAATACAGAGAAGTCAAATGACTTGCCCAAAGTCACTCAGTAGGGAACAGTTAAATTTTGCCTCAAATGTGAGTATCTCTGACTCCAAGGCCTAAACTCCTAATTTTTCCTTCCTTCCTGGGCAACGCTTTCTCTCCAAACAGCATGTCTACACACAGTTCAAGTACTACCCTAACATCAGCATATCAAACAATAGTCTGACAAAAATTATGGAGTTTTTAGTCTACAAAATAGTCTAGGGTCTTGAGTTGAGGGTGGAAGATCACAGAGAGATGAAGGGGTATTAGTCCTTCTTTCAGGAGAGCAAATACACACTCATACTTAAAAGACTAAGTAGTCTAAAAATCAATGCCATTAAAGGGTTGGAAATTGCTGTGGGGAGCAGAGTTCTTAGAAGGAAGAAATGATATCCAACTTGGGAAGTCAGAAAAAGCACAAAAGGGTGGCATTAATCCAAAATGTGGGAAATTCAACAGGATGAACTACTTGTTTTCTTCAACAAATACATTATAAAGAATAAAGAAAAAAGAAAGAGGGGTACCTAGAGATACTATGAGATATCACCATACACCTGTTGGAATGGTTATTATCAATAAGACAAAAAAACCCAGTGTTGGCTAGGATGTGGAAAAAAGGGAACCCTAACACACTGTTGGTGGGGATGTAAACTTGTTCAACCACTATGGAAAACAGTATGGAGTTTCCTCAAAAAATTGCCATTGATCCAGCAATCCTACTTCTAGGTATATATCCAAAGAAAATGAAATCACTATCTCCATGTTCATTGCAGCATTATTCACAATAGTCAAGGCATCAAAATAACCACAGTGTTCATTGATGGATGACTGGATAAAGAAAATATGGTGTATTATATACAGTGGAATATCATTGGGTCACAAATAGAAGGAAATCCTGTCTTTTGTGACAACATGGATGGACCTTGAGGGCATTATGCTAAGTGAAATAAGTCAAACAGAAATAGATGAATACTATATGATCTCATTTATATGTGGAATCTAAAAAGCAAAATAAAACTCAAATTCAGGGAAACAGAAAGTAGGAAGGTGGATGCCAGGGGTCAAGGGGTAAAGGGGGATATACTAGTCAAAGGGTACAAACACCTAGTTAGAAAATAAATAAGTTCTGGAGATCTAATACACAACATAGTGACCATAGTTAACAATACCATACTATATACTTGAAAGATGCCAAGAGAATATGGATGTGTTAGCTAACTCCATTGTGGTAATCATTTTGCAACATATATGTGTGTGAAATCATCATGTTGTACACCTTAAATTTACACAATGTTTTTGGTTTTGTTTTTTTAGATTCCATATGTAAGTAATCATATGGTATTTGTCTTTCTGTGTCTGGCTTGTTTCACATAACATAGTGCCCTCAAGGTCCATCCATGGTGTCACAAATGGGAAGATTTCACTTTTTTTTATGACCGAATTCCATTATGTATGTGTGTGTGTGTGTGTGTGTGTGTGTATATATATATATATATATATATATAATGTGTGTATTATATGAGTGAGTGGGTGAGTGAAAGTCATTCAGTCATGTCCCACTCTTTGCGGCTATAACCCACCAGGATCCTTTGTCCATGGAATTTACCAGGCACGAATACTGGAGTGGGTTGCCATTTCCTTCTCCGGGGGATCTTCCTGACCCAGGGATTGAACCCAGGTCTCCTGCATTGTAGGCAGACTCTTTACCATCTGAGCAACAAGAAAGAAAAGAAAGTGAAGTTTCTCAGTCGTGTCTGACTCTTTGAGACTCCATGGACTGTAGCCTACCAGGTTTCTCCATCCGTGGGATTTACCAAGCAAGAGTACCGGAATGGGTTGCCATTTGAAGTCCTCTAATGAAAACGTAATATATGTATTGAACATCATCTGTCAGTGGACATTTGGATTGTTTTCATATATTGGCTATTGTAAATAATGCTGCAATTAACACAAGGGTGCATATATCTTTTCAAGATAGTAGTTTCATGTTCTTTGGATAAATCCCTAAAAGTGTAATTGCTGGATCATATGGTAGTTCTTTTTTAATGATTTAGAAACCTCTATACTATTTTCCATAAAAGCTGCACCAGTTTACAGTCTAATCAACTGCACATGAGAGTACCCTTTTCTCTATATCATCACCAATACTTGTTATTTCTTATGTTTTTGATAACAGCCGTCCTAGAAAAGGCAGAGGAACCAGAGATCAAATTGCCAACATCCGCTGGATCATAGAAAAAGCAAGAGAGTTCCAGAAAAACATCTATTTCTGCTTTATTGACTATGCCAAAACCTTTGACTATGTGGATCACAATAAACCGTGGAAAATTCTGAAGGAGATGGGAATACCAGACCACCTGACCTGCCTCTTGAGAAACCTGTATGCAGGTCAAGAAGCAACAGTTAGAACAGGACATGGAACAACAGATTGGTTCCAAATAGGAAAAGGAGTATGTCAAGGCTGTATATTGTCACCCCGCTTATTTAACTTGTATGTAGAGTACATCATGAGAAATGCTGGGCTGGAGGAAGCACAAGCTGGAATCAAGATTGCTGGGAGAAATATCAATAACCCCAGAGATGAGGAAACAGTGGAAACAGTGGCTGACTTTATTTTTTGGGGCTCTAAAATCACTGCAGATGGTGACTGCAGCCATGAAATTAAAAGACGCTTACTCCTTGGAAGGAAAGTTATGACCAACCTAGACAGCATATTCAAAAGCAGAGGCATTGCTTTGCCAACAAAGGTCCATCTAGTCAAAGCTACGGTTTTTCCAGTAGTCAAGTATGGATGTGAGAGTTGGACTATAAAGAAAGCTGAGCACTGAAGAATTGATGCTTTTGAACTGTGGTGTTGGAGAAGACTCTTGAGAGTCCCTTGGACTGCAAGGAGATCCAACCAGTCTATCCTAAAGGAGATTGGTCCTGGGTGTTCATTTGAAGGACTGATGTTGAAGCTGAAACTCCAGTAGTTTGGCCACCTGATACAAAGAGCTGACTCATTTGAAAAGACCCTGATGCTGGGAAAGATTGAGGGCAGGAGGAGAAGAGGATGACAGAGGATGAGATGGTTGGATGGCATCACTGACTCAATGGACATGGGTTTGGGTGGACTCCAGGAGTTGGTGATGGACAGGAAGGCCTGGTGTGCTGTGGTTCATGGGGTCGCAAAGAGTCAGATATGACTGAGCAACTGAACTGAACAGATGTGAGGTGACATCTAATTCTGGTTTTGATTTTCATTTCCCTGATAATTAGTGATGCTAAACACCTTTTCATGTACATGTTGGCCATCTGTATATCTTCTCTGGAAAAATGTCTGTTCTGTTCCTGTGTCCATTTTTTAGTAAAAAACTTTTTTGCTATTGAGTTCTTTATATATTTTAGATATTAAGCCCTTTTCAGACATATGATTTTCAAATATTTTCTCCCATTCCATAGGTTGCCTTTTAATTTTGTTGATGTTCATACAGTTATATATCAATTATATGTCAATAAAGCTGGGAAGAAAGAAGTTTGGGAAATGTTAAAAAAAGAGAGAGAGACTTATCAATGAATTGCAATGTATATAGATCTTATTTTTCCTTATTCAAAAAATTATTTTACAAAATGAAATAATATGTATACTAGATATTTAATGATATTAAGGAATTTCTTAATGATATTAAGGAATTTAGTGAGATGATGGCATAGCTATTTTTGTAAAGAGTTCTTTTGTTACAGAGCTACACAGTGAAATGATTATAGATGAAATGTTATAACAACTGGGATTTGCTTCAAAATAATAGCAAGAGAGTGGCACTATAAAGGAAATGAGAATGAACATAAATTGATAATGTCTTAATCTGGATAATGGATAAATTTGGTTCATTGTACTATTCTTTAAATTTCTTTAACTGTTTGAAATATTCCATAGAAAAAAGTTACAAAAGTAGGAGGAGGAGGCATTATAGAGAGTGAGATCTGGAGTCACATTGCCTGACTTCATATTCTTCCTCTGCCTTTAACAACTATGTGCCATGAGGCCAGTCAGGATAGAAAGGACGTTGGTGATAGAGGCTCCGCCATCTTGCAATACCACCATATCAACATATAGCTTCTGAAGGTGCTGCAGAAGGGGAAGAAAAAAAACAGGAGGGATTTATGAGATGTTTTTAAGAGCCAGAAATGGCAACCCACTCCAGTATTCTTGCCTAGAGAATCCCATGGATGGAGAAGCCTGGTAGGCTACAGTCCACCAGATCGCAAAGAGTCGGACATGACTGAGCGACTTCACTCGCTCACTCACTTTTTAAGAGCCAGGCCTAGAAATGGCTTGCATCTTTTCTGTGCATATTATATTGGTCAGAAGCCAGCCACATGGTCTTAGCCTAATTGCGAAGAAAGATGGGAAAATGTGTGCCCAGGAAACGGAAGATGAAATTGATTTGATGAAACATGCTTGTGCCACAAAGTTAGTTAACTTCCTGTGCTTTAAGTTTGCTCCTCTGTAGAATCGGAGAAGGCAATGGCACCCCATTCCAGTACTCTTGCCTGGAAAATCCCATGGACGGAGGAGCCTGGTAGGCTGCAGTCCATGGGGTCGCTAAGAGTCAGACACGACTGAGCGACTTCACTTTTAGTTTTCACATTCCTGCATTGGAGAAGGAAATGGCAACCCATTCCAGTGTTCTTGCCTGGAAAATCCCAGGGGCGGAGAGCCTGGTGGGCTGCCGTCTATGGGGTCACACAGAGTCGGACACGACTGAAGTGACTTAGCAGCAGCAGCAGCAGAATGGGAGTAATAATGATAACATGTATCTCACAGGCTTATTTTAAGTGTTAGATGAGTTACTTTTCCAGATGAGTTACTTTTCCAGATGAGTTACATTTCCAGAGTAAGTGCTTAATTTTTTGTATCTATGTATTTATCTAAAAGATACAAAAAATTAAGCACTTACTCTGGAAAAGTAACTCATCTGGAAAAGTAACTCATCTGGAAAAGTAACTCATCTAACACTTAAAATAAGCCTGTGAGATACATGTTATCATTATTACTCCCCAAATGGGCATATTGGGAAGATTATTATCAGCCAAAGATAGGGGTTGGTGAAGCAAGCTACTTTACAACATAGGGGACAGCATGAGCAAAAAAGCAAACGGAAGTGTGGGATGTGTTCAGGTAACAATGGGTGTGTGGTATGCAAAGAAGGATGGGGTCATATCTGGAATGATTGGTTGGGGATTGATCATGAAGAGCCTCAAATACCTAAATTTAGCATTGAAAAAATGGTGGCAGTGAGATGACAGAATATTGTATAATCATATAGAATTACAATACTGAAAGGATTGCTAGTCCAATCTTCTCATTTTACAGAGAATATAATTAAGACAAAGAGAATTAAATGACTTATCCATTGGGACACAACTTGCTGATGGCATGGCTGAAATGAGTTCAGCCTTCTTAACTCCCTAGCCTCTGGTTTTCCACCATACTTTGCTCCTTTTAATGATTGAAAGAGACTTTAGGGAGATGAAATTGCCAGGTTCTAATCTCGAGTTGCAAGTTACTGCAACTTTGGATGACAGGTTTTCTTTTCTGTAAAATGCAGGTGTGCTGCACAGTCTATACGTTCTCACTTCTAGCTCTAAAATTAGATTTACATTAGAAATGAGAAAGTTTGGAAATAGTTCATTTTGATAGTCTAAGACAGAGATTGATACTTGTCCCCTGGAATCAGTTCTCCTTCCTTCATATAGAGCACAAAATTTTAAACTGGGAATATTGCTGCCAAAATAAATCTTATATCTCTAGCCTCCCTCAGAACTATGAATGGCTATGTGACTAAGTTCTGGCCAATGGGCTATAAGCTATGCTTTGGTGGCAGATACAACTTTTAGGAGGTAGCCTTCAGAGGGGGATACTTCTGTCTTTCCTTCTTCCTCCTGGCAGGAATGCAGACACGATGGCTGGAGCTGGAGCAACCATCTTGAATCATGATGTGACATTGGCCCATGCATGGAAGATGTGTGTTGAGAAGTGCAGAACAACAAGGTGAAAGAACTCTGGATGCCAATGATCATGGAGACTTCACTAACCCTGGACTTACTATGTTTACATTCACAAGGAAAAAGTATCTGCCTTGTATAAACATTGTCATTTTGGATGTTCTATTGCTTGCAACTGAACCTATATTATAACTGATATTGGAGATAACTGATGTACCAGATTGGACTGAGAGCCTGAACTATCAATAGGTTGGCAGCAGTGATTGTAGGAAAACACAAGTGAGTTGAAGATTACTCCAAAGTTTTGAGCCTGAATGACTATTAACAGAAATAGGAAAGTGGGAGAAAGAGAGGGTATGAGAGGAAAGAGCAAGAGATCATGTGAACATTTAGTGCCAAGATGACACCAAATGCAGGCTCTCAGAGATACCTGAACAGGGAGGAACTCAGCCTTCTCTCAAAGACTCCCCCAGTTACTTCTGTGACTCTCCTTGAACATTTCACTTTATTCTTAGAAATATGTTCTCTCATGTTCTTTCACCCTAGGTTCCTTATCAAAGCCCCTTATTATTGCTTCTGGCCCCACGAGAATGCTCCGGACCATGCACAGCTGTCCTCTGCTGATGGCCATCCTGAATGGCACTGTTGTCTGCAGCAGAGTGGTAGGAGGCGGGGGAGGTGGGAGTTGAGGCTGGTCTTTCCTCAACTTTGTGGCTCACTTTTTCACCTGCCAGGAAGCAGCACATTTTATGCCGAGAATCACACAAAGTCCAGAGCTTTTCCAGCACCTGGTTCTAATTGAACTCAAAACTAATCTCTTTGGAACCAGTAAGGCAGAGACCCAGTAATTGTGGTGGACAGACTCTAAAATGGCCCTTAATAATCCCTGTTTCCTGGTGTATCCTTGCCTAATCCCCTCCTCTTGGGTGTAGACTGGCTTAAAAACTTGCTTCTAACCCATGGAATATGAAAAAGGTGATGGGAAGTCACTTCTCTGATTATGTTACATAAGATTTTAACACTGTCTTGCTGACTGATTCTTTCTAGTGCATTCATGGCTTGCATGCTTTCATGAAGCGAGTAATCTGTTGGAGAGACCCACCCGGCAAAGAATTGAGGGAGGACTCTAATCAACATTGAGAAGAGAACTGAGGCTTTCAACCCAACCACCCATGAAGCCGAACCACACCAACAAGCACATGAACTTGCATCATAGCCTTTCCCAGCCAAATCTTCCAATGACACCCTTGGCTGACACTTTGATAGCAGCGTTGTGAACGACTGAAACAAAAGACCCATTTCCATTTAAACTATATCCAAATTCCCAAGTCACAGAAACTATAAGATAGTAAATGTGTGCAACTTTTAGTCAAATTTCTGCTAAATTACGAAATTATCACAGTGATTGATAACTTGTACAGTAGTATTTCCTCCATTCTTCTCATCTCTCCTCAGGCTTCTGACACCTTCACCCCCAAATCTCTACCATGTGTATCAACTTATGCAAATATTAATATATTTCTTCCTGGATCACCAACCCACTGGTTCTGCAATCAAAGAGTTTTGACATCATATTTTGGGCTACGATCTCGACAAATAAATAATCAAATATAAGGACTTATCATTCCTTTACTTGTTTGTACAACAAGTACAATTTAACTCTAGATTCACCTTCTGGCTTCTCATATTTTTTTATATCTTGATGTGTTCGATTTCTCCCAAAGTTATCCTGAATTCTGTGGTTCTGTGAATGCATATGTGCTCAGTTGCTAAGTCATGTCCAACTTTTTGCAATTCCATGGGCTGTAGCCCACCAGGCCCCTCTGTCCATGAGATTTTCCAGGCAAGAGTACTGGAGTGGGTTGCCATTTCCTTCTTCAGGGGATCTTCCTGACCCAGAAATCGAACCCATGTCTCCTGCATTGGCAGGTGGATTCTTTACCACTGTGCCACCTGGGAAGCCCTCTGAGGCTCCACAGAGAGTCAATTATGAAGTCTCTAGCTACTCATAGATGCCTCTCTCAGAGCCTTGACTGCTTTATTCAGTTGGCTTTCATTCATAGAGCTACTTAGGTTTTAGTTTTGATTTTCTAGGCTCCAGGAAAGAGGATGCCGCTCTAGGTCTTTCAGCCTATCCATGTCTCCATTCTTCCTCTGGGCTAGGTTTTCCCATTCTGAAGGTATTTACAAAAACTTCTATGTTCTGCCCAAGTCTGTCTCCATTTCTGATTTTTCCTTTTATTTTCATTGCTTTAGCAACCTATAATTTTTGTCAACTGGTCACCCTGAAATGAAGGCACATGTATTGTTCCATAAAAAATAATTTTAGGGGCTTCCCGGTGGCTCACTGGTAAAGAATCCGCCTGCCAGTGCAGGAGACATGGGTTCGACCCCTGATCCAGGAAGATCCTACATGTCTCAGAGCAACCAAGCCCATGAGCCACAACTATTGAGCCTGTGCTCTAAGGCCCAAGTGCCACAGCTACTGAGCCTATATACTGCAACTACTGAAGCCCATGTGCCCTAGAGGCCATGCTCTGTAACAAGAGAAGCCACCACAATGAGAAACCCGCACACCACAGCTAGAGAGTAGCCCCTGCTCAAAGCAACTAGAGAAAAGCCAGCATAGCAATGAAGACCCAGCACAGCCAAAAATAAATAAATTTAATTTAATTTAAAAATTGACATTTTTCATAAAACTCTACATTTTGGAGATATATTTATTTTTGATATATTAACATTTTTTCTATCTTTTCCTAACAGCTATACCATTTTCTTCAATCTACCTGCACAATTCAAAAAACCCCAACAGTTATTTGTGCTGTATGGCTCTTGTTTTCATATGTATCTGATGCTAAATACCCTGCTATTCATTGTCATTCAGTATTTGTAATCCATGCTTATCACCTGTATGTAAACTCTATGGAAATATCTTTCTCAGGGTGTTTTTCTAGTCTAAATTCAATTAACTCAACAGCAAGCATCCATACAGCAAACATGGGTGATGCATCTATCATGAGTTGGATGCTGGGGATACAAAGATGACCAAGACATGAATTTTACCCTTAAGCAGCTCACAAACAAGAGCTCTCACTTGTCCGTATGAAAGACAGATGAGTAAACCAATATTTGTAATACCATGTGTTAAGTGCTATGTTCAAAGTGTGTTCAAAGGGCTATAGGAGGGACTTCCCTGGTGGCACAGTGGATAAGAATCTGCTTGCCAATACAGGGAAGACAGGTTCAATCCCTACTTGCCATGGAGCAAGACAGGAAGATCCTACTTGCCATGGAGCAACTAAGCCTGTGTACCACAACTACTGAAGCCCGCACGCCCTAGAGCTGGCGCTCCACAACAAGAGAAACCACCGCAATGAGAAGCCCGAGCACTGCAATGAAAAGTAGCCTCCACTATCTGAAACTAGAAAAAGCCTGCATGCAGCAACGAAGAGCCAGAGCAGTCAAAAATAAAAATAAATAAATGAATATAATTTTTTTTTAGAAAAGGGGCTGTGGGAGCACACTGGTGGAAATGAGTAGTCTCCTTAGGTGGGTAGGTGGGAGGGAGAAATTTAATCCAGAAGGTAGCTTTTGAGATGCACCTTGAAGCCTGAGTGGCATTTTTGCATGTGAAGAAGGACAACAGTACATTCTAGGGAGAGAGGACATAATATTATGCATGTTGGGGAAGATATTTATTGAAAACTGCTTTTAAATAGTGTTTAACAGATCTTAAAATTGATTTCAAGTGGTTTCATTATGCCTTCTCCTAATTTTTCAGAGCTACTTCAAATGATGAAAAAAAAATCTTAGGATTTGAAGTAGATGGTGAGTATACTTTTCAACCCCCAGATTAGGACACATAATCTGAAAAATACAACTAATTTTGGGGAATAATAGAACAGATCCATCTGGGAAAATCAGGTCAGAACATACATTGTCTTAGATCCTAGTATGTAGAAACTCCAGGTGGAGAAAGTCATGATTACAACCCTTGACAATCAGACAACTCAATCAGAATGTCTGAAGCATATAGTAGTGTTAGTCACTCAGTCGTGTCCAACTCTTTGAGATCCCATGGAGTGTAGTCTGCCAGGATCCTCTGTCCATGGGATTCTCCAGGCAAGAATACTGAAGTGGGTTGCCACCCTCTTCTCCAGAGTATCTTCCCAACCCAGGGATCAAACCCAGGTCTCCTGCATTGCAGACAGATTCTTTACCATCTGAGCTACAGGGAAGTCTGAAGAATGCTTCATGGAATTGGCCAGCTCTTGGGAACCAGTCACATTAGAGACTGTACCATGGGAGTCCAGCCATTCTGATAGTCTTTTATCTTTTGACTGTAAGAGGCAGACACTCCAAGTCACACAGTGGGGTACAAAGTGTTGAGTGGAATGCCTCATGGGATTCTGGGGTATGTCATAGGATCAAAGGTAGATTGAAGTAGTCAAGGCTCAGGAATAGCAGAAACCAAGGCATGCCAGTAGCATGCCCCGGAGGAGCAAGGATCATAAACTCCAGGGGTCACGCAGGGTTGAAGTAGGCTATAGTGATCTGGAACAGTTGTTACTTCCCTCTAGCCAACTGTTGCCATATAAAAAGTTGGCCCATTGGCACCAGATCCAGTAAAGTCGGAACTGTGGGTTGTTATTTCACATTCCCTGATTTTAAAACATTCACTAGTAATCCACATTAAAACAAAAGACACTGTAAGGGCCCAGAAAAACACACGTCTTCAGTGTCTGCTCCAAAGTTCTGCCACTGGGCATAGAGAATGGACTTACAGACACAGCAGGGAGAGAGAATGGAGTCACAGACACAGGAAGAAGAGGGTGGGGCAAACTGAGATAGCAGCATTAACATATATACACTACCAGGCGTAAAATAGCTAGCTAGTGGGAAAGTGAAAGCTGCTCAGTCGTGTCCGACTCTCTGTGACCCCATGGACTAGACAGTCCATGGAATTCTTCAGGCCAGAATACTGGAGTGGGTAGCCTTTCACTTCTTCAGGGGATCTTCTCATCCGAGGAATCAAACCCAGGTCTTCTGCATTGCAGGCAGATTCTTTACCAGCTTAGCCACAAGGGAAGCCCTAGTTGGAAGCTGCTGTATAACACAGGGAGCCCAGCCTGGAGTTATGTGATGGCCTAGAGGTGTGGGATGGGGGGGCGGGAGGGGGGCTCAACAGGGAGGGAATATATATACATATAGATAGATAGATAGATAGATAGATATAGAGAGAGTCTATATATAGAGTCTATATATAGACTCTCTCTCTCTATATATATATATAGTTTCATAGCAGAAACTAACACAACATTATAAAGCAATTATCTTCCAATTAAAAACTGGAAACAAAGCGCTGCCATTAATGTGACTCAATTCCAGCACCTTGTCCTTTCTGACTTGCTCCATTCACAGTTCATGTTTTCTGGAGAGAAAATGCCATTGACCAGATCTGTGCCAAGGATCTGTCTCAGACTTACTCAGCTATGACTGGAGGGCAGAGTCACTTAGTACAAGTATGGCTACCGAGCGTGTGTTGGGGGGAGATTCCACCTTTATGTATACAAAGGGTCAC
The DNA here is from genome assembly GCF_029407905.1 of Bubalus kerabau. Lineage (NCBI taxonomy): Eukaryota > Metazoa > Chordata > Mammalia > Artiodactyla > Bovidae > Bubalus > Bubalus kerabau. The sequence goes on along the minus strand of NC_073647.1, from coordinate 71,867,299 downwards.
TCTCAGGGAATAATAATGATGACTAGCACATACTGAGTGCTTACCATGTGCCACCCAGTAATCTAAGTAATGTGCATTATTTCATTTAAGCCTCACAACAAACAAGTGAGGGGACACATTGCTTCCCATATTACAGATGAAGAAACTGAGACTCAGAGAGGTTATAGATGATTTGCTGGAAGTCACACAGCTAAGGGTGGGAAAGCTGGACAGTCTGCTCCCTGGTTCCATGCTTTTAACCACTTCAGCAAGATTCCTCCCTAACAGAAGGGGGATTGTGATCCAGGCAGCCACCTCACTTGCTTGATTGGGTGAGAAGTGTCATGCATGACAGAGTTAGAAATGAACGGAACACTGGTTTGCCAGATTCTGACATCCAGGAAACTGACTCTCAGAATGGAAAAGTGGCTTGTCCTCAGCAGGCTAGGACCTCCGAATCCCCTGCCTTTTGTACATTCTCCCATTCTCAGCCAGTCAGCCTCACTAACCATACTCCCTAATGCCTTATTTACCCTACATTTACTTTCTAACACCTTATTTACATGGGGTCTCCTAAAAGCACGCCTCCATTTTTTTTCATTCGGTTCAGCCTCTCAGCTGCAATTCTGTATATCCACCCTTTTGTCCCAGATCTGCCTGGGGGCTTCCCAAGTGGCACTAGTGATAAAGAATCTGCCTGTCATTGCAGGAGATGCAAGGGACTCGGGTTCAAGATGTGGGTTTGATTCTTGGGTTGGGAAGATTCCTGGAGTAGGAAATGGAAACCCACTCCAGTATTCTTGCCGGGAAAATTCCATGGACAGAGGAGCCTGATGGGCTACAGTCCATGGGGCCACAGATTCAGACATGACTAAGCACACAAACACACACTACCTGTTTATTCAGGAAAATCAAGGGAAACCCTAGAATGCCTTCCAGGGCAGGAAGCACATCATTTCCCATCTGCATTATTATTTTCTATTTGTCAGAGTTTACCAGTCATGGAGAAAAATCAGCCCTGGCCAGAAGTCCAAAACTGTCAACAAGTACTCAGAGGTTAAACTCGGAGAGGCTAGTGCCCACTGCCATCCTTGCCACACTGTCAGGTCAACCTTGGGTTGAAAGCCTGTGTTACCTACAGATCTCGGAAATGAAAAGAATGAGTTCAGGGAACGTGCTGGTGCTTGGGCCAGCCTTGCCAACTGACCTGGAACTTCACTACACGTGGCAAATCTCAGGCCTGGTGGTCCATCTTGTGTGCTTTGGGGAGCTGTCCTTGGGCATCAGGAACTCTGAGAGAAGACTGTAGTGAGGAAAGGGCCTGAGCGTGGGTCAGATGGTGGAAAGCGGAGAGTAGAAGAAAGGCAGAACTGAAGTTAGGCAACCTGTTCAAGTCACATACTTTTGCCTGCATTCTCATGTTACCCTCTTTGTTAAAGCCTCTGGAAAGAACCTGTTATAACCATTCCCACTGATAGATGCTGACCCTTCTCGGTGGGACTGATGTTCTCATCAGCTATCCTCGAGACTCATGTACCCCTGAGACAGGTGGTGCACGAATGGACTTTAGAAAATTCAAGAATCTTCTGAAATTGTATGTTAAATGCTGTATGTGCATTTTTCTAAAAAAAGCAGTCATACATCTGATCAGATAGTTAAGGGGCCCTTGATCTCTCTCTCTCTCTTTTGGCTGCACTGTGTCTTAGTTGCAGCCTGCAGGGATCTTTAGTTGTGGCATGTGGGATCTAGTTCCCTGACCAGGGATTGAACCCAGGACCCCTGCATCACAAGCTCAGAGTCTTCACCACTGGACCACCAAGAAAATCCCAGTCCATGATCCTTTTTTTTTTTTTTTTAGTACAAACCATTGGGCTTCCCTTGTAGCTCAGCTGGTAAAAAATCTGCCTGCAATGTGGGAGACCTGGTTTCAATCCCTGAGTTGGGAAGATCCCTTGGAGAAGGGAAAGGTTACCCACTCCAGTATTCTGGCCTGGAGAATTCCATGGACTGTCTAGTCCATGGGGTTGCAAAGAGTTGGACACGACTGAGCAACTTTCACTTTCACAAACCTCTTGGCTTGGGAGCTTTAATGTAAAGAAATACACTACAAATTGTGTTGTTTCAGGAGCAATGAGCTGGGGGAGGGGGGGTCATGGATTTCTCCCAAAGTCTTAAAAACCTCATGGAACTCATGAATAAAGTCACAGAGATGTTTCCTGGGAGAGGCAGGTTATCTTGAGACAGACCAATGGAAACTGGAGGGGCAGGCAGCCACAGAGGCAGCGGAGATGTTAGGGTACTTGGAAGGGAGGTGGAATCAAATCAAAGCCAGACATTTTGAAGTTAAGTCAAGCAGAGGAGCCAATCTTAAAGTGCTCTGCAGAGCTCAGCTGAATGAAAGAGATGGGATCTGAATGGCTGGGGACAGAAGCCATCTTGAAGAAGATTTGTGTTTAACTGTGATGTTTAATATCCCGTTGCAAGGCAAAACAGTAGCAATCAATGTGAAAGTAAGGGAGCAGCTGCTGCTTCCCAAATACTGTCAACAAGACAGAAAATGTGAGAGGTGTTGTGAATAATGGCTGTAATTAAAGCAATGCAACAATTCTGGTAGGATAAACAGGGCTCCCGGGTTATGATGATCAAGTTCAGTCTCCAAAGCACTGCCTCTGTGTGTGTGTGTGTGTGTGTGTGTGTGTGTCCATGTGTGCAAGTGCACTTGAGTATACACATATGTACACATATGTCTATGCACATAAATGTGGAGAGTTGTAAGAAAAGAAAGATAGAATCTGGAGAAAGTATCATGGAGAGAAAGGTGAGATGGATGAGACTTGGTGTTAGGGGATGATAAGAGAAGAGGAAAGGGAGAAGATGAAGAAGAGAGAAAGAAAGAAGAGTTGGTTTCATGCTCTGTGGGTCAAGGGTCAGCAACATACCTTACCTGACCACCTATATAAAGTAGGTCTACACACACACACACACACACACACACAGAGGTAATCATTTTCACTACATACAATTCCTTAGAATAAATCCCTCCCTCTCTCTCTGTTTCTTACTTGTTTACTGCTTTCTTTATCTCTTTGTACATCCCATTAGGGCAATGACCACATGTGCCCCATTTACAACTTGGTAATAGTCAGTTTAGGCTAAGCACAGCTTGTGGGATCTTAGTTCCCTGACCAGGGATTGAACTCATGCCCTTGGCAGTGAAAGTATGTGGAGTTTCTAACCACCAGACTGCCAGGGAATTCCCTGAGTGCTTTACTTTTGATAGTTCTTTAAAACAGGTGAAGGTAAGAAATCCATAGCCTTGAGCAGACAGAAGTATATTCCCATATTTATATTTTACCTAAGCTGGAAACCCTGGCCTTACCTCTAGACTGTCTGTTTTTGCTGCTACTTCCTTCATTCTTATTCCTTCTCATTTGCCTGCACTGTTCTGAATTACCTTACCTCTCTTTTCTGCTGCCATTCACCAGTCTCTTACCTCCCAGTCCATCTTTTATATTGCTGCCCCAGTGGCTTATTTTCCTAAAACTAAGGCTAGATTCCCCTCATGCCACATTTAAAACCATAAGTGGCTCCCCATTTCTTATAATCCAAGCCACTATGGACAGCACTTTTTCTCATAATTTTTTAAATCTCGTATGTGTGTGTGTATGTGTATTAGGGCTTCTCTGGTGGCTCAGATGGTAAAAAATCTGTCTGCAATGCAGGAGACCAGGGTTTGATCCTCTGCAGAAGGCAACCCACTCCAGTATTCTTGCCTGGAAAATCCCGTGGACAGAGGAGCCTGGCAGGCTACAGTTCATGGGGTCACAAAGAGTCAGACACAACTGAGCGACTAACACACACACACACACACACACACACATGCTGCAGTAACAAACGGTTCCCCGAACAAAGACTTATTTCTTGCTCATATTTATTAAATGTTGGCCATGGGTTGGTAATGGCTGTGCTCCATGTGTCTTCACTCTGGAACCCAGGTTCACAGAGTGGCCCCTATCTGGGATACTGATGTTCCCATAGCAGACAGAAGACAGACCATAGAGTTATCATGCTATGGCTCTGAAAGCTTCTGCTTGGAAATGGCATAGTCACTACTGCTGAGTTGAACAAGATGGGCAAGTATATAATATATAAGTCACTCAGGCATGGGTGACAATAAATTTAGACAGTAATACATTCTGCTGCATCACTGCATTCTCGGCACCTACTGCAGTTCTTGGATCAAACTAGATCTTCCAATTAATGGTGCCCTGTGGTCCTTAGCTATTGGGGGTTTTCGTTCTAATGTGTAATGTGAGATTGGCCATAAGAACTTCCTCCTGGTTTGTATTATATGATATAGAAAAGCAACATTTTCTCAGGCTTATGTAATGTGTAAACAAAAGCATATTCAGAAAAAACTGCTCTTTTTATTGCTTTGTAGCACACGAGTCAAGTGAAAACCATGTGCTTTTTTTGCAAAGGCAGCTTCAAAAAGAGTCCCATAGCTCCCTTTTAAACAGACTGCTTTCTTCAAACTCCTTCAATGCAAAATTTCAAAACCACCAATAAGTAGGGAAATGGAGTGATGGGTCAGTGAGGTGGGGGCTTCAGAGTTTCCAAACAATTCAGGGAGATGAAGGTATCATTATTCTTTCAAAGTCTAAACCTTAGGACAGTCTTTGGGGAAATACTGAACTATGAGTTATCTGATAGGCATGCCAAGCTCATGTCCAAAGCCAAACTTCTGATATTCCTCCTCCCCACAAAGCTGTTCCACCTTAAGCCTTTTCCATTTTGTTAAATAATAACTCCCTCTTTCCAGTTGCTCAAGCCAAATTGTTTAGAGTTGTCCTTGAATACTCTCCCTGTTGCTGTCTCTCTTTCATACCCCACATCCAATTCATCAGCAAATACTGTCAGTTCTGTCTTCAAAATATATTCAGAATCTGATCAGTTTCTATCATTTTCACTATTATCACCTTGATCTAAAGCATTGTCATCTCTTAGCTGGATTATTGCACAATCTCCTCTGTCAGCTATTGCTATTATGATATTGCCAAACAATTCCCCAATATTAATTGCTTACAACATTTATTTTGCTTGTTCATGGGTCTGTGGGTGGGCTGGGATGGCTCTGCCTCAGGCTGAGAGTCAAGTTCATATCCTCTTCATGTATCTCTTTATTCTAGGACCAGCAGTCAGCTGGGGCGTGTTCTCCTCACAGCAGATGGCAGGTGCACAAGAGGCCAAGCTAAACCAGGCAAGCACATTTAAAATCTCTGCTAGCATCCTATCCATTGACGTTCCACTGGACATCGCAAGTCATGTGGCCACGTTCAGCAGGCAACGTGGTGGTGAAATATAGTCTACTTGCTCTAGAAGGAAGTATTTCAAAGTCACTTGATGAGGGGATGCATAAAAATTCTATAACAGGAAGGGAGTGAAAAATTAAGAACAATAATCGAATCTGCCATGCCTCCTAGCTGTTCTCTTTGCTTCTTTTTCTTCCTAGAGTCTATTCTCAATGTAACTCTCTTCCTCACCTCTGTCTGGTCTTTGCTCAGATGTCACTTTCTCAGAGAGGCCTTGCCTATGCACACTGTTTCAAATTGTCACCCCCCCCCATGAAACTATCCCAGCATCTCTACCTCCCTTTCCTATTTCATTTTTCTCTAATAGTATTCAATACCTAACTTATTGTACATTTTGCCTATTTCATTTATTGTGTTTCATTTCAATAGAATGTAGGCTCCCCAAGAGCAGGTATTTTGGTCTGATGTATTCACTGCTCTATCTTGGGTGCCTAGAGCAGTGCTTGGTGAAGTCACTTCAGTCGTGTCTGACTCTGTGTGAATCCATGGACTGTAGCCCATCGGCGAGGCTTCTCTGTCTTCGGGATTCTCCAGGCAAGAATGCTGGAGTTGGTTGCCGTGCCCTCCTCCAGGGGATCTTCTTGACTCAGGGATTGAACCCTTGTCTCTGGCATCTACCTTCATTGGCAGGGGCATTCTTAATCATTAGTGCCACCTGGGAAGCCTGCCTAGCACATAATAACCCTCAATAAGTATTGCATGAATGAATGAACTATCAGTGGCAGGAACAAGAAGCCAGCTAGGCCAAGAGTGGGAAATGGTTGGGTATTGCAGTGGAGTGTGACACTTTATGCCAAGGCTCTGCCAATTTTGAGGAGGGGAAAGGAGATAACAAATGCACCCCTGGGAGAGGGGAGGTAATAAAGTATCACTTTATTCATGTCCATTTGGGCGCTATAGGCAGTGAGGTGATATAACTCACAAATACTTTCCATACACTTCTGCTGCCTCCTACTTCTCTGCTCCCTACTCACCGGCAGAAAAGCTGAACCAAGATTACAAACTCATGTTTCCTGAGTTCCTGTCCTCCATTCTCTTCCCTTGGCATCACACAGCCAGGAATCTTCAGCAGCTGAAGCTTTACTTAAAGCAATGAGGTCTTCCAGGCTGGCTGGTTTTCCCTGTGTGAGTCCCAGTGGGTTACTGCCTCAGAATAGAACTTCATTTGAGAGGCCCACTGTTTTCTGTCTTAGGAAAAAAACAAGGGATTTCATACACCCAGGATTCCCTGAACCCAGGGTCAGCTGTAGAATCATGGTCCTCTAAATCACTGGGATCAGGGAGAGTTGGCTGAGCCACTGGAAAAGGCATTAAAACCTTTGATGGGATCCAGACCTGGGAATGAATTCTTGTACTCAGCATCTTGAAGTGGGGCCAACTGATGCAGAGTATTGGTCAAAATATCTGCAATTTTTGGCTTTTTAATTAAGTTTTTGTGTGTATACATATAAACATATGAGGTAACAAATTAACTTGTATATAGAAAACATAATATAAATGGTATATATATAAATGATGGGGTAGTCCCTAAAGATGGTCACTATAATTACTTCTTTTCAAGGACCAGCACACCACTCCAGTCATCAGAGTGAAGGTGATCTTGAAGGTGGTCTGATCTAATGTCTTGTTTGACTAATAGAATGTGGTTTAAGCAACACTGTGCCCAGTTCTAGGTCTAGCTTTTTCAGAGGCCTCAAGGCATCTGAATTTTCTCAGGGGCAGCCAGCTACCATGTGAAAGTGTTAGTCACTCAATCGTGTCCAACTCTTTTCAATCCCATGGACTGTAGCCAGCCAGGCTCCTCTGTCCATGGGATTCTCCAGGTAACAATATTGGAGTGGGTAGCCATTCCCTTCTCCAGGGGATCTTCCCAACCCAGGGATCAAATCCAGATCTCCTGTATTGCAGGCAGATTCTTTACCACTGAGCCACCAGGTAGCACAGCTACCATGTAAGAAGTCTGATTGTTCTAAGACCACCATGCTGTGAGGAAGCCCAAGCTAGCCACATGGAAAGGCCATGTAGAGAAGAATCCAGGAACTCAATAGACAGAGAGAATCGAGGCCCCAGATACAGGAACCCAGTCAAGCCATCCTGACCAGTTCCCAGCTGTTTTAGCCATGCCAGCTGAGGCTTCAGAGATCTTGGAACACAGACAAGTCATCCATTGTGTGTTGGGATTCTTTACCCACAGAATCACAAGCAAGGAAAATGATGGTTGTTCTCAGCCATTAAGTTGGAGGGTGGTTCTGTAACAATGGAAGAGAGAAACAGCAGAATGTGTGCAGTCAGAGATATAGTGTAGTGTTAAGCCCATGGAGCCTGGATAAAGGCTGTCCCGGTACCAACTGCATGACCTTAGGAAGGTCACTGAACCTCTCTGTACTTCAGTTTCTTTTCCTCTACGACAGGGTTAATAATATCTCAGTTCACAGTTGTGATGGCGGAGTTCATGCACGTAAAGCCATTTGAACTGTGCCTGGCACATAATAAGTGTTAGCTAGGGCTTCCCAGGTGGCTCAGTGGTAAAGAATTTGCCTGCCAATGCAGGAGACACAGAAGACATGGGTTTGTTCCCTGGGTCAGGAAGACCCCCTGGAGAAGGAAATGGCAACCCACTCCAGTGTTCTTGCCTAGAAAATCCCATATGCAGAGGAGCCTGATGGGCTACAGTCCACGTGGTCACAAAAGAGTCAGACACAACTTAGCAACTAAACAAGTGTTAGCTGTCTTTGTGATGATGATAATGATGATAATGTATACTTTGCCTTACTGGTCAACTTGTTTCATTCATATTTAACTCTCTTGCATCTCTGGGGCCCCTAAGAAACAAAAAGAAGCCACGTAGGACAAATAAAGGTACTGTCTCTTTAGCTACCAAAGTAAGGCTTTTGTATATAGTGTGCAATTGGAATTTGGGGATTTAATTGAAGGCCCCAAATCATTTCTGGCTGACAGGAAAGAATCCGAGGATTGTGTGCACCCCCCTTTCCCCATCCAATTTTCTTCTGTATTTCCATTTTGCGTAGGCAAATGTTCAACTTTGCATTCCTTAAGCACACATCCACAGGCTGTCATGGGAGCAGAGGGGAAAACAGCTCAGAAGCAGGCTAGCAGGCAGGGGGAAACCAGTTTAGAGACAGGCATTATCCTCAGATAATCCACCAAGTGTATAAATCACAGGAGGAATCAAGGGTTGACTTTGGTAAATTACCACTCCCCGGGCTCTCCCAGTGGCCTAAAAAGGTCACGCGGCCTCTCCAAGTACCAACCACTGCTTGAGAGGAATAGTGTGGGCCCTGCGAGGATTGGCTTCCATATAAAATAAAGTAGATAATAATTATTTCCACCCTTCTTGTCACTCTCATGGATATGTAAGCTGCCAAGGCTGAGGGGAGGTGGGTGTTACGTGTTCATCTGACTAATCCATAAATCAGCATGCTGCAGCCTGAGCACAGGTAGTAGGAGGCAAGTTGAAGGAAAGAGCTGGGCCCCAGAACAATGTTGTATAAGTGGAGGTTGGGGGGTTCCCCAAGAGGCACAGGGGATATGGCCAGAGCTGGAGTCACTCAGAGGAGGGGAATGGGAGTAAAATGTTAAGGAAAGCCAAGTCCTTCCCCTGACTCTTCTGTCCCTTTCTACGCCCTGCATCCACTCCCCTCTGGTTGCTACTCCTCAAACAGTAAAATAAAGACCCCCCAAACCTGGGTCATCTCCCTCCCTATGTATTCAAAACTGCCATTTCCCTGAATTTCTCAGCCTCTTCTAATTGAAGTTCTGAGAGCAAAGCCAGGTCAGAGAAGCAAGAAAGGGACTTCCCTGGCAGTCCCGTGATTAAGAGTCCACGTTTCCACTGCAGGGGGACATGGATTCGATTCTTGGTCTGGGAACTAAAATCCCACATGCTGCGAAGTGCAGTCAAAAAAAAAAAAAAAAGAGAGAAGCAAGAGAGAGCTGCCTATGACTGAGGCCTGTGACAGGGGAGAGGCCATGGAAGTAGGAGAGTCCTGGAACCCAGCCAGTTGGGAGTGGTGGACAGGATAGTTTGGGCAGCTGCCTGGCTACTGGATCCCACCTGGTTTTCCACAGACCACTCTGGGCTCCAGGGAGCTGGGGAGGGGTTGCTGCTAGTAGATGCCAGGCTTGCAGTATGGGAAGGGTGAAGGGGTGGCTCAGGGTGTGCTGGAATGGAAAAAAAACAACAACAACAACAACAGAAACTCTCTCCCTAGGGGAGCTACCAATTGCTGTGTTGCTTGACTCTGCTTTCCAACAGGGGCACTGTCTGCCCAGCATATGATGTTGCGAGGATCAAAAATAGCTTCTGGTAACTGCAAGAGGATCTGTTTATAGAGCTCCAGCCTTCACACCACCTGTGAGTTACAGCCAACCCAGCCATCTTCTCTAAAGAACGAATTCATTCTTTCTCTGAAGGACCCACTGGCCACAAAAGGCAGATGCTTTTCTGCACTCTCATTCCTCCTCCAGCCACAGGGCCACCAGCTCCTGCCACCCTGGGTGTGTCCTCAGGCTCTGCTGAGCCCTTCTTCTTGGCCTCCTCTCAGCAAAGTTTATTCATGCTGTGACTTATTCTCTACATGCTCTCTCTTCCTTTTGCTAGAGACTAGCTAAGTGACTTGAACAATGTTAGCCATCCTAAATCCCTTCCAAAATCCTTCTGCTGCAGACCCTCTCCCCTTCGTGTTCCTAGAAACCAGCAGAATAGGCTGTGCCTCCCAACTTAACATGCTTTCATTTTGAAAGGGGAAGGCTATGTTCTTTAACCTAAGAAGTGAGTGATAATGTGAATTTCAGGCAGGTAGGTCCCTGAAAAGCTATTTTTGAGGCATAGGGCCTTTGTGTTGGCAACGTGTCTCACGGATTGGTGCTGGCAGCTACAAACCCTGTCCATGTCTAAGACCAGCCTTGTGTCCTTAGAGTGGGGGTCAGAGACACAGACCTAGTGACAGCAGGAGCCGGGTAGGCAACTGAAATAAATCTAGTGGGTGTGGTGCACTAGTCTTTGTGGCAAACTAGAGAGCACATACTCATCTGAATTATGAAATAGCACAAATGACAGCCTGCCTCTTTGCCTGGCGGAGAAGAGGAAGTGGTGGATCAGAGGTGAATGAGAGAAGGGGTGCATGCTCTGTCATGCAGGGCAGTCACTCTTCAGCTCCAGCCCTGGGAGGATTCAGGTCAGACTGCATGCCTAGAGTTGGCAGAGCTTCCGCATTTTTCAAGAGAAACTAAAAGAGCTGATGTTTTAAAAATGCAAAATCTCCTTGTTTTTTTATTAATACTTTCAAATTGCCAAAAAATGATCCTGAAATATTGAGCATGCTGAGCAAAAATAAGTCTTGGGGATGCGTTCAGTCTCCTGGCCGCCTCTCCTGGATGCTGTTGCAGTATATGACCCCAGGTATTGAATCAGTCCAGAATATTTAAGCTTGGGTAACCTTTGGCCCTGAGACAGGAAGGGGGCAGGGTATAACCTTTAAAAGAATAGATATAACCTGAAGACACAACATAAACTGGTTAGAACCGACTAGGTCCAAGATGGCTGGTGGGCCAACTTCCACTAGACGTTGAACCTCAGTTCATTGTAACACATCAGCAAGCTAAACAACATACCAACAGATGGCATGACAGTTTCCGAGGTCAACCACAAAGGTCAAAAAGTGGGCAGTGGCCCAATTCCTGAAAATCCCCACCCTTTCCCCTAAATAGCTGGAATACTCCTCCTGCTCATTAGCCTATGAAATTACCCACTCTTATAAAAACTGACAACACCATACCCTGGTGCCTCTTGCCTTCTGAGATGGCCCACACTCTGTTGGTGGAGTGTGTATCTCCCTGAATAAACCTGATTTCTCTTTACTATGGTGCTCTCTTGAATTCTTTCCTGCACAAAGCCAAGAACCCACCCTTGGCAGCCATCCCAGGGATTCACCTGAGACCTGGGATGTGGCCAACCTCTCACAGCTCACTTTCTTCCCTGCAACAAGCCTGGCACTGATTATATGTTCATGAATAAGAAGGAGAGACCAAAAAAAAAAAAAAAAAACAACCTGAAGATAACTTTATTTCTTTTAAAAAATCTCACAAAAGGTGTTTAGGTAAGGCTCCCAAATGGAAGAGTCCTGCAGTTTAGCTGGTAACTTGAATTCAGTCACTATTCAAATATCTATGGGAGAGGACTGCCTCCTCTAGGGATTAGTCATGGGAATTGTAAAGCCTGTGCCCCTTTCCTGTGACACTCGGTGACATCCCTGGGCACTGCCTGCTATTCCCCACAAAAATTAGGAAAGCAAATCTGCAAAAATGATCATCCCAGAATCCATCCCCCGAGTTCCACATTCTTGTGAATCTCTGGTAAAAGACATGAGAAAGAATCCACTGCAGGCTTTAGCTTCATCTAATTAGTAGAAGTTGAAAAGAGGAATTTGCTTGGGGCTACCTATGCAAATTTCTTGCCTAAAGTCTTCTCAAGTAATCCATAAACACAAATAGTATCCATGGGGCAAAACTTCCTTCCTCTCCTCCATTTGCTTTCTTTCTTCTTTTTATTCCTTTCATCATTAGACATTACTTATAGAATAAGGTCTATGCTCTGGACACTGTGCTTGTCACTGAATATAGAAAACCAGACAGCTGCAACCACTCTCCTCTGGAGCTAGTGGAAGCTTGAGCAAATGGGGAGAAGGGAATTTACCTGTGATACATGCCTGGGCCTATGGAAGCTTCTCAGTATATACCTGTGGTCATCTCACCATATTCTGAAGCCATAGCCCCATATTATGCTATATAGAGAAAACACATGGATTTTGGAATCTAACAAGCTTCCCTTTGAATCTTGGGTCTGCCTCTTCCTAGATGTGTCACCTTGGTCAAGTTATTAATCATCTTTATGCTCCAGTTGTGTCATCTATAAAATGGGGGCAATAGTGGTACTTACTTTATCATATTATGTACACACAAAACATTAGATTTGCTCCTTTCATCCCTCATAATTTGAAAGTAAGGCCACTGGTCCTCCATTCAGAATGTGCACATCTGGACAATTTTTTAGTGGTGGAGATGGGTAATGCTAATCCATTTATCCTTTTTAATGTCTCTTTACCATCCTTCATGCTGGCCTTGGTTGCAGTTAGTAAAAAGTCCAGGAATCCTGGCCAGTGATGTGCAGAAGTCAACTTGTATCAGCTCATAAGAGCAGTTTGGGCATGTTTCCCCATTCTCTGTTTGGAGACATTTCACTGATAGCTTCAAATGGGCCATGTGGGAATATTTACACCACAGAAATTGGCAAACATTATAAATCACGGTCACCTGCAAAGAGATGGTTGGTAAGCATTTACCTCCATTCCACTGCTCAGGACTAGATGGAACCCCACTAGGTCATCTGGTCCATCCCCTGCTTTCAAGGCTGGTACTGGGGTGAACAAGCAAGATGCCTAGGCTGAAACTGTAAGATGTCACTTTCTTAAGGTTATGCAAAATCAGGCTTGGTGCACCATCCTGAGAATGAGTGCTTTCTTAAATATGCCTTGGGCACCTTGCTTGTTTCATCCTAGTCCCCACTCTGCTTTGTTTCCATACAATGATGCTTTCAATCAGTATTTATTGATTATCCACTATTTGCCAAATTCTTGTCTAGAAACAAACAGCATCCTTGGCTTTATGGAGCTTCTATTCTAGTGGGGAAGGGCAGGAATAAACACGGTAAATAATCAAACATAATATGTTAGATAGTGTGAAGTGCAAAGGCAAAAAAAAAAAAAGAAGCAAGGAAGGGGATATAGGAAATATTTTGAGGTGAGTTACAATTTTAGATAGCGGGGTCAGGGTAGAACCTCACTGAAAAGTGATCTTTGAATAGAGACCTAAAGAGAGTAAACAACTTAAGACTAATGGCTTCTTCCATAGTTTGAGAGCTCTCTAAGCAAAGAGAATTCACAGGCTCGTACATTGATCCATTTATCCAACACTTTGAATGTCTGATGCCCAGTGTTGCACATAATAGCTAATACTTATCTGTGTGCTCACCCTGGGCACTGTTATATGCATTTTACATTTTACATTTCCTCATCATAATAACTCCAGGAGGTAAGTACTATTAATATCGCCATTTACAGGTAAGGAAATTGAGATACAGTTATGGGGGTAACCAAAACATGCTACCTATTCCCCCAAAGCTCTCACTCTGATGAAGAATATAGATATTTAAATAATTATAATGTAGTTTGATTGAAGGAAGGACAAGATGTTATGGGAATATAGAAGGGCCCTGTTTCAGCCTTGAGAAGCTGGGGGTGGTAACCAAGAAAGATTTCTCAGAGGAAGCGACTGTTTTGCAATGAGGGATATTAATAAAATAAGCAGTTTCCTATCAAATTCATCGTAGGAGTGTTGTGGAGAATTCCATCCAATTCATCTTACAGTATCTCTTTTTTTGAGAATCCTTGGAGGATGTTTCTCTCATATCTGAGGGGAAAAAATGAGCTTCTTTTTAAACTTATGGAAACTAGGAATCCTGTAACTAATCAAGTTTCTATCCTTGCCTTTGCTGCTAGCAAGCTTAGAAATGAATTTGTGGCCCACATCTTCAGAAACAGAGGAGTCTTTTAGCAAGCATTTTTTTCCTAGGTGAATCTTGCCTCCCTGGGTTTTTGTTTCCTTTGATAATTCTAATTTTCTTTTGGCTTTGCTTTTAGCATTTCCTTGTTTTCTTGTTTTCACTATGAAAGCCATCTCAAATAATTTTCAGAGTAAAGTGGAATATAAAAAGTAGAGTAATCATAAGAGACAATGACATGACGTGAGTCTTAAAGGATGGGCTTATAGGATGGACAGAGAGAAAAGGATAGGGTTGGCAGCAGGAGCAGAGAAACCAAAGCATGAGGATTAATGGTGTGCACTGGGGAGACTGAGATGGACAAGAGAGTGGCTCCAAGGAGAACTTCTAGAATCAGACAAACTTGGGTTGGAGTCTCAACGTTACAACTTTTATGAGTTTTATTCAATGTAGCTGAGCCTTGGTTTCTTATCTATAAAATGAGAATAAACTATATGAGTCTGATGAGTTGTTGTGAGAGCTAGTTTCATTGAGGCATCAAGAAATATTTACTGAGGGCCCCCCATGGGCCAGGCACTTGGCTGGACAGTGTGGGTACAGGAGTAAATCCATGACAACGGTGGCCTTGCTCCTTAGGAGCAGACAGTCAACTGGGAATAAAGCATATGCTTAGCATATGGCAAGTGCTCAACAAATGACCTAAATAATCATATAAATAACAAATAATAACAACAGGCTAACTAGTCTTGCATGTTCAGGGCATGAGAATTATGGGAATTATTGTCTGAGCTGCAGTGCAGAGGAAAGGGATAGGAAGATGATGAAGCTGGAAAAATATAAAGAGGACAGAGATCTTGAAAGGCTTTGTATAAGATACTATGGAGTTTGGAGTCATATAGAGTTTTTAAGTGTGTATGTGTTTTGTGTGTGGTGGGAGTGGGAGGAGGAATAAATTTAGACTCACTCTATAGAAAACAAAATTACAGTTACCAAAGGGGAAAGGCAGGGGAGAGGAATAAATTAGGAATATGGGATTAACAGATACACACTACTATATACAATAAACAACAAGGATTTACTGTATAGCACAGGGAACTATATTCAATATCTTATAACAATCTATAATGGACAATAATCTGAAATATATATATATATAAGTATGTATAACTGAATCACTTTGCTGTACACCTGGAACTTTGTAAATCACATATACTTCAATAAAAAAATTTTGCATCACTAAGTTCTTATATCTAAGTCAAATCTCTCTTCCTGTGGTTTTTGTGTACATTTCTATCCTCTTCCTCCTTCTCCTCCTCCTCCTCCTCTTCCTCTTACTACTCCTACCATTACTACTAGCTTTCACTTCTTAAATGATTACTCTGCCAGGCACTGGTGCTATGTTTTTAATCTGTGTTTAGTGGTAGTTAACGTAAGTAGTGGTATAAATGAACTTTCAAAGATGTGAATGTGCGTTCAAATGTCCAATCACTGTTAGTCTATGTGTCTGGGGTACATTGTCACATGAGTGCATCCTCAGTGAGTGGCTGTGCTTTTGTGTACTTTACTGTATAGAGTACAGTACCTTTATTTCAATCCCAGGATGTCTGGAAGCAAATGTAAAAGCAGTGGTGATGTAGCTGGTACTGCTAAGAGGAACCAAGTGATAATGATGGAAACAAAAGTGAAAATAATTGAGAGAGTGGAGTGAAGTGAAAAGATGGAGGGGAAGAGAGAAAGGACGAAGAGAGACAAGAGGAAGAAGTAACTGAAAAACCAAAAAGATTCATGACGCAGGAAATGGCAAGATTTTCTTTATTTAAGGAGGCACTATTTATTTAGTTTTGAGGCACAGGACCCAAACCTAGAAGGGTACAGGTAGGCTGCAGCAGACATTCAGAATGCAATCCAGTGCCACCATGTCACCGTGTCATCTATGACAAGAAAGAAAGAGCTACTACCCAGACATCACTGGATTATTTTTTCAAGAGGGTAGAATCCAGCAAGGAACCAGAACCTGTGCCTTCAAAGTCAGATGTGAGTGAAATTGCAGCTTGCCCTCTGTCTCCTATTGCTGATGATCCTTCAGCTCTAGCATCCCCCACCCCCTCCATCCTCCAGTCAGTAACTCTTCTTGCCTGCTCACTCAATGCCAGCCCCTGTATGCAAACTGTTGTACTGTACTACTGTATTTTCCAAGGGACTGAGCTGTAAGATTAAAAATGTTTTCTTTAATTTTTTGTGCTTGTTTTTTATGTATTACCTGTGTGAAAAGTATTGTAAACCTATTACAGTACAGTACTATATAGCCAACTGTGTTAGTTGGGTACTTAGGGTAACTTTGTTGCACTTACAAACAAATTGGACTTACTAATATACTCTCTGAATGTAACATGTTCATATGCAGGGACTTACTGCCCTTCCTCATTGCCCTGTGAAGATTATTATTTCCTATCTAAAGATATGAAAATTGAAGTTTAGAAGATTAGGGAGCTTCCTAAAGATTAATAAATGGTTAATAAATGCTGGAGTTAACTTCTGAACCCTGGGTATATGCCTTAATGGCAGATAATGCATAACTTCATCTCATTTCATCCTTACAACCCCCTTGTTAGATAATATTATCTTCATCTTATGGACTGAGTCTCAGAGAGGTTAAGTAACTTTTCCAAAGTCACACAGCTTATGTGTAGTATAACTCTACATGCAAATTTTGGCTGGTACTACTCAGACGGTAAAGCATCTGCCTACAATGCGGGAGACCTGGGTTTGATTCCTGGGTCAGGAAGATCCTCTGGAGAAGGAAATGGCAACCCATTCCAGTACTCTTGGCTGGACCATCCTATGGATGGAGGAGGGTGGTAAGCTACATTCCATGGGGTCGCAAAGAGTCAGACATGACTGAGCGATTTCACTTCACTATTAAAATGGGCAGATTTATGTTTGTACTTAAATTCTAAGTGCTATACAGCTTTATGGACTTCCCAGGTGGCTCAGTGGTAAAGAACCTGCCTTCCAGTGCAGGAGATGCCAAAGACACGAGTTTGATCCCAGGGTCAGGAAGATCCCCTGGAGGAGGAAACAGCAACCCACTCCAGTATTCTTGCCTGGAGAATCCCCATGGACAGAGGAGCCTGGTGGGCTACCGTCCATAGGATCACAAAGAGTCAGACACGACTGAGCACGCATGCTATAGCTTTAATGTTTTGGGTCAATGGATAGATCAACTGAACAGTTGTTCTTGTTTTAAATGGGCCACCTTTTCCAAGTGTGCCCTGGGAAAGAGCTAGAAGCAACTCTTGAACTTTACCTCCCATTGAAAGAGCTTTATAGCTGTTTCTGAGGCTTTTGCATTTTAACAAAGGTTGGAAACCAGAGCTCATATCCAAGTTAGCCTTGTCCCCTGCCCTTCACATCGATACATCCCCTCTCCCACATAGCTTGTTGCCACAAAAGCCACTGGAGAAGGGAAGAGGGAGCTGTGCACAGGGAGATTTGGCCTACTAAAGAAGCCAACAGCAGCAGAAGCTAATGAATCCGGGCTTGACAGGTCTCTTTCTGCCAAAAAAAAAAAAAAAAAATCATTATAAAATGTCCCTGTCTCTTGAAGCCTCTCAGCACTGCTTCTGATTCATGGGAGATAAGCTTAGAGTTGCAAGCCTGCCACCTTATTGCCACACAAAACATTAATCTTCTGGGTTTTTTCACCCTCCTGACAGCACAGAGTAATCAGACAGAATTACAGCTCTGAGACATTCATGATCATAGGATTTGTGCCAAATAAACTGCCCAGGTTTTGATATCAGTGGCTGGTTATAGCTTTTTTTTCCTATCTTTTTTTTTTCCTGTTTCTGGGAACTCAAGGGCACCTTTCTATATTTCTGTCCTACATATATTTCTTCAAAAAGCCTCGATTCTCCATTAGCAAAAGAAATTCATTTATGCTACCCAAAGCTAGCATTTGCAGATATACAACCAGGAGCCTGGTAGCCCTGGATTCTAGGAGCCTACCTTCCAGGCTCTGTTTCCTGAATGTCTGGGCAGAGTGTAGAGCTGGGGATGAGAGCAGGGGCACTTACGAAAGGCAAGATCTGTGTAAAGTCATGATAGGGGATAGGATTGAGGGGGTGAGGTGCTTCTCCTTCCCCTCTTTCTCAGTGGAAGGCTTCTGTTGCCTGAAATTTCACCATGCATGTTTGATTTCTTTAGCTTCAGGTTTGAGTCCCTGTTTGAAGGCACAGGTCTTTGGGAGAAGCACATGAATATGTTTCAGGGACTGAGTTTGTCTTTCTCGATGTGTAACTAGCTGAAAGTAGGGCTGTTTTTTAGGTAATTTAATGCTTTCAAATAGGTAGCACATTCACATGATTCAAAATTTTAAATAAAGGATCAAAAATTGATCCTATTTAAAAAGGATACATTAAGAAGTCTTCCTTCTACCTTGTCTTAAATTACCCCAGTCTTTGCCCAATCCTCTTGCCATTTCTATTAACTTGTTTAACCTTTAATATTTGTGCAAATATGTGTGTGTGTTTCATCTTTTCCTCCTTTCGTTCATGAAGATAGCATATTATATAGCCTTTGCTGTACTTTGCTTTCTTCGCTGTACTATGGATCATAAAGATACAGTAGTTTCTTGGTATCCACAGAGGATTGGTTCTATGACACCACACAGATACCAAAATCTGGGGATGCTCAAGTCCCTTATATAAAATGATATAAAATGACATAATACAGTTGGCCTCCATATCCAAGAGTTCTGCATCCACAGATATGGAAGGTCAACTATACTTCAGTATCAGTACAGAGACAGCTTCCTCAATCATCTTTTAAAAAAATATTTATTTATTTGGCTTCATGGGGTCTTAGTTATGGCATGCGGAATCTTCACTGCAGCACTCAGGCTTCTCTCTAGTTGCGGAGTGTGGACTTAGTTGCTCTGTAGCATGTGAGATCTTAGTTCCCCAACCAGGGATTGAACCTGTATCCCGTGCATTGTAAGGTGAATTCTTCTTCTTTTTTTTTTTTCCTGTAAGGTGAATTCTTAACCACTGGACAACCATGGAAGTCCCTCAATCATCTTTTTAAACAAGTGCATGATACTACATTGTACAGATGAACCACAGTTTGTTTATCCAGTTCCCTGTGGACATTTGGGCTATTTCTAACCTTTCACCATTCTAAACAAGGAATAACCCTGTACATGAGTTGTTTCACAAGTGTGAAAGCCTACCTGTAAGATAAATCCCCAGAAGGCTAAATGTTTCTAAATGTTGGTAGACATTGCCTGGTTGGCCTCTCTGGAGGTAGGACCATTTTGTAATCCCAACAGCAATGCGTGAGAGTGTTCATTTCTCTACTACTTTTCAGTGGAGTGTTGTCAAGTGTTCGGATTTTGGCAAGTTGAATAAGAAGGAAATAGTTTACAACTTTAGTTTTAATTTACACTTATTATGAGTAGGGTGGAGCACATTTTCATATGTTACAAGTCTGTGGGCTTTGTATTTGTTCGTTTCTTCATTAAACCTTCTGCAACATTCAACAGATACTTGTTGAGCACTGACTATGTAGCATTTGGGATACATCAGTGAACAAAGAAGACAAAAATCCCTGCCTTCCCTAGAACTTACATTCATTTACTCATTGGTTCATTCCTTCTTTTGCTGGTGAATTCGGAGATGAAGTGATAGGTAAGAAGGGAGGTGGTTTCCAGGGATTGGGCCACCGCCCACTTTTTGGCCTTTTATGGTTAGCCTCAGAACTGTCATGGCGCCTGTGGGTGTGTCATTTAGCATGATAATGTATTACAAGGTCTACTGGAAGTGGCCTCTTCCACCACCTTGAACGTAATTGGTTTTAACCAGTTTATGTCACATCCTCAGGCTATATCATTCCTTTAGAGGCTGTCTACTTCCTTCCCTCCTGTTTCAATTCTATAGACCCTCAAACAGGCACTGGGAATGTGCAGATGAGTAAGACATAGTTTCTCCCTCAAGGTTCAGTGGTGAGATAATAGCTGTAAGAGAGGTGTTTACAGAATATTAACTGAGAGGAGAACAAGATGGCAGAGGAGTAGGTGGATGTGGAGTACATCTCTCTCCACAGATACATCAGGAATACACCTTCAGACACAGAAGTGCATGCAGAACACCAGCTGAGAGCAGACAGGAGTACCTGACCAGAGGAAAAGAATATATAGAAGCATGCAAAACTCGGTAGGACGAAGGAACTAGGGAAAAATAGGAGTGTTAGTAGGACTGGACCTGCCCTCGGCAGGTGGGGGAACTGAAGCAGGGGTCTGATCCCCACATCAGGGCAATTGTCTGAGTCAGAAGAGAAACATTTAAGGCTGAGAGTGAAACAGCTGATCTGTGACAGCCTAAATGGAAGGAGAATCAGACAGTCCTTGCCACAGCCATACATACCCCAGACAGGGAGGAGGGTCCCATGCAAGGCACAGCGACTGGGAGCTGGAGTTTGGGGAGTCTGGAGCGATCCCAGGGTGAGGGCTGCTGTTGACTGTGGAGAGACTGATCGAGGAGAGGTGAGGGAAGAGACTGTGGGGAGAAATGCCTGTGGAGGAAAGCTGGGCAGCCATGGAAGCCAAGAATACTGTTGAGTCATGCATGGGGGTGGAGCCATCACCATAGACTCTCTCTCCCCACATGCCAGCAACAAGAGAGAGGCTGGCCCATCAAACACCGGATGCACTGAACTACAGAGGAGGACCCCACCCAGGGTGCCCCTTTAAGTGCCTGACGCTTTGAACAACAGAGAAGGACCCCAGGCAAGGGAGCCCTCTAAGTGACTGAACCAGCAGAGCTGTGGAGAAAGACTGGCCAAAGAGGCCTTCTGATCGCCAGCTACAAGAGGCTTGAAAAAAGACTCTAATAGGACCATAACTCCTGCAGCAGATGCAGTCTGTGTCCCTGCACACTTGGAGCTGCCAGGGTCCTCGCAAGCCAAGCAGCTGCACCACTTTCATGCTCAACTCTCTCTGGGGGCGGAGCTGCCACAGGCAAAAAAGTCTAGCCTTTATGTGCGCAGGGTCACTTTGGTCATGTCCAACTCTTTGTGACCCTGTAGACTGTGGCCTGTCAGGCTTCTCTGTCAGGGAGGGGTGTTCTCCAGGCAAGAATACTGGAGCATATTGGCCAAGACTAGTTGCCATACCCTTGTAGAGCACTATACTTCCTGCTGCCCTAGCCGCCAACTCCCCTGAGTACCTGGTGCTGCCAGAACCCCTGCTACCCAAGCAGCTGCACCACCTCCACACCTGGCACTCACAGGGGCAAACCCAACCCCTCCAGGGCAGCCTCAGGAGCAAACCCCAGTGGATGACCCATGTGCAGAGGTGGAAATAAACCCACAATTGAAACCCAGGGGCAATGTGGCTAAGGAAGAAGATCCAAAACCTTACCACCAGCTGTACAAGCTGCAGATTGAATCCACATGATCAACTAGGCAGACTCTGTGTCTATGGAATATATAAAAGGTCATTGAGAGCGCCCACAAAAGAAAACACAGTAGTCCTGATAGCTGTGGACATTGGAGGCAAGAACACATAGGAGTAGAATCAGACTAGAATCTGAGCTGCCCCCACAGCAGGTCCAGAGATTAGCACAGTGTTGGAGAGCATCCTAGGGAGGTGAGGGGACTGTGACTCCCAGTGAGGGAAAGGACTCTGACATCAGTGACTCAAGAAAAAAATTTATTATTCTTTTGTTTTGACTTGCTTTGTAGATTCTTTTGGACTTTTTTCTTTTTTTCCCCCTTTTCCCCCTCTGTTGTAGTTGTCAATTGTATTGGCACTATGAAATCTAATTAAGCTTTTGAGCTGTTTTTTTTGTTTGTTTTTCTCTCACATTTTTTGTTGCTGTTATAAACCTCTGCCTCTATGTTGGGCTTTTTGCAGTTCTGTGGAGTTTTCCTTTTCTCTTTTTTAAATTTTAATTTTTTAAACCTATTATTATTTTTTCTACATTTATTCCTTTGTTTGCTTTTCCTACTCTTCTTTTTTTCCCCTTGCAGTTAATCTTTAATGTATATGCTGCTGCTACTGCTGCCAAGTCGCTTCAGTCGTGTCCAACTCTATGTGACCCCGTAGACGGCAGCCCACCAGGCTCCCCCGTCCCTGGGATTCTCCAGGCAAGAACACTGGAGTGGGTTGCCATTTCCCTCTCCAATGCAGGAAAGTGAAAAGTGAAAGTGAAGTGGCTCAGTCGTGTCCGACTCTTAGCGATCCCATGGACTGCAGCCCACCAGGCTCCTTCGTCCATAGGATTTTTCCAGGCAAGAGTACTGGCGTGGGGTGCATAACTCTTCTTTATCTACCTCTATTTAATTTTGCATATGTATTCTTTCTTTCTTTTCTTTCTTTCCTTTCCTCAACATATTTGTTAGTTTTATTTTCATTGCTTTATTCCCCAATTGGCACCTTGCTCTAGCTTTGTTTTTCAGTTTGTGCTTTAGTTAGTTTTGTTCTGGTAGATATAATTTTTGGTTTCCTTTGTTCGCCAGGTCAATCTATTGTACTTTATTTTTGTTGGACTGTTTTGATTTTCCTTATGGATGTATACGTATATGTGTATCTTCAGTCACAATTTTTACTGTTGCTATAAACCTCTGCCTCTATGTTGGGCTTTTGCAGTTTGGTGGAGTTTTCCTTTTTCCCCCCCTTTCTTCTTTCTTCTCCCGTTTTTTTTTTTTTTTTTTTTTAATCTTTTTTATAATTTTACTTTTTTAAAAAACCTATTATATTTTTTCTACATTTATTCCTTTGTTTGCCTTTCCTACTCTTCTTTTCCCCTTGCAGTTAATCTTAAATGTATACAAATCTTCTTCATCTACCTCTTTTTAACTTTGCATATCTATTCTTTCTTTCCTTACCTCTCAACATATTTGTTAGTTTTGTTTTCGTTGCTTTATTCCCTACTTGGCATCTTGCTTTAGTTTTGTTTTCCAGTTTGTGCTTTAGTTAGTTTTGTTCTTAACTCATAAATGTAATTTTTGATTTCCTTTGTTCATGGATCAATCTACTGTACTTTATTTTTGTTGGACTGTTTTGGCTTCGCTCATGGATGTATATGTATATGTGTATATTCCATTACTTTAATTATTATTTGCCTGATTTTGTAACTGCCATTTGTCTGGGGTTCATCTTTGGTTTCTTGTTTTTGGATATTTGTTTTCCTCTCCCTTAATGCCATTACAAACCACTTGTGGAATCATCATTCCTGACCAAAGATCAAGCCCTGAGCCTTTGGAGTGGGAAAACTGACCCCAAGACCCTAGACTACCAGAGAACTAACCCTGCTGCTGCTGCTGCTAAGTCACTTCAGTCGTGTCTGACTCTGTGTGACCCCATAGACGGCAGCCCACCAGGCCCCACCGTCCCTGGGATTCTCCAGGCAAGAACAGTGGAGTGGGTTGCCATTTCCTTCTCCAATGCATGAAAGTGAAAAGTGAAAGTGAAGTCGCTCAGTCGTGTCTGACTCTTAGCGACCCCATGGACTGCAGCCTACCAGGCTCCTCCGTTCATGGGGTTTTCCAGGCAAGAGTGCTGGAGTGGGGTGCCATTGCCTTCACTAGGAAATATCAAATAGTGAGAACTCACACAAAGGAGACCACTTGAATACCAGACCCAGCATTACCCAACCGCCATTAGCACCCTGGGCAAGATGCCTCATCTAAACAACAAACAAAACAAAAATGCACACCAAGACATCAGAAGATAGGATTACCACCTCACTCAGCCTTGCCCATCAGAGGAAAAACGAACAAGCAAACAAACAAACTCGGTGCAAATCTTACTCTATACGAAGCTCACACAAAACACTAGACCAACCTGAGGAGGGCAGAAACCAAAAGGAAGAAAGAATTCAACCTTGAAACCTGGGAAAAGGAGACCTTAAACACAATAAGTTTAAAAAAAAAAAAAGAACAGGCAGAGAAATACTACACAAACGAAGGAACAAACTAGAAACACAGAAGTCCAAATAAATGAAGAGGAAATAGGCAAACTACCTGAAAAATAATTCAGAATAATGGTAGTAAAGATGATCAAAAACCTTGAAAACAAAATGGAGAAAATGCAAGAATCAATTAACAAATACCTAAAAGAATTAAAGAATAAACATACAGAGACAAACAACACAATTACTGAAATTAAAAATACTCTAGAAGGAATCAATAGTAGAATATCTGAAGCAGAAGAACGAATCAGTGAGCTGGAAGATAAAATAGTGGAAATAACTTCTGAAGAGCAGAATAAAGTAAAAAGAAGGAAAAGAACTGAGGACAGTCTCAGAGACCTCTGGGACAATATCAAACTCACCAACATTCAAGTTATAGAGGTCCCCGAAGAAGAAGAGAAAAAGAAAGGGTATGAGAAAATTTTTGAAGAGATTACAGTTGAAAATTTCCCCAATATGGAAAAGGAAATAGTCAGTCAAGTCCAAGAGGCACAAAGAGTCCCATACAGGACAAACCCAAGGGGAAACACACCAAGACCCATCCGAATCAAACTAACAAAGACTAAACACAAAGAAAGAATATTAAAAGCAGCAAGGGAGAAGCAACAAGTAACAAACAAGGGAAACCCCATACACTTAATAGCTAATCTTTCAGCAGAAACTCTACAGGCCAGAAGGGAATGGCAGGATATATTTAAAGTACTGAAAGGGAAAAATCTACAACCAAGATTACTGTACCCAGCAAGGATCTCATTCAAAATTGATGGAGAAATAAAAAGCTTTTCAGACAAGCAAAAGTTAAGAGAATTCAGTACCACCAAACTAGCTTTACAACAAATGTTAAAGGGACTTACATAGTTAAGAAATACAAGACAAGAAAAATGATCTACAAAATCAACCCCAAACAATTAAGAAAATGGCAATAGGAACATATATATCAATAATCACTTTAAATGTAAACAGATTAAATGCTCCAACCAAAAGACACAGACTGGCTGAATGGATACAAAAACAAGACCCATATATATGCTGTCTATAGGAAACCCACTTCAGATCTCAGTTCATTTCAGTTCCGTTCAGTCGCTCATTCGTGTCCAACTGGAATTCCATCACCTCCATTAGCTTTGTTTGTAGTGATGCTTTCTAAGGCCCACTTGACTTCACATTCCAGGATGTCTGGCTCTAGGTGAGTGATCACACCATCGTGATTATCTGGGTCATGAAGATCTTTTTTGTACAGTTCTTCTGTGTGTTCTTGCCACCTTTTCTTAATATCTTCTGCTTCTGTTAGGTCCATACCATTTCTGTCCTTTATTGAGCCCATCTTTGCATGAAATGTTCCCTTGGTATCTCTAATTGTCTTGAAGAGATCTCTAGTCTTTCCCATTCTGTTGTTTTCCTCTATTTCTTTGCATTGATTGTTGAGGAAGGCTTTCTTATCTTTCCTTGCTATTCTTTGGAACTCTGTATTCAGATGCTTATATCTTTCCTTTTCTCCTTTGCTTTTCACTTCTCTTCTTTTCACAGCTATTTGTAAGGCCTCCTCAGACAGCCATTTTTTATTTTTATTTTATTTTTTTGCATTTCTTTTCCATGGGGATGATCTTGATCCCTGTCTCCTGTACAATGTCATGAACCTCTGTCCATAGTTCACCAGGCACTCTGTCTATCAGAGCTAGTCCCTTAAATCTATTTCTCACTTCCACTGTATAATCATAAGGGATTTGATTTAGGTCATACCTGAATGGTCTAGTGGTTTTCCCTATTTTCTTCAATTTAAGTCTGAATTTGGCAATAAGGATCTCATGATCTGACCTCAAGACACATACAAACTGAAGTGAGAGGATGGAAAAATACATTCCATGCAAATGGAAATGGAAAGGAAAGCTGGAGTAGCAATCCTCATACCAGACAAAATAGACCTTAAAGCAAAGAAGATTACAAGAGATAAGGAAGGACACTACATAATGATCAAGGGAGTAGCAATCCTCATACCAGACAAAATAGACCTTAAAGCAAAGAAGATTACAAGAGATAAGGAAGGACACTACATAATGATCAAGTGATTAATCCAAGAGGAAGACATAGCAATTGTAAATATCTATGCACCCAACACAGGAGCACCTCAGTACATAAGACAAACACTAACAGACATAAAAGGAGAAATTTCTAGTAACACAATAATAGTAGGAGACTTTAACACCCCACTCACACGAATGGACAGATCATCAAAACAGAAAATTAATAAGGAAACACAAGTCTTAAGTGATACATTAGATGAGATGGATCTCATTGATATCTTCAGGACATTCCATCAAAATGAAGAAGAATACATCTTTTTCTCAAGTGCAAATGGAACATTCTCCAGGATACAACACATCTTGGGTCACAACAAACCTCAGTAAATCTAAGAAAGTTTAAATCGTATCAAGCATCTTCTCTAATCACTATGAGACTAGATATCAATTATAAGAAAAAACTGTAAGAAACACAAACACATGGAGATTAAATAATACATTTCCTAATAACCAACAGGTTACTGAAGAAATGAAAAGGGATATCAAAAAGTTTCTAGAAACAAATGACAATGAAAACACGACAACTCAAACCTATGGGATGCAGCAAAAGCAGTTCTCCAAGAGGGAAGTTTATAGCAATACAATCCTACCTCAAGAAACAAGAAAAACATCGAATAGACAACCTAACTTTACACCTAAAACAACTGAAAAAAGAAGAAGAAGAAAAAAAAAAAAACCCAAATTAGTAGAAGGAAGAAATCATAAAGATCTGAGCAGAAATAAATGAAAAAGATATGAAAGAAACAATAGCAAAGATTAATAAAACTAAAAGCTGATTCTTTGAGAAGATAAACAAAATGGACAAGACTTTAGCCAGACTCATCAAGAAAAAAAGAGAGAAGAATCAAATCAAAAAATTAGAAATTAAAAAGGAGAGGTTACAACAGACAATGCAGAAATACAAAGGATTATAGGAGACTATTATGAACAACTATATGGCAATAAAATGGATAACCTGTGAGAAATGACTAGATTCTTAGAAAAGTTCAATCTTCCAAGACTGAACCAGGAAAAAATAGAAATTATGAACAACCCAATTACAAGAACTGAAATTGAAGCTGTGATAAAAAATCTCCCAAAAAACAAAAGCCCAGGATCAGATTGTTTCACAGGAGAATTCTATCAAACATTTAGAGAAGAGGTAATGCCTATCCTTCTAAACCTCTTTCAAAAAACTGCAGAGGAAGGAACACTTCCAAACTCATTCTACAAGGCCACCATCATCCTGATACCAAAACCAGACAAAGACAACACACAAAAAGAAAACTGCAGGCCAATATCACTGATGAACATAGATGCAAAAATCCTCAACAAAATTTTAGCAAACAGAATTCAGCTACACAGGTCTGCAAGGATTCTTCAATATATGCAAATCAATCAATGTGATATACCATATTAACAAATTGAAAGATAAAAATCATGTGGTCATCTCAGTAGATGCAGAAAAAGCCTTTGAGAAAATCCAGCACCATTTATGATTAAAACAATTTAAAAACATGGGCATAGAAGGAACCTACTTCATCATAGTAAAGACTATATATGATAAGCCTACAGCAAACATTATTCTCAATGGTGAAAAACTGAAAGCATTCCGCCTAAGATCAGGAACAAAATAAGGGTGTCCACCTTCACCACTATTATTCAACATAGTTTTGGAAGTCCTGGCTATAGCAATCAGAGAAGAAAAAGAAATAAAAGGAATCCATATTGGAAAAGAAGTAAAGCTCTCACTGTATGCAGATGACATGATATATCAAAAACCCTAAAGATAGTATCAGAAAATTACTAGAGCTAATCAGTGAATTTAGCAAAGTTGCAGGATACAAAATCAATACCCAGAGATCACTTGCACTTCTATGTACTAACAATGAAAAATCAGAAATAGAAATTAAAGCATCAATCCCATTCACCATTGCAACAAAAATAATTAAATATCTAGGAATAAACTTACCTAAGGAGACAAAAGGACTGTACACAGAAAATTATAAGATACTGAAGGAAGAAATCAAAGACAACATAAACAGAGGAGAGATATTCCATGTTTCTGGGTAGGAAGAATCAATATTGTGAAAATGACTATACTACCAAATGCAGTCTACAGATTCAATGCAATCCCTATCAAATTACCAATGGCATTTTTGACAGAACTAGAACAAAAGCTTTCACAATGCATATGGAAACACAAAAGACCCTGAATAGCCAAAGCAGTCCTTATAAAGAAGAATGGAGCTGGAGGAATAAACCTTCTTGACATCAGATTATACTACAAAGCTACAGTCATCAAGACAGCATGGTACTGGCACAAAAACAGAAATATAGACCAATGGAACAAGATAGAAAGTGCAGAAATAAACCCATGCACCTATGGGTACCTTATTTTTGACAAAGTAGGCAAGAATATACAATGGGGCAAAACAGCCTCTTCAGTCAATGGTGCTTGGAATATTGGACAGCTACATGAAAAAAAAAAAAATGAAATTAGAACACTTCCTAACACCGTACACAAAGATGAACTCAAAATGGATTAAAGACCTAAGTGTAAGACCAGAAACTATAAAACTCTTAGAGGAAAACATAGGCAGAACACTTGATGACATAAATCAAAGCAAGATCCTCTATGACCCACCTCCTAGAGTAATGGAAATAAAAACAAAAGTAAACAAGTGGGACCTGATTAAATGTAAAAGCTTTTGTGCAGCAAAGAAAACTATAAGCAAGGTGAAAAGAGAACCCTCAGAATGGGAGAAAATAATAGTAAATGAAACAACTGAGAAAGGATTAATTTCTAAAGTATACAAGCAGGTCATACAACTCAATGCCAGAAAAACAAACAACCCAATCAAAAAGTGGGGAAAAGACCTAAACAGACATTTCTCCAAAGACGACATACAGATGACTAACAAACACATGAAAAGATGCTCAACATCACTCATTATTAGAGAAATGCATGGCCATCATCAAAAAGCTACAAATAGTAAATCCTGGAGAGGGTGAGGAGAAAAGGGAATGCTCTTGCACTGTTGGGAATGTAAATTGTTACAGCCACTATGGAAGATGGTATAGAGAGTCCTTTAAAAACTAGGAATAAAACCACCCATAAAACCCAGCAATCCCACTCCTATACCATGAGGAAACCAAAATTGAAAGAGACACATGTATTCCATTGTTCATTGCAGCACTATTTACAATAGCTAGAACATGGAAGCAACCTAGATGTCCATTGACAGATGAATGGATAAAGAAGTTGTGGTAAATATACACAATGGAATATTAACTCAACCGTAAAAAGGAATGAATTTGAATCAGTTCTAATGAGATGGATGAACCTAGAACCTATTACACAGATTGAAGTGAGTCAGAAATAGAAATATAAATACCGTATTCTAATGCATATATACGGAATCTAGAAAATTGGTACTGAAAAATTTATTTACCAGTCAGCAATGGAGAAACAGACATAAAGAGTAGACTTATGGACATGGGGGGAGGGGAGGAGAGGGTGAGAGGGTGAGATGTATGGAAAGAGTAACATGAAAACTTTCATTACCATATGTAAAATAGAGCTCTTGGCTATGGCGCTATGGCTCAGGAAACTCAAATAGGGGCTCTGTATCAACCTAGAGGGGTGGGATGGGGAGGGGAGATTGGAGGGAGGTTCAAAAGGAAGGGGATATATCTATACTTATGGCTGATTCATGTCGAGGTTTGACAGAAACAAAATTCTGCAATATGCTTCAATAAAAAAAATAATTAAAAAAATTAACAGCACAAAAATGAAGCATGTAACTTAGACTGAGAGCTATACAGTAATCCTACTTTGAGGAAGACTGGAAGGTGGCTGGGATTAAAAAAGAAGCAAAGGATAGCCTTGAGCATCACAAAAACACCAAAATATGAAAACTCAGGTCACTGTCATGGGGGTGGGAGGTGAGACAAAGGTAAGGCAACGTGGATAAAGAAGTAATTTTCATATTTTGTGCTCGTATTTTTCATACTAACACCAAATATGAAAATTACTTCTTTGACTGAGTGACTGAAATGAACTGAACTGAACTGATTTTTCATACTTGGTACTCATTATGTAGTTATTGGTTGTTTGGTTGAATGAATGAATGAATAAAGTTTGAGGTCATATACTAGAGTGTTAAATGAGTTATCTATCACTGTGTAACAAATTTCCTCCAAACTTGTCTGTTTAAAACAACAAGCACTTATTATCTCACATAGTTGCTAAGGATCAGGAACGTGGGAGTGATTTATTTAGGTAATTTGGGCTAAAGTTGCAATTAAACTGTTGGCTGAAGCAGTCATCTCAAGATTTGACTAGGGCTGGTTAATCAATCTAGTTTCAAGCTCACTCACATAGTTGCCAGGTCTTGGTTCTTCATTGAATGCTGGCAATATATATCTCAGAGGAATGCCCAGTACATATAAGCAAGATATGAATACAAGCTTTTATTATTATTACCTAAAAGCTCTAAGATGTTGTCAAAACATTTTAAGCAGATGAGTGACCTGATCATCTTTGCTGTTTCAGAACACTCCTTCCAGCTTTAGTGTGGGGAATGGACAGGAGAGGAGAAAAGCAGAAGGGAATGACATCTATTAGAAAGCTGTTACAAATGAGAGATGGTGCTATTCAGTTCAGTTCGGTTCAGTCACTCAGTCGTGTCCAACTCCTTGTGACCCCATGAATTGCAGCATGCCAGGCCTCCCTGTCCATCACCATCTCCCAGAGTTCACTCAAACTCATGTCCATCGAGTCGGTGATACCATCCAGCCATCTCATCGTCTGTCATCCCCTTCTCCTCCTGCCCCCAATGCCTCCCAGCATCAGAGTCTTTTCCAATGAGCCAACTCTTTGCATGAGGTGGCCAAAGTACTGGAGTTTCAGCTTTAGCATCATTCCTTCTAAAGAACACCCAGGGCTGATCTCCTTTAGAATGGACTGGTTGGATCTCCTTGCAGTCCAAGGGACTCTCAAGAGTCTTCTCCAACACCAAAGTTCAAAAGCATCAATTCTTTGGCGTTCAGCTTTCTTCACAGTCCAACTCTCACATCCATACGTGACCAATGGAAAAACCATAGCCTTGACTAGACGGACCTTTGTTGGCAAAGTAATGTCTCTGCTTTTGAATATGCTATCTAGGTTGGTCATAACTTTCCTTCCAAGGAGTAAGCGTCTTTTAATTTCATGGCTGCAATCACCATCTGCAGTGATTTTGGAGCCCAAAAAAATAAAGTCTGACACTGTTTCCACTGTTTCCCCATCTATTTCCCATGAAGTGATGGGACCAGATGCCATGATCTTTGTTTTCTGAATGTTAGGCTTTAAGCCAACTTATTCACTCTCCTCTTTCACTTTCATCAAGAGGCTTTTCAGTTCCTCTTCATTTTCTGCCATAAGGGTGGTGTCATCTGCATATCTGAGGTTATTGATATTTCTCCTGGCAATCTTGATTCCAGCTTGTGCTTCTTCCAGCCCAGTGTTTCTCATGATGTACTCTCCATGTAAGTTAAATAAGCAGGGTGACAATATACAGCCTTGACGTACTCCTTTTCCTATTTGGAACCAGTCTGTTGTTCCATGTCCAGTTCTAACTGTTGCTTCCTGACCTGCATATAGGTTTCTCAAGAGGCAGGTCAGGTGGTCTGGTATTCCCATCTCTTTCAGAATTTTCCACAGTTTATTGTGATCCACACAGTCAAAGGCTTTGGCATAGTCAATAAAGCAGAAATAGATGTTTTTCTGGAACTCTCTTGCTTTTTCGATGATCCAGCAGATGTTAGGGTGGTGCTAATGAAAACAAGGGCAACCCACTCCAGTGTTCTTGCATGGAGAATTCCATGGACAGAGGATCCTGGTGGTTTACAGACCATGGGGTCACAAAGAGCTGGACACAACTGAGTGACTAACACTTTCACTTTTAATGCAAATGATGGACAATGGATTCATGCAGGGTATATTCTAGAAGTAGAGCCACCTCCACATGGATTAGATGCAGCTGATGACAGAGAGAGAGCTAGGGAACATAGGAGGAAGAGCAAGGTTCTTCATGGAGGTGAGGTGAGAATGGTGAGTTGAATTAGGACAATGTGGAATTTGAGGTACTGGTAAGACATTCATGAGGAAATGTTCAGTTGGCAATTGGATCTATGGGTGTGGATCTCAAAAGATAGATCTGGGCTAGAGATTTAAGAGTCATCAGCATATGGGTCACTGAAGCATGGGTGTGGATAAGATTACCTGAGGAGAATAGGTCTAGTGAGAAGAGAAGGTTGCCTAGGGAAGAACCCTGATGGTCACCAGCAGTGAAGAGATGGCTGGAGGAAGAAGTGCCTGTGAAGGAGAATCAGAAGGAGTGGCCAGAGAGAAAGAGGAAAACCTGGAGGGTCTGGTCTCATATAAGCCAACACCACATCTCATGGAAAGAAGGAAAACTAAACAGTGCCAGCGTTGCCTGCTGAAAGGCGAGGTCACAGAAGATAAGGGTTGAAAATGATCCATTGAATTGACAAAGAAAGAGGTCATTGGTGATCTTCACGATAATCATATCACTGGAATGGGGTGGGGGTGGGGGTCCCCACCCCAGCCTCCTTCTCTCAGCTATGAATGTACCATCATGGAATTTCTAGACCTTGGAGTTGAGTACCATTTCCTCTTCGCAAACAGAACCTTTGATCCCACAGGTCAGCCTCTTAGAGATCTAGATCCACGGGTGGAATTTACTGGAACTGGAGTACTCCTTGACCGGGAGAGTAGTAATACATAATATAATCTAGTATTTGAGTACTAACCACTTTATGTGGATAATCTGATTTAAACCTGACACTAACTCTATGAGGTGGGCACACAGCTGCATACGTCAACTTCTTTATTATCCTCAGGTAAGAATCTGGTGGCCCACATCACAGTGTAGACCTGGGCTGAGCTGAGTTTGGCTAGGATCAAGGAAGATAGAAACAAAGATCCTCAGTCACTGGAGAACTTCTGCAGCCTCTAGGCTTCAGGAAGTCTTTTCTGAAGAATGTAGAGTTATGAGGGCATTTTCTCATGGGAATTATTGGAGCAGGACTGTCTGAAGCAGGGGCTGTCAGATCAGGGACTGTTTTAGAATATCATCCTGGAGACCATGATAAACAGCCCCAGGGGCCATCTAAAATGATATTCTGTAAGCACTGGGAAGCCTTTAGCCATGGTCTTCCACTCTTCTCCTTCTTGGGTGGAGAGGAAGCTCTAGGAACCTCAGAAATCTAATTTCACAAAGACCCAAGTCCTCAAGGGAGCAGAGAGAGCAGATTGCCATTTTAGATGGTAGCAGTGTGGGGACTGCAGTACTCCCAGCTCCTCTGTTAAGATCTCCAGCACGCACAGGTGTCCATATGCCTGGCATATGGAGACTTCATTGCCCTCAGTCCCTCTCCTGTGGCACTCAGCCCATTAAATCACAGGAAGGTGAGAGAAGCTCATCTCCTCCATCAGACCATGAATTTCTCAATCATGGAGAGGAAATACTTTTTGTGTGTTGCCCCCCATGCCTTTTCCGCCTCTAGCACAGTTCTAGGTTCAGAGTGATCCTCAATAAGTATTTGTTGAATTATTGAATGAAAGAATGAATGGCTTTTTCCTAGGGCTGGTCCTTGTTCCAGCTCACTTCTTATTTGTATGCAAAACCAGACTAACCTCCCTAACCAGCAGACCATCTGTTGCTTTTTCTAAGGCAAGGATAATGAACAATAGTGTGAGAAGGCTAGGTCAAGTTGATTCAATTCAACAAGTATTTAGTAAGCCTGCTATGAAGCTAGTACTGTGTTATGTGCCCTCTCAGAACAGACACAAGCCTATCGGGTGCAAAGGTTTTGAAAATCAATCTTTCATTAAAAAATTGTGAATCACTACATTGTATACCTGAAACATATAAATCCACTCTACCTCAATTTTAAAAAAAGGAAGAAAAAAATGAATAACAGAGAGGCAAGCATATATACTCTTACTTAATATGTATCATATGTAAAGAATGCCATGACTGTATGTTCATACTAATAGAAAAAAATGTTCAAAATATTAAGTAAAAAAGGTAATTGCTGTGACATGCAAAATATGCTATCGATTATAATTATGATATCAATGTCTAATTTATTTTTTTAAAGTATTTATTTATTTATTTATTTGGCTGCCCTGGATCTTAGTTGCGGCAACTGGATCTAGTTCCTGACTAGAACCTGTTCTCTGACCAGGAAGTGAACCCAGGGTCCCCGTATTGGGAGTATGGAATATCTTAGCCACTGGACCACCAGAAAAATCCCATCAATGTCTAATTTAAATGTACTACCATCAGAGAAAAGAAGGTATGATACCAATTCTTAAAATTTGAGGCTTACTTTACTGAAATGTTATTTGCATTAAAGTCTACTTTTGCACCTCCCCAAATTGACAATTCAGATATATAAAAAGGTATAAACTAATATGACAAACACCCAGGTACCCATGACCCAGCTTCAAAATTTAGACATAAGCAGTTTGCACAGTTCAAAAGGCTCTAAAAGTCAAGAAATTTTTTTCTTTTTTTTTAAGTTTGGCATCAAAATTCTTCTGATCACAAAACCTAACCTGGACTGACCTAAAGCTATTTCATAGTCTCCATCTATCCCACTCTGTGACCAACCATGCATTTCACTGCAGAAATAGTAATATGTTTGATTACGAGGTGTTGCCCCAGACCACACTGGTTATGTTACTTAGTGTTGAGTACCTACTGTATGCTGCTGCTGCTGCTGCTAAGTTGCTTCAGTCGTGTCCGACTCTATGAGACCCCATAGATGGCAGCCCACCAGGCTTCCCCGTCCCTGGGATTCTCCAGGCAAGAACACTGGAGTGGGTTGCCATTTCCTTCTCCAGTGTATGAAAGTGAAAAGTAAAAGTGAAGTTGCTCAGTCATGTCCAACTCTTAGCGACCCCATGGACTGCAGCCTGCCAGGCTCCTCCATCCAGGGGGTTTTCCAGGCAGAAGAACTGGAGTGGGGTGCCATACCTTTTCTAAAATCCAAACTATTCTGAATTTCCGAACATACATGGTCACATGGTCTGTAGGTAAGGCATTTGCAAGTTTGTGGTCTGTTGGGCCACAATTTGGGGCTTGGTTACTGAACAGTGTTTCCCAATGTTCCCCCAAAGGGAGGAGGAAGGGATGGAAACCGGCTAGGCAGCCCAGTGTCAGGTACACCTCCTTGTACTCCTCAGCGCCCACCCCCAGGCCTCTTCCCTAGGCTCCACCTTTCTTTTGGTGCTGGCTTGCCAAACTCAGCAGCAGGCTCACCTTATATAAATGTCTTATACCAACTTTTCTGTATTTGTCTCAGCTCCTCCTTATCCCCTAGGTTCTACGCGTTCCTCATCCTATCTTTTGCCCTGGTTTTCCCTCTGTTTTTTTTTTAAATTATAACTCCCTGCCTCGTACATGTGTACACTCAGTTTCTCAGTAGTGACTCTTTGAAATGGCTCCACTATCCATGCCATTCTCCAGGCAAGAATACTGAAGTGGGTTGCCATTTCCTCCTGCAGGGGATCTTCCTGACTCAAGGATCAAACTCGAGTCTCCTGTGTCTCCTGCATAGGCAGGCA
The DNA here is from genome assembly GCF_029407905.1 of Bubalus kerabau. Classification (NCBI taxonomy): domain Eukaryota; kingdom Metazoa; phylum Chordata; class Mammalia; order Artiodactyla; family Bovidae; genus Bubalus; species Bubalus kerabau. The sequence goes on along the minus strand of NC_073647.1, from coordinate 71,831,699 downwards.
GACTCTTCACCACTGTGCCACCTGTGAAGCCTCTCACATACACACTCCTTATTTATTTTATTTTTCGCTGTGCTGGGTCTTCATTGCTGTGGTTCTTTTCTCTAGTTGCAGCAGGTGGGGGCCACTCTCTAGTTGCAGTGCTCTGCCTTTTCACTGTGATGATTTCTCTTATTGCAGAACACAGGCTCCAGGATGCTTGGGCTTCAGCAGTTGTGGCACACGAGCTCCAGAGCACAGGCTCAGCAGCTGTGGTGCATGGGCCCAGCTGCTCTGCAGCATGTGGATCCTCCTGGTCCAGGGCTCAAACCCATGGCCTCTGCATTGGCAGGTGAATTCTTTACCACTGAGCCACCAGGGAAGCCCCTCTCCCTCAGTTTTGAAATTCCTTTTTTTCTCATCTGCTCCCTCCTTCTCTCTGCTATTGATCTGAGTTCCTTGAGTTCTGGATCATCAGCTTCAGACCCATTATCCTTTCCCATTAATATTTGGTGCAGCTCTTTCTCTCTGGGGCCATTGTGTTGAAATATACCTCTCTTTTTTCTACTCTTCATCTTCCAGTTTACTTCTAAAATAAGCATATTTAAGTTAAAAAGTCAATTTAAAGAAAAATATCTTAAAAGTATATAGTAGTATGCTGTGATATGGCTCAAATTCATGATGGCGATACTCAAATGATTGTGGGAAACTTGTTCAATAAACCTTTTTCCACATGAAGGGATAATTTTTTTTATTTGATTGATGGGCCATCTAGTGGTGAATGGAAGATGACAATCTTAGTCTGAGAAAATGCAGCAGATCTTTAAAAGAAAAGCCAGTTTCAACCCTCAGCCACTCTAACAGGTCCAAAGCACTGTCCTACGAAAATATGTGTACAGCAAAGGTCAAGTCCCACGGGGAACATAGCTGTATGTGATATATGACTTTAGCTTGAGATTGTTGAGGTAAATAATATGTATGATATATGTGTGTTCATATCACATACATGCATCTCAGATGACTTGGCCAAATTCAGAAACTCCACAAATGCTCCTTACAGTCATCCCAAGGATGTTTTGACTAGGGCAATGCATGTGACTGCCTTGTGCATGCATGTGTGTGAAGTTGCTTCAGTCATGTCCGACTCTTTGTGACCCTATGGACTACAGCCCACCAGGCTCCTTTGTCCATGGGACTCTCCAGGCAAGAATCCTGGAGTGAGTTGCTGTTTCCTACTCCAAGGGATCTTACCAATCCAGGGATTGAATCCATGTCTCTAACATCTCCTGCATTGGCATACAGGTTCTTTACCTGGAGTACTACCTGGGAAGCATGGTGACTGCCTTGTATCAAACCTTTATTCTGGGAGGCCACATTAAGAGAGAATTAGTGCTGTGTGAGGTAGGAAATTGTTGTTTGAGAAGGGGATGACTTAAAAATCGTATCTCCCAATTTCATAAATCAAGGCTCCAAAACACTCAAGTCATGACGTATTGATTGGTAGCCAGTTACTCATCCAACTAACATTTACTGAGCTACCAAAGAGTATTATGGGGCTTCCCAGGGGGGCACTAGTGGTTAAAAACAAACAAACAAACAAACAAACAAAAACCTGCCTGTCAAAGCAAGGTCAGGAATATTCCCTAGAGGAGGAAGTGGCAAACAGCTCCAGTATTCTTGCCTGGAAAATTCCATGGACAGAAGAGCCTGGTGGGCTATAGTCCATGGGGCCACAGAGATGGTCATCACTGAGTGATTGAGCAAAGAGCATTGTAAGACTACTCCAAGTCCTGTTAACACACATCTGGGGACTTCCCTGGTGGTCTAGTGGTTAAGAATCCACCGTCCAATGCAGGGGACACGAGTTCAATCCCTGGTGGAGGAACTAAGACCCCATATGCCTCACGGCAACTAAGCCTAAGTCCTCTAGAGCCTGCACCACAACGAAGACCTGATGCAACCAAATAAAATAAACAAACAAACAAAAAACACATACCTATATGTTTACTAAAAGAAATATATCACCTAGTCAAGAAATACATACAGTAGAGCTAGGCACATTTCAGATACAGGGATTTCCAGGGAGCTGAGAAATGTGTTCCCCTTATGTGCTTCTCTCCAAGTCGCCCAAGTTGGAAATTTTAGCTAGAAAAGCTAAATGATATATAGTCAAAGCTATGGTTTTTCCAGTAATTATGTACAGATGTGAGAGTTGGACCATAAAGAAGGCTGAGTGCTGAAGAATTGATTCTCTCGAATTGTGGTGCTGAAGAAGACTCTTGAGAGTCTCTTGGGCTGCAAGAAGATCAAACCAGTCAATGCTAAAGGAAATCAACCCTGAACATTCATTGGAAGGACTGATGCTGAAGCTCCAATACTTTGGCCACTTCATTTGAAGAGCTGATTCATTGGAAAAGACCCTGATGCTGGGGAAGATTGAGGGCAGGAGGAGAAGGGGTGTGATAGAATGAGATGGTTGGATGGCATCAGCCACTCAATGGGCATGAGTTTGAGCAAACACTGGGAGACAGTGAAGGATAGGGAAGCCTGGTGTGCTGCAGTCCTTATGATTTAGCAACTGAACAACAACAACATATAGACTTTAAGATAACTTTCAGTGATTATTCTGAAGTACTTGAAGAGCTTCAAAAGTGTCTACATTTAGAGGCTTCTCTGGTGGTCCAGTGGTTAAGATTCTTTGCTTCCAGTACAGGGGACACAGGTCCAATATCTGGTCAGGGAACTAAGATCCCACATGCTGCATGATGCGGCTAAAAAATAAAATTAAAAAAGGTCTGCTTTTAGAGTGACTGACCATCACAATTTCCCTTGGAGAGTCTTGGTTTTTAGCACTGAAAGTTGTTCATCCTGGGAGACCTCCCTGTCCTCGATCAATGGGTACTGTTGTTCACTCTAACTCCCTTAGGATCTTCAGAGGATTAAACTTGAGCAAAGGATCCACCATCTAAACAACCGAGAAACAGTAATAATTTAAGCTGGGTTTGAGTGGTTACTAAATGCTATTTAGGTACCACCCTCAAATGATCTTATGAGGCAAGAAGAGAGGAAAGTGATTTTCTCTGCAAAGGAGGGGCAAGCTCAGAGAGGAAAATAAGCTAGAACTTGCCTGAGATGACTTAGTTAGCAAATAGCAGAGACAGGATTTGGACTCAGACCAACACAGCTCGAAATTCTGAATCCTTAAGCAGCATGCCATATCCAGACAGAGCACTCCATCCCAACTCCACTGCTGGTCCCAAGTCATTGACTAAGGGGAATATGGAGTTATCAATGACTTCAAGATTTCTTTAAAGCAGCTTGGCAGCAAACCTTCAAGAGCTTAGAAGGTTAGACTAGGAGTTTTCCAAGTTATGATTTTTTCATTTGATTTTTTCACCTTTTCATTTGAACCACTCTATGTGCCTACTTAAAAATAATGCAGAAACTTGAACCCTCACTCAGACCCACTAAATCAGAATGTCTGTGCATTTGCACTTAATTTAATGCATTGCCAGATTGACCCAGGTATATGGTCATTTGAGAAACGCTGGGCTAGAAGGTTCTGAAGAGAAGAGCCAAGGTTCAAGAAGTTTGCTTCATCTACTCACAGACTTAGAGAATGAATTTATGGTTGCTAGGAGCAGGGATGGGGGAAGGATGGGGGGAAGGGATAGTCAGGGAGTTTGGGCTCGACATGTACATGCTGCTATATTTAAAATGGATAACCAACAAGGTCCTACTGTATTGCACAGGGACCTCTGTTCAATGTTATGTGGCAGCCTGGTTGGGAGAGGAGTTCGGGGGAGAATGGATACATGTATATGTGTGGCTGAGTACCTTTGCTGTCCACTTGGCATCACCGACTCGATGGACATGAGTTTGGGTGAACTCTGGGAGTTGGTGATGGACAGGGATGCCTGGCGTGCTACAGTTCATGGGGTTACAAAGAGTTGGATATGACTGAGCAACTGAACTGAACTGAACTGAAACTATCACAGCATTGTTAATCAGCTATACCTCAATACAAAATAAAAAGTTTTTTTTTTTTAAAGAAACAACAGCAACAACAGTTTACTTCATGCATTTTCTCTATTTTTTTTGTGTTCTCCCACCCCATCTAATGTGGACACACCCCAAGTTCCATGATTCTGTCCTCTGTCTGGCCTTCTCTGTCTTCATTCTTCCTCAGAGGCCTCCATTATTGCCTCTGTCTGGTTCATTATATGAAGAGCTGGAGACCTAGGTCCCACCTCCTTTCCACCATTAGTCTTATGACACTGAACAAATCAGTTTTCCTCCCTGGAATGCAGCTTTCTCACCTGTAAAATCACAGTAGGATCATATGATACCTGATTCTTATGTAAAGGGCTTTCCAGGCTTAAAGTTTATGATCTACATTATTATTCTCGAGTTGTGGTATGAGGTCTAGCTTTAACAATCGCCCAAGTTGTGGTATGAGGTCTAGCTTTAACAATCGCCCAAGGTGTTTATTAGAAAAGCACATCCATTGACAGAAGAGTAGATAAAGAAAATGTGGTATGTCCATACAATAGAATATTATTCAGCATGAAAAAGGAAGGAAATCTTGTCACATTTACAACATGGATGAAACTCAAGGACATTATGCCAAGTGAAATAATCAGTCACAAAAGAATAAATGTGTGATTCCACTCACATGAAGTATCTCAAGTAGTCACAATGATAAAAACAGAAAATAGATGCCAAGGGCTGGGAAAGAGCAGAGAGGAAATTAATGTCGAACGGATGTCAAATTACAGTTTTGCGAGATGAAAAAGTTCTTACAATCTATTGTACAACAATGTGAATATATTCAACACTACTGAACTGTGCACATAAAGATTGTTAAGATGGTAAATTTAATGTTGTATATTTTAAATATCTTTTTAAAAAATTAAGTATCTTTTCTTTTTTGATCATGCCATGTGACATGTGGGATCTTAGTTCCCTGGCCAGGGATCAAACTTCCACCCCCTGCATTGGAAACATGGAGTCTTAACCACTGGACAGCCAGTCAAGTCCCTAATGCTCTGTAATTTTATCACAATAAATAAGAAAGAAAAGCATAGTTCTGAGTCCCACCCCCAACCCAGAGCTACTGTACCAAAATTTTAAGGGTTGGGGCTGTGACTGTGCATTTTTAACAAGTTCCACATGTGATTTTTTATCTCCTCTGAGCTTTGAGAACCACTAAACAAACATAAAGTAAATCCTTTGTTCATTGCAACAAATTTGATACCCTGATCTCAGCTTCTTCCTTTCCCCAGGAATATTTGTGTACTTTCACTTGCTGCCAGCTAGTGTGCTTAGAGAATGTAAATTTATTTTATTATTAGCCAAAGCAGAAAAGAATCCAGAAGGCAAATGTGCTGCAGAAGAAGGGCATCCAGTCCTTTCCAAGCCAAACAGAGATGACTTTTGATCTGGCAGTTTTGGATTACACATGACTCTGATCTTGTCCATTAGAGTGAGTAATTGAAAGCTGGCTCTGTGTATGCTTACTGAAATTATTATTTTAAATTGCTTACATTACATAAATCTCGGCCTCTGATGCTGTCTGTAAGAAAAGGTGGTAAGAATATCAATGAACATATCCCCTAGAATGAGATTTTGTAACTTCTAAGCAACCATGAAGGCTCCTGTTTTCACTGTCACTAATTAGGGAGTTGTTGAGAAGGGGCTTGCATTATTCAAGGTCAGAGTCAAGCAAGGGATAAGATAATTAGTTCATATTTATTGGGCACTTACCATGTGATCGGAGAAGGCAATGGCACCCCACTCCAGTACTCTTGCCTGGAAAATCCCATGGACGGAGGAGCCTGGTAGGCTGCAGTCCATGGGGTCGCTAAGAGTCGGACATGACTGAGTGACTTCCCTTTCACTTTTCACTTTCATGCATTGGAGAAGGAAATGGCAACCCGCTCCAGTGTTCTTGCCTGGAGAATCCCAGGGACGGGGGAGCCTGGTGGGCTTCCGTCTATGGGGTCGCATGGAGTTGGACACGACTGAAGTGATTTAACAGTAGCAGTACCATGTGATGGACACTTACCATGTGCTGGGCACTGGGCTCAATTATTTCAATAGAAGTTCTCATTCTATCCTTCCTCTGGGTGTTATTATTACTTTCTTCTTTGTAGAAATGGGGGCTCAGATAGCCTCAGCAATTTGCTGAAGACCACACAACATATAAGACATAGAGCTTTCTAGCCCCAGAGCCCATCCTTTTAACCACTGTCACTATGGCCCTGCTTATACACAATCTTCATCTTCCCATACTTCCTACCTATTAGTAGCTTCTGTCCCAGATCAATAGTGCTGTTGGATGAGGGACACTGGATAAGAAGCTTTAGTTAGCTGCTTAGAGGCTAACTTTTCACCTTGTCTCCAGTACCTGGGCTTTGCTCCTAAGGTAAGTACCCTTCGAAGCTCAGACCTGATACCTGGATCCCTATCTTATGACCTAGCTTGCCCTGTGCCTTCACTTCTAAGGCTAGAAGCCTGTCTTTCTCTTGCTCTCTAACTTCCCTCCTTTCTTGGATGTTCCTGTTCACCTGTTTCAACATGCCTAGATTCCTTGCTGCTGCTCTGCTCATGGGGAAGATGCCTTCTTACCTCAGCTGGACCTTTCTGATGCTGACTTCATAGACTGAAACTTAAACTACCATTGGAATCACAGCCCACAAGAATATTCTAGTACCTGTGTGCTAAACCTAAACAGGGTAATTGCCTCACAAACTTGAGGATTTACATAATCTCTAGAGTCTCCTAGAGGTTTCCCAGGTGGCTGAGTGATAAACAATCCACCTGCAATGCAGGAGACTTGGGTTTGATCCCTGGGTCAGGAAGATTCCCTGGAGAAGGGAATGGCTACTCACTCCAGTATTCTTTTTTTTCACTCCAGTATGCTTGCCTGGAGAATCCCATGCACTGAGGAGCCTGGCAGGCTACAGTCCATAGGGTCACAAGAGTCGGACATCACTGAGCACTCACAAGCACGAGCATTCGAGTCTCCTAATAGGCAAAATGTTCAGCTGCTATTGAAAATCACCTATCATACCAAGAACAAAAAACATACCTTGAATTAGAAAGACAACTTATTGACAACAACATTGAGAATAATCAGATGTTGGAATTATCTGACCAAGATTTGAAAGCAACATCATAAAAATGTTTCAACAGTGCAAATTCCCCTGAAACAAGTTAAAATTGTAGCAAAGAAGTAGAAGTTACCAAAAAAATGGAAATTATAGAACTGAAAAGCACATAGCAGAAATGAAAAATTCTTTGGATAGACTCAATAGCAGAATGGAGATAACAGAGGATAGCATCAGTTAATTTGAGAACAGATGAATAGAATTTACCCTTTCTGAATAACAGAACAAAGACTGAAAATGATGAGATCTTCGTGAATCTGTGAGACGATAACCAAATATTTAACATTCATTCTTATCATCAGAGGCCCAGAAGGAGAGAAGTTCTTTTCTCCTTTTGGAACTGAAAAAGCATTTGAAAAAATAATGGCTAAAGACTCCTCAAATTTGATGAGAGGTAATACAAACCTTCAAATTCAAGAAGCTGAGCAAACCCCGAGCAAGATAAACCCAAAGAAATCCATGCCAAGACACATCATAATTAAACTTCTGAAACTAAAGACAAAGAAGAAATCTTGAGAGCAGCCGGAAAAAAACAATAAATTACATATAGGAGAAGGCCAATTCAAATTATATCAGATTTCTATCAGAAACCACAAGGACAGGAATGAAGTGATGCATTTTACAAGTGTTGGCAGAGAAGAACTGTCAACTGCAAATTCTATACTTGCAAAAATATCCTTCAGGAAGGAGTATGAAATAAAAGCAATTACAGATGAAATATAACCAAAATAATTGTTTGCTAGCAGACCCAATCCTTAATAATGCCTAAAGGAAGTTTATTTAAACAGTAAGAAAATTGTAAAAGAAGGAATATTGGAGCATCAGGGAAAATATACAATAACTAGAGCAGAAATATGGGCACATACAACAATCACTTTCCTCATGAGTTTTATAAATCATATTTGATAGTTAAACAAAAGGTATAGCACAATCTGATACTCCAGACAACGATAATTAAAAGAAGGGAAGGTAAAGGAACTTAGTCATATGTGGCCGAGACTGCTCATCAATATCTACTCCTCTACCTCTATGATAATAGATTTGTCACTGGGACATGGCTGCCTAGCTAGTAATTCCCTTTCCTAGTACTTAGCCCTTTTGTGGAGAAGGCAATGGCAACCCACTCCAGTACTCTTGCCCGGAAAATCCCATGGACAGAGGAGCCTGGTAGGCTGCAGTCCATGAAGTCGCTAAGAGTCGGACATGACTGAGTGACTTCACTTTCAATTATCACTTTCATGCATTGGAGAAAGAAATGGCAACCCACTCCAGTGTTCTTGCCTGCAGAATCCCAGGGATGGGGGAGCCTGATAGGAGACTGTCTACGGGGTCGCACAGAGTTGGACACGACTGAAGCGACTTAGCAGCAGCAGCAGCAGCCCTTTTGCAATTAGAGTGGCGAAATGGAGATGGCAAGAGTGAACGTCGACATTCTGGGAATCAGCGAACTAAAATGGACTGGAATGGGTGAATTTAACTCAGTTCAGTTCAGCTCAGTTCAGTCACTCAGTCCTGTCCAACTTTTTGTGACCCCATGAATCACAGCACGCCAGGCCTCCCTGTCCATCACCAACTCCTGGAGTTCACTCAGACTCACATCCATCAAGTCAGTGATGCCATCCAGCCATCTCATCCTCTGTCATCCCCTTCTCCTCCTGCCCCCAATCCCTCCCAGCATCAGGGTCTTTTCCAATGAGTCAACTCTTCGCATTAGGTGGCCAAAGTACTGGAGTTTCAGCTTTAGCATCATTCCTTCCAAAGAAATCCCAGAGCTGATCTCCTTCAGAATGGACTGGTTGCATCTGCTTGCAGTCCAAAGGACTCTCAAGAGTCTTCTCCAACACCACAGTTCAAAAGCATCAATTCTTAGGCGCTCAGCTTTCTTCACAGTCCAACTCTCACATTCATTCATGACCACAGGAAAAACCATAGCCTTGACTAGACGGACCTTTGTTGGCAAAGTAGTGTCTCTGCTTTTGAATATGCTATCTAGATTGGTCATAACTTTCCTTCCAAGGAGTAAGCATCTTTTAATTTCATGGCTGCAGTCACCATCTGTAGTGATTTTGGAGCCCAAAAAATAAAGTCTGACACTCTTTCCCCATCTATTTCCCATGAAGTGATGGGACCAGATGCCATGATCTTCGTTTTCTGAATGTTGAGCTTTAAGCCAACTTTTTCACTCTCCTCTTTTACCTTCATCAAGAGGCTTTTTAGTTCCTCTTCACTTTCTGCCATAAGGGTGGTGTCATCTGCATATCATATCTGAGGTTATTGATATTTCTCCCGGCAATCTTGATTCCAGCTTGTGCTTCTTCCAGCCCAGCATTTCTCATGATGTATTCTGCATATAAGTTAAATAAGCAGGGTGACAATATACAGCCTTGACATACTCCTTTTCCTATTTGGAACCAGTCTGTTGTTCCATGTCCAGTTCTAACTGTTGCTTCCTGACCTGCATACAAATTTCTCAAGAGGCAAATTTAACTCAGATGACCATTATATCTACTACCGTGGGCAGGAATCCCTTAGAAGAAATGGACTAGCCATCATGGTCAACAAAAGAGTCCGAAATGCAGTACTTGGATGCAATCTCAAAAATGACAGAATGATCTCTGTTTGTTTCCAAGGCAAACCATTCAATATCACGGTAATCCAAGCCTGTGCCCCAACCACTAACGCTGAGGAAGCTGAAGTTGAATGGTTCTGTGAAGACCTACAAGACTTTCTAGAACTAACACCCAAAAAAGATGTCCTTTTCATTATAGGGGACTGGAATGCAAAACTAGGACATCAAGAAACACCTGGAGTAACAGGCAAATTTGGTCTTGGAGTATGGAATGAAGCAGGGCAAAGGCTAATAGAGTTTTGCCAAGAGAATGCACTGGTCATAGCAAATACCCTCTTCCAACAACACAAGAGAAGACTCTACACATGGACCTCACCAGATGGTCAGCACTGAAATCAGATTGATTATATTCTTTGCAGCCAAAGATGGAGAAGCTCTATACAGTCAACAAAAACAAGACTGGGAGCTGACTGTGGCCCAGATCATGAATTCCCTACTGCCAAATTCAGACTTAAATTGAAGAAAGTAGAGAAAACCACTAGACCATTCAGGTATAACTTAAATCAAATCCCTTATGATTATACAGTGGAAGTGAGAAATATATTTAAGGGACTAGATCTGATAGACAGAGTGCCTGATGAACTATGGACGGAGGTTCGTGACATTGTATAGGAGACAGGGATCAAGACCATCCCCATGGAAAATAAATGCAAAAAAGCAAAATGGCTGTCTGAGGAGGCTTTACAAATAGCTGTGAAAAGAAGAGAAGTGAAAAGCAAAGGAGAAAAGGAAAGATATAAGCATCTGAATACAGAGTTCCAAAGAATAGCAAGGAAAGATAAGAAAGCCTTCCTCAGCGATCAATGCAAAGAAATAGAGGAAAACAACAGGATGGGAAAGACTAGAGATCTCTTCAAGAAAATTAGAGATACCAAGGGAACATTCCATGCAAAGATGGGCTTGATAAAGGACAAAAATTGTACGGACCTAACAGAAGCAGAAGATACTAAGAAGAGGTGACAAGACTACACCAGAGAACTGTACAAAAAAGATCTTCTTGACCCAGATAATCACGATGGTGTGATCACTCACCTAGAGTGAGACATCCTGGAATGTGAAGTCAAGTGGGCCTTAGAAAGCATCACTATGAACCAAGCTAGTGGAGGTGATGGAATTCCAGTTGAGTTATTTCAAATCCTAGAAGATGATGCTGTGAAAGTGCTGCACTCAATATGCCAGCAAATTTGGAAAACTCAGCAGTGGCCACAGGACTGGAAAAGGTCAGTTTTCATTCCAATCCCAATGAAAGGCAATGCCAAAGAATGCTCAAACTACCGCACAATTGCACTCATCTCACAGGCTAGTAAAGTAATGCTCAAAATTCTCCAAGCCAGGCTTCAACAATATGTGAACTGTGAACTTGCAGATGTTCAAGCTGGTTTTAGAAAAGGCAGAGGAACCAGAGATCAAATTGCCAACATCTGCTGGATCATCGAAAAAGCAAGAGAATTCCAGAAAAACATCTATTTCTGCTTTATTGACTATGCCAAAGCCTTTGACTGTGTGGATCACAATAAACTGTGGAAAATTCTGAAAGAGATGGGAATACCAGACCACCTGACCTGCCTCTTGAGAAACCTGTATGCAGGTCAGGAAGCAACAGTTAGAACTGGACATGGAACAACAGACTGGTTCCAAATAGGAAAAGGAGTATGTCAAGGCTGTATATTGTCACCCTGCTTATTTAACTTATATGCAGAATACATCATGAGAAATGCTGGGCTGGAAGAAGCACAAGCTGGAATCAAGATTGCCGGGAGAAATATCAATAACCTCAGATATGCAGATGACACCAACGTTATGGCAGAAAGTGAAGAGGAACTAAAAAGCCTCTTGATGAAGGTGAAAGAAGAGAGTGAAAAAGTTGGCTTAAAGCTCAACATTCAGAAAACGAAGATCATGGCATCTGGTCCCACCACTTCATGGGAAATAGATGGGGAAACAGTGGAAACAGTGTCAGACTTTATTTTTTTTTTGGCTCCAATATCACTGCAGATGGTGATTGCAGCCATGAAATTAAAAGACGCTTACTCCTTGGAAGGAAAGTTACGACCAACCTAGATAGCATATTGGAAAGCAGAGACATTACTTTGCCAACAAAGGTCCGTATAGTCAAGGCTATGGTTTTTCCTGTGGTCATGTATGGATGTGAGAGTTGGACTGTGAAGAAAGCTGAGCACCTAAGAATTGATGCTTTTGAACTGTGGTGTTGGAGAAGACTCTTGAGAGTCCCTTGGACTGCAAGGAGATCCAACCAGTCCATTCTAAAGGAGATCAGTCCTGGGTGTTCATTGGAAGGACTGATAGTAAAGCTGAAACTCCAGTACTTTGGCCACCTCATGCGAAGAGTTGACTCATTGGAAAAGACCCTGATGCTGGGAGGGATTGGGGGCAGGAAGAGAAGGGGACAACAGATGATGAGATGGCTGGATGGTATCACTGACTCGTTGGACATGAGTTTGGGTAAACTCCAGGAGTTGGTGATGGACAGGGAGGCCTGGCGTGCTGTGATTCATGGGGTCGCGAAGAGTTGGACACGACTGAGCGACTGAACTGAACTGAACTGATGACTAATTCTTCACCAATAACATATGAATGGAAGTGATGTGTGCTACTTCCAGACCTGAGCTAAGCAGAGGCCAGATTGTCTAGGATCTAATAATCCATAGAAAGAGTTGTGATTTTATTATATCACTGGTGGGAATATAAAATGGAACAGTCACTCTGGAAAACAATTTAGCAACTTCTTTAAAAATTAAATATGTCCAAAAAATTTAAACATGTCCTTACAATAAGCCTTAGCAACTATACTTTTGAGCACTTATTCCAGAGAAATGAAAATTGTTATAAAGATGGGAATACCAGACCACCTGACCTGCCTCTTGAGAAACCTGTATGCAGGTCAGGAAGCAACAGTTAGAACTGGACATGGAACAACAGACTGGTTCCAAATAGGAAAAGGACTACGTCAAGGCTATATATTGCCACCCTGCTTATTTAACTTATATGCAGAGTACATCATGAGAAATGCTGGGCTGGAAGAAGCACAAGCTGGAATCAAGATTTCTGGGAGAAATATCAATAACCTCAGATATGCAGATGACACCACCCTTATGGCAGAAATTCCTATTTACGTAGGACCTATACGTGAATGTTCAAGAACGATACAAATGCCCTTCATGGGTGAATGGTTAAATTGAAGCACAATCAATATCATAGCATACAACTCAACAATAAGAAGGAATAAATTATAGTTACATGTAGCAGCCTAGATGAATCTCCAGAAAATCATGTTCATTGAAAAAAAAGTGTCTCAAAGCGACATACTATTCAATTCCATCTGTATAATGTCTTTGAAATGACAAAATTAGAGAAATGGAGACCAGATTAGTGGTTGCCCATGATTCAGCAAGTGGGTAGGAGAAGAAGCGAGTGTGGTTATAAAAGTACAACACATGAGAGATCCTTGTGGCCTCATTGTGGGAATGGTACTGTTTGGTATCTTGACTGTGATGGTGGATACACACGCATTCACTAGTAACTAACACACACGAATATAAGTAAAATGGGGGAAATCTTAATAATATTAGTGGATTGTGTCAGTGTATCAATATCCTGGTTGTGATATTATAGTTTTGCAAAGTGTTACCATTGAGGGAAATCGGGCCAAGTGTGCAGGGAACTTTCTGTATTATTTTTACTACTGCATGTGATTTTGCAATGATCTCAATAAAAAATTCAGTTTTAAAAAAGGCCAGTATTTCTGGAGCTTAGTGGACGAGCTCTTAGTGGAAACCACTGGAAAGGAGTCACACAAACTGATTTATTTTCTAACTCAACATTGTGGTGGTTGTGTGGAGGCAAGCATGGAAGCAGGGAGACCAGTTAGAGAGGTCCATTATAGGGGACCAGTATTTCTCTCTTTATTGCAATCATTGTACCAGAAATTCTGGTAGCTTTGTTTGGAACTGAGTGAAGACAGAGAGAAGCAGATGGATTCAGGATATTTTTGGAGGTAGGGCTGACAGAAGTTCATAGATGGATGGATGACTATGAAGTTCCCAGTCCAGAGGATTTTCCAGAATGGGCTCAATTAGACTGTCTCTTTAACTTTTCAACTACAGGGTCTTCTCAGCAACTTGGTCTTCTTGCTACGTATGGGATAGAAAAATAAAACTGCTTGAAGATGATCCACCACTTCTGGCATGGGCTCAGTTTTAGGGTCTGCCTTGGCTTCCCTAAGATGAAGTGATCTAAAGACAGGGGGTGTTGGGCTCCTGATGGCTGTGCTCCTGAACTTCTAAGGGAGAGTTGATCACTTAGGGCTCTCATTTCCACACTGGCACCAACTGCCTTGAGATAGGCATAAAGGTGGCAGTTGCAATGCATGAATTCTCTTTGGGCAGGATGCACATATATATATTAGGCTTTGCTTTTGAGGGTATAGATCTGGCTGGATTGAGATTTATCAAGATTGGGGTATGACTGGGCTTTTTGGAGGCAGGAATATGGTCACTGGACAGGCACCATACAAATAGTTTTCCTCTTTTGAGATGAATTATTTCTCTGGGTAAGAAACAGAGCATGAATCATTGGGATAGTTTCTGGAAAACTAAGAATTGCCAGACAACATTAATCATCCTGGAAGCCTCCAAGCCTAGGACCTTGCTTGGCATCATGGGCTTGTCTTTTAAGAAATCCCACTTGAACACTTAAGCATTTTTTCCCAAATGGCCCAGAAGTAGTTCTGTCAGTTAGTCCAAGTTGATTTGAGGCCAGATGGAATAATATCTACCACAATGTTGTCTAGGTGGATGACTACTTCTCCATTTAGCTATTCATACAAAGATCCTTTCATTGATCACTTTGTTAATTAGGATACGCCTTGACTGCTCTAACAAAAGGATTCAACAATAGCTCTGTGGCTTAAGGAAATTTCTTTTTTTCTCAGGTAATAATGAGAGTGAGTAATTCAAATATTCAGGGGTATTCAGCTCCACATGGTCATTCAGGGACCCAGTTTCAATCTATTTCACATCTCCATCTCCCTTGAACTTTGGCTTCAGTAGGATAGTAGCATCCAGGTCATGTGCACCTATGTGTATCAACTCATTGGAGGGGAAAGCCCACAGAGAAGCACTTGCATGTTCGAGCTCAGTTGCCCAGTTGTGTCCAACTCTTTGCAACTCCAGGCACTGTAGCCTGCCAGGACCCTCTATCCATGGGATTTTCTATGCAAGAGTACTGGAGTGAGTTACCATTCCCTTCTCCAGGAGATCTTCCCAGCCTGGGGATCAAATTCGAATCTCCTGCACTGCAGGCAGATTCTTTACCATCTGAACCATCAGGGAAGCAAGCAAGTAGGCAACATAGAGATTTCTAAATAAGAGTTGGAAAAAAATGAACCCTGTGGGCAGAAAAACTAGAGAAAGAGGTCAGCCTCCTGGTGGAAGGAGCCCTGTGCATTGAGGAGAGGACAGGCTGAATTTCAGGCTCACAACACCTTAGCCTAGCACTTTTATGCCCTGCTGCCATTCCTAACAGCAGCTTAGCTGCCGCCTGCTGTTGCTGCTGCTCTATGGACACGAGGGGGCAGCCAACTACATAAGTTGCATTATCCCTTGGATCCTCATGGGAGGATCTGCTGTGCCCAGGAGATGTGGGACAGCCTTCTAACAGTTCAAGTAGAATCTGTTAGCTCCCAAGGGCTCCCAGGCTTGCTGATCTAGGCAATTCATTGCATATTGATCCTTTGAGACCTTGAAGAATTGGGCTGCCCGTTCATTCCTCTCCAACTGCAGCCCCTGTTGCTTCAGGAAGCAAAACTAACCTGGTTTCCTACAGACTTGATTATACCTTAGCGGGTGGAGCCATAGAATGTTTCTTAAAGCAGTTTGGAAATATGGAAAATTCTAGCATAGGCCACATCATTCCAACAAAATTCCAATATATTCCTATTTGCAAAAACATGGTCCCACTGTATGGCCTTTCTGCCAACAAGGAAACAAGAAATATGATTTATGCAGCATTCCCTCAGGACTCTTAGAACCCAGTGTTTCCAGTCATAACTGTATCTGCCACCTCAGAGATTAACTCTTGTTAACACACCCTTGTTAATCTCTGGAGTAGCAGCACCAATGGTGGTGAGGGGGCAGATCAACTAGTTGTGAGAAGAGTTCCACAGTCTCCTTGATTGACACTGAAGCATAAGGCACTGCAGTAATGCTCTTGAGTGAGTAATAGGTGGTTTCTGGTCTCCCCAGCCTGAGGGATCAGGTCAACCCCGTCTAAAGGGATGGGCAGAAGATGAGTGTGTGAGGCTGTGGGGAAACTAACAAAATTTGAAGAGAGCTTGTTGAGATCCAGATTTAAGAACTCTTGAAAATGGGGCATAGGAACAGAGAGAGACTGAGGGGGAGTATCAGGAGTCAACATGCTGAGTCAATTAGGTTCACGAGAACCAAGATGCTTGTAAATAAGACTGCTGAAGTGGAGCTGAAAGAGCAAATAAGAACATGGGCACCCAATGTTCCTGGGCTATTACACACCTGGATTCCTCTGGACAGACTGAGCATAGTTAATGGGGCCAGGATGGGAAAAATAAAAATGATGTACCCTGTACTTCTCCTCCAGGCTGTAATAGGACTCTGTCCTGTGTAGAGGGGGTAATGGACCTGCTCTGCCATGGGGCTCTGCATGTCCTCCTCTCAGGATGAATGCATTTCAGTTGGTAACCTGACACTCTGAATTGTTCTTATTAAGAACATGTGTCATGGGCTTCAAACCATTAACCCATAAAGGTTTTCTAGAAGCCACATGTGGCTGTGCAGCCTCTGAGGAGGCGGAATTTTCCAATAGAGGGCAGCATCCACTGGTCATATTTCTCCATCCTGGAAAGTCTAGCGACAGCTTTAGAGAAATTAAGGGCATGGAGGTTGTGGTCTCCCATGTGTGGAAAATGGGAAGGAGGGTGGATTTCCTCTTGTGTCATCTCCTCGTACAGCATCATGGTATATCTGGGGACTCAGCTACTTATTGAATATTTCTTCTCTCTACTGAGTATGTGCAAAGCCATAGAGGGACCCAAAAGATTGAAGGGGACTTAGGTTTTCTTTCCAAAGAAGCTTGGATAAAGAGTGATCCACTTTTGCAGGAAAAATAGCTACCAGCATTGCTTGCGGTGTGGGTTTGTTTCCTGCAGCATGTGAAACTACTGATTTTATCTAGTTTTACTCCCCCAAAAACGATCTATCTCAATATGAACTCATCTTCCTTCCCCTTTCCAAGGAGGCCCTTCTCAAGTTCCCGTTATCAGTAGCTGTCTCACTTCCCTATAAAAGTTCCCATCCAGTCGTGGTCACATTTCACTTTGGTGAAAGGAATAAGGAAGAATGGGTAAACTGGCTCAAACTTTAATTACCTTCCTCGTAGGGGCTCAAAGCTGACTGGACCCCCCTCTCCCCAAGGTCAGTCAGCAGCATAACAGGAGATTTGTCTGTCTGTAACTGCTGGGAACTCTTGGTGAGGGGCTTGCCCAGAACTTGGTTCCCCTTTCCGCTCGAGAACCCAGACTTAGTCACTCGCTGATAACACAATGAGTAAGAAGCAGATGTGGTTTTGAACAGAGGTCTTTTAACTGAAAATCTAGTGCTTGTTCTATGACATTGGAGGGCCTTATGAATAATAGGCACTGAATTAATGTTCATTGAGAGGCAGTATATTTAACACAGTGTTTAAAAGCCTAGTTCTGACAGCTGTTTTTTTTTTAATGTGTGGTAAAATATACCTTGAAATTAAAAGATGCTTGCTCCTTAGAAGAAAAGCTATGACAAACCTAGAAGAAAACCTATGACAAAGTTAAAAAGCAGAGACATTACTTTGCTGACAAAGGTCCGTCTAGTCAAAGCTATGGTTTTTTCAGTAGTCATGTATGGGTGAGAGATAAGGAAGGCTGAGTGTTGAAGAACTGATGCTTTTGAACTGTGGGGCTGGGGAAGACTCTTGAGAGTGTCTAGGACTGCAAGGAGATCAAACCAGACCATCCTAAAGGAAAACAATCCTGAATATTCATTGGAAGAACTGATGCTGAACCTGAAACTCCAATACTTTAGCTACCTGATGCAAAGAACTGACTCATTTGAAAAGACCCTGATGCTGGGAAAGATTGAAGGTGGGAGGAGAAGGGGATGACAGAGGATAAGATGGTTGGATGGCATCACCGACTTGATGGACATGAGTTTGAGTAAGCTCCGGGAGCTGGTGATGGACAGGGAAGCCTGCTATGCTGCAGTCCATGGGGTCACAAAGAGTCAGATCAGATCAGTCACTCAGTCATGTCCGACTCTTTGTGACCCCTTGAATCACAGCACACCAGGCCTCCCTGTCCATCACCAACTCCCGGAGTTCACTCAGACTCACGTCCATCAAGTCAGTGATGCCATCCAGCCATCTCATCCTCTGTCGTCCCCTTTTCCTCCTGCCCCCAATCCCTCCCAGCATCAGAGTCTTTTCCAATGAGTCAACTCTTCACATGAGGTGGCCAAAGTACTGGAGTTTCAGCTTTAGCATCATTCCTTCCAAAGAAATCCCAGGGCTGATCTCCTTCAGAATGGACTGGTTGCATCTCCTTGCAGTCCAAGGGACTCTCAAGAGTCTTCTCCAACACCACAGTTCAAAAGCATCAATTCTTCAGCGCTCAGCCTTCTTCACAGTCTAACTCTCACATCCATACATGACCACAGGAAAAACCATAGCCTTGACTAGATGGACCTTTGTTGGCAAAGTAATGTCTCTGCTTTTGAATATGCTCTCTAGGTTGGTCATAACTTTCCTTCCAAGGAGTAAGTGTCTTTTAATTTCATGGCTGCAGTCACCATCTGCAGTGATTTTGGAGCCCCCAAAAATAAAGTCTGACACTGTTTCCACTGTTTCCCCATCTATTTCCCATGAAGTGATGGGACCAGATGCCATGATCTTCGTTTTCTGAATGTTGAGCTTTAAGCCAACTTTTTCACTCTCCAATTTCACTTTCATCAAGAGGCTTTTTAGTTCCTCTTCACTTTCTGCCATAAGGGTGGTGTCATCTGCATATCTGAGGTTATTGATATTTCTCCCGGCAGTCTTGATTCCAGCTTGTGTTACAACTGAGCAACTGAAAAACAATAAAAATACACATAAAATAAAATTTACCATTTTTACCATTTGTAAGTGTAGAATTCAGTATGTTAAACATATTCACAATGCTGTGTAACCATCACTACTGTCCCTTTCCATAACTTTCTCATCATCCCAACAGAAACTCTTTATTGACAATTGGTTTTGAATTTAGGTTCTGCCACTTGATAGCTGTGTAAACGTGCACCAATTCCTTATGGGACCTCAATTTCCTCATTAATAAGATGAAGATAATAATATGTCTTCATAGCACTATGTGTGTGAACACCAATATACATTGTGATATTAATGAATATGAATTAGTAATATAAATGGACTGGTTAATTGATTCATGTTTATTTCTGAGAACGCAATGGCAACCCACTCCAGTACTCTTGCCTGGAGAATCCCAAGGACGGGGGAGGCTGGTGAGCTGCCCTCTATGGGGTCGCACAGAGTCGGACACGACTGAAGCGACTTAGCAGCAGCAGCAGCATGTTTATTACTCTGTGTCAAGCACTGTGCTGGAGAGACAAAGTGGCAGGGCTAAGTCTTAAACTCAGGTTGGTTTGACTTCAGGGCTTGTACCTATAGTGCTTGTACTGTGAGGATTAAATAAGAAAGGTTCAGTGCCGGCCATGTAGCATTTCCTCCACAAATGCTAGCTATTTTATTATCTGTACTATTACCAACTTTAGTTTGAAACTCATGCCTCTTTTGTGTCTAGGGTGATAGTAGGCTGCTCTCTTTTACTGCACAGGGAATGTTCCAAACTTAGCATCCTTTACACATAAGTAGAAGAGAGAGGCAGGGAGCTTCTTTGAGGTGTGTGTATAACTAACCACAAACTCCTGCCACCTAGGAACTGCCACCATGGAGGAGGCCCACTTCCCCCTCTATTTGTCCCTCATCACAGTCCCAGGACCTAGGGCCTGGCCCCAGCAGTGACAAAGACCATCTCTCAACAGGCGAAGAAGAAGAATGAAAAACCACCTGGGTTTATTCATCAACCCCTGCCTCCTAGAGCTGTTCATCTCTCCCCTCACCCCTCAAACCCTCCCAGCAGTAGATGGCAGTGTCAAGTGGCAGAAAGTGAGGAAAAAGAACCCTATCCTACTCTGCCAGTGCTGCTACCACTGAAGTTTCCCCCTTTACCCTCTGGCTGTTGCAGTGCCAGTCCCATGGGCTGGACAGGGTTGAAGGAGAGGACAAAGGGGAAGGGAGGCAGATTGGGAGAAAGTGGGGCCCCTCTGGCCTCAGTGTCCTACTTCTTGCTCATGTCCCAGCCCTCACCAGGTTTTTCATTCTTCTTTATGGATTTGGAGGGGATGACAATGGGGGCTGAACCACTGTGTGAAACGTGGCTTTTGTTTATAGGAAAATGCACGCAAGTTATAAACAGCAGATTTCAACATGCACACTGTGTTTATAAATTGCATATGGCCTCAATTAATAGCAGGAAAAGAATGCTTTAACCTAGTCAGCCAAGAGCTGAATCTTCCACCAGTTGGAGGCAGCATCCAAGCTGAAACAACTGTGAACCCAAGCTCCTTTCCCTGTGTGGTTTTCCTTTTTATCAGTGGGGGAGACAGAGAATTCTCTGGCAACAGGCAATGGAACCCCCTATGTGGAAATTCAGAGTTGAGCTGGGAGGTATCTGCAGAAGGAAAAGGCCAGGATTGGACCCCTGTACATTAAATTTCCTCTCATTGGAGCGTTAAGAGAGGAGAATTTGTCACCCCCAAATATGTCTCTTTGGCATAAGGATTATTTTTAAGAAACAGCTCTGAAAACATGGGAGAAGCTCTGAAAAACAAGGAGAACTTTCCCTTTATGAAAGATATTTATAATCATCAGGGAAATCTCTACATATTAATCTCTACAATCATCAGGGAAATTCCCTACACATTTGTAAATGTGTATCCCTGGTATACTAGGAAGAAGGGGATGGAAAGTCTCTCGAAACCCTATCGTTGTATTGTCATTGTTGTTCAGTCACTAAGTCATGTCCGACTCTTTGTGACCCCATGAACTGCAGTATGCCAGGCTTCCCTGTGCTTCACAATCTCCCAGAGTTTACTCAAACTCACGCCCATTGAATTGGTGATGCCATCCAACCATCTCATCCTCTGTCATTCCCTTCTCCTCCTGCCTTCAATCTTGCCCAGCATCAGGGTCTTTTCAAATGAGTTGGCTCTTCACATCAGGTGGCCAAAGTATTGGAGTTTCAGCTTCAGCATCAGTCCTTCTAATGAATATTCAGGATTGATTTCCTCTAGGATGGACTGGTTGGATCTCTTTGCAGTCCAAGGGACTCTCAAGAATCTTCTCCAACACCACAATTCAAAAGCATCAATTCTTCGGCACTCAGCCTTCTTCATGGTCCAACTCTCACATCCACATGACCACTGGAAAAACCATAGCTTTGACTATATGGACCTTTGTTGGCAAAGCAATGTCTCTGCTTTTTTGCTGTCTAGGTTTGTCATAGCTTTTTTTCTAAGGAGTAAGGGTCTTTTAATTTCATGGCTGAGGTCACCATCTGCAGTGATTTTGGAGCCCCCAAAAATAAAGTCTGACACTGTTTCCACTGTTTCCCCATCTATTTCCCATGAAGTGATGGGACCAGATGCCATGATCTTCGTTTTCTGAATGTTGAGCTTTAAGCCAACTTTTTCACTCTCCAATTTCACTTTCATCAAGAGGCTTTTTAGTTCCTCTTCACTTTCTGCCATAAGGGTGGTGTCATCTGCATATCTGAGGTTATTGATATTTCTCCCGGCAGTCTTGATTCCAGCTTGTGTTACAACTGAGCAACTGAAAAACAATAAAAATACACATAAAATAAAATTTACCATTTTTACCATTTGTAAGTGTAGAATTCAGTATGTTAAACATATTCACAATGCTGTGTAACCATCACTACTGTCCCTTTCCATAACTTTCTCATCATCCCAACAGAAACTCTTTATTGACAATTGGTTTTGAATTTAGGTTCTGCCACTTGATAGCTGTGTAAACGTGCACCAATTCCTTATGGGACCTCAATTTCCTCATTAATAAGATGAAGATAATAATATGTCTTCATAGCACTATGTGTGTGAACACCAATATACATTGTGATATTAATGAATATGAATTAGTAATATAAATGGACTGGTTAATTGATTCATGTTTATTTCTGAGAACGCAATGGCAACCCACTCCAGTACTCTTGCCTGGAGAATCCCAAGGACGGGGGAGGCTGGTGAGCTGCCCTCTATGGGGTCGCACAGAGTCGGACACGACTGAAGCGACTTAGCAGCAGCAGCAGCATGTTTATTACTCTGTGTCAAGCACTGTGCTGGAGAGACAAAGTGGCAGGGCTAAGTCTTAAACTCAGGTTGGTTTGACTTCAGGGCTTGTACCTATAGTGCTTGTACTGTGAGGATTAAATAAGAAAGGTTCAGTGCCGGCCATGTAGCATTTCCTCCACAAATGCTAGCTATTTTATTATCTGTACTATTACCAACTTTAGTTTGAAACTCATGCCTCTTTTGTGTCTAGGGTGATAGTAGGCTGCTCTCTTTTACTGCACAGGGAATGTTCCAAACTTAGCATCCTTTACACATAAGTAGAAGAGAGAGGCAGGGAGCTTCTTTGAGGTGTGTGTATAACTAACCACAAACTCCTGCCACCTAGGAACTGCCACCATGGAGGAGGCCCACTTCCCCCTCTATTTGTCCCTCATCACAGTCCCAGGACCTAGGGCCTGGCCCCAGCAGTGACAAAGACCATCTCTCAACAGGCGAAGAAGAAGAATGAAAAACCACCTGGGTTTATTCATCAACCCCTGCCTCCTAGAGCTGTTCATCTCTCCCCTCACCCCTCAAACCCTCCCAGCAGTAGATGGCAGTGTCAAGTGGCAGAAAGTGAGGAAAAAGAACCCTATCCTACTCTGCCAGTGCTGCTACCACTGAAGTTTCCCCCTTTACCCTCTGGCTGTTGCAGTGCCAGTCCCATGGGCTGGACAGGGTTGAAGGAGAGGACAAAGGGGAAGGGAGGCAGATTGGGAGAAAGTGGGGCCCCTCTGGCCTCAGTGTCCTACTTCTTGCTCATGTCCCAGCCCTCACCAGGTTTTTCATTCTTCTTTATGGATTTGGAGGGGATGACAATGGGGGCTGAACCACTGTGTGAAACGTGGCTTTTGTTTATAGGAAAATGCACGCAAGTTATAAACAGCAGATTTCAACATGCACACTGTGTTTATAAATTGCATATGGCCTCAATTAATAGCAGGAAAAGAATGCTTTAACCTAGTCAGCCAAGAGCTGAATCTTCCACCAGTTGGAGGCAGCATCCAAGCTGAAACAACTGTGAACCCAAGCTCCTTTCCCTGTGTGGTTTTCCTTTTTATCAGTGGGGGAGACAGAGAATTCTCTGGCAACAGGCAATGGAACCCCCTATGTGGAAATTCAGAGTTGAGCTGGGAGGTATCTGCAGAAGGAAAAGGCCAGGATTGGACCCCTGTACATTAAATTTCCTCTCATTGGAGCGTTAAGAGAGGAGAATTTGTCACCCCCAAATATGTCTCTTTGGCATAAGGATTATTTTTAAGAAACAGCTCTGAAAACATGGGAGAAGCTCTGAAAAACAAGGAGAACTTTCCCTTTATGAAAGATATTTATAATCATCAGGGAAATCTCTACATATTAATCTCTACAATCATCAGGGAAATTCCCTACACATTTGTAAATGTGTATCCCTGGTATACTAGGAAGAAGGGGATGGAAAGTCTCTCGAAACCCTATCGTTGTATTGTCATTGTTGTTCAGTCACTAAGTCATGTCCGACTCTTTGTGACCCCATGAACTGCAGTATGCCAGGCTTCCCTGTGCTTCACAATCTCCCAGAGTTTACTCAAACTCACGCCCATTGAATTGGTGATGCCATCCAACCATCTCATCCTCTGTCATTCCCTTCTCCTCCTGCCTTCAATCTTGCCCAGCATCAGGGTCTTTTCAAATGAGTTGGCTCTTCACATCAGGTGGCCAAAGTATTGGAGTTTCAGCTTCAGCATCAGTCCTTCTAATGAATATTCAGGATTGATTTCCTCTAGGATGGACTGGTTGGATCTCTTTGCAGTCCAAGGGACTCTCAAGAATCTTCTCCAACACCACAATTCAAAAGCATCAATTCTTCGGCACTCAGCCTTCTTCATGGTCCAACTCTCACATCCACATGACCACTGGAAAAACCATAGCTTTGACTATATGGACCTTTGTTGGCAAAGCAATGTCTCTGCTTTTTTGCTGTCTAGGTTTGTCATAGCTTTTTTTCTAAGGAGTAAGGGTCTTTTAATTTCATGGCTGAGGTCACCATCTGCAGTGATTTTGGAGCCCAAAAAAATAAAGTCTCTCATCCTTTCCATTGTTTCCCCATCTATTTACCATGAAGTGATGGAACCAGATGCCATGATCTTAGTTTTCTGAATGTTGAGTTTTAAGCCAGCTTCTATCGTTGTATAGAAGGCAACAACTCAGATTTGCATAACAACCTTATACTTGTTTACTGCATTGTGCTTTTCCTGGTAACTGCACATAATCAAGTCCCTATTTCTAATATCTTCTTTGATCTTTCCCCGAAGATGGGATGTAAGGCGATGGTTTCTCCCACTTCTGAGAGTTACTCAGTTTTCCTGAGTCTCCTCTGTATCAGATCAGATCAGATCAGATCAGTCGCTCAGTCGTGTCCGACTCTTTGCGACCCCATGAATCGCAGCATGCCAGGCCTCCCTGTCCATCACCAACTCCTAGAGTTCACTCAGACTCAGGTCCATCGAGTCAGTGATGCCATCCAGCCATCTCATCCTCTGTTGTCCCCTTCTCCTCTTGCCCCCAATCCCTCCCAGCATCAGAGTCTTTTCCAATGAGTCAACTCTTCACATGAGGTGGCCAAAGTACTGGAGTTTCAGCTTTAGCATCATTCTTTCCAAAGAAATCCCAGGGCTGATCTTCTTCAGAATGGACTGGATGGGGAAAAAAAAAAAAGAATGGACTGGTTGGATCTCCTTGCAGTCCAAGGCACTCTCAAGAGTCTTCTCCAACACCACAGTTCAAAAGCATCAATTCTTCAGCACTCAGCTTTCTTTGTAGTCCAAATCTCACATCCATACATGACCACAGGAAAAACCATAGCCTTGACTAGACGAACCTTTGTTGGCAAAGTAATGTCTCTCCTTTTGAATATGCTATCTAGGTTGGTCATAACTTTCCTTCCAAGGAGTAAGCATCTTTTAATTTCATGGCTGCAGTCACCATCTGCAGTGATTTTGGAGCCTAGAAAAATAAAGTCTGACACTGTTTCCACTGTTTTGTTTTTCTCCTATTAGTCTATCTTATGCCAATTTAATTATTAGGCCAGCCAAAGGACCTAGAAGAGGAGAAGGAAAAATTTTCCTCTGCTACAGTTGGCATAGCTGGCAGGATATTTCACTGGAAGAACTCTACCCACTCCAAAGCTGACAAAAAGTTTGCAGAAGATAGGATTTCCCACCATATCAGTCTTCCAGATCTCTGCCTGCAGGGTCTAATGGAAGTGAGAGTGATAAGAATCCTTTCCCCTCCCTCAAATTCAGGTAAGAGAAAAATACTTGTAGAACTAGTTCCTTAGACATAGTGACTCTGGTAAAAATTTGGTAAATGAAGGAGTCTTGGTTTTTATTGATCTTTTTCCTCTCAGAGGAGATTACTGTTTTTCTTTGTCTCGCTCTCTCTCTGTTGTATCATTTGTCTTGTTCTATGACTTGAGAGTTTGGCTTTATGACCAGTAAGAATATTGTTTCTGGTCTCTGCCAACCAGGGGATGCATGTACTGGCGTGTATTTGGCAGGCAGCCCAATAAGCTGTGGTTCCGATAAGCCCTGTTCCTTGTCCAAATGTGCCAGCTCTCAGGGGAATTTGTTATATGGGATCCCTGTCCATAAGAGGACTTTGTTTTCTCAATCTTTGTCTCTTTAGTTCTGGAGAAGTCCCAGTCCAGAAGCAGCTGGCTGGTGTCATAGACTAGTGGGTCAATGACTGGAGGTGTCTCATGTTCTCATGGGAAACCAGAGACACTGTTTTGTACTACATCATTCTTACTGCCTGTGACAATGCAAGGTCTTTGCTTTCAGGTATTGCCTTCCTGTTTGTGTCGTTTTTTGTCCTAAGAACTTGTCTTGGCAGCCATTAGGTGGGAGCTCCCAGATTTGACCAGACAGAAACATGAGTTGCATCCCATTTGCAGCTAGATAAGTCTTTCTTTCTTTAGGTTTTCCTTGGGAGTGAAGACAAAAACACCTCTGTCTTATGAGTCTTACATACACTAATTAAAATATTATGCATATTAATAAAAGAATGGGGAGAGACTGAGGAGAGGGTCATAGGACTCTTGCCAGTGGGTAATCTTTCAGTTCAGTTCAGTTGCTCTGCCGTGTCCAACTCTTTGAGACCCCATGGACAGCAGCATGCCAGGCCTCCCTGTCCATCACCAACTCCTGGAGTTTGCTCAAACTCATGTCCATTGAGTCATTGATGCCATCCAACCATCTCATCCCCTCTCATCCCCTTCTCCTCCTGCCTTCAATCTTTCCCAGCATCAGGGTCTTTTCAAAGGAGTCTGTTCTTTGCATCAGGTGGCCAAAGTATTGGAGTTTCAGCTTCAGCATCAGTCCTTCCAATGAATATTCAGGACTGATTTCCTTTAGGATGGACTGGTTAGATCTCCTTGCAGTCCAAGGGACTCTCAAGAGTCTTCTCCAACACCACAGTTCAAAAGCATCAATTCTTTGGGGAATCTTTAGATGGTTATTAAGAAATGGGATGAATGAAACAGACATTGATGAGGTTGGAACAAAGGTTTTAATACAGCATTATCAGCACCAAAGAGATCTTATGCTTGTCCTGCAATGTTAAAGGGCTGCAAGCAAGTCTACTCTATTTACCCTTATTTGGAAAAATTTTAAAAGCCAGGAAGGGAATTTAGCAAAAAGCACCCAAGATGAGTGATAAGGTTTTGTTGTCTCTTATAACTCCTCCAACATTCTAGGACTCTGTAATCAGGCTGTCAAATTCAGGCCCTTATTATGCAATGCCCTTTGCCAATGTGTCCTGGACCTCCACCCAAAGAATTCAAGTCTTCTGGACAGCAGCAGATTTTTTATGGGTGGGTCGGCTCTTAGATATGCAGACTGCAACCAATTCTTTGAGGAATTGGAAGCAAATGTCTTTGTCTTGCAAATCTCTGCAAGGCTAGAGGTAAAGCCCTAAAGACAATTCAAACCAAGCCCCAAACCTCCCCTATTCATCTCAGAATGCTTTTAGGTATTGGGATATTGGAAACAAAATTGTCTTACACTTAAGAAAAAGGAAAAAAAAAACTATTCCAAATAGTAGTTATTCTAGATCTCCTATAACAGGCAAATACATTCCCAAGATTTCATCTTGAAGAAAACTTAGACACTTTCTCTGTGCCTTTGTGATGTAGCTTTCCTACTATCCATTTTCTCTAAGACCCATGAGCCATTCTTTGAACTGCAATCTTTAGGGAGATGACTCTCAACAAAAGAAAGAAAAAGTTTTTGGAAAATGGGCAACTGAAAAATCTTAAGTGCTTGTCTGTACATTTGTGTGTGTCTATATATTGACTCTGTAGGTTTTTTATGTTTTTTTCTACTCTGAATGGTGTTACCAAAATTAATTTGTAAGAGAACTCTAGCTAGCTTGAAGGGGCAAATGCTTGTAATGATCGGGTATTCTGAAACTCTCAGAAATATAAAAATCATCCTTATCCCTTTTCAAGTTCATGTGATCTAGGATACTTTGGTAAATAAAAGTTAGTTTAATTTTGTTGGTTTAATTAAAATAGATATGTCTTTAGAATTACCAACATAGAATGTAATGCAGACATGCAACTTTTATCCCAGCTGTGTTTATTCATCAAATAAGTTCATATTATCTATACAAACTTCGTCAGCAAGAGAATTAATTTGAGATGACTGCTGGCTTTGTCTAATATCTCGTTAAGTTTTCGTGAGTAGTCTAAACATAATTGCTGGGAACAAATTATTTAGATAGTTGTAACTGGGATAAGAGCTTTTAGGCATATAAAACATAAAAATTATGTTTTATATTATGTACTTAAAATTATGTACTTAAAAATGAGCTTTAAAATCAGTAGTGTAATTACATAACACTAAATCTTAATTTTCTTTCATCTACTAAAAAGATAACATTTTTCTGTACTATTGGTCAGCTCTTGATAATAAAATATTATGAAAGGTTTTTTCTTTTCCTTTTAAGTAATATCTGCCTAAAAAGCAAACATTTTGTGTTTTATGAAAATAACTTCCTGTGCTTTATGAAGTCTTTGATTGATTTTGCTCACCACTATGTAACCTTATGTATTTGTCTTTGAAATCTTTTATTGTCACTTTGGTTAAATAGATAACTGAGTATTATTTCACAGGATTTTCCTTGTAGCTCAGTCGGTAAAGACTGCCTGCAGTGCAGGAGACCTGGGCTCAATCTCTGGGTCAGGAAGATCCCCTGGAGAAGGAAATGGCAACCCACTTCAGTATTCTTGCCTGAAGAATCCCATGGACAGAGGAGCCTGGCGGGCTACAGTCCATAAGGTCACGAGTCATATGTGACTTAGCGACTAAACCACCACCACCATTGTTTCATAATCTATGGTCCCGTTTAGTCAAGTGTCCAGACTTTTTGATATCTTTGTCAAACTTCCTAAAATCAAATTCTAAACTAAGTGCCTTTGACCTTTAGCTAACCAGGAATTTTTCAGGGGGCCCCTTAAGTATCTGAAAGAGAGATATTTAATTAATTAAGCTTAGTTGGCATGTTAAATTGCATGGGAAGCACAGTCACATAAGTGATGCTAAATGTTTCTTTATTATATTTATGTCAGTATATGTTATTGGCTCAGGCTTCCCTAGGCGCTCAGACAATAAAGAATCTGCCTGCAATGTGGAAGACCCGGGTTTGATCCTTGGGTTGGGAAGAGCCACTGAAGAAGGAAATGGCAACCCACTCCAGTATTCTTGCCTGGAAAATTCCATGAGTAGAGGAGCCTGGCAGGCTACAGTCCATAGCGTCACAAAGTGTCGGACATGACTGAGCGACTAACACTTTACTATGTTATTGGCTTGGTGGTAAAGAATCTGCCTGCCAATACAGGAAATGCAGGTTCAGTCCCTGGTTTGGGAAGATATCCTGGATGAGGAAATGGCAACACACTGCAGTATTCTTGCCTGGAAAAATCCCATGGATGGAGGAACTTAGCGGGCTTGGTTGTATGCCTAGCGTGAGATTGCAAAGAGTAGGACATGACTGAGCAACAAATTACAGGTATATGTTATTAATAGAAATGTTCTGGAAATTGTATGAAATTACTAAAGTTTAATTTTAATATGTCCTGGTATATACAATGTTATCATTTGTAATTCTAGTTATCATCTTAATTGTATATTATGGAAATAACCAAATTTTCTTTTCAATTGCTTTGTAACAAAGTCTAATCAGATCTTTAACCACTGTCATTTTTAAGTCTTTTGTCATTTATGGTTATTGTTTTACTCTGATGCTTTTATAAAAGTGCTTCATCTTGAATAATACTCATAGAAAGAATTCTGAACACAGATTTCTGATCAATGTTCCAAGAATTTACATAACTATTATGGAGAAATTGATGGCTTCATAGACTTTACAGAACTATAATGGAGAAATTGATGGCTTCATAAATCTTCTAACAAAAGATTAAGATCAATAAGAATTGATTATGTGGACTGAATAAACTGAGGAGGATGAGTATAATTTTTAATGACTTTTTGTTTGAAATATTGGTGGTTCTTTAAGCTTTTGTTTTCCAGATATAAGGAAACCTTTCCTCCTAAGATAACTGTGTGTGTGTGTGTGTGTGCACATTTAGTTATGTCCAACACTTTGTGACCCCATGGACTGTAACTTTCTAGGCTCCTCTGTCCATGGAATTCTCCAGAAAAGAATACTGGAGTGGGTTGCCATTTCCTACTCCAGAGGACCTTCCTGACCCAGGGATTGAACCTGCATCTCCTATGTCTCCTGCATTGCATGCAGATTCTTTACTCACTGAGCCATCAGGGAAGCTTAAGATAACTATGATTTACAGCAATTTGGTAAATTATACCTCTGTAAGCAGAATTAAAACATTTATCTTTTTCTCCCTACCTGATCCAGCCAGAATTCAGAAACTCATAGTGACTATTCTTATTTTCACGGAATATATTTATTTGTGTAAATTCAATAGGGCTTCCCTGATATCTCAGTTAGTAAAGAATCTGCCTGCAATGCAGGAGATCCTGGTTCAAATCCTGGGTCCAGAAGATCCTCTAGAGAAGGGATAGGCTACCCACTCCAGTATTCTTGGGCTTCCCTTGTGGCTCAGCTGGTAAAGAATCCACCTGCAATGCAGGAGACCTGGGTTCAATCTCTGGGTTAGGAAGATCCCTTGGAGAAGGCAAAGGCTAGCCACTCCAGTATTCTGGTTTGGAGAATCTCATGGAATCTATAGTCCATGGGGTTGCAAAGACTAGGACATGACTGAGCGACTTTCACTTTCAAATTCAATAGGCAGGAATCTGCCAGGAAGCGACCTTCTTTACTCATATGGTTAGATTATTGGGAGCCCTGTAAGCAAGGTACCAGACCAATATCTCCAAGGGGCTTTATTAGCTTCATAAAGTCAATTTTTGTTTCCTTAAGCTGTCTGGTCATATCTGAATCTATGTCTGTCTGTCTCAAATATGACATTAAAGTCAAGCTTTGGTAATAGAACCAGTTTCCAACTGTGTCCTGTTACAAGATTAATGCTTGTTGCTTCTGGTTGGTCTAAGAATTAAACTGACATGGGGACTTCTCTGGTGGTCCAGTGGTTAAGAATCTACCTTGCAATGCAGGAGACTCAGGTTTGATCCCTGGTTGGGGAACTAAGATTCCTCATGCTGCAGGGCAACTAAGCCTGAGCACCACAAATATGGAACCCTTGCACTCTGGAGTCTACATGCTACAACTGGAGAGAGAAGCCCATGTGTCACAACTAAGACATGATGCAGCCAAAAATAAATAAATATTAAAAAAAAATAATTAAATTGGCATGAGACAGACTAACACAAGAAAATCAAACCAAAGTTGAGTAACATGTACAAAAAGAGAGAGACCCAGGAAAACTGAGAAACTCATGAAAATGGCTCAAACTCTCACCTTAAATATGCTCTTCAGTTAAAAACAAAAGAGGATGTTGAGGGTAGGGGTTGGGGACTTCAAAGGGGAAGAAGGAAATTGACATGGAGATGGAAAAACAAATGTTTGGCTAAAAAAAAAAGTTTACTTGACCATGCAAAGACAATGGGACACAGAGTGGATCCTAATCTCTAGGCCCACCATGTCTAACCCATATTCTTTGCAGATGTCTCTGGTGATAGCTCTATTCCAAGAACATGACTTGTACTTAAAGTTTTTAGGCAGCTAAGGGAGAGGTAAAAAGAAAGACGTCCTGAATCTTCTGTTTCTTAAAAATAATCTGCCTAAATTATCCTCATGCCAAAGAGAAATATTTTGAGATGGCAAATTTTGCTCCCTACAGATACTTTGAGACTAATACTAGAAACCAGGATTCAAGCACTAGGTTCATGATTTTCTCCAACTGTTAATTTTGGTTTTCTTTTGTTTTCACAGAAATGCCTTATTAAATACATGATTTCTTGCACAATATAGACCTAACTTTAGGAGCTCAGCTACAATAGCCACTTTCTGAAATGACACAACTGTTTAGTTGAATTGACCTGAAACAGGAGGGAAGGGGACAGGGCACAACCTTCAAAAGAATGACATAACTATTGATTCACAACATAAAGGGTTAGAATTAAGTAGATCCAAGATGGTGGAAGATTCAACTTCTGGTGGACCTTGAGCCTCATTATATGTTCATTGTAATATATTAGCATCTAAATGACACACCCACCAATGCCATGACAGTTCTGAGACTAACCATGAAAGGCCAAAAAGTGGGCAGTGGCCCGGTTCCTGGAAATCCCTGCCTCTTCCCCCACATAGTTGGAATAACCCTCCATGCCTTAGCCTGAAATTACCCAGAGCATAAAAAACAACCTCCCCAAATTTCAGGGTCTTTTGCCTTCTGAGATCAGCCTACACTGTCTGTGGAGTGTGTTTCTCTATATATAAATCCGCTTCTTACCTATCACTATGTCTCTCACTGAATTCTTTCTGCCATGTGACATAAAGAACCTGAACTTCATTAATTCCTGAGACCAGGTGTGTGATCCCAATTAAAAGACTGTGGATTCAGCTGATTCTGTCTGACAGCTCCAGGCTGTTATCTCCCTCCCTCTTTTGAGGTCTACACATCAGGGAAGTGATCCTAGAAGAAACTGAAACTCCAGCAGTTCGAATGTCTAGAGTCACCTATGTCACTCATTTGTGGAAGAAGAGGGAACAATGATCACAGAATGTAAACACTGAGAAACAGGTCAAGAACCACAGAGTGACTTCTTAGCAAACCACATGTGAAATCTTCATTCCTGAACAGAGATCAAGCCCTGAGCCTTTGGAGTGGGAGCACTGACTCCAAGACCCTAAACTACCAGAGAACTAGCCCTAGAGAGTATCAAATAGTGAGAACTCACACAAAGGAAACCACTTAAACACAAGACCCAGCATCACCCAACCATCAGTAGCACCCTGTGCAGGACAGTTCATCTAAACAAGAAACAAAACAAAAATACAAACCAAATCATCAGCAGACAGAATCACCACCTCACTCAGCCTTGCCCATCAGAGGAACAATAAACAAACAAAAACTCAGCACAAATATCATCCTACATGAAGCTAACACAAATCACTGGACCAACCTGAGGAGGGCAGAAACCAAAAGGAAGAAAGAATTCAACCTTGAAGCCTGGGGAAAGGAGACCTCAAACACAAAAAATTAAAAAAAAAATGAACAGGCAGAGAAATACTACACAAATGAAGGAACAAACTAGAAACACAGAAGTCCAAATAAATGAAGAGGAAATAGGCAAACTACCTGAAAAATAATTCAGAATAATGACAGTAAAGATGATCAAAACCCTTGAAAACAAAATGGGAAAAATGCAAGAATCAATTAACAAAGACCTAGAAGAATTAAAGAACAAACATACTGAGACAAACAACATAACAACATAATTACTGAAATTAAAAATACTCTAGAAGGAATCAATAGTAGAATATCTGAAGCAGAAGAACAAATCAGTGAGCTGGAAGATGAAATGGTGGAAATAACTTCTGAAGAGCAGAATAAAGTAAAAAGAATGAAAAGAACTGAGGACAGTCTCAGAGACGTCTGGAACAATATCAAATGCACCGACATTTGAATTATAGGGGTCCCCGAAGAAGAAGAGAAAAATAAAGGGTATGAGAAAATTTTTGAAGAGATTATCGTTGAAAATTTCCCCAACATGGAAAAGGAAATAGTCAATCAAGTCCAAGAGGCACAAAGAGTCCCATACAGGATAAACCCAAGAACATGCCAAGACACATACTAACCAAACTAACAAAGACTAAACACAAAGAAAAAATACTAAAAGCAGTAAGGGAGAAGCAACAAGTAACATACAAGGGTTACAAGCCCATATGCTCAACAGCTGATCTTTCAGCAGAAACTCTACAGGCCAGAAGGGAATGAATGGCAGGATATATTTAAAATACTGAAAGGGAAAAATCTACAACCAAGATTACTGTACCTGGCAAGGATCCCATTCAAAATCGATGGAGAAATAAAAAACTTTTCAGACAAGCAAAAGTTAAGAGAATTCAGTACCACCAAACCAGCTTTACAACAAATGTTAAAGGGACTTACATAGTCAAGAAATACAAGAGAAGAAAAAAGATCTACAAAATCAACCCCAAACAATTTAGAAAATGGCAATAGGAATGTATATATCAATAATTACTTTAAATGTAAATGGATTAAATGCTCCAACCAAAAGACACAGACTGGCTGAATGGATACAAAAACAGGACCCATATATATGCTGTTTACAAGAAACTCACTTCAGACCTAAAGACACATATAGACTGAAAATGAGAGGATGGAAAAATACATTCCATGCAAATGGGAAGCAAAAGAGTAGCTAGTAGGCTAGCTGGAGTAGCAAGCCTCAAATCAGACTAAACAGACCTTAATATAAAGAAGATTACAAGAGATAAGGAAGGACACTACATAATGATCAAGGGATCAATCCAAGAGGAAGACAAAACAATTGTAAATATCTATGCACCCAACATAGGAGCACCTCAATACATAAGACAAACACTGCTGCTGCTGCTGCTGCTGCTGCTGCTAAGTCACTTCAGTCATGTCCGACTCTGTGCGACCCCATAGATGGCAGCCCACCAGGCTCTGCCATCCCTGGGATTCTCCAGGCAAGAACACTGGAGTGGGTTGCCATTTCCTTCTCCAATGTATGAAAATGAAAAGTGAAAGTGAAGTCGCTCAGTGGTGTCTGACTCTAGCGACCCCATGGACTGCAGCCTACCAGGCTCCTCCATCCATGGGATTTTCTAGGCAAGAGTACTGGAGTGGGGTGCCATTGCCTTCTCCGAAGACAAACACTAACAGACATAAAAGGAGAAATTAACAGTAACACAATAATAGTAGGAGACTTTAACACCCCAGTCACACCAAGGGACAGATCATCAAAACAGAAAATTAATAAGGAAACACAAGTCTTTTTTTTTTTTTTTAAACTTTACAATATTGTATTGGTTTTGCCAAATATTGAAATGAATCTGCCACAGGTATACATGTGTTCCCCATCCTGAACCCTCCTCCCTCCTACCTCCCCATACCATCCCTCTGGATCGTCCCAGTGCACCAGCCCCAAGCATCCAGTATCATGCATCAAACCTGGACTGGCGACTCATTTCATACATGATAGTATACATGGGAAACACAAGTCTTAAGTGATACATTAGATGAGATGGATCTCATTGATATCTTCAGGATATTCCATCCAAATGCAGAAGAATACATCTTCTCAGGTGCACATGGAACATTCTCCAGGATACAGCACATCTTGAGTCACAAAACAAACCTCAGTAAATCTAAGAAAATTGAAATTGTATCAAGCATCTTCTCTGACCACATCACTATGTGACTAGATATCAATTACAATAAAAAACTGTAAGAAACACAAACACATGGAGATTAAACAACACATTTCTAAATAACCAACAGGTTACTGAAGAAATGAAAAGGGAAATAAAAAAATTTCCAGAAACAAATGACAATGAAAACACGACAACTTAAACCTATGAGAAGCAGCAAAAGGAGTTCTGAGAGGGAAATTTATAGCAATAAAATCCTACCTCAAGAAACAAGAAAAATATCAAATAGACAACCTAACTTTACACCTAAAACAACTGAAAAAAGAACAAAAAACTCCCAAAATTAGTAGAAGGAAGAAATCATAAAGATCTGAGCAGAAATAAATGAAAAAGAAATGAAACAATAGTAAAGATTAATAAAACTAAAAGCTGGTTCATTAAGAAGGTAAACAAAATGGACAACCCTTTAGCCAGACTCATCAAGAAAAAAAGAAGAATCAAATCAACAAAATTAAAAATTAAAAAGAAGAGGTTACAACAGACAATGCAGAAATACAAAGGATTATAGGAGACTATTATGAACAACTATATTGCAATAAAATGGATAACCTGGGAGAAATGGACAGATTCTTTGAAAAGTTCAATCTTCCAAGACAACCAGGAAGAAATAGAAATTATGAACAACCCTATTACAAGCACTGAAATTGAAGCTGTGATCAGAAATCTCCCAAAAAACAAAAGCCCAGCACCAGATGGCTTCACAGGAGAATTCTATCAAACATTTAGAGAAGAGCTAATGCCTATCCTTCTAAATACCTTTCAAAAAATTGCAGAAGAAGGGACACTTCCAAACACATCCTATGAGGCCACCATCACCCTGATACTAAAACCAGACAAAAACAACACAGAAAAAGAAAACTACAGGCCAATATCACTGATGAACATAGATGCAAAAATCCTCAACAAAATTTTAGCAAACAGAATTCAACTACACATCAAAAAACTCATACACCATGATCAAATTGGATTTATTCCAGGTCTGCAAGGATTCTTCAATATATGCAAATAAATCAATGTGATATACAGTATTAACAAATTGAAAGATAAAAATCATATGATCATCTCAATAGATGCAGAAAAAGCCTTTGAAAAAATTCAGTACCCATTTATGATTAAAATCCTTCATAAAATGGGCACAGACGGAACCTAACTCAACATGCTGCTGCTAAGTCGCTTCAGTCATGTCCGACTCTGTGCGACCCCATAGACGGCGGCCCACCAGGCTCCCCCGTCCCTGGGATTCTCCAGGCAAGAACACTGGAGTGGGTTGCCATTTCCTTCTCCAATGCATGAAAGGGAAAAGTGAAAGTGAAGTTGTTCTGTCGTGTCCGACTCTTCACGACCCCATGGTCTGCAGCCTACCAGGCTCCTCTGTCCATGGGATTTTCCAGGCAAGAGTACTGGAGTGGGGTGCCATTGCCTTCTCCAACTCAACATAGTAAAGGCCATATATGATAAACCTACAGCAAACATTATTCTCAATGGTGAAACAC
Organism: Bubalus kerabau; assembly: GCF_029407905.1. NCBI lineage: Eukaryota > Metazoa > Chordata > Mammalia > Artiodactyla > Bovidae > Bubalus > Bubalus kerabau. The sequence goes on along the minus strand of NC_073647.1, from coordinate 71,795,038 downwards.
TGAAAGCATTCCTCCTAAGATCAGGAATAAGACAAGGGTGTCCACTTTCACCACTATTATTCAACATAGTTTTGGAAGTCCTAGCCACAGCAATCAGAGAAGAAAAAGAAATAAAAGGAATCCAGATCAGAAAAGAAGAAGTAAAACTCTCACTGTTTGCAGATGACATGATACTGTACATAGAAAACCCTAAAGATAGTATCAGAAAATTACTAGAGCTAATCAGTGAATTTAGCAAAGTTGCAGGATACAAAATCAATACCCAGAAATCACATGTACTTCTATATACTAACAATGAAAAATCAGAAATAGGAATTAAGGCATCAATCCCACTCACCATTGCAACAAAAATAATTAAATATCTAGGAATAAACTTACCTAAGGAGACAAAAGGACTGTACACAGAAAATTATAAGATACTGATGAAAGAAATCAAAGACAACATAAACAGATGGAGAGATATTTCATGTTCCTGGGCAGGAAGAATCAATATTGTGAAAATGACTATACTACCAAATGCAATCTACAGATTCAATCCAATCCTTATCAAATTACCAATGGCATTTTTGACAGAACTAGAACAAAAGCTTTCACAATTCATATGGAAACATAAAAGACCCTGAATAGCCAAAGCAGTCCTGAGAAAGAAGAATGGAGCTGGAGGAATAAACCTTCCTGACAACAGATTATACTACAAAGCTACAGTCCTCAAGACAGTATGGTCCTGGCACAAAAACAGAAATATAGACCAATGGAACAAGATAGAAAGTGCAGAAATAAACCCATGCACATATGGGTACCTTATTTTTGACAAAGTAGGCAAGAATATACAATGGGGCAAAGACAGCCTCTTCAGTCAATGGTGCTTGGAATATTGGACAGCTACATGAAAAAAAAAATGAAATTAGAACACTTCCTAACACCGTACACAAAGATGAACTCAAAATGGATTAAAGACCTAAGTGTAAGACCAGAAACTATAAAACTCTTAGAGGAAAACATAGGCAGAACACTTGATGACATAAATCAAAGCAAGATCTTCTATGACCCACCTCCTAGAGTAATGGAAATAAAAACAAAAGTAAACACGTGGGACCTGATTAAATGTAAAAGCTTTTGTGCAGCAAGGAAAACTATAAGCAAGGTGAAAAGAGAACACTCAGAATGGGAGAAAATAATAGCAAATGAAACAACTGAGAAAGGATTAATTTCTAAAGTATACAAGCAGCTCATACAACTCAATGCCAGAAAAACAAACAACCCAACCAAACAGTGGGGAAAAGACCTAAACAGACATTTCTCCAAAGAAGACATACAGATGGCTAACAAACACATGAAAAGATGCTCAATATCACTCATTATTAAAGAAATGGAAGTCAAAACTATAATGAGATATCACCTCACACTGGTCAGAATGGCCATCATTAAAAAGTCTACAAACAATAAATGATGGAGAGGGTGTGGAGAAAAGGGAACGCTCTTGCACTGTTGATGGGAATGTAAATTGATACAGCCACTATTGAAGACGTTATGGAGATTCCTTAAAATACTAGCAATAAAACCACCATTATTTCCATTCTGTTCAGTCACTCAGTCATGTCCGACTCTTTGCAACCCCATGGACTGAAGTACCCCAGGCCTCCCTGTTCATCACCAACTCCCAGAGTTACTCAAACTCATGTCCATTGATTTGGTGATGCCATCCAAGCATCTCATCCTCCGTTGTCCACTTCTCCTCCCGCCTTCAATCTTTCCCAGCATCAGGGTCTTTTCAAATGAGTCAGTTCTTTGCATCAGGTGGCCAAAGTATTGGAGTTTCAGCTTCAGCATCAGTCCTGCCAATGAATATTCAGGACTAATTTCCTTTAGGATGGGCTGGTTGGATCTCCTTGCAGTACAAGGGACTCAAGAGTCTTCTCCAACACCACAGTTCAAAAGCGTCAATTCTTCAGTGCTCAGCTTTCTATATAGTCCAATTCTCACATCCATACATGACTACTGGAAAAACCGTATCTTTGACCAGACAGACCTTTGTTGGCAAAGTAATATCTCTGCTTTTTAATATGCTGTGTAGGTTGGTCATAGCTTTCCTTCCAAGGAGCAAGCATCTTTAATTTCATGGCTGTAGTCACCATCTGCAGTGATTTTGGAGCCCCAGAAAATAAAGTCATTGTTTCTATTGTTTCCCCATCTATTTGCCGTGAAGTGATGGGACCAGATGCCATGATCTTAGTTTTCTGAATGTTGAGTTTTAAGCCAACTTTTTCGCTTTCTTCTTTCACTTTCATCCAGAGGCTCTTTCTTTCTTCTTTGCTTTCTGCCATGAGGGTGGTGTCATCTGCATATCTGAGGTTATTGATATTTCTCCTGGCAATCTTGACTTCAGCCTTGTGCTTCATCTAGCCCAGTGTTTCTCATGATATAATCTGCATATATGTTAAATAAGCAGGGTGACAATATACAGACTTGACGTACTGCTTTCCCGATTTGGAACCAGTCTGTTGTTCCATGTCCATTTATAACTGTTGCTTCTTGACCTTTATACAGATCTCAGGAGCCAGGTCAGGTTGCTCTGGTATTCCCATCTCTTTCAGAATTTTCCACAGCTTGTTGTGGTCCACACAATCAAAGGCTTTGGCATAGTCAATACAGCAGAAGATGTTTTTCTGGAACTTACTTGCTTTTTCTATGATCCAACATGTTGGCAATTTGATCTCTGGTTCCTCTGCCTTTTCTAAATCCAGCTTGAGCATCTGGAAGTTCCCTGTTCACGTACTGTTGAAGCCTGCCTTTGAAAATTTTGAGCATTACTTTGCTAGCATGTGAGATGAGTGCAATTATGTGGTAGTTTGAGTATTCTTTGGCATTGCCTTTCTTATGGATCGGAATGAAAACTGACCTTTTCCAGTCCTGTGGCCACTGTTGAGTTTTCCAAATTTGCTGGCATATTGAGTGCAGGACTTTAACAGCATCTTTTAGGATTTGAATTAGCTCAACTGGAATTCCATCACCTCCACTAGCTTTGTTCATCACGATGCTTCCTAAGGCCCACTTGACTTCACATTCCAGCATGTCGGGCTCTAGGTGAGTGATCACAGCATCATGATTGTCTCGGTCGTGAAGATCTCTTTTGTATAGTTCTTCTGTGTATTCTTGCCATCTCTTCTTAATATCTTCTTCTTCTGTTAGGTCCATACCATTTCTGTCCTTTATTGTGCCCAACTTTGCATGAAATATTCCCTTGGTATCTCTAATTTTCTTGAAGAGATCTCTAGTCTTTCCCATTCAATTGTTTTCCTCTATTTCTTTGCATTGATTACTGAGGAAGGCTTTCTTATCTCTCCCTGCTATTCTTTGGAACTCGGCATTCAAATGGGTATATCTTTCCTTTTCTCCTTTTCCTTTAGCTTCTCTTCTATTCACAGCTATTTGTAAGACCTCCTCAGACAACCATTTTGCCTTTTTGCATTTCTTTCCCCTGGGGATGGTCTTGATCCCTGCCACCATATGACCCAGCAATCCCACTCCTAGGCCTATACCCTGAGGAAACCAAAATTGAAAGAGACACATGTATTCCATTGTTCATTGCAGCACTATTTACAATAGCTAGAACATGGAAGCAACCTAGATGTCCATTGACAGATGAATGGATAAAGAAGTTGTGGTAAATATACACAGCGGAATAAAAAGGAACATATTTGAGTCAGTTCTGATGAGGTAGATGAACCTAGAACCTATTACACAGAGTGAAGTGAGTCAGAAAGAGAAAGATAAATATTGTATTCTAACACATATATACAGAATCTAAAAGAATGGTACTGAAGAACTTATTTACAGGGCAGAAATGGAGAAACAGACATAGAGAATAGACTTATGGACATGGAGAGAGCAGGTGAAAGGGTGAGATGTTTGTAAAGAGTAACATGGAAACTTATATTACCATATGTAAAATAGATAGCCATGGAAATTTGCTGTATGGCTCAGGAAACTCAAACAGGGGCTCTGTATAAACCTAGAGGTGTAGGATGGGAAGGGAGATGGGAGGGAGGTTCAAAAGGGAGAGGATATATGTACACCTATGGCTGATTCATGTTGAGGTTTGACAGAAAATTACAAAATTCTGTAAAGCAATTATCTTTCAATTAAAAAAGTAAATTAAAAAGGAAAAAAAAAAAGACTGTGTGTTCAAGTCCCATCTGAGTTTTGCAGTTTCAGACCTGAATTCTGAATTCTCAGATGTAAGAAATTGGTTCAGTGATATGGAGCAATTTAACTTCTGGACTGTGAAATTTCTTGGGGATGTTTCAAACTGGGGATTCCAGGGTAGTAGAATTTGCCACTCGAAAATATGTCTCTTGGCATAAGGATTATTTTAGTCTGATTATTTTTAAGAAACAGCAGACATGGAATAATCTCTGAAAATCAACTAAAGTTACCCCTTGTAAAAGACATTTACACTTGTAAGGAAATCTCCACTTGTAAGGGTATCATCGTGCTGTACCAGGAAGGGAAGGATGACTCAGTCTCAAGAAATTCTTATCAATCCAGAAGGTAAGAACTTAAATTTGCTTAATAACCTTACACTAGTTTATAGTCCCCTGGTCACTGCCCATAACTGACTCCCTATTTCCAATATCTTTTGTCTTTAGCTGAAATGGTATTTAAGCTAATGTTTTCCACTATTTCAGAAAGTTACTCAGTCTTCCTAGATCTCTCCCATGTATACATGTTATATAACTTTTGTTTCTGTTTTTCTCCTGTTAATCTGTCTTCAGTTCGGTTCAGCTGCTCAGTTGTGTCCAACTCTTTGTGACTCCACGGACTGCAGCACGCCAGGCTTTCCTGTCCATCACCAACTCCTGGAGCTTTCTCAAACTCATGTCCATTGAGTCAGTGATGCCATCCAACCATCTCATCCTCTGTCATCCCCTTCTCCTCCTGCCTTCAATCTTTCCCAGCATCAGGGTCCTTCCAATGAGTCAGCTCTTTGCATGAGGTAGCCAAAGTATTGGAGTTTCAGCTTCAGCATTAGTCCTTCCAATGAATATTCAGGACTGATTTCCTTTAGGATGGACTGGTTGGATCTCCTTGCAGTCCAAGGGACTCTCAAGAGTCTTCTCCAACACCACAGTTCAAAAGCATCAATTCTTTGGCACTCAGCCTTCTTTATGGTCCAACTCTCACATCCCTACATGACTATTGGAAAAATTATAGCTTTGACTAGACAGACCTTTGTTGGCAAAGTAATGTCTCTGCTTTTTAATATGTTGTCTAGGTTGGTCATAGCTTTTCTTCCAAGGAGCAAGCGTCTTTTAAATTCATGGCTGTAGTCACCATCTACAGTGATTTTGGAGCCCAAGAAAATAAATGTCAACTTAATTATTAGGCCAACCAAAGAATCTAAAATGGGAGAAGGAAAATTTTTCCCTCCTTGCAGATCCAATTGTTAAAGAGAAAAACCACAGGTGTAAAATTGTATCACTTATGCTAAAGCCCATAATACCAATCTGAAGATTTAATATGCAATCTAATTGCAGTTTGGATCTTTACTAGAATTGTAATCTTTATAAACTGGCCTAGAATTTTCTCTTTAACACCAATGAGGTCATCTGCCACATGGGTTCTCTACACCCTCCTTTCCCGAGGGGGAAAAGATGTAATTTGCATGATAAAACCCTTGCAGTTTCCTTTCCTCCCAAAAGATGTCCTGACCTAAAAATAATCATTTCTTTTATTTACTAATAGCTCCCTTGCCCCATCCTTCATCTGATAAGAACTTTCCATTTTGGACAACTACTCAAAGCCTTCTTCTAATTGTTAAGTCAGTTGCTACCCAATCTGTGAATTTTCTAATACGGCCAAACAGATCTTCAAATTTACTTAGTTGAATTTTTTAACATACGTGACTATAATTTTTTACACTTTGATATTATCATATACATTAAAATGGCATAAAATGACAAATGACATAACTTATGTCAGTTATGGTTTTTTAAATTCATTTTGCCCTGAGATCCTATTTTGATTGGATTTCCATATGTCCTAAAACTGGAAGGATATTTAAAGCATTAGTAGTCTAACCACTTGAAGCCCTTGTGGAGTTAAAAGAAAAACCTTTAAATCAAATATTTCAGGCATATAAAAAGTAGAAACAATAGAACCAACACTTATGTACCCACCACCCAGCTTAAGAATCAGAACTACAGATTCACAGCATACAGGTATGCTCACTTTGTGAATGTGTACTGGGCTGTACTGAGATGGAGGGAAGGGGGTAGGGCACAACCATTAAAAGAATGTCATAACCTTTGAGGATATGACATAAACTTCCTAGAATCAACTAGGCCCAAGATGGCAGAAGATTTGACTTCCAATAGAACTTGGGCCTTATTATATACTCATTGTAATATATTAGAATGCTAAATGACACATTCACCAGTGCCATGACAGTTCTGAGGTTGACTATAAAGGGCCAAAAAGTGAGATCCCAGAGATCCCTGCCTCTTCTCTCAAACAGTTGGAATAGTCCTCCTCCTCATTAACCTATGAAATTACCCAGCCCATAAAAACTAACCACCCCTGCACCTCAAGGCCACGTTCACCTTTTGAGAAGGACTGCCCCATTCTGCCTTTGGAATGTGTATCTCTGCTATCACTTTACTATGACTTGTTTCTGAATTGTTTCCTGTGTGAAGTCAAGGACCTTTATTTTGTAACCTGTCCCAGAGACTCACCTGAGACCTGGGACGTGATCATTCTCTTGTGCCCCATTTCCCTGCAACTTCTTTACAAAGGACATTAATAAATCTACTTCTTACCTATTACTTTGCCTCTCACTGAATTCCTTCTCCCCCAAGACATAAAGAACCTGATCTTCATTAAGTCCTGAGACCAGGTGTGTGGTTTCAGCTAGAAATCAGCTCATACTTCCTCTGCCAGGCCCCAAGCTTCCACCCAAGGTTGTACCTAAAACTTGCTTGTTCAAGGCTTAAAAATATTCAACCAGAAATTTTAAACAACAGACACTTCCTAAAAGGCATCTTTTAACATTTCTGAAATGCAAAGTTGTCCGGGAAGGTATTAGCATGCATATGAAAATGTTACACAGGCAACTCTGATTCCTTCTGAAATGTTAATGATTTATCATCTTGAAATTTACACCTGTTCAGTTCTGCATCTCAATTTTTAAAAAGTTTCCACCCTCAAACAGGGGCACATTGAATTGAGTGAGGCAAATATTTTGTATATAAATCTTAATCTCATTTTCCTATTAAGACCCAAGAGAAAATAAAACCCCTCAGGTAATATCCCCTCTCTCCTTCTCCTCAGCACTTGTACCATTTATTTTATGCAAATGACTGATTAAGGTCAAACCAGGCTATCACACAAGTTCTCTGTCATTCCCCAAAGATATAACAAACTAATACTGCTGTTTTAGAAAGATCTCCAGTTTAGAAACATGGGAATAGTGCAAAACGTGTTTTAATATGTATCTAAGGATGGGAAGTCCAGGTAGTTTGCAAAGTGCTTCATTTTCAAAGAAGAAACCCTCAATTTACAGTTCTACCATGTTGGGCATCCCACTCATTTTACTCACCAGGGTTTTCTTTCCTGCAACATTCCTATTTATTGCAATCTTAAGCAGTTGCCACTAAAGGCGTATGGCTCTTGTTCCACAACTTTGGGGGCAAAGGTGAAGGGTCAGATAGGAGGTACAAATCTAGGTTAAATTATCCGCATGTTCTTCGCTTTTGCCACTTCTTTCTATAACTTAAATGGGTGTTTTGACTCTACCTGAAGAAGAGTTAAGGGAATAGAAAAGCACTAAAATAGACATGTTTTAGTGGATAGGCCCTGTGGTAAGGAAAAAAATCCCAAATGTTCCTGCCATGGATTCATTCAAGTAGTCAAGAAATACTTTTGGAGTTCCGACTATATGCTGATCATTGTCTTAAGTGCTGAGAGAACAGCAGTGAGGAAGATTGAGAAGGTCTCTGTCCCTGCAGAGTTGATGTTCTTGTGGGGAGACACAGTTGGAAAATAAGTACACTAGCAAATAATATTTCTTTAGACAGTGGTAAGGGCATGTAGAAAACAAAGTGTGATAAAGCAATGGAGAGCTATGATGGTGGTGGGGTAATTATTTTCGACGGAGTGGTCAGGGAAGGTCAACAAAACATGGAGTTGCCACATGACTAGGCAATGTAACTCCTCTATGTATAGAAATGAAAACTTATGTCCTCAAAAAAACTCATACACAGATATTCACAGCAGCATTATTCATGACAACCAAAAGGTAGAAAGTGCCCCGTGTTCTTCAGCTGATGAATAAACAAAAGGTGGTTCTTTCCCACAATGGAATAATATTTTAACATTAAAAAGATCAAAGCATTCTTATAACATGAATAAATTCTGAAACTTTTATGCTAATGGAAAAGAGCCAGTTAGAAAAGACCACATATCATATGATTCTGTTTATATGAAATGTCCAGAAAAAGCAAATTTATGGAGACAGCAAATTGATGATTGCTTAGGGCTGGGGAGGAGATGGCAGGTGGGGTTTAATAGTGAAAGAGTTTCTTTATAGGGTGATGAAAATAGTATAAAATTAGGTCGTGGTGATGGTTGCAAAATTCTGTGAATATACTACAAACCATGGAATTGCATACTTTAAAATGGGTGAATTTTATGGTATGTGAACTATAGCTCAATTTTTAAAAAATAACTGTATCAAGAATGCTTGAGAAACAGTACTTTGCTACTCATTTTGAAGTGAGAGTAAAACATTTAAAAAGAAGAAAAAAAAGAGTGACTAAGTCATTCACATGGCTTGTGAGGAAAAAGAGTACGGCAGGTGCAGAGGTTCTAAGAGTGGGGAGAGCTTGGTTTATTTGAGGAACAGAAAGAGGACCACACGTGGCTGTCATTTAGCAGAGGAGGAAGAGAGTGATGAGAGATAAAGTGGTAGATAGAGACTAGGTAGCATAGTTTTTTTTTTTTTTTTTTTCCTGGCCATTTTAATGAATTTGGATTTTTTTCCTAAACACAATGAGAAAGCATTGGAGGATTTTAGGCAAGGAAAACACGATCTGGTTGGAATTTTGCAAAGATGCTGTTGGCTGCCAGATGAAGAATAATGTGTGAACTGGACTATGAGGAGAGGCAGGGAGCCAACTGCAGTAGTTGGAAGACAACTGCAGGAGTCCAAGCAAGATGTGATGGTGGCCTGGACTAAGAGAAGTTGGAGAGGAGTGGATAGATTCAGAACATGACTCTTTGCAACCTGGTGGACTATACAGTCCATGGAATTCTCCAGGCCAGAATACTGGAGTGGGTAGCTTTTCCCTTCTCCAGGGAATCTTTCCAACCCAAGGATCAAACCCCAGGTCTCCCACATTGCAGGCGGATTCTTTATCAGCTGAGCCACAAGGGAAGCCCCACGTATAACTATCAGGATATACTAATTCAGTGAGTGTGGCGTGTAAGGGAAAATGAGAAATCAGATATAACTTCTAGATTTCTTTGGTTCTTTTTTTAAAAAAAAATATTTTTAAAACTTTTTATTTTGTATTGAGGTATAGCCAATTAACAAACAATGTTGTGATAGTCTCAGGTGAACAGTGAAGGGACTCAGACATACATATACTTGTATCCATTCTCCCTCATACTGCCCTCCTATCCAGGCTGCTGCATAACATTGAGCAGAGCTCCCTGTACTATACAGTAGGTCCTTGTTGGCTATCTATTTTATTTATTTATTTTTTTATTTTTTGGCTATATATTTTAAATATAGCAGTGTGTACACGCCCATCCCAAACTCCGTAACTTTATCCCTTCCCCCCATCCTTCCCTGCTCCCCCAGCAACCATACGTTCATTCTCTAAGTCTGTGAATCTCTTTCTGTTTTGTATAACTTCTAGATTTTTGGTTTGAAATACAAGTAAATAATTGTCCTTGTTTCCAATTTCTCTACAGATTTTTGGACTATGGGAAAACATCAGACTGCATCTAGTTTTAACTCAAAAAAACAACATGTAGATCTATCCTTTTTCCCTTAGTCACTCAGTTACTATTATATTTCAGTTTTCACCCTTTGCTCTTTCAGATAATCCAACTTCCATCAACAGCTGTGTGATAATAACAATGAACAGTCTTTTTATCTTAATTTTACACTTTATTGTTATTATGTTATTACTTCCTCCCACTGTTTTTTTTCTTATCTCCTACTTATAAACTTAGACTTTCTAGAACATAAACTTGCCATAAAGGTCACCACCTGACCATTTATACCGTCCAGTGAGGTCAACTCAGGGTTCCAAAGAACTACAGGAGGCCACATTTTTCTTAAAAGTTGTCCATGGAGCTTTGAATTGTCTGAGGTTTTCAATTACTTGTGCTATTGTTCTTTCCATCAGCATAGCTAATTGAGTTGGCTCTAAGTCTTTGGAAAAAAAGGCTTTGTAATGAAGAGTGAAGGGTTGGCAACTCAGCTAAAAAGCTCTACAGGAGAAACTTAATAAGGTCACAATAATGTATTTTTTTCTTCTTGTATGCATTCCAGCTTTAGAAAAGCTTTGGTGTCTAAAATTGCTTTTTAAATTAATGAAGATTTCTAAATACAATAGACTTCTCACTGAGAAATCAAGTAATTGGTATTAACTTAATCTTCAATTTTGTTACCCATACAGAACCCAAACAAAATGCAATTTCTCATTAAACTACTTGGAAGGTGGTCACCTTTCCTTCAGGTGCTGTTTATCTAACATAATTTGAAAGAGAACTGATACATCCAAAATGTGTCTCATTATTTTCCCTCAGGCCTTGACTTCTCCTGTATCCTCTGTTATAAATAGCATTGCCATTCAGCTGACCAACAGAGTCAGAAATCTTTCCCATCTCTCTCATTTAATCAGTTCCTAAGTCTTGTCACCTACCTCCTAAACATCCCACTCATGTGCTTAGTCATTCATCACTACTCATCCCCATTGCTACTGCTTTGGCTCAGGCCTCTTTTTCTTTCTCCTAGAATATTGCAATAATGTTCTGATGAATCCTCTTATCAGTTGGCTTCCTTGCCAAAGAATTAATTATTTCTTATTTAATCCTACTGCCATGGGTTTTTCTAAATGTAAATCTGATTTTTAGTCTCCTACCTAAAAACTTTCAATGGCTCCCTATAGCCTGTTTGATAAAATCCAAATGCTTAGCATGGTGGGTTACAGTCCATGGAGTTGCAAGAGTCAGACACAACTGAGCAACTAACACTGCCACTTCCCTATGCCATAGGCATCCCAAGTTATAGGGCTCCTATATTTGTTATGAGTTTTATGTCCCATTGACTTTGTACATATTGTTCCTCTGCCCAGAATAATGCTTCCTTATTCATCCCCCACCCCATTCCAGCAAACTCCTATTCTCCTTCAAGATCCAACTCAAATGCCTTCTCTAAGAAACTTTCTGAGATCCATTCCTTGGCTCTGGACCTGGATAAAAAGCAGGTACTGGGACTTCCCTGGGTGGTCCAGTGGTTAAGAATCTGCCTGTCCATGCAGGGGACATGGATTCAATCCCTGGTCTGGGAAGATTACACATGCCGAGGGGCAACTAAGCCCATGTGCCACAACTGCTGAGCCTGCCCTCTACAGCTTGTGAGCCACAACTACTGAAGCCCATGAGCCCTGGAGTCCATGATCCGCAACAAGAGAAGCCACCACAATGAGAAGCCTGTGCACCGCAACCAGAGCAGCCCCTGTTCGCCACAACTAGAGAAAGCCCACATGCAGCAACGAAGACCCACTCAGCACAACCAACGATAAATAAATAAACACAATCTTAAAAAAAAAAGCAGATATTTAATGAACACTGCTAAATGGGTAAATACATTGAATGGATGAAAGTTGGTTCATGAGGCCAAGGCTCAAAGAGTCAGGAATGAAGACTGGGGCATTGAAGAGTATGAGAAGCTGAACTAGAGAGGATGGATTACAGATGAGAAAGGAAAGAAAGTTGCAGAGAACAGAGGGAGGAGCAAAGGCACATTTGTGGTTTTTCAGGGTCAGGATGACTTTCCTAAACTTACGTAATTCTTTCATAAGAAGGGAAACATGGTGGCAACTGAACTAAAAATGCCTACAGAGGAAAGGCACTGACAGGTCTTTGTATTACAGAAAGGGGAAGGAAAATAGGGTCATATGGAGACACACATTGCTTTTGTTGTTATCGTTGTTACAAATAGAGTCATATGTTTTCACATACCTAAAAAAAAAATGCACACCACAAGCAACGCATGTTTATTGTTCTAGTGTCTCTTCTTCCTGCTAATGTCCTCTGGAAAGATGACTCCTCTCTGCCCACCCCAACCCTCCCTGCCTGGAGGAACTTTGGAAAAAAAGTTAAAGTCCCTTTCACTACAACTTGTAACCCACATTCAACGTAGGGAAGAGATGTACAGTCATAGCTCAACCCCAAGATATCCCATGACACTAAATGAAGAAATATTTTAGAATAATAGGGCTAGAAATGTTCTTTTTGGTTCATTGGTTCATTTGGTTCAACCCTCAGGTATCACAGATGAGGAAGCTAAAGCCAAGAAGGCTTTGGTGAGTAGCAGGGCTGTGACCAGAACCCAAGTTTTATGGTCCTTTTTCCAGCAAACTTTTCATGGAAACAAATTCTTATTCATTCAACAGAGTTGACCATCGGTTGTGTGCCAGACATTGTGCAATGTCCTAGGGATATAGAGGTAAATAAGCCATGACTTTGGCTCTCAAACATTCATGGTCTCATGGGGGAGGCAGAGAAATAGACCATTTACAGTAGTTCAGAGCATGAATGAGAGGATAATGCCTAGGATATTATGGGAGAACAGAGGAGAAAGATGGAGAAGAGCTTAGGGGTTGGAGGGAGAGAGATCTCAAGGAAGGAAGTCTTTCTAGAAAAGGTGACACCTGGTGCATCTTAGAGAAGAAGAAAATTTAGCTAGGAGTCATGACTTCTGTGGAGAATGCAATGGCAACCCACTCCAATACTCTTGCCTGGAAAATCCTATGGACGGAAGGGCCTGGTAGGCTGCTGTCCATGGGGTCGCTAAGAGTTGGAACCAACTGAGCGACTTCACTTTCACTTTTCACTTTCATGAATTGGAGGAGGAAATGGCAACCCACTCCAGTATTCTTGCCTGGAGAATCCCAGGGATGCGGGAGCCTGGTGGGCTGCAGTCTATGGGGTAACACAGAGTCAGACACGACAGAAGCAACTTAGCAGCAGCAGCAAGACTTCTGCGGATGATACCACCCTTATGGCAGAAAATGAAGAGGAACTAAGGAGACTCGAAAGTGAAAGAGGAAAGTAAAAAGGCTGGCTTAAAACTCAACATTCAGAAAATGAAGATCATGGATTCCAATCCCATCAGTTCAGTTCAGTCGCTCAGTTATGTCCGACTTTTTGCGACCCCATGAATTGCAGCACACCAGGCCTCCCTGTCCATCACCAACTCCCGGAGGTCACTCAGACTCAGGTCCATCGAGTCAGTGATGCCATCCAGCCATCTCATCCTCTGTCGTCCCCTTCTCCTCTTGCCCCCAATCCCTCCCAGCATCAGAGTCTTTTCCAATGAATCAACTCTTCGCATGAGGTGGCCAAAGTACTGGAGTTTCAGCTTTAGCATCATTCCTTCCAAAGAAATCCCAGGGCTGATCTCCTTCAGAATGGACTGGTTGCATCTCCTTGCAATCCAAGGGACTCTCAAGAGTCTTCTCCAACACCACAGTTCAAAAGCATCAATTCTTTGGTGCTCAGCCTTCTTCACAGTCCAACTCTCACATCTATACATGACCACTGGAAAAACCATAGCCTTGACTAGACGAAACTTTGTTGGCATAGTAATGTCTCTGCTTTTGAATATGCTATCTAGGTTGGTCATAACTTTCCAAGGAGTAAGCGTCTTTTAATTTCATGGCTGCAGTCACCATCTGCAGTGATTTTGGAGCCCCCAAAAATAAAGTCTGACACTGTTTCCACTGTTTCCCCATCTATTTCCCATGAAGTGATGGGACTGGATGCCATGATCTTCGTTTTCTGAATGTTGAGCTTTAAGCCAACTTTTTCACTCTCTTCTTTCACTTTCATCAAGAGGCTTTTTAGTTCCTCTTCACTTTCTGCCATAAGGGTGGTGTCATCTGCATGTCTGAGGTTATTGATATTTCTCCCAGCAATCTTGATTCCAGCTGGTCAAGGCTGTATATTGTCACCCAATCCCATCACTTCATGGCAAATAGATGGGGAAACAATGGAAACAGTGACAGACTATTTTCTTGGCCTCCCAAATCACTGCAGACAGTGACTGGAGCCACGAAATTAAAAGATGCTTGCTCCTTGGAAGAAAAGCTTTGACAAACCTAAACAATGTATTAAAAAGCAGAGACATTACTTTGCCAGCAAAGATCCTTCTAGTCAAAGTTATGGTTTTTCTGGTAGTTATGTGTGTATAGGAGATTTGGACCATAAAGAAGGCTGAGTGCCAAAGAATCGATGCTTTTGAATTGTGGTGCTGGATAAGACTCTTGAGAGTCTCTTGGTCAGCAAGGAGATCAAACCAGTCCATCCTAAAGGAAATCAGTCCTGAATATGCATTGGAAGGACTGATGCTGAAGCTGAAACTCCAATACTTTGGCCACCTGATTCGAGGAGCTGAATCTTTGGAAAAGACCCTGATGTTGGGAAAGATTGAGGGCAGGAGTAGAATGGGGTGACAGAGGATGAGATGGTTGATGGCATCATCAATACGGTGGACATGAGTCTGAGAAAACTCTGGGAGACAGTGAAAGACAGAGAAGCCTGGCAGGCTGTAGTCCATGAGATCACAGAGTCTGACACGACCTAGTGACTGAACAACAACATGACTTCTGATTGCCTATAGCCTATATCGTTTTTTTTTCCTCATTTAATGCAGATTGTGTCACAGATTCATGAAGTATGTCTTGCGTTCCCCATAAGTTTGTAAGTTTTTTGAAGGCAGAAGCCTGTCTTTGTTATGCTGTCTCATAGGGCTTAGCTCCTTCTTGTGTATGGACATGGTAGGTAGTAAACAACTAGTTGTTAAGTGAATGGATAAATGAGTGAATAAATAATTACATTTATTGAGTGCTTACTCAATAAATTACATTTATTGAGTGTTTAACTCCTTGAAGCCTCACATAAATTCTATGAGGAAGTAACTATCATTATCTCACTTAACAGATGAAGAAATTAAGGCGGAATGAGGTTACTCATTATATAATAGAAAGAATGAAGAATCAAGAAATTGAAATTCTCGACTCCAGTAGGAACTAGACTAATAACCACTTGTGGTAAATGGCATAAACGTCTGTTTTCCCCTGATAATGCATTACAATCAGACTGGACTGAAACAGTACTACACTGGCAATGGTGGAAACAACTGGTCTGAGAAACAGCTTGGCTTTGGAATTGTAGGATAGCAAGACTGTTTGAACATATCTTTACATTGTTATCGTCTAATTTTCATCTTTCAATGAGCTTGGAAATCTGCCTTCTTCCTCATCTACATTCAGTATTGCACAAATCTCACCTGTCATTCTTCAGGTTGATTGGAGCCCACCTCATGGCCTGGCACCAGAGGAGGTGTCCTGGTGTATCTGATTTCTAAGCAATTGGTCCAGGTTTGATTTCAACAGCTGCATTTTCTTTTATGTTAATACCACAGTGAGGCAAAAAATTGAAATCTTATAAATGTTTCAGGGAGATAGCTGTCCAAAGGAAAGATACAGAAACCCAAGGCCTAATAGGACTTTATTTTACATTTCTATTTGATCAAGGGTTGGCTTGGTAGTTTGTTGATTTACTTGTTTGCTTGTTTAGAGTTAGCATAAAAATTCAAATTCCTCTGCCAGACATAGCTGGCACTCTAGTCTCTGCCCACTCATAATCTCACAGATTCTCTAACATGGATCCTGGGCTCTAGCTATACTGATCTTTACACAGAACTCATGGAAGGGCATGTTAAGTCCTGCTTTTCTTGGACCATTCCCTTGACCATTCCACCTGCCCACTCTCCAGCAATCCTTAATGCTGCTGCTAAGTCGCTTCAGTCGTGTCTGACTCTGTGCGACTCCATAGACAGCAGCCCAATAGGCTCCTCTGTCCCTGGGATTCTCCAGGCAAGAACACTGGAATGGGTTGCCATTTCCTTCTCCAATGCATGAAAGTGAAAAGTGAAAGTGAAGTCGCTCAGTCATGTCTGACTCAGCGACCCCATGGACCATACCCTACCAGGCTCCTCCGTCCATGGGATTTTCCAGGCCAGAGTACTGGAGTGGGGTGCCATTGCCTTCTCTGGCAATCCTTAATAGGCAGCTGTTATTGGAGCTTTAGTTGATAATCCTCTCTGCATCTTTGCAACACATTGGGTCTATTTCTTGTAATTTTCCCCTTGTTTGCATGTGCCAAGGTCTGCCACTGATTCAAGAAATGCTGGAATCCTCAGCAAGTATTAGCAAAGTCCCCAAATATCCAAATGTTGAAGCAATGTGCTCAGAAGAGGAGGAAACACGTACAGACAGAGACATTGGAATGTCATTGGCTTTGATGCATGAATGGGAGGGTGCCAAAGTCATCTAAGCTAATTAATAATCAGCGCTGGCATTGATTTGCTGCCAAATCTTCAGTTGAAACCACATACAGCAACCATGATTTCTAACATCATGGTCCTTTTTCTTATTGTTGCTTTTTTCACCCTCAAATAGAAATTGGTGACTGTCTTGTCAGATGGAAAGGGGAAAAGTGAGGAAAGACAATAAGCAGTGGTAAGTCGAGAGTAAAAAGTGGAAAAAAAAAACTCAGAGAAGGTAAAAAGAGCAGTGGACAGTGGATCAAGAGACATAAATTCTTCTAGTCATTGCTCTTTTATTAACTGACTGTATGACCTAGGGCAAAGCATGCCGCATCTCAGAGCCTCCAACCCTTCATTTCAAATGTCTCTTCTGGAACAGAGCTTTAGAGCTTGCAAATCAGGGAAAATTGAAACTGGACTAGGTATTAACTGGTTTTAGGAAATTACTGTTAATTATATTAGGTGTGATATTGTGATTATGTTTTCTTTTCCAATATTATTGAAATACAATTGACATATAACACTGTATAAGTTTAAGATGTACAACAATCATTTGATATAAGTGTATATTTCAAAATGATCACCATAATAAGTCTACTTAACATCTGTTATATCACATAGTTAACAATTTTTTTCTTGTGATGAGAATTTTTAAGATCTGACCTCTTAGCAACTTTCAAATATACAATAAAGTTCAGTTGTCCCTTGGAATCCATGGAGGACTGGTTCCAGGACCCCCTCAGATACTAAAATACATGGGTACTCAAGTCTTTACAGCTGGCCCTCCATATCCATGGGTTCCACATGCATGGATACAGAGAGCCGACTGTATTGTTAATTATTAGTCACCATACTGAACATTACATCCCCAGAACTAAAGTGTTTAAGATACATACTGACATTTTTTATGAGAGAAAGTATATAATATCCGAGATTTACTTTAAAATACTTTTTCCTTCATATATATATATATATATATATTTAATTTAGGAAGAGGGTTGGCTAGATGAAACAAGAAGGGCAAAATGATAATGATGGTTAAAAATGGGTGATGAGTACATAGGAGTTTATAATACTAGTTTCTTTTTCATATATTTGAAATTTTCAATAATAAAATGTTAAGAGAGATAAGAACTTGTTTGTTTCAAAAGAAGAGGAGATAGAACATAGAAAATGCATGAGGAAGAAAATTAGTTAACATAGGAGTTAAATGTTTTCTGCCTGTGTTTATTTTCAGCTATCAAATTAGCCTATCACCACTACTATAAGAAGACAATGTGAGTAAAATATGATTTTTGCATATTTTATTTGGATACCATGACTCACCAGTACTGACACCTTTTACATGTCCTTGAGGAGCAACTTCCTCTTACCAGACAACAGCATTGCTTTATATCCTGGCCAAGCAAGCACCTGGAAGCAGCTGTTTTCCACTTATTGAATGACAGCATCCATTCTGGCAATGTGATCTCATTGGAATGAAGAGTGCTAAACCTCAAAGTTGGTTGAAAGTACCCACAGGGACCGAATGGTGTAGTCATTATTGAATCAGGCATAGCATTTGAGCAATTAAAGGACAAAATCTGTCCATGAGATTATTGATTTCAAAGTAAACTCTTGACTCACACTCCCACTCAGGTTTATTCAAACAAAATGTTGCAAGTTTGGAAGATCCACTCCTACAATGTAAACTTGCAGAATTTGTGGTGAGCAAATCTTACATCTTTCCAAGGGCACATCTGGGAATTGATTTTGCTTCAGAGAGGTGTGCTGGTTCGTTGGTCACTCTGGCTAAATGTTACTTGTCACCACCTGCTGCCTCCAGGCCAGTGTTGCCTGAGATTGGGCCTTGCCAAAGTCAGATGAGGAGTGGTAGAGAGGAGGAGACAGGTGAAACTCGGCCAACAAGCTGACTCAGTCACATGCTTTTTTCTTGTCATCATGTCCTGCAGCTATTCTAGAAGGCCTCTTAAAGTTTGGTATTTGTAAGGGTGGGGATATTTTAAACAATCTGGTCCTCTAGATCACTCACTATTTCTTCTTTTGGCCTATGGAAAATCAGTGTCCCAAGTTTTATTCTGTGAGGCCCCAGCTTCCCCAGGCCTGATTTCTTCCAGAATTCCCTGTGTCTTCAGTTCAGTTCAGTCACTCAGTCATGTCCGACTCTTTGCGACCCCATGGACTGCAGCATGCCAGATCTCCCTGTCCATCACCAACTCCTGGAGTTTATTCAAACTCATGTGCATTGAGTCGGTGATGCCATCCAACCGTCTCATCCTCTGCCATCCCCTTCTCCTCCTACCTTCAATCTTTTCCAGTATCAGGGTCTTTTCCAGTGAGTCAGTTCTTCACATCAGGTGGCCAAAGTATTGGAGTTTCAGCTTCAACATCAGTCCTTCCAATGAACACCCAGGACTGATCTCCTTTAGGATGGACTGGTTGGATCTCCTTGCAGTCCAAGGGACTCTCAAGAGTCTTCTCCAACACCACAGTTCAAAAGCATCAGTTCTTTGGTGCTCAGTTTTCTTTATCCAACTCTCACATCTATACATGACTACTGGAAAAAACATAGCTTTGACTAGACAGACCTTTGCTGGCAAAGTAATGTCTCTGCTTTTTAATATGCTGTGTAGGTTGATCATAGCTTTTCTTCCAAGGAGCAAGTGTCTTTTAATTTCATGGCTGTAGTCATAATCTGCAGTGATTTTGGAGCTCCCAAAAATAAAGTCTGTCACTGTTTCCATTGTTTCCCCATCTATTTGCCGTGAAGTGATGGGACCAGACGCCATGATCTTAGTTTTCTGAATGTTGAGTTTTAAGCCAACTTTTTCACTCTCTTCTTTCAAGAGGCTCTTAAGTTCCTATTTGCTTTTTGCCATAAGGGTGGTGTCATCTGCATATCTGAGGTTATTGATATTTCTTCCAGCAATCTTGATTCCAAATTGTGCTGGATGAAATCCAGCCCAGCATTTCTCATGATGTACTCTGTATATAAGTTAAATAAGCAGAGTGACAATATACAGCCTTGATGTACTCCTTTCCCAATTTGGAACCAGCCTGTTGTTCCATGTTCAGTTCTAATTGTTGCTTTGTGACCTGCATACAGATTTCTCAGGAGGCAGGTCAGGTGGTCTGGTGTTTCCATCTCTTTAAAGATTTTCCACAGTTTGTTATGATCCACACAGTCAAAGTCTTTGGCATAGTCAATAAAGCAGAAGTAGATGTGTTTCTGGAACTCTCTTGTTTTTTCTATGATCCAACGGATGTTGGCAATTTGATCTCTAAATCCAGCTTGAACATCTGGAAGCTCACATTTCATGTATTCCCTGTGTCTTAGCACAATAGAAGACAGAAACTGTTCTTATAAGTCGGAGAGAATGAAGGAAAAAAAAATCACTAATATTTATAAAACACTGACTGCCAAGATTTACTCATGTAATCTTCACAACCACCTTATGCAATAAAAATTATTATCATGCCCATTCTAGAGATGAGCAAATGGAGTGATGTGGTTGATATTACATGGACCATAAGCTTCAGAGCCAGGATGTCTATTTCATACCCAAGTCCATTAAACCACCTCATTCTATACTGCCCCCTGAACTGTCATTTGTTGAAATATGCCGTAACTGCACCTGGTGAAGTCACACCAACTTGAATGTCAAGACCACAGTTTACTCTTTTTTTTTTAAATTGAAGTATAGTGGATTTACAATGTTGTGTTAGTCTTAGGTGTATAGCAAAGTGATTCATATATATATATGTATTAATATATATGTATATCTGTATATATGTGTATTCTTTTCTGATTCTTTTCCATTATAGTTTAATACAAGATATTGAATGCAATTTCCTATGCTATAAGTAGGTCCTTGTTGTTTACCTATTTTACTAATATACACAGTAGTGTGTATCCGTTAATTTCAAACTCGGAATTCATCCATCTTCCTGTTCCCCTTTGGTAACCATACATTTGTTTTCTATGTTTGTGAGACTATTTCTGTTTTGCAAATCTTTTTGTAGGTTGCCACCACCCTTAACCCAGTTCCTTGTGTAATACATGTCTTAGTTCATTAGAAGGAGTTAAAAGAACAGATTTTCATCTAAGGTACAACTGGGTAACTCTTCTTTACTACAACTAAACATTTCTGTGGTTTAGGAGCAGTGTAGAGGATGAAGATGTACTTTACACTGAGAGATCTTAAAGCATGAGTCAATGATTAAAGACTACTCATCTGAGGGAAATGTTTACAAACTGGAAAGAGCAATGTTGATGAAAGCTGAAATAGACCTAGGGATGGAATTTCTCTCCTAAAGACTCACCATTTGTATGGGAGGGGGATTTTGGAAGGGAATATTTCCCCAGAGCTCTGCTAGACAGAATCACTGTTGTGGGGACTGCTGTAGAAATTGCAACTATATATGGGTTCTTTGGTGGGGGCATGTCTTCTGATGAAATCCAATAAATTAGCCACCAGGGTTACATCAGGATTAACCACAGGGGTTACGTAGCCATGTGAGTATGTCAAGGCTATATATTGTCACCCTGCTTATTTAACTTATATGCAGAGAATATCATGCAAAATGCTGGGCTGGATGAAGCACAACCTAAAATCAATATTGCCGGGAGAAATATCAATAACCTCGGGTATGCAGATGACACGACCCTTATGGCAGAAAGCAAAGAGGATCTAAAGAGCCTATTCATGTGGGTGAAAGAGGAGAGTGAAAAAGCTGGCTTAAAACTCAACATTCAAAAAACTAAGATCATGGCATCTGATCCCATCACTTCATGGCAAGTAGATGGGGAAACAATGGAAACAGTGACAAACTTTATTTTCTTGGGCTCCAAAATCACTGCAGATGGTGACTGTAGCCATGAAACTAAAAGACACTTGCTCCTTGGAAGAAAAGCTATGACCAACCTAGACAGCATATTAAAAAGCAGAGATATTACTTTGTCGACAAAAGTCCATCTTAGTCATGTATGGATGTGAAAGTTGGACCATAAAGAAAGCTGAGGGCTGAAGAACTGATGCTTTTGAACTGTGGTGTTGGAGAAGACTCTTGAGAATCCCTTGGACTACAAGGAGATCCAGTCAGTCCATCCTATAAGAAAATCAGTCCTGAATATTCATTAGAAGGACTGATGCTGAAGCTGAAGATCTGATACTTTAGCCACCTGATGTGAAGAACTGACTCACTGGAAAAGACCCTGATGCTGGGCAAGATTGAAGGCAGGAGGAGAAGGGGACGACAGAGGATGAGATGGTTGGATGGCATCACCAACTCGATGGAAGTGAGTTTGAGCAAGCTCTGGGAGTTGGTGAAGGACAGGGAAGACTGGCTTGCTGCAATCCATGGGGTTGCAAAGAGATCGGACCCGACTGAATGACTGAACTGAACTGTCTGAACCACCGGAAATTTGGGACAGAAAGGACAAGTACGAGGGCTACATGTTCACCACTGGAGCATTCAGTGCAAACAACTGAGTCTTCAGTGCTACAGAACCAGAAGCACATTCATGAGGGAATTTCTAAGATCTAGTCTGTGCAAACCACTGTGGGTCTCCTAGGAGCCCTAAAACTTCAATTAGACCTAAGAGGACCCCTAACCAGATCCCATAAATCTAGAGCAACAAGTTAGCCATGAGAGTTTTAGTTACAACTCTGCATGCAGGTAACATTTATCTAAAAGAGGGTAGGAAATGGTTTTTACATCCCTCATAGGTGTTGCTTTAACTGAGATTTGCCATAGTCACCATCACCTGAGTTGGGGACATAGAAACTAGTAATGTGCTTACATGAGCATACACATGCAGACACACACGCACACACACACAAACATGTGCATGAATTCTTGCTTATTTCAATGTGTGTGATATTTGCTCTCAGACAAGTCCTGCACTGGGACCACTGGGACCAGGTTACTTAGGGTTTAGCACAAGATCTAGCTACCTCACAACCTCTTCCCCATGGCCTCCTTGGAGGCCTCTCCCCAGATGCAATCTGAAGGCAACCCAGAAAGGCTGGCAATGCTGTCACTGGGAATAGTAGCTGTTCACTTCTCCCACCTGCATCCCCCAGGCTGTAGATATCCCCTGAGTTGTTACTGCCAGTCTGTCCTAGGCTGTTCCCTCAGAAATGCTGTCCTGTAAATAAGCTGAGATTGTCACCATTACTTCTGACAGCAGCTTGGGGGCATCAAGTGTGAGGAATGTGAGGGGGCTGAGGGTCAGTGTCCAGGCCCCAAAGCACTGAAAGCTAGCCTCCTCTGCAGCTGCAGATAACCATCAGGAAGTAAGCTATATCCTCTCTGAGATGCCTCAAAGCTTGCAAAGAACCCCTAGGACACTCCAAGTTAGTTTTAGCCACTGATGCTGGACCCTGACCTAGGACACTTGACCTAATCTTATTTTCAAGTGCTCTTCCCAGGATGCCCTTAGTCTCCCCATGATTTCTTTGTAAAGTCCCTGAGGTCCCAAAGCCAAGTACTAAGAATTTTGTCAGGGAGAGGGCAGACCCTGGTTAACTCCAAGTCTCAAGAACCCCTTGCTTTGCATTGGCTTTTGTATATAAAAGTCAGCCAGTCCCCTAGACCCATGGGACTAATTCAGATAGTAAAGAATCCGCCTGCAATGTGGGAACCTGTGTTCGATCCCTGGGTTGGGAAGGTCCCCTGGTGGAGGGCATGGCAACCCACTCCAATATTCTTGTCTGGAGAATCCCCATGGGCAGAGGAGCCTGGTGGGCTGTAGTCCATGGGGTCACAAAGAGTGAGAGACAACTGAGACACTAAGCACACATATCCTTCTGAGTCTAGGAAGAAGGTGGTTATGGGTAGATGAAGTCTCAGACAACTCCCAGGTCAGGGCAGCCTACTGCATCCTGTAAGTCTGAGGGGCCTCTCCTCTAGCCCCTGTTAAAGCCATCTTCTGTACCTTCTCTCTTTCAGAGCCCAGGAAGTGAACTATTGCAGACACTTTATTCACTTTTTTATTGTGGACACTGTTGCTCCCCAAGCATAAGGGTCTCTGAACTCCTGAAATATTCTCCAACAGGTTCTTGATTCTCCTGAGCCTGTAGGAGAGGCTTTTCAAAAGGTCGCAGAAGAGGTTTTCCAAAGAGCCTTCCAGGGCTGTCTGGAAGCAGGACAGGGTCCTTGCATCTAGGACACCCAGTACTAGTTTTGTGACCCTGACCAGCAGAGAAGATCCCACGGGCAGGCCAGGGATGGGGTAGGATCCCCAAGCCCAGCAGGGTGATTCCTTTCCCTGCCCAGGATGGAGCCACTAAAGTCAGCTTCTTAGTGGATGAGTTACGTGCCCACTAACACTGTAGAGTAAAGATCTTCTCCTGCACCCTGCTCTTTAAGGCCCCTATGCAGTGGCCAGCCATGGCCCCCGAGTTGCTATCAGAGCTTATTATGTGTCTCAGCTTGTTCCTGGAGCAAATAGTTAACCAAGATGGAGAACCCAAGTTCTTGGTTATCTCAGAGCCAGCTGCTACTGTACTTGAATGGCCTGGGGTCTCAAGAATGCCAACCTACCAGGGAGCAGGTCTTGTGATGGGGGACTTTGAGCCCCCAGGCTCAAAAACAGTTGAGAGGCTCCTCTGGAGCCTTTCATCCTGTCCTAACAGGCAAGATTTATGAGAATGAGTCACTCCTATCTAAAGGAGCTTATAGGAGGCTGAGAGCCAGCTGGGAAACCTTGAAGCTGGACTATGCAAAACACTTTCCACCAAGTTTTAGCTGCTGTTAGCTTCAGTAGTAAAGGCCTTAGCCAAAGGGGACAAGTAGTACCATCTTGTAAATACAAATAATCTAGTCTCAGCTAAGGTTTTAGCTTCTGGAACCAGAAAGATCTGGGTTCTGTCACTTTTTAGATTCATGACTTGGGGGATGAATCAGAGGTCCTGGGGGACCTCTCTGAATCTTAGTGTATGAAATGGAGACTTTCAGTTCAGTTCAGTTCAGTCGCTCAGTCGTGTCTGACTCTTTGCGACCCTATGAATCGCAGCATGCCAGGCCTCCCTGTCCATCACCAGTTCCTGGAGTTCACTCAAACTCATGTCCATTGAGTCGGTGATGCCATCCAGCCATCTCACCCTCTGTCGTCTCCTTCTCCTCCTGCTCCCAATCCCTCCCAGCATCAGGGTCTTCCAATGAGTCAACTCTTTGCATGAGGTGGCCAAAGTATTGGCATTTCAGCTTCAGCATCAGTCCTTCCAATGAACATCCAGGACTGATCTCCTTTAGAATGGACTGGTTGGATCTCCTTGCAGTCCAGGGGACTCTCAAGAGTCTTCTCCAACACCACAGTTCAAAAGCATCAATTTTTTGGTGCTCAGCTTTCTTCACAGTCCAACTCTCATATCCATACATGACCACTGGAAAAACCATAGCCTTAACTAGATGGACCTTTGTTGGCAAAGTAATGTCACTGCTTTTGAATATGCTGTCTAGGTTGGTCATAACTTTCCTTCCAAGGAGTAAACGTCTTTTCATTTCATGGCTGCAGTCACCATCTGCAGTTATTTTGGAGCCCCCCAAAATAAAGTCAGCCACTGTTTCTACTGTTTCCCCATCTATTTGCAGTGAAGTGATGGGACCAGATGCCATGATCTTCGTTTTCTGAATGTTGAGCTTTAAGCCAACTGTTTCACTCTCATCTTTCACTTTCATCAAGAGGCTCTTTAGTTCTTCTTCACTTTCTGCCATAAGGGTGGTGTCATCTACATATCTGAGGTTATTGATATTTCTCCTGACAATCTTGATTCCAGCTTGTGCTTCATCCAGTCCAGCATTTCTCATGATATACTTTGCATATAAGTTAAAGAAGTAGGGTGACAATATACAGCCTTGACATACTCCTTTTCCTATTTGGAACCAGTCTGTTGTTCCATGTCCAAATCTAACTGTTGCTTCCTGACCTGCATACAGATTTCTCAAGAGGTAGGTCAGGTGGCCTGGTATTCCCATTTCTTGAAGAATTTTCCACAGATTATTGTGATCCACACAGTCAAAGGCTTTGGCATAGTCAATACAGCAGAAATAGATGTTTTTCTGGAACTGTCTTGCTTTTTTGATGATCCAACAGATGTTGGCAGTTTGATCTCTTGTTCCTCTGCCTTTTCTAAATCCACCTTGAACATCTGGAAGTTCACGGTTCATGTACTGCTGAAGCCTGGCTTGGAGAATTTTAAGCATTACTTTACTAGCATGTGAGATGAGTGCAATTGTGTAGTAGTTTGAGCATTTTTTGGCATTGCCTTTCTTTGGGATTGGAATGAAAACTGACCTTTTCCAGTCCTGTGGCCACTGCTGAGTTTTCCAAATTTGCAGTTCTATGAAGGCCTACAAGACCTTTTAGAACTAACACTCAAATAAGATGTCTTTTTCATTATAGGGGACTGGAATGCAAAGGTAGGAAGTCAAGAAACATCTGGAGTAACAGGCAAATTTGGCCTTGAAGTACAGAATGAAGCAGGGCAAAGGCTAATAGAGTTTTGCCAAGAGAATGCACTGGTCATAGCAAACACCCTCTTCCAACAACACGAGAGACAACTCTACACATGGACATCACCAGATGGCCATCAGTGAAATCAGATTGATTATATTCTTTGCAGCCAAAGATGGAGAAGCTCTATACAGTCAGCAAAAACAAGACCAGTATTTGGAGCTGACTGTGGCTCGGATAATGAACTCCTTATTGCTGAATTCAGACTTAAATTGAAGAAAGTAGGGAAAACCACTAGACCATTCAGGTATGACCTAAATCAAATCCCTTACTATTATACAGTGGAAGTGAGAAATAGATTCATGGGACTAGGTCTGAAAGACAGAGTGCCTGAAGAACTATGGATGAAGGTTTGTGACATTGTACAGGAGACAGGGATCAAGACCATCCCCAAGAAAAAGAAATGCAAAAAAGCAAAATGGCTGTCTGAGGAGTCCTTACAAATAGCTGTGAAAAGAAGAGAAGTGAAAAGCAAAGGAGAAAAGGAAAGATATACCTGTTTGAATTCAGAGTTCCAAAGAATAGGAAGGAGAGATAAGAAAGCCTTCCTCAGTGATCAGTGCAAAGAAATAGAAGAAAACAATAGAATGGGAAAGACTAGATATCTCTTCAAGAAAATTAGAGATACCAAGGGAATATTTCATGCTAAGATGGGCTCGATAAAGGACAGAAATGATATGGACCTAAAAGAAGCAGAAGATATTAAGAAGAGGTGGCAAGAATACACAGAAGAACTGTACAAAAAAGATCTTCACGACCCAGATAATCAGGATGGTGTGATCACCCACCTTTTTATTCTTATTCACTTATATTTCAATAGCAGTCTTTCTTAAGCTTTGCATCTGTTAGCCAGCCATCCACTGTAGGCAGAAATGGAACAATGCATGACTGTCAACAAAACCAATTTAAAACTGTGTAATGATCAAACCAACAGACTAGCCTACAATAAGTAGCTAAGTGGTGAACTAGCTGAGTGACGAGTTTGATCCCTCATCATCCAAGATTCACCAACTGCCATATGAGCTCACCATCTCTGCCCTAGAAGTTACTCAACGGTTCCCTTTTTAAATAAATTTTAAGCACTTAAAAATGTTGATTTTATAAATAGAAACTGAAAAAAGATACCATTACCGCCTTTAGTGACCTGAAACTGTAGGTTTGTGAGCCACCCGTTGGGAAATGCTGCCCACAGACTTCACACCTGTTCCATAGCTCAGAGTCACCCAGTGTTCATTAAATTGTTTTCCACCTGTCCAGGCTCTGAGCTCCATGCTGTACAAGAGACCTTCACTTATGTCAGTTCATTCAGCTGTTCAAACAAGGAATTGCAACAATTCTTGGGTACTATGAATTTCACTCTGAAATCCCAGAGGAAGGGTTTTATTGTTGTGCCTTATTTATTTATTTTTTTTAGCTGCACCATGAGGCTTGGAGGATCTTAGTTCCCTGACCTGGGATTGAACTGGGGCTACTTCAGTGGAAATATGGAGTCCTAACCACTTTACTACCAGGGGGAGTCCCTGAAATCCTAGAGAAGGATAAACAGTAAAGCATAGTAAGGGCTTCCATGGTTGCTAAGTGGTAAAGAATCTGCTTGCCAAGCAGGAGACACAGGTTTGATTCCTGGGTTGGGAAGATCCCCTGGAGAAGGAAATGGCAACCCACTCCAGTATTCTTGCCTGGGAAATCCCAGTGACAGAGGAGCCTCATGGGCTATAGTCCATGGGGTCACATAGAGTCGGACACAACTTAGCAACTAAACAACAGCAACAAAACATAATAAGGCACCAAGGCCAGCAAGTACCACAGCCCCTTTAAAAGCCCAGAAGCTTCCCCACATAAGTTTCCACAAAAATCTCCACCTATTTCCTCATCTTCCTGTAACTAGACTTCAAGCATTACCATTTGAGGAAAAAAAAAAAAAAAACGCAAAATAATTGTTCAATTTTCTTTGTGCCTCATGTAATTATTGGTTTTGCTACAACCACTTTTTGTTTCTTCTTTGGTTAAGATCCAGCATTTCACCAACATTGAAGGTTGAATAAGCTCTTGTGGGCTGAACTTGAAACCAAACCTTCATGTGTGTCATTGATTCCTGGGAAAATGGGATCCAAATTCCAAATTACTATTTACAAATAACTTTTTGGAACCAGCTGTATTTGTAAGCTTGGAAGTGCTTGTGTCTTGTATTACAGTTACCAATTTCAGCACCTTGAGAAGAATAGGAAAACAATAAAATATATTTAACATTAAAATTCTACTACGCATGGCTGATTCTTTGAGAGTTCAGAAAGCCCTTTAGGGTCTTGCCCTTGTTATAAACAGCACTTGAAGTGCTGCAGGAATTCTAGGAAAGTGGGCTGACCTCAGCAATTCCCTAGAAGTGGGCAACCCCTCAGCTTGAAATGAGTTGAACCTGGTCCCCAAATTTCACAATCATTTCAGAAGCTATTACTTTACCTTAAACTGAGAGGGTCAATCAAGATATCCTGTCCACTCTCTCTTGAGTTGGTTTTGAGCACTTTTCTGGCCGTGGGTGAAGATACCAAAGGCTCAAAAGGTATACTGAAGATGAAATTTCTGCTCACAATGTTATCTTTTATGAGTAAGCTTCGATTTTTACAACAGGCAAGTTTTATGTCTTTGTATCCTCTAGCTTTTTTCCAGTTGTATTTTGAAAGACCTAGGATCTGTCTCTGGAGAAGGCAATGGCACCCTACTCTGTACTCTTGCCTGGAAAATCCCATGGACGGAGGAGCCTGGTGGGCTGCAGTCCATGGGGTCGCTAAGAGTTGAACACGACTGAGCGACTTCACTTTCACTTTTCACTTTCATGCATTGGAGAAGGAAATGGCAACCCACTCCAGTGTTCTTGCCTGGAGAATCCCAGGGACGGGGGAGCCTGGTGGGCTGCAGTCTATGGGGTCGCACAGAGTCGGACACGACTGAATCGACTTAGCAGCAGCAGCAGCAGCAGCAGCAGCAGGATAGGTCTCTGTTGGTTTTTCCTTTTTCAGTTGTGTCTGTCATCATTAGGATCCATGGCAGGCAGAATAGTAGGACATTTTGATAGGGCTTTAGCAGGTTCATATTTCAAATGGTAAAATCAGTTCTAAAAACTTCGTCACAGAAGCTTCTCAGCTCACTAGCTGAAGGTTTTCTCA
The DNA here is from genome assembly GCF_029407905.1 of Bubalus kerabau. Lineage (NCBI taxonomy): Eukaryota > Metazoa > Chordata > Mammalia > Artiodactyla > Bovidae > Bubalus > Bubalus kerabau. The sequence continues at coordinate 71,765,727 of NC_073647.1, read as the reverse complement.
AGTGAATGACCACTGCTAAAATGTTCTTTTGTGCCTCATTAAAACTCCCCTCTGCGTTCTGTGCTCAGCAAGTGATGGGTACAAGGACACTATTTACTGGGTACATTCTATTCACTTGACAAATAGGCAGAACTGTGGATGATTGAGGTCTTAGGCAGCATGGCAGCTGTAGTGAGTATGTTGTAGGCTGCATTGTCCAACAGACAAAGAGAGAGTAAAATTGGGCATGTTTGGTGGCAGATTTCATGAGCCAAGCCAAGAAAGGCAGCTCCCTTCCTAGAAGCTCTGAAACTATGGCAACTTTGATTATTTAGTCACATTTTCTGGAATATACTATTTAGTGATGATGTTAATTAAATGGTGTGTGGGGATGGTGTCTCAGGAAACTTGGACTCTAACTCCTAAACCCAACTCTTGTGAAATAAAGCTGAATTGATTTGAGGGAGGTATAGGAAAAGGAGTGGCAACAGAAATAGCAAGAGACACAAAGAAGGAAAATACTACAAGGAAAACATAGAGAAATACATGAGGCAACATTAGAGTTGCTCTTTTTGATTAAACATTTAATAGAACTTTGACACAAGAAATTACTTAAGCCTTGAGAGTCAGAAGTGTCCTTTCCTTTTTCCTCAGACTGGATGTTGCCTGATGATCCAAATTAGAAGGTTTTATGATTATCTTTTTGTGTGTGTGTGCTTTTAATTGGGATATAATTGCTTTACAATGTTGTGTTAGTTTCTTCTGTACAACATCATGAATCAGCCATATGTATACACATATTCCTCTCCCCTTGAGCCTCCTTCCCACTTCCTCCATTTCACCCTCTAGGTCATGTGATTGTCTTTTTTTCCTCTTTATTTTTTAAATTATAGAGTTATGATAACACATTTACAGGAGACTTGGAAAATACAGAACAAAGTCACATATAGTTCCACTATACATTAGTTATTTTTAAAGTAGATTAATTAAGATTTTTAGTTGGATTTTCAATATCAAACTCTCAAAAATTAATAGAATGAATATACAGAAAAGTAGAAGGATACAATAGACCTGAAAAGCACCATGAACCAGTTCAACATAATTAAGACTTATACAATTTTCACACAACAGTAGGATATAAATTTTATTCAAGTTCCCATAGACTATAAACTAGGAAACACTGGAACATATCCAGGGACATAAAACAAGGTGCAAAAATGTCATGGTCTAAAGGTATTGAAATCATACAAAGTCTGTTTTTTATCACTGCAGCATTATATTATAGAGAAGGCAATGGCACCCCACTCCAGTACTCTTGCCTGGAAAAATCCCATGGGTGGAGGAGCCTGGTGGGCTGCAGTCCATGGGGTCGCTAAGAGTCAGACACAGCTGAGCGACTTCACTTTCACTTTTCACTTTCATGCATTGGAGAAGGAAATGGCAACCCACTCCAGTGTTCTTGCCTGGAGAATCCCAGGGACGGGGGAGCCTGGTGGGCTGCCATCTATGGGGTCGCACAGAGTCGGACACGACTGAAGCGACTTAGCAGCAGCAGCAGCAGCAGTAGCATTATATTAGATATCAGTATCAAAAGATTTTTGAAAATAACCCACATATTTTCAAGTGCCATGTGACATTTACCAAGAGAGGTCCTTGACTTAGCCATTGAAAGCCTCAATAAAGTTAGAAGTCTGAAAAATCACAGAGGATGATTGCAGAGAAGAAAACATTTAAATGAGAAATTAATATCAAAATGATAATTTAACATCAAAGATACCTAAAAAACCCCATGTATTTGGAAATTAAATGTCCAACTTCAAATGATGGGTATATCTTAGAAGCCATAACAAGAAAAATTAGAAAATACTTGTAACAAAATAAAAATGAAAAGAGAATTTACCAGAATTTGTTGCATGCAGCTGAAGCTGCCCAATGCAACTAAAGGCAATCTTAAATAAGATATGAAAACAAATAATGTACACAAGCATAAAATTTTGTGAAATTTGAATAAAATCTATACTTCAGTTAATAATACTGTACATGTGATTGTGTTTTAATTGATACTGTCTTGATTTCTTTGAAATCTTTCTCAAGCATTCAGTTAAAAATAGCCCATCTAAGTGACTTAGTTTTAAAATAAAATATAAAAATAATTTGCTTATAGTTAATATCACTTCAAATGACTTATCTCAGAAGCTCCTAATTGCAGGTTATAAAATGCTATTTTCTTGTATCAGTCATTCATGATCTTTGGGAGCCAACCTGCAGTCTGAGTTTCACAGTCCTTGTGTGGATCCTATTAATGAAGCTTGGCATTTTCTAAAGTTGTAACTACTGACACCTAGTCAGTTCTTGATTAGGTCATCCTGTATTTTCATCTCTGACTATAGAGAGAATCCCAATTTAAAGTGCATCCACAGACAACAGTTTTACCAACAAACGCACCTAAAATATGTGACACCTTGATTTGAGTTGTGATTTAAAAAACAAACACCACAACGGCAGTTTAAAGACTTATTTTCCACTTCAAATTTATTCATTTATTTTTTTAATATAAATTTATTTATTTTAATTGGAGGTTAATTACTTTACAATATTGTATTGGTTTTGCCATACATCAACATGAACCCACCACAGGTATACACGTGTTCCCCATCCTGAACCTCCCTCCCTCCTCCCTCCCCGTACCATCCCTCTGGGTCGTCCCAGTGCACCAGCCCCAAGCATCCTGTACCCTACATGGAACCTGGACTGGCGATTCATTTCATATATGATATTATACATGTTTCAATGCCATTCTCCCAAATCATCCCACCCTCTCCCTCTCCCACAGAGTCCAAAAGACTGTTCCATACATCTGTGTCTCTTTTGCTGTCTTGCATACACAGTTATCGTTACAATCTTTCTAAATTCCATATATATGCGTTAGTATACTGTATTGGTGTTTTTCTTTCTGGCTTACTTCACTCTGTATAATCGGCTCCAGTTTCATCCACCTCATTAGAACTGATTCAAATGTATTCTTTTTAATGGCTGAGTAATACTCCATTGTGTATATGTACCACAGCTTTCTTATCCATTCATCTGCTGATGGACATCTAGGTTGCTTCCATGTCCTGGCTATTATAAACGGTGCTGCGATGAACATTGGGGTACATGTGTCTCTTTCAATTCTGGTTTCCTCAGTGTGTATGCCCAGCAGTGGGATTGCTGGGTCAAAAGGCAGTTCTATTTCCAGTTTTTTAAGGACTCTCCACACTGTTCTCCATAGTGCCTGTACTAGTTTGCATTCCCACCAACAGTGTAAGAGGGTTCCCTTTTCTCCACAACCTTTCCAGCATTTATTGCTTGTAGACTTTTGGATCGCAGCCATTCTGACTGGCATGAAATGGTACCTCATTGTGGTTTTGATTTGCATTTCTCTGATGATGAGTGATGCTGAGCATCTTTTCATGTGTTTGTTAGCCATCTGTATGTCTTCTTTGGAGAAATGTCTATTTAGCTCTTTGGCCCATTTTTTGATTGGGTCATTTATTTTTCTGGAATGGAGCTGCAGGAGTTGCTTGTATATTTTTGAGATTAGTTGTTTGTCAGTTGCTTCATTTGCTATTATCTTCTCCCATTCTGAAGGCTGTCTTTTCACCTTGCTTATAGTTTCCTTTGATGTGCAGAAGCTTTTAAGTTTAATTAGGTCCCATTTGTTTATTTTTGCTTTTATTTCCAATATTCTGGGAGGTGGCAAGAATATACAATGGGTTAAAGACAATCTCTTTAACAAGTGGTGCTGGGAAAACTGGTCAACCACTTGTAAAAGAATGAAACTAGAACACTTTCTAACAACATACGCAAAAAAAAAAAAAAAAAAAAACCTCAAAATGGATTAAAGATCTAAACGTAAGACCACTTCAAATTTAAAGTTCACAGATTGCATTGTTACTTTCAAAATGCACTGGAGAGAGACAATTGCGGAAATTTTGTGCATTTTGCCACTAGTGGGTGCCAGAGGTACAGAGACAAATCATGAATGGAATTATGAAAGCGCTTTTCCTTTGATTAGGAGAAATGAAAAGTATTTTTGATCATTTTGAAGATTTTGTGTCTTTCCAGTTGGATGATAAAGTGGAAACTCTAGGGTTGATTAAGTACCTTTCGATTTCCATATCTCAAGTGGAAAGGAACTTGCGTCACTTCCCAAGGAGGCATGATGAATAGACAGCTGCTTAGCATTTTTCCAGGGCTTATTATGCCCCAGGCATGAGGTGAAGTGATTCACATGTTGTTTCTTGCTTAGTCCTCATGAGACTCTTAAGAGAGTGGATGTTATTATTATTCCTATTTACCAGTTGAAAAAACTGAGGCATAGAGAGGTTAAGTTACTTGCTTAAGGTGACAGTGAATGGATAAACTGAGATAAACCCAGGTTCATCTGACTCCAGAGTCAGGGCTTTTATCAGATATCACACCACCCATATGTTCTCTTTATTCTAGAAACTTTCTACTAGGTGTGGTATAAGAAAGGTTATCCTGACTGTGATGTGACTAGATCTTTGATCAAAATCAGACTTTCTCCGACCACAGTTCTAGTGTGCCATTAAATGGAAGGAAGAAAAAAAAAAACCAACCAAACAACAAATAAAACAGAGTTAAACGCTTTCAAGTTGACAGGAGTCTCAGGGAAAAGAACTTCCCCAGCCCCACTTCCAGCCGTTCATTCAGATTCCATTCTCTTAGCTTGAGAGTCCGGAGATCTGATGGCTCAGCTACCAGGGAGAGCCTGTGTCTTTGGCCACCAGCACATTTGCAATGCTTGAGAAAACTCCATCCGGTCTGAGATGTTTACTTTAAAGAGTCAAGGTCTCATGTGGTCTACCGAACAAAGTCACATTATTTATTTTGCTGTAGAACATTTCACTTCTGAGGCTAAATGTCAGAGGGACAAAAACAGAGGTATTTTTTTTTTTTTGTCTCCTAACAATGGAGGAAATGGACTTACAAAGAAAGAGAATAACAGATATAAAGCTCTCCATTTTGTGTGTGAATAGAAGATAGGAAGTAGTTTTAAAATTCCCAAGTTGCCTGCAAGACCAAGAGTCACATGACTTCAAACACAATATATGGCTGATTGACCTTCCTGATTACAGCTTTCTGTGGCTAATATTATAACAACTTTGTACTTAACAGGGACTTTCAATTAACATGTATACTTTAAGTAGTATGCTGAGAGCTTACTAATAATATAATGCAGATAGCATTATATTACTTAAACCCCACAAAAACCCCTCTCAGCAGTTATTATTATCAAAGCAATACATGCACGCAGTTGAACAGTTAGTAGTCCTAATATTGAAAAAAACAGCAACACTTACTCTTCCCAATTCCTGTATCCATCCTCTAAGAGGAAACCACTCTCATGTCTTGTGGCTGGCTTGGGCCTTTGTTTTTCAACTCTAAATTCCTGAATTACAGCCTTTACTGCTATTTCTTGATTTTTCAATTTGAAGCATTATCAATTCATTTCCTATATGGAATATAATGATTTAGTTCTCTCTTGTAACCCTTCCCCTTCATTATATATACACAACTGTCCTATTTTTCTTGGAGTTGATAATGGTTTCCTTTTTCACTAGCTTAGTATTTATGTGGTTGTCATTACTAATCCAACCTCAGACTTCCTCAACGGATCTAAAACTCTTCTCAATAAGATCAACACATCAAAAAATCTGATGGTTATTTTTTTCTGGAGATGTCCATTCAGAACCTTCCATCTATCTTTCTCTAGCCTACAACATGGCTGTTTTCCTTTCACCTTCATCCTGGAATTTAAAAAAATTTTTATGTATTTACGTATTTTTGGCTGTGCTGGGTCTTCATTGCTGTATGGTCTTTTCTCTAGGTGCAGAGGCTTCTCATTATGGTAACTTCTCTTGTTGGGGAGCACGGGTTCTAGGCACTTATTGGAATAAGTGCATCACCAAAACAAGGAAACAAAGGATCCAACACAAAAGACTAATGAAGAAAAGTCTTCACGTGCCTAGCACATGCTAGCCCCTGGCTAGTACGGGCTCTAGGCAGGGTTCAGTAGTTGTGGCACACAGGCTTAGTTACTCCAAGGCATGTAGAATCTTCCCAGACCTGAGATTGAACCCATATCCTCTGCATTGGCAGGCAGATTCTTTACCACTAGACTACCAGGGAAGTCCCCTGGGACTTTTCTTCATTAGTCTTTTGTGTTGGATCCTTTGTTTCCTTTCTTGGTGATACACTTATTCCAATAGCTTCCTGAAAAGGGTTCATGGGAGGTACTTTTTTTTGAGAGGTTATTCCCTCATAGTCCAAAATTTTATGACCATGTGTCTTAGCATGTGTGTTACAGTCTTATTCTAGATATTTAGACTTAAGTATAAGGTAAATGTCCACCCACAGAAGGATGGTAAAGAAGATGCAGGGTATCTTCGATGGAATACTATTCAACCATAAAAAAGAATGAAATCATGCTATTTGCAGCAATATAGATAGACCTACAGATTATCACAGTACATGAACTAAGACAAAGACAAGTATCATCTGATATCATTTATATGTAGAACCTAAAAAAGGATACAAAACAGAAATAGACTTGCAGACATAAGAAACAAACTTATGATTACCAAAGGGGAAAGAGGAGGGATAAATTAGGAGTTTGGGATTAGCAGATACACACTATTATACATAAAATAAACAGCAAGGACCTATTGTATAGTAGAGGGAACTATATTCAATATCTTGTAATAGCCTATAATAGAAAGTAATCTGAAAAAGAAAACATATGTTTATATATTTGTATATGTATTCTGAATCACTATGAGGTACACCTGGAAGTAACACAGCACTATAAATCAACTATACTTACTTTAATTTTTTAAAAAGAGTATAAGGTAAATTTGTGTGAAGTTATAATTCATAGCTTGGTTGTTTTATCACTGGAAAGGTTTTATCTTTGTAATCTTTCTTAGATAAACATCAATAAAAAATGTGCAGTAAAACATTAAAAAAAAAATTCAGGAGAAAAATTGACAACAGACTTAAAGGTGCATTTCATAAGACAGAATAATCTAAATGCCCAGAAAAAAGAAGAAAATAACTCACTAGCAACCAGTAAATGCAAATTAAAAGCAGATTTAAACCAAATGAAATCTATGACACATTCATTACAAGGATGAAATAAACAAAAAGACTCACCCTATCACATACATAAAGGATGTGGAGTAATGAAAGCTCTCGCCTGATGCTGGTGTGTGAATTGTACAGCGTATTAGCACACAGCCTGCCTTCATCAAGAAAAGCTTACCCTTGGCCATGTACCAGAAGAAATGTGTGCACATGGGTGTCAAGGGACACATCTGAGAATGCTCATTTCACACCATTGATAATATCAAATCTTTATCAAACTAGAATTGACTGTAATTGTGATAATTTCACACAGAGGAAAACCAAGGAGTTATAGAAATGAATAAAATGCAATTACATACCAAAAAAAAAAAAAAGTTGGTAACTCATTTCCTTTGATGGGGGAAAAGCTTTCTTTTACTCTATTTGATTATTTCCTCTCCATTTTTTCTGTTCTCTCTCTGGGACCTCCTGGATAATGGTTCTTTAATTCTTCTATCTTTTCTTTGTTACCTACCTCTCAGTCATTTTGTTCTGCATTCTAGAGATTTTTTAAATGTAGTTCTTTCTGCTGAATTAGAAACAATTCTCTTCTAATAGTTTGGGTTTTCAAGAGATCGTTCTCATGGTCAGAATGTTCCTTTTTGTTTCTACCATCAGCGAATGTTTCCTGTATACAGTGCATTCATGCATTTCTCTGAGAATATTAAGTATATAGCTTCTTCTTTTCCCTGCACTGTTTTTATTTCTTCCCAGATTCTTTTTTCAGTGTCTGTTTTAGTTTCTTTTTTTCTATTAAAGATTTTTCTTCAGTGTTTGATTATCTTTATTCATTTGTATTTAGGAGTGAGGCAACTGAAAAGCTGTGTGTGGGGTGTGTGTGTGTGTGTGTATTAGGACAACTGACTGGTGGGTCTTACATTCTTAGGTGGGACTGGCCATTTCATTTGAATGTCCATATCTGTGAGTCTTTTCTCCTAGGCCAAATTTCCCAGAAAGGAACTGTTTGATTTCCTGCCTGGGAGTTGGAGCAGAGTGGGGTAAGAAGCCTGACTGCCAGCATTAATGGTGTTGATGGGAAAGAGGAAGGGGGAGGAGCTGTTTAGTATCACCCTGCTCTGTGCTGAGCCTGATAACCCCACTTAAAAGTTATCATCATCATCATCTTCATAATAGCCAACATTTATTGAAGGCTTACTTTATCAAACACAAAGATTTATGATTACAAAAATTATGGTGCAATGGTACAATGAAATGGCAGGCAGCCATTAAAAACAATCTAATAGCCCTAGTTCTTGAGGCCAGCCACCTCCACCCATTTAGAGTTGGACTGAAAGGAAAACAGACGTTGCCTTTTGGAGACTGCAGTGATGGTGAGAGACCCTATCCATCTCCACCTCCCCTTCCCTGGGTGGAAAAGAGGCAATGGTATGCTGGTAAATGTTTAACAGCCCACTGGAGGCATCTCTGGAGTGTAAACACTCCAGCCAGGCCAATTTCAAGCTACCAATATGATGTCAAATGGCTAAAGTGTTTTCTGAAAATTTACCAATCCATGTGTGTGAGCTGGGTTGAGTTGGCTCAGCATACACTGGAGGGAGGCCTCAGAGAACCGCAGTGCTTAGACATTTGCTTAGTCACCAGTCTTGCTCTGTAGACCAGGCCTGGTATCACTGGAAAGGAGTCAAGACTTTTAGAATCCAAGGAATGATGGGACTGCCAGGTGAAAAGGGAGCAAATAACTTCTCTTTGAATTTCTCCTTCCCAAGAGGTCAGAGCCTTGGAAGAGATTGGGAGCTACAGGTCCCCCAACACACATACACATGCACACGCACATGCACACATGCACACACATGCATGCTAATGCACATTGTGGAGTCAAGAGGCATGTGCTTCAGAGGAATGCAGATAAGGATTTTATCAGTTGGAAGATGCCAGGAATATCAGTGTCTAGGGGGTGGGTGTGAGCAACACCTAGCTCCTCAGAAGGGAAGCAACTACAGAATTGCTCAGGGGAGGTATCAAGTGGTATCATCCAAAGTGCTCAACTATAATAGTTTTGAAGCAGGAGGCAGATGGGCTCCAGGCTAGGCATTTACAACTGGCTTCCGGTTCATACCTCCTGGGGTGAGAAGACAATGAGTTTCAGGCTGTCCACTCATCACCAGCCCCTGTTTACATTTCTTGAAGCAAGAAACAAATGGGCTCCAGGACTATTACTATATATTTATGACTGGACTCCCATCTATATTTTGAGATCTACACCTTGATATAAAAACTAACAAGAATAGGGTAAATAATCAGACATTGGGCATTTTAATGTCAGGGACAGAGTGGGAATAAGCCTTGTTAAAAGGTTAGGAGTTCAGGGGCTTCTTTGGTGGTCCAGTGGTTAAGAATCCAGCTTGCAATACAGGGGACACAGGTTCAATCCCTGATCCAGGAAGATCCCACATGTCTCGAGGCAACTAATCCCGTACACCACAACTACTGAGCCTGTGCTCTAGAGCCCGTGCACCTAGAGCTCTTGCTCTGCAGCAAGAGAAGCCACCACAGTGAGAAGCCCAAGCACCAAAACTAGAGTGTAGCCCCCTACTCTCTGCAACTGGAGAAAGCCCATGAGCAGCAACAAAGACCCAGTGCAGGCAAAAATAAATAAATAAATAAATAATTTTTTTTTTCTAGGTATACCGCATTTTTCTTTTTTTTTTTTAATTTTATTTTATTTTTAAACTTTACATAACTGTATTAGATTTGCCAAATATCAAAATTAATCCGCCACAGGTATACATGTGTTCCCCATCCTGAACCCTCCTCCCTCCTCCCTCCCCATTCCATCCCTCTGGGTCGTCCCAGTGCACCAGCCCCAAGCATCCAGTATCATGCATCGAACCTGGACTGGCAACTCATTTCATACATGATATTTTACATGTTTCAATGCCATTCTCCCCAATCTTCCCACCCTCTCCCTCTCCCACAGAGTCCATAAGACTGTTCTATACATCAATTTTTTAAAAAGATTAAGAGTTCATATACTTCCTATCCCTGGGACAAGGGAGGCATTTCACATGTACAGAAAGGCTCCTTGGTGGTCAAAATGATGGAGTGCCACTCCATAATATGTGATGCCAATATGTGATCCCTTAGGCCTCTGGGCTGGAATCCATCTTGGAAAAAAGTTGCACATGCATGTTGGGGAAGGTCCCAGGGTAGATCAAGTGTGGAAAAAGAAACCGATAATTGACTAAAGGTAAACAAAGACCCAGAAGAACTGTCCTACATTAATGACCTAACTGCCTCTTACTGCACTCCTCCTTACTAAGGGGTCTTGCCTTGTTGGCTCAGCTGGTTAAAGAATCCACCTGCAATGTGAGAGACCTGGGTTCGATCCCTGGGTTGGGAAGATGCCCTGGAGAAGGGAAAGGCTACCCACTCCGGTATTCTTGGCCTAGAGAATTCCATGGACTGTATAGTCCATGGGGTCGCAAAGAGTCAGACAAGACTGAGCGGCTTTCACTTTCACTTTCATTACGTGGGACACCCACACCCTTTCTCTCCAGGTGTGCATCTCTTCCTTGCTTCTGTCTTAACCAAACAAACCATTTCTCTGTGTGCTCTCCCACTTGTTGTGCTATGTCTTCAGTAATAAACTTTGTATAGTTTTTTGCCTCCGTGAGAAATGCATTTTTTCACTGGGGGCAATGATCCAGGGAAAAATAGCTTCTATCCTCTAGCTTTTGTTGGGCTGCTGCTACTGCTAAGTCACTTCAGTCATGTCCGACTCTGTGCGACCCCATAGATGGCAGCCCACTAGGCCCCCCTGTCCCTGGGATTCTCCAGGCAAGAACACTGGAGTGGGTTGCCATTTCCTTCTCCAATGCATGAAAGTGAAAAGTGAAAGTGAAGTCGCTCAGTGGTGTCCGACCCTCAGCGACCCCATGGACTGCAGCCCACCAGGCTCCTCCATCCAAGGGATCTTCCAGGCAAGAGTACTGGAGTGGGGTGCCATTGCCTTCTCCATCACACCACTGCTCACTGCTCCCTAACTGAGATCAGTTTCTCTTTCTTCTTTTAACTCCAATACCAGAAGGGTAAGTACCAGAAAGAAGGCAGGACAGGGAGCACTGAGAGGGAGTGAGAGCTTAAAATCAAATAGAATATTAAAGTTGCAAAACAAATGGAACTAAGTCTTAAACCGAATGGGTCTGTTTTCATGAGAAGTTCCTACAATATCATGGATCTTTTTGAGATGGCACTAGGGTGCTTTCCACCCCATGGGGGAAAGGAAATGTGAAGGGCATAGCTGGTAATTTTGGAAAAATGAAAACTGCTGCATGGTACCTGGTAGTGATCATGGAGGGGTGAGGGTATAGTTACTTGGAATTTTCTTCTTTATGGTCTTGTGCATGTACCTTTTGTGTGTATGTGTACCTATTTTTGTACAGCTACTATATATATAACATGATTTATTTTTTAACTTAAGTATCCACGTTACTGATGATGATAAGGATGATATCTGCAATAGATGTGAAGACATGAAGTCAACAGAAATGCATTTTCTGGTGTATACAGCTTTATTGGTAATGTGAGATGCCCCTGTTACTGAACCAAACTTTACACATGTGGTAAAGCCAATCTACTGACACCAAGTTTTGGTGAAGGAAAATACAGTACATTGTGAAGGTACTAATACAAGGAACATGGGTGGCTCAAACTCCTCGAAGGGTTTCAGCAAACTATTTTTTAAAATAAATGTTATATTATTTTAATATCTTTATTTATTTGGCTGTGTCGGGTCTTAGCTGTGACATGCATGGTCTTCATTTTGTCATGCAGGATCTTTCTTTGTGGTGCATAGACTCTCTAGTTATGTTGCATGGCATGTGAAATCTTAGTCCCCTGACCAGGGATTAAACCAGTGTCCCCTGAATTGCAAGGCAGATTCTTAACTACTGGACCACCAGGGAATATATGTATATGTATATGGTAGCCTAGTCACTCTGTTGTGTCCAACTCTTTGTGACCCCATGGACTGTAGCCCACCAGGCTCCTCTGCCCATGGGATTCTCCAGGCAAGAATACTGGAGTAGATAGCCATTCCCTTCTTCAGGAGATCTTCCCAACCCAGGGATTGAACCCAGGTCTCCTGTATTGCAGGCAGGTTCTTTACTGTTTGAGTCACCAGGGAAGCCCACATGGTCCCTCAGCAAAGCTTTTTTAAAGGTCAGGTGAGGGAGGGTGTATCCCCCAGAGTTTATCATGAGCTCATGCACAATTCTCTGATTGGTTGATGGTGATCTGTCCTTAGACGCCAGATCTGGGGGTTCTGTACTTGTGTACTAGTTAATTGTTCCCATTTGGTGAAGGTGTTTGCATCTGAAATAGTCAGGAAATAAGCATCAGATACTATTGTCTAGGTACTTCAGAGAGGAGCTGAAGCAGAGTATATGGCTGGGAGTTGGGGGGTGGGGGTGGGAGTGGTGTCTGTCTCAGTAAGGCCCCATAGGGTCCTGCTCAGTTATACTGGGAAGAAGGCTGGCTTGAAGAAGTCTGGGGACATTCATGAAGAGTCAGGATTCTCTCCTGAAGAAAGTATCTAGGGGCAGCTCCTTAATAGTGTTGATCCAAGGGTGGAGGGCCCCTATTCCTACTCGTTCCTTGAGGGTGACAAAGAGTATATTTCTGATAAATGCAGTATTATGAAAATATGGACAATTTAAAGCAGCATGAGAGAACAAAGGCTTCATGGCCTATTGATCTTATTGCATCACTGGAGACACAACATTTGGCCTGAAAAAAGTAGATTTTTCTTCTATGATTTATGCATTACTCAGAAATCTCTTGGCTTCCTGGAATTCTTCTTAGAAATTCTAATTTCTCAGTGTTAGGGAGCAGAATTTTGTCACCCTAAAATATGTCTCTTTGGCATATTGTTTAAAACAATATGCTTAAAGCAGGTTACTTTTGAGAAACAGCAGACTTGGGAAGTGCTCTGAAAACTATGGAAGAGTCGCCCTTAAGAAAGAAATATTTATATTTGTAAGAGAAATTTCCATTTGTAAGGATGACTGCTCTCTGTGTTTGGGAAAAGAAGGGGGCAACAGAGGATGAGAAAGTTGGCTGGCATCATCGACTCAATGGACATGAGTTTGAGCAAACTTGGGGAGATAGTGAGGGCCAGGGAAGCCTGGTGTGCTGCAAGCCATGGGCTTGCAAAGAGCTGGACATGACTTAGCAACTGAGAAACAACAACAACTGTGTTTGGGGGAGGGGAGAGGAATACCAACTCTCTAGTAACTCTCATCAGTGAAGAAGGCACTTGCTTAAATCTGCTTTTCTTGGTAATTTCCTGTAACTGATTTTTCCCATCTTAAACTTCCTCTTTAACTGAGAAGGGTGTTTAAGGTGAAGGCTTCTGCCATTTGTGTGAGTTACTCAGCTCTTCTGGGTCTCTCCCATATGTACATGTCACTAAACTTTTGTTGGATTTTCCCCTGATAATCTGTCTCATGTTAATTGAATTCTTAGACCAACCAGAAGAACCTAGAAAGGGAGAGGACAATTTCTTCTTCCCCAACATCAGCAACAATGTTTGGGTATTGTTCCTAATAACTTGCTTGGCCTCAGATACCAAAACTAACTGCTTCTGTTTCCAGTAAAGGTAATAGCATTGCCTTTGGCAATAAATCCGAAGATCAAAGTAAAGTTGCCCTTTCAACAGGGCAATTCCCTGCCAGTTCCTTAAAAATCACCCAAAACCATCCATCCGTTTTTAATGTCTCCTTTGGCAGCAACTTCAAGTGATTAAAAAATGTCTTAGCCAGTCTAAAAGCTCCCCAGGGAAATACTCAAATTCTTCTGTAACATCTTAAAGTTGTTCTAGTGTGGTCAACCCTAAAAGGGCATCATAAACATCTTGTATTTGCATGAGGTCATTCTGAAGTTTGAGTGCCATCTGCTTGACTGGCTGACACATTTCTAGGATTACCTGTTCAGTTCAGTTCGGTCGCTCAGTCATGTCTGACTCTTTGCAACCTATGGACTGCAGCACACCAGGCTTCCCTATCCATCACCAACTCCTGGAGCTTGATCAAACTCGTGCCCATCAAGTCAATAATGCCATCCAACCATCTCATCTTCTGTCATTCCCTTCTCCTCCTGCCTTCAATCTTTCCCAGCATCAGGGTCTTTTCCAGTGAGTCAGTTCTTCACATCAGGTGACCAGAGTATTGAGGCTTCAGCTTCAGCTTCAGGATCAGTCCACAAGGTAGAATTCTATAAGTAGTCAATCTCTCACTGAATATGTTAGCATTATTCCCACATGCTTAAGCATTGTGTGTGTGTGTGTGTGTGTGTGTGTGTGTGTGTAAGAGAGAGATAGACAGACAAATAGAGACAGAGAGGCTAGGTGAGAATAAGTCTCTCCTTTTGTCTTTCCATTTGCTGCTTACCACCCTGTGACCTAAAGACGTGACAATTTTCTGAGGAGAGCAGCTAATCTTCTGAGTCAGCCTTCCTCAAATATGCCTGTGGAGTTTTCCAAAGAGCCCAGCAATTGCCCCAGTCCGTCCCTTCACTTTAGCAAAAGTGAAGTGTGTTGAAGATTTCCACTTGTACTCAGATTCTTAGGTCTTTGAGCCTGATTTCATTTGGGCTCAGATAATTACTTTTATGACCTAGGCCAAGATGTTTCTATAACTATGTTTATGGCTCCAAGTTCAAAGTTATTTACAACATCATGGCATCTGGTCCCATCACTTCATGGGAAATAGATGGGGAAACAGTGGAAACAGTGTCGGACTTTATTTTTGGGGGCTCCAAAATCACTGCAGATGGTGATTGCAGCCATGAAATTAAAAGACGCTTACTTCTTGGAAGGAAAGTTATGACCAACCTAGATAGCATATTCAAAAGCAGAGACATTACTTTGCCAACAAAGGTCCATCTAGTCAAGGCTATGGTTTTTCCAGTAGTCATGTATGGATGTGAGAGTTGGACTGTGAAGAAAGCTGAGCACTGAAGAATTGATACTTTTGAACTGTGGTGTTGGAGAAGACTCTTGAGAGTCCCTTGGACTGCAAAGAGATCCAACCAGTCCATTCTAAAGGAGATCAGTCCTGGGTGTTCATTGGAAGGACTGATGCTAAAGCTGAAACTCCAATACTTTGGCCACCTCATGTGAAGCGTTGACTCATTGGAAAAGACTCTGATGCTGGGAGGGATTGGAGGCAGGAGGAGAAGGGGACGACAGAGGATGAGATGGCTGGATGGCATCACTGACTCGATGAATGTGAGTTTGAGTGAACTCTGGGAGTTGGTGATGGACAAGGAGGCCTGGCATGCTGCAATTCATGCAAGGGTCGCAAGGAGTCAGACACAACTGAGCAACTGAACTGAACTGAACTGAGACTATAAAATTTTATTTGGAAAATCTTTAGAAGACATATAGAAGATATCATTTTCAGTAGGTTGATTCTTCTCCAGATGAAAGATCTAGAAACCAAAGGTGTTGGGAATGCAAACCCATCTTCACTATGTTGCCTAAGAACCAAAGAATGGAAAAGACTAGGCCAGCCCCCTTCTTCAGCCCAGGGCTCTTATCTTTTGCAGGGGCTCCCACAGATGGGTTGAGGTTGGCCTCTTTGATGTTACTGCCTTTCCTTTAATAATTCATTGCAGGTTTGTTAAGAGTGCATCTTTCTTTGCATTTTGCAGGATTGCCAGTTTGTGCCATTTCTCATGGTAATGGATTCTCTAAATTTTCTCCTCACTGTGTAAAATCAGACTTCCCTCAATTCGACTTAAACTCACCTCATAAACTTGAAGGGGATTCTTCCTTTTTTTAGAATTCATTGCTCACTCTATGAGGCTTTCTGTGATTTTATAGCTTTCTAATGCATCTCTCCCACCCAGCCTTTCTGATTGAAGGGCAGCTAATCTTTTTAATCAGGACTCCTTTTTGCCATATGGCAACACCTCCCCCTCCTGTGCCCTTAATCTCTTTCTACAGTAGTCTGTAGCTCTTTTCCAACCCCTCCCCCTCTGTTAGGTAGGGCTTTCTGAAAGGGCAGGGATCCAAACCATCCCTAGGGTATGGCTAATAGAGTGATTGCTCTAACCTCTGCACTCTGGGAGTTCCTACTAGGTAGCAGAGACCAGGTGGTTGATGGGATGGGAGTAGGGGTGGGGTGAGAGTGGAGTAAGGGGTGGGCAAAGAAGCTGGAGGCTTCACCAACTGGAGTTAAAAAGAAAGATCCATCTGATCATAAATACATTACAGTTAATAGCTAAGTTGAGGTTAACTGCTAGGTTATGGCATCCCCCCCATTCTTTGAGTCCTCCCTACCCTTGCTCTATGAGACCCCTTTGAGACAGGAAGGGGGCAGGACACAACCTTAAAAGGATGACATAGCCTGAGGACACAACATAAACCACTTAGAACCAACTAGGTACAAGATGGTGGACCAGTCGACTTCCACTCGACCTTGAGCCTCAGTATTCACTCATTGTAACACATCAGAAGGCTAAATGACATACCCACAGGTGCCTTGAGAGTTCCAAGGTCAACCACAAGGTCAAAAAGTGTAGGCAGCCCAATTCCTGGAAATCCCCAGCTCTTCCCAAATAGCTGGAATAACTCCTCCCACTCATTACCCTATGAAATTACCCGGCCCATAAAAACTGACAACCCCATACCCTGGCGCCTCTCTTGCCTTCTGAGATGGCCCATACTCTGTCTGTGGAGTGTGTATCTCCCTGAACAAACCTTATTTCTCTTTACTATGGCTCACTCTTGAATTCTTTCCTGCACAAAGCCAAGAATCCACCCTTGGCGACCATCCCAGGGACTCGCCTGAGACCTGAGACATGACCAGCCTCTCATACACCACTCTCTTTCCTGCAACATCTTCCATGAGAGCCCTTCATTTTCTTTGGCTTCATCATCTTTATTTCCCACATTCACTTTGAATAAACATACTTCCTTCTGGGGAGGGGTATGTGGGCCCACAGTGAACTGGGTGTGATACGGCAATGAAGAAATATCCTGGCATAGATGCTAATTGTTCTGGACAAAGAGAAGAGAATGGTTTGTGGATACCAAGGGAACATTTCATGCAAAGATGGGCTCGATAAAGGACAGAAATGGTATGGACCTAACAGAAGCAGAAGATATTAAGAAGAGGTGGCAAGAATACACAGAAGAACTGTACAAAAAAGATCTTCACAACCCAGATAATCATGATGGTGTGATCACGGACCTAGAGTGAGACATCCTGGAATATGAAGTCAAGTGGGCCTTAGAAACCATCACTATGAACCAAGCTAGTGGAGGTGATGGAATTCCAGTTGAGCTATTTCAAATCCTGGAAGATGATGCTGTGAAAGTGCTGCACTCAATATGCCAACAAATTTGGAAAACTCAGCAGTGGCCACAGGACTGGAAAAGGTCAGTTTTCATTCCAATCCCAAAGAAAGGCAATGCCAAAGAATGCTCAAGCTACCACACAATTGCACTCATCTCACACACTAGTAAAGTAATGCTCAAAATTCTCCAAGCCAGGCTTCAGCAATATGTGAACCGTGAACTTGCAGATGTTCAAGCTGGTTTTAGAAAAGGCAGAGGAACCAGAGATCAAATTGCCAACATCCACTGGATTATGGAAAAAGCAAGAGAGTTCCAGAAAAACATCTATTTCTGCTTTATTGACTATGCCAAAGCCTTTGACTGTGTGGATCACAATAAACTGTGGAAAATTCTGAAAGAGATGGGAATACCAGACCACCTGACCTGCTCTTGAGAAACCTATATGCAGGTCAGGAAGCAACAGTTAGAACTGGACATGAAGCAACAGACTGGTTCCAAATAGGAAAAGGAGTATGCAAGGCTCTGTATTGTCACCCTGCTTATTTAACTTATACGCAGAGTACATCACGAGAAACGCTGGGCAGGAAGAAGCACAAGCTGGAATCAAGATTGCTGGGAGAAATATCAATAACCTCAGATATCGATGACACCACCCTTATGGCAGAAAGTGAAGAGGAACTAAAAAGCCTCTTGATGAAAGTGAAAGATGAGAGTGAAAAAGTTGGCCTAAAGCTCAACATTCAGAAAACTAAGATCATGGCATCTAGTCCCATCACTTCATGGCAAATAGATGGGGAAACAGTGGAAACAGTGTCAGACTTTATTTTTTTGGGCTCCAAAATCACTGCAGTTGATGATTGCAGCCATGAAATTAAAAGACGCTTACTCCTTGGAAGGAAAGTTATGACCAACCTAGATAGTATATTGAAAAGCAGAGACATTACTTTGCCAACAAAGGTCCGTCTAGTCAAGGCTATGGTTTTTCCAGTGGTCATGTATGGATGTGAGAGTTGGATTGTGAAGAAAGCTGAGCACCGAAGAACTGATGCTTTTGAACTGTGGTGTTGGAGAAGACTCTTGAGAGTCCCTTGGACTGCAAGGAGATCCAACCAGTCCATCCTAAAGGAGATAAGTCCTAGGTGTTCATTGGAAGGACTGATGTTGAAGCTGAAACTCCAATATTTTGGCCACCTCATGCGAAGAGTTGACTCATTGGAAAAGACCCTGATGCTGGGAGGGATTTGGGGCAGGAGGAGAAGGGGACAACAGTGGATGAGATAGCTGAATGGCATCATCGACTTGATGGACATGAGTTTGAGTGAACTCCAGGAGTTGGTGATGGAGAGGGAGGCCTGGCGTGCTGTGATTCATGGGGTTGCAAAGAGTCGGATATGACTGAGCAACTGAACTGAACTGAACTGATCTGAACTGAACTGAATGGATAATGAACAGGACAAATTCTTTGCCTTCTTTTGTACCTAGACAGCCCCATGAACTTGAATGGAGAAAGAAGGAAAGTGAAGTGTTTCATGTGTACACACTGAGTACATCTTTTAAGGACATCTCTTTCTGACTGCTCCCTAGTCCTTACACCGAGTCATCAGAAAAATAAAAAAGTGAGAAAAAACTGTCATTGTGGGGAGGCTGCAGTAGCATCTAGTGCTCATTATTTTATGACTCAGTTTTCCCTCTGAACTTGAAGTCTAGTCTTACATATTAATGGAATTTCATTGAGTGAAGGCATCTTTACTTCCTGGAACTTGAGCTGGATACACCAAGTGGAACTCCCACACATAAACATTCAAGGAGGCCCTACAACATTTCTCCAACAGCCACCTCTCTTGAATTACAGGATTTCACAATGAGCTTGCAGAAGTAAAGAGCATGGCCAAAAATGAACTTCTAAAGGAGCTTTACCCAGAAGGCATTTTATCTTTCCCCTGGCTTTCCAAAGAAGCCTTTGTTTTGGCAAAACAGTAGGATGAGGTAAACTGGGTACCTTTCTATTCTATAAAGTTTTTCTACTTGAAAGACATTTGCAGTTTCTGGTGTTAAAAAACAAAATTCAGGACTTCCCTCGTAGCTCTGTGGTAAAGAATTCGCCTGTCAATGCAGGAGACTCAGGTTCGATCCTGACTCAGGAAGATCCCCTGGAGAAGGAAATGGCAACCCACTCCAGTATTCTTGCCTGGAAAATCCCATGGACAGCAGTGGTTTCTAAAAATAGATCATTTTGGACTTTTCAAGGTTGTCATGTAGCAAAAGGTGGACTTGGGTCATTCAAGCTTCCAATGAAGTATGCCTAGTGGTTCCATAAATATAGTGATGATTCTGAGAAATCTTAGAGTTTAAAAAGAATATGCTATATTACATAGGGTATTCTTATCTTGATGGTGATGATACCGTAATTGATCAACACTGGCATTTCAAAGGGTGACTATCATGTCCTCAGCCCTGAAAATGCCTAATTCTTGCCTTTTTTCATTATTTGCTTTGTGATTCAGAATCCTCTTGCAGCTCAAGCTCAGTCTTTTGGAAATACAGGGCCCTGGGCAAACTAACTGTAGGTGTTGCTAAATAACCCCCACTATTTTTGTTTCATATTACGGAGTGGAAAAGCATGTGGGATCTTAGTTCCCTGATCAGGGATCAAACCCATACCACCACCCCACCCTGCAATGGACCACCAGAAAGTCCTGAGTTCCTTTCTATATTCTCCTGGAATCTTGTTTGGAAAACCGAGGCAGGAGACTCCAGGGAACTGCACAAACAGAGAACTAGCACTGGGCACTCTGAGACTGCTATCATATGTAAGAGAGAGAAGACCCTTTGTGCCTTCACTGTTGCCATGGAAACATTAGAAGTGTAGGTGTGAGTTTGGGCATGTGACTCTGATCCCAAAGTATGTGATTGCTAGGTCAAGCGTTTCATCATTAGCCTCCAGAAGTTGAGTCTAACAGCTCTGTGTGATTACTGAAGCAGCGTATTTGTGTGTGTGTGTGTGTGTGTGTGTGCGCGCACACGCGTGCGCACTCAGTCACTTCAGTCTTGTCAGACTCTTTGCGACCCAGGGGACTGTAGCCTACCAGGCTGCTCTGTCCATGGGATTTCCCAAGCAAGAATACTGGAGTGAGTAGTCATTTCCTACTCCAGAGGATTTTCCTGACCCAAGGATGGAACCTATGTCTCTTGTGTCCCCTGCACTGCCAGGCAGATTCTTTACCACTGTGCCACCTGGGAAGCCCCAAAGCAATATATAGCTCCTATATTCTCAGGGATCTCCTGAAGCATTTTCTTCTATTTCCTCATCATGAGTGTTCCTGAGTCCTAAAAAAAACTCATGGGAGCTTTGATCTTCAAGGACAATATCTTTTAACAGATCTGGTGTGAGGAGGAGTGACTTGGACAAAAAGCAGCCCTAATTTAAGAAACAGATATCAAATATTGTCTAAGGTTTTTGAAGGGAGTTAAAGGGGAGAGACCGATCAATTCTAAATCAGAAATGGCTAGCCAAAAGCCAGTCTCTGTCACTGCAAGCTGGTGGTAGGCCAAAATGTGAAGTCAAACAATAGCGTCACCAATAGCTGACTCTTTAGAGTTTGCCCTGTGAAGAGAGTCTGCCTCTGGGGATTCAGTCAGGCAGCTGGCAAGTTGGAAAAGCCATTTGTCACTTCACCCAGGAAAGTCTGTAATCTAATAGCATCAGTTCTGCTGGAAACAAGAGCATAGGGGCAAGGCTGCTTTGGAGAAGGCAACCTGAGCAGTGCCAGGTCACTTGGCAAAGTCCCAGAGGCAAGTCATAGGTACTGGCTCCTCAGATGGTCTTACCCAGAGAGCAGAAGCCTAAGGCAGCCCTGAGTTCTTCCCATCACTTTGCTACTTGTTACACCCTGTCAATCATTTTGACTCTCTAGGTCTCAGTACTTTTGTTTGTCACTTGGGATTAAGAGTAGCAACTCAGGTTTTGAGTCCAAGAAGACCAGGGTTCAAATTCCCACTCTAACATTTCCTCTTTGATCTTGAGCAACTAATTAACCTCTCTGAACTTTTGGTTCCTCATCCATGAAGTGTGGGAAATGATGCTTACAATGTGGGGCTTAGGAAAGAAAATATATATGTAAATATAGTAATGAAAGTGAAAGTCGCTCAGTCGTGTCTGACTCTTTGTGACCCCATGGACTATTCAGTCCATGGAATTCTCCAGGCCAGAATACTGGAGTGGGTACCTTTCCCTTCTCCAGGGGATCTTCTCAACCCAGGGATTGAACCCAGGTCTCCAGGATTTCAGGTGGATTCTTTACCATCTGAGCCAGTAAGCACTCAATAAATATTTGTTGACTCAATAAATGAATGGTGGTGCCTGGCACATAATAGATGTTTTTTAGGTGTAGTTTCCTCTTCTTTCTTTCCCAGCCATATATGATATGGAACGATATAGTGAGATTCTTACTGAGTCACAGGATCCAGATATCAGCCTAATACTCTAGAAATTGTTTGGTCTACATCTTCTGTGTTTTTTCTCCCCATGGGTACTACTCTGTCCAGAAATGTATATCTTTTTTTCTTTCACTTTTATTCAGATATAATTGACATAGAGCACTGTATAAGTTTAAGCATAATGAATAGACTTACATAATCATGAAATTACTACCACAATAAGTTTCAATGAACATCGACTGTCTCACATAGACACAACATTAAAGAAATAGAAAAACATGTTTTCCTTGTGATGAAAACTCAGGATTTGCTCTCAACAACTTTCATATATAACATTCAGCAGTGTTAATTATATTTATCACATTGTACATTACATCCCGAGTACTTATTTATCTTATAACTGGAGGTTTTTACCTTTTGACTGGCTTTGTCTAATTCCCCCTCCTCCACTCCACCTCAGGTAACCATAAATATCTTCTCTTTCTATGAGTTTTTGTGTTTGTTTTTGAAGTATAATTGACCCACAACACTATATAATGGTTTGATATTTCTATACATTTCAAAATGATATAAACATCTTCTTTATCCATTCATCTGTTGATGGACATTTAGCCTGCTTCCATATATTGGCTATTGTAAACAGTGCTGCTATGAACACTAGGGTACATGTATCTTTTCAAATTAGTGTTTTTGTCTTTTTAGGATAAATACTCAGAAGTGGATTAGATGGATTGTATGGATTTCTGGATTGTATGGTAGTTCTATTTTTAATGTTTTGAGGAATCACCAGACTGCTTTCCACAGTAGCTGCACCAATTTCTATTTCTGCCAACAGTACATAAGGGCTCCCTTTCGCTACATCCTCACCAGCACTTGTTGTTTATTGTCTTTTTCATAAGAGGCATTCTAACAGATGTGAGGTGATATCTCAGAGTGGTTTTGATTGGCATTTTCCAGTTGATCAGTGATGTTGGGCACCATCTTGTGTTGATGTCTCTTCAGGTCCTCTGCTCACTTTTTTATTGAGTTATTTGCATTTCTGATGTTGAGTTGTATGAGTTCTTTGTATTTTTGGAATATTAATCCCTTGTTAGATATGTCATTTGCAAATATCTTCTCCCATGAAGTCAGAAATGTATACCTTGATTATACTGATGTCAAATATCAACTAATGTCAACATTGCCCAGCCAATATAAAAAAAGGGAAAAATCCCTCTTTAAGGAAAAATATGCACACATCTTTAAATATACACATAAACACACTGAGTTCTGCATATAATCTCATGGGTTTCACAGGCTCTCTAAACCCCAGGCTACCTCTGGCACAGAAGACTTGCAAGGTTGGGCAACTATTCAGATAGCTAATAAGCCTGTAAAATTCTTTGCAGAAAATTTTAGGTGAATGGAGATTTTTTTTAAGTTATTATCTTTTTTTTAAAAGCTTCATTTTGAAAGAACCTGGCTTCACAGTCTCAGTTTCCACCTTTTTGTCTTATTTCCTTCTCTTCTTTTTAAAGATGAATAGAAGTCTTTCTTACTGGTTTGTAACATTTCCATCTGTTATTTTCCTCTGTTCCTCTCCACTTCCCTCTGTTGGGAAGGTCTGTAGCTGGTGGTCAGTAAGTATTTTAATCTAAGTAATTTAATTGTATTACTCCATATGTTAACCATTAATGCTTTTTAAAGTAATCACTGTTAGGTCTTACAAGCTGCTACTCTACCCCTATATAGTTATACATGCAGATCTATAGCCATGACAATTAGTATCATCCACACTCCATATACTCCATATGTAAAGGTTGTCGTTTGGACTATAGTTTCAGCCTGAAGCTCTTTGTCCCCTGGTCTTCCTTAGCAAGAGCAGCAGCTCTCGTCTGACTTGTGGCATACCTAGTATTCCACCTGTTGCAGTGTTCCCCAGTCACTGCAGTCTGTGTTTTAAAGTCATGACTTGGTACATCTTTAGACCATGTTTCTGTCTACTCTGCTTGTGGCTATCCCACTTCAATCTATCATCTTGCAGCTGTGTGAATATGGGACAGCCATCTATTTTCCATCCTGGAGAAGCTCTGTTCAATGATTATTGTTTCTTAACAAGTTGATTGGCTGTGTTCCAGGACCTGACCTGTCATTGAATATTTAACCCAGCTCCTGGATTTTGCTGGTAAAGCAAAGGTCCTTCATTACAGCTTAAACCTACAATGTGATTCTGGGTACATACCACTGCAATTTTGTCTAGGAGTTCTGATGGTGAACTCTCTGTCAGTGGGAAGCATGATAGTTACTCCAGGAAGCTTTCATTTTTGAAGGTGGGAATGATACACTAGTTTCTTGTTTTATCAGTGGTTGAATGCATCAGACAGAATGTTCTGACCAGCTGGAAAATTTTAGTTGTGAGTCACTTCCTCTTTCTCTCTTACCAAAAAGCCTCCCTCCTAAAGCTCAAAATGTGTATGCTGTCATCCAAGAGTGCGAGTGGCCCCATAAAACCCTATTATATGAGAGGAGGGGCTTCCTAGGTGGCGCTAGTGGTAAAGAACTTGCCTGCCAACACAGAAGACATAAGAGACACAGGTTCGATCCCTGGGTCGGGAAGATCCCCTGGAGAAGGAAATGCTAACTCAGTCCAGTATTCTTGCCTGGAGAATCCCATGGACAGAGGAGCCTGGAGGGCTATAGCCCATAGGGTTGGAAAGAGTCGGACATGACTGAAGTGACTTAGCATGCACATGAGAGGAAATGGTGGGTAGCAAGGAGCAACAAATCCATGATACAGGCACAAAGAAACACAAGCAGTGTGAAGGTTTCACTCAAAGGCTTTTGCCAGACTAGACTCTGCCAATCCCATCCAAAGCTAAGCACGTGCCTCCGTATGAAGACAGGGGGTGAGGGGCAAGTGGCAGTGCAGAACATCTCTCCCTCCTTTTCTCTCCCCAAAGCTATATGTCAGAATGTCTACCCTAGAAGGAAAGGATTGATCATAGGACTTTTCAGATCTAGGGTCCAAATAGCCACTTATACTTAAGCACTATGGCTTTGAGCAGCAACCTAGTGGTTAAGGGCATGGACTCCAGTGCCAGGCTCAAATTCTGGCTCAGTGTTTTAGTAACCTAGAGACACTGGGGGTGATTGCCTTATTTGAGAGCCCTTAATTTTCTCACTGGGATATGGCATTAATTATAGTATTATATCTCATTTTGTTGTGTTATTAAATACATTATATATGTATATGTGTGTATGTGTATATATGAGTGTGTCTAAAAACAACGTTTTAATAATAACTTATTAATGCTATTATTACCAGGGTTAAAAACTCTTTCAGCCTGCCCTGTCCTACTATGGTCATGAGTTCTCTATGCTGCCCTTGGATTTCAGTACCATGTTTAGTGTTCCAACAGTACCTTTAACTTTGTAGGATTAGACTCTCCCTACTTAGGTCCATGAATTGTGAACTTCCAGATGTTCAAGCTGGTTTTAGAAAAGGCAGAGGAACCAGAGATCAAATTCCCAACATCTCCTGGATCATCGAAAAAGCAAGAGAGTGCCAGAAAAACATCTATTTCTGCTTTATTGACTATGCCAAAGCCTTTGACTGTGTGGATCACAATAAACTATGGAAAATTCTTAAAGAGATGGGAATATCGGACCGCCTGACCTGCCTCTTGAGAAACCTGTATGCAGGTCAGGAAGCAACAGTTAGAAATGGACATGGAACAGACTGGTTCCAAATAGGAAAAGGAATACATCAAGGCTGTATATTGTCACCCTGCTTATTTAACTTATATGCAGCAGAGTACATCATGAGAAATGCTGGGCTGGAGGAAGCACAAACTGGAATCAGGATTGCCATGAGAAATATCAATAACCTCAGACATGCAGATGACACCACCCTTATGGCAGAAAGTGAAGAAGAACTAAAGAGCCTCTTGATGAAAGTGAAAGAGGAGAGTGAAAAGTTGGCTTAAAGCTCAACATTCAGAAAACTAAGATCATGGCATCTGGTCCCGTCACTTCATGGCAAATAGGTGGGGATACAGTGGAAACAGTGGCTGGCTTTATTTTTCTGGGCTCCAGAATCACTGCAGATGGTGACTGCAACCATGAAATTAAAAGAGGCTTACTCCTTGGAAGGAAAGTTATGACGAACCTAGACAGCATATTAAAAAGCAGAGACATTACTTTGTCAACAAAGGTCTGTCTAGTCAAGGCTATGGTTTTTCCAGTGGTCGTGTATGGATGTGAGGGTTGGACTATAAAGCAAGCTGAGCACCAAAGAATTGATGCTTTTGATCTGTGGTGTTGGAGAAGACTCTTGAGAGTCCCTTGGACTGCAAGGAGATCCAACCAGTCCATCCTAAAGGAGATCAATCCTGGGTGTTCATTGGAAGGACTGATGTTGAAGCTGAAACTCCAATACTTTGGCCACCTGATGCTAAGAGGTGACTTATTTGAAAAGACCCTGATGCTGGGAAAGATAGAGGGCAGGAAGAGAAGGGGACGACAGAAGATGAGATGGCTGGATGTCATCACCGATTCATTGGATATGGGTTTGGGTAGACTCTGGCAGTTGGTGATAGACAGGGAGGCCTGGTGTGCTGTGGTTTATGGGGTCGCAAAGAGTCGGACACGACTCAGCAACTGAAGTGAGCTGAACTGACTTAGGTCCGTGAGAATGTTCACGTAGGGCTCTTTTCGGAAATCCCCATGGCGATGGTTCTGGGGGTCCCCCTTGGGCCCTAACACTGTAGCAAAGAATAAATTCCTTATCCTAGAAGGGAATAAACAGAACAAAAGAGCAAGGGAAGTGAAACCAAGTAGCAAGGGGAAGACTGCCTAACACATCAAAGGACCTGTCATGCCAATAGGAAGTCGAGGACAAGAATACCCCTTCAGTTTGCGGTCTGCTCGACTTGTTCCATTCCCCTTTTCTGCCCTCTCTCTTTCCCTCCCTCCTGTGTTCCCACCCTCTGTGAAAAAACAGCATGTTGGGGGCCCTGACCCTGTGGTAGCTCTTGCTGTGTGGTGACTCATGCTGAGCAGCAGGAATAATTTGCCTGGTAGGGGAGGGAGAGGGAGTTGGGCCAGTGTGTGAGCATGAAGGGCAGTTGCCTGGGTGGTAGCGTACTCAGCTAAACCAGTAGATAAGTGAACTTTCCTGAGAAAACCCCTGGAGGCCCAGGGGCATGACATCCCTTTGATAAAAGAAAGAAGCTGGAGAGGGTAGAAAACCCCTGCCCTAATCCCAACTGTCATGTTTTGAGTTTGGGGGAAAGAGGTCACAGAAGACTTCACAGTGATGAGGTTTCTTAGATCTTAGTGATTAGAATGGAGAAGGCAATGGCACCCCACTCCAGTACTCTTGCCTGGAAAATCCCATGGACGGAGGAGCCTGGTAGGCTGCAGTTCCTGGGGTCGCTAAGAGTCGGACACGACTAAGCAACTTCATCTTCACTTTTCACTTTCATGCACTGGAGAAGGAAATGGCAACCCACTCCAGTGTTCTTGCCTGGAGAATCCCAGGGATGGGGGAGCCTGGTGGGCTGCCGTCTATGGGGTCACACAGAGTCAGACACGAGACACAACTGAAGTGACTTAGCAGCAGCAGCAGCAGCACTGATTAGAAACTGAAATCTGAAGGATGTGTATGAAGGAGAGCAAAGAGTAAAACAGTGAATGAAGTGTTGCTGACTTTCAGTCCTATCCCTTCCCTGAGCCTGCTGGGAGTCCAGGCTTTCCTGTTGCTCCATGCTCCTTGGAGTAACTTGGCCCAGTTCTTCCCCCCAGGCTGATGGTGCTCTAGCCTTACGTGTTCATCACAGTGGAAACTGTGATATAAATTTCCACTGAGTGGAAAGCCTGACCTACTCCATGGCAGGTTCTTAGCTTCTGCTGGGTTACCTTCTTTGTAGCTCCTAGGTACTTTCAGTGTCAAACAATGAGGAGGAGATGTGGGCAAGAAGATACTCTTTTGCTTCTCTCCCACTGTCCAAGGACAGACATCACCCTCCCCCCACCCCACAATGTCCATTCACCAGGCTCACCCAAAGGTACCACTGTCCCCCTTTCCTGGTCTCCACTCAGGACTTCAAACTGTGGGACAACTTAAATGTGGCTCTTGTCGCCAAAGAAGGTCTGGGATACGTGCTTTGGACCTGTCTTACTCTCTTCCCCAACAAAACTTCTCCTGATTTGTAACCCATTTTCCTTGGCGCCTTCTGGGTGACTGAAAGAGATCAGATAGACAAATCCAACTTTGAGTGTTGATGGCAGATCAATAATGGCTCACTCAGCTACTTTTCTCAGGCAACATATTTTAATAGGAACTTTCAATAGATAAGCCCAAGGGTTGGCATACTTTCTCTGGAATGGAACAAATACTAAATATTTTAGGCTTTGAGGGCCATATGTAGTCTTTGCTGCCACTATTCAATTCTGCTATTATAGCATGACATTAGCGATACATAATTCATAAACAAATTGGAGTGGCTGTGTTCCAGTAAGTAAATAAATTGAATTTCATGTAATTTTCATGTCATGAAATAGTTTTCTTTTTTTGAATTTTTTAAATCATGTAAAAATATAAAACCAATTCTCAGATGGCAGGCCAGATTTGGCCAGTGGGCTGTAGTTTTGTCAACTAGTGCCTTGTCTAGGCGATCAATTCAAATGGGGATTATACATGTTATTATAAATTGAATGAGATGGAAGAGCAAGAGAGGTTATTTTTTGGCATGTGGCATATGGGATCTTATTTCCCCAACCAGGGATGGAACCCATGCACTCTGCATGGAAGCAGAGTCCTAACCACTGAACCACCAGGATATCAGACCCCCCTACCTAGGTCCGTGAGAATGATTATATAGGGCTTTCCCCTTAAATTACCTTGGCAATGGCTCTGGGGGTCCCCTAGGGCCCTGACTGTAGCAGAGAATAAACTCCTTAATGGAGAAGGGAATAAATGGAACAAAAAAGCAGCGAATTCTCGAGAGAGAGTATTTTAGAATGGGATTGGCAGCCACCTCACATGCTAGGTGGAAATGCTTGCTGTTTCATTCAATACACATTATTCAGTAACTACTATGTGCCAAGCACTGTGCTAGGTACTATGTAATACATTGATAAAATAAAGCAGATGCTGTCTATGCCCTTATAAAGTTAAAGCACAGTGAGGGGAAATAGACAATTACCAAGTAAATAAGCAATAAATAGGTAATCTCAAATTGTGATAGGTGAGTGAAGAAAACAGAAGAGCAGTTGTAAAGAATGAGGAGGGAGCATATTTAGAAATTGTGGTCACAGAAGGAAGACTTGTATATGGAGATATTTTTATTAAGGAGTTAGCCTGATGAAGAACAACCAGGAGTAGAGGAAAGAAAGTGTTTTCCAGGCAGAAGGCCTAGCATGTTTTACGGTCCTGAGACAGGAAAGAGCTTGCGCTATTAGTAAACCTGAAAGGAGACAGTGGTGGCTCAGATGGTAAAGAATCGGCCTGCAATGCAGGAGACCTAGGTTCAATCCCTGGGCTGGGAAGATTCCCTGGAGAAGGAAATGGCAACCCACTCCTTGTCCGGAGAATCCCATGGACAGAGGAGCCTGGCAGGCTATAGTCCTGGAGTCGCAAAGAGTCAGACACGACTGAGCTAACTAACACTAGACTAGACTAGTAGCATTAGAGAGCAGATGAGAGTAGGCAAAGGCCAGATTAGCTAGAGACTTGAAGTCCATTGAAAGAGTATGGGCTTCAAGTGCGAGAGCTCCCCAACTCTTTTTCTTTTTGCTGTGCCCTGTGGCATGTAGGATCATAGTTCCCTGACCAGGCATTGTAAATGTACCCCCATGTCCCCTGCATTGGCATCATGGAGTCTTAATCACTGGACAGCCAGGAAAGTCCCAGGAAAACCCTTTTATAAGATTATTCTGACTCATATGTGGAGACTAGACTAGAAGGAAGGAGAGTGTAAGTTGGATAACCAGTGAAGAGCATATTACAGTGGTACGGGCGAGAAGTGATAGTGGTTTATACTAAAAAGTTGACTGTGGAAATAAAGGACAATGGTACATGGTGTATTTTGGAGCTAGAAACTATAGAACTCGCTGATTAGATGTTGGAAGTGAGGAAGACGGCAGAATCAAGAATGATTTACAAGTTTCTGGCTTCAATAACTTGGTAGACAGTGATTCATTTTGATGAGATGGAAAAGATGGAAAGGAACAGTTATACTGAAAGGGTAGAGAAGAGGGCACTAATATAGAGCTCTTTTTTGGACAGCTGAAGTTTAAATTGCCTCTGAGAACTCCAAGTAGATCTCTAGACAATGGGTGATGTGAGTCTAGCATTTACAGGAGAGTTTGGGTTGGGAATATGAATATGGAAGAAATCAACCTACAGATGATATTTAATGCCATGGGAATAGAGATCACTTAGGGCTTCCCTGGTGCCTCAGATGGTAAAGAATCTGCCTGCAATGCAGGAGACCCGGGCTTGATTCCCAGGTCAGGAAGATCCCCTGCAGAAGGCAATGGCTATCCACTTCAGTATTCTTGCCTGTAGAATTCCATGGACAGAGAAGCCTGGCAGGCTACAATCCACGGTGTCACAAAGAGTTGGATACGACTGAGTGACTAATACTTTCACTTTCAGGGAGAGAGTACAGCTAGAGATAAGGAACTGGTGCTGGGGCACTCCAAATTGTTGACACTGGCTAGGGGAGGAGACTTCAAAACAGACTGAAAAAACAGTCAAAGATACAGGAGAATTTTTTAAATTTATAATGTTACAGTGGCTTAGAGAGGAGACTGTTGGAGGAGAGTAGTAAACTGTATTGAACACTGTTGAAAGATCGAATTAGATGAGAACAAAAAGGACCCTATTAGATTTGGTAACATGGAAGTCTTCAGTCACCTTGACAAAATGTTTTGGGATGGGGGTGGTGGGGAGTGGTAGGGTTAGACTGGCAATGACTGAGGTTAACAGAAATATAAGAGATGATGGGATTATCCCCATAAGGTTGGTTCTAGAGCTGTGATCTAGAATGTTATCAGTTGGTCAAGGCAGCTACTCTCTCAGGAAGCATTGAGTACGATGGCCTTGATGGCATGGTATGGCTCCTTCTATTCTCTCACTGTGGGATTTAAAAGAAATAAGATGCTCATTCATTTTTTATTCAACAAATACTTATTGAGTAATGAATAAGTGCCAGGCACCCCAGGTGCTAGAGAAATAGTAGACAACAAAACAGACAGAACTCCTGCAGCTTACATTTTAATGACTAGTAAAGATGAGTAAATTGGCAGTTACTATCAGGGTTGTAGGTCCTTCTCTGGTGACTAAGGTAGTAAAGAATCTGTCCACAATGTGGGAGACCTGGGTTTGATCCCTGGGTTGGGAACATCCCTTGGAGAAGGCAATGGCAACCCACTCCAGTATTCTTGCCTGGAGAATCCCAGGGACAGAGGAGCCTGGCAGGTTATAGTCCACGGGATCGCAAAGAGTCAGACACGACTGAGCGAATAATACTTTAGGTCCCATGACATAAAGAAGATATATTAATCAAGATAATTATTTCTAGCTGCTGTAAGAAACAATCCTCACATCTTAGTGGTTCAACACAATAAAAGTTTGTCATTCATGTCACAGGCAGATCTTGTTCAAACAGCTCTCCTGGGCAGCTGTTTGGTTTTGTTTTGTTTTTTCATGCTTAACCTTTATTCTTTGGAAAAAGCTTTTAAAAGTTTGCAATTTAAAATAATAGAAAAATATTACAATCAAGATTTTGATATCAAATATAGTAATCTATGTACTCACTATTTGTTTAGTTGCTCAGTCGTGTCGGACTCTTTCCAACTCAAAGACCTTCAAGGGCTAAGCAGAGATATTGAGAGTTTAAAACAGTAGAGAGCAGTAGTGCCCATAGTGAGGTGGATTGCACACGTTGTACCTTAATATATTAAAGTCAAAGACAAAAGCAAAAGCAAAATACTGTGCAGGAAAAATGAACCACATCTTCTGTGGACCCCTGTTAGAAGGCTTCTTGAGAGTTCTTATAGTCACATAGGTTCGTACTCACAGGGTGCATGCTCAGCCGTGTCTGACTCTATGCGACCCTTTGGACTGTAGCCTCCCAGGGTCCTCTGTTTACAGAATTTTTCAGGCAAGAATACTGGAGTGGGTTGCCATTTCCTCCTTCAGGGGATCTTCCCAACTCAGGGATCGAACCCAGGTCTCTTGCGGTTCCTGCATTGGCAGGCGGATTCTTTTACTACTGTGCCAACTGGGAAGCCCAGTCACACAAGAGTTCAGGCCAAAAACAGCAGACAGGAAGTTTTCAGAAACAGAATTTTGCTGCCAAGTCTTTTGTTGTCATCATGCTGGTCTGCAAAGGGTTTCACACTTACTTTCTGCTGTATTTTGTTAACTGGCAGGTGAGGCTATATGTTCCTTTAAGATAGGAATGGGATTGTCTTTTTTTCCTTTCAATAATATTAATAATAAATGCTAGGTTGCTAGATACCACAGTGTTTTATTAACCCATTCAATCCTCACAACAACCTGTGTCAGAGGTACTGTTACTACATCCATTTTTAGATGAGGAAACTGAGCGTAACCCCACAGTGACTTGTCTAATGTCACTCAGTTAGAAAATGACAAAGCCAGGATTTGAAACAAAGTAAATTGCCCCTATGCTCTGGCTAAAATCCACCTCTCAACAAACATTATTCTAGATTGCCTCTCAGCTAACTGTGGGCACTGGGCGAAATTCTGAAAAGAGCGATATATAACACCAACCTCTCTCCTCAAGGATTTACCAGTCTATTACTGGGGCCCATTGGCGCAATTCAGCCTGCTGCCTGCTTCTTTATGGCCTGTGAGCAAAGAATGGTTTTAAATGGTTGAAAAGACAATTAAAAGAAGAATATATATATCTTTTGACACATGAAAATTATATGAAATTCAAATTTCAGCATGCATGGAGATGTATTGGAACCCAGACACACTAATTTGTTTATATATTGTCTATAGTTGCTTTCCTGATATAACCAGAAGGCTTGAATAGGTGCGAAAGAGACTGTATGGCTCATGAAGCCTAAAATATTTACTACCTGAGCTTTTATCTAAGAAGTGTGCTGATTCCTGGTTTATTGGGGCATGCAGATACATAAACATAATTTCAATAAAAAAAAAATGAAGGAAGGTAACATTGTTTGGTAGGAAGAATATGGGTTTTGACTCAATGGAGGCCAACAGACTTGGATTTGGATTCCAGATCCATTTCTGCTAGCTGTGTGATCTCGGGCAGTTACTTAACTTTTCTGAACCTGTTTCCCAGATAATAAGTTGAATAATGCTTCCCCGCCCTGCCCCCGCCCCCATACCATTGTGAGGTCTAGAGGTAACATGTGTATAGCATTTGCATGAAACACTCAAAAGATTAAAATACTAGTATTAATAGTCACTGTGTGATAGAAGAAGCAAGATGCAATGTGAACATGGTATACAGACACCTAAAACATTTTAGAAGGTTTACAGAAATCTTCCTGGAGGTCATGACCTTTGAGTTGTCTTCTGGAGTTACCTGGAGCTATTTTGCATCATAATTCTTTCACTCATCAGCTGTGTGAATCTGGGAAGATTAACATTTTGAGCCTCATTTCCTTCATATGCAAAATAGGGCGCAGTTCAGTTCAGTTCAGTAGCTCAGTCGTGTCTGACTCTTTGCAATGCCATGGACGGCAGCACATCAGGCTTCCCTGTCCATTACCAACACCCGGAGCTTGCTCAAACTCATGTCCATAGAGTCAGTGATGGCATCCAACCATCTTATCCTCTGTCACCCCCTTCTCCTCCTGCCTTCAATCTTGCCCAGCATCAGGGTCTTTTACAATGAGTCAGTTCTTTGCATAACGTGGCCAAAATATTGGAGTATAAGCTTCAACATCAGTCCTGCCGATGAATATTCAGGACTGATCTCCTTTAGGATGGATTGGTTGGATCTCCTTGCAGTCCAAGGGACTCTCAAGAGTCTTCTCCAACACTACAGTTCAAAAGCATCAATTCTTTGGTGGTCAGCTTTCTTTACAGTCCAACTCTCACATCCATACACGACTACTGGAAAAACCATAGCTTTGACTAGACAGACCTTTGTTGGCAAAGTAATGTCTCTGCTTGGCAAAATACGCTGTCTAGGTTGGTCATAGCTTTTCTTCCAAGGAGTAAGCGTTTTTTAATTTCATGACTGCAGTCACCATCTGCAGTGATTTTGGAGACCCCAAAAAATAAAGTCTGTCATTGTTTCCATTGTTTCCCCATCTATTTGCCGTGACGTGATGGGACCAGATGTCATGATCTTAGTTTTCTGAATGTTGAGCTTTAAGCCAACTTTTTCACTCTCCTCTTTCACATTCTTCAAGAGGCTCTTTAGTTCTTCACTTTCTGCCTTAAGGGTGGTGTCATCTGCATATCTGAGGTTATTGATATTTCTCCCAGAAGTCTTGATTCCAGTTTGTGCTTCCTCCAGCCCAGCATTTCCCATGATGTACTCTGCATATAAGTTAAATAAGCAGGGTGACAATACACAGCTTTGATGTACTCCTTTTCCAATTTGGAACCAGTCTGTTGTTCCATGTCCAGTTCTAACTGTTGTTTCTTGATCTGCATACAGATTTCTCAAGAGGCCTGTCAGGTGGTCTGGTATTCCCATCTCTTTCAGAATTTTTCACAGTTTTTTGTGATCTACATAGTCAAAGTCTTTGGCATAGTCAATAAAGCAGAAGTAGATGTTTTCCTGAAACTCTCTTGTTTTTTCCAGATCCAACGGATATTGGCAATTTGATCTCTGGTTCCTCTGTCTTTTCTAAATCCAGCTTGAACATCTGGAATTTCACAGTTCACGTACTGTTGAAGCCTGGCTTGGAGAATTTTGAGCATTATTTTGCTAGCATGTGAGATGAGTGCAACTCTGAGGTAGTTTGAGCATTCTTTGGCATTGCCTTTCTTTGGGATTGGAATGAAAAATAGTGCTAACCATAATAGTGCTGAGCACACAGTCATTCTGAGAATTAAATGAGATGGCGCATATGTAAGACTTAGTGCTATGTTTGGAATGTAAAGTATTCAATAAAAATCAATCATTATCATTGATGATGTAGTGGTTGTTATTGTAGTTTAGGAGATTTTAACAGATTTTGAAGGCAGAGAGACCTAGGCTTGTATTATTATCCTGGGCAAGTTACTTAAACTCCTTTAGGTCTCAGTTTCTTCATTTGTAAAATGAAGGTAGCAATACTCACTGAGGAGGGTGGTTATTACAGTTAAATGAGATAATCAACTTAGCCAAATGTTTGGCAAATAGCAGGCGCTCAATAAGTGATAGTTTTTGTTACCAGACCCAATAATGGTAGCAGAGAATGCCCACGAGATGCTATTGAATGACCAACTAACTAGTGGATCCAAAGTAATCATATTTAGTAGCTGAGAGAGGAAAGCCCACAACTTCAGCTTTGACATCATAAAGTGAACATGAAACTGTGTAGTCAAAAAATTTTGATATCTTCTATATACCGAAACCTTTTAGGAATTTCCTGTTATTTAGTAATTACTAGCAGCGGGCAGCAGTGCTAAGCCAATATATAAATATGACTTATGAGTGTGTGTAAAAGTTACTAAGCAGTATGGGGAAATGGTCTTGCTGGCTACTTTTTTCCATCAATAAATAACCCATCATTTGATGAAGCAACAATCTCATTTCCCTAAGAAAATACCAGGAAGGACATCACCCGGAACTTTAAAAAAAAACCCTGTTTGGTAAGTCTTTGGTAAATATATATTTAGATAATGATAAACCAGGACCTTAGGCCAAATTCACAATCCCTCCCCCGCTTCTGTGGCTGTAGTTATGTGAGGAAATGGAAAAAATGTTCAAAGAGACCAGGGGCCCTAGTCCAACATTTGGACTGATTGAATTTCCTAACCTCATTTCCTTCTGCAGTTCTTTCCCAGCCAGGTTAATGACCTCCATTCAACGCTGGCCCTTGGAAAAGTCATGTAGCAGGCTCTTTCTTTTTGCCTCCTTCTACCCTTCCTTTCCACTACTCTCTGCTCTAGGTTACCCAGTATCTTCATGTTCTGCTCCAGTCCCCCAAATTGCCACCCCCACTCCACAAAGTCCTATATTAAGTAGCTTTCCAAGGCACAGAGAGCTCATGTTCTCTCTCCCATCACAGCTGATGTGTCTTGTAGGTCACTCCCTCAGTATTCTGCTACTGGTTTCCAAGATAACAGGAGATAAGACTAGAATAATGCAGCTACTTCCCACGGTCTAAATTCTGGCATACTCAGTTCACAGCCCCAGCCAACAGGTTCAGGAGTTCCTCTGTGATGCCTAGCAAGGAGTCCTAAGTTTCTTAGGGTAAGGTGGTGTTGCTGCATATATATCCCTGGTACCTACCAACTGGGCATTCTGCCCATAGCAGTGCATTGGGTTGTAGGCTACTTTGGCCAGACAGGGCAAAGCTCCTGGTCCGTGAAGTCAACTGGGGCAAGCCTGGGGTGCAGGTGAAATGAAGTAAAATGGGGTTAATAATGAGACCAACCTCCCAGGGATATTGTGCAGATTTAATTAAGCCATACAAGTAAAACTTTCAAAACAATGCCTGGCACAGTTTAAGTGTCCAACAAATGTTAGCTGTTATTCCTACCCACTGAAGGTTGGGTAGCTAGCTGGCAGTGCTCACCCCCATTCAAGGACCGTACTCAGAGCTCCTGTTCCCTTCTTGCTCTACCTACCCAGCCTCTCTTGCTTGCCTGCTGCTAACCTCATTTGCCATCTAAAAGCCCTAGTGTCTTTTCTCTCGTAATGACCAGGAAGTCATATGCTGGTAGCAAGTATGTGCTGTGAACATATTTGTTTGGCTTACATGATATTTTTTAAAAAGACTTCAACTGGTTGACAATATTTAAAAATCAAGAGATTTCAGAAATTCCTCTGTGGTGAGGGTTCAATGCCTGGTCAGGGAACTAAGATCCCACAAGTGGCACAGCAGAAAAAACAAAAAAGGAAATTTTCTTTAAAAAGCTGGATTTGGGGCTTCTTTTTCTTGTTCCTTTTTTAAGTCTTAAGATACAGCAACATAGGCCCAAATTCTAATTGGCAATATCTGTCTCCTCTGACTGTGCCTGCCCCCTTAAAATCTGCCATGCACTCTTAGGCTGGCTGTTATCCCCAGCAGATCCACTTCTCTTTCATGAACTCCAACAAAAGCCCTTCAGGGTCCACTAGGAAGAGCCTCAGTGGCTCTTTTAAAACTTGAGTTCCAGTCATTGGCAACAGAAAACAGGCTTATCTTCCCTGGGGGTCAAGGAAGGGTTTCAAGTGTTCACAAAACTCAATTGCTTACTTTCTGACAGGGGAGAAGAGAGATGTGTCCCTTCTCCTGGGGAAGGATGCTTTTGTTGGACAATGGGCCAAATGACCCCTCTTAACAGAGAATAGGGGCTTCCTTGGGGGCTCAGTGGTAAAGAATCTGCCTGCCAATGCAGGAGACATGGGAGATGTGGGTTCAAAACCTGGGTCGAGAAGATCCCCTGGAGGAGGAAATGGCAACCCACTCCAGTATTCTTGCCTGGAAAATCTCATGGACAGAGGAGCCTGGTGTGCTACAGTCCATAGGGTTGCAAAAGCATGGGACACAACTTAGCAACTAAACAACAACAACAAAACACAGAAGGGAAAAAATACATATGTCTACATATATATAGACACTGAATATTTGCATTCTGCTATAAACTCATCCCTCCTTAAACAAGGAAGTCTACATGTATCTATTTCAACTAAGTGGTCTTGCTTCCTCAACAACTAAGGCTTTGTCTACAGAGTTTATAGGGCCATGAGTTAGTCAAATATTTTAGGCTACTTTGTGGATACACTGATGGACATTCTCCTGGAAACATTCTGGAAACTCTCTAGAAACCCGCAGGGTGGGATAGAGAGAATATTGAATGCTAGCTCAGCCAAACTTTTCCAGAAGGGCATTTAACATCTGGGAGAATAATGGCAGCTGCAAATCCTACCCAGGGGCCGGGCATGGCAGGAATGCTTGTAGGAGTGCAAAGTGCTTGCAGCTTGCTTTAAGTCTAAAGAATAAAAATAGCAGATCAGTTCTTATGAGCTTGAGGGTAATGATAATACACACATACATAGCTCACTATAGCCCAGTACTGCTTCATTACCTCAAATAATCCAATGAAAGAGGTCTTGTTATTATTTCCTCTTTTACCAATGATGAAACTGAGGCACAAGGAGTTAGGTAACTAGCTAAAATTGTGAAACTGATTAGTATTTTAAAGCAAGGATTCAAACTCATGCAGTTGGTCCACAGAGATTGTGCTAATTAATATACTGTGGTTCTCAGTAAGATCACAGGACCACCAGCATCAGCATTACCTGAGAACTTTCAGAAAGGCAAATTCTTGGCTCCGCCCCAGACCACCTGAATCAGAAATTATGGGAATGGGACCCAGAAATCTGTTTTAAGCAAGCCCTCTGGGTGACTCTGAATTAAGCTCAAGTTTGAGAACCATGTCCTATAGGATAAGGACTCACAACAATTGTAATATAGCACTGCAGCTTGCCTGCTGGAAGGAACTGGC
This sequence comes from Bubalus kerabau, assembly GCF_029407905.1. Lineage (NCBI taxonomy): Eukaryota > Metazoa > Chordata > Mammalia > Artiodactyla > Bovidae > Bubalus > Bubalus kerabau. The sequence goes on along the minus strand of NC_073647.1, from coordinate 71,727,154 downwards.
AGAGTATGCAGTCACCTGAATGAGAACTGAAAGGCATAGGAAAGGAGGAAAGTCTCTGTCACACCAACTTCTCCCAGTAACTGTGATTCAACTATTAAACATTCATTTCTTTGGATTGTTCATTCACGATTTAGAAAATTTCTTTATTAAAAAGCAAATACTCCTGGCAAAAGGAGTGCCATCAGCCAATTCCTTATGGAATCTTTTAGAGAATGACCAAATATATATGTTTGCCTGGGAGTGAAGGGTTTCTGGGAATGTCGGACTTCTTAGTGCTAAAATATAGTCTCTCTGCTGTTCGGATCTGTCCAGGATGGGATTTTTGATGTTGAAACCAGAAAGTCCTAGTCAAACCTATATGAATTGGACATCATATTATATAGGAAACAGAGCTGAATGTTAGAAGCATGGAATGGACAACATTAGGCATTGCCACATAAGAACGTGGAGGCCACACAGCTAAAGATGCTTCAACTTTAAACATGAGGTTGACAGCAAAATTTTCAGGATCAGGTTTTCTCAGCTTCAGCAAATGGGTGGAGGTAAATCTTGGCATTCAGCAAAGACCCCAGGGATTATTAGGACACATAATACCACAGCACCAGACTTTTCTATGAAATTTAGTGCTGAAAGACAAAGGGTTAAGAATTACTCTCCCCAAAGTTATACAAATGGCAGTGCATATGTAAAACAGAAGATGATGCCTCCATTTAAAATTGTGGTAACAATTCCTAAAGTCATTAAGGGGGAAACAGTCAATAACAAGGTAGTGATAAGTTTGAAGTAGCAGGATTTCAACCATATCAATAAAATATGTAGCAATATAGGTTAGGAGATAATATGCTACTGTGTTAATATTGGTTATTGCTGGATGGTGGGATCACGCATGGGGATGTTTTTCTGCTTATTAATTTTTTTCTATGACTCCCAAATTTCTACACTGTCACATAATCAGATAATAATTAAAATAAATTAATTAAGGGAGGAAAGAAGGAGGAGTAAGAGAGGAAGGAGAAAGAAAGTGTGTTAGTGGCTCAGTTGTGTCTGACTCTGTGCAACCCCATGGAGTGTAGCCTGCAAGGCTCCTCTGTCCATGGGATTTGCCAGGCAAGAATACTGGAGTAGATTGCCATTCCTGTCTCCAGGGGATCATCCCAACCCAGGGATCAAACCTGGGTCTCCAGCATTGCAGGCAGATTCTTTACCATCTGAGTGGCCTGGGGAGCCTTGGACTTGTTGAAGGACAGTCACCCAACATGGGATAGGGGTGCTTACTCTTCTGCTATAACCAATCATTGCCTCATCATGAAGGAACCATGCTGCTCTTGCTATATTATTGCTGCTATATTTGTTGAAGGGTTATTAGGAAGCTTGACTGTACCATGACTGTACCATATAGTATATAGTCATGGGTATCAGTTCAGTTCAGTCATTCAGTAATGTCCGACTCTTTGCGATCCCATGAACCACAGCACACCAGGCCTCCCTGTCCATCAACAACTCCTGGAGTCTACCCAAACCCATATCCAATGAATCGGTGATGACATCCAACCATCTCATCCTCTGTCGTCCCCTTCTCCTCCTGCCCTGAATCTTTCCCAGCATCAGGGTCTTTTCAAATGAGTCAGCTCTTCACATCAGGTGGCCAAAGTATTGGAGTTTCAGCTTCAACATCAGTCCTTCCAATGAACACCCAGGACTGATCTCCTTTAGGATGGACTGGTTGGATCTCCTTGCAGTCCAAGGGACTCTCAAGAGTCTTCTCCAACACCACAGTTCCAAAAGCATCAATTCTTCTGCACTCAGCTTTCTTTATAGTCCAACTCTAACATCCATACATGACCACTGGAAAAACCATAGCCTTGACTAGATGGATCTTTGTTGACAAAGTAATGTCTCTGCTTTTGAATATGCTGTGTAGTTAAGAAGTTTTTGATTTGGCCTTTGTATAGCCTGACTTTGCATTGATCGCTGAGGAAGGCTTTCTTATCTCACCTTACTATTCTTTGGAACTCTGCATTCAGATGCTTATATCTTTCCTTTTCTCCTTTGCTTTTCACTTCTCTTTTCACAGCTATTTGTAAGGCCTCCTCAGACAGTCATTTTGCTTTTTTGCATTTCTTTCCCATGGGGATGGTCTTGATCCCTGTCTCCTGTACAATGTTACAAACCTCCGTCCATAGTTCATCAGGCACTCTGTCTATCAGATCTAGTCCTTTAAATCTACTTCTCACTTCCACTGTATAATCATAAGGGATTTGATTTAGGTCATACCTGAATGGTCTAGTGGTTTTCCCTACTTTCTTCAATTTAAGTCTGAATTTGGCAATAAGGAGTTCATGATAAGAAAGACTTCTTCAGCGATCAATGCAAAGAAATAGAGGAAAACAACAGAATGGGAAAGACTAGAGGTCTCTTCAAGAAAATTAGAGCTGCCAAGGGAACATTTCATGCAAAGATGGGCTCAATAAAGGATAGAAATGGTATGGACCTAACAGAAGCAGAAGATACTAAGAAGAGGTGGCAAGAATACATAGAAGAACTGTACAAAAAGATCTTCACAACCCAGATAATCACGATGGTGTGATCACTCACCTAGAGCCAGACATCCTGGAATGTGAAGTCAAGTGGGCCTTAGAAAGCATCACTATGAACAAATCTAGTGGAGGTGATGGAATTCCAGTTGAGCTATTTCAAATCCTGAAAGATGATGCTGTGAAAGTGCTGCACTCAATATGCCAGCAAATTTGGAAACTCAGTGGCCACAGGACTGGAAAAGGTCAGTTTTCATTTCAATCCCAAAGAAAGGCAATGCCAAAGAATGCTCAAGCTACCACACAATTGCACTCATCTCACAGGCTAGTAAAGTAATGCTCAAAATTCTCCAATCCAGGCTTCAGCAATACATGAACCGTGAACTTCCAGATGTTCAAGCTGGTTTTAGAAAAGGCAGAGGAACCAGAGATCAAATTCCCAACATCTGCTGGATCATCAAAAAAGCAAGAGAGTTCCAGAAAAGCATCTATTTCTGCCTTATTGACTATGCCAAAGCCTTTGACTGTGTGGATCACAATAAACTGTGGAAAATTCTGAAAGAGATGGGAATACCAGACCACCTGATCTGCCTCTTGAGAAACCAATATGCAGGTCAGGAAGCAACAGTTAGAACTGGACATCGAACAACAGACTGGTTCCAAATAGGAGAAGGAGTACATCAAGGCTGTATATTGTCACCCTGCTTATTTAACTTATACGCAGAGTACATCATGAGAAATGCTGGGCTGGAAGAAGCACAAACTGGAATCAAGATTGCCAGGAGATATATCAATAACCTCAGATATGCAGATGACACCACCCTGATGGCAGAAAGTGAAGAGGAACTAAAAAGCCTCTTGATGAAAGTGAAAGAGGAGAGTGAAACAGTTGACTTAAAGCTCAACTTTCAGGAAACTAAGATCATGGCATCTGGTCCCATCACTTCATGGGAAATAAATGGGGAAACAGTGGAAACAGTGTCAGACTTTATTTTTTGGTGCTCCAAAACCACTGCAGATGGTGATTGCAGCCATGAATTAAAAGATGCTTACTCCTTGGAAGGAAAGTTATGACCAACCTAGATAGCATATTCAAAAGCAGAGGCATTACTTTGCCAGCAAAGGTCCGTCTAGTCAAGGCTATGGTTTTTCCAGTGGTCATGTATGGATGTGAGAGTTGGACTGTGAAGAAAGCTGAGCACCGAAGAATTGATGCTTTTGGAACTGTGGTGTTGGAGAAGACTCTTGAGAGTCCCTTGGACTGCAAGGAGATCCAACCAGTCCATCCTAAAAGAAATCAGTACTGGGTGTTCATTGGAAGGACTGATGTTGAAGCTGAAACTCCAGTACTTTGGCCACCTGATGCGAAGAGTTGACTCAATGGAAAAGACCATGATGCTGGGAGGGATTGTGGGCAGGAGGAGAAGGGGACTGCAGAGGATGAGATGGCTAGATGGCATCACCGACTCAATGGACATGAGTTTGGGTAAACTCCAGGAGTTGGTGATGAACAAGGAGGCCTGGGGTGCTGTGATTCATGGGGTTGCAGAGTTGGACATGACTGAGCGACTGAACTGACCGACTGATATGACTTTCTGGTCAATTTAGTTAAATAATGTCATGATGCATTCTCTGACAACATGGTGGTGAATATTCATGGAAGACTCAAGATGGGGGTCAAGTGCCCCTTTTATGTGTCCCAGATAGCCTGGCAGGATTTGGGAACTTTTAGAGAAGCACCTCAGAGAAGTCAATGGCACCCCACTCCAGTACTCTTGCCTGGAGAATCCCAGGGACAGGGGAGCCTGGTGGGCTGCCATCTATGGGGTCGCACAGAGTCAGACACGACTGAAGTGACACAGCAGCAGCAGCAGAGGAGCACCTTCATGAAGTGTCAGATGGAATTTTTCTGATGCTCACTCATCTCCTTCCCAAGTGGGCTGCATAACCCTCCTGGTTCACCATAGGTATTCACAGAAGAAAGAACACAGGCTGAGAGCAGGGCAAATCACATGGTAAATGGCTAGGAGGTGCTACAGGAATTCCCATACTTCCATAGCCCTTCTTTCTCACCCTCAGCCACAGCACAAAATATGAAAGTCAAAAGTGACTCTGTTGGTCTGGTGCATATGCCTTGGGGTAAATGTTCTGTTTTGTAGGAGTATAGACATATGTCAAGGTCAAGGATCCTCATCCAGCTAAATGGGAACAAAGTTCTGGATGTGATGAGGGAAGGCATTAAAGTTTTGAGTCCCCTACCCTGTCCCTAGAGCCACACAGGAGCAGAGGGAAACACTGGAATCAAGCTCCCCACCCAGGTGAATGCAAATACCTGCCAAGGAAATCATGCAAATGCCTTTAGAACACACCTTATAGGAGACTAGTCTGAAGAGATATGCAAAAATCAAAAGTTCACAGCTTGCTGTCAGAAGTCCCGGTCTCTGCTTGCCCTCCAGCCTGCCATGCCCTTTACCTCACCCCAAACAGTGCTTCCGATCCCCAAGACCAAAAAGGGAAAACAAGCCCTCCTTTCACAGACAGAAACCTTAAAGGATTTAACAGGAAGCCAATGGCCATCTCCTTGTTACATGTTCTGCAAGATTAACAATCATTTGACTGTTTCTCTACTTTTCCTTAATGACCTAAGTAGTTCAGTTATTAAGTGATAAATCCTCTGGGTATTCATGAGCAGCCGGTTTAATTCAAGAGCCCAAACTGAAACAATCAGGATAATTGAGGTATCTCGGAAACATGAAGGAAGTCAGCCACTGTGCAGAGCAGAAAACAAACTCAACCAGTAGCAGGAGCCTTGTCCCCCGGAAAGAAATGCTGAAGCACGAAGCCGAATGGGATGGAAGGGTGCAAACTTTAGGAAGGGAAAGTGGAAGACAAAAACAAGGAAGAGAAATTCCAGTTCCTCCTCATCACCCTCCCACTCCACTTTTGGCTTGTATCCAGGCAACCAGCTGAAACCAGCTGCCGGATATACTCCTAGGGCCTCATCTGAGATCCCAATCAGCTGCAGGAGGCGGGCAGAGGAAGGATGTGTGACAATCTGGAAGATTACCCTCCAACTCTTGTCCCTGCACTCACTGTCCACCCCAACTGACATCTGTTTTCTGAAAAGAAATACAGGAGGGAAAGAAGGAGAAAATTTGCGTGTTGGCATTCAGATTTTTCTTTTGTAGACTGTGGATGCTGAGTGGGCTTGATTGGACAAGCAGATGATGTTTGGATGATGGACTTCTGAGTCTCCATCACTTGATGGGCCTATTGTACAACCAGATGCCCACTCACTTGCTACAGAAGATTGTACCAAGCTCAATGCCTTCATTGTAGGCTGCAGACATGTAAAGGTGTTTCCATTATTTTTCTAGAGAATTTGTTGTTGTTGTTCAGTCGCTCAGTCATGTCTGACTCTTTGTGACCCCATGGACTGCAGCAGGCCAGGCTTCCCTGTCCTTCAGTAGCTCCTGGACTTTGCTTAAGCTCATGTTCCCTTGGGTTGGTCAAGCGATCCAACCATCTCATCCTCTGTCACCCTTTTCTCCTGCCCTCAATCTTTCATAGCATCAGGGTCTTTTTCAGTGAGTCAGCTCTTCGAATTAGGTAGCCAAAATATTGGAGCTTCAGCATCAAAGTACTGGTGCTTTAACTTCAATATCAGTCCTTCCAATGAATATTCAGGCTTGATTTCCTTTAAGATTGATTATTCTTAGAGAATAGGCTCTAGCTTTCTGGTTCAACATCTGAGCAGATGAATTATAAACTGCATTTACAGTTTCTTTATAAGCAGATTTCTGTTTGCCCTGTCACAGCCTGACTCATTTCCAGATGGCTGACTAGAAAGTTTCAACTCCAAATTCGTAAGATGAAACCTCCTCATCCAGTAACACATTTGGCTCATAAATCCAATAAACTAAAAAAATTTTTCTCCTTGTCTGAACAACCCAAAGGAACATTTTGTTTACCCAGGGCCAACCACTTTTCTGAGTGAACCATGTTTAAGTGAGGAAATACCTGCTTGGAATAACTTTTTCTCATCCTGTGTCCATTTTACCTCCTTTCAAGTCAATGTGCACATAGATAAGTTGATTTTTCAAACATTCATTTTCTAACTTTATACAATTTTGCAACCTTTAACATTTTTATTTTGATGTAATTATAGGTTTTTCCTGTGGTCATGTATGGATGTGAGAGTTGGACTGTGAAGAAGGCTGAGATTTGATGCTTTTGAACTATGGTGTAGAGAAGACTCTTGAGAGTCCCTTGGACTGCAAGGAGATCCAACCAGTCCATTCTGAAGGAGATCAGCCCTGGGATTTCTTTGGAAGGAATGATGCTAAAGCTGAAACTCCAGTACTTTGGCCACCTCATGCGAAGAGTTGACTCATTGGAAAAGACTCTGATGCTGGGAGGGATTGGGGGCAAGTGGAGAAGGGGACGACAGAGGATGAGATGGCTGGATGGCATCACTGACTCGATGGACATGAGTCTGAGTGAACTCCGGGAGTTGGTGATGGACAGGGAGGCCTGGCATGCTGCGATTCATGGGGTCGCAAAGAGTCAGACATGACTGAGTGACTGATCTGATCTGATCTGATCTGATAGACTTACAAGAAGTTGCGAAAATAGAACAGAGGGGTTCAATATACCTTTCACTCAATCTTTCTTAGGTAACTATAGTAAAGACTCAAAACCAGAAAATTATTGCTACAATGTTTGTGTGTTTTAGTTCTATGCCATTTTAGCACATGCATACACAGATTCATGCAACTATCACAGAAATCAAGATACAGAACCATTCGGTGACCACTAAAGGCTCTCTTGTGTGACACTTTTATAGTCATACCCATCCCCTCCTCCTGATTTTCTAACTTTTGATTTTGAAATAATGATAGACTCATAAGAAGCTGCAAAAAGAGTGCCAAGAGGTCACTAATACCCATCACCCTGATTCCCGCCCCACCCCATGGTGACATCTTATATAATTATAACATATTATGAAAACCAGACTCATTATAATTAATTAGATTGTAGATGTCGCTCAGATTTCAGTACTAAAAAACTAAATTATATAACAGTACAATGAATGTCTCATACCCAAGGCTTCCAATTCAAGTGTCTGCCTGCAGTTCAAGTTGCTCTGTGATCAGGCTCCATCCCACTCAAGCGGCCACAGCTCCCATTGCTTGTTAAGCAACACATCTTTTTCTGTGAGCTGACTGTGCCCCCTCGGGGGGGCATATTCATCACTATCTTTAGGCCTCTGCTGCAGCAATTTTCCTCTCACTCTCCCCTTTCCAGATTGTCCCCCTTCATCTAAACCTGGCTCATATCTTGCCTTTTCTAGAAAACTTTCCTGAGCTACTCCAGTCCTCTTTGAGTTTTCCTTATTCTGAGCTCAGTATGACCAGAAATTACTTTCAGCATAGTTAGCATAATTTAGCATGTGAGTTTTTTTTTTTACCATCTTGCATTATTTTTAAACAATTTGTTAAAAGGCACATGTCATAAAATCTACAATATTAGCAATTTTAGGTGCACAGTTCTGTATTCTTAAGTGCACTCCTGTTGTTCTGCAACCATCACCACTGTCTAGTTTCAGAACTTTTACATAATCTCAGACTGAAACTCTGTACCCTCATTCCATGCCCCTAGTCCTTGGTAGCCATTATTTTACTTTCTGTCTCTATGAATTTAGCTAGTCTAGGTAGCTCAAATAAGTGGAATCATACATTTGTCCTTGTGTTGCATTATTTTAAAAATTATTTCAAGATTTTTGCTAGATTGGAAACTCTTCAAGGATCCAGTATCCTGCTTAAATAAGAAACAGGTAGGTAGATAGGTCGATGATAGATAGATAGACATTCTCACAGTATGCAGCATAATTGTGGGTGGTTAACAGATGTAGATTTTTCTCACCTTGTCAGGAAACCAAACCTTTCATTTTGGTTTTTTTTTTTTCCCCCAAACAGGAATATCTTATAAGACATCTCCCAGACCTTTTATTTTGGCTTTCACAACTTTGGGTTAAAAACTTGTTCTGGGGTTGGCCCTGAATGTGGCTAAACTCAATGGGTTTTGGCTGTGCCCACTGTGATAAGGGTGCATATGCTGCAAAAGTCACTTTCCTTTTGGCCCATCTTCAGAGGTAAATGTTGAGCTCATTGAGGGCAGAAACAATATTTGAAGTTTCTTTGACGCACCCATGGCAGTGTCAAAAAGGCAGTTAAATAATGTTGTCAGGATGGGCAGGGGGTGAGGGCTGTGGGAAGGTGTAACGTGGTTGCCAAGGAATCTAGTTTGATAACCAAATGAAGATGAAGAGCTTGGCACCAGCTTGTAGGGAAAACCAAAGCCCGCAGGGCAAAATACTTCAGCTCTTGGTTTCCTCATTGGGTAAGAATGAATAATATTAGTAGCCAACATGAATTGAGTACTTAAATACATGCCAGGCATTACTCTAGGTACTTGACATGTATAAACACTCTCTATCCTCCCAACCATCTAAAGAGGTAGGTACTATTATTATTAATTTCATTTTCAGTTGAAGAAATTGAGGCATAGAGGGTTTAGCAATTTACCCAAGTTAGTAAGAAGAGTCAGGGTTTGAATTCAGATGATCAGACTCCAGAGCTCACACTGCTGGAGTCATGTGTGGAATCGAAGAATACCAGGGTCTTAAGGGACAGAAGCGCTTCTGGCTGGTGAGCTGAGGTGGTTAGAGCTCCAGGCCAGGGGAGGGCACTTTGTGGCTCAATTAGCTTTACTCCCTTCCAAGGCCCATCCCTGGCTGGAAAATGGCTGCCTTTGGTCACAAGGAGTAAGAGACTAAAAGACTGAGTGCAGCCTCACCTCTACTGGTAAAACAACTCCAAGTCCAGTATCCCACATCTCCTAGATTGACAGGTGAATTTTTTACCACTGAGCCACCAGGGAAGCCCCTATAACGCACATCCACCACAAATGGGTCATTGACGTGTTCATGTACTATGGATAGTATATTTTGATATTGAGGACCACTGTGAACCTCTTGGAAGCTAAGGCCTATACAAACTCTGGGTACCGTAGGATTGTTATTTAAGGGAGGGTCCAGGAAAGAGCTATTGTGTTTCTCAGGGCTCCTCCACCCCCACCCCAGGGAGCCCATTTATTTTACTAGTAGGAAATGAATAATGTTCAGCGATTTCTTTACCTAGTTGTGGAATTAAAGTATGGTCCCTTGTGCACCTGACCCACTTGATGTATACAAGAAATGATCCCCCCCCTCCCCAAAAGTGGCTGACTGAATTTTAGAACACTATATATCCTGCATGAATACTTCTTACTACAAAACTTCACTGAGCCCTTGAAGCAATAGAGTAAGCAGCTTTGGCTCAGGTGAAAAGAAAGCCTCAAATGAAACAATGAAAATGCATCAGTGAGCTGAGGGGAAGGCCCAGTGGAGCCGTGTTCTGAAATGGGAGCAGGGAATGTGTTCCAGGGGAGAAAGGCCAGGCATAGGTGAAAATTTGCAAAAAGCCTGCAGGTAAGGATATTCATGGCATATTTGGGGGACACTCATGTGACCAGCATGGTTGAAATAGATGGTTCCTATGAGGAGCAGCAGTAGACAGGGCTAGAAATGTTAAATACTCTTAGGGAAGACAGGCAGGCAGAAGGATTTAGATTTGAAATAGACAGAAATAATGTGTTGGAGGTAGGAAGGAGGTTCAAGAGGGAGGGGACATATGTATATCTAGGGCTAATTCATGTTGATGTATGGCAGAAACCAACACACTGTTGTAAAGCAATTATCCTTCAATTAAAAAAATTAAAAAGAAATAATGTGTTGGGACTAGAAAGTTCAGGGTCAAAGACTTATCCTATGATGAGTGATTCCATCATGTTGCCTTTGTCAAAGGGGAACAGTCCTCCTGGCTCCCACCTCTTTTAAGTACAAGAGGTGGCAACAGTAGAATAAAGCAAGGACAACCACAAGGCTAATTGTGTTTCTCGATTCCCTCCACCACACTGTGCCAGACTCTTGTCAGTTGCCTGCTGTTGTACTTGAAGTTTCCCAAGATTAACATGACCCAGCAAATACATTAGGCAAACTCAGCCTTTATTCACAGTTACAGGCTTTTGCCTCAAATTCATTTTTATTCTCTTACCCAGGTGAGCTGAGCTGGACAACAAATAAACCTCAGAGCCCTCTTACCCTCTTTTACAGTTTCAAACTTGAACCAGACCAAGAACTGGGCAACCAGTCTCTCAATTCCTTTTCCTTGCTCCTCCCCTTGCTCTGCTTAGCTTTCCTGCACTGAATTTTCTACTAATGTAGGAGACGGTGGGCGGGAAAACTTACCTGGGAGAAAGCATGGAGCCCTTTGGTCTTGCCCTTCCAAAGCCCCGCTCCACTGGCATTCTTTCATTCCCTATATTCTGATCTTGATGTATATCAGAGAGCTCACCCCTGAGATTACAGCGAGAGGTAATAAGACTATGTGGCCACTTGTCCAACACCCATACCTCCAGTCCCTTTTCTGGTTAAGGCCATGGGTTTTACAGCAAGGCACATGACCAGCTGAGGGTACTACTGTCCTCTTCAAGGGGGATCAGAGTGTAGCTGGACCTCAAGACAGGAAGATGCACGGGCATCAGAAAGCTTCCAAACCCCTGCTAAGAGCATTGGGGACACATAAAAGGGGCACTTGATCCCACCTCCCGAGTCTTCCTTGAATACCTACCCCTTCAGTGTTGTCAGGGGAATGATCAGGATATCATTTTAACTAAATTGATCCCCAAAGCCAGGCTATACAGAAGGCTAAAACAAGTTTACTGTTTAATCTCACCGTATACCAAGCTACATTGTCCAGCTAAGCTTCAGGATAAGTTCTCAACAAACGTGACAGATGGCAGCAATAATATAGCCAGAGCAGCACAGCGCCTGCCAATTTAGGCAATGGCTGATTACAGCAGAAGAGTAAGCACCCCTCCTTGTTCCCACAGGTTGTTCGAGAAATATAGAAGTTCCCCCCGCCACCACCTCGCACAGTGTAGCTGTCTCTGCTCTATTCAACCCCAGTCCAAGGCACCTGAATCTCTTCCAGAGCTTCAGGCTCGGGAGTGTTCACTGGGGAAGGTCTGGTCCCCTCATGTCAGGTGACTCCCCTCTAACAAGTTCACTGTGGAGAAGTCTTCTTCTTCCCCTCATTAATTTTTTTTGATCATTTGCTGATGACATGGTAATGTAGAAACTTGGGAGTTATGGAAAAGAATGAAGAAACAGAAAAACATCCTCACGCATGATCCCCCTCATCCAGAAATAACCAATATTAACAAGGTAGTGTATTTCTTTTCCAGAGTTTATTGCAGCAATTTTTCTTGACATGGTTGAAATCCTACCACTTCAAAATCATAGCTACTATTTTATCACTTGTTTCCTTCTTAAACAGCATGTCCATGGCTTTAAGAATTGTTGTTACCATGATTTTTTAAGTGCAGGAATCATCTTCTGTCTTACGTTTACATTGCTGTTTGTATAACTTGTAAGACACATAATTAAAGGCCAGGCCCTGCTAATGCCAGGCCCTTCCATGAAATTTAATGCTGCAAGATAAAGTAATAATAGCTGATGTCGTTTGGCGGCTTATTATTTGCAAAGTACTCTTCTAAAGGCTTCACATGTATTAACTCATTTAATCCTCATGCAATTCTACAAGGCAGGGGTTATTATTATTGCCAGGTGATAGAAGCAGAACCTGGGAGCCAGAAGACAGGAGTGAGTTGCTCAGAGGAACACAGGGGGTGAGTGTCAAAGCTGGGGTTTGAACCCAGGCATTGTGACTCTAGAGTCTGCACTCTCAGTGCTTATAAACCAGCCAGTCCAGGAGCTCCCTGCAATCATGAAGGCAATTTACAATCTAATATGCAACATGCAGTAACATTTCCCAGTCAAGAGTAGTGTTCTTAGGATACAATACACATTCTGTCCTTGGTTTACACTCTAGACTCATAACACCATTTCCCAGCCATAAGCAACAGACCTCTCCCAAGGATGTGAAAAATCTTACAGGAAAAAGGATAGACAGCATAAGGACTTTTGCTTTTCTAAAACATTAGCCTGTATGTGCCAACCATATAGCATCTACTACCTGTAAACTTAAAACTTATTTAGGCGAGCAATCTCCCATCAAGAGATGGATTGCGATGATACAGTATAACAGGATAAGATAGACCATTTGTGTAGTGAGCCTCTCTTTCTTCAGAGTAGCATTTTAAACCCATCTTTCTCCTGAGCAGAGACAGATGGTCACACTTCCAAGGCCCAGAGTCTTCTTATTTTCTTTCTTTTCTCTCCTGCATCTTAAAAATCTTCCCATTTCCCCATCCAGGGAATCTGATATTCAGCCCTCTCCCTCCATTGTCCCTGCCTCCCCATCACTGAAGAACTCCTGTGGGTGTGGGTTTTGGTCAGGGTCAAAGTTTCTATCCTCTCTTGAGAGCAGAGCTCCCCACATTAACCGTCGACTTGCCTAGCAAAATTCATCACCACGCACTCCCACAAATCTTTATCCCCTGGGCATCTCTCTGTATTTCTCCAATCCTGGGAAGGTTCCAGAGAAATCTATGTACTGCTCTGCACTTGGCTCTCCTCTCCCTGCTGGGGCCCCCTCTTGCTTTGACTCAGCCTGGAAAATCGGTCTTCCAGAGCAGAAGTCCCCTCAAATGAATCCTGCCCCAGAGCTTTGGCTGCGAAGGAGGCATCTGCCTGGACCCTCACAGGGCAAGGAAGAATGGACTTTGCTTCTTCCTTACCATTCCCCACTTGAGGCCAGCCTTTCTGGCCCGTATTCATCCTTACGCTTGCCATGGAAGACTCACCCTGCAAGAGAGTCTGAACCCCATCTTTGGCTCTGAATGAGGTCCAAGCTTGGACTGTCAGAGGCCGAGAAGGAGACAAGACGCTTTGGTCTTTTCTATCCCTCTTCGTACACCCACTTTTCTCCCCTACATTCAACCCATCTTTAGCAAAGGAAACCTCCTCCAGTGGGCCATGGCGCGATGCCACATCTGAGCATGGGCTGCCAGCCTGAGCACTCTGATAAGAAGTAACCAGTGACATTTTATCTTTCTCCTCCTTTCGATCCCTGCTTCGAAGCCCGGTGTTGACTCCATCATCAGCAACTGCTGAAGCCCCAGTAGGAGCTGTGGGTAACGGAGCTGTGGGTAATGGACCTGGGTCCGTGTAAGATGCCCAAGCCTGTACCGTAAGAGGCCAGGGGCTACACATGATCTTCTTCTTTTCATTTCTCCCTTTATGGCTGTTTTCCTGCCCTACTTTTATCTCCTGGTTGTCCACCAGAGAGTTCCACTCAGCAGAGGACTGAGTTGGACTTGCTGCTGGCAACAGGGCACCAGCCAATGCCATCCGAGACTGACTGAGAATGGATGCCTTTTTACCCTCACCATTCTCCCTTTGCTCCCAGGTTTCACCCTCCACACTGACATCCTCTAACAGAGGCCCCAGGACAGGAGCGTGACCCAGAACTGGGGCTGCCGAAGATGCTCGAGTCCGCAGCGTCAGAGGACAAGGAAGATACACCATCTTTCTTTCCTTCCTATTCCTCCTTTTACGGCTGTTTTTCTTCCCTGTGCGTCCCCTGATGTTAGCCCTCTGCCCTATAGCGTGATCGGGAGCTGCCTGTGGTCGTGGGGCCTCAGCTTCCATATCCTGACACAGACTGAGGTTGGACATTTTTTCCACCTCATCACCCTCTCTTGGACCCATGCTTTCCTGCCCCACATTTCCCCCACTACTTGCATCAAGATTAGCATCTTCGAGTACAGTTTGAATGGCAGGCGGGGCTCCCTTGTAGGCGGCAGCTGAATCTGTGTCCTTTGCCTGGGTCGTCAGAGCCTCCATGTGAGCTAAAATGTCTTTTTCCATGTTTCTTTCCCCCTCCAACTTTGCCTTGCTTTTGTTTCTGGATCAATGAAAGTGTTGATCTGGAACAGAGAGAAAATAAGTCATCCAAGAGGGAAATGAGATTTACAATCAAGGCTAGCAAAATGGCCCTTCTGGAAGGAGAGTATCAAGCAACAGGTCTGGGGGACTTAAATCAACCATACCTGAAACCATTTAGAAGCAGAGCTGGTTATGGAGGTGGTGAACAAAATAAGGGTGTCAGACACCTCGTTGGCAGCTGGCTCACTGATCGGTGCTAGTCCACTACAACCTCCCACAAAGGGCTCACTCCTGCTATCTATTGGCGACCCTGGACACCCTCAAAATCCTGATGGCTGGTATTTTCAACCTTCATCAGTCATCACTGTCTTCTTTGAAAGTAGAGGAAAACACTGGAAAGACATAAACAACAACATAAAAATATTTCCATTTGCATCTAAGGGGAATAGAGACATTGGTTAATGATCAGGTATAGATCTTAGCATTGTTACCTTTTGATGCTTCAGATAGCCTTAGGAGACCAAATTGTAGCAGAGAAAGCTGGAGTTGAGCCTATAAAGTCAGAGAAAGAAAGCATTATCAAAATGAGCCTGACTAGATGCCCCTGGGTACGACTTTGAGCAGACTCTTACCTGGCTGTCCCAGAAATGATCTGTTGCAGTTTCCCACACAGAAGAATTGGTGTACGCACCAAGGACCCAGGGAGTCTACATAATCCAGTGATGCTCGTTTGATAAAGAAGAGATTCTGGTTTGATAGAAAACAACAAAATTCTGTAAATAAATTATGCTTAAGTTAAAAAAAATAAAATTTTTTAAAAAAGAAGAGATTCTGTTCAGTTCAGTATGATACTAGCCTTTAGCCAAGTTGAAAATCCAGGTCTGGGTCTTGCACTAGCCCATGTAATCCATTCATCACGTATTATAGGTGAGCATAACTGTAGAGCCAGTTGCTAGTTCTCAAAGAAGTCCCGCTGCAAATTCCAGTCCCTTTTCAACCCTTCTATTGTACTATATATATGTACAAGGTAATCTTGGAATGGGCTCACTAGTTACATAATATCCTTTCTATCTGAGCAAATACTTTTAGTTGAAGTTTTGATCAAAAAGGAGAAAAGAAGAATACATCAAGTAGGAATCAAACTCCCTTTCTCTAGTTGTGACTGACACAGAGAACTCAATGAGGCCCCTTTGTTTTACTTTGATAAGAAAGTGTTACCACACAACGGAGGAAAGCAAGGCCTGGCATTGACGTACTGGGCTTAGAAATGGAAAACTTGTTTTAGTTTTTTCTCTTGAATGTGTTTCTATCTAGAACGAGCGTTGTGGCAGTATCCGTGTGACTGTGATATCCCTGATGGAGCTGGGGAAGGGCTTACTGAACCTTCTCTCGGGTGCCACAAAAGGCCTAGAACTCTTCTTGTGCAATATTCTCAGCCAGTCCTCACTGAAGTGCTCCCAATGTAAGATTATGGAAAGAGGAATCACACAAGAAAAACTACATACACTGATTATCTAGCATGGTTTCCACTTTTTAAACATCTTTTCTGATGCAATGGTTGCATATTTCACTGCTCGGTACATAGGGTAAAGTAGTAACCGTGCTAAAGCTAGCCTACCTCATGACAAAGGCAGAGGTTATCACTAGATAAAAGCCAGCTGGCTGGCTGCCAAGAGGTCACAATAGGTGAAATTTACCTTGTAAATTTGTAAATTTGGTAGAGTCCAAGGTTGGGTCCCCCTACTGAGAGAGGGTCTGTAGTCCAGGGGCAGATGTACATTAACCAAGCACACAGAGTCAGGTCTCTGTTTTCTCTATCCACAGCTGCATCCATGTTCCTAACCATATGTGTATCTATGTGAAATACTCTGTCCCCTGGACACCACTTGGAGGATGGCTGCCTGCTTTGGGCTCAGTAGATTTCCCTCCAGTCTGTTGACCCTTTTGCTCATATAGATTTATTCATTCATTCAACAAATATTTACTGAAATTGCCATGTGCCCAGCATGAGGCTGGGTGCAGGGGCATATATACTTGAGTTTCAGGTTACTTATTTACAGTCATTTTCCATTTTGGTCTCTTGGAGGCGACTGCCTTGATTGGAGTTCTGCATGTTTCCAACCTCAAGTCACACACATATAGACACTTTATTGGTTGACTCTCAGAGATAGATAATGGCATTCCTTGCATGAAGATTCTGTTAGCTTAATTATCAGAAGCCCACCTATTTATTTACTCTTTCTCCAGGTTATTGGGGCGTCCCTGATAGCTCAGTTGGTAAAGAATCCACCTGCAATGCAGGAGACCCCAGTTTGATTCCTGGGTTGGGAAGATCTATTGGAGAAGGGATAGGCTACCCACTCCAATACACTTGGATTTCCCTTGTGGCTCAACTGGTAAAGAATCTGCCTGCAATGTGGGAGACCCAGATTCAATCCCTAGGTTGGGAAGATCCCCTGGAGAAGGGAAAGACTACCCACTCCAGTATTCTGGCCTGGAGAATTCCATGGACTATATAGTCCATGAGGTTGCAAAGAGTTGGACACGACTGAGTGACTTTCACTTTCCAGGTTATTGAGTTCTCCACACTCTTAGCTCACCCTCCCCTCAGTGGCATAACCTCTCTGGCTTTTGGAGAGGAAGCAAGTAACTCCTGATTCCAGTATCATCCTTCTGCTTTATATGACCACCGGTTCCTTTCCAACTTTTCAGTTATGGGGTAACCACTGTTTGATGCCTATTTATTTGCATGCTATGTGAAAATCCATTTTACATGTGTTATGTTACAGGAGCTGTCTGGTGTCCCTCCTTTGGTAGGCAGGAACCTATCATTTTAGGCCTAACAGGCAGGGTCCTATGAGACGTGATGATTTGAAATCATGTCCTAAGGGGATTGGCCCCCAGGAAAAACAGCCTATATCATTCGGGATTCTTTCACTGCAAGTGACAAAAAAAAAAAAAGACCCAAACTTGCTTAAGCCAAACAGGTAATTTATAGCTTACCATAAGCTTAATAAGTTCAGGTATAGAGCCAACTTCATACATGGCTTAGTTCACAGGCGGATTACTTCACCAAGACCATCAGAGATACTTCCTCTGGGTTGGTTTCTATTTTCAGGCTCTTCCTAGAGAAGAAGGTACCCCTGGTACCTTCAGTCTCACAATGCCTAATCCAGCAGTGGAGTTCCCTTTCCTGGTAGAGCAACGGAAGTCCCTAAGTTGAGTTTTACTAATTGGCCTGACATGGGTCGTGTGTCCATCGCTGAACCAATCATGTGTGGAATGTTGCAGTACTGGGTCTCTTCAGATTCAAGAGGGAAGTTGGAAAGTAAGAATGAAAGTACACAATCAGACATAATTGAGAAGACAGGGAAAGTGAGGAATGGGCAATGGGGAAGTGAAAAAAATCCCAAATCTTAGACATTGTCTTTTTTTTTTTTTTTAATAACTAGCTTTATTGAGATTCACCCTTTATTGAGGGTGAAAAATTCCCTGTAAAATTCACCCTTTTAAAATTTTGTATTGGAGTATAGTTGATTTACAATGTTGTGTTAGTGTGGTGTACAGCAAAGTGAATCAGTTATACATATACATATACCCACTCTTTGTTAGATTCTTTCCCTATATAGGGGCTTCCCTTGTGGCTCAGCTGGTAAAGAATCCGCCTGCAATGCGGGAGACCTGGGTTCAATCCCTGAGTTGGGAAGATCCCCCAGAGAAAGAAAAGGCTACCCACTCCAGTATTCTGGCCTGGAGAATTCCATGGACTGTATAGTCCATGGGGTCACAAAGACTCGGACACAGCTGAGAGACTTGCACACTTCACTTTCCCTTATAGGCCATTACAGAGTATTGAATAGAGTCCCTTGTCCTATATAGTAGGTTCTTATCAGTTGTCTATTTTGTATCTAGTAGTATGTATATGTCAATCTTTTAATTTATCCCTCCCCAACCCCTGTTCTCCCCACAGGTAATTGTAAGTTTGTTTTCTACATCTGTGACTCTATTTCTGCTTTGCAGATAAGTTCATTTGTATACTTTTTTAAAATTAAAATTAACCTTTTAAAGTGGTTTTTAGTATATTCACAGAGTTGTGCATTGCTCACCTCCACCTAATACCAGACATTTTCATTAATCCGCCACCCCCTCCCCCAAAACTCTATGTCCATTAGCAGTCATTCCCCTTGTCTCCACTTCCCTCAGCCTTTGGCAACCACTAACATCTTGTGGGGTTGCACAGAGTCGGACACGATTGACGCGACTTAGCAGAAGCAGAATACCTTTTCTGTTTCTACAGAAACCTATTTGCCTATTCTGGACACTTCATATAAACAGAATTATATAACCACATATAATCATAGAAAATATGACATGATATATCTGGCTTCTTTCACATAGCATACCTTGTTTAAGATTCATCTATGTTGTAGCATGTAGCAGTACTTCATTCCTCTTATGGCCAGTTAATATTCCATTATATGGATATAACACATTTGTTTATCCACTCACCAGATGATGGACATTTGGGTCATTTTACTTTTTTGGTTATTATGAATAATGCTACTAGAAATATTTATGTACAGGTTTGGGGTAAGCTTATTTTTTCAAATTTCTTGAGTATATACTTCATAGTAGAATTGTTGGTTTATATGGTAACTTTACATTTAACCAGTTGATTAACTGCCAGACTGTGTTCCACAGGGGTGGTATCATTTTGCATTTCCACCAGCAATGCATAAGGGCTTCAATTTCTCCATATCTTTGCCAACATTTATTACTGTCTTTTTGATTAATGCCACTTCATGAGTGGAAAGTGGCATGTCATTGTGGTTTTGATTTTCATTTCTTTATTATTTTTTAATATAAATGTATTTATTTTAATTGGAGGCTAGTTACTTTACAATATTGTATTGGTTTTGCCATACATTGACATGAATCCGCCACGGGTGTACACGTGTTCTCCATCCTGAACCCCTCTCCTACCTCCCTCCCCATCCCATCCCTCTGGTTCATCCATTTCTTTAATGGCTAATGATGTTATGCATCTTTTCCTGTGTGTGTGTGTGTTTTTTTTTTGGTCATTTCCATGTTTCATTAGAAGAAATGTCTAGTCAAGTCTTTTGCCAATTTTTAGACTGGGTTATTTATCCTTTTGTTATTGAATTGTAGAAATTCACTGTATATTTTGAATCTAAGTCATTTATGAGACATGTAACTTGCAAATATTTTCTCCCAATCTGTGGGCTATCTTTTCATTTAACAGTACCTTTTGAAGCATATTTTAAATTTTAATCAAATCTCATTTTGTCCTTTTATTTTTTGGTTTGGGCTTTAGTTGCCATATCTAAGGAATGATTGCTTAATTCAAGGTAAAAAAGACTTACCCCTGTGTTTTCTTCTAAGTGCCTATAGTCTTTGGTCTTATATTTAGGTTTTTCCATTTTGAGTTGATGATTGTATATAGTGTGAGGTCGAGGGGGGCGTCCACCTTCATTCTTTTGCATGTGGATATTGCACTGTCCCAGCACCATTCACTGAAAAGACCATTCTCTCAGCATCAAATTGTCTTGTCACCCCACGTTGGCTTTTTAAAGTAATTATCATTTTGATCTAAAGGGCTGAAAAATATCTATAAAGCCATGTGACAACTTTTAAAACAGACATAATGTGCTTCACATATTCCCTTCAAAATTGTCATTTGGGGAGTAACACTGAGATATGGAAAATATAGGTGAAAAATCAAAGTGACTAGCAAACTGACCTTAAATGATATTTCCAAAAACAGGGCTGTAGGCAGCAAGAGCTTCAATCAGATCAGATCAGATCAGTCGCTCAGTCGTGTCCGACTCTTTGCGACCCCATGAATCGCAGCACGCCAGGCCTCCCTGTCCAACCCCAACTCCCGGAGTTCACTGAGACTCACGTCCATCGAGTCAGTGATGCCATCCAGCCATCTCATCCTCTGTCGTCCCCTTCTCCTCCTGCCCCCAATCCCTCCCAGCATCAGAGTCTTTTCCAATGAGTCAACTCTTCGCATGAGGTGGCCAAAGAGCTTCAATAGAATGAGCATATAATCCTCCAAGATGACTGCTTTAAAGAAAGCACTGACTTAGAAGCAGTTCTCAAAAGCAAAGTTGCTAATTTGAGACAATATGCCCTAACATTTAAGAGTATGGCCTTTAGATTCAGACAACCTTGTGTTTGAATCCAGATTTTACCTCTTACTTAAACTGTGGAAATTACTTAGCTTTCTGATTTTCACTCTCCTCATCTGCAGCATTGGATAGTAACAGTACCTATAAATATTGTTTTGGTGTAATTTCAAACTTACAGTTGTTTATATCTTACCCAATCTACTTCATTTATTTTATTATTCTGTGTGTGTTATCGAAATCAAGAAATTTAAAATTGATACAATATTGTTATCCATAGTACATATTCAAATTTGTCACTTTTATGAATATTGTCCTTTCTAGCTACTTTTCCCAATTCAGGGTCCAAAACAGGATCACACACTAAATTCAGTTGTCATGTTTTGTTAATCTCCTTTAATCTGTAATAGTTCCTCAGTTTTTATTTGTGTTTCATGACCTTGACACATTTGAAAAGTACAGGCTGGTTGTTTTGTGGAATGTCTCTCAACTTGTTCTGTCATTTTATCATTAAGATTATGTGTTTTGGACAAAAATACCACTGACTTGTACCGCTGAAGTCATGTCATGTCCTCCGTGCATCATATTAGCAGGCATGTGATATCAGATTGTCTCCATATTGTAGTGTTAATTTTGATCACTTGATGAAGGTCATGTCCATCAGGTTTCTCCACTCTAACATTAATATTGTCCCTTAGTAACTAACAAGTCATTTATAGGGAGCTATCAATTGGTTTTCCCAGGATCAAATGAGATAATACATATCAAGTATTGGGCACAATGTCTGGCATATTGTAAATGGACAAAACACGTTAGGCATCATCTTTGTTATTATTCATAGTGTTACCATAGTTATTGTGAATTAAAAATAGTTTAACACCTGGACCTAGTATTCTACATCTCATGTGATACAAAAGGAGAAGTTGGGAATGTAGAACAATATAAGTTAAGAAACTATAGAGTTCATGTACTTGGTGGTATGGTAGACTGGATAACCTCTGTGACTATTCAGCCTTGGGATCCTTGGCTTTTTATGTTTTTGAACTACTGGTTGATTACAAGACCCCAGAGAAGGCTGCTGATGCAATTTCATTAAATTTACACCCTGACTTCAGGTCGTCTTTACTTCTCACTATACTGTATTCCTAGAAATCACATCATTGAAGGATCATTAAGAGCAACATCATAGTTAGATGATAGATTCCTGATTAAGCTTGAGCTAAATCATAGCTAAGGTAGGCAAAGCAAATATGGAACAATCATAAATTTAGTCATAACTGTTTTATGTAAAAACAGTTTTAAAAAATTGAAGCTATGCCCACGTAGGAACAGACGAAACAGTATAGAAGATCTTATGATGAGAAGCAGCAGTCTCTGGCTCCTTGTCTTCCCATTTCAGCTCCATATACCAAAGACAACCTCTTAACTGCCTTAACCCTCAACCTCTTAACTCTATTGGTTACCATTTTTAGATGAGAGATTGCACACTGAAGGCCAGCAAGTCAGACCTGCCCAAAGATGCCTTTTGTTTACTTTCCATAGTGTTTTCTGTTCTCCTCTAAATGGTTGTTAACATTTTAAAATTGGAAGATTTCATCTAAAACCAATTTCCCAGCCTCTCTTAAGAAATTGGGACCTCTGAACTTGCATTGTGCAACCTAAGTTGAATAGCAGTTGCCCCCTCTCTTCAGGGTATACACTCGCTAGTTCATTGCAATCCCTATCTAATCAGCCTCACACCTTTGCTACTCACCTGGCCTTGGTAGGCATCTGAGTTTGCAACTTACAGTTTCTCTCTTTGTTACTCCAAATAAGGTTTTCCTATCAGCAGCCTGGGCACTACCTGGGAGCTTTTTAGAAATGTAGAATCTTGGAGCTCATCTCAGACCTGCTGAATCAGAACTTGCATTTTAAAGAGAACCATAAGTAATTTGTATACACATGAAAGTTTGAGAAGTCCTGGGATGTAGACTATGTTTATATTTAATTCAATTTCTTTTTTCTTTTTAAAAATTAATTCGTTTATTTATTTGACTGGATTGGGTCTTAGTTGCCTCATTCAGGATCTTTCATTGCACTGTGTGGGCTTTTCTAGTTGTGGTGTGTGGGTTTAGTTGCCCTGTGGTATGTGGAATCTTACTAATGGTTCCCCGACCTGGGATCAAACCCATGTTCCCTGCATTGGAAGGCGGATTCTTAACCAATGGACCACCAGGGAAGTCCTGTAACTCAATTTCTTGATATGTCAATTTTAGATGATCTCTAATTACATAGTACAAGAGATGAGGAAGTGGAATTACAAGCTCTTAGTTGATGTACATCTTTAGCTTTACTAGATATCACCAAATCAGGCTCCAAAGAAATTTTGCAGATTTTCGCTGTCAAGTATGAATTTCCATTTCCCAATATCCCCACTGACACTTGGTGCTGAGTTC
This sequence comes from Bubalus kerabau, assembly GCF_029407905.1. Lineage (NCBI taxonomy): Eukaryota > Metazoa > Chordata > Mammalia > Artiodactyla > Bovidae > Bubalus > Bubalus kerabau. The sequence continues at coordinate 71,704,080 of NC_073647.1, read as the reverse complement.
TTAATTTTTAGTCAATCTGATGGATTTTAAATGATATCTAGTTGCTTTATTTTGCATTTCTCTGGTGACTAGTGAGGATGAGCATTTTTCACGTGTTGTCTATCTAGGTTTCCAGTTCTGTGAATCACCTGTTCATGTGTCTGTCCTTCCCTGCCCCTTTTGGGTTGTTTTCTTTTTTATTTATTGATGCATATTCTGGATTTGAATCCTTTTAGCTATATACATTGCAGTTATCTTCTTCAGTCTGTGCATTGTCTTTTTATATTTTGATGTATTTTGCTGTCTATAGTTTTACCATATAATTCATTAAAATATTAAGAATTTCCTTTTGGTTTGGTCTTCCTGTGTTTGGTTTAGGAAATCCTTTTCTATCTTGAGATCTAAAGAATATCCTCCTGTACATTCTACTAAAAGTTTTAAAGGTTTGTTTTTCAGATGCAGTTCTTCAATCCATCTGAAATTTGTTTTGTACGTGGTATGAGTTAGGGTTATTCTTGGCTCTTCTGTCATCCTATGTTGGGATTATTATTGTAACTGCACTGCATTTATTGATTCATTTGGGGGGGAATTGACATCTTTATAATAAGACTTCCCATTCATAAACATGATATATTTTTCCATTTATTCAAGTCTTCTTTTATGTACTTTGCTAATGTTTTATAATTTTCTCCATAAAAGGTCTTACACATCTTTTTTTCTTTTAATTTTTAATATATTATTGTTTTATTTCCACTTTGGTATGTTGACCTCATATCCAGCATCTGTCAAACTCTCTTTATAATTCTGTTTGTCTCTAGATATCTTGGATTTTCTATGTAGCCAATAATATTATCTGCAAACAACAGTTTTGTATCACCCTTTCTAAATCTTGATTTCTTAAAAATTCTTTATTTTTTCTTATTTTATTGTAATCACCTGAACGTCCACTACCATGTGGAATATAAGCAATCCTAGCAGATATCCTTGTCTTGTTTTTTATTTTAGTGTGAAGGCCTCTAAAGTTTCAGCATTAAGTATAATATTATCTTTAGGTTTTGGATTGATATCCTGCATCAGGTTAACTTAAGGTTCACTTCCACACTTAGTGTACCAAAAGTTTTGTTTTGAAATTATGAATAGATATTGAATTTTATCAAATATTTTTTTCTACATGTATTGAAATGGTTTTATATCTCTCCTTTGTCCATTAATGTAGTGATTAAGTTGCTTGGTCTTTATGTTAAAATATTATTGCATTCTTGAAATGAATCCTACTTGCTCATGATTTTTTTCAATACTGTGCTGAAATAAACTTGCCAAAATATTGTTTTACACTTTTACATTTATACTTTGATGTTTGTTTTATAATTTTTCTTGTAGTGTTCTTACTTGGTTTTGGTGTCAAGGCTAATTGATTCATAGATCAGTTTTGCAAGCTTTCCATCATAAACAACTATGGTAAAATCCACACCTAAAATAATTGGGGCCTATGGTATATTTGGTAGGGAGTTTTTTAGCTGCTAAGTTATTGCAACTTCAAATTATTTAGTTGTTATTGGTTTATTTAAATGTCACTATTTGTTCTTAGGGCTTCCTGGGTGGCTCAGTAGTAAAGAATCTGCCTGCCAATGCAGGAGATGCAGGTTCAATCCCTGGGATGGAAAGATGCCCTAGAGAAGGAAACTGTAACTCACTCCAGTATTCTTGCCTCAGAAATCACATGGACAGAGGAGCCTGGTGGGCTACAGTCCATGGGGTCACAAAGAATTCAATATGACTGAAGCGACAGTACACACATACATATTTATTCCTTCATGCTCTTAAAATTGATGCAGTTTATGCATAGATACCTATTTCACTCTTTTTCACACAAAGAGCAAAGCAGCACTGAACAGCATTGAACTTTGCAGCATTAATATTTAAAGCCTGGATACAATGCAGCAATACCTTCAAATCTCTGAGAGAATATTATTTTCATCCTATAATTCTATATCCAGTGAGGTTAAAGTCACTTTCAGCCATGCAAGGATATAAAAGGACTTAAAAAGTCTGACTTCCATTCACTCTTGGATCTCCAGCAAAATGAGGTAACAAAACAAGAAAAGACATGGGGTCCAGTAAACAATGACAGCAACAAGGTAAGGTAGTGAGAGAAGTCACAGGATGACAATGTGCCCCAGAGGCCAAGGGAACAGTCAGTTCAGTTTAGAGTAGGCAAATAAGGAAAGAGCCAACTCTGAGAAGGAAGTTGTCAAAGAATGAAATGGAATTGTTAAATTATCTGATATACTTATGAGATCAGAAAAAAAGCTTCATAGACATCTGACTGATCTAATGAAGCATTTTGATAGGTAAATAGAGCCAAAGGAAATGGGAAAAAACGCTCTCCAAGATCTCTAAGAAAAACTGACAGGTATACAAGAGAGGGAAGCACAATCATAGGATCAACTTGCTTCAACAATACAAGATATTTTCATCATCATAATAATATAAATACTGACCACTGATTTAACAAAAATGAATTGGGAGAATGGGAGCTACACTCATGTATCAAAATAGAAATTCAATAGATAATGCAAAAAAGTGATGAGGAAATAACAATATAAGCTTACAGATTACATATAGAAATATGCAGGTAAATATAAGAAGAACCCAGTTAATAGTGTTGTGAGTGGTTATCCTTGAGAAGTGTGACTAGAGGATGAGGAGGAAAAGAGATCACCACTTTTCATTTTAAGCCTTTGAGTACTCTTTTCTTTTTAAGATTTGTTTGTTTATATAATTCAGTACTCAGGGATTACTGAGTATATAATTCAAGATTCAGGGATTCTTGTTTTACCTACCATTCTAATCTCTATTATGTATTTATTTTTAAATAAAACTTTTAGTGTTGAGATAATTTTAGGCTCACATGAACTTCTAATAAATAATACACAGAGATCTCTTGTACTCTACCCAAGTTCCCTAAACGGTAACATTTTACAAAACCATAGCACTGTCACAAGCAGGATATCGACACGGATATAGTCAAGATATGAAACAGTTCCATTACCCTCACGTTGCCTTTTATAGCTACACTCACTTCCTTCCTGCCTCCCACCCACTCCTTAATCTCTGGCAACCACTAAACTATTCTCTATTTCTAGAGTTTTTGTCACTTCAAGAATGTTATATAAATAAAATCATACCTTTACATACCCAAAGGTATGTAACTTTTGGGATTAGCTTTTTTTCATTCAGAATCTCTGGAGATTCATTCAAGTTGTGTGTACTGATAGTTTCTTTTTATTCTGTCCATGGACTTCTCCAGGCAAGAACACTGGAGTGGGTTGCCATTCCCTTCTCCAGGGGATCTTCCCAACCCAGGGATCAAACCTGTGTCTCCTGCATCTCTTGCATTGCAGGTGCGTTCTTTACCAACTGAGCCACCAGGGAAGCCCATTCCTGAGTAGTATTCCACAATACGAATGTGCTACCAATTGTTTAACTATTCAACTGTTTGAAAGGCATTTGTATTGTTCCAGTTTTGACTCACTATAAATAAAACTTCTGCTGCTGCTACTGCTAAGTTGCTTCAGTTGTGTCCGACTCCGTGCGACCCCATAGACGGCAGCCCACCAGGCTCCCCCGTCCCTGGGATTCTCAGGCAAGAATACTGGAGTGGGTTGCCATTTCCTCCTCCAATGCATGAAAGTGAAAAGTGAAAGTGAAGTCGCCCAGTCGTGTCCGACTCCTCGAGACCCCATGGACTGCAGCCTATCAGGCTCCTCCGTCCATGGGATTTTTCCAGGCAAGAGTACATAACCATTCATCTACATGTTTTTGTGTGAACATAAGTCTTCATTTATCTGAAATAAATGCCAAGAGTATAACTGCTGGATCATACAGTAGTTGCACCTTTAGTTTTATCAGAAACTGCCAAACTCTTTTCCAGAGATTTTACTACTTGACATTCCCACCAACGTATGAGTGATCTCTACTTCCACACCCGCATTCGATGTTGTCACTATTTTTTTGTTTTAAACAATCTGATACATGTGTGGTGATGTCTTGTTCAGATTTTAAGTTACATTTCCCTATTTCTAATCTTTATATCCTCTTTGGTGAAATCTGCTAATGACTTTTGCCCAGTTTTGAATTGGATTTTTTGTTTTTTTTCTGTTTGGTTTTGAGAGTTCCTTCTGTTTCCTATATGCTAGGTCCTTGTCACGTATGAGGTTTGCATATATTTTCTCCTCAGTTCAATTCAGTTCAGTTCAGTTACTCAGTTGTGTCTAACTGCAACCCCATGGACTGCAGCACGCCAGGCCTCCCTGTCCATCACCAACTCCTGGAGCATGATCAAGTTCATGTCCATCAAGTCAGTGATGTCATCCAACCATCTCATCCTCTGTTGTCCCCTTCTCCTGCCTTCAATCTTTCCCAGCATCAGGGTCTTTTCCAATGAGTCTGTTCTTTGCATCAGATGCACTATTTTCTCCTATTCTAGGACCATTCTTTCATCCTCTCAACAGGGTCTTTTGTAGAGCAAAAGTTTTTAGTTTTGATGAGGCTCAACTTAATTTTCTTTTATGAATCATGCTTTTGGTGTCATGTCTAAGAACTTTTTGACTTGTCTTAGGTCCCAAAGATTTTCTCCTGTGTTTTTTCTTCTAGAAAAATATTTTAAATTTAAGTCTGTGGCCCATTTTGAGTTAACTTTTGTGTAAGGTATGAAACTTAGTTTGAGGTTCATTCCTTTTTGGATGTTCAGTTTCTCCAGCACCAATTATTGAAAAAGCTATCTTTTCTCCATTGAATTGCTTTTGCACCTTTGTCAAAAATCAGTTGGGCATATATTGGGGCTCTCTATTTTGTTCTATTGATTTATGTGTCTACCCCTCACCATACAGTCTTTTTTAATGTTTGTTTATTTTTAATTGATGGAGATTGCTTTATAATATTTGTTTGATTTCTGTCATGCATCAACATGAATTAACCATAGGTGTACATATGTCCCCTCCCTCTACCATACAATGTTGATTATTGTAGTCTGATAGACTGAATAATGCCCTGCCACAGATGTCCAAGTCTCAACCCATGACTGTTACCTCACATGATAAAAGGGACTTTGCAGATATGATTAAATTAAAGGTCCTGAGATGGGGAGATTATTCTGGATAACTCAGGTGGGTGCAGTGTAATTTCAAAGGAGGAAGGAAGATCAGAGTCAGAGAGAAGAGATTTGATGATGGAAGCAGAAATGAGAGTAAGTGCCATTGTGAGGATGGAGTCAGCAGCCAAGGAATGTAGGCAAGGAAAAGGCAAGAAATCAGACTCTGCCCTGGAGGCTCCAAAAAGAATATAGCCTTGTTGACACTTTGACTTTAGCCCAAACTTGATTTAGGATTTCTAATCTTAAGAACTGTAAAATAGTAAATTGTTGTGGCTTTAGTCACTTAAGTCATGTAGACTCTTTTAAGATACCATGGACTATAGACAGCCAGGTTCCTCTGTCCATGGGATTTCCCAGGCAAGAATACTGCAGTGAGTTGCCGTTCCTTTCTCCAGGGGATCTTCCCAACCCAGGGCTTGAACCCATGTCTCTTGTGTCTCCTGTATTGGCAGGCAGATTCTTTACCACTGAGCCACCAGGAAAGTCCTCTTTTTAATCATGCTGCTGCTGCTAAGTCGCTTCAGTCATGTCTGACTCTGTGCGACCCCATAGACAGCAGCCCACCAGGCTCCGCTGCCCCTGGGATTCTCCAGGCAAGAACACTGGAGTGGGTTGCCATTTCCTTCTCCAATGCATGAAAGCAAAAAGTGAAAGTGAAGTCACTCAGTTGTGTCTGACCTTCAGCGACTCCATGGACTGCAGCCTTCCAGGCTCCTCCATCCATGGGATTTTCCAGGCAGGAGTACTGGAGTGGGGTGCCATTGCCTTCTCCGCTTTTTAATCATAGCTGCCTTAAAATCTTTGTCAGATAATTCTAACATTCTTTTCATCTCATTGTTGACATCTATTGATTATTTATTCCCGTTCAGTTTGGGATCATCATGGTTTTTGATATTATGAATAGTTTTAGAACAAAACTTGAGCATACTCATAGTATATTATGAGACACTACACCTCCTGTAAACTTTCTGTTTTTGCTGACTTTCTCTAAAAATCTTCTAACAGGGCAAGGATTAGGGCTCCTTATTAATTTCAGGTAGAAGTACATGTCCAGGTTGCCCACCTGGCCTCTGTTGACACCTGACCTGGGGGCTTGTTGTAATTGCCACATGAGGGTGGATATTCCCCCCACAATAGTTTCCACTGACTATTGGAGGTGGAGAAGGGATTATTACTGGCTAGCCAAGATGAAAGTCTGGATTCCCTACTTGGCTTTCTCTGACACCACTTAGGTTGGGATGTTGAGATACCTCAATGCAGCCTGGTGAGGAGGTAAGTCTAGGCTTACTGGTTGGCATTTGCTGGCATGAGCGGGAATGAGGGGCACAGTGTTTTCTGTGTTGTTTGAGTAGAGTGGTATTGCTTGAAAATTTTCTGCCTTGCTAGACTGCCCCTGTCCCAGTTCTTTGGCTAACTAGAGCAGACTTAACTGGTTAGACTTTTTTTTCTGCACCTGTTGGTAATTCTGTGTTACCAGCTTCTTTAACTCCGAGTCTAGAATGTCTGAAGCAAATGGAGAATCCAGCTAAATTAGTACTGTGTGATTCCTTGGGCCCTGAAGTTCGTAGCTGATCTGTTTTCTTCTCCGGACCTTTCAGAGTCTTCTTACATTTGTTTTATATAGAATATTCAGGATTTTCAGTTGTACTTAGTGGGAGAAATAGGGGAAAATATATCTACATTTTCTGAGAGGAAGGCCCTTATTTTATTTCTATAACCATGCTCATGCTTATCTTGATGTATCTTTCTCTATATATATATGTCTCTCTAAAGAAAGCCACCTAATGAAGTTGCAGCTAAAGTCTTCTTTCCTCCTTTTAGGAAGTAGAGATATCAGTAATCACTGCATTTACTTTAAAGCTGCGCTCAAATCACTAAAGCAGGTACTCAGTATATTTTTGTTGATGTTAATGGCATTCCTATCATTATACTTCTTTTCTAAGATACAATCCAACTAATATTTCTTCTCTACATTTTCTCTTACTACAAAATTTAGTTACTGGAGCAATAACCTAGATAGGGTTGCTAAGTGGTATCTGCAAAACTACTGGATACAATGGATAAGAATCTGAAACCCTAATTTTGAAAAGACATAGAACATCCACTGATAACAATTTCTAGCTTTTATTAGATTTTACTGCCTGTGTGTATACAGGTTTTGTGATAACATAATGATATGAACTATTTAATTGGAAAAAAGAGATAGTTCTATGCCTGACATTCTTAACCCAGACAACAAACTCAAATGCTGAAATGTTTTTGTCAAAACCAGATGCCTGGCAACCCTTGAACCTCACCCTACTGGAGCAGGGCAGGCAATCTGGGAAGTTTCCAGGAAGTTAAATTCAATAAGCATTTATTGCACAACAAGAGGACATCTGGACAAGTGTACAGCACACTGGTAAAGTCTAACACTAGGTAAACATTGCTGGCATCAGAGTGCTCCCCATAGGACTATATGTGTATTCCCCAGTAGCCTGGAGGAGCTCACTGAGAGACGCATTTGGCTACAACAAAAGCACTGGGATGGATATGAGTATCAGGAAACAAGTAGAGGAGACTAAGTTCAAGCAGAGACAACAGAGAGATGGGAATGACAGGGCCCCAGGTCTAGAATTAGGAATCTGAGATGACCAAATTAGGTATGTGCAGATAAAGGAGCAAGATGAAGACCAAGTTAAAAGAAATAAGACAGAAGTCTAATCACCAAAATCTGAGTGCAAAGAAGCCAGACTCGTATATTGGAGCCACTTAATATGAACCTTGTACAGCAATTCATTTAAGCCTGTGCTGTGGTAACATGAAAAGAAGTGGGAGGCTTCTGTACTCATTTTGTTTCTGGTATTTCTTTATGTTTCATTTTATTCACTCAAATCTCTTTTAGTTCTTATTTGTTTGTGTTTATTTAGTTTTGTTTTTCCCTTAGTCTGATCTTAGCTCTTTAAAAGCTCTTGTTCTTTTTTGAACTGATTGGAATGCTGCCTCTGCAATTATACAAATTGCCTTGTCTTGGGTTCATGGCACCCTCCAGGACTCCTGGAAAGCCTGCCTGTGTTCTCAGGCTTTTCACACTGTCAGTTCAGTTCATTTCAGTCACTCAGTCGTGTCCAACTTTTTGCAACCCCATGGACTACAGCACATCAGGCCTCCCTGTCCATCACCAACTCCCGGAGTTTACTTAGACTCATGTCCATTGAGCCGGTGATGCCATCCAGCCATCTCATCCTCTGTCATCCACCTCTCCTCCCCCATTCAATCTTTCCCAGCATCATGGTCTTTTACAATGAGTCAGTTCTTCACATCAGGTGGCCAAAGAGTTGGAGTATCAGCCTCAGCATCAGTCCTTCCAATGAATATTCAGGACTGATATCCTTTATGATGGACTGGTTGGATCTCCTTGCAGTCCAAGGGACTCTCAAGAGTCTTCTCCAACACCATAGTTCAAAAGCACCAATTCTTCGGTGCTCAGCTCTCTTTATATTCCAACTCTCACATCCATACATGACTACTGGGAAAACCATAGTCTTGACTAGACAGATGGACCTTTGATGGCAAAGTAATGTCTCTGCTTTTGAATATGTTGTCTAAGTTGGTCATTACTTTTCTTCCAAGGAGCAACCATCTTTCAATTTCATGGCTGCAGTCACCATCTGCAATGATTCTGGGGCCCCAAAAAATTAAGTCTGTCACTGTTTCCCTATTTTCCATGAAGTGATGGGACCAGACTGGTTCCAAAGAGGAAAAGGAGTACGTCAAGGCTGTATACTGTCACACTGCTATATTTAACTTATATGCAGAATACATCATGAGCAACGCTGGGCTGGAGGAAGCACAAGCTGGAATCAAGATTGCTGGGAGAAATATCAATAACCTCAGATATGCAGATGACACCACCCTTATGGCAGAAAGTGAAGAAGAACTAAAGAGCCTCTTGATGAAAGTGAAAGAGGAGAGTGAAAAAGTTGGCTTAAAGCTCAACATTCAGAAAACTAAGATCATGGCATCTGGTCCCATACTTCATGGGAAATAGATGGGGAAACAGTGGTTGACTTTATTTTTGGGGGCTCCAAAATCACTGCAGATAGTGATTGCAACCATGATATTAAAAGATGCTTACTCCTTGGAAGGAAAGCTATGACCAACCTAGATAGCATATTCAAAAGCAGAGACATTACTTTGCCAACAAAGGTCCGTCTAGTCAAGGCTATGGTTTTTCCAGTGGTCATGTATGGATGTGAGACTTGGAGTGTAAAGAAAGCTGAGCACAGAAGAATTGATGCATTTGAACTGTAAGTTGGAGAAGACTCTTGAGAGTCCCTTGGGCTGCAAGGAGATCCAACGAGTCCATTCAGAAGGAGATCAGTCCTGAATATTCATTGGAAGGGCTGATGCTGAGGCTGAAACTCCAATACTTTGGCCACCTCATGTGAAAAGTTGACTCATTGGAAAAGACCCTGATGCTGGGAGGGATTAGGGGCAGGAGGAGAAGGAGACGACAGAGGATGAGATGTCTGGATGTCATCACCGACTGGATGGACGTGAGTTTGGGTAAACTCCGGGAGTTGGTGATGGACAGGGAGGCCTGGCGTGCTGCGATTCATATGGTTGCAAAGAGTCGGACATGACTGAGTGACTGAACTGAACTGAACTGAAGGGACCAGATGCCATGATCTTAGTTTTCTGAATGTTGAGCTTTAAGCCAACTTTTTCACTCTCCTCTTTCACTTTCATCAAGAGGTTCTTTAGTTCTTCTTCACTTTCTGCCATAAGGGTGGTGTCATCTGCATATCTGAGGTTATTGATATTTCTCCCAGCAATCTTGATTCCAGCTTGTGCTTCCTCCAGCCCAGCGTTTCTCATGATATACTCTACATATATGTTAAATAAGCAGGGTGACAATAGCCTTGACATACTCCTTTTCCTATTTGGAACCAGTCTGTTGTTCCATGTGCATTTTTACTGTTGCTTCCTGACCTGCAAACAGGTTTCTCAATAGGCAGGTCAGGTGGTCTGGTATCCCCATCTCTTGAAGAATTTTCCACAGTTTGTTGTGATCCACACAGTCAAAGGCTTTGGCATAGTCAATAAAGCAGAAATAGATGTTTTTCTGGAACTCTCTTGCTTTTTCAATGATCCAGTGGATCTTGGCAATTTGATCTCTGGTTCCTCTGCCTTTTCTAAAACCAGCCTGAACATCTGGAAGTTCACAGTTCATGTACTGTTGAAGCCTGGCTTGGAGAATTTTGAGCATTACTTTGGTAGCATGTGAGATGAGTACAATTGTGCGGTAGTTTGAGCATTCTTTGGCATTGCCTTTCATTGGGATTGGAATGAAAACTGACCTTTTCCAGTCCTGTGGCCACTGCTGAGTTTTCCAAATTTGCTGGCATATTGAGTGCAGCACTTTCACAGCATCATCTTTCAGGATTTGAAATAGCTCAACTGGAATTCCATCACCTCCACTAGCTTTGTTCATAGCCATGCTTCCTAAGGCCCTCTTGACTTCACATTCCAGGATGTCTGGCTCTAGGTGAGTAATCATACCATCATGATTATCTGGGTCATGAAGATCTTTTTTGTATAGTTCTTCTGTGTATTCTTGCCATCTCATCTTAATATCTTCTGCTTCTGTTAGGTCCATACCACTTCTGTCCTTTATCGAGCCCATCTTTGCATGAAATGTTCCCTTGGTATCTCTAATTTTCGAAAGAGATGTCTAGTCTTTCCCATTCTGTTGTTTTCCTCTCTTTCTTTGCATTGATCGCTGTGGAAGGCTTTTTTATCTCTCCTTGCTATTCTTTGGAACTCTGCATTCAGATGCTTATATCTTTCCTTTTCTCCTTTGCTTTTTGCTTCTGTTCTTTTCACAGCTATTTGTAAGAATTCCTCAGACAGCCATTTTGCTTTTTTTTCATTTCTTTTTCTTGGGGATGGTCTTGATCCCTTGATCCTATACAATGTCACGAACCTCCATGGATAATTCATCAGGTACTCTGTCAGATCTAATCCCTTGAATCTATTTCTCACTTCCACTGTATAATCATTAGGGATTTGATTTAGGTCATACCTGAATGGTGTAGTGGTTTTCCCTACTTTCTTCTATTTCAGTTTGAATTTGGCAATAAGCAGTTCATGATCTGAGCCACAGTCAGCTCCCTGTCTTGTTTTTGCTGACTGTGTAGAGCTTCTCCATCTTTGGTTGCAAAGAATATAATCAATCTATAGTTTTCACATTATAGCTGCAGGGAAACTGTGTTCTGTTCTGGTTCCATTAAAGTCACCCAGTTGGTCCTACAGTTTGTCCAGCATCCACCTGGCAGGGGAGGGGAAGCCAATATAGACTTATATAGTAAGTAAGTAATATAGTAAGCCACAGTTGGCTTACTGCTGAGGTTCCAGACCTACTTGCCCAGGGCTCTTTAAATCTCTTTGACCACCATCCTTGGTCCCTGAGGCCAGGGTGGGACTGAGCCTTTAGTTCAGTAGCTCAATCCTGTTCAACACTTTGCAACCCCATGAATCACAGCACACCAGGTCTCCCTGTCCATCACCAACTCCCGGAGTTCACTTAGGTGGGGTCTAAATAACCCAAAAAGACAGATCATTTTGCTGAACCTTCTAGTATATTTAATTCAATATAAAGTTTAAATAACACCACTTGGAAGTAATAAATGTTGTTAACTCACTCATTCTTGCATATTTTGACAGCATTCTAAGCTTAATAAGGGCTTCCCTGGTGTCTCAGATGGTAAAGAATCTGTGTGCAATGCAGGAGACTTAGGTTCAATCCCGGGGTTGGGAAGAGACCATGAAGAAGGGAATGGCAACCCAATCCAGTCTTCTTGCCTGGAGATTCCATGGATAGAGGAGCCTGGCTGGGCTACAGTTCATGAGGTTGCAAAGAGTTGGACACAACTGAGTGACTAACCTAACAAACATAACTGAATGACTGCTGCTGCTGCTAAGTCGCTTCAGTCGTGTCCGACTCTGTGTGACCCCATAGATGGCAGTCCACCAGGCTGCCCCATCCCTGGGATTCTCCAGGCAAGAACACTGAAGTGGGTTGCCATTTCCTTCTCCAATGCGTGAAAGTGAAAAGTGAAAGTGAAATCGCTCAGTTGTGTCTGACTCTTAGCGACCCCATGGACTGCAGCCCACCAGGCTCCTCCGTCCATGGGATTTTCCAGGCAAGAGTACTGGAGTGGGGTGCCATTCCCTTCTCCAACTGAATGATTAACCTAAGCTTAATAGAAAAATTATATATGACAATAATCAGCTTATTAAGGCAGAGTTACAAAGTCATTTCTCATAGAATGTCCATGACAGAAATCAGACACACATGGGCTCTTATCTTGGTATATCCAAGACACTGGTGGGAAATGCTGCATGAATGAAGAAAGGCCAACAAAAACGGAGGGGTTTCTAGGGTTTACTAGGAGCACCAAGTGAGAAACACCAAGGTCTAAGAATCAGTGAAAGGTAAATAACAAGAGTCTATGCTTTTAGAATCACCTTCCTTTCCATGGTTCTTCAGCACCAAAGTGCCTGAATATTCCTGCCAAAAACTATGCTTTGTCTTGCCCATGCATTCACTTCTCAGCCAGGGAGTTTCAAACAGCAACTCTCACTACATGCCTCAATGAAGTTTTCCAGGATTGGATCCTACCTGAATAGGAATGATGTTAAGTTACAAATCTCCAAAAAACTGGACAGTGACAAGCACTTGTTCATCCCTGTTACCAGGACTTCTTGCCTCTTCTAATCTTTGACACTAAAACTTCTAATGTGATTTCTAACCCTTGTAACCTCTGCTGAGTTTCAAGTCCATTCTTTCCACTGTGTCCCACATCCACTGTATTCTAATTTTGTAGTTTCCTAAACCTTCACTCTTGTCTGAGCATCTCATTCTGTCCACCATCTGGCTTTGCTGACCTTTCTTGTCTGGTTTCAGACTTCAAGCTTTGCCATTACCATCTGTTTTTGGGATCTTCACCTGACATGGCCTGTTTGGATATTGAACCTTCGATTCTGCTTTTCAGGCCTAGGCTTTTATCCTGGTCCTTTATATTGTCAGCATCCCATGTTCTTAGTTTTGACCCAGGATCAACCTGACTTTGGTTGTTCAGTTAGGTAAATTGCATGGTAGGCATGCTCATGGGTCCTTTGGGCATTAATATTGATGAGTTTGCCTCCTATTCCTGGGACTCCCACCTCCCCCATCCTTCCTGTGACTGTACTCTATGTTTCCAACTTTTCTAGGTTCCAACCCTCCAACAAATACCATCTAGCTTTATGTTCTAATTTATTATGTATACATCTTAAATAAACTAGTTTAACAGTTATATAATCATTCCTTTGGGTTTCCTTGATGGCTTAATGGTAAAGAATCCACCTGCCAATGCAGAAGACACAGGTTTAACCCCTGGTTTGGGATGATCCCCTGGAGAAGGAAATGGCAACCCACTCTAGTATTTTTGTCTGGGAAATCCCATGGACAGAGGAGTCTGGCGGGCAACAGTCCATAGGATCATAAGAGTTGGACATGACTTATTGACTAAACAACAACAAACCATTCCTTCCCCTTTTTGCAAATTTCTGTTCAGTTTAAATGGGGATTTTATCTAGAAAAATTTTTACTTGAAAGAGGAACTCTAACTGAGGATAGGTGGAGTGTTAACTACTTAAGTAGGTAGTTTGGGAGAGGTTTTTGTGTAGCAGAGGCTTTCAGGCTCCTATTCAATCCCAGTTGTTGTTCAGTTGCTAAGTCGTACCTGACTCTGCGACTCTATGAGCTGCAGCACTCCAGGCTTCCCTGTCCTTCACCATATTACAGAGTTTGCTCAAACTCATGTCCATTGAGTTGGCAATGCCATCCAACCATCTCATCTTCTGTCACCCCCTTTTCCTCCTACCTTCATCTTTCCTGCATCAGGGTCTTTTCCAATGAGTCTGCTTTTCACATCAGGTGGCCAAAGGATTGGAGCTTCAGCTTCAGCATCAGTCCTTCCAATGAATATTCAGGGTTGATTTCCTTTAGGACTGACTGGTTCTATCTGCTTGCTGTCCAAGGGACTGTCAAGAGTCTTCTCTAGCACCACAGTTCAAAAGTATCAATCACAGTAGCTCATCTATTTTTAATTAATTACTTTTATTTTTAATTATGGTAAAAGAACACATAACAAAATTTACCATCTTAACCATTAAAAGAATATTTCTTTACTTGGCTGCATTGGGTCTTAGTTGCAGCATGTAGGATCTCCACTGGATCATTCAGGCTCTTTTATTAAGGCACATGGACTCTGGAGCACGCAGGTTCAGTAGTGATGGTGCACAGCCTTAGTTGCTCTGCAGCATGTGAGATCTTAGTTCCCTGGGCAGGGCTCAAACCCATGTCCCCTGCATTTCAGGGTGGATTCCTAACCACTGGAGCACCAGGTAAGTCCCCCACCTTAACCATTTTTAAGTGTACAGTTCAGTAGCATTAAGTAGGTTCACATTGTTATACAAGAGATCTCCAGAGCTTTTTCATCTTGCAAAAGTGGAACTTCTTAACAGATATATCCCGGTTTTCAAAAATTTGCTTTACACCACTTCACTTTTATGAAAGGCCTACATTAGTACATGTTTTTGCTAACCAAAAGAAATGCAAACAGGGTTTTCAGTTTCACAAAAAAAAAAAAAAAAACAAAAATAGCATTCAAAGTTTGTTTTGCAGCCAACCATTATAGAGGCAATGCATCTGAACAGGCTAAGGGGTCCCACCAAGCTCCTTCCTCTGGAATAACAACTCAGAATCTTAGCATCAAGCTGCCATAGCTTTGAACTGAGTCTACAGGCATCTGTGCTTTATCTTGAATTATTTTGTGAGTCCATTAATAAGATGCATCTCAGGTAATTTCTTCTTTGCTGTATGCCATTTTAGCTTACAAAAGATTTCATCAGAATGTTCTACTTTTGCATGGTGGGGGAAACCCCTACTCATTAAACAACTCCCCTTCCCTTCCCCTAGTCTCTGGCAACCATTAGGCATGTATCTATTTTTGAATGGGATAGACTTCTGCCGTGGGGCTTCCCAGGTGGCACTAGTGGTTAAGAACCCTAGTGGTTAGTAACTGCCTGCCAATGCAGGAGGTGTAGGAGAAACTGGTTTGATTCCTGGGTTGGGAAGATCTCCTGGAGGAGGGCACGGCAACCCAGCCCAGTATTCTTGCCTGGAGAATCCCATGGACAGGGGAGCCTGGCGGGCTGCAGTCTGTGGGGTCACAAAGAGTCATACATGACTGAAGCAACTTAGCGTGCACGCATGGCTTCTGCTAATACCAGACTTAATATGGATAGTGAAGGAAGGCCACACTCTGTTTTTCTTTTTAACCCAAAATAATGAATGGCAGATATGGTAGAGTTGGTGGACCAATTCTATCCCAACAAGCAGGAATGACCTAAGTAATCCTGCTAGTTGCCCTTAATTTTGAAATGTGATAATTCTAGAGGTAAAAAATACATGCATGTTCAGTCGTGTCTGACTTTTTCTAACCCAATGGACTATAGCCTGCCAGGCTCCTCTGTCCGTGGGGTTCTCCAGGCGAGAATACTGGAGGGGGTTGCCATTTCCTCCTCCAGGGGATCTTCCCGACCCAGGTAAAGAACCCACATCTTCTGCGGCTCCTGCTTTGCCAGGCAGATTCTTTACCACTGAGCCACCTGAGAAGCCCAGAGGCAAAAAGGAGTGCTGTGGAAATGCGTTTTTTTTGTTTGTTGGTTTAAAAATTCCCTTGGATCTTGAATGTGCTATGATCTTTCTCTAAACTGGAAGACTTCAGCTAATTATCAACACTAGGTCTTTCTTCCCCTCTTTGTGCAGTTGACATTTTCAGAATCTAAATGCAGCAAGAGAGGTTTTAAGGTGATAAGCATGTTTCAGTGTCATAAAACAATGCCATGAAGTGCATTCAGTGATAGGTATGAACTTGGTATAATCTTTAGACAGGTATTTTTCAGTTAAGATGAAAAGATAAACATCTCCTAATTAGTTCATAAGATAAATACCTTCAGCATGAAGTAAGGGAAAAAAAATCCCCAGGAAAACTGAGGGAAAGTTTGTACACCTAGAGGGTTTGGCTTTTGAACCATTAATCCAGTAAAAGAAGCTCTGAATCACCTGTGCATTTTACAATCCCAGAGGAACATGAGCAGATCTCTAGAGCCAGGAAAAGGCTTTAAGATGAGAAATGGTCCAAAGATTTTACTTGCTCATACTTGCCCTGTGATAGTCTGGAAAAAAAGGCCTTTTTCAGAAGTGTTAGTTTCGTTTTGTATCATTTCAAATTTTATAGGTACATCTTGCCTTCCATCTCAAGAGGACTTTCAATAGTAAATTCTCCCATGTGTGAGTACTCTCTATATTAATTTTCTACTGGCCCACATGCTCTCCAAGAAGCTCGTTTTTTGACTCAATGTTTCTGAAGCAAAGTCACAAATGGTCTCTAAAGCCTATTGTCTCTTCACCCTGGAGAATTCAGAAACATGGAGACTGCCTCCCATGGTCTACACGTTGGGGCACGGATGACATCAGGGCAAGGGTCATTCAACAGAATGTGACTCAGCAAAGGGAAGAATCAGATATTCAAAGCCAGCAAAAAGAACAAGTTCCGGGAGTTAGGCAAGGTGTGAAGGCTCTCACAGTTCTTAAAGCAGAAGATGGGGAAGGGTCCCAAATCCAGAAAGACTTGGAATTTGAAGGGCAGTGACCATGGGTACCTTATAACCTTCTTGGCTTCATTTTTATTACCTGTAAAACGAAGGAATTAGATTAGTCGATGTTATGAGTTGAATTGTTTGCCTCAAAAAGATATGTTGAAATCCTACCTCCCAGTATCTCAGATGTGATCTTATATCGATAAAAGAGTCATTGCAAATGTAATTAGTTAATATGAGGTCATACTGAAGTACAGTGTACCCTTAATTCAACATGACTGGAATCTTTATAAGAGGAGAATAGAGACGCACAGGAAGAATGCCATGTGAAGATGGAGGCAAAGATTTGAGTTATGAAGCTACAAACCAAGGAATGCCTGGGGCTACCAGAACCTGGAAGAGACAAAGAATCATCTTTCTTAGGGGCTGAGAGAGAATGAGTTTCTGTTGTTTCTAGGTATCCTAGTTTGTTACTTTTTTACAGCATCCCTAAGAAACTAATATGACCAACATTTAAGTTCTGTTTTCCCACTAACACTTATTGATTGTGATTTAGAAAAGCATTTCTAATGGATATTGTAGTGTGATAGTGCTAAGCACATTTACTAGCCAGTGAAATGCAAATGGCTATTTGAGGTAGCCCAGTGAAATTTATGCTGATCAATTCATTTCATTCGTTATGTCTGAATCTTTGCAATCCCATGAGCCGCAGCCGGCCAGGCCTCCCTGTCCATCATGAACTCCCGGAGTCCACCCAAACCCAGGTGCATTGAGTAGGTGATGCCATGCAACCATCTCATCCTCTGTCGTCCCCTTCTCCTCCTGCCCCCAATCCCTCCCAGCATCAGAGTCTTTTCCAATGAGTCAACTCTTCGCATGAGGTGGCCAAAGTACTGGAGTTTCAGCTTCAATATCAGTCCTTCCAATGAACACCCAGGACTGATCTCCTTTAGAATGGACTGGTTGGATCTTCTTGCAGTCCAAAGGACTCTCAAGAGTCTTCTCCAACACCACAGTTGAAAAGCATCAATTCTTCGGCACTCAGCTTTCTTCACAGTCCAACTCTCATATCCATACATGACCACTGGAAAAACCATAGCCTTGACTAGACGGACCTTTGTTGGCAAAGTAATGCCTCTGCTTTTGAATATGCTATCTAGGTTGGTCATAACTTTCCTTCCAAGGAGTAAGCGTCTTTTAATTTCATGGCTTCAGTCACCATCTGCAGTGATTTTGGAGCCCCCCAAAATAAAAGTCAGCCACTGTTTTCACTGTTTCTCCATCTATTTCCCATGAAGTGATGGGACCAGATGCCATGATCTTCGTTTTCTGAATGTTGAGCTTTAAGCAAACTTTTTCACTCTCCACTTTCACTTTCATCAAGAGGGTCTTTAGTTCCTCTTCACTTTCTGCCATAAGGGTGGTGTCATCTGCATATCTGAGGTTATTGATATTTCTCCCAGCAATCTTGATTCTAGCTTGTGCTTCATCCAGCCAAACATTTCTCATGATGTACTCTACATATAAGTTAAATAAGTAGGGTGACAACATACAGCCTTGACGTACTTCTTTTCCTATTGGAAACCAGTCTGTTGTTCCATGTCCAGTTCTAACTGTTGCTTCCTGACCTGCATATAGGTTTCTCAAGAGGCAGGTCAGGTGGTCTGGTATTCCCATCTCTTTCAGAATTTTCCACAGTTTATTGTGATCCACACAGTCAAAGGCTTTGGCATAGTTAATAAAGCAGATATAGATGTTTTTCTGGAACTCTCTTGCTTTTTTGATGATCCAACAGATATTGGCCATTTGATATCTGGTCCCTCTGCCTTTTCTAAAACCAGCTTGAACGTCTGGAACTTGACGGTTCACGTATTGCTGAAGCCTGGCTTGGAGAATTTTAAGCATTACTTTACTAGTGTGTGAGATGAGTGCAATTGTGCAGCAGTTTGAGCATTCTTTGGCATTGCTTTTATTTGGGATTGGAATGAAAATTGACCTTTTCCAGTCCTGTGGCCACTGCTGAGTTTTCCATATTTGCTTGCATATTGAGTGCAGCACTTTCACAGCATCATCTTTCAGGATTTGAAATAGCTCAACTGGAATTCTATTTCCTCCACCAGCTTTGTTCGTAGTGATGCTTCCTAAGGCCTGCTTGACTTCACATTCCAGGATGTCTGGCTCTAGGTGAGTAATCACACCATCGTGATTATCTGATCATAACATTTCAAAGCTCATTTTGGAGAAAGCCACAACTTGTTTGAAATGCAACACTTTATTCATGTCCATGCTGAGAAAGTAATATTTCCAGCATGAGCTATTATTCTGGAAGATACCAGGCCTGTTCTGGAGCCACGAAATTAATGTCCTTTCAAAATGTCTTAATTCAGAGCAAGAAACGAAAGTAAAAGTCTGCATGACTCAGGTTGGAGGATTAATAAAATAGGAAGCAAGAGTCAGAGGAGCCTAAGTCTACAGTCATGACAAGGAAATTGGAAAGGTTAAGAGGACAGACTCCTTTTTACTTGAGTTATTTCATTACATGATCCCCCAAAAGACCAAATTCAGGGCCCAAAGTAAGAAGGTATAGTAAGAAAAGTGTGCAGATATAAATGGGAAAAAAAGATAAGAAGTCATCTTCCTTTCCCCTGATTCATAATAGTAATTGATGATGATGATGATGATTATAAGAAACAATCTGCCATAACCCCTGAGTGTTCCTTCATGTTCTTGCTGGGTAAGCCAATCACACAAAGCCCTGACTGCTCTTTACTTGGGTTATTTCTCAGAATTGTGTTTTTGCACACAACCTTGCAAGATGAGGCAATTTCTCTTCCTGGACACAGAGCAGGCTTGCTTACCGCTTACTATCCAAGCTATAAATCCCCCAAGCTCAGAGTTCCTCAACAATGGTTCACATCCATTGTGTGCTCAATATCTGCCTGTGTTCTCACATGTCAACCCCGTAGGAACTGAGGGCAAAGGGAACTCATGCAAATACACAGATGCTCATGTTGCTTGGTGTAAGTAAGATACTTTATCATCGAACCACTAGTCTCTCCTGTCTTCTGCCAGCATCTAGGAACCTGCAGCAAGTTAATTTGTTAGTCTACAAGTAGCGTGAGGTTCCAGATTTGACAATAATAAGGTAAGCTGTTTTCATCTACTGTGGTTAATAATAGTAATAGATAATGATAATTTTAAAAGATAATAACAATGCCATTTACTGAGTGCTTACTAAGTGCCAGGCACTGCTTTATGCACTTTGAATAAAGTATCTCATGTCATACCCACAAAAATCTCTCTAAGAAGTCAAATGACTCACCCAAGGTCATATATTCTCAAGGTGACCTGACGATTATCATTACTGTTGTTTCTTACCTGCTAACATCTTTCTTTCTTGTTCATTTCTGCCTTCTTATTATAATTCTTTTTTCTCACAATCAAAAGACTACTATATATATCATATAAAAATAATATATTGATAAAACTCACTGACCCCCAAAACTCTTTTGTATCTCATGTTTCTTCTTCTTATCATAGTAGTTAATAGTCCAGACTCTGGAGCCAGTCTTCACTCACTAGCTGGGTGACCTTGGGTCAAGTTGTTTAATTTCCTTATGTGTCAGTTTCCTCATTTGTAAAATGGGGAATGAGGGTACCTACCTCATAGTGTTGTTGTGAGTCTCAAGTGGATTAATATATGTAAAGTGTTTACAATAGTGCCAAACATTTCATAATACTTCCATTCAAATTAGCTCTTCTTATCATCTTCCTTCTTTTCTGAAGGCAGAATATTCCTGAATCATCTTTTCTACTGTATAAATTTCTAATTGACAATGATTGGTGTAATTGTATTCAACGTCATCATCATCTTCAATTGAGTGCATACTGTCTCCAAGGTAGGTACTATGTTTACATCAGAATAATATTCCATTTCAGTCAAGGAAACTATCATATCAGGAATCTAACAGTGCTAGATGCAGCAGGGAATGCAAAGCAAGTTTAGGGCATTGTCCTAGCCCTAAACAATCTTAAATCTACCTGATGAGATGAAATTAACCCACACGAGCTCATTAGAGGGGAATAAATAATGATTGGTATGCTATTGCTCATATAAACTTATGTAAATACAATATGAAGGGCTTCCCTGGTGGTCCAGTGCTTAAGAATCTGCCTTGCAATGCAAAGGACACAGGTCAATCCCTGTTCCAGGAAGATCCCACATGCCACAGAGCAACTAAGCCACGGGCCACAACTACTAAGCCCGTGCTCTACAGCCTGAGAGCCACAACTACTGAGCCCATATTCTGCAACTACTGAAGCTTATGCGCCTAGAGCCTGTGCTTTTCAGCAACAGAGAAGCCACAGGAATGAGAAGCCCATGCACCACAGCAAAGAGTAGCTCCTGCTCACAGCAACTAAAGAAAGCCCAAGTGCGGCAACAAAGACCCAGCACAGCCAAAAATAAATGAATTAATAAATCTTTAAAAAATACAATATGAATTGAGAGAAAAGTGACTAAGTCAGGCAAGAATTATGCTGAGTCTTAAAGTGTGAGCAACATTTACTCTGGGACGTGAGGGAAAAGATGAAGACTCTACACTGAACACTTTCTAGATTTACAATTCTTTTCTATGTATAGACTCATTTTATTTTTGTGGCAAGCCCTTCGGATAGACAGAGAACACATTCTTATTCTAGCCCATGTGTGTGTGTGAAAGTCGGTCAGTCGTGTCCAACTCTTTGGGACCCCATGGACTGTAGCCCACAAGGTTTCTCTGTCCATGGGATTCTCCAGGCAAGAGTACTGGAGTAGGTAGTCATTCCCTTCTCCAGGGGATCTTCCCAACCCAGGGATCAAACCTGGGCAAATTCTGTTTGGAGAAGGTTCAATTGACTTCAATCTCTTGCATTGCAGGCAGATTTTTTACTTTTTGAGTCATCATGGAAACCTATTCTATCCCATAGGTGGGTCTTAATGCACAATGGTAAGTAATTTGCCCTGGGTCTACAGCCAGGGAACGGAAGCGATTACCACTCCAGGTCTAGGAGTGCCTCTGCCCATAAGAAGCTTACACATGTTAATCATGACTCTCCTACAGGTATAGAATGAATGTGTTAATTTTATTTAAATTGTTATTAATGAGAGAGCTGGTAAGATGCTACAACCAGTTCAAAGGAGTAGTCAAAGATGCACACCTTTATATGGAGTAAAGAGATGATATTGAAATGAATTTATAAAAAGATGGGAAACTGTGTTTTTTTTCCATGGAGGGTGGGGAGGAGGAGGAATGTCAACCAAATGTTCCCAAGACAGAATTTACTTCTGTCTGTGGACAAGGATTATTATTCATTGCTACCAGTTATCTCCAACTTGCAGAGGTTTAAAAATAGCTCCAAGAAAATGAAAGACTGGATCAGATAACTCAGAAGAATCTGCTCTAAACAATGCATAGTTTCCATTGGAGACAGCCAGTAATCTTTTTTTTTTTTTTTTTTTGCCTATTATAAATTTCCCTATTCATCTGAGTTATAGACATAAACAAAACACAAATGAAATAGTAGCAAATGGTATCAGGCCACAGGGTTGGAAGTTCAGTTCAGTCACTCAGTTGTGTCTCACTCTTTGTGACCCCATGGACATGCCAGGCTTCCCTATCCATCACCAATTCCCAGAGCTTGTTCAAACTCATGTCCATCCAGTCGGTGATGCCATCCAGCCATCTCATCCTTTGTCTTCCCCTTCTCCTCATGCCTTCATCGAGCCAGCATCAGGGCTTTTTCCAATGAGTCAGTTCTTTACATCAGGTGGCCAAAGTATTGGAGTTTCAGCTTCAGCATCAGTCCTGCCAATGAATATTCAGGACTGATTTCCTTTAGGATGGACTGGTTGTATCTCCTTGCAGTCCAAGGGACTTTCAAGAGTCTTCAACACAACAGTTCAAAAGCATCAATTCTTTGGTGCTCAGCTTTCTTTATGGTCTTATGGTCCAACTCTCAATCCACACATGACTACTGGAAAAACCATAGCTTTGACTATATGCACCTTTGTAGGCAAAGTTATGTCTGCTTTTTAAAATGCTGCCAAGTTTGGTCATAGCTTTTCTTCCAAGGAGCAAGCATCTTTTAATTTCATGGCTGCAGCCACCATCTGCAGTGATTTTGGAGTCAGAGAAAATAAAGTTTATGTTTCCATTGTTTCCCCATCTATTTGCCATGAAATGATGGGACCAGATGCCATAATGTTAGCTTCTTGAATGTTGAGTTTTAAGCCATCTTTTTCGCTCTCGTCTTTCACTTTCATCAAGAGTTCATCTTCTTCACCATTTGCCATAAGGATGATGTCATGTGTGTATCTGAGGTTATTGATATTTCTCCCAGCAATCTTGATTCCAGCTTGTGCTTCATCCATCCCAGCATTTTGCATGATGTACTCTGCATATAAGTTAAATAAGCAGGGTGACAATATATACCCTTGACGTTCTCCTTTCCCAAGTTGGAACCAGTCTGTTGTTCTATGTCCGATTCTAACTGTTGCTTCTTGACCCGCATACAGATTTCTCAGGAAGCAGGTCAGGTGGTCTGGTATTCCCATCTCTTTCAGAATTTCCCCCAGTTTGTTGTGATCCACACAGTCAAAGGCTTTGGTGTAGTCAGTAAAGCAGAAACAGATGTTGGCAATTTGATCTCTGGTTCCTCTGCCTTTTCTAAATCCAGCTTGAACATCTGGAAGTTCTCAGTTCATGTACTGTTGAACCTGTCTTGGAGAATTTTGAGCATTACTTTCGTAGCATGTGAGTTGAGTGCAATTGTGTGGTGGTTTGAACACTCTTTGGCATTACCTTTCTTTGAGACTGGAATGAAAACTGACCTTTTCCAGTCCTGTGGCCAATGCTGTTTTCCAAATTTGCTGTCATATTGAGTGCAGCACTTTAACAGCATCATCTTTTAGGACTTCACATAGCTCAACTGGAATTCCATCACCTCCACTAGCTTTGTTTGTAGTGATGCTTCCTAAGACCCACTTGACTTCACATTTCAGGATGTCTGGCTCTAGGTGAGTGATCATACCATCATGATTATCTGGGTCATGAAGTTCTTTTTTGTATAGTTCTGTGTATTCTTGCAACCTCTTCTTAATATCTTCTGCTTCCGTTAGGTCCATACCATTTTTGTCCTTTATTGTGCCCATCTTTGCATGAAATGTTCCCTTGGTATCTCTAATTTACTTGAAGAGATCGCTAGTCTTTCCCATTCTATTGTTTTCCTCCATTTCTTTGCATTGATCACTGAGGAAGGCTTTCTTATCTCCCCCTGCTATTCTTTGGAACCCTGCATTCAAATGGGTATATCTTTCCTTTTCTCCTTTGCTTTCTGCTTCTCTTCTTTTCACAGCTATTTGTAAGGCCTCTTCAGACAACCATTTTGACTTTTTGCATTTCTTTTTCTTAGGGATGATCTTGATCCTTGCCTTCTGTACAATGTCACGAACCTCTGTCCATTTCTTCAGGCACTCTGTGCATCAGATCTAATCCCTTGAATCATTTGTCACTTCCATTGTATAATCGCAAGGGATTTGATTTAGGTCATACCTGAATGGGCTAGTGGTTTCCCCTACTTTCTTCAATTTCAGTCTGAATTTGGTAATAAGGATTTCATAATCTGAGCCACAGTCAGCTCCCAGTCTTGTTTTTGCTGACTGTATAGAGATTTTCCATCTTTGGCTGCAAGAAATATAATCAATCTGATTTTGGTATTGACCACCTGGTGATGTCCATATGTAGAGTTGTCTCTTGTGTTGTTGGAAGAGGGTGTTTGCTATGACCAGTGTGTTCTCTTGGCAAAACTCTGTTAGCCTTTGTCCTGCTTCATTTTGTACTCTAAGGCCAAACTTGCCTGTTACTCCAGGTATCTCTTGACTTCCTACTTTTGCATTCCAATCTCCTAAGATGAAAAGGACATCTTTTTTGGGTGTTAGTTCTAGAAGGTCTTGTAGGTCATCATAGAACTGTTTACCTTCAGCTTCTTCAGCATTAGTAGTTGGGGCATGGACTTGGATTACTATGATATTGAATGGTTTGCCTTGTAAACGAACAGAGATCATTCTGTTGTTTTTGAGATTGCACCCAAGTACTGCATTTTGGATTCTTTTGTTGACTATAGGGCTACTCCATTTCTTCTAAGGGATTCTTGCCAACAGTAGATATAATGGTCATCTGAATTAAATTTACCCCTTCCAGTCCATTTTAGTTCACTGATTCCTAAAATGTTGATATACACTCTTGTCATCTCCTGTTTCACTACTTCCAATTTGCCTTGATTCATGGACCTAACATTCCAGGTTCCTATGCAATGTTGTTCTTTATAGAATTGGGCTTTACTTCCATTACCAGTCACATCTACAACTGGGTGTTGTTTTTGCTTTGGCTCCGTCTCTTCATTCTTTTTGGAGTTATTTCTCCACTCTTTTATAGTAGCATATTGGACACCTACTGACCTGGGGAGTTCATCTTTCACTGTCAACTGTGAGCCATGCTGTGTAGGGGCACCCAAGATGGATGGGTCATGGTGGAGAGTTCCGACAAAATGTGGTCCACTGGGGAAGGATATGGCAAACCACTTCAGTATTCTTGCCTTGAGAACCTCATGAACAGTATGAAAAGGGTTGGAAGTGGGGGTTAGGAACACCTACCACAATACCTTGGTAGGTATCACCACTCACACACACTGAAACAGAGACACACATACACACTGAGAGAGAGACTTCCATGCTGAGAGAGAGAAACACACACTGAGAGAAAAACACACACTGAGAGAGACACAAACCCCGAGAAACACACAGAGTGACACATAAATACACACACACTGAAAGACACACACACACACACACTGAGAGACATACACATACAGAGAGAGACACATACATACACTTAGTGAAACACACACACACAGAAAGACATACACACTGCGAGAGTGACACAAACACTGAGAGACACACAGAGACACAGAGACACACACACTGAGAGACACACTGAGAGACATACACATACAGAGAGAGACACACACACACTGAGAACCTGGAATGTGAGGTCCATGAATCAAGGCAAATTGGAAGTAGTGAAACAGGAGATGGCAAGAGTGTATATCAACATTTTAGGAATCAGTGAACTAAAATGGACTGGAAGGGGTGAATTTAATTCAGATGACCATTATATCTACTGTTGGCAAGAATCTCTTAAAAGAAATGGAGTAGCCCTATAGTCAACAAAAGAATACAAAATGCAGTACTTGGGTGCAATCTCAAAAACAACAGAATGATCTCTGTTAGTTTCCTTGGGCTCCCAAGCTGGTCTGGAGCTTCCTAGGACCATGAATCTAATCAAGGGTGAGGGAAGCTTTTTTGTATGAAGAGTTATTCAGAGGGTCCGTTTTAAGCCAAGCCAGTTTTTAGTTCAAAGGAGGCTTGAAGATGAGGTTTCCAAGTTGCTAAGTGGTAGATAGTGGTGGGTGCATTCCAGACTGGCCAATTTTATAGTACCAAGATTCAGCGATTCAGATAACTATTTAATTTAAGTTTATATATAGCAGAGTTTTTGTTTTTGTTTTAAGAAAGTAGTAATTTTATGATCACAACATGGATGCGCTTTCCTTCCTGCCAGAAACTAGGGGTACCAGGTGAGCAAGGAAGAAGTTTTTATTGATGTCCTAATGAGGGGGTTGCACAGACATCCACTTATAAAAGTCGCATTCATATCCATATATGTGAATATATAGCTCATCCATTAAAGTGTAATTATGTACTTATACAAAGTGATACAGATATTAATTCATAGACTTGGTCTTACATGTAGGTAACCACCTACATGTTGTGCTCTAAAGGGTGATTAAAAGTCTCCCTGCTCCCTGATGTCCCCCTAGCAATCTGCATTAATTTATGACATTCCCACTGCTAATGTTACTTCTTTGAAGGAAGAGTTTGCTGCAGAAGGCCCATGTTAAAATGCAACAGGATCTTTTAAAGAGGACTGACAGAAGAGTGGGATGCAAAGGTCTATAATGCAGGCAGAGAGGGCAAATCTGAGAAGAAAGCCATGAAAGCAGCCTTGGAAAGTGCCACGTGAGGTGCCATGAGAACTCCAGATACCGAGGAGGATCAGTGACAAAGAGTGCAGGGAGGGAGAGAAGAGTGGAAGCATTAGAAGATGAAATTGACCATACCACAGAGTTGTGATGGCTCTGTAAAAGTATCCAACAATACAAATACTGTACATTAAGGATTACTCCATCGGAGAATTTAATTTAAAAGAAATTAAGTTTTATGAAAGACATCTAATTTCCCTAACATTAGTATGTTGTTGAAAAATGATTTGGCTGAGACAAAGGTTGCAAATCAGGTATTACCAGAAAACAAGAGTAGAAGTGGGAAAACTGGTTTATCACCCAAGGTTCAGGACTTCAGTGCAAACCAAGAGAGACATCTTTACCATCATTTGCATCCTCTTCAAACCAGTTATTAAATACCTCTTGGTGGCAACCCACTCCAGTATTCTTGCCTGGAAAATCCCATGGAGGGAGGAGCCTGATAGGCTACAGTCCATGGGGTCACAAAGAGTCGGACACGACTGAGCGACTTCAGTGGTACACTGAGTGGTAGCAAATAAGCATAGTTAGGATACTCTGCCCTCAGGCAATTTCTAATGGTGCAGAAATATAGTAAACAAATTCAGAACTTGAAACACTGATACCTGACATTAATGTAAGGAGTTACATATTTTCACTGAGTGTAAATAAGAAGGTAAGTGCGTTTGCCAAAGAGTTGAGCAAAGGAGCTTTAATAGGGAGTTATTGACACTTTTTCAAGGCTTCTCTGGTATAGATAGACTTTCAAAAGCTGTTTAGATAATGGGAAAAATGAAAATCATAGAAAGAGATTCAGTATATTTTAGTAGAATATCAGAGATGGGCAGTTAATGAATAAGTAAATGACATCTTTTAGGATTTGAAATAGCTCAACTGGAATTCCATCACCTCCACTAGCTTTGTTCATAGTGATGTTTCTTAAGGCCCACTTGACTTCACATTCCAGGATTTCTGGCTCTAGGTGAGTGATCACACCATCGTGATTATCTGGGTTATGAAGTTCTTTTTTGTATAGTTCTTCTGTGTATTCTTGCCACCTCTTCTTAATAATCTTCTGCTTCTGTTAGGTCTATACTGTTTCTGTCCTTTATAGTACCCACTTTTGCATGAAATGTTCCCTTGGTGTCTAATTTTCTTGAAGAGATCTCTAGTCTTTCCCATTCTATTGTTTTACTCTATTTCTTTACATTGAGCACTGGGTAAGGCTTTCTTATCTCTCCTTGCTATTCTTTGGAACTCCACATTCAAATGGGTATATCTTTCCTTTTCTCCTTTGGCTTTTGCTTCTCTTCTTTTCACAGCTATTTGTAAGGCCTCCTCAGACAACCATTTTGCCTTTCTGCATTTCTTTTCCTTGGGGATGATCTTTATTACTGCCTCCTGTACAATGTCACAAACCTCTGTCCATTTCTTCTGGCACTCTGTCTATCAGATCTAATCCTTTGAATCATTTGCCATCTCCACAGTATAATCGTAAAGGATTTGATTTAGGTCATACCTGAATGGTCTAGTGGTTTTCCCTACTTTCATCAATTTCAGTCTGAATTTGGCAATAAGGAGTTCATGATCTGAGCCACAGTCAGCTCCCTGTCTTGTTTTTGCTGACTGTATAGAGCGTTTCCAACTTTGGCTGCAAAGAATACAATCAATCTGATTTTGGTTTTGACAATCTGGTGATGTCCATGTGTAGAGTCTTCTCTTGTGTTGTTGGAAGAGGGTGTTTGCTAAAACTGGAAAAGGTCAGTTTTCATTCCAATCCCAAAGAAAGGCAATGCCAAAGAATGCTCAAACTGCACTCAATTGCACTTATCTGGCACAATAGCAAAACAAGGCTCAAAATTCTCCAAGCCAGGCTTCAACAATACGTGAACCATGAAATTCCAGATGTTCAAGCTGGATTTAGAAAAGGCAGAAGAACCAGAGATCAAATTGTCAATATCCATTGGATCATCAAAACAGCAAGAGAGTTCCAGAAAAACATTTACTTCTGCTTTATTGACTATGCCAAAGACTTTGACTGTGTAGATCACAACAAACTGTGGAAAATTCTTAAAAAGATGGGAACACCAGACCACCTGACCTGCCTCCTGAGAAAACTGTATGCAGGTCAAGAAGCAACAGTTAGAACTGGACATGGAGCAACAGACAGGTTCCAAATTGGGAAAGGAGTACATCAAGGCTGTATATTGTCATGCTGCTTATTTAACTTATATGCAGAGTATGTCATGAGAAGTGCTGGACTGGATGAAGCAGAAGCTGGAATCAAGATTGCCAGGAGAAATATCAATCACTTAAGATATGCAGATGACACCACCCTGATGACAGAAAGCAAAGAACTTAAGAGCCTCTTGATGAAAGTGAAAAAGGAGAGTAAAAAAGTTGGCATAAAACTCAACACTCAGAAAACTAAGATCATGGCATCTGGTCCCATCACTTCATGGCAAATAGATGGGGAAACAATGGAAACAGTGACAGACTTAATTTTTATGGGCTCCAAAATCACTGCAGATGGTGACTGTAGCCATGAAATTAAAAGACGCTTACTCCTTGGAAGGAAAGTTATGACCAACCTAGACAGCATATTAAAAAGCAGAAACATTACTTTGCCAACAAAGGTCCGTCTAGTCAAAGCTATGGTTTTTCCAGTGGTCATGTATCGATGTGAGACTTAGACAGTAAAAAAAGCTGAGCACCAGAGAACGGATGCTTTTGAACTGTGGTGTTGGAGAAGACTCTTGAGTCTCTTAGACTGCAAGGAGATCCAACCAGTCCAACCTAAAGGAAATCAGTCTTGAATATTCATTGGAAGGACCGATGGTGAAGCTGAAACTCCAATACTTTGGCCTCGTGATATGAAGAACTGACTCATTGAAAAAGACCCTGATGCTAGGAAAGATTGAATGGGGGAGGAGAAGGGGATGACAGGGGATGAGATGATTGGATGACATCACTGACTCAATGGACATGAGTTTGAGTAAACTCCAGGAGTTGGTGATGGACAGGGAAGCCTGGTGTGCTGCAGTCCATGGGGTCAGAAAGAGTCAGACAGGACTGAGCAACTGAACTGAACAGAAATGACATCTGTTAAGGAACCCTGTTCCCTTAACCTCACATTTTTTTTTTTTTGAGGTAACATAGACTAGAGGGATGCCCATGGTCTTCCTCCTTGACCCTCCCTTATGCCCTGTCAAGTGAAGAAAGTTTTATCTGGGTAATGAGTTTTTGAGAAGAGACTGAGAGAGCTCTGCCGTGCCATTTCTACGTATTCTGTTTAAGGGTTTTATTGTGATCTTCTCTTAGCTTGTGGGAGAAGGCCTGAGGTTATCTCCCTGAACCAGT
The DNA here is from genome assembly GCF_029407905.1 of Bubalus kerabau. Lineage (NCBI taxonomy): Eukaryota > Metazoa > Chordata > Mammalia > Artiodactyla > Bovidae > Bubalus > Bubalus kerabau. Next base: position 71,673,773 of record NC_073647.1, on the reverse strand, counting down.
GACTAGATGAATCAAGATCCTTAATTCACGGCTGGAAGGAGATATTAGAAAAACAGTTGAGGTCCCACATCTTAGCTATGTCTTCCAACCCAGTTTTGTAACTGATATTTTCATCTCCTGTCTGACTCTGGTGTTTGTCTCAGTTGCTAGGAAGAGGAAAAGAGCTGTTATTGATTGTTCTCCTAAAATCAGGCAGAGCAATGATTATATTTGTCAGGGAGAAGTAGAGAGGGATGGTGAGAACAGAAATAAAACTCTCACAAACCTCATGAAGAAGCTCAGACTTCACTACCTTCCATTTTTCTTACTAGAATAGTCATCATGAAGATATGCTTCTCAACCTGTCTATGGTGAAAGACCAGTGTTTTTTTCTTTTTTCAAAAATTCCAATCCATCATGGAACAATGCTTTTAAAAAAGAAAATTAGTCTATCAACAAACAGGTGAACTGATAAAAAAGACGTGATATTACTCAGCCATAAGAAAGAATGAAAGATTTCCATTTGCAACAACACGGATGGACATGGAGGGCATTAGGCTAAGTGAAATAAATCAGACAGAGAAAGACAAATACTGTATGATATCACTTATATGTGGAACCTAAAAAATACAACAAACTAGTGAACATAACAAAACAGAAGCAGACTCACAGATTTTGAGAACAAATTAGTGCTTACTAGTGGGGGTGGGGGAGGGGCAATATAGGAGCAGAGGAGGTACAAACTACTATGTATAAAGTAAATAAGCTACAAGGATATATTATTCAGCATAAGAAATATAGCCAATATTGTGTAATAACCATAAATGGAGTATAACCTCTAAAAATTGTGAATCACTATATTGTATACATGAAACATATAATACATCAACTGCTGCTGCTACTGCTAAGTCACTTCAGTCGTGTCCGACTCTGTGTGACCCCATAGATGTCTGGCAGCCCACCAGGCTCCCCCGTCGCTGGGATTCTCCAGGCAAGAACACTGGAGTGGGTTGCCATTTCCTTCTCCAGAGCATGAAAGTGAAAAGTGAAAGTGAGGTCGCTCAGTCGTGTCCGACCCTCAGTGACCCCATGGACTGCAGCCTACCAGCTAGATCTCAATAAAACTACAATAAGAATGAATTACTATAAAATGATATTAGATAAAAACCAAAGACACAGAAAATGCAAGCCCTCAATTTTTAATAATTAGGTCCAACAAACATAAAAATTACTGTCACATTGCTCTAATTGTTTATAAAAGCTAGGTCTTAATTTCTGACGAGTAGCAAGCAGTCCATGAACCACCACTAGCCTACAGCCCATGCTTTTTTAGTAATGTTGATCTGGTCCACTGAGTATAGTCGTTAAGAGCACAGGTTCTGCCAACAGACTTTGAAATTCCAATGAATGACTGGTGGAGTTACTATTAATGCCTCCCCCAAAGGGTTGGTATGAGGATTAAATGGGAATTTGTGTAAAGTACTTGACTGTGTCAAGCCTCTTATAAGAGTTCAATAAATCTTATTTTTATTCTGGACCAATATTCACGTTGAGTGGTAGGTTTTTGCTTAATGTTTCAGAAGAGGCCTAAATGGGTGCAAATATCTCTAAGATGTGTCCTTTGAGTGAGTCAGATCGTATTATCAATTGTGCTGTGTAGGGATATTTACACCCATTTAGGCCTCTTCTGAAACATTAAACAGAAACCTAGTCAAAATTGTAGTCATAAGTAGCCATAAATAGTCATAGCCAAAGGTTTACCTTAGCCTCAGCATATCATTGTGTCTGTTTCCAGTAATATTTGCAATGTTTGCTAGTGCTGCCTAATACTGTCTCCTAAAATATTAGTTCTATTTTCCATGAGAAAAGTAGTCCTGGAGGACATGCATGAAAGTAGAACAACTCAGGTTTCAGGGGTAGGGGTGAGTTGGGGGTGCCCTGGAGCCTACAATGTATCTGACTGAGTTGGGTCAGGAAGCAAAGTGTGCCAAATGGCCTTGTAACAGGGTCTTGTAACATAGAGATTTGTTTTTGTCAGAGAAGCAGCTGACTGTTCCAACCCCCCCATCCCCCTTTCTTGGTATTTCCAATTTGCAGTCTTCTGGTGCCAGCTAAAGCCACCTCATTATAAAAGAAAGTAATAAAGTATAAAAAAAGTAATAAAGCTACACCCAAGTGGCATAGAACATTAACTGGTTGTTTCCCCATATCAAACAAACAAATATGCTTTTCAGAAAGGCAGAGCTAATGAAAGGCTGATTTGCTTTCATTGTTCCCGTCTGTTCACTCTAGAGGGCCAAAGCTGAGGTGGTTTGGGTCATGGGGGCTGTTTAGAACCTGGCTCTGGCCTCACCTGGCCACCGAGTTTCCTGCTCTATGGAGAACTGAGCTGATTTTCTTTTTTCCAGTTTGATCTGATAAAACTACAAGTTTCATGCTCCAAATTTACTTCAAGGCACTGTAGAGTTGATTCCTGTGTGGTTATAAAGGGAATGCTATCTACTGAGACAGGTGAACCAAAATTCTCAGAAATTAAGTTTTTTTTAAGATTTATTTTGATGTGGATCATTTTTAACGTCTTTATTGAATTTGTTACAGTATTGTTTCTGTATTATGTTTGGGGGGGTTTTTTTGGCCATGAAGCATGTGGGATCTTAGCTCGATGACGAGGGACTAAACTCACACCCCCTGCATTGGAAGGCAAAGTCTTAACCACTGGACCACCAGGGAACTCCCTAAATTTGTTTTTTAACAGAGGGAATAAACCCAATGACATTTGAGGGCCAGTGTGTGTGTGTGCTGCTGCTCCTGCTAAGTCTCTTCAGTCATGTCTGACTCTGTGCGACCCCATAGATGGCAGCCCACCAGGCTCCCCCGTCCCTAGGATTCTCCAGGCAAGAACACTGGAGTGGGTTGCCATTTCTTCTCCAATGCATGAAAGTGAAAAGTGAAAGTGAAGTTGCTCAGTCATGTCCAACTCATTGAGACCCCATCGACTGCAGCCTTCCAGGCTCCTCCATCCATGGGATTTTCCAGGCAAGAGTACTGGAGTGGGTTGCCATTGCCTTCTCCAGTGTGTGTGTGTAGTAGAGTGATATTTTAAAGTCAGGCCTTCAACAGGTATTTTATGTTCCTCTCTGAACTTAATGCTTCTGAAACCCCATGAATTCTCACCAATGGCAGAGAAGAGGGCCTAAGGACTACCAGAAGGGAAGGAGATTTGTCACATTGCTATACTAAAAGGAAAGCTGAGTGATGAGTAAGACATTTCCCCCTAGAGGCAAGACCATCTGGCAGGTCCTTGACAGAACTGAATACAAAGAATGTTAATGATCAAATCCTCCTTCAAAAGTAAAAGCCATTCTTGTTTCTCAGCTAATGAGCAAAAAAGGTACATATTTACCTGGAATATAAACTGCAAATGCCTGTCTTACTGTTCTTGAATTTTTTGAGATGAATGGGGAAGACTGCTATTTTAACATTTGAAATAAAATTACTCTCTCGTTGAAATGATCCACTTCCTGGTGGGAAGCCTCACCTGGGAAACTGAAGCTTTGTAGCCAGATATTCAGATCAATTAAAGAGACGATGAGAAATAATGGAAAAGTCATTTAAGAGGAAGTCACTCTTTCAATAAAGCAGAACCAAAGGCTGTCCCCCAGAAGGCCTCTCATTTCCTTATATCATATTCTGAAAAGGCATAGTGTACAATAGTCACTAGTGGCTTCCCTTGTGGCTCAGAAGGTAAAAAATCTGCATGCAATGCAGGAGACTTGGGTTCGATCCCTGGGTTGGGAAGATCCCCCAAAGGGAATGGCTACCTACTTCAGTATTCTTGCCTGGAGAATCCCATGGACAGAGCAGCCTGGTGGACCACAGTCCATGGAGTTGCAAAGAGTCAGACACGACTGAGCTACTAACACTTAACTTACTCAGTGAATGACAACACCTTAGTTCTGATCCAATGGAATCCTTGGATAGCCAGGGCCACAGTGAGAGAACACTGGGCTAACATAATCCTGGTAACCTAGAGCTGGCAAGCACATTGTAGAAGCCACTGATGTTCCATAGCATTTAGCCCCCGCCTACACCCCCAAATTCCATCTGTCATAGATGATTCACCTGTGTTCCTCCCACCATTAGAGTTTTATTTATTTATTTTTTGGTTCATTCATTTATGCTGCAGATTAAGTGGCATTTAGTTGTGTGGGAGTCCTCTTTGGTTACCATGTGACAATCTTCTGAAGACTTTCTAGCCTGTCTTTATTTGAGGCTGGTGGCCTACTCAGGAAGAGTCAATGGTTTTTGTTTTGGACTTCCTGAAGTCCTCTGAGATCTAATCCAGACCTCCAATAAGATTCTTGAACTGTCACAGTTTCCTGGTATACTCAAGATTCTTGAACTGGCCTAAATGCATTATGACACTTCTACATATAATTACTGTGTTATAAAGGGTTCTAAACCTTACTTGACTTCCATAGGAATTTTAAGAATGTCTTAAACCATCGTTGGATCCAAGGATTTGGGATGAGTATACTCAGTGGTCTAAAATTAGTTTTGGAGCAGCAAGGCTGCTACTAGGGTAGAGAGAGAAAGGATGCCTGTTATACTTAACACTTGATTAATACTTTACAGTTTTCAATGTGTTTTAATACTATCTTATTAATTCCTCCCAAGCTGTGAGGTGAGGGTGTGGGTATTCCCATAAGGAAACTGAAGTCAGAAAATTAACTTCCTCAAATGTACTATTTCAAACTCTTTCAACTGGAAAGGTAACTTGAACACAAAAGTGGATTTACTTGTTCACATAACTCTGTGGTACCTGGCAGAATTGAAGGGGAAAAAGTTGCCAAGAACCAGGCCTCAGATGTTGAAATAAAGACTCAACATTGCCAGAAATTTCTCTCTAATCACCATTATTTCTTCTTGTCTCTGTTTGGATTCCTTCTATATACAGGCTATCTTTATATGTTGGGAAAGTTTGTGGGTAGTAGCCCCAATCATATGCCTTTAACAGCTCATTATCAAAGTGACAAGTACCTGTACTTCAGATAATTTAGGGTAAGGATTCCAATTTGCTTAGCCTTGGTCATTTGACCTATCCCTTGGACCAATTACCATTGATGCAGTGCTATGGTTGGGCCAGGCCTGGATCACATGCCCATTCTTGTAGTGTGGGTTGAGAGTGGAGCACTTGATTAACCGCTTCACCAGGAAGGCAAGGAATGGGGAGAGGGTTCTCTAAAGGGAAGGGAATGATGTTATTAGGCAAAGAACAATGGGCAAGTGTGTGGGGTAGACAAAAACCACAACTACCACTGCTGACTACACCAATATTCTGGAAAATGCAGATCACTCTTTCCAAAATACCATACTAGGAGAGAGTGAGGAGAAACAAATTGGGTGAACACACAGGAGAATGTTTCAGTTTTAGAAGGCTATCTTAGAGCCCTTAATCATTATTTTTGAGAAGTCATAAACAAGAGATAGACCTGGAGATGTGAAAAGTTTGTGTACAACACATAATTGAAAAGAGGAAACTTGTCTTGATAAGAGTCATGCTTGTCAAGTTAAGAGAGCAACTGTTTTCAAATATTTTGGTGTGAAGAGCCTCTCACATTCTTAGAAATCATTGAGGACCCCAAAGGTATTGTTTGTGTGTTATAGCTATCCATGTTGATCAAATTAGAAAGTAAAACTAAGACATTTAAAAGTTAAAATAATAATGAATCACATGTTAAAAATAACATTTTAATGAAAAGTAATTATAATTTATACTGCTTCATCAAATATATTCCTAAGCAAACTGGCATTTCTTTTTCTGAAAGTGGATGGTGGTAAAGAACACAATGACTAGTAATATAGTTTTGTACCTCTGCCTTGATTCACACTAACACACCAGATGTTTTACTCACCACTGCTTTTCACCATCCGTACAAATGCCAACACTCCAGGAAAAGCAAACCCTACTTTAGTATTATTATGAAAGTAATTTTGACCTCTCTAATGCCCCCAAAGGGTCATGGAAACCCCCAAGCATCTGGGAACTATACTTTGAGAATCAGAATTGCTACAGGAGAGGAGATTGTCCAATAATCTATTTACTCCCTACACTAACATCAAGTACTGTGTAGCAATCAGCCCAGCTTTATATAAAGCAAGTCATTTCATGACATTTTAATTTCCTTCTTTCATAGAAAAATAGGCCAAGGAGTTAAGAGTGAAACAGTATCATTGTAATAAAGTCACTTTGAAATTGTTTAAAAGCCTTGTTAGATTTTCAGTCATCAACATCAAAAAGTATTTGTTAAGCTTGCACTTCCCTAGAATAAAGCCCTCTTTCTCTTAAAGATTTAAAAATGTAAGCTAGGATGTACTGACAGAGTTTGCCACAGGAATAAATGTGTAGGAGAAGCAGGTAACAAACCAAAAAGAAGAGCTCATATTTAAACAGTTGAATTTATATATCAAATACTCAGATCTAATCTATAGTCACAGTCTTGCCCATGATAGCATCATCAATGGCTAGTCACGTAGACTTGTCAATATGAACAGCACAGGGGGACTACATCTATCTGGAGGCTCACACCCCCAAAAAAGAGACTTTCAGTGCTTCTTTATTATAACCTGGAAGCAATGTGAAACATAGTGTTTCACAGGCAGAGCCCTGGGAATGGTATATCAAATCCATTCATAATTCCAAAAAGAAATAGAGTGAGTAATACATCTGCATAAAGCTCTAACCAGGGCACTTGGTTAAATTGGAACTGCAACTTGGGAACAAGTCAGGAAATTAAATATATATATATATATATATATATATATATATATATTATCAGACCATTGAACAGAGTCTTGGAGCATCGAACTTCTGGAGAAGGAACTTAGTTATTATAGATTTATTTGTGTGTTTGTTTAATGTCTGCCTTTCTCATTCACCACAGTATCCAGAGTCTAACATAGTGTTCAGTAAATATTTGCTGAATAAATAAATAAATGATTGCTTCTACCTGGTCCTGCATGATCTGACCTCTGCCTCCCTTCCCAGCCCCATCTCCAGCACGTTCCACCTGGCTCTCTGGACTCAAGTCACAGTTACCTTATTTTCATCCCTTGACTACACTCTACATTCCACTATTTTGTTCCCTTTGCTTGGAGTGATCTTCCACTCTATTCGCTAATTAAAACTCATTTGTCAGATATCAGATCCAGTTTTAGGTTTATGTTCTTTAGGAAAGCCCACCTTGAGGTCCATTTCTAGAGCAGACCCCTGCTTGGAAGCTTGGGCAGGGCCTAGCACAGGTGCAGGGTTCCATTTGTTTGTGTGGTTGTTTGACTGATGTTAGTCCCTATTCCTACCTGATGAGATTGTAAGTGTCACAAAGGTAGGGACTAGGTTGGCTTTCACTTAGCCTTAGAGGTCAGAGCATAGTGGCTGGGCATGGTGAGTGCTTCCCCATTACTTGTGAAATGAAGGAGAGAATGAATGGAGCATGCTGTTCCTTTGTCATGGAAGGAATCTAATACCATTTAGGATGGGGGAGGGTCATTGGAGGAGACACTGCTTATTTTCCGATTTCTTCAATTCTTCTCACTCCCTTTATTCCCCTCTGCAATTTATTTGCCTTCTGTGTTTGCTCAGCTGAAGTGGCCATTAGTATCCTCATTGTTGTTATTGTTGTTTTTGTCGCTAAGTCATGTTCAACTCTTTGAGACCCAATGGGTCCATGGGTTTTCTCAGGCAAGAATATTGGAGTGGGTTGCCATTTCCTTCACCAGGGGATCTTCCCAACCCAGAGACTGAACCCTTGTCTCCGGCTTGCAGGCAGATTCTTTACTGCTGAGCCACCAGGGAAGCTCAGAATCTTGTTAGCCTAGGATAATTACTTGGAGCAGGGATAGGCCAACTATGACCCCTGGGCCAAATCTGATCCACAGCTTTTTGAAATAAAGTTTTATTGGAACACAGCTATGCCCATTCATTTACATAGTGTATATGACTGGTTCTTCCCCACAGCAGCAGAGTTGAGTACTTGCAACAGAAGCTGTCAGTCCTGTGAAGCCTAAAATAGCTCCCATCTGGCCTTTTACAGAGAAAGTTTGCTAACTCCTTTTTACAGAAATGTGTTTTGAAAGCCCAGTGTCTGAGTTTAACTTCCCATGTATTGCTGGACTTCCTAGTTATACACTTAAAATGATGACTGTGTGTGAGGGCTTAACACAAAAAAGATATTAGGCAACTAATAGTCTTTCCATGCAATCTTCACAAAAAAATATGTTTGATTTGTAGCCAAAGTTGGCCCTAAGTAGCTTGCAAATTTTGAGTTCCTTGGATAATGATAGCTAATATTTATTAAGCACTTTTAATGAACTGGGCTCAGTTCATAACACCTTATGTGAAATTATCTCATTTATTCCTCACAACAATTCTTTGGTGCATAGATTATAATTATTCCTGCTCTGCTGATGAGGAAAGTAAGGCAAAGAGAGGTTATACTGCATGCCAATATCACACAGCTTGTGGAAGTACTTAAGCAAGAATTTGATTTGGAGGATTCTGACTCCAGACAGGACAGGACCTGTGCTTTTAATCATTCTACCATCCTGCCATTTGGTTCCTTCACTCAAAAAAAAAAAAAAAAAAAAGCCACCCTGTTTCTGATTTCTAAATATGAAGACAGTTGATGTGCTATTGTTTCCAAGTGGGACCACTTAGAGTTTTGAGCTTTGGAGGTAAGATGTGGAAAAGTTTTAAAAATCCCAGGGCTTGGCAGAGTGCCAGGCACACAAAAGTCAGTCAATAAATGTCTTTATTGTGGTTGGAAGTGAGATTGCATTGAAGAGGAAAAGGATGAAGACAAAGAATAAGTTTCACCTCATCCTAAGTCATTGCCAGTGGATGAGAATGTAGTTCCAGGTACTGGATTCACTGCTTAGGGATCTGGCTACCTCTGAGCATGTGAGTGGAAATAGCTGACCTTTCAATAGAAACTCTTCAGGCCAGAAGGGAATGGCAGGACATACTTAAAGTGTGGAGTCAAGTATTCATAGGTAAGAGTGGCTTAGGGTGTAGTCCCTGTCATCTGAGAGTTAACCATCAGTGAATTTTAAATCCCAGTGGTACAGGTTCATAAAAGACTGAGACCTAATCATAGGGCTATAGTTGAAGTCCTTTTCTTACAAAAAACTTAACTCTTGCCTGGGGGCAACGATGGCTGTTTGATCAGTTGTACAGTTAATGTACAACAAAGTGCATATTATTCTAGCCTACCAAGATTTCAATAAGTAATTCACTCTTTAACACAGATCAAATTACTTTTTTGTTTTTAAAGTTTTTATCTAAGGATTGCAGAGATAACATCTACACTAAAAGGTGGCATTAAAAACATAACAGGAACTTCTGGTTTCCTGTCTAACATGTAAAGAGCTTGGGAGTCGGCATTCCATCCTGACAAAAAGTAAAAAGCTGAACAAACTGAAAAATCAACAGTTTTTCTTAGATCCACAAAAGAAGTGAGGTCACAGGGTAAAATGTTGCTCTGAAAATTGGAGAAACAGACAGGCGTATATAGAGAATCACAGTTTATCAAAGCAGAAACCTCCAGTGGAACCTGTATTGGGTACTGGGGTAGGAAAATCTGAGATGTAAATGATGAAATGCTGGAGGCTTAGTGTGGACAATTCTGTGAGTTAAAAACTCCAGGGGAAACCCAACATTTTTGTGAGTTTTATCTCCTGGAGCCCTACCAGGTTCTTACAGGGAGGAGAAAAAGAAAATCCCCTCAGGCTTCTGGCAGGAAGAAGGGAAAAGTGGCCACTTTCAAGTAGACCAGAGAATTCTGTTCTTCTTAACAAGACTTACCCTCAAGAGAATCTATTTTACCAGAGCCTAAACTTTTGGGTTTATATTGGCGCCTGACTGGGAGGAAATGAAATACTCAGTTTCAGCTTATTCTAGCCTTCCACCTGATGAAAGAGAAATACCCAATTTTTGGAGAAGGGAAATACCCGATTCAAGTCCCTCTGGCCATCCTGTCTGACTTAAGGTGAGGAGGGACGACGGAGAAATACTGGTGAATTTTATATCCCAAGGGTACAGGTTCATAGAAGACTGAGACCTAATCAGGACTACAGAAAACTTTCCCTTCCTCCTACACATTACCAGCATATCACTAAATGCCTATCTATTGAAGATCTTTTCATTCAGAACATCATGTCTTCTTTCAATAAAAAAATAAATTATACTAAATAGTAAAAATAATACAGTTTGAAGAGAAAAAGAACCAGACTCAGTATGTCAGGGATATGGAATTCTGACCATGAATTTAAAACAATTGTTACGGATATGCTAAGGGTTCTAAAGAAAAAGAAAGCAATATGCAAGAACAAATGCATAATATAAGCAGGGAGACAGAAATTCTAGAAAAGATTACAAAAGCAACACTAGAAATCAAACATACTAACATCTGTCCAACTCTTTGTGACCCCATGAATCGCAGCACACCAGGCCTCCCTGTCCATCACCATCCTGGAGTTTACTCAAACTCATGTCCATCGAGGGGGTGATGCCATCCAGCCATCTGATCCTCTGTCATCCCCTTCTCCTCCTGCCCCCAATCCCTCCCAGCATTAGGGTCTTTTCCAATGAGCCAACTCTTCACATTAGAAGGCCAAAGTATTGGAATCTCAGCTTCAACATCAGTCCTTCCAGTGAACACCCAGGACTGATTTCACTTAGAATGGACTTGTTGGATCTCCACACAATCTAAGGGACTCTCAAGAGTCTTCTCCAACACCACAGTTCTTTGGTGCTCAGCTTTCTTCACAGTCCAACTCTCACATCCACATATGACCACTGGAAAAACCATAGCCTTGACTAGATGGACCTTTGTTGGCAAAGTAATGTCTCTGCTTTTTAATATTCTATCTAGGTTGGTCATAACTTTCCTTCCAAGGAGTAAGCGTCTTTTAATTTCATGGCTACAATCACCATCTGCAGTGATTTTGGAGCCCCCCAAAATAAAGTCTGACACTGTTTCCACTGTTTCCCCATCTATTTGACATGAAGTGACGGGACCAGATGCCATGATCTTCATTTTCTGAATGTTGAGCTTTAGGCCAACTTTTTCACTCTCCTCTTTCACTTTCATCGAGAGAGTCTTTAGTTCCTCTTCACTTTCTGCCATAAGGGTTGTGTCATTTGTCTGTCTGAGGTTATTGATATTTCTCCCAGAAATCTTGATTCCAGCTTGTGCTTCTTCCAGCCCAGCATTTCTCATTATGTACTCTGCATATAAGTTAAATAAGCAGGGTGACAATATGCAGCCTTGACGTACTCCTTTCCATATTTGGAACCAGTCTGTTGTTCCATGTCCAGTTCTAACTATTGCTTCCTGACCTACATACAGGTTTCTCAAGAAGCAGGTCAGGTGGTCTGGTATTCCCATCTCTTTCAGAACTTTCCACAGTTTATTGTGAACCACACAGTCAAAGGCTGTGGCATAGTCAATAAAGCAGAAATAGATGTTTTTGGAACTCTCTTGCTTTTTTGATGATCCAGCAGATGTTGGGAATTTGATCTCTGGTTCCTCTGCCTTTTCGAAAACCAGTTTGAACATCTGGAAGTTCACGGTTCACGTATTGCTGAAGCCTGGCTTGGAGAATTTTGAGCATTACTTTACTAGCGTGTGAGATAAGTGCAATTGTGCGGTAGTTTGAGCATTCTTTGCCATTGCCTTTCTTTGGGATTGGAATGAAAACTGAACTTTTCCCATCCTGTGGTCACTGCTGAGTTTTCCAAATTTGCTGGCATATTGAGTGCAGCACTTTCACAGCATCATCTTTCAGGATTTGAAATAGCTCAACTGAAATTCCGTCACCTCCACTAGCTTTGCTCGTAGTGATGCTTTCTAAGGTCCACTTGACTTCACATTCCAGGATGTCTGGCTCTAGGTGAGTGATCACACCACGGTAATTATCTGGGTCATGAAGATCTTTTTTGTACTTTTTGTACAGTTCTTCTGTGTATTCTTGCCATCTCTTCTTAATATCTTCTGCTTCTGTTAGGTCCATACCATTTCTGTCCTTTATTGAGCCCATCTTTGCATGAAGTGTTCCCTTGGTATCTCTAATTTTCTTGAAGAGATCTCTAGTCTTTCCCATTCTGTTGTTTTCCTCTATTTCTTTGCATTGATCACTGAGGAAGGCTTTCTTATCTCTCCTTGCTATTCTTTGGAACTCTGCATTCAAATGAGTATATCTTTCCTTTTCTCCTTTGCTTTTCACTTCTCTTCTTTTCACAGCTATTTGTAAGGACTCCTCAGACAGCCATTTTGCTTTTTTGCATTTCTTTTTCTTGGGGATAGTCTTGATCCCTGTCTCCTGTACAGTGTCACGAACCTCCGTCCATAGTTCATCAGGCACTCTGTCTATCAGATCTAGTCCCTTAAATCTATTTCTCACTTCCACTGTATAATCATAAGGGATTTGATTTAGGTCATACCTGAATGGTCTAGTGGTTTTCCCTATTTTCTTCAATTTCAGTCTGAATTTGGCAATAAGGAGTTGATGATCTGAGCGACAGTCATCTCCCAGTCTTGTTTTTGCTGACTGTGTAGAGCTTTTCCATCTTTAGCTGCAAAGAATATAATCAATCTGATTTTGGTATTGACCATCTGGTGATGTCCATGTGTAGAGTCTTCTCTTGTGTTGGAAGAGGGTATTTGCTATGACCAGTGCATTCTGTTGGCAAAACTCTATTAGCCTTTGCCCTGCTTCATTCCATACTCCAAGGCCAAATTTGCCTGTTACTCCAGGTGTTTCTTGATGTCCTACTTTTGCATTCCAGTCCCCTATAATGAAAAGGGCATCTTTTGGGGTGTTTGTTTTAAAAGGTCTTGTAGGTCTTCATAGAACTGTTCAACTTCCGCTTCTTCAGCATTACTGGTTGGGACATAGACTTGGATTACTGTGATATTGAGTGGTTTGCCTTGGAAACAAACAGAGATCGTTCTGTCATTTTTGAGATTGCATCCAAGTACTGCATTTTGAACTCTTTTGTTGGCCATAATGGCTACTCCATTTCTTCTATGGGATTCCTGCCCACAGTAGTAGATATAATGGTCATCTGAGTTAAATTCACCCATTCCAGTCCATTTTATTTCACTGATTCCTAGAATGTTGACGTTCACTCTTGCCATCTCCTGTTTGACCACTTCCAATTTGCCTTGACTCATGGACCTGACATTCCAGGTTCCTATGCAATATTGCTCTTTACAGCATTGGACCTTCCTTCTATCACCAGCACCAGTCACATCCACAACTGGGTATTGTTTTTGCTTTAGCTCCATCCCTTCATTCTTTCTGGAGTTATTTCTCCACTGATCTCTAGTAGCATATTGGGCCCTTACCGACCTGGGGAGTTCCTCTTTCAGTATCCTATCATTTTGCCTTTTCATACTGTTCATGGGGTTCTCAAGGCAAGAATAGTGAAGTGGTTTGCCATTCCCTTCTCCAGTGGACCGCATTCTGTCAGACCTCTCCACCATGACCCATCTGTCTTGGGTGGCCCTGCACAGCATGGCTTAGTTTCACTGAGTTAGACAAGGCTGTGGTCTTAGTGTGATTAGATTGACTAGTTTTCTGTGATTATAGTTTCAGTGTGTCTGCCCTCTGATGCCCTCTCGCAGCACCTACCATCTTACTTGGGTTTCTCTTACTTTGGACGTGGGGTATCTCTTCACGGCTGCTACAGCAAAGTGCAGCTGCTGCCCCTTACCTTGGACAAGGGGTATCTCATCAGGGCCGCCCCTCCTGACCTTGAATGTAGAGTAGCTCTTCTCGGCCCTCCTGCACCCGCACAGCCACCCCTGACCTCAAGCGTGGGGTTGCTCCTCCCGGCCGCCGCCCCTGGCCTCAGGAATGGGGTTGCTTCTCTTGGCCGCTGCCCTTGACCTCGGGCGTGGGGTAGGTCCTCTCAGCCATGCTTCTGCGTGGTCCATTGTAGGACACAACTGAGGATAGAAGAACCTCTGAGCTTGAGGACATGTCAGTAGAGACCTCCAAAACTAAAAAGTGAAATAAACCCAAAGCAAGCACAGGGAAGAAAACAATACAAATTTGAGAGCAATTCCATAAAATTGAAAACAGGAAATCAATGCAGAAAATCAATGAAACCAAGAATTGGTTTCCTAAAAAGATGAATAAAATCAGTAAACCTCTTGCTAGGGTAATTAGGAAAAAAGAGAGATGACACAAATTGTTAATATTAGAAATGAAATAGGTAACATCACTGTCGGAGAAGGCAATGGCACCCCACTCCAGTACTCTTGCCTGGAAAATCCCATGGATGGAGGAGCCTGGTAGGCTGTAGTCCATGGGGTCACAAAGAGTTGGACAGGACTGAGTGACTTCACTTTCACTTTTCACTTTCATGCATTGGAGAAGGAAATGGTAACCCACTCCAGTGTTCTTGCCTGGAGAATCCCAGGGATGGGGGAGCCTGGTGGGCTGCCATCTATGGGGTCGCACAGAGTCCGACACGACTGAAGTGACTTAGCAGCAGCAGCAACATCACTGAAGACCCTATGGACATTAAAAGGATAATAAAGAGATACTATGAATATTGCCACACCCACATATTTCTTAACCTGAATGAAATGGACCTCCTGAATGAAATGGAATTCCTCAAAAGACACACTCTGCCAAAACTCAAAAAGAAATAGACAATCTGAATATGCCAATATCTATTAAAGAAATTAAGTCACTGATTAATAACCTTCTAAAAGAGAAAGCACTAGTGCCAGATAGATTCACTGGTGGGTTCAATCAAATTTATGCCAATTCTCTGCAATGTCTTTCAGAAAATAGAAAGAAAGGGAATGTTTTTCTAACTCATTCTATGAGGCCAGCATTACCTTAATACCAAAACTGGACAAAGACATGACAAGAAAAGGAAACTGCAGACCAAATATCTCTTAGAAATATATAAGTAAAATTCATCAACAAAATATTAGCAAATCAAATCCAGCAATGTATAAAAAGAATTCTATACCATAACCAAATGGAATTAGTGAAAGAATGGACAGATCAAAGGAACAGAATAGAGAGCCTCGAAATAGACCCACAAAAGCATAGTCAACTGTTCTTTGACAAAGGAGCAAAGGCAATACAATGGAGCAAAGATAATCCTGTTAACAAACGGTGCTTGAACAATTGGACATCTATATGTAAAAAAAGAAAAAAATCTAGGTATACTCTCCACAAAAATTAACTGAAAATGGATCACAGACCTAAATATAAAATGCAAAACTATAAAACTCCTACAAAATAACATATGAGAATATCATTGCCTTGAGTATGGCAATGAATTTTTCAGTTACAGTGCGTGTGCATGCTAAGTGTCTTCAGTTGTGTTCAACTCTGTGTGGCCCTATGGACTGCAGCCCGTCAGGCTCCTCTGTCCATGGGACTCTCCAGGCAAGAACACAGGAGTGGGTTGCCATTTCCTACTCCAGTATATCTTCCCAATCCAGGGATTGAACCTGTGTCTCTTATGTCTCTGCATTGGCAAGTGGGTTCTTTACCACTAGTGCCAACTGGGAAGCCCCTTAGGTACAACACCAAAGCAAAAATCAGGAAAGAAATAATTGATAAGCTAGACTTCGTTAAAAATAAATGCTTCATTTCTGTGAAACCCAACATTAAGATAATGTAAACACAAGCCACAGACTGGGAAAAAATATTTGCAAAAAACATATCAGATAAAGGACTATCGTTCAAAATGTACAAAGTCTAAAAGTCAACAATATGAAAATGAACAATTTAGTTTTAAAAATGGACAAAAGACATGAACATCAGTTCAGGTCAGTACAGTCACTCAATCATGTCCGACTCTCTGCGACCCCATGAACTGCAGCACGCCAGGCCTCCCTGTTCATCACCAATTTCCAGAGTCCACCCAAACTCATGTCCATTGAGTTGGTCATGCCATCCAACCATCTCATCCTCTGTTGTCCCCTTCTCCTCCTGCCCTCTCTCTTTCCCAGCATCAGGGTCTTTTCAAATGAGTCAGCTCTTTGCATCAAGTGGCTAAAGTATTGGAGTTTCAGCTTCAACATCAGTCCTTCCAATGAACGCCCAGGACTGATCTCCTTTAGGATGGACTTGTTGGATCTCCTTGCAGTCCAAAGGACTCTCAAGAGTCTTCTCCAACACCACAGTTCAAAAGCATCAGTTCTTTGGTGCTCAGCTTTCCTTATAGTCTAATTCTCACATCCATACATGACTACTTGAAAAACCATACCCTTGACTAGATGGACCTTTGTTGGCAAAGTAATGTCTCTGCTATTTAATATGCTATGTAGGTTGGTCATAACTTTCCTTCCAAGGAGTAAACGTCTTTTAATTTCATGGCTGCAGTCACCATCTGCAGTGATTTCGGAACCCAAAAAAATAAAGTCAGCCACTGTTTCCACTGTTTCCCCATCTATTTGCCATGAGGTGATGGGACCAGATGCCATGATCTTAGTTTTCTGAATGTTGAGCTTTAGGCCAACTTTTTCACTCTCCTCTTTCACTTTCATCAAGAGGGTCTTTAGTTCTTCTTCACTTTCTGCCATAAGGGTGGTGTCATCTGCATGTCTGAGGTTATTGATATTTCTCCCTGCAATCTTGATTCCAGCTTGTGCTTCTTCCAGCCCAGCGTTTCTCATGATGTACTCTGCAAAGAAGTTAAATAAGCAGGGTGACAATATACAGCCTTGACGTGCTCCTTTTCCTATTTGGAACCAGTCTGTTGTTCCATGTCATGTCTAATGGTTGCTTCCTGACCTGCATATAGGTTTCTCAAGAGGCAGGTCAGGTGGTCTGGTATTCCCATCTCTTTCAGAACTTTCCACAGTTTATTGTGATCCACAGAGTCAAAGGCTTTGGCATAGTCAATAAAGCAGAAATAGATGTTTTTCTGGAACTCTCTTTCTTTTTCGATGATCCAGTGATGTTGGCAATTTGATCTCTGGTTCCTCTGCCTTTTCTAACACCAGACCTGAACATACACCTCACCACCCCACCCCCCCCCCAAAAAAAGATATACAGATGTCAAATAAGCATATGAAAAAAAATCTCCAAATTGTATATTATTTGTTGTTATTTAGTTGCTCAGTCGTGTCCAACTCTTTGTGACTCCATGGACTGTGGCCCACTAGGCTCCTCTGTCTATGGGATTTCCCAGGCAAGAGTATTGGAGTGGGTTGCCATTTCCTCTTCCAGGGGATCTTCCGGAGCCAGGGATCAAACCCACATCTCTTGCCTTACAGGTGGATTCCTTACCACTGAGCCACTGCATAAGCCCCTATCATGTATTATTGCTGCTGCTAAGTCCCTTCAGTCATGTCCGACTCTGTGCGACCCCATAGATGGCAGCCTACCAGGCTCCCCCGTCCCTGGGATTCTCCAGGCAAGAACATTGGAGTGGGTTTCCATTTCCTTCTCCAATGCATGAAAGTGAAAAGTGAAAGTGAAGTCACTCAGTTGTCGAACTCTTTGCGACCCCATGGACTGCAGCCTACCAGGCTCCTCTGCCCATGGGATTTTCCAGGCAAGAGTACTGGAGTGGGGTGCCATTGCCTAGGTGACTGTAAATTAAAACAACAGTAAGGTACCAGTACCCATCTATTAGAATGGCCAAAAATCAGAACGCTGACAACAACAAATGCTGGTGAGGATGCAGAGCAATAGGAACTTTCATTTATTGCTGGTGGGAATGCAAAATGATACAGTCATTTTGGAAGCTAGTTTGGCAGTTTCTCACAAAATGAAATATGCTGTTAATATATGATAGAGCATTCACACTGGTATTTATCCAAATGAGCTGAAAACTTACATCTACTAAAAAACCTGCACATGAATGTTTATAGAAGCTTTATTCTATAATTCCCCAAACCTGGATGCAACCAAGATGTCCTTCAATAGCTGAATAGATAAATAAACTGTAATACATCCAGACAGTCAAATATTACTTAAAGCTAAAAAAAAAGTCAAGTCATGAAGAGATATGGAGGAACTTTAAATGCATATTACTAAGTGAAAGAAGCTAATCTGTAAAGGATACATACTATTTGATTCTAACTATATGACATTATAGAAAACACAAAACTATAGTCACTATAAAAACATCCGTGGTGGGCTTCTCTGTTTGCTCAGTGGTAAAGAATCTGCCTGCCAATACAGGAGATACAGGTTCAATCTTTGATTCAGGAAGATCCCACAAGCTGCAGAGCAACTAAGTCCATGTGCCACAACTATTGAGCCTGTGCTCAAGAGCACAGGACTCACAATTACTGAGCACACACGCAGCAACTACTGAAGCCTGAGCACTCTAGAGCCTGTACTCAGCAACAAGAGAAGCCATCACAATGAGAAGCCCACACACTGCAACAAAGAGTAGTACCCGTTCACTGAAACTAGAGGAAAGGCCCATGCAGCAACAAAGACCCAACACAGGCAAAAATAAAATAAAATAAAAAAATAAAAAAAAAATTTTTAAAGCAGTCAATGGTTACCAGAGAATAAGCAGGAAAGAGAGGGATGAATAAGCAGAACACAGGATTTTCAAGACAGTGAAAATATTCTATGTGATACTACAATATCATTATACACTTGTCCAAACCCAAAGAGTTTTTCATTGATGGGGTATAAGAAGGAATCCGTCAGAAAGGGAGGACACTGGTTCTCTTTAAGGGCCAGTCACACTCTCTTTTCCCTCTAATAAATTTCCCTTTTCTTGCCTGAGTGCCCAGCTCACTCTCTTTTCCTCTGCACTCGCCTTACAATGTGGAGTATGTTTCCAAGTGCTTTTGGACTTGGACCATGCTTTGAATTCTTTTTCGATGATTTTCCCATGGACACTACTTGAAGGGAAGGAATCATTTACAGCCTCTCAGCCCTTTTGAAAAAATTAGGCATCCCTGGTGGCCCAGTCAAGAAAGAATCTGCCTGCTATGCAGGAGACCAGGGTTCAATCCCTGGGTCAGGAAGTTCCCCTGGAGAAGAAAATGGCAACTCACTCCAGTATTCTTGCCTGAAGAATCCCATGGACAGAGGAACCTGGCAGGCTACAGTCCATGGGGTCACAAAGAGTCAGACACAACTGAGAGACTAAACCAAACCCATAGAACATATAACACCATGAGTGAACCCTAAGGTAACTCTGCACTTTGGATGATTATAACGTGTCACTGGTAGGTTCATTGACTGTAACAAATCTACCAGTCTGGTTCAGAATGTTGATGGTAGAGGAGGCAGTATGTGTTTGAAGGCAGAGAGTATATGGGAACTCTCTGTACTTTCAGCTCAATTGTGCTATAAACCTAAAAGAATGTGCTCTGAAAAATAAAGTCTACTTAAAGGGGGGAAAACCACAATGGACAAAATATTAAAAATTAAATTATTCTAACAGCATTAATAAGGTGTCGTTTTTTTCAATGGTTTACATCAGAAATTCCAGTCGCAAAACTCTTTTATTTCCCTGGTATTTAAATTTGTGGGAGCCCTAACTAGGACTGCAAAGAGATCCAATCAGTCCATTCTGAAGGAGATCAGCCCTGGGATTTCTTTGGAAGGAATGATGCTAAAGCTGAAACTCCAGTACTTTGGCCACCTCATGCGAAGAGTTGACTCATTGGAAAAGACTGATGCTGGGAGGCATTGCGGGCAGGAAGAAAAGGGGACGACAGAGGATGAGATGGCTGGATGGCATCACTGACTTGATGGACATGAGTCTGAGTGAACTCCGGGAGTTGGTGATGGACAGGGAGGCCTGGTGTCCTGCGATTCATGGGGTCACAAAGAGTCAGACACAACTGAGCTACTGAACTGGACTGAACTGAACTAGGTCTATTTTTTCTCATCCTTGAATCTACTGTTAAAAACACAGGTAACCATTGGGCATGGCTATGGAATCCAGTCAGTAGCTCTAAGGAATGTAAAAAATTAAAAAGGCCCAGTGTTTGTTCTCCAGGGGAAAAGTACTGATCTAATGTATTTAAACATACTTATTCATTCAACAAGTATTTATTAGGTGTCTACTATGTGCCAGGATCTTCCCTGTAGCTCAGACTATAAAGAATCTGCCTGCAATGCAGGAGACCCAAGTTCGATCCCTGGGTCAGGAAGATCCTCTGGAGAAGGGAATGGCAATCTACTCCAGTATTTTTGCCTGGAGAATCCCATGGACAGAGGAGCCTGGTGGGCCACAGCGCGTGGGGTCACAAAGAGTCAGACACGACTGAGCGACTAACACTACTACTACTACTATGTGTGAGGCATATAGTGTGTGCTAGGCCCTAGGACTACTACTAGGCCCTAAGAATACTGTGTTAAGTTCTTGCTCTCCAGGAGCTAACAATCTACTGGGGAGACAGATAATAATCAAGTAATCATACTAACAAATGTCAAACAGGAACTATAGTAAGTGCTACAAATGCTAGTACACAGTACCAAGACACTGATTGACCTACCGGGAGGAGGGTGGCTGGGGTTGGGGGATGGTGGTCAAAGAAGATAACCCTAAGGGAGTCACTCAAAATGACATCTAAAGAATGAATAAGAGATGAGAAAGGAAGGAGCAACAAAGAAAACAAACAAATCCGAATATGCAAAGGCCCCATAGCAGGAGGGAGCCTAGTGACTTGAAGAACTTAAGACTAATGTGATAGTAAGTGAGGAGAGCGAAGGGGTCTATGATGAGGCTGGAGAAATAAGTACACATGCCAGGTCATGGAGGGCCTTGTAGGCTACATTAAGGAGTCTTGTTTGTGTTTGTTTTAAAAGTGATGGGAAGCCGTAAGGCTTTTAAGCATAAGAATGACATGGCATTCCTTATGCTAAGACCATTCTGGCAGCAATTAACAGAACAGATCAGAGTGAATGTTTGTACATGAGGAGATACTGCAGTAGTCTAGGAAAGAGGTTGATGGTAGCATGGTGAGAATGAAGATGGAAAGAAGTGAATGGATTCCCAAGATTTTACGAAGTAAGCAATAAACAAAAAAATAAGCAAAATTTGACTTCCCTCCCAAAAGGAAGTTTCAAAGTGGGGGAGGAACCAAGTGGTATCAAAAGATCCCTAAGTACCACTGGATAGAATGGTAGACCAATCAACTGAGATAGGGAAGGCTGCAAGAGGACCAGGTTTGGGGAGCAAGTTGAGCCTGAGTAGGCTTTCAGACATCCTAGCGGACCGGTCCAGTAGGCATTTGGATATACCAGTCTGAAGGTCACACAAGAGGACTGAGATGGAAATATAAATTGGGGACCTCATGTGTGTGCACGTGGTAATTAAGCTGTGGATGTGAGTGAGTTTGCCAGGAGAGAGAGCATAGAGATGGGAGACAACTGAGGACCAGGCCTCAGGAAAAGTCAACATGTGTAACAAAACAGTTCAGTTCAGTTCAGTTCAGTCACTCAGTCGTGTCCAACTCTTTGTGACCCCATGGACTGCAGCACACCAGGTCTCCCTGTCCATCACCAACTCCCGGAGCTTGCTCAAACTCATGTTCATAGAGTCAGTGATGCCACTGAAATATCTCATCATCTGTCATCCCCTTCTCCTCCTGCCTTCAATCTTTCCCAGCAACATGGTATTTACAATGAGTCAGTTCTTCCCATCAGGTGGCCAAAGTATTGGAGTTTCAGCTTCAGCATCAATCCTGTCAATGAATATTCAGGGCTGATTTCCTTTAGGATGGATAGTTGGATCTCCTTGCAGTCCAAGGGACTCTCAAGAGTCTTCTCCAACACCACAGTTCAAAAGCATCAATTCTTTGGCACTCAGCTTTCTTTATAGTCCTACTCTTACATCCATACATGACTACTGGAAAAACCATACCCTTGACTAGACAGACCTTTGTTGGCAAAGTAATGTCTCTGCTTTTTAAAATGCTGTCTAGGTTGGTCATAGCTTTTCTTCCAAGGAGCAAGTGTCTTTTAATTTCATGGTTGCACTCACCATCTTCAATGATTTTGGAGCTCCCAAAAATAAAGTCTGTCACTGTTTCCATTGTTTCCCCATCTATTTGCTGTGAAGTGATGGGACCAGATGCTATGATCTTAGTTTTCTTAATGTTGAGTTTTAAGCCAACTTTTTCACTCTCCTCTTTCACTTTCATCAACAGACTCTTTAGTTCTTCTTTGCTTTCTGCCATAAAGGTGGTGTTATCTGCATATCTGAGGTTATTGATATTTCTCCTGGCAATCTTGATTCCAGCTTGTGCTTCATCCGGCCCAGCATTTCGCATGATGTACTCTACATATTAGTTAAATAAGCAGGGTGACAATACACAGCCTTGACATACTCCTTTCCCGATTTGGAACCAGTCTGTTGTTCCATGTTCAGTTCTAACTGTTGCTTCCTGACCTGCATACAGATTTCTCAAGAGGCCTGTCAGGTTGTCCAGTATTCCCATCTCTTTAAACATTTTCCACAGTTTGTTATGATCCACATAGTCAAAGATTTTGGCGTAGTCAATAAAGCAGAAGTAGACGTTTTTCTGGAACTCTCTTGCTTTTTCCATGATCCAGTGGATGTTGGTAATTTGATCTCTGGTTCTTCTGCCTTTTCTAAATCCAGCTGAACATCTGGAAGTTCTCGGTTCATGTACTGTTGAAGCCTGACTTGGAGAATTTTGAGCATTACTTTGCTAGCATGTGAGATGAGTGCATTTGTGTGATAGTTTGAACATTCTTTGGGAATGCCTTTCTTTGGGATTGGAATGAAAACTGACCTTTTCCAGTCCTGTGGCCAATGATGAATTTTCAAAATTTGCTGTCATATTGAGTGCAGCACTTTAACAGCATCATCTTTTAGGATTTGAAATAGCTCAACTGGAATTCCATCACTTTCACTAGCTTTGTTTGTAGTGATGAATCTTAAGACCCACTTGACTTCACGTTCCAGGATGTTTGGCTCTAGGTGAGTGATCATACCATCATGGTTTCATGGTTATCTGAGTCATGGAGATCTTTTTTGTATAGTTCTTCTGTGTATGCTTGCCACCTCTTCTTAATATCTTCTGCTTCTGTTAGATCTATACTGTTTCTGTCCTTTATTGTGCCCATCTTTGCATGAAATGTTCCCTTGCTATCTCTAATTTTAAGAGACCTCTAGTCTTTCCCGTTCTGTTGTTTTCCTCTATTTCTTTACATTGATCGCTGAGGAAGGCTTTCTTATCTCTCCTTACTATTCTTTGGAACTCTGCATTCAAATGCATATGTATTTCCTTTTCTCCTTTGCCTTTAGCTTCTCTTCTTTTCACAGCTATTTGTAAGGCCTCCTCAGACAACCATTTTGCCTTTTTGCATTTCTTTTTCTTAGGGATGGTCTTGATCAATGCCTCCTGTACAATGTCATGAGCCTCCATCCATAGTTCTTCGGGCACTCTGTCTATCAGATATAATACCTTGAATCTATTTGTCACTTCCACTGTATAATCATGAGGGTTTGATTTTGGTCATACCTGAATGATCTAATGGTTTTCTCTATTTTCTTCAATTTAAGTCTGAATTTGGCAATAACGAGTTCATAATCTGAGCCACAGTCGGCTCCCTGTCTTGTTTTTGCTGACTGTATAGAGCTTTCCATGTTTGGCTGCAAAGAATATAGTCAATCTGATTTTGGTATTTACCATCTGGTGATGTCCATGTGTAGAATCATCTCTTGTGTTGTTGGAAGAGAGTGTTTGTTATGACACATGTGTTCTTTTGCAAAACTCTGTTAGCCTTTGCCCTGTTTCATTTTTGTACTCCAGAAGGAAAAAGTAGCTATGACAATATGTGGATTCTCCCTTCACTTCTGGAAATCAAAAATCCTGAATTCTTTCTTTCACTTTGCCACTCAATCACCCTGACTACATCCAAAAAAATAACTTTTCCCTTCTTTAAATCAACATTCCCTTTCTTGAAAGAGATCGTGCTATTTTTGTGAGGGAGTACTTTTACTTTTTACCAGGTATCAGTAGGAGGATGTTAGTAAATACACTGTTAGTACTTCTCAAAAAACTAGAAAAAAATTATATTCTGTTGAGAATATGGTAGCAGAAGTTTAACTTGTTGAAGTATTGAGCCTTATTCATAGATGCATGGGACACACAGAGAGCTACTGTACTCTTCCAGGGTTGATTCTGGGAGGGTGGGAAAAGGATAGCCCCTGTACTATGGTGATCTGGAAGATGGTCCCACATACCCAGTATTTCTCTGAGTGTAGAACTATGTTTTCAAAGTGGTCAATGACTTTGCTTGGGGAACAAAAGAGAGAGAGAGGGAGGAGATCCCTTGCCTTCTTTCTCAACTCTATAGTGCATATTTTTTATGCCCTTGGGAGGTAAAAGGGAGGAACAAGCTAATAGTTTGGTTGATTCAACATTCTGATCCCTGAGTCAAAAAGTTACTCAATAATCCTTTTAGCATGCGGTAAGGAGGTGAATATTCAGAGTCAGGAGTCTCCCGTTCTGATACTGACTCATACTCTGAGTTATCTTGGGGTAAACCATATCAACTCCCTCTATTTCCATATCTGTAATACCATCTGTCCCCCCATCTCTTTGGGTTGTTATGAGAGTCTGATGAGATCACAAATCTAAAAGCATTTTGAAAATGTCAGACATTATCAGGCCACAAGTAAGCCATCCACCGGGGAACTGGTCTGTTTTGAATAAAGCACAGCTTTGTTACACCACACATGTATCAGTTCCTGTTCTAATTGTTTTATTTCCAAATCATGTTTCCTTTGAAAATAAAGGTTTCCCAGCTATTGATATATAAGCTAGCTGCTTTTACCACTGCAACTAAATATCAAAATATGTAAATAAAAGTTATATTAATCCATGACCCAGTTTACAAATGAAACTCTAAAACAAAAAATGTAAAATTGAGATTAGTTTTTATCATAGCATGACCTGAGCTCACTAGACTTTACACTGTCTTGTTCCTAACTATCTCTTTGACCTCCCTATGCACTACTCCCTTCTTTTCTCACTCCTTCCCACTACTCATTGCTTTTGCCCTTTAGCAAAGGCCTCCTCACTGTTCCCTGGACAACCCAAGCACTGCCTTGCCCCACAGACTTCGCTTTGCTACTACTCATCATTTCCCTCTGACATCCCTCATTTCTTTCAGGTCTCAGTGGATCCCTAACAACCCTCCCTGTGTGTGTGTGGTCAGTTGCTCAGTCATGTCCAGCTCTTTGCAACCCCATGGACTGTAGCCCATTAGGCTCCTATGACCATGGAATTCCCCAGGCAAGAATACTGGAGTTGGTTGCTATTCCTTTTTCCAGGGGATCTTCCCAACCAGGTTGAACTTGGGTCTCTCACATTGGAGGCAGATTCTTTATCATCTGAGCCACCAGGAAAGCCCCACTACCCTCCCTAAATTAGTATATATCCCTTGCACTGGTCATCCATGTCTCTCTCTCATTCCTTCTTCTTAAATTGCTTTATTATTCTTTGTAGGACTTATAATCACCTGACATCCTGTATTTGTTTTTCTGTTTTTCTCCCAACAAAAATGTAAGTTCCATGAGAGCAGGGGCTTCTTGTCTAGTTTGTTCCACTGTTGCATCCTTAGTACTTAGAGCATATAGGCACACAATAAATAGCTGTTGAATAGAAGAGTGAAGGAACATAATTATACCACTCCTCCAGCTAGTAAAATCCTTCCTAACACAGTACCTTGAAATCAAGGACTTAGGAAATCAGAATGAGATGCAAAGTAGTAGGATGCTTCTGCTGGACATGATGCTATGGCTGGTTTAGCAAAAATGTGGGGAAGAGCATAAAGATCAAACATGATATATTGACCTAACTGAAGCCCTTAATGCCATTTACAGAAATGGACTATGGAAACTTTTGAATAAATCTGGCTGTCTTGAGAAGTCTAGCAGGTTTACAAGTTCCCTCTCATTAAAACAGTATGGGCCTGTTAGTGGGAATTGGACATCACATCTAGGTGTCCCTTAAACTTGTTATCTTAACAAATTAAGTGCATTGGGGTCAGCTACAAGCTATAATTAGCATTGTCAGGTTCGATTCCCCAATAACCAAGTCCTGGAGTACAACTAGACTACAGGCATTGAAACAATTCAAATTCATGGCAACACACATCAGAGGATAGAGGACATGCAATTTACTGATGCCAGTGCTGACCCCAAATGGTGCAGTTATCAACACAGAAGGCAGAAACAAAGCTTTGTGTCCAAACTGAAGCACAAATATGTCCTATCTGTTGGTGGGGGTGAAAATCTCAATTTTGTTGCAATTTGGGCATCTGCTCTTGCGTCTAAGATCATATGACCACTTTATGAGAGGAGGGGATAGTCAGGGTACATCACTGAACTAACCAGAGCCCATAAGAACAATTAACAAGACATAGGAAAAAAAGAGCTAAGCATTGATTGTGGAGACAAAACTGTTTTGATGAAGTCTGTTCAATCGTGTCAGAAAATTGGAATGAAATTGTAGTTATATTTCATTTAGTGAAATGTGATCTCATTATTTTTTAATATTTATAGGGTATGGCTTATTGATTCTTTACTATAATTAATTACTGTTTGCTTCCATCTTCCATTTTGTTTATAAGGAACAACTAATCAAAGTATTGAGATATTTCTTTTTTTAATTAATTCATTTATTTTAATTGGAGGCTAATTACTTTAAAATATTGTGGTAGGTTTTGCCATACATTGACATGAATCAGCCATGGGTTTACATGTGTCCCCTATCCTGAAACCCCTCCCACCTCCCTCCCCAGCCCATCTCTCTGGGTTGTCCCAGTGTACCAGCTTTGAGTGCCCTGTTTCATGCATTGAACTTGGACTGGTGATCTATTTCACATATGGTAATATACATGTTTCAATGATATTCTCTCAAATCATCCCACTCTCACTTTCTCCCACAGAGTCCAAAAGTCTGTTCTTTATAGGTGTGTCTCTTTTGCTGTCTCGCATATAGGGTCATCATGACCATCTTTCTAAATTCCATATATATGTGTCATCATTACCTTCTCTTGTATTATTTAAAGATGCCACTGTTGGCAGAGTTCCCCATGTGTGGAAAGATAATTGAAGAGGCTCAAAAGTGAGGCAGTTTTCTCTACACTCGTGTGTGTAAGGAGATGGACTGCAAATGGGAATAGACCTTTAGAGCTGTAAAAGGCCACAGAAATAACTATTTTTAGTTGTCTATCTCCATGATAATCTCAGGATGTTATGTAATGTTTCCATTGATATATCTAATATATGACCTCAGAAGTATTTCTATTTATTTCTTTGATCATTGGCATATTATCTTGTGAATATTTTCATGGCACACATTTGGACTACAGGAGTACTTGGATCTTGTATGAATTATATGCTTATTGAGAAGAAGAGTGAAAGTTTACCCCAAAGACAAGTTTCTAAACCCCTTGCTGGGTTATGTCTTGGCTTAGCTTCCCTGGTGGGGAAGCTAGTAAAGAATCTCCCTGCAATGCAGGACACCCATGTCCAATCCCTGGGTCAGGAACATCTCTTGGAGAAGGGAATGGCTACCCACTCAAGAATTCTTGCCTGGAGAATCCCATGGTCAGAAGAGCCTAGCAGGCTACAGTCCATGGGGTTGCAAAGAGTTGGACATGAATGAGCAAGTAATACTTTCACTATGAAAGATAAAAATGGATCTATGACACAATCTTTTTTTTTTTTTACAGCCTTAGTGACTGAGGGGAATGTTCAGGATTGTTGTTCATTGCTCAGTCACCTACTTGTGTCTGACTCTTCACCCCATGGACTGTAGACCTTCCTGTCCCTCAGTATCTCCTGGAGTTTGCCCAAGTTCATGTTCATTGCATCAGTGATGCTATCCAGCCATCTCATCCTCTGACACTCTCTTCTCCTTCTGCCCTCAATATTTCCCAGCATCAGGGATTTTTCCAATGAGTTGTCTGTTCGCATCAGATGACCAAAATACTGGTGCTTCAGCTTCAGCATCAGTCCTTCCAATGAATATTCAGGGTTGATCTCCCTTAAGATTGACTGGTTTGATCTCCTTGCTGTCCAAGGGACTTTCAGGAGTCTTCTCCAGCACCACAGTTTGAAGGCATCAATTCTTTGGCATTCTGCCTTCTTTATGGTCCAGCTCTCACAATTGTACGTGACCACTGGGAATACCATAGCCTTGACTATACAGACCTTTGTCGGCAGAGTAATGTCTCTGCTTTTTAACACACTGTCTAGGTTTGTCATTGCTTTCCTGCCAAGAAGCAATCGTCTTCTGATTTCATGGTTGCAGTCACTGTCCACAGTGATTTTTGGAGCCCAAGAAGAGAAAATCTGTCACTACTTCCACATTTTCCCCTTCTATTTGCCATGAAGTAGTGGGGCTGGATGCGATGATCTTAGTTTTTTAATATTTAGTCTTAAGCCGGCTCTTTCACTCTCCTCCTTAACCCTCATCAAGAGGCTCTTTAGTTCCTCTTTGCTTTCTGTGATTAGAGTGGTATCATCTGCATATCTGAGGTTGTTGATGTTTCTTCCTCCTATCTTGATTCTGGCTTATAGCTCATCCCCTTCAGGGATCACTGCCTTGTCATGGCAAAGGAGCCTGCATAACTCAATGAAGCTATGAGCTATGCCATGCAGGGCTGCCCAAGATGGACAGGTCAGAGCAGAGAGTTCTGACAAAGTGTGATCCACTGGAAGAGGGAATGGAAAACCATCTCAGTATACTTGCCATGAGAATCTCATGAACTGTGGTCGTGGTGGTTCAGTTGCGAAGTCGTGTCTGACTCTCTGTGACCCCATGACTGTAGCCTGCCAGGCTCCTCTGCCCAAGGGATTTTCCAGGTAAGAATACTCAAGTGGATTGGGTAGCCATTTCCTTCTCCAGGGTATCTTCCCCACCCAGGGATCAAACCTGGGTCTCCTGCATTGCTGGTGAATTCTTTACCAACTGAGCTACTAGGAAAGCTAAAAAAGATATGTTCAGGATACCTATATCTATAATATAATTGACCATATTATTATGGGATATTAAATGGATCTTATCTGAATCTTAGCTGTAAGACAAGGGATTAGGCTTCAAGAAATTTGTGCTAAATCTTTTGTCAGTGGATAATATGGTCTAGAAATCTTAGTGTTCATTGAAATTTTTTTCTGTATCTGTCACAATGCCAAGAAAGTGAATGCTTGTTATTCCACAGTAAGTAAACAGTTCAAAGAAAATGAAGAAAGGAACAAAATAATGTTATATTTATCCAAGAGTTGCAAAAGTCTGGGTTTTCAGCAAAGTAATGGTTTGAAGATGTCTGCTTTTGTGAAAAGAAATACTGGTCATTGAGAGAAGCAAGTGGCTCCCTGTGTGAAGTGTTTATAAAAGGATATGTTTAGAGCTTACCACAGGAGATAAAAAGAAGAATCCTAGTTGACTTAAGAGACTATCTGAGGAAGAGCAACTCTTGGGAATTTACAGAGGATAAGAACTATAGCCATTAATATGACATTAGATAAGATAGCTCAAAGGACTTTCAATGGAAGCTGTAGTGGAATTCCTTTAACTGTGGGATGTGAATGATGGCTTAGGCCTGGAGAAGTAGCAGTCTTCTATGATGGAGATAAGCTTAAGAAGTGCGAGTTTTTATTAGAAGTGAGGCCTAGATAACAAGAATTATGTAACACAAATATGCCAGATTTTTCCATTTGGTGAAATGAGATCACATGAATGCTACTATCCAAATTTCATCAGCTGCAAAGCCCCACCTGCTCTCAGAGGAATTTAATCCCATTCCATAGACTCTTCAGTTATTTCTAGCCATCCTCTGCAGAAAGCTTTACCACATGTGCTTGTAACAATATCATTCATATTCTTACAGTCCAGCCTACCAGACAAGGCACCTCATCAACTATGTCTGTTGCTGATACCCTTTGGGCAAATAGCATTGAGCTTTCAGTGCTTGAGGTATTGAGATTGGGACCCTCACCTAACTTTATATTAATTTTATCAATTTGGCCCTAAACAGCAACATTTGAGCTCAGAATCACAGAAGGTCCTTCATGAAAATGTTTTTTTTTTTCAGTTTTTGGCTCCATTTTCCATATTGAGCCTTGAATCCAAAGTGCTAGCAGGAGCATCAACACTCCACCTTTCCCTCTGTTCTTTTAAGCTCTCTCTCCTCTTCTGTGTGCCCCAGCAAAAACCCAACTTATCACTCCTTCGGGCAAAACCAGAAAGCCTCAATGTGCACAGAATTATGCTAATAGGTAAAGGACGCAATAGGGGTAGGTGTCATCTGATTTGCTTCAGAAAAAGTTCTATCACTAGCACCAGCCTAGTCAAGATAATCTGTAACACATACAATAAAAACACAGGCTTATGTTTCTGTTACATCCTGGGTGGGAATAGGAAGAGCATATCAAGGAAAACAGTGGTATAAAGGAACCACCACTTTAGAAAGAGAATTAAACCTTTAAAGAGTGATTGACTGTCTTTGTCATTCTTTCTTACTGCTCTCTTTCATTTTTTCAGGTTTAATTTCAATATTGAGTCAAACTCTTTTGTTCCTTCATCTCCTTCATCTTTAGATCCAGGAGAGGACAGAGATTAATTAGTATTTATAATTGAACAACCAGGAATTAAGATGAGTTTTCATTATGAAAGCTATGGAAAATGATTGATGACATTAAGTTTGATAGACCTCTTTGCCTTAAGTTAATTCTACTTTATAGCCAAAGCAGAAGGCTTCTGTTCCATAATTCAGTGGAATATCTTTTCAGACAAAGCAGCCTTATAATGAGGACAAGATCACACTTGAACTATGATTATTGAAACAGTAAGGACATGCAAGTACTCCCCCCATCCTGTTTTTTGGAGAAGAGGAAGGATTATTGCATGGCCATTCAAGGAGAACCAATGGCTCATATTCAAATGACCCAAACTCCAACAGTAGCCCTGTTAAATTAGTCATATCACTGAAGATTTTCATACCATAAAAAAGAACAAATAGTTGAACAATTATCTCATGTCTTGAAATGGAAGAATTTATAGACTTGATTTGTTAGATATCGGAGAAGGCAATGGCACCCCACTCCAGTACTCTTGCCAGGAAAATCCCATGGACGGAGGAGCCTGGTAGGCTGCAGTCCATGGGGTCGCTAAGAGTCGGACACAACTGAGTGACTTCACTTTCTCTTTTCACTTTCATGCATTGGAGAAGGAAATGGCAACCCACTCCAGTGTTTTTGCCTGGAGAATCCCAGGGACGGGGAAGCCTGGTGGTCTGCCATCTATGGGGTCACACAGAGTTGGACACAACTGAAGTGACTTAGCATAGCATAGCATAGCATTCCCCATGAGGGAGATGATGATGAACCTCACTTCAATAGGTATGATGTGGATTGCCAGACAAAAGTGGAGAGGAAGAACGTTCTGGAAGCTGTATAGGTGAGGACTCAGAAGATTTTAAAGTTTTAAGAAAAATTCTTAAACATCAAGAGTTTGATAGACATAGAGAAGAATCTCGAACTTGGTAAAATACTATAAGGTGTTGTTGTGCTGTTTAGACACTAAGTTGTGTCTGACTCTTCTGCGATCCCATGTGCTGTAGCCCTCCAGGCTCCTCTGTCCATGGGATTTCCCAGGCAAGAATACTGGAGTGAGTTGCCATTTCCTTCTCCAGGGGATCTTTCTGACCCAGGGATTGAATCCATGTCTCCTGCATTGGCAGATGGATTCTTTACCACTGAGCCAGCAGGGAAGCCCAGTACAGAGGGTGGAAGTGCTATAATGAAAAAGCAAATGATTAGATTGAGTTAGAGCTGTGGTTCTCAACTGGGGAAGGTTTTGCCCACTAGGGGATGTTTGGCCATGTCTGCAGACATTTAAAAAATAACCTTTCAAATATTAGTATATCTTTAGAGTTACAAAAAATTTACAGAGGACAGAGACTTCCTGAATACCTCTAGTTTCTCCTATTGTTAACCTGGTGTCTTGGATGGTGAAGAATTCCCCCGCAATGCAGGAGACCTGGGTTCCATCCCTGGGTTGGGAAGATCCCCTGGAGAAGGGAATGGCTAGCCAACTCTAATATTCTTGCCTGGAGAATTGCATGGGCAGAGGAGGCCAGCAGGCTACAGTCTATGGGGTAGCAAAGAGTCAGACTCGACTAAGAGACTGTGACATACTAGTATGATATATTGTTACAACCAAAGAAACAATATTGATACATTATCATTAACTAAAGTGCATTCCTATTCAGAAGTCCTTAGTTGTTATCTAACACTTCCTTTCTGTTTCAAGAAGCTACATTGTATTAATTGTCATGTCTCCTTAGCTTTCTCTAAGTTAAGGTTTCTCAAGTTTTCCTCCCTTTTGATGATCTTGACAGTTTTGAGGGGTACAGTTCAGGTATTTTATAGAATGTTCCTCAACTGTGATTTGTCTGAAATTGTTCTCAAGATTAGACTGGGGCTGTGGCTTTTTAAGGGGAAGAAGAATAGAGGTGAAGTGCCATTCTCATCACATCATATCTAAGGTTATCAACATGACTTACCAGAAATGATATAGACCTAACAGAAGCAGAAGATATTAAGAAGAGGTGGCAAGAATACGCAGAAGAACCATACAAAAAAGATCTTCATGATCCAGATAACCACAATGGTGTGATCACTCCCTAGAGCCAGACATCCTGGAATGTGAAGTCAAGAGGGACTTAGGGCATCACCAGGAACAAAGCTAATGGAGGTGATGGAATTCCAGTTGAGTTATTTCAGATCCTAAAAGATGATGCTGTGAAAGTGCTGCATTCAATACATCAGCAAATTTGGAAAACTCAGCAGTGGCCACAGGACTGGAAAAGGTCAGTTTTCATTCCAATCCCAAAGAAAGGCAATGCTAAAGAATGCTCAAACTACCAAACAGTTGCATTCATCTCATATGCTAGTAAAGTAATGTTCAAAATTCTCCAAGCCAGGCTTCAGCAATATGTGAACCATGAACTTCCAGATGTTCAAGCTGGATTTAGAAAAGGCAGAGGAACTAGAGATCAAATTGCCAACATCTGCTGGATCATTGAAAAAGAGAGTTCCAGAAAAACATCTACTTCTGCTTTATTGACTATGCCAAAGACTTTGACTGTGTGGATCATAACAAACTGTGTAAAATTCTGAAAGAGATGGGAACACCAGACCACCTGACCTGCTTCCTGAGAAATCTGTATGCAGGTCAAGAAGTAATAGTTAGAAGTGGACATGGAGCAACAGACTGGTTCCAAATCAGGAAAGGAGTATGTCAAGGCTGTGTACCGTCACCCTGCTTATTTAACTTAAATATGCAGAGTACATCATGAGAAATGCTGGACTGGATGAAGCACAAGCTGAAATCAAGATTGCTTGGAGAAATATCAATGACCTCAGATATGCAGATGATATCACCCTTATGGCAGAAAGTGAAGAAGAACTTATGAGTCTCTTGATGAAAGTGAAAGAGGAGAGTGAAAAAGTTGGCTTAAAACTCAACTTTCAGAAAACTTGGATCATGGCATCTGGTCCCATCACTTCATGCCAACTAGATGGGGAAACAATGGAAACAGTTACAGACTTTATTTTTTTGGGTTCCAAAATCACTGCAGATGGTGACTGCAGCCATGAAATTAAAAGATGCTTGCTCCTTGGAAGAAAAGCTATGACCAACCTAGACACTATTTTAAAAAGTAGAGACATTACTTTGCCAACAAAGGTCTGTCTAGTCAAGGGTATGGTTTTCCCAGTAGTCATGTATGCATGTGAGAATTGGACTATAAAGAAAGCTGAGCACCAAAGAATTGATGCTTTTGAACTGTGGTGTTGGAGAAGACTCTTGAGAGTCCCTTGCACTGCAAGGAGATCCAACCAGTCCATCCTAAAGGAAATCAGTCCTGAATATTCTTTGGCAGGACTGATGCTGGAGCTGAAGCTCCAATATTTTGGCCACGTGATGTGAAGAACTGACTCATTGCAAAAGACCCTGATGCTGGGAAAGATTGAAGGCAGGAGGAGAAGGGGATGACAGAGGATGATATGGTTGGATGGTATTACTGACTCTATGGACATGAGTTTGAGCAAGCTCTGGGAGTTGGTGATGGACAGAGAGACCTGGTGTGCTGCAGTCCATGGGGTTGCAAAGAGGCAGACATGACTGAGCGACTGAACTGAACTGAACTGATCAACATGACTTATCACTAGTGGTGTTAATCTTGACCACCTGTTCAAGATAGTATTTGTGAGGTTTCTCCACTGTAACATTATCCCCCCTCATCCCACCCATCTCATACTCTATCCTTTGGAAGCAAGTCACTCCCTTTTGTAGCCCTCACTTGTAAGGTGAGTAGTTATGCTGCATTGCATCAAAGGGGGAGTATCTATGTAAATGAGTTAGAATTTTGCACAGGAGATTTGTCTCTTCTCCCATATTGATTTATTCATTGTTAATTTACATTAGTATGGACTCCTGTATATTTATTACAAACATTTAGATTTTTATAATAATCTGGGTAGAGTGCTTATGGCATCTAGTGGGCAGAGACCACGGATGCTAGTCCTGTATTACACAAGACAGACCTTCACAACAAAGAGTTGTCTGGTTCCAAATATCAATAGCACCATGGTTAAGAAACCCCACTTTCGAGTCCTGGATGTTCTATCCTGCTAGAGATTGCATATGGAAATACAGGTCTAAAATCATAATTGAAGTCAGTGAATAAAAGTTGTATTTTCAGAGAACTTCATTGGAATACATAAAATGAATGATTCTTTTGGTGTTATAAAGATGTAAATAAAAGGCTTAGTCTCTCTAGGCTGTGCTCAAAATGAGCTGGAAAGTTAAGGCAGTTACCCAGACTATTTAAATCCAGAGGTATAGTGACTCAGTAGTCCACATAGGTAGTGTACATTGAATGAATTTACTGAATATTTACTTAGCACCAATGTATGAGTTCTGGGAATCGAGAGATGCTTTGGAATGGGCCTGGAGATGGGAAGGTTAAGCATGGTATAATGCACAGGACAGGCTCTTCTGTCCATGGAATTCTCTAGACCAGAATACTGGAGTGGGTAGTCTTTCCCTTCTCTGGGGATCTTCCCAACCCAGGGATTAAACCCAGGTCTCCCACATTGCAGGTGGATTCTTTACCATCTGAGCCACCAGAGAAGCCCAAATAAAGAATTATCCAGCCTCAAATGCCAATAGTGCCAAGGTTGAGAAACTCTGGACTAGAAGGGAAAACAACAATCTTTCAACTTGATCAAATTGAGTTCTCACAGAGAGTGGTGTAATTATCTTGGATATCTCTTTTAAAATTGTGTGTGTGTGTTTCATCAGCCTCTTTGTCCAGATGACTGCTGGTGCTGAAAGCCATTTCAGAGCATAGGTGCATCTGAATAAAGTCAAACTTCTTATGCTAGCCTATGAAACTGAAAAAACCAGGCCCTCCCCACCTTTCTGTCTTCTTTCCATACTCTTATACCCTTGGTTCTCTTGATCCATCCAACTGTAGAAGATGCAAGCCCCATCTGACTTTAAAACCTTTGTACTTCATAATCCTTCTGCCTGGACCACTATTGTCTGAGACTTAAGCATGGCTTGCTTTCTTTCATCATTCCCATCTCAACTCAAACATCACCTTCTCAGTAAAGTTTTTTTTTTCTTTCTTTTTTTTTTTAATATGGACCATTTTTAAAGTTTGTATTGAATTTGTTACAATATTGCTTCTGTGTTATGTTTTGGTATTTTGGCCATGAGGCATGTAGGATCTTAGTTAGCTCCCTGACCATAGATTGAACCCACACCCTCTGCATTGGAAGGCAAAGTCTTAAACCACCAGACAACCAGGGAAGTACTTGGGACTCAACATTTTCACTGCCATGGGCCAGGATTTGATTCCAGGTCAGGGAACTAAGATCCCACAACCCGAACGATGTGGCTGAAAAAAAAAGGAATTATACATTATGTGACCTTTTGTGTCTGGCCTCTTTCACTTGGCATGCTGTTTTTAAGGTTCATCCATTATGTATCACATATCAGTGTTTCACTCATTTTTATGACCAAATAATATTCCATTGTATGGTTATACCATATTTGTTTATCCATTCATAAGATGATGGATCTCTGGGGTGTTTCCACTTTTTGGACTATAATGAATAGTGTTACTTGAACATAAGTTGTTCCTGTATCGTTTGATTACCTGTTTCCAATTATTTGGGGTAAATGCCTAGTGGTGGGATTGCTGGATTACATGGTAATTCTATACTTATCTTTTTGAGGAACTGCTGAATTGTTTTCTATAGCTATACCATTTTGCATTTCCACTAACAGTATGGGAGGGTTTCAATTTCTCCTTTTTTGCTTTCCTTTTTTAAAAAATAGCCTTCCTCGTGAATGTGAAGTGGTACCTCAGTGTAGTTTTAATTTACATTCCCTAATGACTAATGAGGCTGAGCATCTTGTCCTGTGTTTATTGTACATTTTCCATGCATATTATTTCTGACTGTAGAGTATTTCTGAACTTTTACAGTTTCTTTTATATAGCGTAGAAGATAGAAAGATCAGAAGCAAACAGGAACAAGAGAACTAGTGTTATAAAATTATATTTGGCAAATACCCCAAATGTCTTTCCGGCCTCAACTCCTGAGAATTTCACATTTTCCGTAACACTGGAAAGTTCCCTTCTGATATCAGGTATTACCAGCCTTGAATATTTGCTGATACAGTTAAATGACATTGCAGGAATGTTACAAAAATGACAGACAGGAAATATGGAAGGCATCTATAGATGGGGCAAGCCATCAACTCCATGCCTCCATTGGGTAAGGAAGAGGTTGCAATCCGAAGTGGACCTTTGTAAAGTATATTGACCACATGCAGATAATCAACAAACACATTGGAAGAGTTTGTGTCTTTAACGAATTAGATTAGGGAGCAGAAATGATCTTTTCCCTCAAAATTTCCACTTGCTTTCTCAGACACATTCCACGTAAATTGAACAGACCACATTTTCTTGCTATTTTTAAAAATGTATTCCTGATTTAAAAAAAGAAAACTGAGCAATCAGGGCACTTTAATAAACGTGGTTATGGAAACATAACCTTTCCAATTTGCTTCAAATATCAAATGACCATAGAATGGTCAAATATACATACATATATATATATATATATATATAGAGAGAGAGAGAGAGAGAGAGAGAGAGACAGAGACAGAGAGAGACAGAGAGATGGAGAAGGCAATGGTACCCCACTCCAGTACTCTTGCCTGGAGAATCCCATGGATGAAGGAGCCTGGTGGGCTGCAGTCCATGGGGTCACGAAGAGTTGGAAATGACTGAGTGACTTCACTTTCACTTTTCACTCTCATGCATTGGAGAAGGAAATGGCAACCCACTCCAGTGTTCTTGCCTGGAGAATCCCAGGGACAGAGGAGCCTGGTAAGCTGCTATCTCTGGGGTCGCACAGAGTTGGACACGACTGAAGTGACTTAGCAGTAGCAGTAGCAGCAGCAGAGAGAGAGAGAGAGAGAGCGCGAGCTTATTGTTAGATCATCAAACCTCTGGTAAATTGATATGAGGTAGGCAATGTAGCAAAATAGGAAGAGCTTTGAGCCTGGTCAGGAGATCCATGTTCTGGTCTCAAGTTCTGAAACAACTAGTTTTATAACCTTGGATAAATTAAACTCGTGAAGCCCTAGTTTCCTCATTTGTAAATAACTGAGCAATTGTACTTTAGATTAGCCTTCAAGTCCATTACAGCTCTAAAATTCTATTTGAAAAGTTCATATGTTATGCTAAATTTCAGAAGCAACACATACTCTTTTTATGTTTGCATATGTAAAAATTAAAACCGTTGCCTCAGTTCAAACCTGTATCAACAGAAAAAGTTAAAAAGGAAAATAAATAAGGCCTAGGGACACAGGTTTTCAGGTTCCAGAGCCACACTCTTCTTTGTGTACTGGCTAAATGCCTGGGTGCTTTCTACGTGTGATGATCTGTCCTCTATCCTGAGGTTTCTTAATCTACGTTTTGCAATGTGTGTCATAGATGTTTGTTTATCAAACATAACTGACTCACACAGGACATAGCACTCTTTCCTAATCAGCGGCTCAAATATTTATCTCCTGAACTTTTCCAGTCTTAAATTCTGGTCTGAAATGAGGATACTTTGACTTTCACTTAATCTGATGATGCATTTTATTGTTGCAGGAAGATACTGGGTTTCGAAATGTTTTCCCCCACCCCCTTCATTTGTAAGAAAACATTACATGAAATGGTAAGGTGATTCTGTTCTGTCACCCATAGAGTCTCTTTCCAGGCACAAGACCTGGGGAGCTCTGGGTCATTTCATTGCCATTGCCAGGAGAGTACAACTAGCAACTTTAGTCCCTGATGAAGAATCCAGAGTTTATGATCTCTCTGGGAAGGGTTGTGTTACATTTAGGTATAGTATAGCATGAGGTTTTTGTAATCTTGGGATTAACATAAAGCCAGTGGAAGGGAAAGGGTGAAGCTAGTCATCTCAGATGAGAGAAGCTGACATGGTCTTTGCATTAGCATTTATTTCCAATTTGGAAGATGTTCTCACATGAAAAACTGTCCTACATAAGATAAAGGCTCTATGAAAATTTATGATCAGAGAACTTTATCAGAAAACTGATCTGTTCTGCACTATCTTAAGACTCATTTTTCATGAGTTTATTACCTCTTGGCTATTTCTTTTATGTTCATTTACAGGTGTACATTGCATCAGTGCTTTTCTTGGTTTTCTGTATTTGGTCTTTTAGCCCTAGGTCAGCTTGTGTATTTCCCAAAAAGCAGCAGCTTCTGCAAAATGCTGGCAAACAGGGTGGAGTATGGGGTGTGAAGGAGGGAAATGTGATTGAAGCTGAAAGGAACTTTTATAGTTAGTGTGTTCTGTTCAACTAAGCTATCTCTCCCTCGACTTTTTTTCCCCAGTAGAATGTTAAAATATTGTACTCCTGCCAAAAAATTTCCTAAACTCAAATCCTACACAAAAGAAACTACCTCTCTCTCCTGAACTAAGCTGTATTTAGTTTGTGTCTTATTTCAAGAATCATTATATTTAATTTAATTTAAAATTACCTTTGTGATTTTACAGCAGAAAAGTACATATATTTGTTTTCCTATTGGGGTCTATTGATAAATGGGACTATCATTACAAATCATTGTTTTCACTTTCTTTTTAAAATCAGAGGAAAATTGTTTTGGTTATGTGAGTCAATTACCTTGAAATGCATCATTTGATTCAATAAGTCTATATCTAGTCTATTTCTAACAAAATAATTAGGAAGACAAATTTATGTCCAAGAATGTTCACAACAACATCATTTATAATACTGGGAAAATTTAAAAACCAACATAAATGTCTGGCAAAGACTAGGTAACTAGTTAAATAAATTATGACTCTCATATGCTAGAACAGTATGCAATCCTAAACATTATTTTAAAATAATTTTAGCAAATGGGGGAGAGCTCGTGTTATATGTCAAGCGAAAAAAGCACACAGTATCCAATTTTGGAAGAAATATGCATAAGACAAAACTGATAAAAGTATATCAAAATATTAACAGTGGTTCTCCCAGGGCAGTAGAATTGTGGAATTAAACAGCATTCTTCATACATTTTTGGTGTTTCCTATATTTTCTATGATGAATAGTCATTACTTTCATAGAAAAATACAGTTACCAAACATTTTAATGAAAGCCAATTAAACAACAATGAGATGGCATTACCTATCAGATTGGCAAGATTTTTAAAGATTGATAATATTCAATGTTTTCAAGAATATAAGGAAAATGTTACTCTTATACACTCTAAGTAGGAGTATTAATTCATCTGGCCCTTTTGAAAGACAATTTGACAGTATCTTTTAAAATTTAGACTGCACATACTCTTTGACCCAGCATCATTTCCACTTATAGGGCTCCACTGTAGAGATGCTTAGACAAATACACAATGCTTGGAGAATTTTGAGCATTGTTTTACTAGCGTGTGAGATGAGTACAGTTGTGCAGTAGTTGGAATATTCTTTAGCATTGCCTTTCTTTGGGAATGGAATGAAAACTGACCTTTTCCAGTCCTATGGCCACTGCTGAGTTTTCCAGATTTGCTGACATATTGAGTGCAGCACTTTCATAGCATCATCTTTTAGGATCTGAAATAGCTCAACTGGAATTCCATCACCTCCACTAGCTTTGTTCGTAGTGATACTTCCTAAGGCCCACTTGACTTTGCACTCCAGGCTGTCTGGCTCTAGGTGAGTGATCACACCATCATGATTATCTAGATCATGAAGATCTTTTTTGTATAGTTCTGTGTATGCTTGCCACCTCTTCTTAATATCTTCTGCTTCTGTTAGGTCCATACCATTTCTGTCCTTTAGTGTGCCCATCTTTGCATGGAATGTTCCCTTGGTATATCTAATTTTCTTGCTTGCCATGGTTTCTTGCTTCTTGGTTTATGCTTGCCATAAACCAGACATTTTATGATCATGATTTCATTTAGCCCTCCTTCAGAAAAGCCTGTGGTACCATAATGAATGTGGTATCATTATTATCCTTGACTTACAGATGAGCAGGCTGATGCTCAGAAGAGGTTATGTAACTTGTCTAGGGGGTCCAAGTCCAAAGCCCATGGTTTCTCTCCTGCTCCTCCGACTATGTGACCTCCTGACTCCAGTAGTCAATGATTCCCAGTAAAGGACATTAAACAAACAAACAAAAAAAAACATTTGTTTAGTTATTTTTGCCTGTGCTGGTCTTCATTGCTGTATGGGTTTTTCTCTAGTTGCAGCGAGTTGGGGCGGGGGGTGGCTATTCTTTGTGGTGCGTGGGCTTCTCGTTGCAGTGGCTTCTCTTGTTGCAGAGCATGGGCTCTAGGGCACATAGGCTTCAGTAGTTGTGGCTCCTGGGCTCTAGAGCACAGACAATAGTTGTGGCTCATGGGGTTTAGTCGCTGTGTGGCATGTGAGATCCTGCAGGACCAGAGATCAAAACTGTGCCTCCTGCATTGGCAGGCAGATTATTTACCACTGAGCCACCAGGGAAACCCCGAGTAAAGGAAAACCTGGACTCATCTTTTAAGAATGGGTAAAGAAATCAAATCTTCTTGCATGTGAAAAGGAAAGGAAAATAAAGATTTAAAGCAAGTTAAGATATTGATGACCTTTTGTACACACTGCTATATTCAAAATGGATAACCAACAAGGAACTACTGTATAGCACACAGAACTCTACTCAATGTTATGTGGCAGCCTAAATGGGAGGAGGGTTTAGGGGAGAATGGATACATGTATATGTATGGCTGAGTCCCTACACTGTTTACCTGAAATGACCACAATATTGTTAATTGGCTATACCCCAATACAAAATGAAAAGTTTGAACTTTGAAGAAGTAAATAAAATAAAAAGGAAAATTCTAAAAAAAGAAAAAGATATTGATGACCTTTCCTCTAACATTACTAGGCTAGAATCACTACAGAAAATGGGCAAACTATACAAAAGGTAACTTTTTGCAGATTTGAGGACTACCACTGCACATTCAATTTGCCTCTGGCCTTATGGATAAACATAAATATTTTGTTCCTTTCTTCTTTCTTTTTGGGAAGGTTGCAAAAGTAATTTGTGAGGATACTGCAGAGGATCTTATCTAGAGGGGATAGAATTCGTTTTTAAGAAGACAGAGTTAATGAGAGACACAGAAGTTAAATTTCATTAAAACCCTGCTGGTATTTGGTTTGGACTGCATGATCTTTACAGATGAATTTGGGAAGAATTGGGTCTTTACTGAGTTTTCCCATCCAGATGAGTTCAATATCTTTCCATTTGTTTTGTCTTTTCAATTAGTTTAAAAGCCAGTGGAATGTACTAAAGTGATAAGAAATTGTGGTCTGAAAAGATAAAAGAGTTGTTTCTCAAAAAATGACATTAAATCTAGCTACAATGGCAATGGTCATTTTTGAAAGGATTAGCTTAGGTTATTATTTATGTTCACAGTTAGATCAGCTTCTGTTTAGGTTTCTGATTTCACCAGTTGTTTCAGACACGCCACTGAAGACAATATTTGGCTTGGTTATTGGGTCTAAAAAAAATAAGGTCTCATGAATGACAAAGCATAACATCACTTGGCTATGCAAATATTATTATAAAGTCCTGCTGCTTGTAGTGAGACCAAAAAGGAAATTATTATTTTACAAACATGTGAAGTATGTTTAACATGCAAAGGCTTGTTACACAGTCAATGAAGAACAGTTGTTTTCTGCCCTTCCATAAATAACTAATGCCAAGAGCAGCCTGGCTATCTGTTTCAGCTTCTTGTTACAGAAGAGTAAAATGGGCAAGGTCTAAATATCAGTACCTGCTAACAGAGCTGTCCTGTAAGTTCTGTTTGCCTTCAGTTTAATTTCCATGCTTTCAGTGCTTTTTATGTTGCATGTTGAATCTGTCAATTGCACTGTACATTTTACTAACTTTTTTCCATGTTCATATGTTTCTTCTGTTTCTAATTGGACTGGTTGTCCTGTGTAAAACTTATTACTTAGGAAGCCTGATGTAGTGCAAGCACCCTGGTCTAGGAATCATAATTGTGATGGGAAATCCAGGCTCTGCTACTGGTTAGTTGTATGTCTAGACAAGTCGTTTAACCTGCATCTGTTTCTCTATCTGTAAAATAGGGATAATAATCCCACGTCTTCCAAACTAGTAAACAATGATGCAAATGTTCTCTCTAAAATGTCAGACAGGTGGCTTGGGGGATGTTTTGCTTCTGGGTAGTACACTTCTAGAGGGTTTCTGATGACAAGAAATTAAGCAGTTTATTTTGACCTTGAAAAAGTGAAAAAAGCAGCTAGAAACAGCGTGGATACACTTGGTTTCCTTTTTGGAGATCCTTCTATCCTCTTCGTCCTGAGTATGGTTAACTAGAAAGGAAAAGGTGAGAAAAGGCAGATGATAAAGGTAGCCATAACTGTTAGCATGAATGACTAGCATGTGATAAAGATCTTGAAAAATACAACTAGTTTCTTGGTCTGATAAATATCTCTATATATCTGTATTTACAGACATGCTTATACATAGGTAGGTAT
Source organism: Bubalus kerabau (assembly GCF_029407905.1). Taxonomy (NCBI): domain Eukaryota; kingdom Metazoa; phylum Chordata; class Mammalia; order Artiodactyla; family Bovidae; genus Bubalus; species Bubalus kerabau. The sequence goes on along the minus strand of NC_073647.1, from coordinate 71,630,647 downwards.
ATGCACAGATTCATACATACAAACAAAAACTGATAGCTTCAGGCTCTTTCCTTTACACCTTCTAAAGCTGGAGGAACTTTAGCAACCTGTGCTCAGTGTTCAGAAAAAATTACCCAACTGAAAAATTCTGGGCTAAATGCCTGCTAGTAAAGGAAACTGACAAAAGTATATACTTTCATTACGAGGTTTTTTTTTTTTTTTCATTTTGGTTTGATTTATGTGGTCTACTGGGTCTGTTCTCTGTGTTTTCATTCCATCACTAGACACTAAGTTTGTTGAAGGCAGGGATGATCATTTGTTTGATTTCGTTTGTGTTTACTGTACTTGACAGTCCTCTGTATGCTGTTGGTGCCCAGTGAATTTTATAGATGACAAATGATTACTTATTTCTGGTATTACAACAAGATCTCATAAATAAACATGACAATTAAACTTGTTGTTTGAAGTCCTGAACTTTCTAGGTCAGTCTTGAAAAAAGAAGCTATATGACTGCCACAGCAATATTCATAGGCATATTATATATAAGTGGGTGGGCCTGTTGAAAATTGGATGAGTAATCCCACTTCAAAGAAGTAACATATAAAGGCTGCAGCTCTCAGCTCTCCAATTGCGGGCTTCCAACCACCTATAGTGTCACCTGAGATGCTTATTAAAGATTCAAATTTCTCAGTCCCACTCAGATCCAGGTATCCATATTTTAACAAGCACCCCGGAGTTTTCAGATGCATACTAAAGTCTAAGAACAACTCTAGCCTGTAATCTGAGTTGCCCCCCCCGCCCCCCGCCACACACACGCAAACACACATGCGTTGTTACCTCCCATAATTATATGGGAAAATGAAAAACAGTGAAATGGCATGTCCATGCCTAGCAAGAAAAGGAAGCTAATTCTCCATTAAACATCAGGGAACTGGAAGAATACTGGCATTTTCTTTCTTTTGGTGATATATTCTTGGCAGTTTGTCGTGGCTTATTTACAATTACGGTCTCTTTTGAAGCCCCAAGACAGTTCGCCAGCATTTTATTTTTAACAGCAGTTTCTTGAATCTCTTGGGAAGATTATTTGTAGGACTGTCTTAGGAGCAACGATTAGGGCCAGTAAGATGTCACAGTGCTGCGGTGACATTTCCTTATCGGTTGTGAGCTCTTTTTTGCCACGACACCATCGTAGAAACACAAGGCATAAAGTGAAAACCCTGCATTATTGTGATATTTCATAAGTGGGGATGGCTGTATGGGGTCTTAACGCAGTGAGAGGCGCGATAGAGATGCGTTAGGTGGGGCTTGGAGGGGCAGGATGTCTTAGGCAAAGAACGTTAAGATTCCTCTCTAAAGAGTGGTGAAGTCCGAAGATGAGTATCTTGAAAGGGCAGCTGGAATATGACCCGAGGGGAACTTTCATTCTAGGGTGGAGTTCCTGGGAAAGCGAGCGCAGGTACGGGCGTGGGCCCATGGGGTAGCTCGCGGAAATCAGATAAGCGCCGGAACCTCCCCAAAACAAGCTCCATCACCAGGCGGCGGGTGCGGGAGCTGGACCCTAAGGCAAGCCCGCGAGGAGCCGTTAGCCAACTCGGTTCCCCCGCACTTCCCCCCGCCCCCCGCGTTCTAACGGCCCTCGCCGCCCCTCCTTTTCGGCTGACGTCGGGGGAGCGGAGGCGGGAGCGTGGGTGGGCTGAGCGGGCCGTCGCCCGCGATTCGGCCGGCTGTGCCACACCACCGCGCGCCCCCGCTCCGCCCGCCCCTCCGGGCGCGTCTTTTCCGGGCCCGCGCGGCGCTGCGCCTCGCCCCGCCTCTGTTGGCCCTCCGGGTGCGCGCGCGCTGCTGCGGCTTTTTCTCCGGCGTCCGCGGCGCGCCCCTCCTCATCCCAGCGCTAGCGGGCACGCGGCTCCTTTCCGCCGGCTTCTGGAGTGCCGAGTCCCCGCCGGCTGCGAACACGCCACAGGCAGCGCCTCGGGTAAGTAGCCGTAACCGGAGAGGCTCCGGCCCCAGCACCCCTACCCCGTTGCTATGTCCCAGGCCCCCCGCTCTGGCCGCACCACCGTCCCACACCTGAGCCCAGAGGACGTGGGGCGGGGGGGTGGGGGGACGTTCCTGTTCCCGAAATCCGTTCGCTTTCTTCTAGAGCCTGGGCGATTTACCCGCCTGCTTCCTCCGGGGCTGGGAAGATTTCCCGAGATGCCGGCATCATCTCCATTGCTGAGGTGTGGGGTCTTCGAGACCCTGGTCTGCCTCTTCATGCTACTCACCGCCTCCTCGAGGGCCAAAAGCTCTTCCTGATCGGGGTGCTAGGCTTTGCCATGACCTTTCCCCAGTGAGCACACCAGGGACTCGCCAGACCTCCAAACGACCTTTAGGACGCCCCCGGACCTCAACTCCATTTTGTCCGTTTCAAGTCGCTCTATATCTGAAAGCCTGGGACTCTTTCTGGCTCTAGAAGCATCCGCCCTTCGAATTTGAAGGATGCCCTAGCTTCCGATATCCTCTTAGCTTCCTATCTTTAGGTAGGTTAGAAAATGACTAGTTTCTAGCAGAAGCATGCTCTTATTTTTTCCTGTCCTACCTATCTACATCCCTGCCCTCCGTGGGTGCTGTATATTTAGCATCAGCTTTATTCACTTCCTCTTCCTCTCATTCGAGTGCCCTACAGAAAGAACTGTGGTCGATGTCTATAGCCCAGAGAAAAATCGAGGAGAATATGATTCACTGCCTAACCACCATTAAGGGGTTACATATTTTAAATAAGACGTCATTTCTCCTCTTCACTCCAGCATCTCCTCTTTCAAAGGCATTTTTTTCCACCCTCTTGAAATGACTTTGCTCTAATCGCTCTTTTCACGTTAAAAGAATCAATCATCGCTCTAAGAAACAACGGCGAAATGGCATTTAAATGAGTCCCTCTGAAAAAGTAAGCAGTCTGCTCTATTGGTTAATGGTTTAATCAACGCCTCAGTTAGCTCATTTACAAAATTGAGGGTGTTGAACGAAGGTTCCTTCTAGTATTTTGATTTTAAGACCTGTGAATTCATGCTTAGTATTGTAACGTGTTGCAGCGTAAGGGAGATTTAACCTGATGAAATCCACGTTTCCCAGTAGTTGCTTGTCACATTAGGTTTTATATTACTTATAAGTACTTATATTACTTATATATTTTATATTATAACAAATCCTTTTAATTGCTCTTGATGCATAAATTTGTAGGGAGATATCCAATGTCTGTACTGTCAATGAGCGTATCTGTTAAGATTTGCATAGTGTGAGGCCTCTTCCTTGAATTATAAAATAGCTCATCTTTTAGATTGAAAAGAAGTGTGAAACACCTAAAACTCCTGTAAGAATTAACACCCTTTCTGCCATTTTGGCAGAGGATGAAACACTGAACTGTTATTCTTCTCCCAACGTAGAATAAAATACCTTATTGTTCTGATAGAAGTAATTTGACACCTAAAAATCCACAGAAGGTGTAATGCAACAATGAACATCTTGAATAAATTGAATTTTTCCCCCTAAAGCACCGATTTTAAAAATAAGTGATTCAGAAGAACATTTTTGAGTGTTTTGGGTAGGGGCAGGATGGGTGGAGAAAGAAGAGGCTTGCCCAATTCCGTGGGAAGAGAAATGAATTGGGACTCTGGAGAGGCTGACGTGCAGTTACAGTGGTAGCTAAATGTATAACCTTGAACAAGTCACTTTACCTCACTTCATTTTTGCATCTGTATAAGGGTCTTGATGTTGTCAGAATAATCTGCATGCTGCTGCTGCTGCTACATCGCTTCAGTCGTGTCCGACTCTATGAGACCCCAAAGATGGCAGCCCACCAGGCTCCACCGTCCCTGGGATTCTCCAGGCAAGAACACTGGAGTGGGCTGCCATTGCCTTCTCCAGTGCATGAAAGTGAAAAGTGAAAGTGAAGATACTCAGATGTGTCTGCCTCTTAGCGACCCCATGGACTGCAGCCCACCAGGCTCCTCCGTCCATGGGATTCTCCAGGCAAGAATACTGGAGTGGGTTGCCATTGCCTTCTCCAATAATCTGCATAAGTCCCCTAATTTGACAATACATATCTATCACAGTTTGCATTAAGGCTGTGCCGTAAATCATTAGTTAAGTCCTTAGTTATTTAGAACATTTTTCTCAAAGATCTGCTTATACTAGTTCTAATCTATATATCCATAATTCTTAATTCATCCATATCAAATGATTTATTCTATGTGAAAGTCTATATATTGGGAAGCATTCTACAAAAGTCAGGTATTGTTCACTTCTGCTTGCAAGTGAAGGGTGTGCATACCACACTTTATTTTTCTTTAAAGGTTCAAGGCTTTTAAGAAATGTGTATGGGAATGTATACAGACTGCCTTGTAACTGTAATTGGCTAGGCAACTTGAAAAGAATATGCAAGCACCTCATTCATTCATTCATTTGTTCCTTCTTTCAACTTATCTCATTCCTCCATCTGTCATTTATTTTGTGCCATAGGCCTCTAGGGTATGATGGTTGAGAAGACAATTCTTTGCCTCCAAGTTTTAATTTTATAGTCCGGGATGGAGGCGATGGTGGTGAGAGTTGTGGAGAGATAGTTTTATGTGCCAGTTTATTTTTATTAACAACAGTCAAATCAGGGACATAAAATCCTGGGGAAGTTAAGGCTCCACAGGGGAGGAGGAGATAATTGTGTTAATTGTAGCCTGTAGACTCTCTTCTTCGTGTTCCTTTTTTTTTTTTTCTTTCCATTCCTTGACTTTCAATTACTGAGACTTTAGCAAAAATGAAAGATTTGTTTTTTTCACTCCTGCTGTTGACTGGTTTTATATATTCCTTTCATTTGTTTCTCTTTTAGCTGTTTAAGATAGTTATACATTCTCATACAATTGTAAAAAACAATAGCCTTTAATTTTCTTAGTGGTAACATCTGGCATAACTGTAGCATAATATCACAAGGAGATTGAAGCAGGTACAATCCATCCACCTGATTCAAAGATCTCCAGTTTTACGTGCACTCACTTGCGTGTGTGTACTTAGTTCTATGGGCTTCTCTATAGGCAATATATATAAGCAATATATAGTAGCAATATATAGTGGTAAAGAATCCGCCTGCCAATGCAGGAGACATGGGTTTGATCCCTGGGTCAGGAAGATCCTCTGGAGAAGGAGATAGCAACCCACTCCAGTATTCTTCCCTGGAAAATCCCATGGACAGAGGAGCCTGGCCAGCTACAGTCCATGGGGTTGCAAAAGAGTTGGGTACAACTTAGCGACTAAACAACAGCAGTTTGTCTCTGTGCAGTGTTAGCACATGTAACCACCACCACAGCCAAGATACAGAACAGTTCCATCACCCCAAAGGTCTCTGATGTCCTTTTATAGCCATCTCACTCCCTCCCTGAGCCCCTGGCAACCCCTAATGTGTTTTCTTTGCCTGATTGGTGTTTTTTCACTCAGTGTAATTGTGTGGAGATTCTTGCAGGGAATATATCTTGTATCAATAGTTCTTTTCATTCTTGAGTCATATTCCACGCTATGGATGTATTATAGTTTAATCATTCACCCATTGAAGGATATCTGGTTCTTTCTTGTACTTTGTAACCCGTTATGAATAAAGCTCCTATGAACAGTTATGTACTGGTTTTTGTATGAATGTAAATTTTCATTTCTCTAGGATAATTGCCCAAGAGTGCAACTGATGCTTGTATTGGTGTTTAGTCTCATAAGGAACTGCCGAACTGCTTTCCAGAGTGACTGTGCTATTTTATATTCCCTCAGCAATGCATGAATGGTTCTCATCTTTGCCAGCACTTGGAGTTGTTACTATTTTTTATTTTTAGCCATTCCGATAGATATATATATACAGTGATATCTTGTCATAGTTTTAATTTGCATTTCCCTAATGGCTATGATGTTGGACATCTTTTCATGTGCTTATCTGCTCTCTCTGTATTTTCATCAGTGAAATGTATGTTCATGTCTTTTCTCCATTCTCTAGTTGGATTTTTTTTTTTACTGTTCTGAGAGTTCTTTATATAATTCTCAATACTAGTGCTTTGTGGGCCACGTGGTTTGCAAATATCTTCTCCCAGCCTGCAGCTTGCATTTTTGTCCTCTTCATAGGCAAGTTTCACAGAATAAAAGTCTTTAATTTTGATGAGGTCCAGTTTGTCAGTTTTCCCTCTTATGGATAGTGTGACGGAATCTTATATACCTTTGTTATTTAATTTTATTCCTTGCTGTTCTATATAACATCCAGTATTTCTGTAAGCAGTGTGAACGTGTTTTTTTCTTTGCACATTCCTGGAGCTCAGATGTATTCTTCAAACAAGTGACCTTGATGGCTTAGAGTGTGAATCCATACTTATACATATTCTCACTGGATTAAAATGGCTGCCATCCTTTTGTGCCTTAAAACTATAATTTCTATATTACCAGGCAGTCACCGTAACATTAAAATTAATATTTTAAAATTAAGTATATGCGTCATATGCCAAGGAGATTTTTGGTTTCACTTTCTAATTTTAAAATATTTTGGCAAAACTGTGTAGTTTCTAATCAACATTTCTGGTAAGTAATCCAAAGAAAAAAATTTGAGTTCTCATTTAAATGTACTTTGAAAGTCTGCTTCTGCATTTTGAGTAGTAAAGTTGGAAATATGATGATAGATTTAGTAGGCTTGTTCTGCTTAGAATAATGAATCGAATGTTGAATTTGTCTGTCTAGACTGTATGTTTTTCTTTTATAGTAGCTACTTAATGTTCATTTTAATTATCTTTGAAAATAAGCATTAGTTTTAAGGTAGCTTACAAGTGTTATTTTGAAAAATATATGTGCTCCTGTTTGAGAAGAACTTACAGGAAAAGCTTCGTGATTGATTTTTAAGAGTATTCATTTCTGTAAGGGGGCACTGAAATTATTAATTGTCCCTTCAGTGTCACAATATTTGCTCAATAAATTTATAGCCAAGATAGTGGATTCCTAGTTGGAAGAGATCAATCATTGGTGTGAGACAATGGTGGGTAAAGTACTGCTTGTGACGAAATCCTGCCTACCACCTGTTTTTGTAAATACGTTTCTGTTGGAATTCAGGCACATCCATTCATTTATGTGTTGTTTGGCTGCATTCAAAATACAGTGTCAGAGTTGAAACAGAGAATTTAACAGCCCTGAAAGTCAATTTACTCTCTGGTCCTTTACACAAAAAGTTTGCCCAGAGATAAAGCAACCTTATAATAAATTATTGAGTGTCTATGCTTTAAAAGAAATTTAACAAATGTTACCTTGACTTTTAGTACCTTTTAGGTATATTTCCATGTGGAAATTGTGGTTTGGAAGAGTGTATTCATTTTCTTTATTGTGTCCAAAGGCACTGATCTAGGGGCAGCATTAAGGAATGGATGGAGAGTTGGAAAAGTTGATTTTGTTGTTTTTGTCAAAGTGTGGGCTATTTCAGTGTGAATGTCAGTTTGCAAGTTTGGTAACTGGTGAGATGCAGAAGGAGGCCTACCTAGTCGCCATATCCTTTGGAGATTCTGTTGTGTGCCAGAGTGGTAATGACAGCCAGGTATGGCAGTTCGTTGCTCCTCCTCCCAAAGTTACTGTGATCTTTAAATACATAGTAGTTTGAGCCTGTCAAGCTGAACTTAAGACTGTTGGTTTATTATTTTGTGTGCACAGCTTCCTTTTGTAAGTTAGAAGTTCATACTTTAGTTCTTTTAAATGCCCCACCTACAAGTAAGGTTGAAAATGGAAACTGAGTTTGGACTGTTTCACTGTATATTTGGAAAGAGATGGGTCCCTGCATCACATCATACTCCAAAATAAGTTAAAGATGTATTTTTTTTAAATATATGTATATATTTTAAAAACTTCTGGAAGGCACAACACACCATAACAAAGTTGAAAAGTCATATGACAGACTGGAGGAAAATAATTTCTATATATGCCATGGGAGCTTTTACTGACTTCCACTTAACTGACCCACCATATTAAATGTTATTCGTTTGTTTTGTAAAACACACTATGAACTGAACACTTGCTATTAGTAGATCGGTATCTGGTACGCCAGGTTTGTGAACCCACCAGTACAACAGATGCTTTTATTACTGAATTATTATGAATTAAAATAATTAAATTAAAAATATTAATTATTATTTTATTATGAATTACTGTGCTTGTTCTTGTTTTTGTAAATATAAAATTTATTTTCGTATAACTTGATACAATCTAAGTAGTGAGGAATTGAAGTTCTTACTGAAAATTTACATATGAAATGATATGATGTCTGGGATTTGCTTCAAATTATATAGGAGTTGAGGTGCAGAGTGCATAGAGATGTGAAAGAAATAAAATTCAGCAAATACAGATGATAGTTGAAGTTGGGGGATAGGTGTATTGTAACAAAACAAATGGTATATTATGAAATGAGTTGATCAAAGCAAGTTGTAAGTGTATAACTAGGTGTGTGTAAGACAATGATAAAGGATTTGTATAAAATATATATATAAATCTGAAAGGTTCTCCACTAATAGTTCCTTACAGGTATCTTTTAAGTTCTTTGAAGTTCTGCATTATCTAAGAATTCAGTTTAAATTTCTTTACAGTCAGTGGGCCTGGAGTTAAAGAAAGGTTTTGGCCTTCTGGCCCTTTATCAAAAACTTGATGAATGAGTGTACATTTACCACTGATAAAATGAAGATAAAATGAAATGTTTGTCATGAGCATATTTTTTTTATGATTGTCCACCTTAGTTGACTTTTAATTAGCTAATTGTGTTCCAAATAAAATTGGGTTAAAAGGTTTCTACTATATAATATCTATGCTATGTAAAGAGCTCCTCCAGATCAATAAGTAAAAGGTACCTGTTAGAAAAAGTGGCAGAGGGTTGTGAATTGGCCTTTACAAAAAAAGAAAAGAAATTGAAATAATGATTCAAAAAGAAAAGATGCTCAAATTCACTCTAGTAATTAGGAAAATGAAAACCATTTTTTTACCAAATACATTGGCAAAAACTGTAATATCCACTTTTAGAAAGGAATGGGCACTGTCATACACTTTAATGAGAGTGTGAATTGTGTAGCTTTTTGATAGAGTGCCAAAATCCTCTCATTTTTAAATGTGCATATATTTTTGACCCAGTAATTCTGTAGAAAGCTATTCTGGGTAAATATCTGCACATTTGTATAAAAATAAATACAAGATTTCAAAGCAATGAAGCTTGGTAACAGTGAAAACTTGGCAGCAACCTAAATGTCCATCAGAAGGGGAATGACTTAAATAATAACATGCTGTTCTGTGGAATAATATGAAGCTATTAAAGGAAAGAAATCCCTTAGACCTATATAAATGGACATGGGAGTTCCAAAATATGTTGTTAAAGGGTGGAGGGAATTATATAGCACTCCATATACCATGATTCCACCTATCTAAAAAAGACAAAACCTTGCCATGCATATGGATAATACAAAGAGGTGTGACTGATAGGCACCATGCATGGTTATCTCTAGGGCAAAAGGGAGTGGTGTTAGAGGAAGGCATTATAGAGATACTTATACTTTTTACCCTGTACAATTCTATAATGCATTTTAATATATGATTACCCTTTTGATAATAATTTTACAGATTCTTCATATGCAACATTACACATTGAAGGATATTTAACAATGCAGTTTCTTCATTGTGCTTTATACAGTAACATCGTGCTAGAAATGGGGTGAATGCCTTGTATTTAGAGAGTACTTAGTACTTTAACAAAGGAAGAACATTATTTTTAAAACTATTTGTATTTTCTGAATGTTCTGCACTGAAAATATAAGTATAAAAAAAGAATAAAAGCGCCATAATGCCATATCCAGGGAGATCTGTTGTCATCTTCTGGGCACACGTTTGTGTACATACATGTATGGACACTTGCATGCACACACACATGCATGTGTGCAAACATATGTATCTTTCTACAAAAGAAGGATTCTTAGTGTACATGCTGATTTGTAACTTGCTTCCTTTAACTGGACTGTATACAGTGAGCATCTTTCATGATTGATAACTGTGAATAAGTGAAAAAGACATACTAGTGGGAAAAAGAACAGCCATGTGCCAGGTAAACATAGTGTTTCACTTAAAATAACTGATTTCTGGGACAAACTACAATCTTCAAGCAAAGTCATGGCCACCAAAAGTAAATAACCAAGGAATGAAAAAATTCTCAATGTTAAACCAGTTCAGTTCTGTTTTGAATTTATGCATGTTGTTTAAGTTGTAGTTACTAGTAATGATATATAAGTACAGTATATTAAAAGGTCATTAGGGATCTTTTGGGGTGGGGTTTGGTTTTAATGAAGGTTTTAAAACCGAGCTTGAACAGTTATTTTGGTTCAAAGAAAAACCAACCACTCTGACTAATTTTTGGTGAATGTGTGGGCGTAGTTGTTCTCTTTCACAGCTTATAAAAGTAAAGAAAATCTGGGTGTCTGTGGCAACATGCATCTTTGTCTATGGTATCTCAGTCTACAGTAAAATTGAACATTACGAGAAATGTGTTGCAGGGCCAAGTTTGATTTGTATAGTATGTATTCTGCTCATATGTCATCGAGAAGCATTTATTAAGCACATCTGCCATAGGCTCATTATAACCACTTCTGAGTTTATACTGTGAGATTTAGAGGTGAAAATACTTTATGATGAATTCAATAGAGTATTTAATAAAAGAATATTCTACCTTGTAGACAGTGGTGTTAATGTGACGGCCCAGTGTAGCTGCTCATATTTTCGTTATGGTGATTGAAATAGCATCCCCATTCTCCAAGGCCTTTCTGGAATTGATTTTGCAGCAACAGGATTTTTTTTTTCATAGGCACTGTGAAGTTAGAAGATTTTATAGGGGAGTAAAAATCTTATGGACAGAGGAGCCTGGCAGCGACAGTCCATGGGGTCGCAGAGTCAGACACGACTGAGCCACTAAGCATGCACGCAGAATAGAGTTTTCCCATTTCTCACTTGAGTAATGACAGGTGCGTGCAAGATGAGACTATTAACAGAGGTATTTGAAACATTTATGGGGGCTTCTAGAGATTGTTAGGAAGTTAAGGCAGTGGAAGGCATGGTGAAATACCTGTTTTCTCTTAGGTATTCTGTTTATTACCTTCAACATGTGCCTGAAGCATTCTAATACTGTTAAAAAAAGAAATGACAGGGTTTTGGAGGACCACTCCCCTGGGGGTACCCAGGTGATGTCATAAAAAAAAAGGTCTGCAAAAATGGGCAGAGCTGCTCCCTATGAAATGGTGATCATTCGTTTTTCTCAGAATATATTAGTCATTTCTGCTTTTCAAATAAACTGAAAGCTGAAAACTTCCCACAGACAGGAAACAGGAACTTGGTTGAATGAGCTTAAAGTTCAGTTATGGCTTTGGAAACAGAAGAGAAGACACAGCTAGCACTAAGTATCTCATGGGATGCATCCGAGTAAAAGGTGCTCTGTTCTCCATGACTGCTGAAGATGGTAAGTTGAGAAGTAACTTAAAAGAATAGTTGAAAAACTGTAACTTGACTCAGGGGTGGAACTGAGCAGAACTAGCCATAAATAACTGTCAGATGAATATGTTTCAGACAAATAAAGTAGAAAAGAGAAAAGCAGGCCGGGATAATGGTATTCTTATACTTGGAACCACAGAAACCTTCGGGGTTTGGTCAATTGCAGGTTAGTCTAGAATGGTTTAAAGCCTTTGGTAAAATATTTGGGATTTCTCTGTGCATTTCCTTACAGAAGTAGGTTAGAATATCTGTGAAGAAAGTGGTTTCCATACTCTGGAAACTAGAAAAGGCAGGGTTCAGGCTCACTGTTTGGTGAATTATAGCGACCTGCAGATGGGAAAATGTGTAGTGTTTATTTCCCTCAGTAGAAAGAAATGTCAGTATTAGCATATTCATTCAAATATATTTACATGTTATGCATTTTTAAGCAAAATGACTGAACTTGGAAGGATATTATACAACTCAGATTTTCCACCAGAAATTTTGGGATCCCTTTCCTTCGATTTTGTTTTTAGTGTCAAGTGTAAAGGCCAGGATTTTTATGTAGAAGCAAGTTTTTAATTTATGCCCTTATGTACATTAATTTTAATATTCTCTCGATCACCAGGAGATCGTTGAGAATTAAACTGTTAATAAGGGAGTAGCTTTCTTTAGGAAGTATCCCCCCAAATAATTTACTTCTTTACAAGTAACTTTAGAAAAGACAAGTGCAAAATGGAAACCTCCCTGGTGAATCTCCATTCTCTGTTTTTTATTCTTGTTTTGAAATGGAGTTCCCCAACCTCACTATTCCAGTCTTTCTTTTAGGACTGAGTAGAATTGAATCAGGGATGATGATTCTCAACCCCAGAAGTACAAATTGTTGACTGCAGTTGTATAGACACGTGCACTAGTCCTGCTGGCTGACTTGAATCCTAGCTCAGTAGGGTCCATTTGCAGTCACTGTAAGTAAGTATAAGGAGTCTGCAAAGGAAGACTGTTCTACCTGGCTGTTGGGAGAAGAATATTCCAGTGCTCAGATAGTTACCTAATCTCTGTCCTATGTCAGCGGTACCCTGCATTTGAGCCATTGTTCTTTGGTTATATGAAATGTTTGTGTGGAGTGATTGGCCTATGATTGCAATGATATACATGTGGTGAAATGGCGGAGTTGTTCCTAACTCAACTTTCAGACCACTGATCTTTTTCTCATAAAGCCCCTAACCCTTAAAGATTGTAGGATGTGTTTTTTTTTGTTTTGTTTTAACTTCTTGGGGAGGAAGTGTGTTTCCCTGTTGGCCCAGTGGTAAAGAATCTGCCTGCCAGTGCAAGAGACTCCAGTTCGACTGCTGGGTTGGGAAGATCCCCTGGAGGAGGGCATGGCAACTCACTCCAGTATTCTTGCTTGGGAAATCCCATGGATAGAGGAGCCTGGCGGGCTACAGTCCATGGGGTCACAAAAGTCGGACATGACTAAAAAACACAAGGAGGAAGTGCTTCCTATTAATCTTGCTTCTAATTGTCCTCAACTGATGAAGACTGTTGTCCACCGCCCTCTCTGTCTTTGATTGAAGGGTCATGTTGCTTAGGGCATTGCCCACAGGAAAGAGGAGGTGGATGCTATACTAGGGCATGACCAAAGGAGTGGGAGGTGGCTGTGAGCATACAGTCTCTAGCCAGAACGTACCTTGAGTTTTGAAAACTAGGAATCTCAACTCCAGTTTGTAATTTAAAGACATATTTTAGAAACCAGCTGTAGCCTATCGAATCCCTAAACTAAGAAAATATTGAGAAGCCTTGCAGTGTTTAATCTGATGATATCATAGTCCTCAGTGGAAATCTGCAAAATTGAATCAAAATTCTATTTGTCTTCTTCAAATATGGGATTGTTGTTATGAAACACATATATGTTATTTTAATGACTTTGATGAGATGCACGAAACTCATTTTGATGCAGCTAATTCTGGTTGAAAGAATTACTTTTCAACCTAGACTAGATTTCTTCACTCTTGCATCGTTTCTAGCTATTGTGACACTAAGGTCATTTTATTTGGTCTCTTCTAGATGTCATAACATTTTGTCATGAGATCATGAGAAATGTTTCTTCTGCTTTGAGAGGAGTGATTAGGAATCTGTTTAGGATGGAAAATCTATTCTTAGATTTGTTGCCTCTACTGCTTACCTCTATCTGCTGCATGAAAGAAAATCAATAATGTCTCAAAGCCTCACAGTTACATATTTGAGTTACATAAAATTGTTCTGTGGAATGATCTAAACTTTTAGAATTTGTTTTGAGTTTGGTACTTGGTTGGGTCTGGGGCCGTGTCTTGCTATTGCTTGACCTTAAAAAAATTTTTTTTTCTTTTTTTTTTTTACCAGCACTGCCCCATTGCTGATGAAAGATCAGGATGTTGTCTAGGTGGGCTTGGCACCAGGTGCCAAACCTCAGTACCTTTCTCTTCTATTTTCAGGCATAGCAGCCCTGGAAACCATCAAATTGAGGTGCTGGAAGCATTTTGATAATATCTTTTCTTATTCTTTAAAAATCTGGCCTGTCTCCGTCACACAACCATCAGACCTCAACGTGTGCTTAACGGAGAACGTTTGTTTTCAGAACCGCCTCTGTGTTGACCTTAGTTTTGCTTTTGAAGAAGAGTAAGCAGTGTATTGCCCATGCAGTACATGAGAAAGCAAACCGCTTTTACTGCTCCTCGTATTGTTTGCAGATGTTTGTAGGAGGATTGAATTATAACTTAATTAAAGATGATACATTTTTGCTTAACAATTCACAGAAATAACTGCAAAGGGATGTCTTAAAGGCGGATTACATTATAGATACAGCAGAAATTAATTGCTTTAGAGATAAATGGGTGATTTCTACTAGTAGGAAGTATCAACACTGTTGAAATTGCAGCAAGTTTCTTGGCTGACCTTTTTATGGGGACACATAATAGCCCTTCCTTAAGTAGTGTTCCATTGAGATGGGAAAGACTTCTCCTCTGCTTGGGAGTTCTTAGTACACTGGTGCTTCTTTTTAAATCTGTTTTTTGAAATTTTTGTTTTGGGTCTCATCTGCAGAAATACCTTATTGATGCATTTTCAATACTCAACTAATGAAACTTCCAGGTAACAAAACCTCAGTTGGGTGTGTTTTGCAACGGAACTAACCTATTCCAAATTTTACACTTGCCAGAGTAGTAGTATAACCAGAAAGCTGTAACCTGTTTGTAACAGCTGGGTAGCAGTCTGCAGATGAAATTGATCAAAACCTTTTAGTTTTCTGTTTGTGTACTTCAGCTCTGCATTTTCCTTTCCTTTATTTCTTTTCAGAACCTCACTTTCATCCTTTGGCTTTGCATAATTCTTCTTGCTCCAATATTTAAAGATTAAAAAAATACATTTTGAGTAAGCCAGCTGGTCCCTAAGCAGTAACAGGTATAACTGGATAATTCTAGAGGGTAGCTATTATTATTAGCTTTTTATTAATAAAAGGTAAGATGATCATCTGATTGGGCATATAGGGTTGAGGGTTGACTCATGGGTGACCCTCCTTTCCTGTTACAGGTGTATGTCTGCTCTCTGTGTTAGTCTCATGGCCTCTTTTTTAAAAAAGTTTTTAAAGATTTCTCTGATGTGGATCATTTTAAAAGTCTTTATTGGATTTATTATAATATTGCTTCTGTTTTATGTTGTGGTTTTTTGGCCACAAAGCATGCAGCTCTTAGCTCCTGGATCAGAGATTGAACCTGCACCCCCTGCATTGGAAGGCAGATTCTTAACCACTGGACCACCAGGGAAGTGCCTAGTCTTAGGTCCTCTTAAAATGTTATCTATTGAACACTAAGCTCCAGAAGGAGAGGGCATAGTAAGTGTTCACTGGATTTTTCATGAATGAATGCATGTTCATGTACCTGTAGCTGCCTGCAATTTGACAACTAGAAATACTACAACTAAAAATATTACAAAAGAAAAGGGTTGGGACTTCCCTGGTGGTCCAGTGATTGAGAATCTGCCTGCCAATGCAGGAGACATGGGTTCGGTTTCTGGTCTGAGAAGATCCCACATGCCACAGGGTAACTAAGCTGGTGCACAACAACTACTGAGCCTGCAATCTAGAGCCTTTGAGCCACAACTACTGAAGCCTATGGGCCTAGAGGCTGTAGTCCATGCTCCGCAACAAGAGAGGCCACAGCAGTAAGTGTGCACCACAACTGGAGAGTGGTCCCCACTCACTGTAACTAGAGAAAGCCCAAGTGCAGCAATGAAGATCCAGTGCAGACAAAAAGTAAATACATTTTTTGAATTAAAGGTTGTTACTGGCTGTACTTACTTTTAATTCCTTCCCTCAAATGTTCTTATGGTGGTTGGTCTTCAGCAATGATGATTACAAAATCAAAGAAAATAGAGACTCAGCCATTTATTTCCAGCTTCAGTGAGTCTTTGCCTAATAGGGTAACTTCACTTTCATATTATGAAAGGCAATGCATATGTCGTTAAGTCTTTATAGCTTTTGGTTGTCATGCTAGAAGGCGTACCTTCTTCAAAGCTTCTATCTATGAAAGAAGTTTGATTCCACAATATTATTCTTTAAATGTAGGAATCTTTTTAACCAAATGGATTTTTTCTTCTAGGTTTAAAAGGCGTGATCTTAGTACATGGCTTATTTTTTAAAATAAGTATTTCATGTTGGAATAATGTTAGATTTACAATGAATTTGTGAAGATAGTTCTGATGTTCTGGATATCTTTCCCCCAACTTCCCCTAAGGTTAACATTTTACATAACAGACAGTGGCACAGTACTCTACAGTATAGAATTTGTTTGGATTTCCCTAGTTTTTCTGCCAAAGTCTTTATTTTTCTTTCTGTTCCAGGATCTAAAATTGTTATACATGTTTATTTTAGAAACATGTATGGATAAAAAGACAAAACAAAGTAAGGCTAACCCCCTACCCAGAGACATCTATTGAGGTTTTTAGTATATATCCTTCCATATGTCCCCAAACTTTTTGAATGCCCCTAAAACACTGGGTCTTAGAAAAGACCCTGATGCTGGAAAAGATTGAGGGCAGGAGTTGAAGGGGATGACAGAGGACAAGATGGTTGGATGGCTTCCCGGACTCCATGGCCATGAGTTTGAGCAAACTCCAGGAAATAGTGAAGAACATGGAAGCCTGGCATGCTGCAGTTCACGGGGTCGCAAAGTCAGACATGACTGAGTGACTGAACAACAGCAACAAAACACAAAATGTGTTTTATATACTGTTTTGTAATTGCTTTTTACACTTAATATAGCATTTACTTTTTTGGTGAACATGTTCCCATGTTTGCTGTTTTTTAATATAGTTTAATCTATTCCTTATCCTGAGGGTGTTTTTTGGTTTTTTTTTTTTTTTTGGTCATGCTATGTGGCTTGCAGAATCTTAGTTCCCCAGCTAGGAATTGAACACATATCCTCAGCAGTGAAAGCACCAAGTCCTAACCACTGGACTGCCAGCAAATTCCCTATCTTTAGTTATTTTGTTTCAATTTGTTTGTTCAATTAACTCTTCATGATTAAAGAGAAACTATGCATGTATTCTCAACCTTTTTTCCCCAACAAACCTGAGAGATAGGACACTCTTATCAGTAACAGTGGCTCACTAAACCACTGATTCTAAATAGGTGTGTATTTGGTTGAACTGTTTGAAATTGCTATTTTGGGGGGTATGTAACAGTTTTTTGACTATCAGCAATTTTATATGGCTCAACTTAATAGTTTTTTTTTTTAGTTTTAAAAAAAATCTTTGTATTTTGAAAAATTTCCAGTAAAGATCATGTTTATTTACTAAGACAAAGTATATTCTTTATTTCTACTAAAAGTGGTTTAAGAGGGACTAAAGAAAAACTGCCAAAATCAATTCATGAAAGTTTATTTTAAAATGTGGGATAATACCACCTAATAGTTTTTAAAATAGCTTTCTAAGTCATTCTGATCCCTTTCCTTCCTTATCACTCCACTCAGAATCCCTGGCAACTCCCTCTGAGATTCTCTGCATTTAGAATGATAAGCTGACTATGAAAAATTTCACCAGGTAAAAATGTTGACAAACCACCTTCCAGGTGTCTCTGATAAACAAACATCCTTAAAACCTATGCCTGTGTTAATGATACATGCAGAGAACTTGAAATCTGGTGAATTGCATCTGTCCATCAGTATGCTGAAAATAAACTTGTGAGCATTTAACCTAAGCTCTGGGAGATGCAGGCTAATTGATGGCTCTGCCTCCTGGTTCCATACCTGTATTGAAAAGCCAGGGGCACTTGCGCCACCCAGTGGTTCCTTGTAGACTAGCAGCTGATGTTGCTCTTAATACAGCTGCTGCTGCGGCCAAGTCGCTTCAGTCGTGTCCGACTCTGTGCGACCCCATAGACGGCAGCCCACCAGGCTCCCCCGTACCTGGGATTCTCCAGGCAAGAGTACTGGAGTGGCTTGCTATTGCCTTCTCCGCTCTTAATACTACTTTCACTTTTTTTTTCTTTCCTGTTTTTCTGTGTTCATGGTCTCACCTTCCTTTGCTTCTCTCCATCTGTGCCAATTGCACTAGCAGATTTCATTTAGCCCAGCTGATGAGAATCGGAGCGGTACCCTAACCATATAATTTTGCTGCGATATACTTATAGCAGTAAAGGCTTTGGAATATGAGACATGAAATCATAGATGTAAACATACTGAACAGACTGTTACTTTCTCTGCTTGTGAAATCATTATTCCTACCCAGAATGGCCATAAAATTTGTATTCTACCGGAATGTGGCATGTCTCGTGTTTAATTTCAAACTTCTCAATAGATGAGAGGAAGTATTCTTATACATCTCAGATATGAAGAGGCATACATTTCTGCCTGGAGTGAAAGGTTTAAGTGGGAATTCATTCTTTGGTCTCCTTCCTCTTTAGCATGACTTGTTATTTCAGTCCAGAACTGTTTTGTAAGCATCTACTGTGTACCTGTACTGTGCTGGGTTCTCGGAATTATGGCAGTGATGGGGACAGACATGACTTCTGTCTTTAAAGAGCTTATAGCCCAGCTGGGGAACAGAAACTTGAACACGTTTAGGTGTTGTGCTATATGAGCACTGGGAGGACAAACAGCAGAGGCACCTGACATAAAGTGGGGAGGTCAAGGAAGGCTTTTTAGAAGTGTCATTTAAACTAAGACCTAAAGGAAGCCAAGAAAAGGGAGAAGAGAATGTTCTTGGCAAAGAGAAAAGCATGTGCTAGATGCAGAGGTGAGAGATTAAGCTTGGTGCTTTTGAGAACCTAAAAGAAGTTCATGATGGCTGGAGCTGTGAAATCAGCTCATTTCAGCTTCACAGCAGTCCCAGAAGGTAGGAGTATTATTCCCTCCATTTCAGGGTTGTGGCAAATGAGGCGCAGAGGGTACATAACTTGCCCGAGGTCACTCAACTCTAGTAAGTGGCACCACCAGGAACTGGATCCAGGCCGGCTGGCTGCAGCACGTTGGTTCACAGTTACCCTCATCAGGGTGATGTGTTGTGTGTGCTGGAGCTTCACTGTCCCCCTCCCTTTAGCCTTTGATGGAGCATAGCACCTTATCCTTTTCATCTGTGGTCTTTTTTTTCTTTTTCCTGATGGGCCAAATTAAATAAAATCGTTCTTAGTAAGCTGAATATTAGGCTGTACTGGATACAGCCTCTTCAAAGAACTGAAGCTTATAAATAGGTGAAAAATTCCTTAAGCTTACAACATCTGGGTTAGCCTGGAATGTCTCCTGTTTGCTTTAGTCTTTTATCACTGGGAATCAAATACCTCATTCAATATGCAGCTCTATGGTTGCTAACCTGTATTTTCCAGAAAATCTTAGATGGCAAGTTATAATCGGTTGTATTTTTCAGGAATGAGTATCAGATTTGTATTCCCTGCAAAGTTAGAATTTTTGTTTGCTCAGTCTGTGGGGTCGCAAAGAGTTGGACATGACTGCTTAAGCACAGAGTTGGCTTGGCAATAGGTTAATTGCCAAATTAACCTATTTGATTTAGGTTAATTTAGTGAAAGGGTAAACACAACTTCTTAAATAGGATTATAGTCTTTAAAAGTCATAAGTTAAAAACCTATTTGTAGAGGTATTTTCTTAAAATGGATCTGATTTATCCTTTATGTACTTAATATACAAGTGTATGCTTTGTAAGATGAGGAATTGACTTTAGTTAGAAATTACCAATTAAAATCTAAAACAGTAGATTTTAGAAGTGGGATTATAAATATTTGGTTGTAGATAAAATATTTAAAGTTATCATAATTTGATATTGTTGAAACACTTGGAATAAAAAATCATGTGTGTGTTTAATGGCACAAAGCTGATTATTTCATCTACTTGCCCATTTGTATATGACTGTGGATTCAGTCAGTACTTAGTACTTTCCAGTTGTGGAGGTTGGCTTCTGCTGGGGTAGCCATATATTCTTATCTTGTTCTCTGTGGTACCAGAGTTAGGGTTATTACTGGGCCGTTGCTAGGGTTGCCTCTCCCAAAAAAGGAAAAAGGTTGGGCGTGGGGGATGACTCTGATAAGAATTCTGGTAAGAATCTGGGACAACACATGACAACCAGGGAATATACATTAGCAAGCTGAGAAATGTGATTGCCTTTTTTTTCACCAATTCATGTGCGTGTGAGCTTGGTCGCTCAGTTGTGTCCAACTCTTTGTGATCCCATGGAGCCCACCAGGTTCCAGTGTCCATGGAATTTTCCAGGCTAGAATCCTGGAGTGGGTTGCCATTTCTTTCTCCAGGGGATCTCCTGACCCAGGGTTCGAACCCTCATCTCTTGCATTGAAGGCAGATTCTTCACCAGTTCACACAGGGCTCAAATTTGTGAGCTTAGCTTCAGAAGCACTGGCTCAACTCAGTTGAGTTAACCAGCAGCCACAGACTGCTTTCCCTTAACTTTGGAGTAAAAACATTAATTTTCAAGTAAATTAAAAACAATAATTTTCAAGTAAATTGTATATTGCAGTGGGATGTTATGCGTAGCTGCTGTGTGCCTTTTATCATTTTGAGCATTGTGAACTCAGTGCCACTAGGCCCTGTCGAGGTTATTGCAGGACACAGTTGGAGCTGTGTGGGCCTTTACAGGAAATGAGATTACTTAATGATACTTGACTGTTGCCTGAAACATTTTGAAATGAAAACTTTGAGGGAAAGAAATGATTCAACCCTTTCTGCCTCCTACAGCTTTTTGAAGTCAGCTAGTACATATTAATAACCTGATATCACAGTTGATTGGAATGTCTGAAGTAAGACAGTCTTAGGTAAGATGAGATCTTCTAATATTTTGAGCCACTGGTCCCAGAGTTCAGGTTGTAAACAAGTGGGTACTGATGGAGAGTTTACTTCTGAAATCCCCTGCCTGTATCATCCCTCCCATCACCGTGTGGAAAGCAAAGAAAGGATACTCATTTGCTGCCTTTTGCCTGTGATGCTCACCTGGGGGCAGGCAGGCCTCAATTCCCATTAGGGGGCTGATTGATATTAATATTAATTAATAATATATTAGTATTAATATACTTGGGCTAGCTGAAAAATATTTTCTTTGTGGGGCAGAAGAATGCCAGTATGACTCTTCTCATACCTCTTAAATCTTTTGGCAGTGTCACCTGGCATTTGAGTTCCTGTTTGTTTTAATAGGATAAGTGGGTGGGACTGTGGGCATTAAGGAAATTATTGATATTTCCATCTGTGCAGAACCCCTTGTGATTATCTGGCTTTTTGATATTGTCTATTCACTTGCCAGTGGGCTTCTCTGGTGGCTCAGGTGGTAAAGAATCTGTCTGTAGTGGGGGAGACCTGGGTTCAATCCCTGGGTCAGGAAGATCCCCTGGAGAAGGGAATGGCTACTCCAACTCCAGTATTCTTGCCTGGGAAATCCTGTGGACAGAGGAGCCTGGTAGGCTACAGTGTAGTTACAGCAAGAAAAAAACCCGCTGATTTTATTTTGCTTTATAGATCATATTACATGAGCAAAAGAAGTTTCTTTTACTTTGAGTCTAGTTTAAAAACTGAAGTATCTAATCTTCTCTCTACAATGCAGTTATGTCAGCAGAATAGCATCACTTTACCATGTCAGTAGGGCCAAATACCTTATGGGCCATGTTCATTGTCACTTATCAATACCCACATATAAACATAGACACACACTAGAATTAATTGACACTGGTGCTGTATTTTTTACTTATGTATTGAATGAGAAAAGTAATATGTTCACTGCAGCAGTTTTAGAAAATGTAGGAAAAAATAGGACAAAACTAAAAATCACCTATAATTCTACAATCCAGAGATGAATATTTCAGCTGGTAGCCTGCATATATTTGGTTAAGTTTTGTCTTAAACCAATTTCACTTATTAATATCTTGACTGTTTTTTCATATCCTTAAAAATCTTTGACAATACTGCGTTTGATGACTGTAGTGTTAAATCATGAGGATATATCACTGTTTTACCAGTCTCCTTTTGGATATTTGCTGTTGTTTCTAGTTTTCTGTTATTTATATCACAGCAGTGACTATTGTCTATGTTTTTTTGTGCATGTGCATTTCTCTTTCCTTAGACTAGTCCTAGAAGTAGAGAGTGAAATTACTCAGTCATGAGATATGTATGATTTAAAGCTTCTGAATGCCTGTTGCCAAATTACTTTCTATAAAACTTGTACCAATTTATACTTCCATCAATGGGATATAAAGTGCCTTTCTGTATACATTTGGCAACACTGAACAATTTCTTTATTCTTAATCGGCACTACTTTCGATGGAACTCCAGTGCATTTTTTTTTTCAGCAAATAAAAATTATTCCTGGCAGAAATGAAAGTGGTGCTTGCAATATTATGAACAGTAGTACCGCCAGGAACTGGTGGCCCCAGATACTTTGAGAGTCATCAAAACAGGCCATATTTTAGCTCTAAGAGTCTGTATTTCTAAAAATATATTTTCTTTTCTCAGTGGTTTATCAATCTCATCTTTAATGTAGAAGAAAATGCTAATGTTTTTCTCCTAAAATGATTGCTTCATGAGTACTTATTGTTCATTACCTTGGTGCTCTCTGTGTGTTTATTTATTGAGTCATGTCTTTAAAAACAAAATGTAACTTCTGGCAAAAATTACCCAAGCTTTTGGAAAGTTTTGATTGTTACACAGCAGTACTTTCTGGTC
Source organism: Bubalus kerabau (assembly GCF_029407905.1). Classification (NCBI taxonomy): domain Eukaryota; kingdom Metazoa; phylum Chordata; class Mammalia; order Artiodactyla; family Bovidae; genus Bubalus; species Bubalus kerabau. The sequence goes on along the minus strand of NC_073647.1, from coordinate 71,607,950 downwards.
AAGATCTCTTAAAGTAACAAATACTTCTTTCAGGCATCATTCAGTTCTTCAGTATTTTAATAAAGGCCTTGTAAATTCAGAATTACCCATGTATCAACACACTGCTTGAGTAAACTTGGAAGGAAGAGATGTGGTAAGTCCAATGTTTGATATTATGCAATCAATTTGTTCAAAACACTCTTTTAAATCAGTATTGGGAGATTGTTGCTCCTGAGCCAAGAAGGCAATGGCACCCCACTCCAGTACTCTTGCCTGGAAAAATCCCATGGATGGAGGAGCCTGGTGGGCTGCAGTCCCTGGGGTTGCTGCGAGTCCAACACCACTGAGCGACTTCACTTTCACTTTTCACTTTCATGCATTGGAGAAGGAAATGGCAACTCACTCCAGTGTTCTTGCCTGGAGAATCCCAGGGACAGCGGAGCCTGGTGGGCTGCCATCTATGGGGTCGCACAGAGTTGGACACGACTGAAGCGACTTAGCAGCAGCAGCAGCAGCAATTTTCAGCTATTAAAACAGTTCTTCCCCAGTGATTGTCTCCTAATAATCAAGCTATATCTTAGGTGGATCTTACAAATAGGATTCTTGATATATGTGACTTTAAAAATTTCTTATTTAAATGCAGTTGTTCTATTGAGAGCATTTAAAGAGAATGTGCCTTTCTGTCTTGATACTGTTAATTTCATCCTAGGTAACCAAAAGGTTAGAAATAGTGTAATTTTTTGCTTTCTAATATTCTAACATTTCATCTTAAAGAAAGAAAGTCTTACATTATCTGTATAGGGAAGCATATAAGAGGCTTTCCTTATGTTCTAGAAAATAGATCCTCTCTTAGCTCCTGTGATCATTTGGAAGGGGAGGGAAGAGAGTTTCTTTTTATAGACTAATTACTCTCATTTTAGGGAGAAGGAAATGGCAACCCACTCCAGTATTCTTGCCTGGAGAATCCTGTGGACAGAGGAGCCTGGAGGGCTGCTGTCCATAGGGTCGCACAGAGTCGGACATGACTGAAGTGACTTAGCATGCATGCATGCATTGGAGAAGGAAATGGCAACCCATTCCAGTATTCTTGCCTGGAGAATCCCAGGGAGAGAGGGGCCTTGGTGGGCTGCCGGGTATGGGTCGCACAGAGTCAGACATGACTGAAGCGACTTAGCAACAGCAGCAAACTTTCATTTTAAAGCCTATTTCAGCTCTGGAAGTCTATAACTTTGTAGGTAAGGAATGGTATTTATATGTGTATAGTTTATCTTCCTGTCCTAGGTGAGGTCTGGTACTTATATTGTAGGTAGATACTTGTCATTTTTATACATACACATAATTTACATATGTGTGATATGCAAATTGTATGTGTGCATGTATATATATAAAGCCATGCTAATGATGAAACTGTGTGTGTATATAATTCATATAATTTACCATACTAATTATAAGGGGAAAAGTTATGTAAGAGAATGGGTGATAACAGAATTCTTAACTATAGTTGAAGTATTTCTCTTAATGTTCAAACTAGACTCTGTCTTTGAGCTTGGGTAAAGACAATGGGTAGAGTATAAATAAACATTGCTTCAAAACTGAGAAAATGAAACAAAGAATTTACTGCAGAATACTGCAGATCTAACTACATAAAAAAATATTCATTGTTGTCATGGATATGCAATTTATATATTGTTCTAGCACTGAAAAGAATAATTTCTGACTAACGAGTAAAACAAAGGATTTTCTCTTTGGTTAAAATTGATTATCATTGTATCATTGTTCTAAAATATAGTGGTAGTTTTTTTGTTATAAGTACTTTTCCAAAATATCTGCTGAAGTTGATAATGTAAAAAAAATACTATCTTAAAACTAGTTACTAATGAAGTGAAAGCTGATATTAAATGTGAAGAAAAAAAATGACTTAAACCAGCTGTATTCTCTGACAGCTGTTAGTTTCCTTTATCCATTCCAACAGATTTTTAATGCACTTTCAAGCCAAAATAGATGCAGAGATAATAAGACACAATCCTTGCCCTATATGACCTTCTATTTATGTTTACTAAATATCAATAACCTCAGACATGCAGATGACACCACCTTTATGGCATAAGGTGAAGAGGAACTAAAGAGCCTTTTGATGAAAGTGAAAGAGGAGAGTGAAAAAGTTGGCTTAAAGCTCAACATTCAGAAAACTAAGATCATGGCATCTGGTCCCATCACTACATGGGAAATAGATGGGCAAACAGTGGAAACAGTGTCAGACTTTATTTTTGGGGACTCCAAAATCACTGCAGATGGTGACTGCAGCCATGAAATTAAAAGACGCTTACTCCTTGGAAGAAAAGTTATGACCAACCTAGATAGCATATTGAAAAGCAGAGGCATTACTTTGCCAACAAAGGTCCGTCTAGTCAAGGCTATGGTTTTTCCAGTGGTCATGTATGGATGTGAGAGTTGGACTGTGAAGAAAGCTGAGCACCAAAGAATTGATGCTTTTGCACTGTGGTGTTGGAGAAGACTCTTGAGAGTCCCTTGGACTGCAAGGAGATCCAACCAGTCCATTCTAAAGGAGATCAGCCCTGGGTGTTCTTTGGAAGGAATGATGCTAAAGCTGAAACTCCAGTACTTTGGCCACTTCATGAGAAGAGTTGATTCATTGGAAAAGACTGATGCTGGGAGGGATTGGGGGCAGGAGGAAAAGGGGACGACAGAGGATGAGATGGCTGGATGGCATCACTAACTTGATGGACATGAGTTTGAGTGAACTCCGGGAGATGGTGATGGACAGGGAGGCCTGGCGTGCTGTGATTCATGGGGTCACAAAGAGTTGGACACGACTGAGCGACTGAACTGAAGTGATTAAGATAAATTCATAAATGGTATAAGGTGCAGTTAACCTAGCAGTTTGACTTAACAATTCTTCTAGAAATGTATCCTATAGAAGGGCTGGCATAAATATATTGTTAAGGGTGTTTATTGCTGTTTCTAATGATGAGAAATTAGAAAATCCCAAATACCTATCAATGGGGAAGATTGGTGAAGAAGGCAATGGCACCCCACTCCAGTCAGTACTCTTGCCTGGAGAATCCCATGGACGGAGGAGCCTGGTAGGCTACAGTCCATGAGGTTGCTAAGAGTCAGACACGACTGAGCAACTTCACTTTCACTTTTCACTTTCATGCATTGGAGAAGGAAATGGCAACCCACTCCAGTATTCTTGCCTGGAGAATCCCAGGGATGGGAGAGCCTGTTGGGCTGCCGTCTATGGGGTTGCACAGAGTCGGACACGACTGACGCGACTTGGCAGCAGCAGCAGCAGGGAAGATTGGTAAGACTTAATTTTGCCATGGCCATACAATGGAATACCATATAACTGTTAAAAATTTAAAAAGCAATAACAAAGTAGTATTATTTTAGATCTATGTATTCTGACATGGAAAGGCATGTAAGAGCCGTTTTTTAAAAAGAAAGTTGCAAGCTTGTATAGATAGTATAATTCAGTTTTTAAAAATTGTGTGTGTATTAGAATATGCTTAGAAAAAAGTCCCCAAGGGTATTCACCAAACTGTTAAAGCTCTTATTTCTAGAAGATCGAATGAAAAAGATAGTTTCTCTTGTATTTGATAATTTGTAATGTTTGTTTTTCAAGTAGCTTTTTGAGATCATGAGTATTTTATAAACACTTTTTGGTTTTAACTTTTCCATGAAGCAACATTATAGTCTATGACTAGTCTGTGACTAGTCTAGAGTCTGGAATTACATCCGTACTCTTTTCATGATAGATTCTGGGTAGTTTTACTTAGGTTATAACATTTCTTAAATAGTTTTAATGTTTACAAATCAAGTGACCCACAATCTTAGGAGCATTTAAAGCTCCTGGACCACTCATACTCAAGTATATTTTTAAAGGGAAAAGAAAAGATTCTATTGTAGCTTAGACTCTGAGCAATACCTCCGGTGATTTGACTACCTTATTACTGTCATGTAGGCATTTTAAATGAGTCATTTTCTTGTTCCTTTAGGATTTTGAAAAACTAATTTTTAAGTAAAAGCAATTTTTATTTCTGGAAACTTTGGAAGACACTAAATCAAAGAATACACAACTTAAAATTAGTAAAGCATGTAAAATTCCCCTTTAATTGTACCATGCAATAATAGCAGTAATATTTGGTGCATGTCTTGCTAATTTTTCTACGAATATGTGCCTTCTCAAATATGTAGGTATATATATATAATGATAGACTCATACATACTGTTTTGCACCTGTGTTATTTTTTATTTCAACATCTCTGACCTTTAAAATATATGCTAGCATGGCAGTTTTCATCCATTAGTATTTGCCGGTATATAAATTTTGTGTACATAGATTTATAAAACACTGTTGCTTAGGGAATTGTTTCATAAGGGACTTTCCAGGATTTACTTTTAGATTTGGACACAATGTGCGTAGGACTTTGTTAATGTTTCCCACTGTTTCCCAAAACATTGTCTTTTAAACTTACTAAGATTGGTCCTTGAGTCATTAAGGAAAGAATGATTGATCATGCCTGAAACATTTCCATCTGATGCTGTCACATTTTTAGTATATGGACTTTACTTTAGAAAAATGTTTCCAAAATATTCATTAGCACACTAACTTATTTACAGAAAGGGCAAAAACTAAACACATTAATGGTTTGTTATGAAGTCTGTCTCAAAACATGAGGTTGAACAACACTGCCTTCTATTTGTATTACTTTTTCCCTTAGTCACTCTCTTGTTAGCTGCAAGGACACTGTTACGCTCCCTGATATTTAGCGGGAAGGCTTTCTCAGAGCTGCCTCATTCCCTAATTGAAAGATGATCAACTCTAGATGCTGTATTATTCCTTTTGTTCATGCCACCAAGTGACTATAAAGTGGAAACAAACCATGGTATATGCTTCAGTCTGTTTAAAAATTTGCTATGCTAAGGATTTCCAACTTCCTTATGTTGCAAAAGCTTGCATATCTGTGAAAGTGAAAAGTATGACTCAAATTTACATTGTAATTTTAGCCAGATCATCCATATTTCTGATCATCTGTAAAGAGAACCTGCATGTTGATAATCTGTTTAGTTCTTTTATATCAGATTATTTCTTCAATTTAATAGGATGACTTTAAGAGGAGGATGCTATTTTGTAGGGAGGAGGCTAGAGAGAGAGAGAGGCGAGTGCCAGTTTTTCTGTTGTGCAGAGAAACTTAATTAGGCTCAGTTAGGAAATGTGATTCGGAGAAGGCAATCGCACCCCACTCCAGTACTCTTGCCTGGAAAATCCCATGGACGGAGGAGCCTGGTAGGCTGCAGTCCATGGGGTGGCTAAGAGTCGGACATGACTGAGCGACTTCATTTTCACTTTTCACTTTCATGCTTTGGAGAAGGAAATGGCAACCCACTCCATTGTTCTTGCCTGGAGAATCCCAGGGTCGGGGGAGCCTGGTGGGCTGCCGTCCATGGGGTCACACAGAATCGGACACAACTAAAGCGACTTAGCAGCAGCAGTAGCAGCAGGAAATGTGATTTGATTCCCTTTTATCATCTGCAAAGTAAGTAAGCTGTTGCTTACTTACTTTTAAGCAAGTAAGCAACTTACTTACTTACTTACTTACTTTTAAGTAAGCAACTTACTTACTTTTAAGTAAGCAACTTACTTTCTTACTTTTAAGTAAGCAACTTACTTTCTTACTTTTAAGTAAGCAACTTACTTACTTTCTTACTTATCATCTGTAAAGTAAGTAAGCTGTTGCTTACTTTTAAGCAAGTAAGCAACTTACTTACTTTTAAGTAAGCAACTTAAGTAAGTAAGCTGTTGCTTACTTGCTTTTTTGTGTGTGTGTGATGAAGGAAATGTCCTTTACTGAGAAAAATTATGTCTGTCTTTTGTATTAAAGAACATCTGAGAGTTACATTGTCCTGCCCAATTGATTGAGGGCTCTCAGACTGGAAATTAGCCAAAGGTTGGTATGGGCCTCTCATCCAACTGAAAGAGTTCTCTTATACTTTTGAGTATCCTCTCCAGCCTCTCTTTCTGTAGGACCAATGACCAAGTGTCAAGTCTCCTTTGGAAACTTTCTCTATGGAAATTATTTTTCAAATTACACAAACTACTGGATAGTTTTGTATCCCGTCCCCACTCTGCACCACCTATAGATGTTCATGTGATTTTATGAAAGGTTGGTTTTTTGTTGTTTGTTAGTTATCTGAATTAAGCTCTGTGTGGGGGAGGAAATACATGCATTTGTATAAGAAATATGAAGTTTTTCTTCCTCAGCGTTCTCTTTTTGAGCTCTTGGGACTTTGTTTTAATACGAACATGCAGAGATTTCCCCTCTTGGTGTTAATATCAAGTGTTAACCCTCAGGGAGTAAAGGAAGAAAATATTAAATAGTGTGTCTTTTGTTTATAAGTAATCTTAACCACTTGTGTTTGCACAGGTACTGATACTATTGCCAGAGCCCCCTTTCCTAGAGTAGATTGTGGGTATTAACTTGAAGTTGAAAAGTAGTTCTATTAAGCCAAACAATTGGCATACTTAGTTAGTGATTGATCTGGGTATAAACCTTTGTTTCCTTCACCCTCCTGATGTTAGCAAAAGAGAAAACCAACTGTTTGAGTTAATACCAGCTAGTTAGTATGTTGATTAGTTATATGGATGTTTGATTTGCAACTTCCATTGGGATGTCTAGAGTAGAAATTTTGTTTGAATGTTATTCTTATAATCATATGGAAGTAGTACCGAATACTACTGGATGGAAAGAAAACTGAAGCATAATATGATGCCCAGTCGTGTTGAAATGTAAGTAAACAGTATCTGTTACTGGAGAGCTTTATTTTACTGTTCTGAGTATTCAGATGGTAAGTTTTCTCCTGCATTTTCCAAAATAGACTAACCCTCAACTATAAATGGATCCTAAACCTTCACAGTGTATATATCTTGAAGGATGTCACAAGACTCTCTCTTTATTCATTGAAGGAAGATGAAAATTATCTCTCATTTCTACTTAGACCAGTGCTGTATTTGAATTTGGAAAGAGCCATGTATTGTTTAAAGGAAATAGTTCATTTTTAATGAGAAAATAGCTGGGTGCCTGTGGGCATTGAGGTCGGAGTTAACCAGTCAGATTGACCTACTAGTTTCCCATAGTCAGACTTTGTCTCTGAACTTGGCTCCTATCCTGACTATGGGAGAAGAGGTAGAAATAAAACCATTTACATCATGACTCCTGCTCTCTGTCATTTAAAAAACTTTAATTGTGTGTGTATATATATATATTATTGAGATATAATTAACATATAACATTGTATAAGTTTAAGATGTACAATGGGTTGATTTGATATATTTATATATTATACTGATTAATACCTTTGTATTGGCTAACAACTATCACATCATGTTAACTATCATTTCTTTTTTGTGACAAGAACATTTGAAATCTAATCTCTTAGAAATTTTGAAGTATGTAATACAGTATTGATCATAATTAATATGCTGTGCATTATAGATCTCCAGAACTTACTCAACATTCTAGTTGCAAGTTTGTGTCTTTTAACAGCATCTCCCCAATTCCTCCACCACCCCACTCAGCCCCTGATAACCAGCCTTCTAGTCTGTTTCTTTGAGTTTGACCTTTTCAGATTCCATATAAGTGATATAATACAATATTTGTCTTTCTTTGACTTAATCTAACTATAATGTCTCAGGGTCCATCCATGTTGTTGAAAATGGCAGGATTTCCTTCTTTTTTATGACTGAATAATACCTCCATTGTGTGTGTGTGTGTGTGTGTGTGTGTGTGCACGCGTATCACATCTTCTTTATCCATTCATCCCTTAGCAGACACTTAGGTTTTTTCCATATCTTGGCTAGTGTGAATAATGCTTCACTAAACATGGGAAGGCATTGAAGAGATCTTCAGTATCCTGTTTTCATTTCCTTTGCATATATAAGCAGAGATGGGAATGCTGGATCATGTGATAGTTGTTTAAATTTTTGAGAAACCTCCATACTGTTTTCCATAGTGCCTGCATCAGTTTGCATTCCCACCAACAGTGCGCAAGAGGTCCCTTTTTCTCCACATCCTCACCAACACTCATTATCTCTTGTCTTTTTGGTGACAATCATTCTAACAGATGTGAGGTGAGAACTCAGTGTAGTTTTGATTTCCATTTCCCTGATGATTAGTGATATTGAGTACCTTTTTATGTACCTTATTGACCATTTTCTTTGGGAAAATGTCTATTCAGTCCTCTGCTTGTTTCTTAATCTGCCCTTTTCCCATAGGGTTTTGACTACTGTTTCTCAGAGCCAGGCTCAGTTACTTTTGTAAAACCCCAATAGTACTAGTTCTAGTCATTTTTTGTTTTTTCCTTTGCTACCTGGCTTATCATGAACTAAGGTGCACAGGTAATGCGAAAAAGCAGATGGGTTTCTTTTTAAAAAGGATCTTTTCTTATGTCACCATACACATAAATATTGTCTCTTATTGCAGATTCAAATCCAGAAAGATATACGGGTTCTTCTTAAGAGAAAAAGAGAAAATCTGTAAGTATTTGTCCTTTAAAAATTCTAAATTTGCAATCTTGTCAGCTTTTGGAGAAAGTTAAGTGACCAAACTAATAGACATTTTTTCTCTCTTTAGATTGGAAAAGCCCTGCCAATATTTATATATTAAAAAGGCATTATTTGGAAAAGTAAAATAGGAGAACTTTTTACTCTGGACAGCTTCTAAGATTTAAAACATCTGTCACTCATTTATGAATGGGGAAGTGATAATTAAAATCTAAATATAATCTCTCTTTTTTTTTTTTGAGTTTTACCAAAAAGTGGAGTCATAATTGGAGTTCCAGTTCTGACTCCTGAGGCAGTGTGTCTCTGAAAAGTTATTTAGTTTACCTTTGCCTCAATTTCTTCATCTGTAAAATGAGCTTAATAGTAAGTGTCCAGTGAATGGTTCATTAATATTGATGAAGTTGAATCTGTAGTAGTGTATACTTTCTCCAATAAATTGAAGCTTAATTTTAGTTGTTATTTCTCAAAATGATTTAAATGTATTTCTAATCTTCAAAAATCTAGGCATCAGTGCTGTCCTTCATGGAACACCTACTTTAGACTATAATATAGAATGAAAGAAATATAACAGAGCACCTACAATTATAATTTAGTGTTTGAGCCTTGGACCTTGAAAATTACCTAGTTCAGGAGTTCCCAAACATTTACTTTTAGACAGTACCCTGACCAGTGAAGACTTTTTACTGGCCCATGGTGAAGTAAGGGAAATAAGCCCCACAGGCCATGAGATTTTTAAAGCTGAACTTTTTCAATTTGAAAAATTGCTGCTTATTATAAGTTATATCCTTCTAATTTTGAGGAGTTAGACCCGTTTTGTATTTTATGAAATGTTGGTGATAGTAAATGATAGGTTTTTGTTTTTTTATGTCCATGCTTGGCCAAAAAAAAAAAAAAAAAAAAAAATTGGCAGTTGTGTCATTGCCCTCACCATCATTCTTTGTTTATAAAACTTTTACTTGTCTATGATATCTTAAAATCTGAATCCAACTTTCTCATGTAGATGAGGAAATAGACAAGAGGTAATTTAATTTGTTCCAGGTAGTGCAGCTTGTCAAGCTGCTGAGCCAGGACCAAAGCCCTGTATACAATGCTGTCTCTCTTGTATTTCTGGTCTTCTGAGAATTGCTCTCATTATAATAGATTATGAAACTGAAACAGAAGAAATAGTAGTTTTTATGTGCTCATAACTATTTTTGAATTCCAAGTATAAAGAAATTCAGAAGACTTAATGTGCTTGTATAGCGAAGATTGCTACAGTTGACTTATTAGGCTACATTAGAAAAATCTTGAACATGAACAAAGATTTTCATCAACAGACCAAAATTAGTTGTCTCCGAATTCAGCTACACAGGCAGCATGCTGTGCCATGATTGACAAAGGAGATAAGGTAACAGGTTTAGTGTTTCTTTTGGGAAATAGACCATAGTGCAATTGTATGGGCTGTAGGATTCAGGCTCCTATAGTTATTTATACACAGAGAATCTATTTCCTGTTTCTTTTTCCCTCTCCACCCCCACCCCACATGTCCCACACACATAAAAATTTATTGTAATTGGCCTGCAGCCCACTTAGATGTGTAAGAGAAAGAACTACCAAGGTGAAGAGCAGGAGTTTCCAGAAGCTTTAGCAAGAGTATCTGGCCAGTTCGGGAGTCAATAAACACTTTGGAGAGAGTTCTTCAATTGGCATAGTGCCTTGCCTCTCCCAAAGTACACTTCAAAATAGAAATACCTAATTCCCTTATCTCACTCACGTTCGTGAAGCTTGCATGGGTCAGGTGAACAAATGAACGTGAAGAGAGAACAGAATGGAAAATATTCCTCATCCCTAACATGGAGACATTACCTCTCAGAGTATTTTTCCATGGCTTCTTGTATTTGACTTCGTGTGGCATCCTTCTTTAGTTAAGAATTCTTTAATTTCTCAAATGTCAGAAACACCCATAATTCAGTGTGAATAATTTAACTATGTATTGCATTAATAATAATGTTAATAATAAAAATACATATTGAATTTTTTCATTGTCTTTGGAATATCCATGCCCTTTTCTTTACTAGCGCTAATATTTGAGCACTATAAGATTTGAATGGTTTTTGAATTTGAATGTCTATAAGACTTCAGTCTTCAACAGATTTATCAGTCACTGAACTCTTTTATTGATCTCAGTTATAAGATATATTTGCTACTGAAGAGCAGAGCGAGGTTTTGTTGTTTTATTTTGTTTGTTATTTACCACAGTACAGTTTCACATTATGGTGGCCTGGTAGCTGAATCATAGTGACTTATTTAGCCATTTTGTAAGAAATGGTTTAAGACTACCTTGCTGCATGGCTTTTTAACAGTGTGAGTACTGGGAAACAACATTCATAGAGAACCAATCTATTAAACTGGTCCCTCCTCTAGGAAAGGCCAGAGGATAGGGCATGTAGCCAAGATGTAAGTTGCAAAATTCTCCCTGTAGAACAAAGGCTGTGGGAAATAGCACTGCAGATTAACTTTTTTTTTTTTTTTTAACCTGTGCTCAGGGTTGGCAGCTCACAGCTGTATTGATTTATTATAATTAGTAGATAAGATGATAGGAGACAGATGTGTAACAAATAGCAATGATAATAGTCTGTATATTTCTCATTCAGATAACACATTTATAACTGTGAGTTAATTTGTCAGATATGTAATCCGATTGTTTTTATTAACTTATGTTAAGATCATAAAGAAAAAAATACCCAGTACACGGAAGACTTTACAGACAAAAAGTCTGCACCATGCATGATGGGCTGTTTAATGTAGCAGCAGGGTTTTGTCTAGAGGGACCTGTAGCAGATCCTCTTTAGCAGGGATTAGGGATTGGGGTTGTCATTGTCGTTGTCTGCTTCCCTTCTACAGCGCTGAACCCTTTATATTTCTCTGAACACGTAACTCCTAGAACTTAGTTTCTCTCCCATTTTTCATGATGTCTGAAAAAGTTGGATTATAACATCATGTCTTGTTGGCAGGTGCCACTTCTAGCATGATATATCCTCAAAATTCCTTATATGTAAGCTTTGGATTAAATTATATCCAACCCACTCTCAACTTTGGAAAGCTTTAAAAAATCAAGTGTGTTTTAAAAAATAAAAATCAAGTGTGTTTCAATCACTTAAAATGAGGAAGATAAATGTACTTGTACACAGTGTGTGTGAGGTGTGTAGACACAACATTGTATGAGGCTCCCACATTTCAACACATGACATCTCCTTATTTCAACATATGTAGATAGGATCCAAATTATACTATCCTATGACCTAGAAAAAGCATTATCTGATACGTACTGGGCATGTTCTTAACGCATTATGGGAGGGAACGCGTGCTCGAGCAAGAAAGGGCATCTTCAACATGGCAGCTGAGGTGCTTTCTTTGCTGGGGAGAGCTGGAAAGAGACTAGCAGGATGGCGACTTCAGGAGTTAATATCCATCCAGGTGATGAAGCAAACAAGTTTGGTTCATCTTGTTTGAGATGTTACCAAAGATCAGTCATAGCTGTGAGACTCTTCTAGTCAAACTAGCTAGGCAGGCGAACAGTGTGTGGTATAGAGCATCTGTCTAGTCATCCTAGGTGTTTGCTTTTCTTTTGCTTTTTTTTCAGCTTTCAAATGTATTTATTATAATTACTGTATACTTCAAAAGTTTGACTGTATAAGCTATTTCATATTGATTAAATTGACTTACCAACTTTGAGTCACATGAGACTTACATAGAGCAGACAGATATATATTTCACATGATTATTCAGTCCTGCAAACTGTCTGAAAGCAAAAGATCATGCTAGCTACTCTTACTGCCTTTTATTTTCTTAAAATATTAACATTTAAAAAGTTTTAATGTTGAAATATAAGGTTAATTATGTTGTAATGTAGTGCCTATGAAGTTTGATTTCATTAACCAAAGCAACTCTTTTCTTTAATGGGTATATAACCTTTCTCCTATATGTTATAAAATCACTTGAAACTTTTTAATAGTGTGTGAAAGAAAATAGGAATTTTTAAAAAAGCACTCCACCCCTTTACAAAAGTCTTGATGCAATATCTATGTCAAAGTATGATCTTTTAAAGTGCGACAGGTATGCATATCTGTTTTAATCTCTTGGAATTTTTATAATTGTTTTCTGATTTAATGTTTAGTGGATACAGGCTTATCCTTTTCAGAAGGCAAATTATATCTTTATTTGGTATTTAAATTACTCTTAACTGATGTGTGATTTGAAAATGTGATTTCTTAAAGTAGCACTGACAGTTAATCATAGATTATCACATTGATATCTGTTACAAATTCATAAGGAAATATATCAAGGACAGATGAAGTATATTTGTCTCTACCATGTGTCTCAACTTGGTAGATGCATGGATCCTTGCTTGGTTTAGACCATTTTCTAAAACTTTCGAAAAAAAAATATCTTGGTATTGACTTTAGTTTATTATTTTTTCTCTTTCCTGAATGAGTGTTGTGTCACATGCTATTGGGAAAGATGATGATTTCTTTTAAATTCAGCCATTAATCAGTATGTCGCGTTTGTTTACTTTGTGTGCTGGAGCTTCATGTATTACTAATGCTTTTTGTGTTTAACCTAACTGTCTCAGAGCATTTGAAGTAACTGGAATGAAATACTTAACATTAAACTTGGCCTCAAAACAAGAAGCAAAGTAAAATTACACCTGATTTTCACTTAAACTTCTAGGACTTATTGGGCAGCTAAAGGGCTCCCCGCCCCCTGCCACTGCTATAAAAATGCCTTAGACTGTAGGACAGATCAGTGCTCAAAGTTGTCATCAGGATTTTTTCATACACAAAGTTTGTCACTCTCACCTATTTAAATTATACCAGTATGACCCAGGTCACAGACAGTACAGCTAAAAGCATGGACTTTAAAATCCAGTAGACCTGGATCAGAATCCCTACTTAGCTGTGTTATCTTGATCAAATGATATGTCTGAGACTGTTATATCATCAGTTATAAGTTACATCCCTAGTTCATTAGTATATTAGTTCAAAGAGTGTTTCTGAAGGATTAAAGGAAATAGTGTATCTAAAGGACTGAGCGCAGTCCTAGCCCATAGTACAGGCTCAATAAGTGGTTATTAATCTGATTCTCGGGCTTCCCAGGTGGCTCATTGATAAAGAATCCCCCTGCCAATGCAGGAGATGCAAGAGACGCAAGTTCGATCCCTGCGTCAGGAAGATCCCCTGGAGGAGGGCGTGGCAACCCACTCCAGTATTCTTGCCTGGAGAATCCCATGGACAGAGAAGCCTAGCAGGCTACAGTCCATGGGGTCACTGAAGAGTTGGACACAACTGAGTGAGCATGCAATCCGATTCCCAAATGGAATGCTGAACATCAACAGGAATGATTCGCTATCCCCTGACTAAAGCTGACGCCCTGCCCTTTCCAGCTGAAATACAAGTGCATCATTTGATTTTAAGGAAGTGCAATTCAGAGTTCATGTCCTCTTGGTGAGACAGCAGTATCCCTCTTCATACATGACAGGACAGCATCCGTGAAAAGGCACATGATACAAATTCTATAATCCTCTTGCTTTTGTAACAACTTGTCTTTTTCCTCTGTGGAAAAGGCAGTTTGTCCAGTTTCATGTTTTCTATCAAGCAACTAAACACATGTTCAAGGTAATTACCAGGAATTTTAAGAGTATACCATTTCCTGGAGTGTTGGCATGGACAAGTGATTTTTTAAAAAGATGACTAAGATTGATTGTCTTCTGGCTATTGCCCTTTTTTTTTTTAATTTTATTTTTAAACTTTACATAATTGTATTAGTTTTGCAAATATCAAAATGAATCCGCCACAGGTATACATGTGTTCCCCATCCTGAACCCTCCTCCCTCCTCCCTCCCCATTCCATCCCTCTGGGTCGTCCCAGTGCACCAGCCCCAAGCATCCAGTATCCTGCATCGAACCTGGACTGGCAACTCGTTTCATACATGATATTTTACATGTTTCAATGCCATTCTCCCAAATCTTCCCACCCTCTCCCTCTCTCACAGAGTCCATAAGACTGTTCTATACATCAGTGTCTCTTTTGCTGTCTTGTACACAGGGTTATTGTTACCATCCTTCTAAATTCCATATATATGCGTTAGTATACTGTATTGGTGTTTTTCTTTCTGGCTTACTTCACTCTGTATAATAGGCTCCAGTTTCATCCACCTCATTAGAACTGATTCAAATGTATTCTTTTTAATGGCTGAGTAATACTCCATTGTGTATATGTACCACAGCTTTCTTATCCATTCATCTGCTGATGGACATCTAGGTTGCTTCCATGTCCTGGCTATTATAAACAGTGCTGCAATGAACATTGGGGTACACATGTCTCTTTCCCTTCTGGTTTCCTCAGTGTGTATGCCCAGCAGTGGGATTGCTGGATCATAAGGCATGTCTATTTCCAGTTTTTTAAGGAATCTCCACACTGTTCTCCATAGTGGCTGTACTAGTTTGCATTCCCACCAACAGTGTAAGAGGGTTCCCTTTTCTCCACACCCTCTCCAGCATTTATTACTTGTAGACTTTTGGATCGCAGCCATTCTGACTGGTGTGAAATGTGGCTATTGCCCTTAACATACATTTCTACTTTATAGTTTCAGAGCAATCCCATCTCCATTCTTATTTCAGTCAACAAGTTTATTGAACACTTCATACACAGAGGTACAAGTGTAGGAGGATTCAGCAGCAAACAATAAACTCTGCCTCACGGAACCTTTATGTTCTAATGGAGGCCTTGAAAATAAACATGAAAGATAAAGCATATGATGTAGTAGTGTTAAGTACTAAGGAGAGAAATCAAAATGGGCTGTGATTTTGGAGTGACTGGAGAAGGCCTTGGGCTTCCCAGGTGGCTCTGTGGTAAAGAATCCACCTGCAGTGTAGGAGACTCAAGAGACCAGAGTTCGATCCCTGGGTCAGGAAGATCCCCTGGAAGAGGGTATGGCAACCCATTCCAGTATTCTTGCTTGGGAAATCCCATGACTGCAGCCTGGCAGGCTATAGTCCATAGGGTCACAGAGTTGAACACGACTTAGCAACTGAGCACAGAGAAGACCTTACTGAGGGAGTGATATTTGAATAAAGGCAAAAAGGAGATGAGAAAATAAGCTGGGAAGGTATCTTGGAAGAACATTCCAGGTAGAGAGAATAGCGTGTACAAGAGCCCTGAGGCAGGGTCATGCTTGTTGTGTCCCAGAAACATCAAGGAACAAGTTGGCATGGTAGCAGAAGGAAGTGGACAGTGTCGCAGATGAAGGCAGAAACTTGAGGTGGGGGACAGGTCCCTTCTCATAGATCGGAGTAAGGACTATTTTTTTCTGAATGAGTCACATGGGGATTCTTTGAAAGGTTTTGAGCAGAGGAATGGCATGATCTAGCTTACAGTTGAACTCGAGCACTCTGGCTGCTGAGTTTAGAATTTGTTATAAAGGTGGAAGCAGGGAGCTCACATTGGGTATTGCAGTTCTCCAGGTGAGAGGAGACAGTGGCTTGAGCCAGGTTGGTATGTGTGGAGGTGGTGAGAAGTAGTTAAATTTGGTATCGGTTTTGTGAGTAGAGCTGGTAGGATTTGCTGATGAATTGGCTGTGGAATTGTGAGAAAGAGAGGGGGATGAAAGTGAACCTGATTGAAGGCTTTTGGTTAAAGCAACTGGAGCTACAGAGACGGGCAAGACTGAGTGGGCTATTTGTGGAAGGATGATCAGCAGCTCAATTTCCTATTAATACATATGTATTAAATGAGTATGTAACTGATATCTAAATGGATCTGTTGAGGAAGCAGTTGGATATACAAACCTAGTGCTTAAGGGAGACCTCCAGGCTTAGCAGAGAAACTTTGGGATCATCACCATATATATGTTGTTTAAAGCTATGAGCCTAAATGAGATCACCTTGGGAGTGAGCTTAGATAAAGAAGAGGTTCAAGGACTGAACACTATAGCACTGAGAGGTCCGGGAGATGAGGAAGAAGCAGCAATGAAGATGGAGAAGGAATTGTCAGGGAAGTCGGAAGAAAATCTGAAGAATGGGTTCTCCTGGAAGCCAAGTGAAGAAGTTTCCAGCAGGAAAAGAGGGGTCAACTGGGCTAAAGGCTGATGGTGGGTCAAGGGCGGGGTGAGGCCTGAGCTTTAATTGACCTTGGGATCTGACAACATGGAAGTCATTGGTGACCTTGAGCAAAGCAATTTTGTGGAGTGGTAGGAGGAAACCTGCAGAGAAGGCAGTGGCACACCACTCCAGTACTCTTGCCTGGAAAATCCCATGGATGGAGGAGCCTGGTGGGCTGCAGTCCATGGGGTCGCGAAGAGTCGGACACGACTGAGCGACTTCACTTTCACTTTTCACTTTCATGCATTGGAGAAGGAAATGGCAACCCACTCCAGTGTTCTTGCCTGGAGAGTCCCAGGGACGGCAGAGCCTGGTGGGCTGCTGTGTTTGGGGTTGCACAGAGTCGGACACTACTGAAGTGACTTAGCAGCAGCAGCAGCAGGAGGAAACCTGAGCTTAGTGGGGTCAAAAGAAAATAGGAGATAACTGGGTGACAGGGCATGGGGACAACTCTTTAAAGGAGTCTTACAGAGAAGGAGAGGGTTTCTTAGGTGGTGCTAGTGGTAAAGAACCCACCTGACAATGCAGGAGACTTAAGAGACATAGGTTTGATCCCTGGGTTGGGAAGATCCCCTGGAAAAGGGCCCAGCAACCCACTCCAGTATTCTTGCCTGGAGAATCCCATGGACAGAGGAGCCTGGCGGACTATAGTCCAAACAGTCAGACATGACTGAAGTGACTTAGCACACACACAGAGAAGGAGAAGAAATGGAGCCACAGGCAGAGAATAAGGTATGAGAGAGGGAATGGTTTTTAAGATGAAAGAAATCATAGCCTGTTAGGATGTGGGTGGGACCAGTTCAGCAGAGCAGGAGAAATTAATGAGGCAGGAGAAGGAAGAGTCAATAGAGCAGCAGAAGAGGGGAGCCTGGTGGGCTGCTGTCTATGGAGTCGCACAGATTCGGACATGACTGAAGCGACTTAGCAGCAGCAGCAGCAGCAAGGTCTTTCTAGTCTAGACAGGGGCTTCATGCATGAGTGAAGGGGTCGGCCTTGGCTGGGAGCATCACCAGCCCATCTCTAGTCATAGGAGAGAGGAGAGATGTGGCCACAGATGCGAGTAGTTGCAGAGACACTGGTGGGAGTCTGTGGATGTTCTCTTCAGACGGTTTCAGTTTTCTCAGCCAAATGGTAAGCCAGGTCAGCAGCTGAGGTTGAGGACAGTGAAGGAGACTTGGTGGTCTGAAGAGAGAAAACAAAGCATGAACCCCAGGACAGCAAGCCTGTGGATAGCCTAGGGCAGGGCAACATGGCTTCTCTGCAGCTTCAAGGGTCCATTTGAGGGAGCAGCCATGGATCTAAAGGGGGATGTTTGGCTCTGTTGGGTGTTTCTCCAGCCAAATTCAGCTGCATGGGGAAGGGTGCAGATAAGGTGGTAAACTGGATTTAACCAGGTCATGGTTTAGCCGAGTGAGTACACCGAAGTGGGAGAGGGGCAAGAGGGTTGAGAGTGTATTTCAGGGACCAATACCACACACCCATGGAAGTGAAGCTGGATCAGACAGAGGACTTTCCCAACAGTGCCATGAAGTAGATGGCAAGCAAGTAGAACACAAGCAGTATTCCCGATTGCACATGATGCCGCTGGTACAGAGCTTTACGTGAGAGGTCGTATATCTTGTCCAGAGTCACATTTAAGAGCAGATACTGAGTTGAGAAGCCATATCTCCTTTGATTAGAGTGTTTACCACCCAACCTATCATTAGGCTTTCTTCTAATATAATAGCAGGGTGTTTAATCTTAAGTTCCAAATCACTATACACATGTGTCTCTTATAGTGACATTCTAGTAGCATTGACTCTGAAATAATATGACTTAGATCACAAAAGGGGACCAGCACTTTAAAAGCAGAAAGCTCAAAAGCCTCTGCCATGCTGCTTGCTGTTTTCTGATACATCCTGCAGTTCTGCCCCCAGCCATTCCCCAGAGTCCATGAGGACCATCCTCATTTCCCAGTCTTTGTCCTCTCCTTTTGAAAATGTTCCCATCCTTTACACCAACCCAAAATACTGTGCTTTTTTTGTGAAACCTTCCTAGATAGTTCTCCTTCCTCCTCCATCTCTCCCCTGTCCCCTAAACTGGGTGCAATTTCATCCCTTTTTTGAATACCTTTTGTTCTTGCTTCTCTGATGGGATCTATCATAGTCTACTGTATATGTTTGTGAACTCATCTCCCTGCCCCCTACCATACATATGGACATGCAGATGTGCATGCAAAGGATTGAGAGCATGTTTTACTCATCTTTGTATTATGTACTCAAAACATACATAGTAGGTGTTCAAATTTTTTAAAAAAATTAATTTATCAGCAGACTGTGTGTAATGCTGGAAAATTTTTGATACAGAAGGATTTTTAAATGATAGGCCAAAGTGAGCAGAGGCTGCCTGGGAGCAGGGGGTGCTTGAAAGAGCACCAAACTTGGGGACAGACCTCGGGTGCAATTTGCACTGTCACTCATTCACTTCCCTTGGAGATGAAAGATCAGACAGCATCAGTGGCTCAAATACTCAGCTGAAATGGAGGTTCCATAGAGTCCCTTCAGGTGCTTACACAGCTTCCCCAACTGAAGCAACTCTGCTTTTTTCTTTTATCTATACTTGTGTTTCCATGTGCATATAAGATTTTATTCAAATGAGTGACCCATACCCACCCCATGCCCCCAGCCTCAGCACCACCAGAAAAAATTAGAAAACTTCTAAACTAAATGATCTCTCTTTACCTCAGTGTTCTTTGAGCCTTGTGGGGTGTGTGTGTGTGTGTGTGTGTGTGTGTGTGTACTATGAGGATTAAGTAGATGTTTCCCTACCTCTAAGACTTAAGGGAAGTCTGTGTAAAAAATTAAGTGTATATAACAAAACAATTGACTGAAAAGCATGCAGCACAGTTTAAATCCAGCTAGTTTGTAATATTGTCAAAAGCTGTCTTCTGCTTCTTCAGTCCCATTTTTCAAATGAGAATGAGGTGATACTCCCCGCTTAGGGGGATTCTATCAGTCTAAAGACTTTTGTTTGTCTTCTGGTATTGTCCCTGAGAATTTATGTATTAAAATGAATATTTATTTTGAATTAATTTCCTTTCAGTACTTCTTTATATTATCAGTAAGGAATTATTTTTAAAACTGTGTGTGTAAGTAGACTATCATCTCTGAGTACCCTTTAGGGTTTATACAGGAGTATTATAAAATATTTGTTATAATAAAGAGGTGCTGGATTTGATAGGGTTGCAAACTACTGGTCTGTGCTGCATACTTAGATGCTTAGATGTTTAAAAATGATGACATAATCAAGGATCAGAATGAGTGGTAGACATTTCTAGTGATGTGGGAAATTAGGAAAAGGAGAGATTATCATGGATTTGGGTAGTCATGGAATGTTTGATGGAGGAGGGGATCTTGCATACTGAGGATCAGGCACTATGATAGACCCTTGGTGTATTCTATCTTGAAAAAAAAAAAAAAAGGATGATGAGACTTGTCAGAGAGATGGAGAAAGCAATTTCTAGGTATATTGTTGTTTAGTAACTCAATTGTGTTTGGCTCTTTGTGACCCCATGGACTGTAGGCCCTCTAGGCTCCTCTGTCCATGGGATTTCCCAGGCAAGAATACTGGAGCAGGTAGTTGTTCCCTTCTCCAGGGGATCTTCCAACCCAGGGATCAAACCCACATCGGCTGCATTGGCAGGCAGATCCTTCCCACTGAGCCACCGGGGAAGCCCTTTTCTAGGTATAGTAAAGCATAAAGTTAAAGTTGCAAGGGCCCCAGGAAATTGTAAGGGTGGTGTCAACCTTTGGTGTTCATGGATGGATTCCAGGGAACTCAGGAATTCCCTGAATTTGAGTATACCATTCTGCATATCTTTCCGAGGAGAACTGGGTTTATAGTACTCATTGAATTCTGAAAGTGGTCCATCACCCCTAGGAAGTTAAGGCCTACTGATCTAGCCAGATCTTATGCTCAGAGGCTTTGCCCAAGGTTACACAGCTAGTCAGTGACAGAGATGGGGCCCGAATCGCGGGTTGTTTCATCTGTAATTTCTTGCTCATTTCACCACGCTCAGTTGAACAACATGAATAACAGCAGAGCAGGCTTAAGGATTATGTTACCATTTTATAGTAATTGGTGTAAAAAGGCACAACTGTCTTGGGGTCAGTAGTTGATTTTCACAGGAGTTGCAGAAGGATGCACTTTGCTTTGGCCCCTCAAAGTGAGCTAATACTTTACTTTTTTCTAGTTGAAATATACTGCCACTCACCAAAATAGCTTTCTCAGCTGAAGGCAAGCTCCTGGAGAAAGATTATTCTCCGTGAGGCTGTTTCTGCAGTTCCTTTCCAGTTGGCACTGTTTTTCTGACCTGCAGTGGCCTCCAGTTTCCTGCCAAATCAAATGAAAACTACTTCGCCTGATTTGTCAGATCATGTACTACTGTGGCCTGTACTGCTGTGGCGAGTACTTTGTGCCCCAGTCAGGCGAGTGTCCTTATTATTCGCACTCATTCCTCTCCTCGAGTCTTTTCATTCCTCTCTTCATGTGGTTCCCCAGCCCAGAATGACCTCTGTCCTTTTCCTTTGTTTCCAGATCCCCAACATAAGGTCCAGCTTAAGTCTAATCTCCACAAAGCTTCCCTTTGTAACTGTGGACTATTTTGCACTTGCTCTGAACTGCTATCACATTAATTGCTTGCACTGCGCACCACAGGACTTAGGTATTTCTACAGACTCTTCATTGGAAAGAAGGTCGAGTGGTCACTTTGAGAATGGGGTTCCAGGAAGTCCAGGGTGGGACTCAGGGCACCCCCAATCCCTGCTTCAGCCAGAGCAATTCTACTTTAGTGTTTACAGATGGGAAATCTTCACTAGTGTTTATTTGATGAAATGGGTTAGCTGCCCCTTTCTCCTGCAAACAAAGTTTGAAAAACACTGGATCTATCTTGTGTGCTGATGACCTCATAACTGTTAACTCATAATGAGCAGGGGCCAGGAGACTTACACTGCCTTGGACTTAATACTGCCACTCCCAGGCAACTGGTGCAATTTGAGCACAAAACAGACATGTAGGAAATGATTTTATGATTATATTAGTCCAATTTGGGGGATAAGCGATAATGAATAGCATTACTAAAAAATTATCTTAATGAAGAACTCAGAATATTTCTGGGTTGATCATTGAGAAATAAACCAAAATTGGTGGATTTATTTCCCCTCTTTTGAAAAAGTCAAATACTATTTAAAGCTGTTCAGTTTACACGTGCATAGTGAAGAGAAACCTCAGTATTGGCATTCTCTGCTCTCCTAAAATTTAGCCAAACTTAAATATCACAGGCATGTGCTCATATAGTTGCTATAGTGTTATACAACTGACTTGTAGAGTCACGTGCAGTATACCAGATAACCTAGAAAAATTGCATCTAAAATTTATGGCCATAATGTTTTTAAAACTGGAAAAAACCAGTCTTTCAGACCAGTTATTTCTGCTTTCTCGTATCAAATCAATGCTAGAAGCTAATAAAAACCTGAGTATTTAAATCAATGGTGCTATCAACTTGTTAATACTCTTTTGTTTTTGTTTTGTTTTCCCTGCTCTCTGCCTGGTTCATTGTCTTCACCTGCAGGTGTACTTTATTGTCGGCTTCCAAAGATTACTAACTCTTTCTGTATCATTAAAATTGAACTGCCTTGACTATTCTGCTACTCTTACTGCTGCTCCCATTATTGCCTTCTTCAGCAAAATCAGGCTTTCCGAAGCCAAAGAATAACAAGAAATAAACACCATTTTAGAAGCCTTGCCACCATGAAACTTAAGCAAAGTGTGCTCACCATTATTTTGCTGCCTATCCACCTGTTAATAACAATATACAGTGCCCTTATATTTATTCCATGGTATTTTCTTACCAATGCTAAGAAGAAAAACGCTATGGCAAAGAGAATAAAAGCTAAGCCCACCTCAGACAAACCTGGAAGTCCATATCGTTCTGTCACGCACTTCGACTCGCTAGCTGTCATAGACATCCCTGGAGCAGACACCCTGGATAAATTATTCGATCATGCTGTCTCCAAGTTTGGGAAGAAGGAGACCCTGGGGACCAGGGAAGTCCTAAGTGAAGAAAATGAAATGCAGCCAAATGGAAAGGTTTTTAAGAAGGTAAAGCATTTTTGGGCTTTCTATTTTTTTTTAAGGGGAAGGTACACTTGACTATAAATCAAGTGCATTTATTTTTTTTTAATTTTATTTTATTTTTAAACTTTACATAATTGTATTAGTTTTGCCAAATATCAAGTGCATTTAAAACATGCCAACATTTCATTATAGTGCCTGTAACTAATTCTCCAAAGCTGTTCCTAGCGTCTGTGTATTCACTTAAGGGCAATTTTGAGTTCTCCCCACTGAATAGTATTTTAATTGCTTGTTTGAGCACATATGCTAATAGTACAGCATCTCTCACTCTAACAGTTAATTCTCGGGAATTATAAATGGTTGAACTATCTCGACGTGAACCGCCGAGTGAATAACTTCGGTAGTGGACTCACTGCACTGGGACTGAAGCCAAAGAGCACCATTGCCATTTTCTGTGAGACCAGGGCTGAATGGATGATTGCGGCACAGACCTGCTTTAAGTATAATTTTCCTCGTAAGTGCCTGGTGGTTTTGGAGGGAGAGAGTGGGCTGTTCTTATACATGAAACTGTCCTGAGCAGGTGTTAAGCCAGAACCTGTTGACCTTGAGAATCTTAACTGATGAATTTGTGCCCAGTTTGTGGCACTTTTAGTATTTTCTGGTTTCTTTAGGTTTAGAGAGTTAGAATCCTGAGAATTTGTAAGACACATTTGTGACTGCCAGGAAGTTTGAGGCAAAGTGGAAGGGTAAGAGCAGAGACTATGAAAGCAAAGTAGATTATAAAATATATTCATGTCTGTGAGTCTACCATTAAAAGTTGGCTGAAATAATATATCTAAGAAATGTTTATCATTTAATGTTTGTGTTTATTTTTTATTATGTAGTTGTGACTTTATATGCCACCCTTGGCAGAGAAGCTGTAGTTCATGGGTTAAATGAATCTGAGGCTACATATCTGATTACTAGTGTTGAACTTCTGGAGAGTAAACTTAAGGTAAATATGACATTTTCTTTTAATTTATGGTAGCATTTGACAGCATAGGAAAATATTCAGTAATGAAGTTGATTGCAGGCCCATATTTAATAGCTGGATTTTCCTTCTGTTCAACAGACTGCATTGATAGATATCAACTGTGTTAAACATATCATTTATGTGGACAATAAGGCTATCAATAAAGCAGAATACCCTGAAGGATTTGAGATTCACAGCATGCAATCAGTAGAAGAGTTGGGATCCAAGCCAGAAAACTGTAAGTAAAGCAAACAAATTTATTAATTGATTCAAGGCTTATTATTCCAGTACATTAAAGAAATAATACAAGTGAAAACTGTTAAGTTCTCTGATTTAAAAAAAAGGTTTGTATAACTCAATAAAAAATAACTTTAAAAATGTTTAAAAACTATCAAGACCATATAATATTAAGATTTTCTCTCCCTCCTCAAAAAGGTAACCACTGTTTGAAAATTTACTAAATTACTGAGAAGTATTCAATGGTTCAGGGCTTCCCTGGTGGCTCAGATGGTAAAGAATCCGTCTGCAATGCAGGAGACCGGGGTTCGATCCTGGGGTTCGGAAGGTCCCTGGAGAAGGGAGTGGCTACCCATTCTAGTATTCTTGCCTGGAGAATTCCATGGGCAGAGGAGCCTGGCAAACTACAGTGCATGGGGTTGAAGAGAGTTGGACACAACTTAGCAACTAAGCATGCATGCATTCGATGATTCAGATTTATGGCAGCTGCTGCCAAACTTTCTTCCCTTTTTTTTTTTTTTTGTTAAAAACCTACTATAACCTTCCAGTCTGAACCTCATGTAAGGGACAGATCTCAGGCCTTCCATTCAGTAAAATTTTCCTTTATTTTTTTCAGTGCTAATGCCACTGATTTTAATCATATCTCTGAGGATACAAACCATAAATAAAACCATACTTGGATTTATTCTACTACTGATATGGTAGTTGGTATTCCATTTGAAATAAGTGTGTCATATCAAAATGTCAGTTGGTCATCAGGTCACAGAGGGTTGAACAGTTGAAATACTCCATTTAAATTATTTTCTTTCACATGTTTAATGAGAAGATCACAATACTCTGCTAGATGAGGAAGCCAAGTCTTTTATAACAGGCAGTCAGCATGCCTGCCCTTTGCTCTGAGGAAAAGTATTATCTTTATTGTACTGGACAGTGAGCATGCCTGTTCTTTGCTCCAGAGGGAGACACTTTTTCTGTCTTCCAAGGCTGTTCACTGTGGAATCATCCTTGAAAAGATAGTCCAGAATAAAGTCAGTGCCTCTGCTCACAAGATGTGCAGAAACTCAACAGACCCATGGAGAGTTGTGTCTCAACACCAGGTTGACACTGCAAGATTGGAATAAAGTTGACTGACAAGTCCTGATTGGTTGGGATTTGTTGGCATAAAACTATGGGAGGTAGGGGTCCTCATAATTTTGTGTGAGCCATAACATGATAGACCCACATATCCCACCTAGTCCACTCATCTCTACCTTCTTTTATTGTATTTTACAAATGCATCCATCCATAAATTATTAGGGGGAAAAAAGGTCCTCATAGTTTGAGAAGCACAACTCGAGCAGACAGGTTAGCAAGCTTCAACCTGCATCTGTTTCTCTAAATGAAGTTGGATTGGAACACAGTCACATCCATTTGTTTAACAACTGCCTATGGTTTCCTTCACTCTCCAGTAACAAACCTGGGTAGCTTTGGCAGAGAGACCATACGACCCTCCAAGTTTAAAATATTTACTCTGTGGTCCTTTGCAATAAAAGTTGGCCGATCCCTGCTCAAGACAGCTGACTGTAATCTGTTGGGAAGACCTCTCTATTTCTTTCCCCTAATCATTCAACAAGCAGAGACGGCACTGGAGCTCAGGACACAAGATGATTAAACGTTCCTACCTGAAGGCAGACGGCAAGAAGAAACAAAGTTTAGAAACTGTTTAGATATTACCTTTGGTGGGAAATGAAGGGCATCTAAGCCCCTCTTAATTGTCTCTTTTTCTTGGTTTCCTAAAATTCCTGTTTGATTTTGATTAAAAAGAATCGAAGTATGGTCTGACCCTGATAGGGAAAGAAGCATTAATTCTGGAAGACCCAAAAGAATCCCCAATCCAGACACATACCAAATATTCTAACTACAGGCATGAGTGAGTGTGTGTGTGTGTGTGTAGCAGAGAGAAACAACTTCCTCTTACAGTTTTTATGTCACTGCACTTTCAGCAGTTTCAAGAAATGATTTCCTTTATAGATTTCAAGAAGCAACCATCAAAACACAGACATCATTTTGGTTTGATGTCCTTTGGATTTTACTTGCTACTTGGAATCTAATTAAAAAATATGTTAAATGTATAATGGTTATCTTATTGTTATCTTACTCAACATCCATGGTTCAATTATTTTTTAAAATAAAATTATTTTTCTAAAAATTTGAAAAAAGTCAAGTCCAGTTGGTTTTCAATCAGGAGTGTGTATGAGTGTCACCTGTGGAGCCTGTGATCCATTCCAGACATACAAAACCAGAATTTTCAGAGCTAGGGTCCAGAGATAGTATTTTATTTAAGTTGCACAGGCGATTCTTATGCCCGCCAGTGGTTAAGAACCAAAATCTAGTCCAACCATTTCATTTTAGACATGAGAAAACTGAGGCTTGAGGAGCTCACACACAGTACTCTATCGTCCTAATTCTCCAGATCTTAGATATCTTTCCACAACAAAACCCTGTAAACAGCACTGTGGAGAGGAATTAGGCTAAACATTCAGAAAATGGGCCAAATTAAGTTTGAAGTTCTCATTGCAGGTAACCAGAATTGGATAACCATTTTCTTGTTGATGATCAATAGGGAGTATTTGTTTTAAATAGTTTATCATTACACCAGAATCTAAAAATCTTATCTCTTTTTAACAGTTTAACTTTTAAACTAAAGGAAATGTGCTTTTTCATTCATTTAGTGAGCATTTCTCCAAATAGACCAACTCCTTCAGACTTGGCTATTGTCATGTATACCAGTGGATCTACTGGCCGACCTAAGGGAGTGATGATGCATCATAGCAATTTGATAGCTGGAATGACTGGCCAGTGTGAGAGAATTCCTGGGCTGGGGTAAGAGAAAATTATTGAGTGTTCTTAGAACTAATGTTTGACATTCTCTAAACTCAGACTATAGTAAAACAATAATTGATGTTTCTAATTTACAATGTCTTTTTAAGAATGGCTAGAATCTTTCTCTTACTTTGTTTTAGACCAAAGGATACGTATATTGGCTACCTGCCTTTGGCTCATGTGCTTGAGTTGACAGCAGAGATCTCTTGCTTTACCTATGGCTGTAGGATTGGATATTCTTCTCCACTTACACTCTCTGACCAGGTGACAAGCTTTTCAGTCTATTGACATGATCATATTAAGTTACAGTGTTCGGCTGAGAATAGTTTACTAAAACATGAAATATTTTAATTCAGCTAAAACTTTCTCCTTGGCTTCAAAAATAGCTCCCATGAGCAGTATGTTGCTATAGAAAATAACCTTGAGGATTTGTTAGCATTGCTTTATCTATATATTTTAAAATTATTTTGAGACTGATAATTACTTTCATTGTCTTCAGTATTCTATCAACCAAAATGTTACCAAAATAGTATTTCTATATGATGCTAGTTGATGTTCATAGAGATGACTTTGAGATGTGGCTTTGCCTTCTGGCTGATCAAAGAAAATTAAATTTTTTTTCAGTTTTGTTTTAGTGTTTGATCTACCTTAGTTTAGGTTTTTTCACCTTTTTTTGTTTTTGTTTGAAAATGGATAGTCTGTGCTATGTGTAATATGTTATTAGTAAAAACGCTCAGTTTACCAAAATACCCCATTTTCTTTTATCCTGGATCAGAGTTTCTCCTATAAGAAAGACTGAAATGTGCTAGAAGAAATCATCTACAGGACAAAACACTAATATCCTCATACCTCAGACTTGTAGGTTATGATAGTTGGAACAGAGAACTCACAGAGCAGTAGAGAGCAAATTCCATGTGTAAATGTCTGTCTTTGCTCCTGCTAATACTTAAATTATAACCTTTTTTCTGCTAAGGTTTCTTTCCTTGATCCTATTTACTTTTTGTTTACTCTAGTCCAGCAAAATTAAAAAGGGAAGCAAGGGAGACTGTACTGTACTGAAGCCTACACTCATGGCTGCTGTCCCGGTGAGTATAGCATGTCAGTGTCATCCATGGCCTGCACTTGGACTTTAAAAAAAGTAACCCTCTTAAATATTTGTCAACGTTTGTAAACAATTGTACTTTGTGGAAATTACGGTAAAATGTGTCCCTTAAAATCTTAGATAAGCATCTGGAAAAGATGAAATGGCAACCTTCTAAAGTGGATGCCTGTAAGGGTTTGCTGATTCTTGAAAATTAAGTGATGAAACTGACCTAGCTCAAATTACCTAGTCTGAGAATTGGTCATAATATTTTAAAGATAGATGACACTCCAAAGATCATTTAGTTTAGTCACTTCATTTAAAAATGAGGCAACCGAGGCTATCCTAGAAAACTGGGGCAGTGTATCCAAGGTTACAGAGCTGGTTCATGGCAGAGCTGAATCTAGAATCCAAGCTGCTGACCCTTATGGTGGCTAAGAAAGATTAAGGAAACTGTCATATGAGAGAACTCCCAGAGAAAAAAAGTTGAATTCTCAGTTCAGTTCAGTTACCAGTCATGTCTGAGACTTTGCGACCGCATGGACTGCAGCACACCAGGCTTCCCTGTCCCATCACCAACTCCCAGAGCTTGCGCAAACTCATGTCCATAGAGTAGGTGATGCCATCTAATCATCTTGTACTCTGTCGTCCCCTTCTCTTCCTGCCTTCAGTCTTTCCCAGCATCAGGGTCTTTTCCAATGAGTCAGCTCGTCACATCAGATTGAATTCTAGATATTAAAAATCTTTATGTGAAATATTGCCTTTCATAAAAATAAGATGTTACATTTTATAGCCTTGTAATGATAAATTATTAAATATTTAACAATGTTTCTAACTTGTATAGTCAAATATATTCTAGCACTTTAGGCTTTAGAAACTCCAGTGGGAGTATCACTACTGCTTGTATTATGATCAGACTTTACATCTTATCCTATTATCTTTCTAAGAATTATTTTTGCATATGGAAAGCCTGTGATTAGATAATGAAGTGTTCAGTCCAAGTTTTTCTAAGAATTACAGATGGAAGATAATTTTTTTTACCTTCAAATTACCAAAATAACCTAAGTATTAGATCAGAGTAGCATTTGCATTTTTATTTAGAAAGTGAAGTGAAGTCGCTCAGTCGTGTCCGACTCTTTGCGACCCGTGGAGCCCACCAAGCTCCTCCGTCCATGGGATTCTCCAGGCAAGAATACTGGAGTCGGTTGCCATTTCCTTCTCCAGGGGATCTTCCCGACCCAGGGACCGAACCCAGGTCTCCCACATTGCAGGCAGATGCTTTAATCTCTGCACCACCAGGGAAGCCCTTAAATACAAGCAAAGATTTCAAGGGAGGAAAGGAAGCCAGGTTGAAAGAAGAAGGGGGAGGAGGCGGTGCTGTAGAATTCAGCAAGTTTACAAACTGAAAGGAGAGTCTTCTGATTAAAAGCATAATAAAATGTTGATAATAGGTTTCACAGTACTTAACTATGTTCCAGACACTGTGCTAAGTGCTTTAGATGGATCATCTTTCTTAATCCTCCCTAACACTCTGCTGCTGTTGCTGCTGCTAAGTCACTTCAGTCATGTCCGACTCTGCTAGGTGGGTCCTTGTATAAAGAAAAAAAAAAAACTTGCCAAAGGTCACAGAGCCCATAGGTGGTAATTAAAACTTGAACTGGGATGGCAGAGACTTCTTAACCACTGTGGCTGTCTATTTACGATTGTCTTTGGGAAACAGTATGTTGGGTTTATTACCCAGGAGTTCTTAGGAAACAGTATCGGAGGATATAACTAGGGAGGGGGAAGGACCGAGGAGTCTAGGAAATAATGTTTGATTTATGCCTGAAAGATAAACAACAGTTAGCTGATATGCTGTGTATCTTTTAATTACCTGTTTTTCATTCTTTACTTTGTGTCTTGGGAGGATAACACCAGGAGGATTTGCACGTGTTTTGATTTCTGGTGGGGCTTAGCCCCTTGTTGGTGCTCATGAGAGATCAGAGGACGGAGAGAGAGGTCTACCTATTTACTGACTTTGCCTCTTCCCTGCTAAGCTGCCATTTTTGGTAGTTGTTGCCAGTGCTCATTGGATAGTCTCTTTCCTATTGGCTCTAACCAGGTCTTTCCCATGGCAATGGTCCTCCATCAGATTCTAGTAATACTTCTCTCCTCGCACTTCTTCAGACCTAGAGATAGTAAACCATCTCCTATGTTGCTAGTTCACTGATGCTTCACCATACCTTATTGGTCCCCTTAGCTCCTTCCACCCCTCTTTAAATAAGCCTTAAAAAAATCTTTTTATTGAGAATTGTTTCTGATATACTCTATTTTCTCAGTTTCTTTCCTGAGTCAGAATAAAAGATACATTTAGTATTGTAATATTCACGTACATGATGAGAATTCACAGTAAATCACTACTTATAAGTAATGACTATTGAATGTCATGTAATATTATTAGGTCAATTTAAAGGGTGACTGAATGTGCTAACAATAAACCCTGCCAGTGTGTTGCAACTGTGTTGAGTTCTTTACTCATTAAGGCCTTTCTGTATCTGTGACTGGTATCTAGTGTTGGAAGGAGTGGTGAAAGTAGTTCTCACACATCTGCCTCACTCCCATGTGCTCTTTTCCACCCAACCTATTTTTTTTTAAAATGACTTATACATGATTTCGGTGTTGACCATCTGGTCATGTCCATGTGTAGAGTCTTCTCTTGTGTTGTTGGAAGAGGGTGTTTGCTATGACCAGTGCATTTTCTTGGCAAAACTCTATTAGTCTTTGCCCTGCTCCATTCCATATTCCAAGGCCAAATTTGCCTCTTACCCCAGGTGTTTCTTGACTTCTACTTTTGCATTCCAGTCCCCTATAATGAAAAGGACCTCTTTTTTGGGTGTTAGTTCTAAAGGTCTTGTAGGTCTTCATAGAACCATTCAACTTCAGCTTCTTCAGCATTACTGGTTGGGGCATAGGCTTTGATTACTGTGATATTGAATGGATTGACTTGGAAACGAACAAAGATCATTCTGTCATTTTTGAGATTGCATCCAAGTACTGCATTTGAGACTCTTCTGTTGACCATGGTGGCTACTCCATTTCTTCTAAGGGATTCTTGCCCGCAGTAGTAGATATAATGGTCATCTGAGTTAAATTCACCCATTCCAGTCCATTTTAGTTCTCTGATTCCTAGAATGTCGATGTTCACTCCTGCCATCTCCTGACCACTTCCAATTTGCCTTGACTCATGGACCTAACATTCCAGGTTCCTATGCAATATTGCTCTTTACAGCATCGGACTTTTCTTCCATCACCAGTCACATCCACAACTGGGTGTTGTTTCTGCTTTGGCTCCATCCCTTCATTCTTTCTGGAGTTATTTCTCCACTGATCTCCAGAAACATATTGAGCACCTACCGACCTGGGGAGTTCCTCTTCCAGTATCCTATCATTTTGCCTTTTCATACTGTTCATGGGGTTCTCAAGGCAAGAATACTGAAGTGGTTTGCCATTCCCTTCTCCAGTGGACCACATTCTATCAGACCTCTCCACCATCACCCATCTGTCCTGGGTGGCCCCACACAGCATGGCTTAGTTTCATTGAGGTAGACAAGGCTGTGGTCCCTGTCGGAGAAGGCAATGGCAACCCACTCCAGTACTCTTGCCTGGAAAATCCCATGGATGGAGAGGCCTGGTGGGCTGCAGTCCATGGGGTTGCTAGGAGTCAGACATGACTGAGCGACTTCACTTTATTTTTTCACTTTCATGCATTGGAGAAGGAAATGGAAACCCACTCCAGTGTTCTTGCCTGGAGAATCCCAGGGACGGGGGAGCCTGGTGGGCTCCCGTCTATGGGGTTGCACAGAGTTGGACACAACTGAAGCGACTTAGCAACAGCAGCAGCAGCAGCGGTCCCTGTGATCAGATTCACTAGTTTTCTGTGATTATGGTTTCAGTGTGTCTGCCCTCTGATGCCTTCTCGCAGCACCTACCATCTTACTTGGGTTTCTCTTACCTTGGACATGGGGTATCTCTTCACGGCTGCTCCAGCAAAGTGCAGCCACTGCTCCTTACCTTGGACGAGGGGTGTCTCCTCACGGCTGACCCTCCTGACCTTGAACGTGGAGTAGCTCCTCTCGGCCCTCCTGCGCCTGCTCAGTCACTGCTCCTTGGACGTGGGGTAGCTCCTCTTGGCCGTTGCCCTTGACCTTGGGCGTGGGGTTGCTCCTCTCAGCCCTGCCCCTGACCTCAGGCGTGGGGTAGTTCCTCCCTGCTGCCACAGCACCTGACCTCAGGTGTGGGGTAGCTCCTCCCAGCCACCGCCCCTGACCTCGGGCGTGGGGTAGCTCCTCTTGGCCGATGCCCAGATTATGACTCCTTATTGGCAAATTCAGACTTAAATTGAAGGAAGTAGGGAAAACCACTCGACCATTCAGGTATGACCTAAGTCAAATCCCTTATGATTATACAGTGGAAGTGAGAAATATATTTAAGGGACTAGATATGATAGATAGAGTGCCTGATGAACTATGGACGGAGGTTCGTGACATTGTACAGGAGACAGGGATCAAGACCATCCCCATTGGAAAAGAAATGCAAAAAAGCAAAATGGCTATCTGAGGAAGCCATACAAATAGCTGTGAAAAGAATAGAAGTGAAAAGCAAAGGAGAAAAGGAAAGATATAAGCATCTGAATGCAGAGTTCCAAAGAATAGCAAGGAGAGATAAGAAAGCCTTCCTCAGCGATCAATGCAAAGAAATAGAGGAAAACAACAGAATAGGAAAGACTAGAGATCTCTTCAAGAAAATTAGAGATGCCAAGGGAACATTTCATCCAAAGATGGGCTCAATAAAGGACAGAAATGGTATGGACCTAACAGAAGCAGAAGATATTAAGAGGTGGAAAGGATACACAGAACTGTACAGAAAAGATCTTCATGACCAAGATAATCACGATGGTGTGATCACTCACCTAGAGCCAGACATCCTGGAATGTGAAGTCAAGTGGGCCTTAGAAAGCATCACTACGAACAAAGCTAGTGGAGGTGATGGAATTCCAGTTGAGCTAGTTCAAATCCTAAAAGATGATGCTGTGAAAGTGCTGCACTCAATATGCCAGCAAATTTGGAAAACTCAGCAATGGCCACAGGACTGGAAGAGGTCAGTTTTCATTCCAATCCCAAAGAAAGGCAGTGCCAAAGAATGCTCAAACTACTGTACAATTGCACTCATCTCACATGCTAGTAAAATAATGCTCAAAATTCTCCAAGCCAGGCTTCAGCAATACGTGAACCGTGAACTTCCAGATGTTCAAGCTGGTTTTAGAAAAGGCTGAGGAACCAGAGATCAAATTGACAACATCCGCTGGATCATCGAAAAACCAAGAGAGTTCCAGAAAAACATCTATTTCTGCTTTATTGACTATGCCAAAGCCTTTGACTGTGTGGATCACAATAAACTGTGGAAAATTCTGAAAGAGATGGGAATACCAGACCACCTGACCTGCCTCTTGAGAAACCTATATGCAGGTCAGGAAGCAACAGTTAGAACTGGACATGGAACAACAGACTGGTTCCAAATAGGAAAAGGGGTATATCAAGGCTGTATATTGTCACCCTGCTTATTTAACTTCTATGCAGAGTTCATCATGAGAAATGCTGGGCTGGAAGAAGCACAAGCTGGAATCAAGATTGCCAGGAGAAATATCAATAACCTCAGATATGCAGAAGACACCACCCTTATGGCAGAAAGTGAAGAGGAACTAAAAAGCCTCTTGATGAAAGTCAAAGAGGAGAGTGGAAATATTGGCTTAATGCTCAACGTTCAGAAAACTAAGATCATGGCATCTGGTCCCATCACTTCATGGGAAATAGATGGGGAAACAGTGGAAACAGTGTCAGACTTTATTTTTTGGGGCTCCAAAATCACTGCACATGGTGGTTGCAGCCATGAAATTAAAAGATGCTTACTCCTTGGAAGGAAAGTTGTGACCAACCTCGATAGCATATTAAAAAGCAGAGGCATTACTTTGCCAACAAAGGTCCATCTAGTCAAGGCTATGGTTTTTCCAGTGGTCATGTATGGATGTGAGAGTTGGACTGTGAAGAAAGCTGAATGCCAAAGAATTGATGCTTTTGAACTGTGGTGTTGGAGAAGACTCTTGAGAGTCCCTTGGACTACAGGGAGGTCCAACCAGTCCATTCTAAAGGAGCTCAGTCCTGGGTGTTCATTGGAAGGACTGATGCTAAAGCTGAAACTCCAATACTTTGCCCACTTATTCGAAGAGCTGACTCATTGGAAAAGTCTCTGATGCTGGGAGGGACTGGGGGCAGGAGGAGAAGGGGACGACAGAGGATGAGATGGCTGGATGACATCACTGACTCGATGGACGTGAGTTTGGGTGAACTCTGGGAGTTGGTGATGGACAGGGAGGCCTGGCGTGCTGCAATTCATGGGGTCACAAAGAGACATGACTGAGTGACTGAACTGAACTGAACTGATACATGATTTATTGGTAGGATACACATGATACAATTTATTTACCTTGGTGGGGGTTAGATTGAAATATAGTTAAAGTATGCTGCTGCTGCTGCTTCTAAGTCACTTCAGTCGTGTCCGACTCTGTGCGACCCCATAGACGGCAGCCCACCAGGCTCCCCCATCCCTGGGATTCTCCAGGCAAGAACACTGGGGTGGGTTGCCATTTCCTTCTCCAATGCATGAAAGTGAAAAGTGAAAGTGAAGTCGCTCAGTCGTGTCTGACTCTTTGCGACCCCATGGACTGCAGCCTACCAGGCTCCTCCATCCATGGTATTTTCCAGGCAAGAGTACTGAAGTGGGGTGCCATCACCTTCTCCGAGTTAAGGTATAGTATTATATTAGTTTTAGGTGTACTTGTACTACATGGTTTGTCATTTGCATACCATACACTTTCTTAAGAGGAATAGTTATAGGATGTTAAAATCCTTTTAGAGAGTCTTTGGGATTTCTCAATCACAGATATAAAGAAGGATTTCAGTGTATCCAATAGTGATTCTTTTTGAGGAAATGGAGAGAAACAACATTGTACCATACTTGCGTTGCCATGCAACCGTCCCTCCCCAGCTTTATTGAGATATAATTGACATATAGCATCATGTCAGTTTTGGAGAAGGCAATGACACTCCACTCCAATACCCTTGCCTGGAAAATCCCATGGATGGAGGAGCCTGGTAGGCTGCAGTCTATGGGGTCGCTAAGAGTCAGACACGACTGAGCATCTTCACTTTCACTTTTCACTTTCATGCATTGGAGAAGGAAATGGCAACCCACTCCAGTATTCTTGCCTGGAGAATCCCAGGGACGGGGGAGCCTGTTGGGCTGCCGTCTATGGGGTTGCACAGAGTTGGACACGACTGAAGCGACTTAGCAGCATTGTGTCAGTTTAAGGTCTACAATGTGATGATTGGATATACATATGTATTGCAAAATGATTACCACAATGTTAATTAAAACATTTATCACCTCACATAGTTACTATTTGTGTTTATGGAAAGAACATTTAAGACTTTATTTTACCAACTTTCAAGTATACATACAGTCTTATTGATCATAGTCACCATGGTGTACATTAGATCTCTAGACTTATTCAACTGGAAGTTTATACCCTTTGACCAACATTTTCCCATTTCCCTCACCCCCTAGACACAGGCAACCACCAATTTATTCTCTGTTGCTATGAGTTCAGCTTTCTTATGTTTCACATATAAACGAGATCATGCAGTAGTTGGCTTTTTCTGTCTGACTCATTTCACTGAGTATAGTGTAAGGGCTGTTTCTGCTGTCCTCATTTGAGAATGACTCTGTTCTAGCATTAAAAGAGCCATCCATAGAGTTATTCATTGTAGCACAACTGAATTTATATTACTTGCTATTTTAAATATTTAAATTAGGTATACATGTGTATGCTTTATGTAATAATTCTTATTGATTTGTGCTAAGTAATGCCAAAAAAAATCATCTAGTGATATAGTGATAGTTGGGGCTTTTACTGCTTGGTTGGTTTGTTTTGTTTGTTTTATGTTTTCTATGTATTAGCTTGGGAGTTAGTATATCCCAAACCTTGAACTACTTCTAATTTTCCACAGAGCTGTGAGGAAGAATCCTTTTGTTGTTGTTAACTTAGCTTCTATTAAGATGGAATAGGAATGCCTCATGTATAAGGAAATAATTTTAAGAAACTGTAAAACTCTCTGCCAGGCTGTGAGAGTTACAAGGTAGCAGTAAGAACAACATTATGATTATATTCAACATTGTTGGGTGTTTTAGTGCTGTTTGAGAACAAGTCAATATATTTAAAAGAAAAGAACTATTTTAAAGTTATTTTTATGTTACATGTGGACGAATTATTTATACTTTCAGTTCAAGTCAGTTCAGTCACTCAGTCATGTCTGACTGCGACTCTACTGACCGCAGCCCGCCAGGCCTCTCTGTCCGTCACCAGCTCCTGGAGCTTGCTCAGACGCATGTCCATTGAGCTGGTGATGCCATCCAACCATCTCATCCTCTGTTGTCCCCATCTCCTCCTGCTTTCAGTCTTTCCCAGCATCAGGATTTTTTTTCCAGTGAGTCAGTTCTTTTCATCAGGTGACCAAAGTATTGGAGCTTCAGCTTCAGCATCAGTCCCTCCAATGAATATTCAGGACTGATTTCCTTTAGGATGGACTGGTTTGATCTCCTTGCCGTCCAGGGGACTCTCAAGAGTCTTTTCCAACACCACAGTTCAAAAGCATCAATTTAGTCAATGTTTAAAACACTTCCATTCAATAGATTTATTAATTAGCCACACCACGTGGCTTCCAGGATCTTAGTTCCCCAACCAGGGATTGAACTCAGGGCCATGGCAGTGAAAGCATTGAGTCCTAACCCCTGGACCTCCAGGGAATTCTTGTAAGAAATTTTAGATAAAGTTAGTGTATAGAAGTGAAGAAACCCCTATACTTGCTCTTAGTGTTTTTGAAATAGTAAACAAGTTAGTGAAATTAATTCTTTAATAAAGTAAATATTTCCATTATGCTAAAGACTATTAAGATTTTGTAAATAGAGTATTTTCGACTAAAGGCTATCTCAGTGTTCGTGTAGGTCTTTTCATATTATTTAATATGTTGCTTACCTTTCAGGAAATCATGGATAGAATTTATAAGAATGTTATGAGCAAAGTCCAAGAGATGAATTATATTCAGAAAACTCTGTTCAAGATAGGGTATGATTACAAATTGGAACAGATTAAAAAGGGATATGATGCACCACTTTGCAATCTGTAAGTATATTTCACAGACTCTGTAGTTTGAGCTTTTAAATCTTTTTGTGTTTTAATATCTGGAAGATGAATAAGTAAATGACAAGTAAATTTAGTTTGAGCATCACCACCATGATCATAACATTGAATTTCTCTCTTACTCACTTCTAAGCTTTGTTGCTTATATAGCAAGCAGAGGACGTTGAACTCTAATCTTGGCAGTTTAACAAATTTTAATAATTGGTGTGCATATTTAAGATTTAATTATAAAATTTGGTCTCATGAAGAAAAACTACAGTAGACTTTTTCTCAAGATAGTTGAGAAAAAAGTGATCTAACTAAAAAAGTGATTTTCAATATTTACTTTGTGTGAAGGTTTATGATTTATTGTATTCATAAAATAGCATATTAAGCATATGAATATAATGGTTACTTTAAATGTAGTGCTGGAGAGTCAAGATGAGGAAGCATTTTTCATTGGAAGGGAAATAAGATAGATGACAAAATGTTCCAAAGATTACGTTTTTTCCGTTGACATCATCCTTTTCTTTCATTTACTATGTGTCAAAGCAGTTTCCCAACACTGTACAGTTTTCTTTTTGCATTTTTCAGAGTTTTACTAGCATTTTTCAAGGTGTTACTAGTTGTTGCTTTGATCACCTCTCAGTATCACAATGGTCCCAAAATTTAGATGTTCAACCAAAGTTGAGACATCTTTTCCAGAGGCTATGAATTATGACGCTTGGTGCGTCACCAAGAATAATCTATTCATACATTAAAATACAGATAGCCAGTGGGAATTTGCTGTGTGACATGGAGAGCTCAACCCAGTGCTCTGTGACAACCTAGAGGGGTGGGATGGGATGGGAGATGGGAGTGAGGCTCAAAAGGGGAGGGGACATATGTATACCTGTGGCTGATTCATGTTGATGTATGGCAGAAACCAGCACAATATTGTAAAGCAATTATCTTCCAATAAAAGATTTTTAAAAATCATTTATTGCCCCTTTTTATCAAGGATACTGTTTAAAAAAGTGAAGGCTCTGCTGGGAGGGAATGTCCGTATGATGCTGTCTGGTGGAGCACCCCTGTCTCCGCAGACACAGCGATTCATGAATGTCTGCTTCTGCTGCCCAGTTGGTCAGGGTTATGGATTAACAGAAACGTGTGGTGCTGGGACAGTTACTGAAGGTGAGTTTTTTTTTTTTAATTAAAATTTATTGAAGTATAGTTGCTTTACAGTGTTGTGTTTGAACGTAAGCATTTTACGTAAGCATTTTTAACATGGCAAATAATTATATAATTATAATTGCTATTGGGAACCGTGGTGACTTTATGCCTCTTAAGTAATATTGGATTCAGTGCAAATCTACATATTTTAGTTTTAGAAACTTTTAGTTGAGTCATGTGTACCCTTTATTTGTCAGCCTCATAAATATTTATGACACATTGTCAGTCCTCAAAGTTCTTTTACCCTGGTCTCATAATCTCTCTCTAAAATGATCACTTCCTCAGAGCACTGCACTCTTGGATTAGGTATCATTTTTTTTTTCTCCTAGTTTTCTTTTTTTATTATCATTGGAGTAGAGCTGCATTGGAGAAGGAAATGGCAACCCACTCCAGTGTTCTTTCCTGGAGAATCCCAGGGACAGAGGAGCCTGGTGGGCTACCGTCTATGGGGTCACACAGAGTCGGACACGACTGAAGTGACTTAGTAGCAGCAGCAGCAGAGTTGCTTTATGATGTTGTATTAGTTTCTGCTTTTACACTTTTGTGCTCCCTCTTGAACCTGTGTTCCTATCCTGACTTCTTGTTTGCTTTCTTTTCTGTTATTTTCAACAGCCTACAGCAGGGTTTCTCAACTTCAGCACTGTTGAGATTTTGAACCAGATAATTCTTTATTGTTGGGACTGCTACTGCATGTTGTAGGATGTTTAGTTGCTACATAGCCGCCAGATGATGTGACAATGAATTATATCTTTAGTTGTTGCCAAGTATCCCTGGGTTGTGAAACAATGGAATAGAGCAATTCTTTTTTGTTATCTCACTTTCACTTTAAACTCCTGTCCAAAGTCGGTGCCATTATCCAAAACCATCTGTCCATTGCAAGATTGTGTATGACAGTGTTATTCAGTTCAGTTCAGTTGCTCAGTCGTGTCCGATTCTTTGCGACCCCATGGACTGCAGCACACCAGGCTTCCCTGTCCATCACCAACTCCTGGAGCTTGCCCAAACTCATGTCCATCGAGTCAGTGATAAAACCATTCAGGGCATTAGCTTTGAAGTCATTGGATTGTTTCTTTTTAATATCTTTAAATTTCACTCGATCTCCCCATGTTTTTCATTGGATTGCTCCCTCCCCTGGCTGCCACCTTTGGCATCTCACCTTTTATTACTTCACCATGTCCTAAAGTAACAGTCTTTCAACTGCTGTGTCTGCCTCTATTATATCACTTCTGTTTCATCCTGTATTCTTCTGTTAGACATGTCCACCTCAAACACTGCTTCATACCTGGTGAACCTAGATTTCAAGCATCTCTAACCTGGCACCATTGTACCTACTCATCATTATTTCCCACCTGTGTATACACCTGGGTTCTTTTCTCCAGACAAGCCAATCTTCTCTGTCTTGTATTTTCTGTTCCCTTCTCTTGGAATGCCCCTTTTGCTGTCTGGTCCCAGCCATCTTCTCACGTGCAACTCTTCTTTCCCAGCCATTTCATTTTATGTTGATCTTTCTAGCCTCCAAGGTGCTAGTGTGCTCACCTTCAGAACCATGCAGTTTACTATTTAAATGTGCTCCAAATTATTTAATGTGCTTTTCTCTCCAGGTAGTTTGTTTGTAAGCTTGGTGAGGGCAGGGTCTCTTTACCTTTAATGTGTTTTTCTCACAATGTTTAATGTAATGCTAAGGTACATAATAAGTTGTCCATAAATACTTGATTAATGCATGCAATAATCACATACTACAAAAGGACAATATCATCAGTGAAATGTCATGCACTAATTAATATCCTTGTTACTCTTTCCCTTATAGTTACTGACTATACCACTGGCAGAGTTGGGGCCCCTCTTATTTGCTGTGAAATTAAGCTAAAAGACTGGCAGGAAGGTAAGCATTTTATGACAAACTCTAGTGTTTCTAGATATGCTGAAAATCACCACAAGCCTCTAGACTTCCATTTTTTTTAAAGTGTTAGGTTGTCAATGGTAGCAAGTGAGTCTTTGCTGTTGCTTGTTTTTTGTGCTTTCTTTTTCTTCAGTAACATCATTAGGTTCCCAATAGAAAAAGAAAATCTCTAGAATCTAGGCATGAAGATTCTGAATTTGGGAATACTTGATGGATGGTAAAAAGGAAAACGTTCTTAATGGGGCATTCCCTGGGTTCAGAGAAGGATATATTATCCTATCCTTTGAATCTCGAGATTGCTAGTGAGTAGATTTGGGCTGAGAAATGAAACCCCCGATTTTCAGGGGATATAGTGACTAATCACACACACAGTCCCCCAACTTCTTAGCTCGTGACCCCAGCAAACATTTTTATAGTTGAGAATCCACTGTCTATCTTTGTATAGTTTAATTTTTATAAGTAACTGTAGAAGGTGAACCACTTAGAGACCTGTGCTTTACAGACATTAGTGATAATTCTTTTCTATAAATCAGCTGAAGGCAAAAGTAAGGCAGTCTTCCTGTGATGAAATTGTGAAAAAACATTAAGCATATTCATTAACTGCAAAATAATTAACAACCTAGCCAT
This sequence comes from Bubalus kerabau, assembly GCF_029407905.1. NCBI lineage: Eukaryota > Metazoa > Chordata > Mammalia > Artiodactyla > Bovidae > Bubalus > Bubalus kerabau. Next base: position 71,566,936 of record NC_073647.1, on the reverse strand, counting down.
GCCAGATGAAGAGTAATTCAAAAGTTTAAGATTTCCTTCTATTTTTAATTTACTGTATTTGGTGTATAATATCTAAATTGAAGACATACGACATGTTATTTTGGTACCTTTATATATTGTAATATGATTGTTGCTGTAGCGACATTCAGCATCTCTATTACATTACATAATTGCCTTTTCTTTGTAGTGGATGGGATAGTTAAGTTTTAGTCTCTAAGCAAGTTTGATGGATATAGTACAATATTATTGTCTGTTAAGAAAAAATCAAAGCTTAACATTTAAAAAGGGAGTATTCACCTTAGGATGGAGTCATAGACTGAAATTTTAAAGGACCAGTTATCTTGTTGTACATATCCCTTAGGTTGTTCAAACCCAAGAAAATGAATGGGCTTTGTCTGACATAAATTTGAAGTTTCTAAAAGTGTTCCTCCTATGTGACTTTTTAATTATGTGCATTATTGTTGGTGCTCTATGAGCAAACAACCATTTCTTTTTAAATACCATGTTGGAAAGCCAGTTTCATTCCCAGGTGTTTTACATCTTGGAAATAAGACTTCATTCTCCCATGGTAGTGCCTTTGCAGCTTTAGAATGAAAATTTGAAAAAATATAGGGGCTGTGTGTCTATGTATATTGGGCATCAGCATCAAAATTGCTGTAGTCAGTGGGTTATTTATTAAGCAGTGGAATCAGAGAAACAAGGTATATTATAAAACTTGGTAAGAATAATTTTGCCTTTAATTTTTATTTTCTGATTTTTCTGGTACTGGGCTTTAATGTCAGTTTTGTGGGGAGTGGGTCCATGTTTGGAGTTTTCCTTGCTATGAAAGAATCTTTGCTTTATATAATACGAATGATGTTCATGCTTTACATACAGTGAGTTTTGTCATATTAAAATATTGAATTGTTTTAAATTTATAAGAGTAGCTAACAGCTGGAAAGAACTCTGCTTTTAATTCTTTTATGACCTAAAATCTAACCAGCATCTCAGTTTATCAATTCGAATTTTTGTGTATTTTCCTTAGAGTAAGCTTTGTTCAGTAATAAACAAGTAATGAGTGTAATAAAATGTTTCATTACTCATTGTCAATGATTTCGGTGTTTTCACTTTTAAAGCCATGACTGACCAGAGGCAAAGTGAAGAAAATAATGTTTCCCTCTCACTTCATAGCTTCTCTGGTGGCTCAGGTGATAAAGAGGCTGCCTGCACTGCAGGAGACCCAGGTTCGATCCCTGGGTCAGGAAGATCCCCTGGAGAAGGGAATGGCTACCCACTCTAGTATTCTTGCCTGGAGAACTCCATGGACAGAGGAGTCTGGCGGGCTACAGTCCCTGGGGTTGCAAAGAGTTGGGCATGACTGAGCGACTAACACTTTCTTACTTCATGGTGTTGCCTTTGAGAGCACTTACTCTCAAACTGCTCTCTTTGATTAAAACAATATATTTGAAACACATTTGATATCAAAATATTAATAATTTATTTATAACAGCTTCAAATATTATCCTACTTGGGGTGATTTTATTTTAGTAGATGTCTGTGAACCCTAATGATGTCTGTGAAGCTTTAATGATGTTCTGAGTGTGAAATTTTATGGTCCTTGAAAGGCTTCAGATGGGTTGGTACTTCTGCAGTCACAGTCACCCTCTATCCTCACACAAATCTCAGTAAATATTAACTAGTATGCTCCTGTAGAGTGAAGTAAAATTTGACCAGCAAAAAATATTAGCAAAGGATCTTTAAGAATTAATGCAAGTAAATTTTGCTTTGGAACAGTAACTAAATAGTGTTTATGACCTCCAGGCGGCTATACAATTCATGACAAGCCAAACCCCAGAGGTGAAATCGTAATTGGTGGAAAGAATATCTCCATGGGATATTTTAAAAATGAGGAGAAAACGGCTGAGGATTATTCTGTGGATGAAAGTGGCCAAAGGTGGTTTTGCACTGGTGATATTGGAGAATTCCATCCCGATGGGTGTTTACAGATTATCGGTCAGTGTGTTCTCTTTTTGTGCTTTTCTGTAGTTTTTGCAACTTCAACAACTATGAAAGGTAATATTGGTCAAGTCATTAATAACTTTGATGATGGTTCCATTGGTTTAAACTTCAAACACGTTATTTAATTAATGTCTGTGCTTCCCCATCTGTGAAATAGGGACAGCAACACTGACCTGGCAGGGGTTTTGTTAGGATGAAATGAGTTTGTATAAAATGCTTAGAGCAGGGCAGTGCCTTCACCTTAGTAAGTGGTAGTAGAAGCAACATTAGAGTGGGCAGACATAAATTTGAAGTTTCTAAAATTGTTCCTTCTTTGTGACTTTTTAATTATGTGCATTATTGTTGGTGCTCTATGAGCAAACAACCATTTCTTTTTAAATACCATGTTGAAAAGCAGGAAAATAGCAGTTGGTGATGAGAAAACAAAAATTGCTCAGAAGAGGGATTTTTGGTTGGTTGTTTGTGGGTTTTTTTCCTTTTTATCGTCAACTACATTTGGTTACATATAACCATGTACTGCAACATACCCTATTCTAGGGCTTCCTCACCATTTACCTCCCCACCCAAGAGGCATTGTGGACACATTATTTTCCCTGCTGCTGCTGCTGCTGCTGCTGCTAAGTCGCTTCAGTCGTGTCCGACTCTGTGCGACCCCATAGACGGCAGCCCACCAGGCTCCCCCGTCCCTGGGACTCTCCAGGCAAGAACACTGGAGTGGGTTGCCATTTCCTTCTCCAATGCATGAAAGTGAAAAGTGAAAGTGAAGTCGCTCAGTACTTATATGACTCTAACTAGCCTAGACTCTTAGAACGAACTTTTTGGCCAACACATCTCAGTTCTTAACGTTAATCTATTCTGAGAATGTCAGTTGGCTTGGCACTGCCTTTATTGAGCCTATTAGAATAGACTTTGAAGTTCAAAACTACTCCAAAATAGCCCTTACACTACTCACTTTAATCAGGCAAAAGTGAAAAATTTGACTAGCTAATACCGATCACAGTGTTGGGTCTCATTCAGGCCCTTTTAAAGCCATAAAATTTCCTCAGTCATATCTCCAGTGGTCCATTTAAATCTGTCTCTGGACCCGTATGCGACCTGAATAGAATTAGAGATTTCCTGAGAAAAGCTGGTTCTTCGCCTAGAAGTTTGATCTGCCAGGGAAATTTCCTGGAAGCATGGCTTGATTTAGAACCAGTAACAACCTCATTGCCTTTTTCCCCTTGATCCTTAATTGTGCTAGAATCAAAGGTTGTCTCTGTTGGCATGTAGAGTGGGTTCCCAGCCTATGGCTAGGGATATAAGACAACCTGATGATTAGCCATGCTGTGCCATCTTGTGCCAGCATGTTATTAGAGCACAGTCATTTTAACACTAAAAAATTGAAAAACTTTTGGTGTGGGATATAACATTTTAGCCAGTACTTCTTTAAGTAGGCATTTTCTTTTTAACTGATGTGTGTGAGCAGGCATTCTATATAACAAGCTTTTAGAAGTATCTTTATAACTAAAGGTTAAGGCAGTGGGATGGAAAGGAAATCAAAATTGTACATACCTGTACTGTGGGTAAGCTAACATGCTTCATGACTTACAGACCGTAAGAAAGATCTGGTGAAGTTACAAGCAGGAGAATATGTGTCTCTCGGGAAAGTAGAAGCTGCACTGAAGAACTGTCCACTTATTGATAACATCTGTGCTTTTGCCAAAAGGTAATTTTAAAGTCACATTTGTTTCGTATACTTATAGTAACAGGATAATTGGGAAAATATTGATACAATCATAAGGGAAACATTAAACTTTCAGAGTTGGGGAATGTTATACATTTTATGAAAGTTCTTGAATTCAACAGCGTAAAGGTAATTTGAGATAACCCAGACATTTTAACCATTTATGGACCACCTGCAACGTCTTGCTATGCCACAACAGTTATTTGGTTTAACATCCATAACAACTGAAACTTAGCATAAGTAATTTTCCTAGGAAGGTAACACAGCTAGTATAAGTTTTCTAAATAAAAAGCCTGAGAGACTGAACCATTTTCTTTCTTTATATGTTAATATGATTTATTTTTCTGGACTTTATTATCCCCTTTAAAAAATTTAATTGTAAAAATCATAAAACCTAAATTTACCATCTTAACCATTCTTAATACAGTTCACTAGGGTTAAGTATACTTACATTGTTGTACAACCAATCTCCAGAACTTTTCATCGTGCAAAAATGAAACTCGATGTCCATTAAACAGCTCCACATTTCCTCCTTCCCCCCATCCTCCCCACCCCCTGTCCACCAACATTGTCCTTTCTGTTTCTGTGAATTTGACTACTCTAGATACCTTAAATAAATAGAATCATACAATGCTTGTCTTTTTGTGACTGGCTAGAATATTATTCAGCCTTAATAAGGAAGGAAATTCTGATACATACTACAGTATAGATGAACCCTGAGGGAAATTCTAAGTGAAATAATCCAGTTACAAAAAGATAAGCACCATATGATTCTGTTTATTCAAGGTATCTAGAGCAGTCAAATGGCAGAATCTCTTTCTTTCTCATGGCTCAGTAATATTCCATTGTACATATAGACCACATCTTTATCCGTTCATCTGCTGATAGACACTTGTTTCTGTATCTTGGCTATTATAGACTAATGCACGCAGTCCATTACATGGACTATGCAGCTGTGAACATGGACCAGCTATCTCTTTGATATCCTGTTTTCATTTCCTTTGGATTTATACCAAGAAGTTAGATTACTGGGTCATATGATAGTTCCATTTTTGATTTTTGAGGAGCCTCCATCCTGTTTTCTATAGTGCCTGCACCAATTTGCATTCCCATCAACAGGGCACAAGTGTTCCTTTTTCTTCACATCCTCCCCCAAACTTGTTATTTCTTGACTTTTTGATAATAGCCATTTTAACAGGTATGAAGTGATATCTTATTATGGTTTTGATTTGCATTTCCCTGGTATTGAGCACCTTTTCATGTACCTGTTGGCCATCTGTATGTCTTCTTTGGAGAAATGTCTATTCAGATCCCCATACCTATTTTAACTGAATATTTTTTGCTATTGAGTTATATGAGTTCTTTATATATTTTGGATATTAGCCCTGTATCAGATATGATTTTCAAATCCTTTGCTCCCATTTTGTAGGTGGCCTTTTCATTTCATTGATGGCTTCCTTTGCTGTGCAGAAGCTTTTTAATTTTATATGCTCCTACTTGTTTGTTTTTTATTTTGTGGCCTTTGCTTTTGGTGTCTAATTTAAAAAGTCATTACCACACCTATGTCAAAGAGCTTCCACTTTTGTTTTCCTCTAGGAGTTTTATGGTTTCAGGTCTTTGCCCATTTTTTAATAGAATTATTTTTTTTTATTATTGAGCTGTATGAATTCTTTATACATGCTAGATATTAACCCCTTATCAGACATATCATTTGCAAATAGTTTGTCCAGTTCCATAGATTGCCTTTTTATACTCTGTTGTAACCTTTGATACACAAAAAATTTTTTATTTTTCTTGTACTCTTCATCTATTTTTTCTTTTGTTGCCTGTGCTTTTGGTATCATATCTAAGAAAGCATTGCCAAATCCAATGTCATAAATCTTTCCCCTTGTTTTCTTCTAGGTGTTTTATTATTTTAGATCCTACATGTTTGGGTCTTTGATCTATTTTGAGTTTAATTTTCCTATGTGCTATAAGATACAGATCCAGCTTCGTTCCTTTATATGTGACTATCCAATTCTTTCAACACCATTTGTTTTAGAGACTGTCCTTTCCCCATTGAGTGGTCATGGTGCTCTTGTTGAAGATCATTTAACCATATATGCAAGGATTTATTCTGGACTGTATTCTATTCCATTGGTATATCTATATGTCTGTGTTTATGGCAATACTATGGGCTTTATTACTTCTTAATGAACTTGTAAAAAGAGAAATATATATTTGGACTTATATGTACTATTTTCGTTGAATTTATGTTTTAAAATTTATGTTCCGCTTTATTATCTAAATTTTTAGTGACCAGTCCTATGTGATAAGTTTTGTGGTTCCTAATCAGCAAAAGTTGACACTTTTGGCACAACAGAAAGGGGTAGAAGGAACTTGGGTTGATATCTGCAATAACCCTGCCATGGAAGCTGAAATACTGAAAGAGATTAGAGAAGCTGCAAATACCAGTAAGTAAGAAATTGTTTGTCTGCTGAAGTCCTCAAGAGTTATTTAATGAGGTCCTATGCATTAGGCTTTTCAAGATGTCTATTTGTTTTGATAATAAAATACAAGTTTTTTTTAAAAAACTCTTAAATTATATATAATGAATTTTCTTGTTGAAAGGATCTTTAAATGTTATATGGTGTTTAGTTCTTTATTGCATGTCACAGCATCCCTGCTAAGTGGTCATCTAGCCTGTGTTTGGAATGGTCTGTCTTTGTTCTCATTGGGCTTCCCTGATAGCTTGGTTGGTAAGGAATCTGCCTGCAATGCAGGAGACCCCAGTTCAATTCCTGGGTCAGGAAGATCCCTTAAAGAAGAGAAAGGCTACCCACTCCAGTATTCTGGCCTGGAGAATTCCATGGACTATATAGTCCGTGGGGTCGCAAAGAGTCGGACAAGACTGAGTGACTTTCACATGTGCCTGGTGTGAATCTTTTATCATTTACTATTATGTGTACTTACTTGGTGTGGGCCCTTTTAATCTAGAGATCTCTGCTCTTTGTTTCTGGGAAATATCCATTTACCTTTTGTTGTGTGTTTGCTTTTCTTTCATAGTCTTTCCCCCCTTTAAGTTTCAGGTTCATGTTTTTATCTGGGACTACTTTTATATGACTGTTGACCTTCTACATTCATCCTCTTATTTTCTTATCTAATTTTTCTTTCGTATTCTGTCTTGTCCGTTTTGTTTTATATGCTGGCAGATCCCTCAACTTGATCATTGCTTCAGTCTATTGAATTTCCAGCTTCTAATATCAGAATTTAGATTTTCAAGAGCTCTTTCCTGCTTTCTCAGTGTCCTTTTAGTAGCATCCAGTTGCTCTTTCATGGGTGCAGTCATCCTCTGAGGATAACTTCTATGAAGTTTTCTTCTTCTGTTAGTGTTTCTATTTCCTCCAAGTTCCACTTTCTGCTTGCTTTGGTTAGCCTCACATACATCTGCTGACCTTTATCCATTCATATTTGAGAACAAGGTACTAAAAAGCTATTTGGAAAACTTACTGGGCTTCACTGAAAAGTTACTCAAATGTTAATATCTTGGGTAATACTGTTGCTGCAAAGAAGACTTCTCCACTCTCTTCCCTGGAGTGATATTAACCTGAGTGTCAGTATTCTGGCAGCCACAAAAGGGACTCGGGGCTGGGGTTGGGGTACGTAGATCTCCTCCTCACTGATTTCTTAGGTTTTCAGCTTTATTCCCTAACTCTATTGTACCTGGTGTCCTTGAGTCCAGAGTCTCTAGTTCAGTTGGGGCTTCCCAGGTAGCATTAGCGATAAATAACCCATTTGCCAATGCAGGAGACTTAAGAAATGCAGGTTTGATCCATGGGTTGGGAAGATCCCATGGAGGAAGGCATGGCAACCCTCTCCTATATTCTTGCCTGGAGAATCCCATGGACAGAGGAGCCTGGCGGGCTACAATCCATAGGGTCACAAAGAATTGGACATGACTGAAGCAACTTAGCACACATGCACACCTATCTCCAGCCTGGTTGGGGACGAGCAGAGTAAGAGAGAACTGTCCTCTGAAGAGGCGGGGGTCAGCCCTCCTGTTTGCAGTGTGCCTCTCATCCCTTTCTTTGGCCCCTGTAGCTTTTGTCTATGGGCTCGGGAAGTCGGTTTGCCTCTGTCAGTGTCCTTCAATGTCAGCAGTTAGCTTTTTAGCCGGAGAAGGCAATGGCACCCCACTCCAGTACCCTTGCCTGGAAAATCCCATGGACGGAGGAGCCTGGTAGGCTGCAGACTATGGGGTCGCTAAGAGTCAGACACAACTGAGCAACTTCACTTTCACTTTTCACTTTCATGCATTGGAGAAGGAAATGGCAACCCACTCCAGTGTTCTTGCCTGGAGAATCCCAGGGACGGGGGAGCCTGGTGGGCTGCCGTCTCTGGGGTCGCACAGAGTCAGACACGACTGAAGCGACGCAGCAGCAGCAGCAGCTTTTTAGCCCGTTTGCTTTTGGTCTTCTAAGATTTTATTGAGTCCTCTCACCCACTGTTCTCTTTCTCGTGTTCCTGTTTTTTTTCTGTGAGGTTAATACCTTTTTAATATAAAAAATTATTTTCAAACTGTTTATTTTCCAGGGGAACCTGTATAAACTGTGTACTCTGCATGCTTAATTGGAAGCTGTTAACCTAGTTTAACCTGTTGGCTTCCCTCCAAAAAATGAAAATATCATTTTTCTGAGGATAGGTTACCTATATTCATTCTAAGCTACTGGACAATACAGAAAATTTAAAGGAGGAAGCAAAAATCACTTGATAGTAGTTACCTTTGGGTGGTGACATTACTTTCTGGTATATATACTTGACATATCAATGTCATCTACTTTCTTCTAAGTCAGTAGATATGGAATTGCATTACCTTTTTTTTTAGCTAAGTAGTATTCCAGTACAGGGAGGCCTGGTGTGCTGCGATTCATGGGGTCACAAAGAGTCGGACGCGACTGAACTGAACTGAACTGATAGGAGTGTCTACTTGTTAGACTTTTTCCCTCTACTGTTAAACAAATAGACCCCCACCTGTTGTTGCCTCCCAGTCAATTTGCCTTATGTAATTATTTTATTAGTATGAATCCTTAGCCATTGAATTTCTTTTTTAAAAATAATTTTATTTATTTAGTTTTGGCTGTGCTGGGTCTTTATTTCTGCGTGTGGGCTTTTTCTAGTTACAGCGAGTGGGGTCTTCTCATTGCAGTGGCTTCTCTCGTTGCAGTGCACAGGCTCTCGGCACATGGGCTTCAGTGGTTGCAGTCCCTGGTCTCTAGAGCACAGGCTCAGTAGTTGTGACACACTGCTTAGTTGCTCTGAGGCATGTGGGATCTTCCCAGACCAGGGAGTGAGCTTGTGTCTCCTGCATTGCCAGGTGGATTCTTTACCACTGAGCTACCAGGGAAGCCCCAGAAAAGAAATTTCTGAGTTAGGGAAAATGTATATTTTAAAGACTTATGGTTTACCTTAGACTTCCCAGGTGGCGCTAGTGGTAAAGAGTCTGCCTGTCAGTGCAGGAGACATGAGACAAAGGTTCTGTCCCTTGGTCAGGAAGATTCCCTGGAGCAGGGCATGACAATCCACTCCAGTAATCTTGCCTGGAGAACCCCATGGATAGAGGAGCCTGGCAGGCTGTACTCCATAGGATCGCACAGAGTCAGAAGCAACTTAGCACGCATGCCTTATGTTGCCAAATAACTCCCTCTTCCCCTAGAAAAATTGGACTAGTTTATACCCCTGTTAGAGATACATGAGCACACCTATCTCCCTAACTAGGGTACTATTATTTTTTTAGATTACCTACTTGAGTTCCACTTTGGTTTAAATAAAGAGTTTGCAACATTTGTTAGCAAGTTGAAGTTAAAAAAACTATTTCCCCCAAGAAGAACATTCTTCTAGTTAACTCTGGTCACTGTAAGTTTTGGATAACAGTTATTAACATAATCTAAAAAGTATGTTACTTTATAATCATTAAAGACAGTGGCTTAATTTTTTCTTAAAGTTGGTTTTGTTAGTTATAGTATTATTGACATATCACACTTTTTATGTTAATATCACCAGGCTTCCAGAATTTTCTTTGACACAAATCCTCGTTTTTTCTTTAAATAAAGTATTTTAAAAACAATTTCAGTCAATAGGCTGTTAGTCACTCTCAAAGTACTAATGGACTGGAATGTGACTTGAATAATTCATCATTGAATATTTAACTGTGTGAAAGCAATAATGGGGGAAGTTTTTCAGGCTGGAAAATGGAATAAAATTCTAGGACCTAATACATCTACATAACTTTCCTGTGTTTGGAATGGGCATGAAACTGAACAGTTCATGATTTGGTTAATGAACACTAATCATGAGTTAAGTCTGTATAATTCATGAGCTTGTCTGTGCCACAAAAGATTTATTTTACTAATCTTTTGCTTCAGATTGTAATTTCAGAAAGTGAAAGTGTTAGTCACTCAGTTGTGTCTGATTCTTTGTGGCCCCATGGACTGTAGCCCACCAGGCTCCTTTGTCCATGGGATTCTCCAGGCAAGAATACTGGAGTGGGTAACCATTCCCTTCTCCAGGGGATCTTCCCAACCCAGGGATAGAACCTGGGTCTCCCATTCTTTAACTTTTGAGCCACCAAAGAAGCCCTAATTTCAGAGACTAAGGCAAAAAAGTATAAAATAGTTATGACTGGTCTCAGCTAAATCTGCCTGAAATCATGCATTGTTCACAGCAGGCCTCTTCATGTTTTAAATATAAGTGCAAGGTATTGATAAGAATACAAAATAATTGTTTTGGGGTGATTTGACAATTATCACTGGCTAAAAAACCTGACATTTGCTGCCACCTGCAGGTCACATTTCATAATGTCCTAGGTGATTCTGATAAAATGCCATGATTAAAATTGTCTTTTTTTCTTCCCCTAGTCTTTTTCACTTGTTGGCAATTTTTCCTTTTTATAGGAAACTGTGTGATTGCCTATTGTTCTCTATAACTTGTGGTACTAGATAATGTTTAGGCATTTCCAAAACTGGGAAACCTCTGATGCAGCATTTTAAAAATGTATATGTTTTATTTGCTTGTGTGCAATTGAAATAATATGCCTGTTTTGTCTCATTGTTGTCAGTGTTTCTGGAATAGGACCTAGGTAAGTAGGGAAAGTAATACAAAATAAAAGGTTTTGGAGCCTGATCAATACTTGAGTTATTCCCTTGAAATTCAAATTTGGCCTTATTTCAGGGACCTCTGTGTAACTGAGCTGTAATGTATCATCGGAGTAAATACAGTTAATTTGAACAAGTTTTGATAGTGTTAGTCTCTCAGCCATGTCCTACTCTTTGCGACCCCATAGACTGTAGCCTGCCAGGCTCCTCTGTCCATGGAATTCTCAAGGCAAGAATACTGGAGAGTGTTGCCATGCCCTCCTCCAGGGGATCTTCCTGACCCAGGGATCAAACCTGGATCTCCTGCATTGCAGGTGGATTCTTTACCATCTTAGCAACCAGGGGAGCCACCAGGGAAACAAGTTTCATATCCTTTTATTTACCTTTTTAGGCATCACTTTTAGGAAGTTGGTTTTAAGTAGTTCAGAAGATTACTTTTCATACTCAGCTTTATATTTTTCTCTTATTTTAATGAGAAACTTGCCGGGGTCTAGCCCCAGCTGATCCAGGGTATTCGAAGGAGAGACGGCATAGGCGAGGGTCAGGAAACAACTGCTTAATTACACGTTAATTAAGGATACAAAGAGTAATAGAATGAGGATAGCTCAGTAGGAAAATTCAGTGGAGAAAAGAGGCTGAGTAGCTTGGTTTACGCGGGAGACCAATAAAACTTCAAGACAAGAAGTTTGCACCACTTACGTAGGCCGCAGGCGTCCTTCCGTTCTCCCGAAGGAGAGGAAACACTGAGGCCTCCCCGGTCGGATCTTAGAAGCCCAGGCATAATTAGCAAGCATGGTGGGTTCCGCGCTCCAGATGGAGACTCGGCTAGAATTTGGGAGAGAGAGTGACATGGGGAGACCAAGTTTCAGTGAACAAGGCCCGCACTTTATTTTCCAAAGTAGTTTTTATACCTTAAGTTATGCATAGAGGATAATGGGGGAAGGGGTAGAGTCATGCAGCAAGCCAGGCTTTCTTCCTGCAAACTTATCATATGCAAAAGTTCAGGTGATTGACATCATCTTCTGGCCAGGAGGCCTGTTAACATTTTAAGAAACTTATTTTTCTCTAAAGGTGATTATTCCAAAGTCAGGCACCAGCCTCCAAAAAAGCATTGGACAAAGCTGCATTTTACATTTCTATACACCCATTATATCAATCAATACACTGCCAAGGACACAGTAGGTAAGGAGTATGGAGACTTAGCAGCAAACATTGGCCCAACAAGTGAAAAACCCTTCACCAATACAATTTCTAATCAATCTTTTAACTACTCAAAGGAATCTGTGTTTAGGCAGTTTAGAACATCTCCTGCCTCTCACAGTTGGGAGGCTCTGAACAATCACATGTGGCCGGAAAAACCTATTCAGGCAGGCTAGAGGATTTCCAAAGGAGTTTGTAGGTTAAACACTGTCACACCCAGGAATTATTAACTGGAGCTGTAAGCTAACTCTTTTTCCAGAGAGAGGTAGTGGGGGACAGCCCCCCATAAAGTCAGAGGTGTAGGTGAAAGCACAAAGCAGAAAGTAGGCAGACTCTGGTTTGGGGGGTAGATGCTCGAGAATTTCCAGGGGGACTCCTGAGGCTCAATCCCGCCTTTGCGTATGCCGAGCCTCCTTCCTCATGACCTTTGTCATGGGCGGAGTTCCTCACGCTGGCTCCCGGCAGTGATAGAATTCCAGTTGAGCTATTCCAGATCCTGAAAGATGATGCTGTGGAAAGTGCTGCACTCAATATGCAATATGCACTCAATATGCAATATGCCGGCTCCCGGCAGAAACTCACTAATTCAGCCAAGTTTTCATAAAACTTAGACTAGCCTTGGAACAAAAGCTTCATTGAATTTGAGTTCTTTGTGCCTGTCACTAAAACCAAGTTATCCCTAAAGTTACCTAAGGCTGTTTAGTAGTAGTTTTAAAGCATGCAGATGTTTGTGTCTTCAAAACTGCTGTTTTAAATAATCGTGTATAAAATAAAGCTCATCTGTAGATTAACATTATTGTTAGTAGTGGGCCTTCAGAATCTTAAAGAAGACGTTGTATTAATAATAAGTAACTTCACTGACTATAACTTATTGAGATTTAAAATCATTGAGTACTTATATTGATTGCTTCTCTTTATTTTCACCATTTTCTTATATTTCTTTCAATAAGTGTTGTCTAACTCAAACCCATTATGTGCTACATCAGTTCTTGTATCGTTTAAAAGTATGAAATTCACAACCCCCTTTTGATTATTTGAATTATAATAAAGTTCTGAAAAACAGTTATCTAGAGGCTAATTTTCTGTGGAATGAGTGAATAAATATGTATGTGCTTCTTTGAGGGCTCAATGTAGCCTGTGAATGGCAGTGAATAGAACAAAGCCCCTGCTTTCATGAAGCTTACATTTTAATAAGTGAGACACATATACAGTGTATAGGGTGGTGATAAGTATTTTGAAGAAAAGATAGCATAAGGGGATACAGAGAGACAAAGGGACTTCTGTTTTGTTAGGAGTGGTCAGGGAAGTCCTCTCTGAGGAGGTGGCATTTGAACAGACACTTGGATGAAGTAAGGAAGCGAGCTGTGCAGCTACAATAGGGAATGCCATTCCAGGCAGAGGGGGCAGCAGATAGACTCTAAATAGGAGGGTGTCTACACACACACATGTGTGTGTACTCAGTCATGTCCGACTCTGCAACACCGTGGACTATAGCCGCCAGGCTCCTCTGTCCATGGGATTCTCCAGGAAAGAATACTGGAATGGGTCGCCATGCCCTTCTCTGGGGAATCTTCCTGAGCCAGGGATAGAACCTGCATCTCCTGCATTGGCAGACAGATTCTTTACCACTGCACCACCTGGGGACATATATATTAGGGAAAAAAACTGCATAGACCAAAACCATCCAACTGAAACAATTGATGTGTACTTTGAGAAGTATAAAATGAAATTATAAGGTGGTGGTATTATTAATTAACTATAACATACCACTAAGTAAGTTTATCTCATCACCTGCATCATCTAAATCCTGCAAAATTCATGTTTTATTAATTGTTTCTCTCTCTTGCTCTTCCCCCTCCTTTCCTCCCTCTCTCCCCTGTTCCTCTCCCTGCCCCCACACTTCTCATTTCAGTGAAACTGGAGCGATTTGAAATTCCAATCAAGGTTCGATTAAGCCCAGAGCCCTGGACCCCTGAAACTGGTTTGGTCACTGATGCTTTCAAACTGAAAAGGAAGGAACTGAAGAACCATTACCTCAAAGACATTGAGCGAATGTATGGGGGCAAATAAAATGCTGATCTTGTATTTACAGTTGTGCAGAAGGTGGCTTGGTGTTTTTTTTTGGTTCTAGAGTTTTAAGCCTCGCATTGTTGAACTGTCTGTTAGAATGTAAAGTGTATCGTTTTAAAGACATAGTAACAAAAAATCAAAACCAAAAGTGATTAAGTCCACTTTAACTAGTTTCCATAGTTCTAGTGAAGCTGAAATTGAAAAGTTATTTCCCTGTAATTGTGTTATTGATTTTAGAACAAAACTTCTGTTTTTAAAATTTAGCCTAAGATTATACTTCATGGGGTCGCAAAGAGTCGGACATGACTGAGCGACTGAACTGAACTGATACATGTTTCATTAAAGAAAAAAAAATTAATGTTGAACAAAATAAATTAGAGCTGGAGTAGAATGTAGTTTGAGGAAATTTGCAACTTCCAACATCTACTGTCTTCCTAGTTCAGAAGATGCTTAAATATTAAGCATGACCAAAAAAATGTATTAACACTACTCAGAGCAGAAGTGCTCCAGGGCTTTAAAATTCTCTTCCAACCATTTGTCTTGATTTGTAATGTAATATACAGAATCAAATAAAAACATCGGAAACCATTTTAGGATTCACAATTGTTGTGTAGGTTAGACGTAGAATCATTATAATATTGTGAATAATTACAGTGCCTGAAGTTAGAATAAAAAACATATAAATGCACCAAAAATATCTAGTAATACATTTAAAGGGAAATTGAACTGTTATTTGAAACTTGGAGATGGAAAATCAGTAGCTGTAATTATTTGAATGGCTTAAGTATAAAAGTACATCTTCAAAATGCTGAAAATTGCCTTTCTCTGTTTGTTCAAAATAAGACTGAAACCAAGAGTTAAAATGATAGAAATTTAATCACATTTTAGTGGGAGCATTCTCTCTGTTAGAAAAGGTGATGAAATCCTGAGTATTTCGGATCCTGACCCTTGCATAGCATTGAACCTGGGAAAGGATTTAGACTCTGAATTTATCTTTAATAACAGGGATTGATTTTAAAGTGTATTAAATCACACTCATAATTTAAGGTCTGTTTGCTGTTGCTGATTTGATTCTTGATCAATTGGTATTTCTAAAAGTATTT
Organism: Bubalus kerabau; assembly: GCF_029407905.1. Taxonomy (NCBI): domain Eukaryota; kingdom Metazoa; phylum Chordata; class Mammalia; order Artiodactyla; family Bovidae; genus Bubalus; species Bubalus kerabau. The sequence goes on along the minus strand of NC_073647.1, from coordinate 71,551,712 downwards.
CATTTTGCTTTAATTTTAGCAAAGCGGATTATGATAAATGAATTCCCTGCTATCTTGTTTGAATCTATGAATGATTAATTAACTTGGATGAATTTGGGCAAGTTAAAGGGAAGAACACACTGTTACTACTTTTTTTCCTGTTTGTAAGAAGAGTTTAGAAACTGGAAATGCTGGATTTGGGAGAAGGGAAGTTACTCAATAAGGGACTGATATTTGTGCAGTAACTTTGTGTGTGGGCTTCTTTTTGAATCTTTAATTGAAATCTGGGATTATATATCCCTGAAATATAGTCACACTTGAACATAGTTATTGTTAAAAAAAAAAACCACAAAACATCTTAATACTGTTATTCTTTGCACTTTTTTCTTAATCATTTTATATATACATATATATATATGCCTATATATATATATGTTGCTTATATTGCTTTGTACAGTTGTGGGCCACCACTGCAACAAAACACATTCTTTTTGCTCTAGAATATTTATAAAGAAAATATTTAAATGTTATGTATATGGTGGTAAAAAGGAAAAATCATCGGGTGTTATTATAAGCAAGAATGAAGGTTTTTGTAAAGAATGTTCAGTGTCTGCAATGTAAAATTTGAAGCAAGGCCCCCTGAAGTTATGTGTATGTGAGTATTCTCATTCTTCCCAAATTGTCTTTGAAGTGTGAAAAACCATTCTTACCAAGTAGACTACTATTCAGCTTCTGCTGTTCCTGGCCCACTGTTGACCCTCTAAGGATGATGTACTTAGACTTTTTCAGTATGTGACCCCCCCTTTTGGAATGGTGATTTTAAATGTGTGAGTGCATGCATACATACTCAGATATTTGCACCCCCACCCACTCCCATCTCCCAAAAGCTAGAACACTGCCAACTAATCTGTTGTATGGGTCCTTTAGAAACACGTAATTAACACTTAAGGATGGGTGCTGCTAATTCTTTGTGAAAATCCAAATATTGTTAAGGGACCAGGGAGATGCCACTACCCCCCGATTTTTCATCAAAAAATACACTTGTTTATGTAAACAGATCTTTCCATATTCATAGTGACTTTTCAAGTATTTGAGCCTAAAGATTTTGATCCTACATTTTTATACCGGTTTAAATCATTCACTGTTATTATTACATGTCAGCCATCAAATAAAGTTGTACTTAAAAAATTTCCTACAAGTATGTACATTTCTAAGACGAACACCTGTGACTTTTGCTTTAATTACATGAAAGTATCTTGCTTCCAAAATTTCTTACAAGTATGACATTTCTAAGTCAAACACCTGTGACTTTTGCTTTAATTATGTGAAAGTATCTTGCCTCCTTGATATTTGTATTGATTCTTTTTTTTTCTGGAGTGGAGGTATAATTGTATCACTTTTTGGAACTGAGATACAGATGAATGATTAAAAAAGTCAGAAGTTAAGAATGATGTTTCTGTGGTCATAAAGATTAATTAATAATCTTTGCCTATATTTTCCTGATGGCACGTTACAGATGTTTCTGGAATAGCAAGATGAAAACAGATTAAAGATTGTGGGGTATTTGGGATTTGGAGAGAAATATTTTAATTTTCAAATGTAGTTACAAATTAGAATGTATTCATATTTGTATTTTCTGTTAAAATGCACGATTGCAGGATTGTTACTTAGATTTTCATGTTTTCCTTGATGAAAAGCTTTGTTCTGGTTTTTAAGTTTGCACTCGAATCTTAAGAAATAAATCCACCCATGTTATCAAACCAATTCGTGCTTAATTATGTGCCAGGATAAAATCTACAAATTTGAGGAATATTAACCAAACCTTTAAACACATATTTCAAAAGTACTCATCTCTAGGTTTATAGAACTGCATTAGCAGATAACCTGGTTTGTAGAAATCACATCATTAGTTTGGAGGATTGAACCCAAAGCTGTTACTTTCATACAGTTAATAGAGTAAAATTCCTTTGTAGCACTGGATACTGTGGGACAAAACATAGTCATGTTGTGTGGATTGTTAGCATGTGCTAATAAATAATTGTTACCTTCAGGCTAATTAAAATTTAGGGAGAAATTAAGTTACCTGAGTTATACGAGGGTGTATATAAAATGGTATTAGAGACCGGGAACCATTGCCTGAGTCTATTTCCTGGCTTTGCCACTCACTAGGTGTGTGACTGGGCAAGTTCGTTAACATCTCTCCACTGCATTTCTCTTTCCTGAGGAATGAGGTTGATTGATAATAGGATGGTTGTGACGGTAAAATGAGTTAAACTGTTTAAAACATAGTAAGCATATGTTACCAGCACCAACAAAAACATATGTTAGCTGTTATCATCATCATTGTTGTATCCAGGTAACATTCATCAGTCAAGTTATTTAACATATTGGCTGGCACACTCAGGGACTCAAAGGACTGCTAGCCCCTGAAGGCTTGGTAGAAAGGGTTCTGGATTTAGAGGTGAGGAGACCTGGGCTCACTCTGTCACTAGTTTTGTAGCCATGGACAAATCTCATAACACTCCCCTTAGCTTTAGTTTCTTTTTCCTATATCAAAGAAAGAAGGGGGGAAGACTGGACTTAAAAAAAAAAAGCCCTTTGTAAATAGAGAAAAATGAATGACAGAAGAAATAAGGAGTGTAATTGACCCTAAGTCCCATCACATCTAGCTTTCTTATTGTGGTTTTGCTATCCCAAGGTGACTTTTTGTTTTTTTAAGATGCCCTCGGTCCCAAGTTTCCTATAGGGATATGAGGCTGTAGATGATGCCATGCTACTAGGTTCCAAGAGTTTCTGTCCCTCCCATGTTCTCTCTTTAAAAAGCAGGGCTGTGCACACACAATTCAACAGTGGTTTCAATTTTTTTTAAACATGATCCACAATGCTGTGACCATACACTTCTGTGTATCCTGCTCATGCTCAGTCCCTCGGTTGTGTCTGACTCTGTGATCCCATGGACTGTAGCCCACCAGGCTTCTCTATCCATAGGACTTTTCAGGCAAGAATATGGAGTGGGTCGCCATTTCCTTCTCCAGGGGATCTTCCCGACCCAGCGATCAAACTTGCATCTCCTGCCTTGGCAGACCGTTTCTTTATACTGAGCCACCTGGGAAGCCCCTGCTTCTGTGTATATGAAACAATATTTTATGACAATGTTTATGTGGAAAAAACCATAATAATGAGATGACCAGTGACTCTATTTCGTTTATTTAAATGCTGGTTGTGACCCTCTACACTGATTTCATGACCCCACAAGATAGTGCTGTCCGATGGGACTCTGTGAGTTTGGAAATGTTTTGTATCTGTGCTATCCATTATAGTACCACTAGTCACGTGTGGCCATCAAGCATTGGAGATGTGGTTAGTGTGACTGAGGAACTGAGTTTTTCATTTCCATATTGGATAGCACAGCTCTAGAGAGTCTGCAAGCCACTCTTTGGAAAGCACAGGTTGAAAGTCAGCTATCATATGAAGTCCATGAAAGAAAGCTATCCCTTGCCCTCATCCTCCCACCTCCTCTACCTCAGAGACAAGCGCACTCTTAGACCTCCCAGTCAGTGCTAGTATTTTCTTAGATGAGAAAGCAAGGATTACCTTTGAAGACTAGAGAAAAGAGCAAATTGGAGTAAATTGGTTCTGTAAGATAAAAAAATTGTCACCAAAAACTTGAAAACTCCCATTAAATAAGAGCAGAGAGCTGCAGAAAAAGTAATGTATAGAAAACAAAGCCCAGCTCTTATTATAAATATGATGGCTAAAATGAAAAATTGAAAGAACTGGTAGAGGAAATTTCTCAGAAAGTAGAATTTTTGGAGGGGCCAAAATATTGTGATAAAATATATATAACGAAATGTTGCTTTAACCATTTTGAGTGCAATTAGGTGGTATTATATTCACAACAATGTTGGGCCACTATCAATACTACCTAATTCCAAACAAAGTATTTTTTAAAGATGAAAAATAGGAACAAAAAGGTAAGGGTATTAAAGAGTCAGTCCAGGTGATTCATCATTTGAACAACAGAACTTCAAGAGAGAGAGAACCAAAAAAAGTGGGGGGGATTTCAAGTATTCAAGAAAATTACCCAGAACAACGTGGGTGGAGTTTGTTAAAAAAGCTTTGCTGTAATGTGATTTGGCTGGACCATTTGGGAAACCCCATGTCAGCACTATTCATAATGACCCACAAATTGGAAACAACTATAATGGCTATCAACAGGAGAATAGATAAATTGTGGTATATTCATACAAGGAAATGCTACATAGCAAGTAAAAAGAATAAACTGCTACATGCAAAGATATGGATAAATTATATTCACAGATAATTATGCTGTATGAAAGAAGCTATTCACAGTACATTATGATTCTATTTACATGAAGTTTATATGAAGAATGGCCACAACAGTGATAGAACCCAGAATAATGGTTTTCCCTGAAGAAAGTGGTGGTGTTGCCTAGAAAGGGGCATGAGGGAATCTTCTGGCATCTTGAAAATGCCCTATATCTTGTTTACACGAGCATCCTAAGTAGGATCAGAGATGTCCGGCCTGAGGAGGCAAGATTGATAGGAGAAGTTGAAGGTTGGGTGTATTTGGGTGTGTTGAAGAAGAGGATGAACCAATTAGGCTCATATTCTGTCCAGCATATACTGGACAGAATATCAGATTGATCTCAAACTGATCAATTTTGGGAACAAATGTGTTTAATTAAGGGTGTGGGAGAACCTGAAAGGCTCATCTGATGAGTAACATCTTTGTGAGCTTGAATAGGAGGAAGCAGACCTAGGCAGCTGTGAAATAAGGGGCACAGACAACTTGGGTGAACTTAAAATACCTGGAGTATGTCAGTATATTTCACTGTTTACATCTGCTTTCGGTCTCAGTTGGGCTTAGTTTTGGGGAGACTTGACCTCATGTACCTGAAGTTCATTTCCTACTCTTCCCCGCAATTACTACTGTAGATCAGACCTTCACTACTTTTCACCTAAATCAGCTATGCATGCCTGAGTGCTTAGTCACTCAGTCTTCTCTGACTGTTTGCTACCCTATGGACTGTAGCCTGCCAGGCTCCTCTGTCCATGGGATTCTCCGAGCAAGAATACCAGAGTGGGTAACCATTCCCTTCTCTAGGGGATCTTCCTAACCCAGGGATTGAGCCTGAGTATCCTACATTGCAGGCAGATTCTTTACCGTCTGAGTCACCAAAACAGCTATACTAACCTCCCAACTAGTTTCTTGGCAAGTCTTTTCTTTCCATCACAGCCAGTATACTCCATCTTGTACAGAGCTCTGCCAGACTAACCTTCTTAAAATACCACCTTGTTGATGCTGTTTTTATTCAAATCACAATGTCTTGGTATTCAAGTCCCTGAATCAGAAGCTCTCTCTTTACTTGTCTTACCATATCTCCACAACAGAAACCTTCCATTCTCTTTCATGTCTGTGTTTTCCAGTCTGCCAAGCTCATCCCTCCAAGTTGTTCTTCATCCTGCCTTCACTTAGGAATCACATGGGAAGTTTAACAGCAATAACAACAACCAAAGCCTAAACAAACAAAAAACAGTATCCATGCCTCATCCTCTCTCATTGGTCAACAGTGACCTTTTCCCTAGATCTGTAAATTCCTTTAACACCTGTCCTTAGATTAAACTATTATACAAAATAATTCACAGAAGAGAGGGCAGTCTTCACAGCTTACCAAGATAGGAGGCTCCCGGTTAACTGTTGGCTCCCCTAACCCTCTACTGTTGATATGGGATTGATTTTTCTTTTGTAGGACAGATTATCTATTTCCTTTGACACCTGAAAACGTGAGAGATTCTGAGAGAATGAAATCTTGAATCAGTTTCTTGGAAGACACTCTAAGGGTAACAAGAATCAGAAAAGGGCTTTAGTGGTGGGACCACTTCAACTTTATCTAATTCATATTTTTGCCTTGGGGCTGTGAGAAATCAACAACAACAACAATAATAAGAGCCAAGAGACTCCTAGGGACAGGGAAAAAGAGAAAAGAAGAGAGAATATGTTGACCTATCCATGTGTCTCTCCAGAGAGACTTTTTGAAGCAGAATTATGAAAATGATTCTTTTGAAGTCAGGTATTTCTTCTTGTGGCCAGCTTTTTGCTAGCTCATGGAATTATAAGAAGCTTAGAATCAGATATATGTATACGTATACATACATATGTATTACAGACATGTCCACACATATTTTCTTTATGGCCAACAGCTCTACCTTAGCTGTATCTTTGGCATTCCTTAGGATGGGGCACTCCAATGCCCAATTTCAACTTGGGATGGTGAATTGTGCTCATCAACATAGGAAAGTAGCAATGTAGCTCCCCAAGAATGGGGGGAAGAACTTCCCTAGTGCTCTAGTGGCTAAGTCTCTGTGCTACCAGTGTGGGGGCCTAGGTTTGATCCCTGGTCAGAGAACTAGATCCCACATACAACAACTAACAGTTCCTGGGCTGCAACTAAAGATCCCGTGTGTGGCAACTAAGACCTGGCACAGTCAAATAAATAAAATAAATATTCTAAAAAAATTTGTTTAAAAGAATGGGGGAGAGACGGGGCCAGAAAGGGAATCAGGAAGCCTCCTTGTCTAGTGACTGAATCATGAACTATTTGAGCAGGCAATGCAAAGAGAGGAGTTAAAATTTGTCACATTTGAACCCCAGCCTTCCTCAAGATCACATCATTTCTCACCCAAATCTTCATTTCATTGGCCATTAGGATTCATGATGGTGAGAGAATTAACTTTTCTCAGGGAGTCCAAGGGAAGGAAAGGATGTGGACTCTTCTGTTTCATTTCAGCAGGAGTCTGTTTTCTCTGCAAGACACCCCTTGGGCTCTCTTTGCTTGTGAATTCTTCCCTTTTGCTTATGATATAAACAATAGCTCCCTCGACCCTATCTCCTGGGGTTGTGGGATATCCTGGTTGACCTTTGGTTGTGTTCTGAGAAGAAAAACTCCAAACTGGCCTGGAGCTGTGGGGCTTCAGCATCCTGTTTCCAGGAAGGCCAATTACTTCATTCTCTTACAGCTTTGGGACTCTCTCTCTGAAGTTTTAAAAGATGGCTTCAGCACTGAATGTTTCTTAGATAACAAAGCTATTTCTATTTTAAGACCCTCTTAAGTTCCAATAAGATTTCTTTGGTCTTGAAACATGACACTGAAGAAGTACTTCGGAGCCCTCTCTTGTATAGTACCGCTTGATGCTATAGGGGAGACGATGTTCTTGTGCTGTCAGCATGCAATATCAGACTATGGGGGTGAATCAGAAGTTGAACTGTGAACTGAAGACTGTAGGTAGGAATTTGGAAGAGACAAGAGATCCTTTTAGGCTTCAGTTGTCCAGGAAGCCTTCCTTGGGGCCTCCAGTCTAAGCCTAATGCTGAAGAGGCAAAAGTGACTCTTACCAACTTCTAGTTAATAACAAAGACTGCGTATTCATCTGCAGCAGCATCCCTTCTGTGCCCATCAGCCTACAAGGACGAAGTGAGATGAGAGCAACAACAATGCCATGGGTTATAACTTGAGATTCTCAACCAGAGATGCTAGGTATTCCCGAGATATTGATGCCCTCTGCCCTTGGAGTGGCCAGAGCTCCCTGGCAGGCTACTTTCTTACCCATTTATCCTAGGGGTCATATATGTTATCTATGTGTGCTATGTGAAGAAAACAATTGGAAAGCACTATTTTAGATAGATCCCTCCTCTGAGAAAACTCTGGTGATTCATGGTCACAACGCTTTGTTTTCATGTCATAGTTCCAGGCAGACTGTCGGCTCTGGGAAGGTAGACAGACTGTGTCTGTCTTGTTCACTGCTTTATCTCTAGTGTCTGCCACTGTGCCTGGCACATAGTACGTTCTCAGAAAATATTTCAGGCAAGTCAAAATCGCAGTGAGCTACAACCTCACACCTGTTAGGATGGCTATTACCAGGAAGACAAGAAATAACAAGTGTTGGTGAGGATGTGGAGAAAAGAGAACCCTCGTGCACTGTTGGTAGGAATGTAAATTGGTGCAGCCACTATGGAAAATAGTATGGAGGTTCCTCAAACAATTAAAAATGGTATCGAGGTTCCTATCAAATGATTGAGCAATTCCACTTCTGGGTGTTTATCTGGAGAAAATGAAAATACTAACTTGAAAAGATATATGCATCCCCATGTTCAATGTAATATTTATTATTTACAACCAAGATATGGAAACAACCTAGTGTCCATTGATGGATGAATGAAAAAAGAAAATGTGGTGTATATGTACAATGGAATAAATGAAATAAGTCAGAGAAAAAAAATACTGCACGATCTCATTTATGTGTGGAATCTAAAAAAAAAACAAAAACAAACTCATAGACACAAAAAACATTGGTGGTTGTTGGGAGGTATGTGGGAGAAAGGGGTGAAGAGGGTCAAAGTTACAAATTTCCAGGTATAAAATAAATATGTACTAGGATGTAATGTACAGCCTGGTGACTATAGTTAATAATACCGTACTGCATATTCATAAGTTGCTAAGGAAGTAGATATTAAAAGTTCTCATCACAAGAAAAGATTTTGTAACTGTGTGTGGTGACGGATGTTCACTCACCTTATTGTGGTGATCATGTCACAGTATATTCAAATATCAAAGCATTATGTTGTACACTTATAACTAATTAATGTTATATGTCAATTATATCTCAATATAAAAAAGAAAATATTTCATGAACAAATGAGAAAGTCTAGACCATGAAGGATGAGTAAAATTGGGACAACATAGAAGGCTTAAGAGTTTGCAGGGAAAAACAATATGAATAGAATCAGATGTGGTCATGATGTGGGCCAGGCACAATTTGGAGAGCAACAGAGGGACCCAGAAATGTTCATATTTTGAGGCAGTGGGAAATTACCAGGCTCCAGCATGCCTATGTTGGGTGAATAAAGAACCAGTGAAGCACTATTTCCCCCAAAGTCAGAATTAAAACAAACACGTGGTAGTTGACACAACTGGTCTTGATTTTTCTTTTAGCATCTAATTTCAAGTCAAGCTTTGCTTATCCATTGTGGGAACTGATTTCTTACTTGGTCTGGGTCCCAAACCCAATAATTCTTAAATGTTCCCACACTATCTTTCAGCTCAGAGGCCCTCACCAAAGCCCCTGGCACTCCTGAAGCAAGAATGCTGTGCCAGCCCTTCATGATGCAGGGGTAAGGGGAGGTGAACACTGTTGTTTTCCTTACCCACATGTTGCGGACATTGCTTTCTACATGGAGGAAGGGTCCGACTGACTACTTCCTATTCAAGACATCCCAAATGTGACATCCGCAGGGACGGCTGCTATGAGCTCTCTGAGGCTGAGCTAAATGCCCCTCTTCTGGGCCCCACAGCACCATATGCTTATCATTAACGATGAAGTAACCATGTCTGAGGGCTTCCCAGGTGGATCAGTGGTAAAGAATCTGACTGCCAGTGCAGGAGACATGGGTTTGATCCCTGATCCTGGAAGATGCCCCCTGGAGGAGGACATGGCAACCAACTCCAGTATTCTTGCCTGGAGAATCCCATGGACAGAGGAGCCTGGCGGTCTACAGTCCATGGGGTTGCAAAGAGTCGGACACAACTGAGCACGCCTCTAACCAAGGCTGACATTTTTAAACATTTAATATGCTCAAAGCACTATTCTCAGTGCTTTCTCAGCATCATCTTATTCAATCCTGCCACAAAACCCTACAGTGAGCACTTTTATTATTATCTCCATTTTACAAAAGACGAAACTGGGACACAGAGAAGTTAAGTGACTTTGCTCAAGGTAACAGAGCTGGTAGGTGGCCAACCCAGAACGAAAATGCAAGTTTGCCTTATTTGTCTCTAATAGGACTTTTACCACACAGTGTTATAAGGATTTGGGTAACCCCCACACCCTAGAACGTTAGCTTCATTACGGGAGGAAGCGAGTCTCATCTGAATTCTCCAGTCCTAACCCAGGGCCTGGCACAGAAACCGGCAATAAACCTGTGAACAGAAAAACGAAAAAAAAAAATAAATAAATAAAAATAAAAATAAAAAAAAAGAAAAACGAAGAAAAACAAAAACTCAAGCCTTCCACCAGATGGCGCTGTGGCAGTCAAAGAGAAAAGTGCCCCGGGCTTCTTCCTTTCCAACTCCTTTCCCACAGAATACCTCAAGTCTTCACATTTGTTTTCTTTCCTTTTCCAGAGAAGACTGAGTGGGCGGTAGAAACATTTTTCAAGATAATGTTTAGGCATGAATTGACACAAATTTGACAATTTAATTTGTGACCTTATGTTTTGGCCTTAAAGGGAAGGTTGACCCTACTCCATTCTCTTAGATTCACACACTTCTTTCAGAGATCTCAAAATGGTTTTCAGACTCTTGTCATCATTAAAAAGGCAGAAATAAAATCCAAATTACCCAAAACATTGAAGAAGGCTGTGTACTGGAGTGGAAAGGTTTCCTGACTAGAAGGTAGGATTCTGATGGCTGTGTGTGTGTGTGTGCTCCATCATGTCTGATTCTTTGTGACCCCACAGACTGTAGCCCACTAGGCTCCTCTGTCCATGGAATTCTCCAGGCAAGAATACTGGAGCAGGTTGCCATTTCCTTCTCCAGAGGATCTTCCCAACCCAGGGATCCAACCCTGGTCTCTTGTGTCTCCTGCACTAGCAGGTGGATTCTTAACCACTGAGGCACCTGGGGACTTCAGTCAAGTCTTTCTCCTCTCTGGACTTCCATATTCTCAGCTGAAAAATAAAGGGGTTAGGAGTGAACAGTGAAGTTCTTTTTTTTTTATTTTAGCCTCTGGACAAAGGACATTAGACAGTAGCATTGTAGCACAGTGGGAGTACATTAACGGGTGCCTTCCCCTGTGGCTCAGTGGTAAAGAGTTTGCCTGCAATACAGGAGCCTCAGGAGATGTAGTTTCAATCCTTGGGTTGGGAAGATCCCCTGGAGGAGGAAATTGCAACCCACTCCAGTATTCTTGTCTGGAGAATCCTATGGGCAGAGGAGTCTGACAGGCTACAGTCCATGAGGTGGAAAAGAGTTGGACACAACTGAAGTGACATGGCATGCATGCAGTGCATTACAGACTCAGGTTCAAGTCGTGGCCACCTACAAGCTGGTGACTTTGAGCAAGTTAACCTCTCTGGGCCTCAGTTTCCTCAACTGTATAATGGGAATGATATTGTACCTACCTCACAGGGTTCCTGTAAGGATTAAGTCAGATAATGCATATAAAGTGTTTAACACAGTGCTGGGCACATGTAAACTTTCAGTAAAAGCTATTATTGCACAGAGTTGACTCACATTTTAGCAACTCCATCTAGAGATTGGATATACATTTGCTGCTGCTGCTGCTAAGTCGCTTCAGTCGTGTCCAACTCTGTGCGACCCCATAGACAGCAGCCCATCAGGCTCCTCCGTCCCTGGGATTCTCCAGGCAAGAACACTGGAGTGGGTTGCCATTTCCTTCTCCAATGCATGAAAGTGAAAAGTCAAAGTGAAGTCGCTCGGTCGTGTCCGACTCTTAGTGACCCCATGGACTGCAGCCTACCAGGCTCCTCTGCCCATGGGATTTTCCAGGCAAGAGTACTGGAGTGGGGTTGCCTTCTCCGGATATACATTTAGTAGTCAGCAAAATGGGTGATGGGGGGAGACTTTAAGTAATAAACCACAAACAGGCCTGGCCCTATTCTAAGAGTAAATGCATGTCATGGGTACAAGACAAAGCTAAGTATGGGACTGAAGCAAAGAGATGGAAAAGTAACCACAAACAATTGGAATCCTCATACATTATCGGTGGGAGTGTAAAAAAATACAACCACCTTGGGAAAAGGTCTGGCTATTTCTTATAAAACTAAATCACATCTTCCCTGTGACCCAGAATTTTTCCCCCTCTGTACTTACCCAAGAAAAAGGAAAATATATGTTTACAAAAAGACTTGTATGAGAATATTCATAGCCACCTTACTCTTAATAGACAGAAACTGAAAACAATACAAGTGTCCATCAGTAGGAGAAAGGATAAATGGATAACTGATACACAAACTGTGGTATTGTCACACCATGGAGTGCTATTCAGCAATAAAAAGGAACAAATGACAGGTACATGATTGGATGATTCTCAGAAACCTCAAGCTGAGTCAAAGAAGTCTTTTCTTAGCATGTATCTTTTCAAAGAAGTCTTATACAAGAGAGTTCATGCTATATGATTCCATTCATATAAAGTTCTGTAATAGGTAAAACTAATCAATGATGGAAAAAAAATCAAAGCAGAGTGAAGGGAGAGGACTGCCAGGGAAGGAGCAAGAGGAAGCTTAATCTTGAGTGGAAATAATCTTCTACATCTTAGTAGGGAGCTAAGTTACACAGTTACATTTGTCAAAACTCAGCAAATGTACAATTAATGTTTGTGTATTTCATCATAGATATATTTTACCTCAAAAGTAAAACAAAAGAATAACAAGCAAATATTGAACCCTACCCCCTGGAGTAGGAAATGGTTACCCATTCCATTGCATGGGAAATCTGATGGACAAAGGAGCCTGGCAGCCTGACTCCTGGCAGGGTGTCTTGAAGAGTCAGACATGACTGAGCACATGCACACATACATACACACACACATGTGGAAAGTGTTTAGGAGTAAAATGTACTGATACTTGAAACTTAAGAAAGAAAGGACACTGGATAGACAGACAGATGGATAGGTGAGGGATGGATAAAGCCAGTATCAGAAAACTTTATGGTAGGATCTGGCTAATAAGTTACAAGGTGCTGCTGGCAAATTCTTTCAACTTTGCTGTATGTTTGAAATTACATAATATTCTCTTTTTTTGGAAAAAAAATGTATCCACAAAGTTCCATATCCTGAATGGAGCCAATTTCTTTCAAACTTATAAGGCTTCATTGGAAGAAGGCAGACCTCAGACCCAGGTAAATATTTCCTGATCACCTACTGTATGCCAGGCACTGTTCCAGGCTAGACAAGGAATATGAAGAGAAAGAACACAGCCCTTGCCCTCAAAAGGATTGTTGGGACCATCTGACAAGCACACATATTACTGGTATCCTATGCTGTGGAGTTGCTAAGGACGGAGAGATGTTATCTAGTTGAAAACGTGTCTTAAAAGCTCTCCACACCAAAAAGAAATGATCATTATATCAGGTGATAAAAGAAGATTTAGCTCATGTTACAGCAGTAATCATTTTGCAATACAAATGTACCAGATAAACATATTTAACACCTCAGACTTACACAGTGTTATATACTAATTACATCTCAATAAAAATAAGTTATAAAAAAAGAGAAAAGATTTCTGGTATTGGAGACATGTTGGGTAGTTATTGCTACAAATATGACTGGAAGGCATCTTCAAGCCAGAGCACAGAGAGTTTTGATGGCCACACTAAGGTGATAATTTGTCAAGCCAATGAGGCCCATTCAAGAATTTTGAGCCAACAAGTGGCATCCTTAGAAAACTGCTGGGAGAGAGGGGCAGCTGCAGTAGATATCATTGCTTTAGAGGAGTCAGTAGGCAAGGGGTATTTCACGTACTTGCTGTGAACACAGGGAGCAGTGGAGGCACTGGCAGGAAGGAAAGAGATTCAAAAATGACTCAAGACAGCTTTGAACCCCAAGGAGATGAGATCTTGGTTTCATCTTCTGGGAACTAGGAAGCTCTTTAGTCTGTGCCTTTCTTCTACTTCTTTGCCCCATGATGTGGCTCTGTGAGGCTATATTGGTTGTTTATAGTCAGCATCTAAAACCTACTCCAGTATTCTTGCCTGGAGAATCCCAAGGACAGAGGAGCCTGGCAGGCTATAGTCCATGGGGTCACAAGAGTCAGACACGACTTAGCGACGAAACCATTCTGATTATTTGCTTATCCATCCGTGCCCAAGACATAGTGCTGTTAAATATTTTTAATAACAACCCTACCCTCCTCAAAGGGTTGTTGTGAGGTTAATTAATAGCACATGCTAGGCATTTGAGACTTGAGAGTCCCTTGGACTGCAAGGAGAGTCAATCCTAAAATAAGTCAACCCTGAATATTCATCGGCAGGATTGACGCTGAAGTTGAAGCTCCAATACTTTGGCCTCCTGATGCAAAGAGCCGACTCATTGGAAAAGACCCTGATGCTGGGAAAGATTGAGGGCAGGAGAAGGGGGTGACAGAGGATGAGATGGTTGGATGGCATCACTGACTCAATGGACATGAATTTGAGCAAACTCTGGGAGATGGTGAAGGACAGGGAAGCATGGCGTGCTGTAGTCCATGGGGTCGCAAAGAGTCAAACACAACTGAGTGACTGAACAACATCAACCGGCATTTGATAAATGAGATCAGGGGCCATATTTCATGCTCCCGTATGTGGCCTGGATATAGGGTGACCTCAGCACAAACCCATCTCCAAGAAATCTCCAAAGTAGGCACATGAAGCCCCTGGGGTTCATTTGAACCCATAAATATTGATTTTATCAAACCACAGTCCCTCTACCCCCAATACTGCACACAATCCCATGAAGCAACTGAGAAATCCCAGTGGGATCCAGGAACTGTCCCATTTATTCTCCTCCCTCTTTTGAATTAAGGGGAATCTTCCTTTTTTAAACAAGTCTTTGGACTCTAATGCTTAGGTCCAGACTCAAAATTCTCTCCCAATCAGAATTTTGGCTATCCTTCATGACCACTGGCCCAGTTCACAAAGAAGTGTCTGTGAACCATCAAAGCCACAGCCAGCTCACGGGTGTGACTTGTTTGCTGAGGTGTCTCTAGGATCCAGCACAGTGTAACATGCAACAAGTACTCATTGAAGAAATGAATGAATGAATGATTCTTTCTCGGTCTGTAGTTGGTGCTCATGAAGCCTTCTTTCCTCCCCTCCCTTGGAGCCCATTGTAGCTTTGCCAGCCTCCTGGACTCCAACAGTGCTTACCATCTGTGCCCGTCCTTTGGCAACTTGCCAAACTCAACTCAGTTCAATTCAACCAACTTCCATGGAGCTGCGCTATTGGCAGGAAACATTCACAGTTCGAAGGAATGGTGAAAGCATTTCCTAGCCCATGGCGCCTCAATTGTATTTTTAAAACAACCCTGGCATGGAACAGAACCTTTTCCAAGACTTTTTTGAAAGTCTAAACACATGATTATAAATTCCTTCCCTTTGTCAACACACTTGATTACCAGTCAGGAAATAAGTGAGTTCTGGACAATGGATAAACAGATGATTATGTGACAGGTATGGGACAGGTGTAGAGGGGATGGAAAGCTGGGGAGGAATGAGATTCAATCCTTGTCTGATGGATTCACAATTTCATTAAATGTAGGGGGTTGGAGGGGGTTGGCATCTCAGCCATTCAGGGCTGGGGTTGTAGGGTTGTCCAGCAGCCAGCCCCTTGAGTGAAAAGAAAGCCAGAGTCTCCCCCACACACACCTGTTGTTTTTTTCGGAGGGTTGGGCCTTTTTAAATTTTATGACTAGTCTCCATTCCTGTTTCCACCCCCTTCTATACATCTCTCTCTCCCTATGCCAGTCTTCTGTAAATGTGTAACTTGCTTTCTCTCTGGTAATTATTTCCTTTAAAGGAATTAGAATTAGCCTTGTATGTGTTCATGAAAACATTATCTTTAATAGCAAGAACCTGGAAATTAACCAGAAATCTTACAATAAGAGCTCATTTAAATACATCACAGAAGGTCCATAGTCCAGAATACTGTGTAGATAATAAAATGTTATAAAAAATAGTTATTGACATGAGGAAAAATTCCCAGTATCTTGTTAAGTGAAAAAGGCTACAAAATAATGATGTATGTATGGTGTGTGCCTGTATGTGTGTATGTTCATGTGCAACATTTGTGCGCTCTTGGGGATTCTTTTTCTTGGTGTTTTTCTGTGTTTTCCAAATTTTATGCATTGAATACTGCAGTCTGAGTTGGGGCACTTTCAGGCGGGGTGTGTTGTAAGGACTCTGAGAGCACAAATAAGGGTATCAAGCAAGACTTCCTTTTGTCAATGTATTTTGAGGAAGATGAAAGACCCAGAGTATTGGAGAGGAACTCCAGGAATATGCTATTTTGCAAGTACAAAGGAAGAAGGTGGTGTCTATTGGTGATGAGGACTTCAGACCCATCAAAGAAGATTGGACTCCATTAAAGAAGCAGTGCAAGAGGGAGAGGGTGGGAAGATTTGGGAGAATGGCATTGAAACATGTAATATATCATGTATGAAACGAGTTGCCAGTCCAGGTTCGATGCATGATACTGGATGCTTGGGGCTAGTGCACTGGGACGACCCAGAGGGATGGTATGGGGAGGGAGGAGGGAAGAGGGTTCAGGATGGGGAACACATGTATACCTGTGGCGGATTCATTTTGATATTTGGCAAAACTAATACAATTATGTAAAGTTTAAAAAAAAATAAAGAAGCAGTGGGGAACAATTTTGGCTTTCTGAACGCAGGGGTGAATGGATGGAAGTGGTGTTGGTGGAGAATTATTTCAGTCATAGCAAGGTGAACTGGGTTGTAGGCAGGGCGATCTGACATGAGACTCTCAATTTGCATATTTGACCTGAGGTAATGAGAGCTTGGATTAAGCTTCTGGCGATAAAACCAGAAAGGAAGGAGCAGATGGATCTAAAAGATGTTACCAAGAAAGAATCAGAGCTAGAGATTCAGATTTGGCTAAATAAATACCATGTGGTCGGGGAGACCATGTAAGGAGACACTTTCCAAGGAAATGGATGTTAAGAGAATAGCTGAGGACTGAGTCTTTGGGAATTCCAACAGCTAATGGGAGGAGGAAAGAACAGGAGCCAGCAAAGGAGACAGAGAATGATGCATCAGAGAGATAAGAAGAGAAACTTGAGAATGCAATACCACCAGAGCCAAGGATAGGACAGGAAGAAGTGGGCGGTTGATGGTATCAAATTCACCCTTGAGGTCAAAGATGCAAACTGAGCAGAGACCCTTAAATTTGGCCCTGAGGGTGTTGGTGAACTTACTTACAGAGAGTAGTTTTGGCCAAGAGTGCTGGACTCTAGAAGTTTCCAGGAATGGAAAGGAAAGAGAGGGGTGAGAAAATGGAGGCAGCTCATGGATACCACCCATGTAACAAGAGTCATGTGTTATGACATAGAACAAGGTCAAACTTTATTATTCTAGTCCTGCTGCTTAACCATTTGAATCTACTGGCTTATAAGGCTGTTGAAAGTAAAAGTTTCAATGATTGTATTTGTGCTACAGTGAAGAGGCTTCTTCCTCCCACTCCCCTGAACAAAAACCCCTAGATATTATGGTCATGTTTTAACAGATCAGAGAGGTTTTTTAGCTTAACAGTTCTGTCGTTAGGTTGGCAGTGCTTGAGAATTTCCTAGCTTGGTCCTCTAGCATTAGTCATACCAATTCACTTGAACAGTTCTTCCCTGAGTCCCTCTGAAGTGAGGACATTGAGGCAAGGTGATTAGGAGGGAAGCAGTGGTCAGGGTCATGTGGAATGCCTCTAAAAGGTATGTAGAGGCTGCCAAGCAAGGTTCTGTTTGAGACCCTGGATATGGTTTGGTACCACCTTGACTCCAACATACAGAAGGCGACAGCCCCGCAGTGGCTGGCCCGCTAGTTGAAGGGTGGCTGAAGCAGAGACATCAGAAAAACATCTCTTTTTAAACCCATGGTCCTTGAAGATCAAATGGCCCCTGGACTGAATGGTCTTAAACAGGCAGCTTGATTTGCATGGGGTGCATATAGGCATATAGCTTTTTTAAAAATTCCTTTTATTCTTACTTGGCAATCATATACAAGAAGACCTGGCCAACGATACTTCATTTTTTTTCCTACTCGCTGTTTAGAAATCAATCCTTTGAGCAGTTCTCTTTGTGAATCCCAGTCTGTTTCCAGTTGGACATACTATGAACTTATCTCTGTCTTAGAACCTTGATTCCCCCTAAAAGAAGAATGTTGTTGTTGTTTAGTTGCTAAGTCACGTCCAACTCTTTGTGACCCCATAGACTGTAGCCTGCCAGGCTCCTCTGTCCATGGGATTTCCCAGGCAAGAATACTGGAGTGAGTTGCCATTTCCTTCTCTAGGGGAACTTCCAGACTCAGGGATTGAACCCACATCAGCAGGCAGATTCTTTACCACTGAGCCACCAGGGAATACCCTATGAGGAAAAAAAAAAAGACTGCTGCATGACCCAGCAGGGCCAAGACCTGTTACCAAGCCCCACAGAGGCACAGAGCTGGATATCAGGCTAATTGGGTGTGGAGGTCAGCATATTCTCTAGAATTGGCACTTTTCAGATCCTGAGATGTCTAGAGTGTTGCCAAATGGCCTTTTAAATGTCCCTTCTCCTTTTAATGGAAGAACTTGGTTGCATTTCTGGGAGGATGACTTGCCACCCAAGGGAAAACAGTTTCACATAATAGATGTTACACTCACATGCTAAGATGTGGAGGCCCCTCTAAAAATGTGATAGGAGATCAGAGCAGGGGTACTTCCCAGGAGGCTAGTATATTATCAGAAGCCTTTTTGGAAGCCTGGGACATCCTACTCCACTGCAGTCGCCAAATTTGTCCTGAGCATCTTCTGAATAAGATGCTCACCTCCCCTGTCCAGGGGAAGCAATGATGGCTGGGAAGCTAGGCCAGGGTCCTTGTCTACATCAGTAATCACCAGCTCTGAGAGGTGGACCAGTGGTCTCTGCTGCCACGTTCTGTGAGAGCTGATGGAACCCCCGTACAGGGCCATCCTTGCGGGAGGTGGGCAGATGCTGTAACTGGGCCAAAACTGGGCCTTCAGGGCAGGTGGCCAGAACTTAGAAGGAATTCTCTTCCGCTGCAGCCTGGGGTCCAGGCTTGGCCCCAGTGAGCCGCCGGGCCAGGCTTGGCCACCCGGGGGCCCCGCGCATTCCGCGCCCCCGCCCCCTCCGCCCCGATCTTGGCCTCGCCCCCTCCCTCGTCCCCTTCTCCTCCCCCCACCAGCTGTCCCCTGTCCCCCGGGCGGCGAGACAGCCTGGGAAGAGGCGGCCTCGGGCCGAGGGGGCGTGGTGGGGAAGGGGAGGAGGTGCGGGGGTGAGGGAATAAGGAGGCCCGGGCGGCGGGGCCCCCCAGCCACTCCGCCGCCCGCCCGGAGGAGCCGGGTACCGCCGCCGCTTGCCCGCCCGCATCCCCTCGGCCTGGCCCGGGGGCAAGGTCAGCAGCGATCTGGAGCCGCCGTGTCACTCCCCGACAGCCATGAACTGCAGCGAGAGTCAGCGGCTGCGGACCCTGCTGAGCCGCCTGCTGCTGGAGCTGCATCACCGGGGCAACGCCAGTGGCTTGGGCTCCGGCCCCGGCCCGAGCATGGGCATGGGGGTCGTGCCAGACCCCCTCGTGGGCCGCGAGGTGACCAGCGCCAAGGGCAACGACGCCTATCTCTACATCCTGCTCATCATGGTCTTCTACGCCTGCCTGGCCGGCTGCCTCATCTTGGCCTACACCCGCTCCCGCAAGCTCGTCGAGGCCAAGGACGAGCCGTCCCAGGCCTGCGCTCAGCACGAGTGGCTCCCGGGAGGGGTCCCGGCCACCGCCGACGCTGAGACAGTGGCCGGCTCGCCCGCCGAGGGCCGCCGCCAGCTCGCCCCCTGCGGGCTGCCCGCTCCGGCCCTGGCCCGGGGCACTGAGAGGGTCTAGAGCCGCCACCCAGCTAGCTGGCTCACCCGCTCCCTCCTCAGCTCGCCGTGTCCTCTCCTCCCCTTCCAGGGCTTGCCCACCTGAGGCTCAGAAGACGTTGAGAGGCCAGGAGACCTCGCCTGGAAGGCCGTGAAAGAAGCATTACCCTCCGGGCCGGCCTCTCACTCCTCTCCCACCACCCCAGACCCCCACCCCCACCCCGCACATCCCACCACCCTAAACTGCCTCTGCGCGCCGTGTCTTCAGACAGCCCCGACACCAAGCTCCAGCCCCCTGGGAACTGAATCCAACACGTCCAACACTTGGCATTGAACTGAAGCAGTGAAATCTACCTGAACTCTGGGCCGTCTAATTGGCAGCTGCTCCAGGGGGCTCAGACTCTGCAGAGCCAACGCGCTTGCCACCACTGCCAGGCCGGCCGCAGCGGCTCCAGCTTCCTGTTGCCTTAGGGACAGAGACAAAGAAAATGAAGAGACCTCAGACGTTTTTTCCCTCCCTCCTCCTTCAGCAGGGAGCTAAGCAAGACACTAGGACCAGTCTGTGGTGTAGAACGGACTTGATGGGGACTGGTGGGGGAGGGGGCTTAGGTGTGGGGAAGACGTCTGAGTCCCAACTGTATGGTTTTCTTGCTTCCAGTTGTCATCCCAAAGGTAACTTGCCCACTTTTGAGCAGCTTTGCCATCTTCTGCCCTGGATAAACATTGCTGGGTGTATTACCCCAGTACTTCCCTGTGCCTTTCTTATCTTGATTCAGTTATTAGGGGAGCTATCTGCTTCCTCCATGGAACATGAGGCTCAGTTGTCTCCTGCTCTGTAACCTGGAGAATGTCAGAGGCAGGTAATAAAGGTCGTTTAAAAATGGCTTAAGACTCTTTTCTCAAAGATCCCAGCATTGAGACCCAGCACTATATACAGAATGAATTCGTTTTGCTTTTTGGAAATAATGTTTAGATTTGGGTGTTGGGTTGTTGTGATATCCAGTTCCAATGCCATAGATGTCACTGTGGGTGAAGAAAAGGCTTATATATGGCTAAATGGGGTTTTTTTTTTTCAAATGTTTCCAAGTTATAATGGCTTTATTCTCCTTTTCCCTTAATTCTGAAACACTTTCAAATATCACAGTGCTGAATAAGGATTTTTCACTTGCCTTTTGCAGTTTTTTGGCATAGACTTTAAATGAAAGCAACATCTCATACCCATCTCTATTAGCTATTATCAAAGTTAATTTTTAGAAGCCACATTTGTAACTCTCTCAAAGAAGTGACTTATTTAAAAAAGAAAAAGCCACCAAAGAGTGTAAATCTTAAGTCAGAGAGGACATGCTTACACTGTCTTAACCAATGATGGGTAAAGTTAGAGGTATATGTTTATTGATTTATTCTCCTCTGAAGGTCATCAGAAACTTGCTTGCTTAGGGCTTAAATGCTTATACCTGATGATGACTGTTTGAGCCTCATCAAACACACATGAAGTCACCTGAGCATTAAGTCAACTTGCTTCAAGACAGCTGGTTTCTCAGTAGTAGCAGGACAATGATATTATGGGTTACTTAAATGCACTGAAAATACACAAGCCTCATTCAAGGCATTGGTTTTGACCTTGTAGCCCATATGGTATTTTACTGGAGCTATTAATAAGTTAGATGAACTTACTTTTATTCCCAGGATACACTCCTTGAAGATATACTGGCCTTGCCCCACTGGCTCCTCTCCAGTCTTAGTTCCAGCCCTAGGAACTTGCAGGTGGGGGGGCCAGGGATTGGGCAGTGGTCCAAGACAATGAGAAGAGAAGAGATGATGCTGTGAGAGTCATCTCAGGGCCAGGCAAGGGGGCCTGAATGGGATATGGAAGGAGGGCACAGATATCCATCCATGCCAGGGGCATGGCAGGGGACGGGGAGCAGTGGCAGCCCTTAACCTTGTATTAGTTGGCCAGAAAATTCCTTCAGAGTTTTCTGTAACATCTTATGGAAAAATCAGAACGAACTTTTTGGCCAACCCAGTATTTTGGGTACAAAAATGTCCCTCACTGCTCTGGCATAACTGGGGGCACGAGGTTGTTTGATAATGAAGCATCATCACTGCTCTAAGTGTTGAAATTCTGTAAACATCTGTACTATTTTTTCAAAGACATTAAAAATATATATTGCCCCCAAAAGGGCAGCTGGGAGCAGTTGGGATAATGTCCATAAAAAGCATGAATGTGCCAGCTGTGGGAAACAAATCCCGTTGCCAAACTATTCCTGCGTTTAAGCACACTTTAACCTTTTGTTTTTCAATTTCATTTTCTTTTAAATTTTTTTAAAATTAATTTATTTATTTTTAATTGAAGGATAATTGCTTTACAGTATTGTGTTGGTTTCTGTCAAATAGCAACATGAATCAGCCTTAGGTATACCTATGTTCCCTCCCTCTTGAACCTCCCTCCCATCTCCCTCCCCATCCCACCCTCCTAGATTGTTACAGAGCCCCTGTTTGAGCTCCCTGAGTCATACAGCAAATTCCCATTAGCTATCTGTTTTACATATGGTAATATATGTTTCCATGTTACTCTCTCCATACCTTCTACCCTCTCCTCACCACCCCCACCGTGTCCATAAGTCTTCTGTTCTCTATGTCTGTGTCTCCATTGATGCCCTGCAATTAACATTTTAACCTTTTTAGGATGATGAGGGTCCTCATTAAGTTCATGTGAGATTAGCCAAAGAGCTTTCCCAGTGAGAAAAATGAGCTGGATGGGGGAGAGTGATTTGCTTGACTGGCCAGCCACTTTTCCCAAGCACTTTCAGGAGTGTAACTGTGTCCCAGATGTCTGGACACTCGACTCTCTACCACTTGTGGGGGTGTCAACAGCATAGAAGTGCTCACACTGTGGTCAACAAGAGCTAGAAGAAAGAAGACCTTAAGGGACCTGGCCAGCCTGTAGTTTTAATAATGTATTCCTGAATAGCACTAGCTGACTGTACAAACTGGGAAATTTTTTCACCTTCTCCTTAATGTGATTCTAATCAATTAGAGTGATTTTTTTTCCAATCTACCCCCCAACAGCAGGCTATTTCTTCTGTGTGAGTAGGTCCCATTTCAGTTCAGGTTCAGATCTTTGCTCTATAATAATAACAAAGAATGCTTCCTTACTTGTAACTTGAGGCTTTCAACCAAGTGGGGCTAGGAGATGTTTTGAGTTCCAGTGTCTGGAAGTGCTCATTGACAGTGCAAAAATAAACAGAAGCTTTCCTCCCGTTACAGACATAATTCTATGTTGTCAGTTCACTTTTCTAGAGGGATATAAACGGGGTCTTTCATTTGTCTGTAGTCACCATCTTCTTTACAATTTGCCATCTCCTTTAGAAACCAAAGATCTGCACACAATTTGTATCAATGAGAGGAAAGGGACTGGGCTGCTTTCCAAACAATCTTGCCTGACAGCTAAAGCAAGGACAAGAATCTGGGAGAACTGGGGTCCAGCCCCAGATTTGCCACTTAACAGGCTTTGTTTCTCAGGGTGAGCTACTTAACCTCTCTGGGCCCGTCTCCGCAGCTGCGGGGAACTGAGGATCGAGTGAAATACCATATGGGAAAGAAATACAGCAACTAGAGAATAAGGTGTTACATTTATATCTTCCTTTGTAAATATAATATGCCTAGCCGCTGTTAATGGAGAAGGCAATGGCACCCCACTCCAGTACTCTTGCCTGGAAAATCCCATGGACAGAGGGCCTGGTGGGCTGTAGTCCATGGGGTCGCTAAGAGTCGGAGACGACTGAGCGACTTCACTTTCACTTTCTTTTCCTTCTTGAGGGGAGTGCTCTTGGGAGGGTGTGTGGGAAAAGTGAGGAAGAGAAAATTCTCTGCTGCATTGTTGCTGTTTAGTCACTCAGTCGTGTCCGACTCTTTTGTGACCCCATGGACTGTAGCCTGCCAGGCTCCTCTGTCCATGGGATTTCCCAGGAAAGAACACTGGAGTGGATTGCCATTTCCTTCTCCAGGGATCTTCCTGACCCAGAGACTGAACCTGTGTCTCCTGATTTGGCAGGTGGATTCTTTACCAGGGAAGCTCTCTCTACTGTGTGGTTCACTTTTATTGTTCAAAGAAGAGAATTGCAGTTGCTTGGCCACTAGCTCCCAGATTTGTCAGCCTTTTCCCCCCATCTTGAAATCTTGGATAACTAGGAATCTGTGCAAAATGGTCTCACATTCCTATTCTACTCCCATTTATCAGTAGGCCTACAAGTGCCCTTAAAAAAATAATAAATACTGTATTTTCAAGGATTCACCAGGACTGATGTCTAGACTTTGAAGACACAGGTCAGGGATTAAGAGAGGAGATAAGAGAAGAGAATGAAGGGACATAATCACAGGCTGTGGGCTTCATGAGGGACTTAGGAGGAAGAGCAATATAGAATGTTCTGTGAAGGCAAGGGAGCATGAACGAAGACCACCAAGGGTGCATAGATTAGACTGGTTAATAGCCAAGCCTTGTTGAAGAACCATCAGAATGGCTTTGGGAGAAGAAGTTGGATGGAAAGTCACTTTTTAGCCCTTTTTGTCACTTAACCTACCCTGCAGCCTATCTAGGAAGTCTTCTTTGCTAGATCTCAGCATGGGACCAGGTGACCAGTCCCTCATCAACTGATTTTTTTTTATTAAAGATTCTTTATATTCTATAGTGCTTCACAGTTTTCAAAAGTTGCAAACGTAATTTCATATAATCCCACAAATACCCTCATTTCCCCCTATCTTGCCCCCTCCCCCTTCCTTCTCCCCACTGATAACCACTAGTTTTTTCTGTATATCTGTGAGTCTCATCAGCTGTGTTTTGAGGCAGGCAGGGTCTTGGTACAGCTGTGGCCTGGGCCTCTTCCTCTGAAGAGAGTGTAGTCAGAGCAATGGGGGAATAGTTCAGATACATTTTTTTTTTAATTGTGATAAGTTACCTATAGCATAAAATTCAACATCTTGGCCACTTTCAAAAGTATATAGTTCTGTAGTGTTAAGTACATTCATATTGTTTCCATCACAGTGCCCTTGAAGTCAGAGAAAAAGGCAAGCAGCTAAATTATATAGAAGAAGCAGGGCTTAGTCATTGCTTCATATGACTCACCCTTTTGGGTATTCACACTTTATAGTAGACTGTTCAGGGCGATGTACAGGTGAAACCTGAGGAGAGAATCTTGAGTTGTGAATTTCAGTGGACTCTGAAAGGAGAGCTATCCAGAAATGTCTACGCAGGATGGGGAAGGTGTTTGGGGGAGAGGTGAACAAAGGAGAAGCCCCAGTAAGACGGTAGGAGGGGAGAAATCACATTTAGAATCAAACCCCATATCTGCCAGAAATGCTCAGAGGGCTCAAACAAACTTTGTGCGCACCAGGACCCAGAGACCTCACACAGACTGAGACAGAACTCTGTTTGAGTGTCTGCTGTGGAGGTACAGGTCAGCAGTGGACTGCCACAGGGGCAGGGGACCTGGGTGCAGCAGACCTGGGTATGGCATAAGGCCTCTTGGAGGAGGTCACCCAGACTTGCCCATAAGTGTCCAGGAGTCTCTGGCAGAGGCACGGGTCGGTGGTGCCCTGCTGCAGGGCTGGCGGCACCGAGTGTAGCAGTGCATGCGTGGGACCTTTTGAAGGAGGTCGCCATTATCTTCATAACCTCCATCACAGTTTGGCCCCAGGCAAATAAGAGGGAAGGAACACAGCCCCACCCATCAACAGAAAACTGGATTAAAGATTTACTGAACATGGCCCCGCCCATCTGAACAAGACCCAGTTTCCCCCTCAGTCAGTCTCTCCCATCAGGAAGCTTCCATAAGTCTCCTATCCTTTTCCATCAGAGGTCAGACAGACTGAAAACCACAATCACAGAAAACTAACCAATCTGATTACATGGACCTTGTCTAACTCAATAAAACTATGAACCATGCCATGTAGGGCCACCCAAGACAGATGGGTCATGGTGGAGAGTTCTGACAAAATGTGGTCCACTGGAGAAGGGAATGGCAAACCACTTCAGTATTTCTGCCTTGAGAACCCCATGAACAGCATGAAAAGGCAAAAAGATAGGAAACTGAAAGATGAACTCCCCAGGTCAGTAGGTGCCCAATATGCTACTGGAGATCAGTGGAGAAAAAACTCCAGAAAGAATGAAGAGACGGAGCCAAAGCAAAAGCAACACCCAGTTATGGATGAGACTGGTGATGGAAGTCAAGTCTGAGGTAAAGTAAAGTAAAGAGCAATATTGCATAGGAAGCTGGAATGTTAGGTCCATGAATCAAGGCAAATTGGAAGTGGTCAAACAAGAGATGGCAAGAGTGAACATAGACATTTTAGGAATCAGTGAACTAAAATGGACTGGAATAGGTGAATTTAACTCAGATGACCACTATATCTACTACTGTGGGCAAGAATCCCTTAGGAGAAATGGAGTAGCCATCATAGTCAACAAAAAAGTCCAATATGCAGTACTTGGATGCAATTGCAAAAATGACAGAATGATCTCTGTTTGTTTCCAAGGCAAATCATTCAATATCACAGTAATCCAAGTCTATGCCCTGACCAGTAATGCCAAAGAAACTGAAGTTGAATGGTTCCATGAAGACCTACGAGACCTTCTAGCACTAACATCCTAAAAAGATGTCCTTTTCATTATAGGGGACTGGAATGCAAAAGTAGGGGGTCAAGAAATACCTGCAGTAACAGGCAAATTTGGACTTGGAGTACAGAATGAAGCAGGGCAAAGGTTAATAGAGTTTTGCCAAGAGAACGCACTAGTCATAGCAAACAACCTCTTCCAACAACACAAGAGAAGACTCTACACATGGACATCACCAGATGGTCAACACAGAAATCAGATTGATTATATTTGCAGCCGAAGATGGAGAAGCTCTATACAGTCAGCAAAAACAAGACTGGGAGCTGACTGTGGCTCAGATCATGAACTCCTTATTGCCAAATTCAGACTTAAATGGAAGAAAGTAGTGAAAACCACTGCCTCTTGAGAAATTTGTATGCAGGTCAGGCAGCAACAGTTAGAACTGGACATGGAACAACAGACTGGTTCCAAATAGGAAAAGGAGTTCGTCAAGGCTGTATATTGTCACCCTGTTTATTTAACTTATATGCAGAGTACATCATGAGAAACACTGGACTGGAAGAAACACAAACTGGAATCAAGATTTCTGGGAGAAATATCAATAACCTCAGATATGCAGATGACACCACCCTTATGGCAGAAAGTGAAGAGGAACACAAAAGCCTCTTGATGAAAGTGAAAGTGGAGAGTGAAAAAGTTGGCTTAAAGCTCAACATTCAGAAAATGAAGATTATGGCATCCAGTCCCATCACTTCATGGGAAATAGATGGGGAAACAGTGGAAACAGTGTCAGAGTTTATTTTTCTGGGCTCCAAAATCACTATAGATGGTGACTGCAGCCATGAAATTAAAAGACGCTTACTCCTTGGAAGGAAAGTTATGACCAACCTAGATAGCATATTCAAAAGCAGAGACATTACTTTGCCAACAAAGGTCCATCTAGTCAAGGCTATGGTTTTTCCTGTGGTCATGTATGGATGTGAGAGTTGGACTGTGAAGAAGGCTGAGCGCCGAAGAATTGATGCCTTTGAACTGTGGTGTTGGAGAAGACTCTTGAGAGTCCCTTGGACTGCAAGGAGATCCAACCAGTCCATTCTGAAGGAGATCAGCCCTGGGATTTCTTTGGAAGGAATGATGCTAAAGCTGAAACTCCAGTACTTTGGCCACCTCATGCGAAGAGTTGACTCATTGGAAAAGACTCTGATGCTGGGAGGGATTGGGGGCAGGAGGAGAAGGGGATGACAGAGGATGAGATGGCTGGATGGCATCACTGACTCGATTGACGTGAGTCTCAGTGAACTCCGGGAGTTGGTGATGGACAGGGAGGCCTGGCGTGCTGCAATTCATGGGGTCGCAAAGAGTCGGATACGACTGAGCGACTGATCTGATCTGATTCAGGTATGACCTAAATTAAATCCTTACAATTATAAAGTGGAAATGACAAATAGATTCAAGGGATTATATCTGACAGACAGAGTGCCTGAAGAACTATGGACGGAGGTTCAGGACATTATACAGAGGCAGGGATCAAGACCATCCCAAGAGAAAGAAATGCAAAAAGGCAAAATGGTTGTCTGAGGAGGCCTTACAAATAGCTGTGAATAGAATGGAAGTGAAAGGCAAAGGAGAAAAGGAAAGATATACCCATTTGAATGCAGAGTTCCAAAGAATAGCAAGGAAAGATAAGAAAGCCTTTCTCAATGATCAATGCAAAGAAATAGAGGAAAACAATAGAATGGAAAAGACTAGAGACCTCTTCAAGAAAATTAAAGATGCCAAGGGAATATTTCATGCAAAGATTGGCACAATAAAGGACAGAAATGGTATGGACCTAACAGAAGCAGAAGATATTAAGAAGAGGTGGCAAGAATACACAGAAGAACTATGCAAAAAAGATCTTCACAACCCAGATAATCACAATGGTGTGATCACCAACCTAGAGCCAGACATCCTAGAATGTGAAGTCAAGAGGGCCTTAGGAAGCATGGCTATGAACAAAGCTAGTGGAGGTGATGGAATTCCAGTTGAGCTATTTCAAATCCTGAAAGATGATGCTGTGAAAGTGCTGCACTCAATATGCCAGCAAATTTGGAAAAGTCAGCAGTGGCCACAGGACTGGAAAAGGTCAGTTTTCATTCCAATCCCAAAGAAAGGCAATGCCAAAGAATGCTCAAACTACTGCACAATTGCACTAATTTCACATGCTAGTAAAGTAATGCTCAAAATTCTCCAAGCCAGGCTTCAGCAATATGTAAACTGTGAACTTCCAGATGTTCAAGCTGGATTCAGAAAAGGTAGAGAGGAATGGGAGATCAAATTGCCAACATCCATTGGATCATCAAAAAAGCAAGAGAGTTCCAGAAAAATATCTACTTCTGCTTTATTGACTATGCCAAAGCCTTTGACTGTGTGGATCACAACAAACTCTGGAAAATTCTTCAAGGCATGGGAATACCAAACCACCTGACCTGCCTCTTAAGAAATCTGTATGCAGGTCAGGAAACAACAGTTAGAACTGGACATGGAACAACAGACTGGTTCCAAATAGGGAAAGGAGTACGTCAAGGCTGTATATTGTCACCCTGCTTATTTAACTTCTATGCAGAGTACAACATGAGAAACGCTGGGCTGGAAGAAGCACAAGCTGGAATCAAGATTGCTGGGGGTAATAATCAGTAACCTCACATATGCAGATGACACCACCCTTATGGCAGAAAGTGAGGAAGAACGAAAGAGCCTCTTGATGAAAGTGAAAGAGGAGAGTGAAAAAGTTGGCTTAAAACTCAACATTCAGAAAGCTAAGATCATGACATCTGGTCCCATCACTTCATGGGAAATAGATGGGGAAACAGCTTGAGTGGGCCTGGAAGAGAATGAATGGAGAGAAGAGGGCACATTAATTTTGCTCCTCTTCTTGTGGGGCCACTCCTCTGGGGATACCTGTGGTCAGGACCAGTTCTTAGTAAAACTATGGGATTGATATTTATCTCATTTCCCCTTGTCCTACTCCAACCTTCCCTTGGCCATTCCCAGTCCTCCAAAACTGTTTCTTCCCTATTGCCAGGGTCTGCTAAAGCTGAAACTCCAGTACTTTGGCCACCTCATGCGAAGAGTTGACTCATTGGAAGAGACTCTGATGCTGGGAGGGATTGGGGGCAGGAGGAAAAGGGGACGACAGAGGACAAGATCGCTGGATGGCATCACTGACTCGATGGACGTGAGTTTGAGTGAACTCCGGGGGATGGTTATGGACAGGGAGGCCTGGCATGCTGCGATTCATGGGGTCGCAAAGAGTCAGACATGACTGAGCAGCTGAGCTGAACTGAACTGAATGATCTTATTCATTTACATCTAATCTGCTGCTCATCCCAGTGATGATCCAAGGAGTGTATCTTTTTTCAAAAAATTTATTTTTAATTGGAGGATAATTGCTTTACAATATTGTGTTGATTTCAGCCATACATCAACATGAATTGCTCATAGGTCAAGGAGTGTATCTTTAATGGTGGCTTTTAGACACTGGATCAAGGAGAAAGGTGTCAAGAGGGACTTGTCCTAGGACACCCAAATCTGATTTGAGTAAGACCTCTCCGACAGTCACATCGTTT
Organism: Bubalus kerabau; assembly: GCF_029407905.1. Lineage (NCBI taxonomy): Eukaryota > Metazoa > Chordata > Mammalia > Artiodactyla > Bovidae > Bubalus > Bubalus kerabau. The sequence goes on along the minus strand of NC_073647.1, from coordinate 71,521,865 downwards.
TGGTAAGCTCGAGAACAGAAGTTTGGCTCTTTCTTTATCCTCATTCCTTCTAGGGGGTGTTCAGAAGACTTAACTTTAGCCATGTAGGAGGGCACCTGCATTTCCAGGTGAGTCTCTTGGGGTTGGGGGTAAGGGTGGGATGGGTGTGGGGATAGGAGTAACTGGAACAAGCAGAAAGATGAGAAACCCTTTGCCTAATCTTCAGTTAGGTCTCTGTACATTGGGAGGCTAATTTAGCAAACAGGACACCAGAGAGGGATGGCTAAGGTGAGTGAGAAAAGAAATATTAGGGTAGATACCTTCAGAACTGTCAGGATGGAATTCCTATTGTTTTTCTGCCACTGCCCTATACATCTGTGCCAAACCAAGGCTGTGACCAACTAACAAGCCCTGCTAAGAGGAGGCTGCTTTGCAATCAGCTGGGTTAGTCTCCATCCCAGCTCGAAGTAACTGGTACCATCTCTCAGAGACTAGGATTTCCCTCCAGCAAGTCCAGGGTGCTGGTCAGTTCAAAAGCCCCCACCTTTTGACTTTCTCTGTCATCCAGGAAAGTAGGATGGTGTAGTGCATAGGGCATGGGCTCTAGAGCCAGGCTGCCTAGGGCCACATCGATGGTCTGCCTTTCATCAGCTAGGTAATGTCAGGAACAGGACTTCACTCTCTCTAAGCTTTGTTTCTCCATCCGTAAAATGGATGGAAGAATAATGCCCACCTCCCTGAGTTGCTGTGAAGATTGAATGCTTAACATAGTACCTGGTTCTGGGTAAAGATTCAGTAATTGTAGCTTCCAATCTTGCCCAGATTACATGCAGGGTTGTCACCTACACCACACCAATGAAACGACTTTGTCATTGGTCACTAATGACCTGCATGTTGCTGAATCAAGTACTCAATACTCAGTCCTCATTTTCTATGATACTAGGCAGCATTTAATCCAATCGATCACTCCTTCCTTGAAATTTTTTTCCTTGACTTCCAAAACACCTTAGTCTCCTGCTTTGCCTCCTTCTTCACCAGCTCTTTTCCTTCTTAGTCTTTCTTTTCCTGGTTTCTCATCCTCTCCTCAACCTCTCAACATTGAGTTGCCCAGGGCTCCATTCTGGGACTTCTTTTCTTTTTCATCTATTCTGTCTCCCTTGGTGATGTCTACTAGTCCCAACATTCAAAATATCATCTTCATATATGAATACCACCTTTATAATGATGATTCCAATATATACACATATTTATCCCTGAAATCCCCTACTTTGAACTCCAGGGTTTAATATCTGACTGCCTACTTAACAGCTCTATCTAGATATCTATACCTGTCTCAAAGTTTACATGCCAAAATCAGAGGTTTTGAATCCCTTCCCCTAAAATTTACTCCTCCACTTGAGAATGAAAGTTTCTTGCCATTTGGGAATGGGTCTGACATTTCCGTCTAGGTGTCACTGTTGGTTAGAAGCTGTTCACAGATAGTCCATGTTATTCTCCTGTCAGACAGATATAATCTCACAGAACACCACACTAGATAGGACATGTTTCTGTGACCATGATTGAATGAGACAAAATAAGAATGTTTAATAATGTTATTTAAGTACTGACAAAAATAAGGTTACTGGGAAACTCACAAAGCACCAAACAGCATCCTTTCCCAGCCAATCTGAGTGATTGCTACTTCTCTATCCATCACTTCTTTAGTCTTGCTCTAGCTTTCATTATTTTTGGATAAGATTTACTCAATTATAGACTTACCCTCACTGCCTAATAGCATCCAACTCAGAGTGAACACTTGCTTCCTTGGACCTTCCCTAAAAAAACCTGACATAAGCTCCAGCCCAATAATAAGTCCTTTCTAACACTTCTTACTTAGATACTCATGGTTTGCCATGCTATGAATTCTTCATTTCTGCCATGAGCAATAAAGTCAGCCTGTTCAAATGAAGGTTTGTTCCTGGTGATTGTCAGTTGGAGGGCATTACTACATTAATCTCTGCCCTTATTTTTTGTAAATGGTTAAGCAAAAACAAGAGTCATATTGGTTCTACTCTTTCCCTCACCCTTCCACAGTCAATTTAGAAGCCAAGTCCTTTGAACTCTACTTCCAAAAGGGATTTTACATAGGACCTCTTCTCAAGATCTGTTCTTCTACTACCCTAGTCTACACCCCCATCATTTCTTCCCTGAACTAATATTACATTTTCTAACTGGTCCTCTTGTTTTTACCCTTAGTTCTCTACACAACAGCCAGAACAATATTAAAGCATAGAGAAGAGTATGTTCTGTCTCTACTTAAGGCCCTCCATTGGTTGACCCATCCAATTAGAATATAATGTTAATGCCTTACCACGGTCTATAAGACCACATGCAAACCAATCCTTGCCAACCTCATCTTCTGATACTCTTTTGACTTCCTCATTAAACTCAGGTTATACTAGTCTTCTTCTTGTTTTTTAAATACCTCAAGCTCATTCCTGCTTCAGAGCTTTTGCATGCTGTTTCCTCTGCCTGGAATATTCTTCCTTCACGTCTTCTCAAAAAATCAAGAGAGTTCCAGAAAAACATCTACTTTTGCTTTATTGACTATGCCAAAGCCTTTGACTCTGTGGATCACAACAAACTCTGGAAAATTCTTCAAGACATGGGAATACCAGACCATCTGACTTGACTCCTGAGAAATCTGTATGCAAGTCAGGAAGTAACAGTTAGAACCGGACATGGAACAACAGACTGGTTTCAAATCGGGAAAGGAGTACGTCAAGGCTGTATATTGTCACTCTGCTTATTTAGCTTATATGCAGAGTACAACATGAGAAACGCTGGGCTGGAAGAAGCACAAGCTGGAATCAAGATTGCTGGGGGAAATAATCAGTAACCTCACATATGCAGATGACACCACCCTTATGGCAGAAAGAGAATAAGAATGAAAGAGCCTCTTGATGAAAGTGAAAAAGGAGAGTGAAAAAGTTGGCTTAAACCTCAACATTCAGAAAGCTAAGATCATGGCATCTGGTCCCATCACTTCATGTCAAATAGATGGGGAAACAATGGAAACAGTGAGAGACTTTATTTTGGGGGTCTCCAAAATCACAGCAGATGGTGACTGCAGCCATGAAATTAAAAGATGCTTGCTCCTAGAAAGAAAAGTTAGGACCAACCTAGTCAGCATATTAAAAAGCAGAGACATTATTTTGCCAACAAAGGTCCACATAGTCAAAGCTATGGTTTTTCCAGCAATCATGTATGGATTGAGGGGTGGACTATAAGGAAAGCTGAGTGCCAAAGAATTGATGCTTTTGAACTGTGGTGTTGGAGAAGACTCTTGAGAGTCCCTTGGACTGCGAGGAGATCAAACCAGTCCATCCTAAAGGAAATCAGTCCTGAATATTCATTGGAAAGACTGATGCTGAAGCTGAAATTCTTAATACTTTGGCCACCTGATGCGAAGAACTGACTCATTTGAAAAGATCTTGATGCTGGGAAAGACTGAGGCAGGAGGAGAAGGGGACGACAGAGGGTGAGATGGTTGGATGGCATCACAGACTCAATGACCATGAGTTTGAGTAAACTCCTGGAGTTGGTGATGGACAGGGAGGCCTGGTGTGCTATGGTCCATGGGGTCACAAAGAGTTGGACACGACTGAGTGACTGAACTGACTGACTGACTGACATCTTCTCAAGGCTGTTTCCTTCTTATCATTCAGTCTCAGCTCAAACCTCACTTCCCCAGAGGCCTTGATCATCCTGTCTGTAGTTGCTCCTTTTTATCTGCTCCACTCTATTCTCTATTCCATTACCCTATTTATTTTAAATTCACACCACAAAGCACTGTCTAAAAATACTATAGTTTACTGTCAATCTCTGCCATGTAGACCGCAAGTCCCATGAAAGCAGGGATATTTTAGGTCAATTAAAATTCCTTAAATTTATTTTTGTTATGTCGTTGAGGGATAGTTAACATGAAAAAGTGCACAAATTTAAAATACATAACATGGTTGATTTTGACATATGTATACATCTATGAAATCATCATCAGAGTCATATTAATGAACATACCCTTCACCACCAAAAGTTTCCTTGTGATCCTTTGTGTCCTCTTCCTTCTGGTCCAGATAATCAGTCAACGATCTGCTTTTCATTGCTATTGATCAATTTGCATTTTCTAGAATTCTATATACATGCAGTCCTACAGGATGCACTTTTTTTCCTCAGCAAACTGATTTTGAGATTCACCCATGTTGTTGCATATTTCAAGAGTTTGTTTCTCCTTATTACTGAGTAATTATAGAAATGTACCACAGTTGGCTTATCCATTCACCTGTTGAAGGACATCTGGGTTGTTTCCAGTTTTTCACAATGATGAACAAAAACTTCTATTAACATGGGTGTGCAAGTCTTTATGTGGATCTATGTTGAAGGCAGGGATTTTGTGCATCTGGTTCTTTGCAAATCTCCCATGCCCAGGCACCTGTATATTATTTATATAGCATGTGTTGGTTAAATGCCTGTTCAATGAATAAGTGAACCCTCCTTTTTAGCCCAGGTTTGCGGATGTTTCCATTGTTCCTGTGCCTACCCTAGAGTCCTTTACCACTATAACTTTTGTTCTCCTCTTGCCTTTCCAATCTGCAGCCCTGGGTGACCCCTTGAGTGGAAGGTGAGTGTTTCCACTCTTGGCCTGTGGGAGAAACCCTGCTCATCGTGTTTGCTGCCAATGCATGCTCTCTACCCTAAGCTGGCCCCTCTGGCTGTTCAACAATCCATTCATTCCTCGCTTGCTGACTCCCTATCACATTCCCTACAGCAGCTGCTCCAAACTTCCTGTGCTTTCCTCAAGCCCCCAGCCCTAGCCCTCCCCCTCATTCTCAGGAGATGACTTCACCTCCTTCATTAGTGAGAAGATTGAGGCCAACTGACAGGAGCTTCTTCGGCTTCCATCAGAGCCATCTCTACATCGCCATCTCAAACGCTTCCGGCTCTCAGGAAGATGTGTCCCTTCACCTTGCCAAGGTTAAGCTCTCTGCCAGTGTGCTTGATCTGAGTTCCAGCTTTAATGATATTAATAATAACAGCAGCAAAACAAAAGTATTTAGCTCTGGATATGGACCATGCACTTGGATAAGTACTGATAAAACGACTGATGTTCACTGAAAAACTGTGTTTTTAACATGTATCCTTTCCTTTTCCTCTCTAAGCTTAAAAGAGCATTTTTGAAAACAAAAGCATTGTACTTGGTGTGTTATCTAACTTAATCTTCATAGACAGCTTGTAGCATAGTACCATTTTTAAAAAATTAATAAGACTGGGGATCAGAAAGGTTACGTGACTTACTTTGGCTCTTAGAGCTAGTAAGTGGTGAAGCTAAGATTTAAGCTAAGATCTAAATCCTGTTCTTTTTTCCTCTCCCTGTCACTTTCCCTCTTGCTCTCCCTCTCTTTCCTTCAAGTTCAGAGAGTTCTCATCCTACTCCTCAGTTCATGGCCAATTATCAACCTTGGTCAAAATATAAAGTAACTATAGGAAAAGTAAAATATAGGGGAAAAGAGAAACACTAAAGGAAGACATGAAGGATCTTGCCAGACTAAGGAGTTTGAACTTCTTCCCGTAGGCAGTGATTCCCCAACTTCAGGCAGCCCTCTGTGGGGTGCTTGTTAATAGCACAGAATTCCAGGCTCTACCCTCAGACCTACTAGATCAGTACCTCTGAAGGTGAGAGCATAAAAGACCAGTGAGGAGGCTATGAGAGTATTCCAGAGGAAATGACAGTGGCCTGGACTATGGTGGTGGCTATGGAGGTGGAGAGATGTAAACAGATTTTTGTGTGTGTGGTAAAATACACTTAACATAAATTCACCCTTTGAATCATTTTAAAATGTACAATTCAGTGATGTTCAGTATATTCACATGGTGTGCAATGACCAGCACTATCACTTTCAAAACATTTTCATCACCTAGATTGGAGAATTTGAAAAGGCCCAACTGGCAGGGCTGTGTAATGGATGGAATATAGATGGTGAGTGAAATGGATGGGTCAGGTTCGTTAGGCTTGGTTGGCATGCTGATCAGCATAATGGTGATCTGTAACAGAGGTGAGTGAATAGAAAGTGAGACTTTGCACAAGTAGAAATGAAGAAAATATGAAGGCAATTATGGACATGTTGAATTTCTTAGAGACCTTCGGGGCAGATATGAAGCAACTAGTTGGAATGGATCTGGAGTACACAGTGAAAGTTCAGGCCTGGGGGTTCAGACTATACAACAGCAAACACCTGAGGCTCACTACTGGTTAGAGACTGGTCCAAGTCCTCTTATATACATGATCTCAATAGATCCTCATGTTACAGATGTGCAAACAAAGGTACAGAGTAACTTGCCAAAGTTACTAGCATGTGATGGGGTCTGGGGGGATCGGAACTCAAGCAGACTGATTTTAGGGTCACTGCTCCCAGCCCTATACTGTGCTGCCTCTCTCAAGGACCATTTCATCTGCAGAGAGAGAACACTTGAATCTAGGACAATAGAGGCAAGGCTGAAGGCAGAGCCTTTAAGGAAAATCTACATCTATAAGGAGAGTAATATAAGAGGAATCTACTGAAGAAAACAGAGAAGAAGAGATAGGAAGGTAACAGGGAAATGGAGAAATCATAGAGGCCAAAGGAGACAGAGTTTCAGGAAGGAGGGCATGTCTGATCCTGCTTGTGATTGTCACTAGTAACCTTCCAGATGACTATTTAGTGGGGGACAGGGAAAGCCTGAGGGAAAGAGGTAAGGAGTGAGATGGTGGTAGGAACAGAAAACAGTTGTATGGACTATTCTTTGGGGAATGTTGGAAATGAAGTGAAAGGGAATGATAATTGATTGATAAAGTTTTGGAAGGAGTCAGCATAGCCTCTTGGATCATGCAGACAGATCAGACTTCCTGTTCTGCCACTTACTTGCTGGGTGGCCTTGGGTAAGTGAGTTAACTTCTTGGAGCCTCAGTTTCTTCATAATAATAACAGCAATAATAATTATATATGTGTACATGCATGCTAAGTCACTTCAGTCATGTCCAACTCTGTGCGACCCTATGGAATGTAGCCCAGCAGTCTCGTCTGTCCATGGGATTCTCCAGGCAGGATTACTGCAATGGGCTGCCATGCCCTCCTCCAGGGGATCTTTCTGACCCAGGGATCAAATATGCTTTCCCTAGGGGAAAAATCTGCCAGTGCTCAAGACATACAGTGGCACTTGTGAAGTTCATCTCTTGGGACTGGCAACTAGCATCAGTGCCCACCTCACAGTGATACAGAGAGCAAATGCTGACCCAATGCTCTCTGAGCAATATGTCGACTCTGGCTTCTAGAAGCTTCCATCTGAAAGCAACTAACATGGGAAGGGATGTTAGGCTTCTTCTCTGCATTTTCCCTCTATCCCACCCATTTCTTTAGCTCCCTTTGCCACTGGTCTTCTGCTCCTTTCCATTGAGTCTTTGGAGGGACCACCCACAATTACAACCCTTCCTGCCCTCTCATCTAGGTCAATCTCAGAGATGTTTCTAGTTGGAAGGAACTCTTTCTCAAGGCTGATGTTGCTACCTATGCATATCTGGTGACACTGACTTGAGCTTTCCTAAAAGTGGGAGAACAGAGAACTGGAATTCAAACAACATGCCTGGAAGGGGAGATGTAGGGGCAAGGGTTTCCTAAAGCAGATTCAGGGACATGTACCACTGAGCACTGTCAGCTGATCCGAAGGGAGTCCCCGGCTTTGGTGAAACAAACCTGCTCTCATTTAGCTAGAGAAAAGTGGCATTTCTCCTTTAAGACCAGGCCCAGTGCAAATACAATATGCAGAGTCTGTCCGTTGGGCCTTCTCCTCAGTGTGTGCTGGTCAACTTTTGAAAAAGAAGAAAGGATGTCTTCACAAAAATAGAAACATAGACCAATGGAACAGGATAGAAGGCCCAGAAATAAACCCATGCTCCTATGGTCAGTTAATCTATGACAAAGGGATCAAGACTATACAATGGTAGAAAGACGGTCTCTTCAATAGATGGTGCTGGGAACACTGGACAGCTATATGTAAAAATTAAACTAAAATATTCTTTAATACCATACACAAAATAAGCTCAAAATGGATTAAAGACCTAAAAGTGAGAATCTCTTAAAGGAAAACGTAGGCCGCACACTCTTTCTTTTTTCTAAATTGCAGCAATATCTTTTTCAATCTGTCATTGAGTCTAACAAAAAGAAAAACAAAATAAACAAATGGGACCTAATTATACTCAAAAGTTTTTGCACAGCAAAGGAAATCATAAACAAAATGAAAAGACAACCCACAGATGTATAGTGATGTATAATGTTAAATGGACTTCATTCAAGTATAGGCTCAGGCAAATGTGGAAGTCTCAGGTATACACGATGGCATAATTATGTAGAAGAATAAAGCCTTTTGTTCTTGTTCTTATTCAATTGGTAAGTCATGTCTGACTCTTTGCTTTCCCCATGCACTGCAGCATGCCAGGCTTCCCTGTCATCCACTATCTCCCAGAGTTTGCTCAAATTTATATCTACTGAGTCAGTGATGCCATCTAACCATCTCATCCTCTGCTGCCCCCTCTCCTTTTGCCTTCAGTCTTTCCCAGCATCAGGGTCTTTCCCCAGTGAGTTGGCTCTTTGCACCAGGTGGCCAAAGTACTAGAACTTCAGCTTCAGCATCACTCCTTCTAATGAATATTCAGGGTTGATTTCCTTTAGGATTGACTAGTTTGATCTTACAGTTCAAGGGACTCTCAAGAGTCTTCTCCAGCACCACAATTTGAAAACATCAATTCTTTGGCATTCAGCCTTCTTTATGGTCCAACTCTCACATCCATACATGACTACTGGAAAAACCATACCTTTGACCATACGGATCTTGGTTGGCAAAATGATGTCTCTGCTTTTTAATACTTCGTCTAGGTTTGTCATAGCTTTTCTTCCAAGGGACAAGTGTCTTTTAATTTTCTGGTGGTAGTCACCATCTGCAGTGATTTTGAAGCCCAAGAAAACAAAATCTGTCTCTGCTTCCACATTTTCCCCTTCTATTTGCCATGAAGTGATGGGACCAGATGACATGATTTTAGTTTTTTTAATGTTGAGTTTTAAGCCAGCTTTTTCACTCTCCTCTTTCACTTTCATCAAGAGGCTCTTTAGTTACTCTTCAGTTTCAGCCCTTAGAGTAGTATCATCTGCATATCTGAGGTTATTGATATTTCTCCCAGCAATCTTGATTCCTGCTTGTGATTCATCCAGCCTGGCATTTCACATGATGTACTCTGCATATGTTAAATAAGCAGGGTGACGATATACAGCCTTGTTGTACTCCTTCCCCAATTTTGAGCTGGTCAGTTGTTCCATGTCTGGTTTTAACTGTTGCTTCTTGGCCTGCATACAGTTTTCTCAGGAGACAGGTAAAACGGTCTGGTACTCCCATCTCTTTAAGAATTTTCCAGTTTGTTGTGATCCAAGCAAAGGCTTTAGTGTACTCAATGAAGCAGAAGTAGATGTTTTTCTGGAATTTTCTTGCTTTCTCCATGATCAAATGAATGCTGGCAATTTGATCTCTGATTCCTCTGCCTTTTCTAAACCCAGCTTGTATATCTGAAAGTTCTCAGTTAATGTACTGCTGAAGCCTAGCTTGAAAGGTTTTGAGTGTAACCTTGCTAGCATGTGAAATGAGTACAATTAGTTTGACCATTCTTTGGCATTGCCCTTCTTTGGGATTGGAATGAAATGTGACATTCTCCAGTCCTGTGGCCACTGCTGAGTTTTCCAAATTTGCTGACATTTTGTGTGCAGCACTTAAACAATATCATCTTTTAGGATTTTAATAGCTCACTTGGAATTCTGTCACTTCCACTAGCTTTGTTCGTAGTGATGTTTCCTGAGGCCCACTTGACTTCACACTGCAGGATGTCTGGCTCCAGGACGAGTGACCACACCATCACGGTTATTGAGGTCATTAAGACCTTTTTTGTATAGTTTTTTCTGTGTATTCTTGCCAACTCTTCTTAATCTCTTCTAATTATTAGACAAATGCAAATCAAAACTACAATTAAATATCACTTCACACTGGTCAGAATGTCCATCATCAAGAAGTCTACAAAAAAATAAATGCTGGAGAGGGTGTGGAGAACCCTTTTACACTGTTGGTGGGAATGAATATTGGTGCAGCCACTATGGAGAACAGCGTGGCGGTTCCTTAAAAAGCTAAAAATAAAGCTACCATATGATCCTGCACTTCCAGGCCTGGGGATACATTTGGAGAAAAACATGATCCAAAAGGATATTTGTAGCCAAGTGTCCACTGCAGCACTGTTTACAACAACTAAGACATATCATCAACAGAAGAATGGATAAAGAAGATGTGGTGTGTGTGTGTGTATATATATATATATATATATACAATTAATATTTTGTTGTTGCTTAGTTGTTAAGTCATGTCTGACTCTTTTTGTGACCCCATGGACTGTAGCCCTCCAGGTTTCTCTCCATGGGATTTCTTAGGCAAGAATACTGCAATGGGTTGCCATTTCCTTCTCCAGGGAATCTTTCCTACCCAGGGATTGAACCCACATCTCCTGCATTGCCAGGTGGTTTCTTTATCACTGAGACCCCAGGGAAGCCCACAATGGAATATCACTCAGTCATTAAAAAGAATGAAATAATGGTAATTGCAACAACATGGATGGACCTAGAGATTGTCATATTGACTGAAGTAAGTCAGACAGAGAAAGAGAAATATGGTCAGTTATACAGGAAATCTAAAAAGAAGTGATACAAAAGAACTTATTTACTAACAAAAACAGACTCACAGACTTAGAGAATGAATTTACACTTCCCAGAGGGGAAGGGGAAGGGAAAGGGATAGTTAGGGAGTTTGGGATGGGCATGTACACACTGTTATATTTAAAATGGATAACCAGCAAGGTTCTACTGTATAGTACAGGGAACTCTGCTTAATGTTATGTAACAACCTAAATGGGGAAAAGAATTTAAAAAAGAATAAATACATGTATATGTATAATTGAATCACTTTGCTGTACACCTGAAACTATCAAAACATTGTTAATCAACTGTGCTCCAATATAAAATAAAAAGTTAAAAAAAGAAAAAAATATTAGCTGTGAAAAAAAAAACAGGGTGTGTTGGAGAGGTGGAATTCTAGACTTGGACTGTAATGTCAATTCTATATTTGGAGATTCTCTGAGCGATTGAGCATGGTGCTGTTACTCAAAGGCCTCTTAGGTCCTCCAGCCTGTGAATCTAGGTCACCTCTAGAGTTATGATCAAGATTCTGTATTTTCCCATCCCTCAGCTGTTCCAGGTAGTAGACTGGCCTACTCAGAAACTCCCCCACTTCTTTCTGAGTATCCCCTGGAGTGATGCCCGCCGTGTGCCTATACTCAGCTCTGTCAGCTATACTCATTACCCTGATCTTTTTGTTCTACTCCAGAACCCATTGTCCATATCAGTTATTGTTGCTGAGGGTGGCCATAAGGGGCATATGGGTGTCCATGCCTAGGGACCTGCCTGGCACCAGACACTCCTGTGTGAGCCAGGAGAAATGGGCTTGACAAACCATCCTTCTCTAATTCTCTTCCCCACTAGGTTAGGGGTGCCCAAAGTTAGGCCTGCTTCTGCCTAGAGTCTTATGAAGTCCCTAGTGTATTGTTTTCCCTGCCTCTGAGCCTCAGGGCTCACATACTTACAAAGTCCTCACTGGTTTCTGGCCACTCTTTTTACGAAATGGGCTTTAACTCAGCTCAGTGGACAAGGAGGGGAATAGGAGTCTGACCAGTCTCCCAAGTCAGTTTCCCAGGGAAAAATTCTGCCAGTGCCCAAGGCATACAGTGGCACTTGTGAAGTTCATCTCCTGGGACTGGCAAATAACATCATTGCTCATCTCATAAAGATACTGAGAGCAAGTGCTCTCTTGCAGTGAGCAACCTTGTGGAGGAGATTTGAACAAGCTAATTAGGTACTATGGCAGCAAGAAGGGCCCAGTTGAGATTGGTAGTCATGACTGGAGGGTATGTAAAAGGCTGCCCAGTTATGTGTTAATATTTCTCCAGCAGCACTTTGCAACAAGCATGGAGAAAGAAGTTTTCCCTTCTCTCAAGTGGAAATATTTCTGCTCTTTCTTGGTCATGGAAAAGGTCCTGGACCAGGACTGAGGAGTCCTGGGTCCAAAGGCAGTGGTTTTTATCATCATCTGCGTGACCATGGGACAGCTAATGTGACTTTGCAATATCTTTTATATTATCTACCTCAAAGGGTTGTTATGTGAAAGAAAGGTGACGAGTAAAACCAAAGAGAATGAAAACTGGCTCCATGATAAACACTGAAAGCTAAGCTGTGGCAAAATTAAAAGAAAAATAAGAAACATTTGCAACACATACTACAAAGTGTTTACTACACAAAGGGCTCTTGCAAATCAAAAAGAAAGTAGAAAAATGGGCAGAAAGAGTAAATAGGCAATTAATAGAACTACAGTCATAAACAGAGAATTGGTGTTTAACCTCACTAATAAAAAATTAAAATTAAACAACAAGGAATTCCTTGGCTGTCCAGTGGTTAAGACCTTGCCTTCTAATGTAGGGGATGTGAGATTCAATCCCTGGTCAGGGAGCTAAGATCCCACATGCCTCACAGTCAAAAGCCAAAGCATAAAAAAGCAGAAGCAATATTATAATGAGTTCAATAGTGGTGGTGGTTCAGTCGCTAAGTCGTGTCCAACTTTTGGAACCCCATGGACTGCAGCCCACCAGGCCACTCTGTCCATAGGATTTTCCAGGCAAGAATACTGGAGTGGGTTGCCATTTCCTTCTCCAGGGGATCTTCCAGACTCAGGGACTGAACCTGGGTCTTCTGCACTGCAGGCAGATTCTTTACCAACTGAGCTACCATGGAGTTGGATAACAAATTCAAAAAAGGTTTTAAAAATAGTCCACATCAAAAAAATGTTTTTGAAAAAAACATTGTCTTATATTTTTTACCTATCAGATTTACAAAAATTAAATCTTTAATAACTAGTGTTGATAGAGGTGTGAGGACCCAAACATTCTTGTACACTGTTGGTGGGAAAGCAGGCTGGCACAATATTTCTAAGCCAAGAATTCCATTTCTAGAAATGTATTCTACAGATATACTCACACAAAGATATATGTGTAATAAAATCCACTACTTCAAAGTTTGTAACAGTAAAAAGCAAGCCAACAGACAAAAACCCTTGTACAGAACTAAAATTTCCTTCAAAAGAAAATGAATTATGTAACATATGATGGAGTACCATGCAGCCACATTAAAAAGAATGCCACAGAAATAATCCAAGATAAATGATTAAAGGAACACAGTGAGTGTAGACCAGTGTATGTATAATTGTATCCCCTTTAAAAATATCTGTATATAGTAGGAAAACGTATAGAGGAATACACAACAAACTTAACAGTGGTTACTCCTAGGAGGGTGATTATAAAGACTTTATACTTAATGTCTCTCAGGAATTTTTCTCATCATTGTGCCACAAAAAAAGTTTAAACCTACAGAATTAGAAAGACTTGTGCAGTGAACACTTGTTTTCTCACACTTAGGTTCTGCCATTAACATTTTTCTTTATGTGCTTTATCACATGTATCTCTTGAACTACCTTTTCCTCTAGCCATCCCTTCATATATTTTACATTCACTTTAAGTTTAGAGGAGGGGGCTTCCCAGATGTCTCAGTGGTAAAGCATCCACCTACCAATGCAGGAGACTCAGGTTCAATCCCTGGTTCAGGAAGATTCCCTGGAGGAGGGCATGGCAACCCACTCCAGCATTCTTGCTTGGAGAATCCCATTGACAGAAAAGCCTGGTGGGCTATAGTCCATGGGGTCACACAGGGTCGGACATGACTGAAGCAACTTAGCACACACACACACAGTATATTTTTCATAACTAATTAACCAATCAGATCAGATCAGATCAGTCGCTCAGTCATGTCAGACTCTTTGCGACCCCATGAATCGCAGCACGCCAGGCCTCTCTGTCCATCACCAACTCTCAGAGTTCACTCAGACTCACGTCCATCGAGTCAGTGATGCCATCCAGCCATCTCATCCTCTGTCGTCCCCTTCTCCTCCTGCCCCCAATCCCTCCCAGCATCAGAGTCTTTTCCAATGAGTCAACTCTTCGCATGAGGTGGCCAAAGTACTGGAGTTTCAGCTTTAGCATCATTCCTTCCAAAGAAATCCCAGGGCTGATCTCCTTCAGAATGGACTGGTTGGATCTCCTTGCAGTCCAAGGGACTCTCAAGAGTCTTCTCCAACACCACAGTTCAAAAGCATCAATTCTTCAGTGCTCAGCCTTCTCCACAGTCCAACTCTCACATCCATACATGATCACAGGAAAAACCATAGCCTTGACTAGATAGACCTTTGTTGGCAAAGTAATGTCTCTGCTTTTGAATATGCTATCTAGGTTGGTCATAACTTTCCTTCAAAGGAGTAAGCGTCTTTTAATTTCAAGGCTGCAGTCACCATCTGCAGTGATTTTGGAGCCCAGAAAAATAAAGTCTGACACTGTTTCCACTGTTTCCCCATCTATTTCCCATGAAGTGGTGGGACCGGATGCCATGATCTTCGTTTTCTGAATGTTGAGCTTTAAGCCAACTTTTTCATTCTCCACTTTCACTTTCATCAAGAGGCTTTTGAGTTCCTCTTCACTTTCTGCCATAAGGGTGGTGTCATCTGCATATCTGAGGTTATTGATATTTCTCCCGGCAATCTTGATTCCAGTTTGTGTTTCTTCCAGTCCAGCATTTCTCATGATGTACTCTGCATATAAGTTAAATAAACAGGGTGACAATATACAGCCTTGACGTACTCCTTTTCCTATTTGGAACCAGTCTGTTGTCCCATGTCCAGTTCTAACTGTTGCTTCCTGACCTGCATATAGGTTTCTCAAGAGGCAGGTCAGGTGGTCTGGTATTCCCATCTCTTTCAGAATTTTCCACAGTTTATTGTGATCCACACAGTCAAAGGCTTTGGCATAGTCAATAAAGCAGAAATAGATGTTTTTCTGGAACTCTCTTGCTTTTTCCATGATCCAGCGGATGTTGGCAATTTGATCTCTGGTTCCTCTGCCTTTTCTAAAACCAGCTTGAACATCAGGAAGTTAATGGTTCACATATTGCTAAAGCCTGGCTTGGAGAATTTTGAGCATTACTTTACTAGCGTGTGAGATGAGTGCAATTGTGAGGTAGTTTGAGCATTCTTTGGCATTGCCTTTCTTTGGGATTGGAATGAAAACTGACCTTTTCCAGTCCTGTGGCCACTGCTGACTTTTCCAAATTTGCTGGCATATTGAGTGCAGCACTTTCACAGCATCATCTTTCAGGATTTGAAATAGCTCAACTGGAATTCCATCACCTCCACTAGCTTTGTTCATAGTGATGCTTTCTAAGGCCCACTTGACTTCACATTCCAGGATGTCTGGCTCTAGGTCAGTGATCACACAATCGTCTGATACATAATTATTAACCGAAGCCCACAATTTAATAATATTTTGCTAGTTTTCCCCTAATTCCCTTTTTTTGTTCCACTATGCCATCCAGGATACCACATTATATTAAGCTATCCTAGCTCTTTTGGCTTCTCTGGGCTGTGATAATTTCATAGGGTTTCCTGGTTTTTGATGACCTGGATAGTTTTGAGGAGCACAGGTCAACTCTTTTTATAGAATGTCCCTCAATTTAGGCTTGTCTGATGTATGGATGTGAGAGTTGGACTGTGAAGAAGGCTGAGCACTGAAGAATTGATGCTTTTGAACTGTGGTGTTGGAGAAGACTCTTGAGAGTCCCTTGGACTGCAAGGAGATCCAACCAGTCCATTCTGAAGGAGATCAGCCCTGGGATTTCTTTGGAAGGAATGATGCTAAAGCTGAAACTCCAGTACTTTGGCCACCTCATGCGAAGAGTTGACTCATTGGAAAAGACTCTGATGCTGGGAGGGATTGGGGGCAGGAGGAGAAGGGGGCGACAGAAGATGAGATGGCTGGATGGCATCACTGACTCGATGGACGTGAGTCTGAGTGAACTCTGAGAGTTGGTGATGGACAGGGAGGCCTGGCATGCTGCGATTCATGGGGTCACAAAGAGTCGGACACGACTGAGCGACTGAACTGAACTGATGTGTTTCTCATGGGTAGATTGTGGTTCTACAATGTTTCCATATTTATAATTATCATGTTTAATTTTTGTAATGAGACAATAAAGATATAGATTCTAAAGGCACCATGGTAGGTGGTGATGATGAGCAGTGAGGTGGCTGACAATAAGGAACTAAAAGAAGCAGGTCTACTTGGAGCAACTTGGGGAGTTAAGACATGAGAATGTGGAAAGTTCCGATTGCCCAGAGTGGTCTAGGCTGACCAAATGTGGGCATATTCTTGCAGCAGCTATAACCTGTTTTAGAAGAAACTGGCGGTGGCGGCTGGAGGGAAGAGGTTCCCCAAAGGGGACTGAGATCTTTCCATAACAAATGTCTCTGAAATCAAGAAGCTTTTCTAATCTTGAAGGATTGACTATTCAGCACCACATCAAGTGAGAATTCCTCACAACCTTCTGCGCAGATAGCGACTTGAATCCGGATAGTGAAACCAGTTCTGGGAATGTCCAAGCTTGAACACAGCCTCAGCACTGGGTCTATTTTGGGAACATTTGGACTTATTCTACAGCATCATATTTATACTCTGGCAAAACAAGCGAAGGTTCAAAGAAATAATCCTGGGCCGCCTTCGTACACCCCAGGTTTTCCTCTACAGAGTGGCGTCTAAGCAGAGACGGGGAGCGCGGGGTGGCTGGTTAATTAGACCACTTGGCCATCTGTTGGGGTCGAGCGGGATTGGAAAGAGCAAGTGCCCAGGACACGGGGTTAATGGGGGCAAGAGGGATCGAGTCAATGAAATGTGAGAGAATCAGTACGCGGGATGCTTGACAAGAGCACATTCACTTATTTCACAGGGGAGGGGGACTAGAGTTACACCCAGCAACTGCAGATGCTTGATGAAAAAAAACCTGATGCGTTTGCTCTTTGCAGGCTGCCTCCAGCACCCCAAAAGGCCTCTCAAGCGGGGCTCGGTATCCTTTCTTGATTTTCTCTGGGTATTTTTTGGCGGCTTAAGGTAGTTCCTCTCCCTCGCCATTCGTCCAGCTGCACCCTGCCCCCACCCCGGGGTGGGGGATTCCACGGGGATTTGGAAAGGAGGAGGCTTGAGGGTGTGTGTGTTTCACTTTGGAAGTGAAGGTGTGCTCAAAGGAACTGTGTGTGTGTGTGTTGGGGGTTGGGGGTGGTCGGCACAGCGAACTGGTGGAAAATGAGCAGTTGGAGACGCTCCCAGGCGAGAGAGGATTTTAGATCCGGCACTGGTGGGGGCAGGAAGAAGAGATGGAGAGGGGTTGGCGATAGTGGAAAGCGACAGAATCTAGGAGCCTCCACTGGCTATTAAAACTCAGCACCTGGTCTAGGACTCTGCCCACAAATGACACATTAATTAATGTTCTAATAATACCAAAGATTTATTGAGCACTCAAATCTTCCTAGGAGCTAGACTTCATAAGCGTTATCATCTTTAATCTTTCTCTCCTTCCTCAATACCCTGGCAGAAAGAAGGGTAACGATATCATTGCCTCTATTTCACAAAGGAGATACTGAATCCCGGAGGGGTTACCTAACTTGCCCAAGGTCACAATGAGCAAGTTGCCGAGTTGCGATTTGAATTCAGGGCCTGTGCTCTCAAGTTTCTGTCTTGTGTGAGAGGCCTCAGCGTGAATGGTCGGGGTTGGCAGGATGAGGGGCTCAGTTCCCAAGGGATGTCTTCAATTCCAAGCCCTTCCTTCACAGAGTCAGGCCTCTCTGTCGTCATCTCTTCATCTCCGGCAGTAATCCTCCCATCCCTAGCCCCCAGGGCTTGTCCATGGCCGGGGCACAGAGATAGGAGCCTTCCATGACTCCAGTCTAAAGGGATGGGCGCAGTGGAAGGCGGAATAGGAATAGCTGGCCTGCCTCTGTCCCATTCCCTTCCTCTGTGATCCTCTGGGCTTCCTCACCTCCTCCCCCAGATTCTCACCCTCTTGTGACAAGAGGTGCTTGCCGCCTCCTTGCTTAATGGCTCAAGGGGTGGGTGGCAGGATGTGATGCAGCCCGGGCTTCCAGGCGGGCTTCTCCGGTGGCCCGGTTTCTGCGCGCTGGCGGCCGGGCTACAACCCGCCTATGTATGTATGTGTGTGTGTGTGTGTGTATGTATATATATATATATATATATTTTTTTTTTTTTTTTTTTCTCTGCTTTCTGTCGCAGCCGCTCCCATCTGCCTGCAGTCAGAGGTTTGCTCTCCTTACCTTCAGAAAATGACTGTGAAGCGCCCGCCAATCCAGGCCGCTGTAGGCAGCTGGCCGCAGACGCGCGGGGATTAGCAGCTCTCAGGCTGCGGCTGACCTCCAGCACCGTTGTGCTCCGCGCTTGGGTCCTCCTGCACGCCTGCCTCTGCGTGCCTTGCCGGTTTCTCTTTTTCTTTTCTTTTTTCTTTTTTTCTCTATTTTTCTTTCTTTCTTTCCTTTCCATTCCTTTCTCTCTCTCTTTCTCTTTCTTTCGTTCCTTCCTTCCTCTTCTTTTTCTTTCCTTCCTGCCTTCTTTCTTTCCTCCCTTTCTTCTTTCCTTTTATCTCTCCCCCCCCCCTCCCCCCGCCTTTATGCTGGCTTCTGTCTTATTCTCTCTTTTTCACATCTTCTTTAATTTCTTTTTACTAACGGTCTTTAAGATGACGTGCTTGGTCTTCAGCAATACAAAGATATATTGGGGGAATATATCAGTGTTCAATTTCAGTGTTCAGTTTGCTGTGTACCCTTTCACACTTTTCTCCCCTACCCCGCACACCTTAGTTTAAGTTTTGACACAGGCTTTCTTTAGATTGAAGACTTAACCAAAATTGCAGATGTTCTTCGTTATTTGAAAACTTTTGGCCTGTTACATAGTCCTTTAATAAATATAGCCAGATAGCCACAGTACCAGAATCTTGTGACAGAAGTGAAGCATTTTGGTTTGATACACAAGGGCCTGTTTCCCGTACACATGTTCAATTGTAAGCTTGAACTGCTTTGAGCCGAATTCAGACAGATTCTCCTCTGAGCTCAGCTCAATGCCCACGGATACACAGTCCCTTCTCCCACCTACTGTAAAATAAAATTGCATCTTACTATGCTTCATACTCTGCCTCTTTAAAAAAAAAATAATGTATCATGGAGAGTTGTCTTGGCAGACAGAGCTAGCACTCATGCTTGATTTCAGGTTTTCAGTATTCCTATAACTTAATTAACTTTGGATGAGCCTTCAGATTGTTGTCCTTTATTTTGCCATTGCCAACTGTAGTGAACATCCTTGGCCATAGGTCTCTGCTCACTTATAAAAATAACATATTAGGTTACAGACCTGTAAGAGGTATCACCAGATCGAAGGTCTGTACATTTAAAATTTTTGGTAGTTGCTACCTGATTACCTTCGAAAATGATTGTAGCAACTCCCTTGTCTACTAAAGATAGAGTAAGAGAGTTGCTATTGCCTGTGCTGAATATTATCAATATTTTAAAATGGTGCCAGTCAGAAGGGTAAAAAGTACTGTCCCATCATTTATAATATTTTTATCCTTGACAACCTATGAGGCTGGAAACTTCTGTTTGATATCTGTATTTCCACTTCTGTGATTTGTCTCTTCACTACCTTTGCCATAAATTTCAGGTTGCTGGCTTTTTCATAGAAAATTTTAGGGTTATATTATAGGCTTTATATTTTTATTATAGGGTTATAAATCTGTTTCTTTTATATTTTAGGATTATGAGTCTGTTTTAATTGCAGATATTTCATCTCAGTGAAATTTTTACTTTTTCTTTTGCCCCACGGTAAATTTTAAATTATGTTGTCAAAATTGCCAATCTTTACGGCTTCTCAGTTTCCTATCTTACATAAGAAGGCCTCTCCCACTCTGTGGTTTTAAAAATATTCTTTTTAATTTTCTTCTAAAGTTTTCATACGAAGATTTAAATATTTAATCCATCTGGAATTTATTTTGTGAGTAACACAAGGTAACAGTCTAACAATTTAATCCCAGTTATCTAGCCAAAGGACATTCTTTCTCAGTGAAAAACAGCTTCTGCTAATCTTATATTTAGCTTTTGCCATGTAGGCCTGAGGCAACTCACAAAAGGCCAACCCTGGGGGCAGTTCCATAAGGCTACCACCACAGACATAACACTTGGCATTTATCTTAACTCTTCTGTTTCAACACTGGTAGATCAAGGTCATTCTCACAGAGGCCAGGAACAGCCTAGGCTTGATGTTACCTTTTCTCTTCGAAGTATTTCTTATAGTATTCATTGGATTTTGCTAAACAGTCAATTAGATTGAAGTGGTTTCTAAGTGTTTTTTTAAAAGGTTTTATTATTATCCATGCCTGCTGAATCATATCAAATACTTTTCCATTACTTTTTAATACAATTATAACATTCCTCTCCTTTAACTTGTGGATGTAATGAATTATATTGATAGATTGCTTAATTTAACCATATTTGCATTCTTCAAATAAACCTTGTTTCGTCAGAGTGAATTAGGTTTTTGCTGCTACTCTGGAATGTGTTTGCTAATATTTTATTAAAACATTTTGCATCTATATTCATAAGTAAAAGTGGTCTTTAGTTTTATCTTCGTTGTATTCTTTAATCACATTTTTAAAAGGTTATGTGTAGAATACATTGGGGTGCTCTATATAAGCCCAGATCAGTTTGAATAACAAAGTTTTTTCAACAAAGGTTAACAAAGGTTAGATAGAACTCAGAAATGTCCTATTTTTTTCCCTGTAATTACTGGTCTGTTCAGATCTCCTATGATTTCTTGAGTGTATTATATTCTTTGTCTTGCTAAAAATTTGTTCATTTGCTTTAGATTTTCATTATTGACAAAATTGCATATAATTTTGTCTTATAATTGTGTCAATGTTTTATCTAAGTGGTTATATTTTATTTTTCATTTCTAATGAAATGTATTAACATTTTAACCTTTGCTCTTAAAAAAAAAAAAAAAAAAAAAAAACCTAGGCTGCCGAAGGAAGTAGTTTTATTTTATAGGTCTGTTGATTTGTTGAATCATTTGTTGAATGATTTTTATTCATTCTCCTTTGTGTCTGTGGGAGATGAGTAGAATTGTGTGGTAGTAGTAGCTTTTACTTCTTTAATTTTAGCTTCTGCTTTTATTAATTCTCTCTTTCCACTTTCTTTAAGTTAATGTTGTTTTTTTAAAATTTGTAAGTTAAATTTTTAGTTCATTTATTTTCATGCTTATTTTTTAGTAACAAAAATATCTGAGGCTATAAATTTCCCTCAGAGTTTAACTCTAGCCACATCTTACAGATTTTCTTTCATGGAATGTTCTTTAAATTATTTCTAGATAATTTGTAACTTCAATTTTGATTTCCAGTTTGACCCAGTGACTGTTCAGAAGAGTATTTCTTCATTTTCAAATGTTAAATTTTGGAGAGTTACGGTTTTTGTGAATTTCTTGTTTTATTTTATTTTAGTCAGAGAATACAGTATATACATTTCTTCCTTTTGGAGTTTATTAGACTTTCTTTGTTGCCAAGTACCTGACTGATTTTTAGAAATGTTCTATAGATATATGTTAAGAATGTGTCTTCTTTGTAAGGTTCAACTTTATAATAAATTCATCTGTTCATTGTATTACTTGGATTCTTTATATCCTTGCTTATTTCTTGTCTCCTTTATCTGCTAAATATTTAAAGAGGTATATAATTTTCTCACTATAACTATGGCTTTCTGTTGTCTTTTGTTTCTAGTTTTTTCCCTTATGTATGTATTCACTGCTACATTGTTTAGTGCATAAGGTTTATGACATATAAATTTTGTGTGTTTTTCTATCATTAGATGAATATATCCTTGTTCTGTTTAATTCTTCTGGCTTTGAATTTCCCGTTATCTGACTTTAATACTGCTTTATTTTTACTTGCACTCATTTCATATGTTTTTCTGTTGCTTTGTATTTAGTATTTCTTTGTTCTTTTTTTCCAGGAGTATTTGTTATATGTACCATATCATTGTTTTTTTAAAACAGAAACTGAAAATCCATTTTATTTTTTTGAGGAAAGAATAATTTAAGCCTGGGCTTTCCAGGTGGTGCTACTGGTAAAGAACATGCCTTCCAGTGCAGGAGATTTTCCCTGGGTTGGGAAGATCCCCTGGAGGAGGGCATGGCAACCCACTCCACCCTGGAGAATCCCATGGACAGAGGAGCCTGCTGGGCTACAGTCCATAGGGTTGCAAAGAATCAGACAAGACTGAAGCAACTTAACATGCATGCATGCGTACTTATTGCAAAAACAAATATATTTGATCTTATTTCTTCTCTCATGGTTTGTTCATTACACTTTTGGTTTCCAGTTTTCTCTGTCCTTTCTTTTCTAGGTTTATCAAATTTTTTTTAGTCAAAAATTTTAAAATCCTTTATTTGCCCTTTTTCTTTCCCCAAGGAATTTAGAAGTTCTTTAAATACAGCTCTATTGTGCTAGTGGTTGCACTCCTATTTTAAACAATCATATTTAAGCTACTTTTCTCCTTAGATATATCAAAATTTAATAATAAATATATTCTTCTCACTCAACCACACATTTTACAAAGATCAATGGCTGCCTCAAGGTGAGTTCATTAGAGAGGATTCAACAGGAAGTGGGGAGACCAACTAGGCAGTAATTGCTATGACTAAGATAAGAAGTTTTCCCATGGAGTGTATGTGTTTTTTGATTTTTCATTTCAAGTATTCTTACTTAAACATACTATGCTGTCATATTATCATCATCCTTTTATATTTATCAGTAAATATTATAACCACTGCTTCTTGAAAATCCCTAAATCTTTACTAATCTTGAAATCTTTGTTTTGATTTCATTTTAATTTGTTTAGTCATTTCTTCAGGATTGTTTTGTCTTTGAGTGTCTGAGAATGTCTTTTGCCCGCATAGATGAATAATATCTTGAATGAGTACAAAATTACTAAATGATAATCCTTTCACTTGTTTATAGATATTATTTCATCATTTTTTGCTTTCACTGAGGAAAGTGAGACCTCTGATTCTAGTATGAGTCTTTCCTTGGTAAATATAAAATCAAATGAAAAGAAGCTTCTTTGTCTGAAAGCTTTTAAGATTTTTCTCTTTATCCATGAAATTTGTAAGTATAGAGACGTTTTCTTCTATCATTTTCTTGATTATCATATTTGTACCTATTCATTTTTTTCTTGGGCTTCCCTGGTGGCTCAGTGGTAAAGAATCCTCCTGCTAATGCAGGAAATGTGGGTTTGATCCCTGGGTTGGGAAGATCCCCTGAAGAAGGATATGGCAGCCCACTCCAGTATTATTGCCTGGGAAATTCCATGGATAGAGGAGCTTGCCAGGCTATAGTCCATGGGGTCACAAAAGAGTTGGACATGACTTAGTGACTAAACAACAATAACTTGTTCACTTTTATTATTCCTGATATTTTATGTTTTATACATCAAGTTTTCTGGATATGTCTCTGTCTCTTATAATTTCAGTCATAATTTCAGTTTTTCTGTGCTTTTGCTCTTGTATTGTGGGTTATTTCTCCAGTTTATCCTCTGGAAAGTTATCTTTGTTTTCAGCAGAAGTCATGTCTCTACTGAAATTTTGATATTGGCATCACTTAATTTCAGTCTTTAGTCACTTTTTAAAATGTCCTCTAAGCCTAGTACATATAAATTGTATTTATCATTCAATTTATAGTAAAATCCAATAAAGTTATTAAGACTATCAAAAAATGAAGTGATAGAGAGAGGGACAGAATGAAAAAAAATAAATTAAATGCAGATCATTAAATGCAGACTACAGGTACAAAAGAACTTACAGATGGAGAAGTCATTGTGGACAGGAAAAAATAAGTTGTATGACATAAACTGGAAGGCAAGAAGGGTGTGGAATTGGTCTGTCTCAACCTTGAAAGTTTAAGCCAACACATCATTCTTGTACTTCTGCCATCCTATAAAATAAGCCATGAATGTCCAACATTTTTCCTGGCAAATATTTTACCATGCCCCTTGCTCCAAGATATTCTTTCATTTTTTTCCCCTGACCTGATGTTTACTTATAACATGTTGCAATCCGGTTAAGAAAATCAATGTCTTATCTATGACCCTGCTCTCGTCTTTGGACCTGGATGTTTGCATCTTGTCTCACTAGTGTTTGACCTTTCTTCTCCCTTTCAAACTCTTGGGCTTAGATTGGACCTGCTACTCTCTATCTTCCCGATCTGGGCAACCTGGAAGAGTATACCTGCCTTTATGACTCCTTGGAACCCAACCTCAGACTCTGGTCTCTGAACTAGTACCTAAACCAGTCTACCCTATGAATGTGAAGAATTCAGGAAGGCTGGACATGATGGCTCTTTAAAGATGGGTAGGATATGAGAAGAACAGAAAGAGTACAGAGCTCACCTTGAGGATGAGATTAGTGTGTGCATGTGAGAGTTTGTGTGTATGTGTATGTGTGCTTGCTCAGTGAATAGTCAGACTTACTGGAATAGGTTAATATAGAGGTAATGTCCAAGAAGGTCCTCTAATGGGAAGGGAGTGGACGATGAAAGAGGAGTCATATGGCTGGAAGGATTCCTTAGGACTGATGCTGGTGGAACAAACTTTTCCTAAGTTGTAGGAGAGTGATCTTGAAGCCAGAAGAATATAAAAAACCAAGGGTCAAGTAGGGAGCTGAGTCTGGTAAGGCAGAGAGGAGATTTGGGCCAATTCATCAAGACTAAAGGGTTAAAAAAAGACGTTTAGAAACGCTCAGGGACTGGAGATGCATGGAGATAAGAGGTAGCTGATGAAGGAAAACCAGAAATAGTCCAGAGAGATTGTTTGCTGTAGTCATGGTTAACATTTAGGTGCTTGCTACAATATGGCACCTACATATGGACTTGCTCATTAGATGAAGGAAGGGTGGGTTGGAAGAAAAAGGCCAGATTTTTCTGGGTCTTAAAAACCATACCAAGCAACTTAGATTTGAAGCAGTGAATGATCAATGTTATCAATAGATTTTTTAGAAGGGAGGTAATATGATGCATACACTGTTATTTTGAACAGCTGTTTGGAAGGACTGAAGGAAAAGAGATTGGAAATAGTCTTGAACCTCTTTAGAAGGTTCAACTGAGAGATGTTGAGAATTTAGACATGGGTAGGGAAAAGGAGTAGAGAGTGACACATCCAGGAGATACTATGAAGAACCACTAAAAATAGGATATTTGAATGGATTAGGTGAGAAGAGAGAAGAAGGAGCCATCGAAGGTAAACATGAGATTTTTTAGTTTGGAAAGGCTACTATGGAGAGTGGGGAAGGTTAGGCATGTTGAATTTGAAGCAATGACTAGATAATTCACTTGGTGGAAAATACTATTTGAATATTAGACTATAGTTATCTGGTCATAGACAGCTTAAGTGTCAAGCTGCATCAACATAGAAATGATCATTGAAGTCATGATTGTGGATGAAGGGAGAAGAATGGAGAAGGGGGGATATAAGGGCAGATGGCTGATCATTGGGCATAGATTCACATCTTGTGAAAGAGAAGAGGAAAAAAGAGACATTGAAGGAGAAATAAAAGACAGGAGCAATCAGAAAAACTGAAGAATGAGATATTTAAGCAAAAGGAGGTGGTTGATAGTTTCACTCATTACAGGGAGGTTTGGAGATGAGTGCTCTGCCAAGGAGGGTGATAATATTTAAAGACTTTGACTAGAGCAGTGATTCTCAAACTTAAGCATGCAGCAGAATCACCTGGGGGTTTTGTTAAACATATTTCTGGGTCCCATACAGAGTTTCTGATTCAGTATGGTCTGCAGTGGAGCCCAATAATTTGCATTTCTACCTAGTTGCCAGATGATGCCAAGGCTGCTGGCTTGGGAATCACACCTTGAGAACTATAGGGCTAGAAGAGTGATTTCTGCCTTTTCATTTGTTCATTTCTGACCTGACACATCCAAGTGCTATCATACACTCCTCCTCATAGCGATGGCTCACAAAGGCAGGGATTCTTATGTAGGACTCTGAACCAGTGTATTCGGTTTAAAAAAACACTCCCCCCACCCTCAGATA
The DNA here is from genome assembly GCF_029407905.1 of Bubalus kerabau. NCBI lineage: Eukaryota > Metazoa > Chordata > Mammalia > Artiodactyla > Bovidae > Bubalus > Bubalus kerabau. The sequence goes on along the minus strand of NC_073647.1, from coordinate 71,495,663 downwards.
ATTCTGAACGCCCTTCACTTGGGGAGAATTACTGAGCTGATACATGGCATTAATAATATTCAAAAACAAAAGACAGCATTGGAACCATACCCAAACAGATCATTCTTTCTTTGATGATGTAGAAGGCCCTTAAGGATCTGGTCTGCTTGGGGGAGCAGCTGCATGTAGGTGGTGGTTCCCTCTGCTTTCTGGCCTTCAAGGTGAGTCTGTAGCTACCGCTGGTGGGGGGAGTAGGGGAAAGGGACCTTACTGTCTCTTCAGCTGGATCATCATCCATGGGGGGATAATCCTTGAAACCTTGTTGCCCACAGTCATTTGCAGGTAGGTACTCCTTGCTACCCCACAGTCCACGGTGACGGTGCTGTCAATATCCATGGAGGGAGGAAGCAGCCATTTCCTCCTTTGGCTCCCTCCTCTGCTGCCTCATTTCCTTTTCTCTAAAGTATACCATATACCTTGAATCCTGAAGGAAGTTTAAGCAGTTCTCAGAGCTCAGGTGATTGGTCTAAAGCCATACCAAGTTGAAGATGAGGGTAGGCATTGTGCCCTTAGTCTAGCTTCCTCATTCCTTTACACAGGTGCAAGTCCTCACTGCCTTGGTCCTTGGGGGCATCACATACAGAAGCTCCCCAGGCCTCCAGAAGAAGGCCATCCTTCACTGATTGGCCCCTTTCTTCATCCCCTCCTTAAGTCCTCTCCCTTTCACCCTTTTCTTGCCCCATGTCCCTACCTCCTCTTCTCCAGGAACATGCCCCACCCCTCCCTACAAAAGTGATCATGTCCCATGTCTCTGCTGCCTCCGGTGTTTGTTGAATGTCAACGACTTTCCTCCCTTGCCCAATTTCTGCTGAATCTACAGAGGGGAGAGGGTAGGCTCAAGTCTATCAGATTTAATTAAAAAGTTTTTTCTTCACATGATAGTTGAACAAGTCAAGTGATACAGAGGTGTGTAAAGAAAAACACAGAACCCTTTATTCACCCCTACCCCAACCACAGTCCCTAAAAGTAGCCAGTATTAAGAATTTGGTGTATGTCCTTCCATACCTTTCTCTACATTCTAACAAATGTGCCTGTGTTTGTTTCCCCATGGTAGATGAAATATTTAAATGAGATTTTATTCTGTACATTGTTCTGCAACTTGCCCCTCCAAACAGTAGGTCAACTCATTGTCTTTTGATTGTGTGGGTGGTAGGGTTGAATGAACTCCAGTGTGTGGGGAGGAAGCCTCCCACTCTAGACTGTGGATTCTGCAAGAATTAATTTCCTTCTTGACAACCCTGATCTTATGTACAAAAGCAATTCATATTTCTTCTTTTAACATAACTTATTTCTTGTGATCCAATGACCATGGCCTCATAGTGTATTCACCTGATCTCTTCTTTCCAGCTGCCTAATGGTCAGATGATTATTACAATATATCACCTTGACAGCTGCTTCCCCCTATTCCTGGCTGCCCCCAGGCTGGATTTTATATGTTGGCAGTCATCCTTGCTTTCCCCTACCACATACAGTGTGCCCTTCCAACACTCAGCTATCTTAGACAGACTCAGGATGCCCAGTTTCCGCAACTGGACCCAATCTCCGGTCCTTGACTCCTGGCACCGCACCTGTATATCAAGTGCTTTATTTGCCTTGCTAGGTTATTCTGGGCCACCTTATCCTTCGGCTCAATTGCATATCTGTTAAGCCTGTTTCCTTCTTCACCCTGCCCCCTACCCCAAAGCTGAGGTCAGTGGACAGCTGGGGCTCCTGTGCAAATAGGAGTGAAGGAGAGCAAAGCTGGTGGAGTCCTTCCTGGTGTCATGTGTGGGCATTGCCAGGAAAGACACATGTTGGCTTCACTGCCTCCTTTGCTCAGGGCACAACATCCCCACACATTTAATAAAGTTTTATAGTTGTGAGGTACATTTTCCACTGTTGCAGATTGGATCGAATTCTGCATACCTCCCCCACCCCCAACCTCAACACAGGTACAGATTCTTCCTCTCCACCCCATGAGGTGCCCCAAAGGTCACCTTGGGCTTCCCAGGTGGCACTAGTGGTAAAGAACCTGCCTGCCAGTGCAGGAGACATAAGAGACATGGGTTTGATCCCTGGGTTGGAAAGATTCCCCTGGAGAAGGGAATGGCAGCCTGCTCCAGTATTCTTGCCTGGAGAATCCCATGGACAGAGGAGCCTGGTGGGCTGCGGTCCATAGAATGGCAGAGTTGGACAGGACTAAAGTGACTTAGCATGCAGGCACGCACAAGGTCACCTTAGGTGTTAAAGTGGTCCTGATAGGTTTACAGTGTTAGACCGAAGACCCATGGCACACTGTCTTGAGTAACTTTCCCAGTTTGGGGACCTGGCATTCAGTCTTCTTTCTCTGCCTTCTTTGGCTCTGGCCCCTGCCCTCTTTCTCTTTCAAACTAAACACTCTCTCACACTTAGCACTTCACATCACTTCTCGATGGCCAGGTATGACAGCTTCTCTGATGAGCTGATTGGCTTATTCAAGTGAAAGCCCAAGTCACTGAAAAGCTGATGGTTTCCCACCCTCACATTCTCCACAAGGACAGTGGTTCTGGCAGTACTGCTCCTCCTAGGGGGCAATTGGGAGATCTGTAGGGGCATTTTGGGTTCTCATAGTGATTGTGGGACATTATTAGCATTAAACTGATGGTGGCTGAGGATATTTTATTTTCTTAATTTTTATTTTATATTGTTGTATGGTTGATAAACAATGTTGGGTTAGTTTCAGGTGTACAACAAAGTGATTCAGTTATACATATACATAGTTTTAGTAATGGAGAAGGCAATGGCAACCCACTCCAGTACCCTTGCCTGGGAAATCCCATGGACAGAGGAGCCTGGTAGACTACAGTCCATGGGGTCGCGAAGAGTCGGACTCGGCTGAGGGACTTCACTTTCATTTTTTACTTTCATGCACTGGAGAAGAAAATGGCACCACACTCCAGTATTGTTGCCAGGAGAATCCCAGGGACAGGAGCCTGGTGGGCTACCATCTATGGGGTTGCACAGAGTCGGACACGACTGACGTGACTTAGCAGCAACAGTTTTAGTAATGCTCAGCACATCCCCACACAACAAAGAATTGTCCCATAAGACTTTCAAATGTCTTGCTGGATAGTCAAGTTGGATACAAAGCCTGATTATAATGATGAAGTCCAAAATCTAACACTATGTTAAATACAAGCAGAAAGGAGCTTTTAAGAGCTTTCATATTGAATTTCCCAAGACTGTATCTGTTATACAAATTGAGAGAAAACTGTACTTTGTTTTCTTTGGAACTTAATGAACAATTATTCACCTTTTGGGGAAACCACAATACTGATCAGTCATGATATTGAGTTAATAATAACACAAATCTTTATCACTCTGTATTTCTGGCTATTGGGATCATTGTTGCTTGACATAAAGGTGTAAACAACTGAATACTTCAATACTACCTTTGTGAAATCGTGACCAAGAATGTAAATACATACTGAAGTATGAAATAATTTATTTCTCACACTTAATTTTCCTCTATCTCTTTAAATATTTATTTTACATATAAAACTATGTATATAACATATATATGTATTAAAATCCATAACAATATGATAAATATGTATTAATTCATCACCCAACTAAAAAATTGAACATTATTCATAATCAATATCTATATATACATCTCACTCTTTTCCTAGACCCAGAGATAATCAGTATCTTGAATTCTATGTTTTCTATACTCTTGTTTTAGACAATAGTTTTATAACATATTTATGCATGCCAAAAGAAGTTTTTAGGTCAATATAAATGACATCCTACTGCATATAGTCTTTTTCTTGGACTTTCTTTATTCTGAACATAATGTTACTAAAATCCATCTGTATTGTTTAATGTGACTATTTCATTCACTGTTACTGCTGTGTGATAGTCCACAATATATTTATCTATTCCTTTGTTGGTGAACATTTGGGTTGCTACCAAATAGTTCCTATTATGAACTGTATGTATAAACATTTCTATTTTTGACTCCTTGTACACATGTGCAAGAGAACAGACTAAGGAGTGAAACTGCTGGATTATAGAGTATGCAAATGCAAAATAATGCCAAATTGTTTCCCAAAGGGGTTGTACCCATTGACAATCATAGCAGAGACATACAAGAAGTCCTACTGATCCACATCCTCTTCAACATTGATATTAGCAAACATTTAAGATTTTACTATGGGCACAAAATATTGTTTCATTGTGGTCTTAATTTGCATTTACCTGAATACTAATGAAGTTTAGCATCTTTTCATAGGTTCATTGGCCATTTGTGTTTCTTCTGTCAAATGACTGTTCATGGCCTTTGCCCATTTTTACATTTGTTTTCTTTTTACTTTGTAAGAATTCTTTGTATTATTGGTCAGGAATCCTTTTTTGGTTGTATGTTTTGTAAATATTTCCTCCAAGTTTGTAGCTTATCTTTTAATTTTCTTTATGGTCTCTTGACAAATGAAAATTCTCAACATTAAGAGAGTCTAATTCCTCACTTTTTTATTTTATTTTTATTATTATTTATTTTTTATAAGATTTTATTTTATTTTATTTAACTTCATAATATTGTATTGGTTTTGCCATATATCAAAATGAATCTGCCACAGATATACATGTGTTCCCCATCCTGACCCCTCCTCCCTCCTCCCTCCCCATACCATCCCTCTGGGTCGTCCCAGTGCACCAGCCCCAAGCATCCAGTATTGTGCATCGAACCTGGACTGGCGACTCAGTTTCATATGTGATATTATACATATTTCAATACCATTCTCCCAAATCATCCCACCCTCTCCCTCTCCCACAGAGTCTAAAAGACTATAATTCCTCACTTTTATTTTATGGTTAGTATTTGTGTGCATGTGTGTGTGTGTGTGTGTGTGTGTGTGTGCATGTCTGTTCAAGAAATCTATTACTACTTTAAAATTAGCAAGGTATTCTCTTATGTTTTCTTCTAAAATTTTAACCTTCAGGTGGGAAGCCAAGTACCAAGCTGAAACTTGGGGTTTCTATTATTAAAAGAAGAAGTGAGTAGTATATATTGGAGAACAACTATCAGTTTCTATCACATTACACTGGGGACTGTGTACAACTGATTTGCAGAGATATAAAGATTCCAGGTTGTGGGCTGACTGCAAGCAAGCATGTATGATGCCAGTGAATCAACTAGCCAATTACTATTTTAGACTTTTTAGGATTCTAATATGTCCTCTATAATACACACAGATACTATCTTGGAAAGACTATGATAACAGTGTCAGCCATGAATTAAATAACCCTAAACTGATTGTTGTTTCATTGGATGGAGGATTAATACAGAGATCAGCAGGTAGTGTTACAGCAATCGTCAGTAGTGGGAGGGAAAGGAGTCTTGCTGGAGAGGTGACGATATGAGTTTACTCTCCAGATGTAAGCTTTCATCTCATGGGAATGAAAAACTTTCACTAATGGATGGTCCATGTGTAGGGTACTATAGTGTCCTTTAGATGGATATGGAAGTAGTTGTAGCCTAGGAAAGAAAGCCCTGGAGTTCTGAGGGCAGTGTTTGGAATGGAGAAATGCCAGAAGTAATTAAGGGGTAGATATTTGAACCAAAAAGATCAAGAATATCCAAGAAAAAGTTTACAAGTAGACTGGATGCAATCAGTGGAATATATTGCCCACCAAGGAGCCTATTCAGGAATGCTCCAAAGGATCCTAGGCAACACACTGGTGGAATTCCCACTCCTCATACTAGCAAGAGACATGACACTAGCTTCACTCACCGTTCTTTTGCATTCAGGGGGAAAACCGAATTGCCTTGTTTCAGAAGGAGTTTGATGTGAAATGAGGGTCTCACCTGTAGGCAGCTACCTTGAAAGGCAGGTTCTAAGCTTCAGACTGCCTGATGGCCCTGGCAGTCCAACATAACACAAGAGCCAGAAAAAGCACTGTGACACATCCCTCCCCTGAGTCAAGGAGAACAGGGTCAATTACTTGCTTAAATGAAGAAAGAAGGGAAATGGGGGAAACAAGAAGAAAATAAAAATATAAATGCCTATCTCAAAACATTTATTCTAGACTTCCCTGATCATCCAGTGGTTGAGAGTCTGCTTACCAATGCAGGGGATGCTGGTTTGATATCTGATCCAGGAAGATCCCACATGCCCATGGGGCGGCTAAGCCCATGTACACAACTATGGAAGCCCAAGCACCTAGAGCCTGCGCAGTGAGAAGCCACTGCAATGAGAAGCCCATGCACTGCAACTAAAGAGTAGCCATCACTTGCTGCAACTAAAGAAAGTCCACACCCAGGAAAGAAGACCCAGCACAGGCAAAAGTAAATACATAAATTAGTTTTTTAAAAATTTCCCTTCCACAAAACATAAAGAGAAGGAGATAAAAATGGAACTGACAACCTTGAACACAAGAGACAACTTCAGTATGAAATGAGAGAGGGGGTAAAATAGGAAGACGAGTAATAGAGAGGAGGGACTTCTAGGGGTCAGGAGCTGTGAGCACTGTGCTGGTTAAAAGGCAGCTTAACAAAAGCAGCAAATAAAGTATCTCATCGTCCTCTGGGACCTGAGGGTATCCAAACCTCTGAGGAAGAGCAGAATTTTCAGTCATGAATTGTAGGTGCAACCAGAAGTCTCCTTTACCATGGGTTTGTGAGGCAAGTAATATCATCTGATTTTCTGTTCCAGAAGATCACTCTGGCTGCTTTATGGATAATGGGCTCTAGTGAGGCAAAAGTAGAAGTAAGACTATCACTCTAGGAGATATTTCATCAGCTTAGACAAGAGATGGTGGCATGGTGGCTTGGTCTTGGGTAAAGGCTGTGGAAACTGAATAAAGTACAGGTGATTCCCATTATTCATAATAGTTATAGTCTATAAAGTTGCTATGAACCCTGCATCAATAAAGATGGAACTGTTGTTCCTAAAGGAAATAAAACATGGTTAGGTTCCAGCAAACCTTTGGTGATAACATTTTCATCAACTGATGAATCCATAATTTCATGTGTGCTTTGTTTAAAAAGACCTTGTTTAATATATATTCTTGATTCATTCACATTGACTTCATGGCCAATAGCACTATAGTTCATGTCAGAACAACAGTTACGTAACTCTGTATTTTCTCTGAAAGGCACATCACAGCCTTCTTGCACTTAGAAACACTAGAAAGCACTTGAGCACTACACTTGGGGGCCATTTCAAACAGAAATTGCCAGCAAAAAAAAAATGTGAAAGTGTGGCACTAAAATAAACCATTAAAAGGACATTTGCCTACAGATTGAGAGCTAAAAAAAGAAGGCATAACCTTGTTTGACCTCAGCTGGGAAAGTGCACATTGATTGAATTACATTTTTCACTGTTCTGTGCTCATATTAGGGCTTCCCTGATGGTTCAGACAGTAAAGAATCTGCCTGTGATGCAGGAGACCTGGGTTCGATCCCTGGGTTGGGAAGATCCCTGGAGAAGTGAATGGCAACCCACTCCAGTATCCTTGCCTGGAGAATCCCATGAACAGAGGAAACTGGTGGGCTGTAGTCCATGGGATTGCAAAGAGTCAGACACGACTGAGTGACGAAGAACAACAAGCACAGATGCTCATATTAATTTAGAGGTTACAAATGCACTTTAGCAAGTAGGTAAATCCACAAATATGAAATCTGTGAATAGTGAGGTCAACTATAGATATTTTTGAGATATATTCTAGAGAGGGAAACTGATGGGACTTAACAGTGGATTGAATGTGGGAAGTGAGAGTGGTGTAAAGGTGGACTCCTAGGTTTCTGAATGACCAACTAAGTCAACAGTGTTACCATATATGGGGAAGGGGCAGGTTTTTAAGGGAGATGGTGAGTTCAATTTTGAGCATAATAAGTTAGATATAGTGGTTATCCATCCAGCAAGGGATACCAATCAGACAGTTTGATATCTGAGACTGGAGCTCGGAGGACAGGTGTAAGGGAAAAAGAGGCACTTGGGAGTGGACATATAATGCTAATGAAACATCCGTCCCTCCTCTGTCCCAAGTAATAGTCCAGAGCTTTTCAAAATTGATGGAGAATGAAGGAAAATTTGTTCCTTTGCTTCCTAATCCCTTGGTTTATTTCACCTGATTTCAGAATAAAGTGGTGGTGGGTGAAGATAGCTCACTTCTCCACAAGGCATGGTTTGGCAGGAAGGTCCATTATAAGAATCATGAACTCAGTGCTTGGTGCTCAGTTATATCTGTGATCCCTACCTGCATTTTCCTAAAATAGGAATGCAAAAATAGACCTCTACTTATAACATATGCGTAGAAAACTTTTTTTTAAAAAATCAGATGAATCTATACTTTATACAAGCTCAAGGAAAACAAATATCCCCAAAACTATGTAGGCACTTGACACTATGAGAGGATATATTTATAATTTTGGGATTGGGGATACTGTCTTAAGCTTGTCATAAGCATCAGAAGTTAAAAAGAGTACCATGATTGACCAGATAAAAGACACAAAACATCAACATGGCCAAGTTCAGTTCAGTCGCTCAGTCATGTCCAACTCTTTGTGACACCATGGACTTTCCACTTTAATCAATAGTTCTACTTCAGCCTGACAGGCTTGCCTGTCCATCACCAACTCCCAGAGCTTGCTCAAACTCATGTCAATCAAGCTGGTGATGCCATCCAACTATCTTATCCTCTGTCATCCCCTTCTCCTCCTGCCTTCAATCTTTCCCAGCATCAGGGTCTTTTCCAGTGAGTCAGTTCTTTGCATAAGGTGGCCAAAGTATTGGAGTTTCAGCTTTAGCACCAGTCCTTCCAATGAATATTCAGGACTGATCTCCTTTAGGATGGACTGGTAGGATCTCCTTGCAGTCCAAGGGACTCTCAAGAGTCTTCTCCAATACCACAGTTCAAAAGCATCAATTCTTTGGCACTCAGCTTTCTTTATAGTCCAACTCTCACATCCATACATGATTGCTGGAAAAACCATAGCTTTGACTAGATGGACCTTTGTCAGCAAAGTAATGTCTGTGCTTTTTACTACGCTGTCTAGGTTGGTCATAGCTTTTCTCCCAAGGAGCAAGTGTCTTTTAATTTCATGGCTGCAGTCACCATCTGCAGTGATTTTGGAGCTCCCAAAAATAAAGTCTGACACTGTTTCCACTGTTTCCCCATCTATTTCCCATGAAGTGATGGGACCAGATGCTATGATCTTAGTTTTCTGAATGTTGAGTTTTAAGCCAACTTTTTCACTCTCCTCTCTCACTTTCATGAAGAGGCTCTTTCATTCTTCTTTGCTTTCTGCCATGAAGGTAGTGTCATCTGCATATCTGAGGTTATTGATATTTCTCCCAGGAATCTTGATTGCAGCCTGTGCTTCATCCAGCACAGCATTTCACATGATGTATTCTGCAAATATTCTGCATATTCTAATACCAAAGAAAGGCAATGCCAAAGAATGCTCAAACTACTGCACAATTGAACTCATCTCACACGCTAGTAAAGTAATGCTCAAAATTCTCCAAGCCTGGCTTCAGCAATACATGAACCGTGAACTTCCAGATGTTCAAGCTGGTTTTAGAAAAGGCAGAGGAACCAGAGATCAAATTGCCAACATCTGCTGGATCACCGAAAAAGCAAGAGAGTTCCAGAAAAACATCTATTTCTGCTCTATTGACTATGCCAAAGCCTTTGACTGTGTGGATCACAATAAACTGTGGAAAATTCTGAAAGAGATGGGAATATCAGACCACCTGACCTGCCTCTTGAGAAACCTATATGCAGGTCAGGAACCAACAGTTAGAACAGGGCATGGAACAACAGACTGGTTCCAAATAGGAAAAGGAGTACGTCAAGGCTGTATATTGTCACCCTGCTTATTTAACTTATATGCAGAGTACATCATGAGAAACGCTGGGCTGGAAGAAGCACAAGCTGGAATCAAGATTGCCAGGAGAAATATCAATAACCTCAGATATGCAGAAGACACCACCCTTATGGCAGAAAGTGAAGAGGAACTAAAAAGCCTCTTGATGAAAGTCAAAGAGGAGAGTGAAAAAGTTGGCTTAAAGCTCAACATTCCGAAAATGAAGACTATGCCATCTGGTCCCATCACTTCATGCAAATAGATGTGGAAACAGTGGAAACAGTGTCAGACTTTATTTTGGGGGGCTCCAAAATCACTGCAGATGGTAATTGCAGCCATGAAATTAAAAGATGCTTACTCCTTGGAAGGAAAGTTATGACCAACCTAGATAGCATATTAAAAAGCAGAGACATTACTTTGCCAACAAAGGTCCATCTAGTCAAGGCTATGGTTTTTCCTGTGGTCATTTATGGATGTGAGAGTTGGACTGTGAAGAAAGCTGAGTGCCAAAGAATTGATGCTTTTGAACTGTGGTGTTGGAGAAGACTCTTGAGAGTCCCTTGAACTGCAAGGAGGTCTAACCAGTCCATCCTAAAGGAGATCAGTCCTGGGTGTTCATTGGAAGGACTGATGTTGAAGCTGAAACTCCAATACTTTGGCCACCTCATGCTAAGAGTTGACTCATTAGAAAAGACCCTGATGCTAGGAGGGATTGGGGTCAGGAGGAGAAGTGGACGACAGAGGATGAGATGGCTGGATGGCATCACTGACTCGATGGACATGAGTTTGAGTAAACTCCAGGAGTTGGTGATGGACAGGGAGGCCTGGCATGCTGCAATTCATGGGGTCACAAAGAGTCAGATATGATTGAGTGATTGAACTGAACCCATTCTGCATATAAGTTAAATATGCAGGGTGACACTATACCTCCTTGACATACTCCTTTCCCAATTTGGAACCAGTCTGTTGTTCCATGTCTGGTTCTGACTGTTGCTTCTTGACCTGCATACAGATTACTCATGAGTCAGGTAAGGTGGTCTGGTATTCCCATGTCTTTCAGAATTTTCCACATTTGTTGTGATCCACACAATCAAAGGCTTTGGCATAGTCAATAAAGCAGAAGTAGATGTTTTTCTGGAACTCTCTTCTTTTTTGATGATGCAATGGATGGTGGCAATTAGATCCCATGGCCAAAGGTATAAATAAAATGAAAAGGTAAGTGACAGAAAGGAGAAAATACATGTAACAAAGGGTTAATATCCACTTGCTCTAGAGGACTCATATAAGAATCAACAAGAAAAAGAAAAAATTCAGTGTAAAAACAGGCAAAGGACACAAAGTGGCAGTTCACAGATCAAGTACTTTACATGGTCATACTCACTCTTGCTCAATTTCAACCATTCATTTATTGAACAAATATTTAGTGAGCAGCTTCTACATGCCAAACACTCTAATAGCTGCTGGAGATTCAGCAGTGAATGACATATATAAAGTCCCTGCCTCCCTGGAACTTACATGCCAGTGAGTGGAGTCAAATAGTAAAAACTGAGATACATAATATGTCAACAGTGAAAAGTGCTCTGAAACAAAATTAAGTACTGTAGGATGATAGAGAGTGATGTGGAAAGTTGCTTTTTAAGAAAGGATGGTGTAATGGTTCATTTTATGTGTCAATTTTACAAGGCCATAAGGTGCCCATATATTTGGTCAAACATTATTTTGGGTCTGTATGTGCGGGTCTTTGGAGTGAGATTAACATTTGAATTGGTAGACTAGTAAAGCAGATTGCCCTCACTAATTTAGGTGGGCATCATCCAATCAGTTGAAAGCTTGAATAGGACAAAAAGATTGAGTAAAAGGGAACCCCTCCTGCCTGACTGTTTGAGCTGGGCATTGGTCTTTTCCAGCATCTGAACTTGAACTGAAATGTTAACTCTTCTTGAGTCTTGAGCCTGCTGGCTTTTGGATTGAAACTTATACCATGAGCTCTCTTGGTTTTTAGGCTTTCTGACTTGGACTGGTACTATACCATTGGCTCTCCTGGAGCTCTACATTGCCAATTGCAGATGTTGCGACTTCTCAGCCTCTATAACTGTGTAAGCCAATTTCTTATGTTCTCTTGATGGATAGATAGGTGACATATAGATCTATATATATCCAGTCATATATGAATATAGAGATAGAGATATTTCTGTGTGTGTGTGTGTGTGTGTATGTGTATTTTCTCTGGAGAACCCTGACTGATACAGATGGCTAGGGAGAATCTCTAATTACATGACATTTGATCAGAAGAGGCATAAGTGTGAAGATGCAGTGGAAAGATATCCGGTGAAATGTTGTTGCCAGGCACAAAGGCTATAAGGTGATTTCTTCCTTAGCGTGGTCCATATTTAGCAAAGAGGCCAAGCAGCTGGAGTGGAATGAGTACAAAGATGAGGTCAGGGAGGCAGCAGAGGCCAGACCATGAGGCCCTTGCAGGCTGCTGAAAGGATGTTGGCTTCTACTTAGAGATGGAAAGGCATTAGAGATGGGGGCAGGCATTGAGCAGAGGAGTGACATGCTATGACTTGTGCTTTTTAAAGGATCACTTGGTTGTTGTGTTGGGAATGGACTGGGATGGTATCCACAGCATGGGAACAGTAGAAGGGGACCAGGAAGACCAAGCAGGAGGTTTGAACAATAATCCAGTCAGAAGAAGGTAGTGGCTTGGACCAGGGTGGCATTGGTAGAGGTAATGAGAAGTGATCAGACTCTGTAGAATATGAGAGAAAGGGAGAAATCGAGGATGGCTCCAGAATATTAGCCTGAAGATTGGAAGAATGGGGTTGCCATTGACAGAAATGGGATATTGTGTAGGAAGAGCAGGTTTGAGGATAAGATCAGGAGTTTGGTTTGGACCTGTTAACTGCCTCTCATTTTAAATGTTTTCTCATCTATATTTTATATCTGTATTTTTAAAAAATTCATCCAAATTAGGACTTTGATTTTGGATATACTAAATTAAGTTAGAATTGTCCATTAGACACTAAGAAAGCAACTGATTTGAGTACAAATGTGGAGGTCATGGCTAAAGGCATAAATTTAAGAATTATCACATTACCTAATATGGGGTCGCTAGGAGTTGGACACGACTGAGCAACTTCACTTTCACTTTTCACTTTCATGCATTGGAGAAGGCAATGGCAACCCACTCCAGTGTTCTTGCCTGGAGAATCCCAGGGATAGGGGAGCCTGGTTGGCTGCTGTCTATGGGGTCGCACAGAGTTGGACACGACTGAAGTGACTTAGCAGCAGCAGCAGCAGCAACAATTAAAGAAATAGAAACTAAAACAAAATATTGGTTTTTTGCTCATGAGGTTGGCAAATTTTTTTGTTTTTTAATTTTATTTTTTAATTGGAGGAAAATTTCTTTACAGTGTTGTGCTGGTTTCTGTTATACAACAATGTGGATCAGCCATAATTAGACCTATATCCCCTCCCTGTTAAGCCTCTCTCCCCTCCCCCATCCCACCCCTCTAGATCAACACAGAGCACCAGGCTGGGCTTCTGTATAACAGAAGTGTTATACAGCAACTTCTCACCAGCTATCTATTTTTCACACTGCTGGGCCCCGAGAAAGCCACAATTCTAAAAGACACAGGTACTCCAATGTTCATTGCAACACTATTTACAACAACCAGGACATGGAAGCCACCAAGATGTCCATCTACAGATGAATGGATGAAGAAGATGTGGTACATCTATATACAATGGAATTTTACTCAGCCATAAAAAAGAACGAATTTGGGTCAGTTCTAATGAAGTGGGTGAATCTAGAGCCTGTTATACAGAGTGAAGTAAGTCAGAAAGAGAACAACAAATATCATGTGTTAATGCATATATGTGGAATCTAGAAAAATGGTCATGATGGACCAATTTGCAGGGAAGGAATGGAGACACAGATGGCAAATTTTTAAAAATCAATAATATCCAATGTAGCTAAGGGTATAGAAAAATAAGTGTTTGTATTCATTTTGTGAGAATATAATTGGTGGCACTTTTTGGAGGGAAGTTTGGTAGTTTCAGTCAAAGTTTAAAAGGTGCATATCCTTTAACCCAACAGTTGCACTTCTAAAAGTTTATTTTCTAGGTATTTACACTTGTGAGCAAAACTATGTGTATAAGATGTTCAATGTTGCATCATTTCTAATAGAAAATAAATGGAGGACTTCCCTGGTGGTCCAGTAGTTAAGAATCCAAACTGACAATGCAAGGGACACAGGTTCGATCCCTGGTCCAGGAAAATTCCACATGCCATGTGGCAGCTGAACCTGTGCACCACAGCTACTGAGCCTGCATACCCTAGAGCCTGTGCCCCACAATAAGAGAAGTCACTGCTATGGGAAGCCTGTGCCCTGCAACAGTGTAGCCTCCACTCGCTGCACCTGGAGAAAGCCTGTGCTGTAATGAAGACCCAACACAGCCAAAAATAAAAATAATAAATAGATAAAAATTTTTAAAAAGAAAATAAATGGAGACAATTGGTATATCCAATGACAAAGAGTAGTTAAATACCTTATTGTTCAGCCAGCCTGGAGTACTAGATTCCTGTTCAAAAGATTGACCATGTGATGATAATGATGATAATATTTCTTACTGAATGCTTACTATGTGACAGGTACTGTGCTAAGTGTTTTATGTCTTACCTCACTTAAATTAATTTTTGCTACTCAGAGTAATTTCTTTTTTCTAGTCACTGATTCACTCACGTAACAATTATTTGGGAGCACCTGTGCATGCTGCATTGGTAAGTTGCTCAGTCATATCCAACTCTGTGTGACCTTATGGACTGTAGCCTGCCAGGCTCCTCTGTCCATGGAATTCTCCAGGCAAGAATAGTGAAATGGATTGCCATGCCCTCCTCCAGGGGATCTTCTTGACCCAGGGATCAAACCTGTGACTCTTACATCTCCTACATTGTCAGGCAGTTTCAATACTATGTGCTAATTCTGCCTGCTAAATCCATAAAAATGGACTCACTTTCCCTGGACCAATAGTTCCTAATCTCTATAGCATTACATTTATCTTTGAGATGCTGATGAAACCTACAGGCTCTGTCCCCAGATAAATACTCATGCTTCTTTGGGGGAATATCAGACCTCTCCTGAACCTCTGGGGGTCTGTGGACCCCCAGACTAGGTTCAGAGTCTCTGTTCTGGAACAGTGGTGTTGGGACATACAGAGGGAAGAGCTGGAGGTAGAGTTGGGAAGAGGCCAGGGCATACAGAAATTTTTGGCAGGCCAGTTTCTGTGTGGAAAGTACTGGTTAAGTGCAGATTTTGTTGCCAGGATGCTAAGACTCAGGGATGCCACAGTTCCTTATTGAATACTAACTGCTCTCTGGGCCATACACTCCCATTCCCCAGCATTTCCCTCCCCATCCTCCATCTCTTTCAGACTTGGTTAGCCTAAGTATCTCTCCTTCCCCTCTTCAATTCCAACCCTCACAAGGCCAAATGCAATTGGATAGGACCCCAAGCCTTCAGTCCAAGTGATTGGGGATCATCTCCCATAGGCTGAGTGTGGGACTTTACAATGAGTCCTTGTCTCCTTCTTTTTCCCCCTTTCCTGGGGAAGTTTCCATGGCAATGGTCAAGCAGGCTACTAGGATATCTGCCTGAGAAGCCACCAGACACATTCTCTCAAGATTGATCCGGTGCTTCAGTTCAGCAAAGGACAGGCAACAAACTCCTTTGGGTCAGTTTGTATTCTATAAGAAGGAGATACTAAGATGGAGTTAGGGATTTAAAAAAAGGCTTACTGGGGGTTAACCCTGTGAAAGATAAAGAGGGAGTAAACAATGTTGGGCAGCGAAGTCTCTAGACATTAATTATTTGGGTCTAAGTTGCAGCATTTGGGAACTAGTTCCCCAACAAGGGATAGAAGCCAGGCCCACTGCATTGGGAGCACGGAGTCTTAGCCAGTGGACCACCAGGGAAGTTCCCAAACATTGATGTGTATCTGATATTTGTGAGCATAAAAACAAGAAAAAGCAGAGTTAGGCAGGCCTGTGATGTGGACCTGAAAGTCTTGGCCAATCTAGGGGAGGGCTGCAGGGCAAGGATGGTCCATTAGAGAAGTTCTGCAAAGGGCTGAAATAGCCAGGCTTTAGCCTTCTCACTGTGTTCAGTCATGGGCTAGAGGCTGCCCCAGAAGAGCACGGCATCAGCTCAAATACTGCAGAGGATCCTGCAGATATGTTGCTGGAGGCTATCAGTTAACTGTCCTCCTCAGAGCTGAAAGGTTAATTCTTTCTGGAAGGGCTAATTGAGCCTTGTCTCTAGCTGACACAATCTCTTATCTTTTCTAACCCCAAGAAAACAGCTATCATGGTCCTATCTAGGCAAAGTCTTTTCCAACACCACAGTTCAAGAACATCAATTCTTCAGTGCTCAGCCTTCTTTATGGTCCAACTCTCACATCCATACATGACTACTGGAAAAACCATAGCTTTGACTACACAGACCTTTGTCGGCAAACTGATGGCTCTGCTTTTTAATACGCTGTCTAGGTTTGTCATACTGTTCATACTGTTCACGGGGTTCTCAAGGCAAGACTACTGAAGTGGTTTGCCATTCCCTTCTCCAGTGGACCACATTTTGTCAGAACTCTCCACCATGACCTGTCTTGGGTGGCCCTACATGGCATGGCTCATAGTTTCATTGAGTTAGACAAGGCTGTGGTCCATGTGATCACAAAATAGACAGCAAATTCTTACTGCCTCATTTACGATTAATACAAAATAAATTTTCCATGTAACAGCCAGAAAACATGTGCTGCTAAGTCATATGGAGGAAGCAGAAACCAAGGAGAAGCAGAAGCCACCTTTCAGGCGTCATGATACTCAATCACGTGGCTCTCTCATGCTTCAGTTTCTTCACCTTTTAAGCTTACGCTGTATGAAAACTGATGTCAGTTTCTGAAAACGGTCCAATCAGGAGACAGCACTTTGATGTTACTGACGTGGAGCGTGAACTCTCCCGGCCTCTGGACACAGCAGCATCAAGAGGAAACAAAGGCGAAAACCCGATTCTCTTCTCAGTTTGCAGCAGACACTTGTCCCCAAGACTATCTGAGCAGAAGAATAGAGCAAACGTTCTGCCCTCAGAGAGCCTCTCCAGTCCCTGTAGCAAAGTAGCCTTTTGTGCTTCTGGATCCTGCAGCCGCAGATCTGGAGCGAGGCGGCGGGCGCCCGGGGTCGAAGAAGGAGGACGGGATGCTTTAAGGGCCGGGATCGGCCAGGGCTTCCCGCGCTCCCCGCCCCCTTCCACGCTCCCGGGACGCGCAGTTGGCCTGGAGGCGGCGGCTCCTCCCCGGCCTCGCTGGCCGGTCCGCAGAGCCGGGCAGGGAAGCGGGAGACGTGCCGTCTCCGCCTCCACTCCATGTCTCCGTCCAGCCCGCTCGCCCCAGCTGCACCTGATCGGCCTCTTGAGAAACCTGTATGCAGGTCAAGAAGCAACAGTTAGAACTGGATATGGGAGAATGGCATTGAAACATGTAAAATATCATGTATGAAACGAGTTGCCAGTCCAGGTTCGATGCACGATACTGGATGCTTGGGGCTGGTGCACTGGGACGACCCAGAGGGAGGGCATGGCGAGGGAGGAGGGAGGAGGGTTCAGGATGGGGAACACATGTATACCTGTGGCGGATTCATTTTGATATTTGGCAAAACTAATACAATTATGTAAAGTTTAAAAATAAAATAAAATTAAAAAAAAAAGAAAAAAACTGGATATGGAACAACAGACTGGTTCCAAATAGGGAAAGGAGTACGTCAAGGCTGTATTGTCATCCTGCTTATTTAACTTCTATGCAGAGTACATCATGAAAAACGCTGGGCTGGAAGAAACACAAGCTGGAATCAAGATTGCCAGGAGAAATATCAATAACCTCAGATATGCAGATGACACCACCCTCAAGGCAGAAAGCAAAGAAGCAAAGAGCCTCTTGATGAAAGTGAAAGAGGAGAGTGAAAAAGATGGCTTAAAACTCAACAGAAAACTAAGATCATGGCATCTGGTCCCAACACTTCATGGCAAATAGACAGGGAAACAGTGGAAACAATGACAGACTTTATTTTGGGGGGCTCCAAAATCACTGCAGATGGTGACTGCAGCCATGAAGTTAAAAGACGCTTACTCCTTGGAAGAAAATTTATGACCAACCTAGACAGCATATTAAAAAGCAGACACATTACTTTGCCAACAAAGGTTGGTCCGGTCAAAGCTATGGTTTTTCCAGTAGTCATGTATGGATGTTGAGAGTTGGACTGTAAAGAAAGCTGAGAGCCAAAGAATTGATGCTTTTGAACTGTGGTGTTGGAGAAGACTCTTGAGCGTCTCTTGGACTGCAAGGAGATCCAACCAGTTCATCCTAAAGGAAATCAGTCCTGAATATTCATTGGAAGGACTGATGCTGAAGCTGAAACTCCAATACATTGGCCACCTGATGTGAAGAACTGACTCACTGTAAAAGACCCTGATGCTGGGAAAGATTGAAGGCAGGAGGAGAAGGGGATAACAGAGGATGAGATGGTTGGATGGTATCACCGACTCAACGGACATGAGTTTGAGTAAACTCTGGGAGTTGGTGATGGACAGGGAGGCCTGGCGTGCTGCGGTCCATGGGGTCACAAAGAGTCAGACACGACTGAGCGACTAAACTGAACTGAACTGAACTGAGGTTTGTCATAGCTTTTTCTTCCCAGGAGCAAGCGTCTTTTTAATTTCATGGCTGCACTCACCGTCTGCGTTGATTTTGCAGCCCATGAAAATAAAGTCTGTCACTGTTTGCACTGTTTCCCCATCTATTTGCCATGAAGTGATGGGACCGGACGCCATGATCTTAGTTTTTTGAATGTTGAGTTTTAAGCCAGCTTTTTCACTCTCCTCTTTCACCTTCATCCAGAGGCTCTTTAGTTCCTCTTTGCTTAAGAATGTACACACAGCAATTATAGCAATTGCTGCTATCGGTGAAGTGCCTGTAATTTTGGTATCATTATTGTTAGAATCATAAAGGACTAGTTTTGAAAACCGCTTCTGCCACTGAATGGCCTTGGACAAGTGATTGTCTCTTTAAGCTTCAGTTTCCTCATTTGTGAAATGGTCATGACAATAATACCTATCTCATAAGGCTATTGTGATGTCAAATGAGATAATAATGCATGTGAAGTGCTCAGCATAGCTGGACACATGTAAGTGCTCAATGATGGTCAGCTATATTATTGCTGTGTGCCAGGAACAGTACAGCTGTATCTAACTCAGGCCTCACAATAACCTTGCCATGTCAGTACTATCATCTCCCTTTTATAGATGAGGTATTGGAGGCTCTGGTGGAGGATTAGTGACTTGCTGAAGGATCACACAACTAGCAATTGGCAAGTCTGCAATTCATTTCCAGTTCTCTGACTTTAGTGTCGAGACTCATTAGCTCACACAAAACCACCTTCTAGAGCTTTCTTTGGCTGCTGCCAGAGGGGCTCTGCAGTCACATAAGCAGCATGAGAGAGAAATGAGGTTTGGGAGTGTTGTCAGCCCACTGACAGAGAGAGAGCAGCAGTGGAACAAAAGCCATTTAGGACAGCGAACAGAAGTCAAAAGAAAATATGATCAGTAAGCTATTTGGGAGCTTATATGGTGGGCTCATTTATATGCCATGATAAATGATACGCGTTCCCCTCCTACATTGTATAGTAGGAGGGGCACCAAACATCCCTCTCTCTGATCTTCAAGTCAAACTTCCCCCTTTCCTCACACACAAAATGTCTGAAGAGCCAAGATTAGTAAGCCATTCCTTTGAGTTATGGTATTGTTCCAGCTGCTTCCAGACAAAATATAACAACCCCAAGAGATAGAAGCCAGTCATCTCCATGGTGAGTTCATGAGTTAAACTTAACTTGAAAGTGGAGGGTGGGGCCTGAGGTGATGACTCTTAGGATAAGAAGTTTGGGTGGGATGGAAAGAGGGATTTGAGAGGATGGCAGGATAGGACCAGAGTCTGAAATTGGGGAGATTTTTAGGAAGCATAACAGTGTAGGGCCTCAGAAGATTGGGAGAAATGGGCACATGGAAGGAGGTGGTCCCCATTATTGGTTTTGGACTGGTCCCCCATACATTTGTAAGCATATGTATGTATATTTTATTAAGATATTTATTTTTGGCTGCAAACCCTCTCCAGTATTCTTGCCTGAAGAATTCCATGGACAGAGGAGCCTGGCGGGTTATAGCCCATAGGGTTGCACAGAGTCAGACACAACTGAGCAACTAACACTTTCACTTTACACTTTCAGTTCTTAGTTGCGGTACGTGGGCTTATTTTTAGTTGTGGCATGCAGGCTCAGTTGCCCTGTGGCATGTAAGAATCTTAGTTTCCCGATCAGGGATCAAATTCACGTCCCCTGTATTAGAAGGTGGATTCTTAACCACTGGACCACCAGGGAAGTCCCATATATGTGTATTTTAGCTGCATTTCTCATTCTAAGATGCAAGGGCATCCTTAACTGCCATGCAGTGATGATAAATTTCCTATCCAAGGGAGGCTAAATTTTCTAGTTTCTCTCCCCTACTTCCTCCTTTTACTTTCAGTTGTTTAGAAGGCAAAATTTATCCAACTGCCCCTCTGCCTCCCCCCAGCTAATTTCTTCTCTTCTGGTCCCTTGTCTCAAGCTTGCAATTTCTCACTAGCAACATCAAAAGACAATGAATTTTTATCCCCGAGATTGGACTTGGACCACTGGGAATCCTGGGTGTCACCGATGGACAGATGAGCTTATTAGAGAAGTCCTTCCCAAAGGCTCCTTCAGAAACAACACGGAAGGGTTAGGGGAAGAGAGAGTAGGCTGGCCACCTCAGACGGCTTGGGGCTCCAAGGCGGACTGCAGCACCTGCAGTTGCTAAGTGTTGCAGACACCTCTTGCTGATATCCTGCCGTTGAGTGAGAGAACTGGAATCAATAATGTTCAGGCCCACTTTTTCCCCCTTTATAGAAAGACCTCTCAAAAATACATTTGCAAATTGCTATCCTTGCTTTTCTTAAAGGCCCTCAATCTCCTTTCACAGTTAAAAAAAAAGTCGTCTCTATCTGTATCAATCAAATCTTAGGCTTTTTGTGGAGCTAGACAAGTCCTGCTGAGATTTACACCTTAGAGCCCACCATAGCCTTTGTTAAACCATGTTTTTTTTCCCTCCCAATGCACTGTGTGGCTTGCAGGATCTTAGTTCCCCAACCAGGGATCGAACCCATGCCTTGGAAGTGAAAGTGCTGAGTCCTAATCACTAGACTTCCAGGGAATTCCCAACCAGGAGGGTTGAATGCAGATGTTTGGGGTGTCCAAGAAGGGAGGGAAAGAGAAAAACACATGAAATTGACTTAAAATAGGCTGAAATACGGTGTATTTGGTATCAAACCGTGTTCAAAAATGCTTCTGCTGGAATGCCTTCTCAGTTCTCTGCTTGGACATCTGAAATAGGGCAGCCTCCTCTGTTTCATCTTTGTTTCATTGCCACACATCCTATTCCCAGATTCTGCCTAAAGACGAGCCTAACCAGTTGTTTTCTTAGCTTTGAACTTCAGGTACAAGATAAGGAATGGGAGGAAAACAGGCCTGCCCCTTCATTGTCCTCCACAAATATGACATGCCTGAGAGGAAGTTTTTGATCTTTTCTAAGCCTCAGGTGACATCACCAACACAACACTGCTTTTTAAAAGCCAATCCTCCTCTCCACCCCCTGCTAGAAAGTGATGGCAAAAATATTATGCTTTCTCTATCTTCATGCTTTCCAAACTCCTTGTACAATCTAACAGGAAGTTGTGAAAATCAATTAAGTAGGCTATGATCAGCACTTTAAAAATTAATAAAATGAAGTAGAAAATACCAAAAGCACATCACAAAATAAAACACGAGTTTTATTTTAGACACATAATTTTTATTCTAGTTTGTTATATGTAGATGTATTTGTATACTGGCTTGTGACATTTTACACCTCTGTGGGTTAGAGCAAAACTTTGAAAACCACTGATTTAGAGGGTGCATATACTTCAATCTCAGATAGAGCCTGTAGTCTAAGATCCTCCATCTGACACATTATTTCAACAATATTTTATAGTTCTCTACTTTTTAGGGCTTCTCTGAGAAGCAAAATTGATGTACATAGCCCACTGATAAGTCACCAAGAAATCTTTTGTATAGAAAGATGCATTTGACAAAGAAGGGCAAATAGCTAATAAAATACAGCAGAGTTTTGTAGCAACTGTTTTGATGGAGTATATTTATTATAGAGACAATTGTTAAATAAAAAAGCTAAATATGCCCTACCATCTCTCCCTAAATATATAAGGTTATGTTAAAGCACATCTGTGCTTATTCTATCATATATTAAATCAATAATTTAATATTAAATAATTAAATTATAACAAAAATCAGCAAATGAAGTCCCCTGCAATCAAATTTCCTGCATCAGTAATCTCAGGCAAGTCAATCCAGCAACATTTCAGAATAAAATGCCTTCTTGACTTTGACTACTTGTTCCTTTCCCAAACACTGCATTTATCCTTTAACCTCATGGAGAGTTATCTTTTTAGACACACTGTATGTTATTAACGGGATTCCCTGGTGGCTCAGTGATAAAGAATCCACCTGCAAATACAGGAGATGGGGGTTCAATCCCTGGGTCGGGAAGATCCCCTGGAGAGGGAAATGGCAACCTACTTCAATATTCTTGCCTGGAAATTCCATGGACAGAGGAGCCTGGTGGGCTACAGTCCATGGAGTTGCAAAAGAGTTGGATACCACTTAGCTAAACAACAAATACATTACTAGGAAATTTCCAGAAACTAGGAAAATGCTGATTCCTGTTCACCAAGGCACTTACATGCTTAAATAAGGTCTGTGGTTCTTTCAGCCTTATGAGGTAGACATGAAAAGCAAATAACTTGGTGATAGAGTTTGAGTCATGAGTCATTAACCTTTTAAGCTTACAATCTTTTACTTTCACTAATGCCTACAAATTTACACCTGAGTAGATTCCTAACCATTTTTATCTAGCAAAATTCATTACTGTATTTCATCAATCTAAGACACCATTGATTTTAAGACAGTATTTTATGTACCACTGAGAAAGGAAAAAAAAAGGCTGATTAAAGTATGCTTTAGCAAGAATTTATAATACATCAATTTCAGGGGTATTAAATTGTCAAAAATACGTGCCTCATTGAAGAGATGAAATACAGGGGTTGATTTCAAAGGCTGTTGCCTCTTCTTACTCCTCAAGTGTCTGTTGACATATTTTTAATGTAGAATTAAAGTTAATGGGACCATTTTTTTCCCCTGAAAATGAACTGTCTTTTGGTTTCACTGCCTACTGAATTTTGGCTAGTTTTTTTTTTTTTTTTAATATTTGGCTAGTTTTTCAAACTTAGAATTTCTAACATTTCACTAGAAACTTCACTGCTACTTCAAACAGGTGATCTCAGAATGTATTTGGTAGGAAAAGGGGGAAGAACAAGGTAGGCTAGAGAAAAGACAAGGTCCTAGTTGTCAATCACTGTTTTCAATATCCTAACTTAAAATTCTTTTTTAAACCTTATAGTGTAAGAAGAAACAACTAACTGTTCTGGAGCCTTAAAAAAATCAAAAGACCTTAAACCAAGCTTGAGAAAACTTGTTAAAGGCAACTTTTATTTTTTTAAGTTACAAAAATATGCGCATGTCAAAAATACAGTCTAGTCCATATAAGAGTAGTTCCAGCCATTTAAAAGTTATACAGAGTTTGGAAACAGCAATTCACACACCAGTCTTAAAGCACTAAAGTAATGAACAGTATACATACAACCAGTCAATTCAGTTATTGCTAGTTATATGCCACTTTTACTTGAGACTGTTCTCCTTTAGGGAAAAGGCAATATTTGGGCAATCTGATTGTTGCTACTAAAGCTGTGGTTTTAAAAAGTCAATCCAAAATTAGAATAAATTCAGTTTGAGTAGAATATGTGTAAGCTTTAGTCAGTACTACAAGAAGGTATGGTCTAAATTTCTGTTCCATCCCTTTCTCCTACTTAGTTCTATTTTATATCAGAAATGTGACATGTAGTTTGTGACAAGAGTAAATGAATCGTTGATCTTCAAATTAAGTAACAAGAAACACTGAGTTGGAATGTGGAAACAAAGCTGGCACATCTAGTGTAACAAGATGAGAATGATGAATTCAGGAATGGAAAAATGTTTAAATTTTCACCAAAAAACAAAGACTTCTTTCTCTTTAGATGCTGAGACACAGAACGAATCAACTGGTTTTTCTTAGGTTTATAGGCTATGAAGATCTGCTGTTCTCTATCTTTTCCAAAAAGAAAATGTGAGCTACATAACAGGAACATGTTTTATAACAGATCTATTTGCTCAATGCCGTATGGAAGAACACCATCATGAGATTAAATAATTTTAGCTTTAAGTAGTAAAAAGATCATGCAGTTGACAGTGTAAACACAGGGAACAAATCACTCACTTTGGGGGTGGATAGTACGTAGCTGACTTTTGGTCTGAAGTTCATGTGGAAGACTTAGAAGTTAAGGGTCCCAAAGAGAGAGCCATGGCTTTGTTTCCAACTTTTCTGTCAGACCCTGCTGAAGGGTCAGGCTTATTGCTGACATTTTCCCCCAACAAGTTCTTAAATAAATTGAAACATATACTGGTAATAAGTATGAGGTGAACTAGAAAAACATTTAAAAATAATTCTTAGAACAAAAGTGACAGTCATGACCTTTTGGTAAAGATACTTATTACCTTAATGACTTAAATCCTAAAATTAGGCTACATTTTTAGGAGGTAGAAAACAAATACCCAAAGTGTACCATTTGGCCATCCTTCCTTACTTGTGGCCAACCTCGGATCTATACATTTTTCACTCCTCATTCTCCCGCTAAAGCTATTAGTCCTACTACCATTTACTATCTAAAGTTATAGACCTGGAGCTGCCAAGAAAAAGCTTTTAAAGAAGTCTTGCTTTTAAGTCACTGAGTGTATCCAACACTCGGGTATCAGTTGAGAACATTTTACATCTCTCGAGTAGATTAACTCACTTCATAAGAAAACATGCCAACATGAAAAAAATTACTTAATAAAAAAAGACTATTGAACATCTCTACATGTGATTCTAGTATGTCAGAGTAGTTACGTAAACCTAAACTAGTAATGTGTTCATTAAATTGCTTTGAAAAAGTCTTATACATAAACTGCATTACCAGTGTTAAACGAAAAAGTACATGCCATACTACAAAATTAACCTAAATTCACCTAATAACAACAACAATAAACACTCCACTTCCTCCCAGAAAGTTACATTGTGCTGATATCCCATAGATAGTACTATAAAAGGATTTTATTTTTGCAATATGCTGGGCTCACAGTGAGTATGCTAATACAGCGATCATGGATATAATGTTACTGTAAGAATGTCATTAGTGAAACATGTATAAGGCATGTAGAAAACTAGCATTAAAGCTCTTAAGGGCAATGATTCAAATTGGCAGCTGCTAGAAAAGGTGCTGCTAGGAATAAAAAATATTAAAGAAATTTAGTTTCGGCACATACTAGTTTTTAACGCTTCCACAATGAAATGAATTAATAACTCACATAAATTTCTGTTGCTGGAACTAATGGACCAAAAAAGAATGGACTTCTGCCCCCTTTAAATAGTAGCCCAATCTTGAAAACGGAAGCAGTCACTTGCAATCTTCCACACGGTATTGTTAGCAGTAGTCTGAGCAGTCAGCAGGAAGTTCTGGTTGAAGTAGTGTTGCTTGTTGCCATCAAACTTCACAGTTCCACTGGTCACAACAAGAACTGTGGTCTGGGCCTGAGTAGCTTGCTCTGCACCCACACAAGAAAAGAGAAGAGGTTGGATTCTTTACACAAGCAGATTTGCAGGCTTAAACACATTACCTATAACTTAAACACACTGTCTTTACTTTAAGCATAATCTTGAGCATGCCCACCCAGAGCCAGAAAACTCAATAACCGTTTCAAAGATACTAACATTATTTTCAGTCCAGAAAGATTTGGGGTACTCTAAACTTTCAATATCTAGCTTTTTGGTTCCTGTGTTAATATCTCCTTGTTTTTTTTTTTTTTAACAGAACTTGGTCAAATTTTGTTTCTTAAGTTTTCATTCTTTTCAAGAACTATAAAGGCAAAAAATCACTCAGGAAACTACTGCTTAAGATGCTTAGGACCCCACCTAGAGGTTAATCTTATAAACTGCATCAATCTGCCTGAAATCAAAATCTGCCTTGACAAACGCTACCCTTTCACGTAACAGAGTAAATTGCGGTGAAATTTTAATAGGTTGTAAGATAATAAAACACATTAATCAGAGATATGGTACATTTTTTTCTCTTGAGACATTTCAAGGTACAGAGGGCAACTATTTATTTAGGGAAAACAGAAAGTTGTTCCTCTCCATCAACAGAAATCATAGTAAGGCTCAATTTGCCACATGACTTTTAATAAGCCGCACAATCACTCAATCCACCAAAACCTACCACTGGCTCTCTGGAATTAGATGCATCTAAATGAAGATCAAAAGTTTGATTTGACAGCTGAATTTTTCATATTTAACTTATTCAAAAAAGTATTTACTGCTACCACTGAAAGTTGCTAGCTGCTTTTGGTGTTAAAGTTCAGTGCCCACTACAGGAAAACAAGTACCTCAAAAGACCATGATCTTACCATGAACTGGCTGGCAATCTAACATATTGACCTGGAATTCACTAGAAGGCAACATGTCAAAAAAATTGGCTAGGGCTTCCAGCCCTGTAACAACATTTCCATTCCATATTAAAGTGGCCTTGTCCAGATACAGCCTGGTTAGTGCCTAAAAAGGAAGAAAAAAGAAAAAAAGGGGAAAGATTTTTGATTTCGGGCAAATTATCTTGTAGAAATGGATTGAAAGGTTATAGCGAGTGTTTAAACATTTTTATAGTTCTTTCTCCATCTCTCCTTCCCTTGCCCCCTCCCACAGAGGACAATGTGAACAAGGTATCTGCCTTATAAAGTTGCCCTTAAATGGGTATTATCCTGTGCTATGCTGTGCTTAATTGCTCAGTCGTATCCAACTCTTTGCGACCTCATGGACTGTAACCCTCCAGCCTTCTCAGTCCCTGGGAATCTCCAAGCAAGAATACTGGAGTGGGTTGCCACGCCCTCCTCCAGGGGATCTGAACCCAGGTCTCCCACATTGCAGGCGGATTCTTTACCAGCTGAGCTACCAGGGAAGCCCTCTTAATATACTAGGCAGCTAGCTACTTTTTTTCATCTTTGACTTAAGCCACACTGAGAAACCTTTGTATCAAATGGATAGAGAGACTTTTTTTTTTAAAAGTTCTGCTTTCTGTAATTAAAATGAATTAAATGATCACAGGTTTCAAAGCCCTTGCAGCCTGGAACCAGTTTGAATCTTGCTCCCTTTTCTAATTCTATGAACAAAGCTGTCTGTCAGGCCCTACCTGTACCTTTCAATCCTAGTGTTTATATACATGTGAGCCCTTTAATGTTTGAACCATTTAATGTTGTATGTGTTAAGAAGAATTAGTTCCTTTTATCGCCATGAAAATAACATATTCAGTCCAAAACAATCAGTAGTACTTGCTAAAGCAGAGTCTTTGATAAGTCAAGTAAGTTAAAACTCAAATAAGGCAGAATTCAACAGTTAACTCTTTAGTCCCTGGAGTCAGTCACAGGAATTTAGTGTGTCAAAGGGGACATTATTTGCTTAGCTCTAAATTTTAACTTAAAGGGCCAACACATATCTGGACTCTGGAAATGAACTATGCTGCTTTCTTTTTTTGCTATTTTGTCCTTGAAGGCACCAAGGCCCAACAAATGTCCACTGTTATATCCTGTGCCAGGTCCAACATCATCAAACATCAGTATCAAGAACTTCTTTTTAATCTTCTGCCTTAACAAAATAGCTTTTAGAGATATTAACTTCTACAGCATAGACAAGAGTTCTCTACAACATGGTGTTATACCGATAAGAGACCTAGTGAAGATTCTAGGTCACATACAGAAATCCTTAAAAGATATGGCTCAGGAACACATTGCAATGAAAAAAGCTGATGAAGTGAGAACTTTCTCTGTGGAAGACTAAAAGTATCCAAGCCAGGCAGATTCTGTTTGTGAGTGCCAGACACAGCTGTGAGCTTTAACACAAAATTATCAATTAATATATGAAATTAAAGGGGCAAATCAGGGAACATTCTCTGTAATGACAGACCCCTTCACTAGCACTAATACTATTTTAACCATATTGGTTAAATGATGTGATTAAGAAAATGTAACGAATTTAAGTAAATATATGTTGGGTCCCATGTTAAGTGCAGTATTTAATTCCCCTTTACCACCCTAAAAATATAACAGGGTTGAGAGAGGTTAGCAACTTGCCCAAGGTCACAGAGCTTGGCAAACACAAAGCTGGGGTATGATTCCACAGTTCACACATCCATGATGCCATACCAACCCTTTCCTAAGCAATGTGCTTTTAGAGAACATAGCTATCACTTATACAATTCGGATGAATGGCTGGCTCAAAAAAAAAAAAAAAAAAAAAAGAACTGGTATTTAATAAAGAATAGTAGTCTGTAACACTCACCCGTCTTCTTTTGTCCATTGTCTCATAGTAAATATTGACAAATTCCTCAGCAGCTCTGCATGCCTGATCTACATAAGTTTTAAAGTCCTACAAGAAAAATTTCATTAAAATGTAATTACCACCCTTCCAACTCCTCACAAACATATCACCAACAAAAGCTGATGGTTTATTTCAATCATTTTATAACTCCATACACAGTCTACATTCTTCCACATAAATTTGGACATTTTTAAGATTAGGGCCTAAGTTTCCAACTTTCTCTATTTTTAAGTACATTATGGTTAGGACATACTAACCATTCATTAGTGAATTTCAGTTTGTTCTTACTTTAAACATAAATTTACAATCTTTGCATGGCAACTGGTGTTTTAGGCTTTCAGTATTTTAGAAAACACTTACCTTAATAAAAAACGATGGGTTCTGAACCGTAAAAAAAAAGAGGCAGGGGGCGGTGCGGCAGGCGCGAATTGCCATTGAGTAAGTTAGCAAATTGTAGTTACTGGTAAGTTATTCAAAAGTTGTTGAATGAGAAAAAAACTGAGTATGTTCTATGAACTTGTTTGAAAAATTAGGTACTCAGAAAAACGTCCTCACATTATGTAAAAATTTACAGGAGTTTGTAAAGGATTTTAGCATATGTGCTGCCAAAGCGAGCAATGTAAAGGATTTTAAAACGGAAGAAATGCTGTTGCGGTTTTCTCCTGCGAGAAAATTACTTTCTTCCCCAGCCATTTACCAGACCAAACTATTATTTGAATTAAGAACTAATTTCATTTCACTCTCAGGTAATTGAAAGTCATTTAAATCGTGAAAGGATTACAAGCCATAAGCAACAGACCCCAACATTCCCAACTCTCGCTGCTACTGCTGCTGCTAAGTCGCTTTAGTCGTGTCCGACTCTGTGCGACCCCAAAGACGGCAGCCCACCAGGCTGCCCCGTCCCTAGGATTTTCCAGGCAAGAACACTGGAGTGGGTTGCCATTGCCTTCTCCAGTGCATGAAAGTGAAAAGTGAAAGTGAAGTCGTTCAGTCGTGTCCGACTCTTAGCGACCCCATGGACTGCAGCCTACCAGGCTCCTCCGCCCATGGGATTTTCCAGGCAAGAGTACTGGAGTGGGGTGCCATTGCAACTCTCGCTAGTTCCCGTTTTAGGGTCCTTTCCAGGATCGGAAAGCTACTGAACAGCCCTGGGAGGCGGCGGGGTCGGGGGTCGGCGGTCGGGGAATAGTGAGGGGCTTCAGAGAGCGGGCCCCGCCCCCGGCGCCTGGCGGGCCAAAGCCTGATTCGCCGCTTGACCACGTGACCAGCAACCAGCCCGCCCCAGAGCCCCTCCCCTCAGCCGCCCGCGCCCGGCACCCTGCGGCGGCTGGGGCACTCACCACAGCCATGGCCATCGGGGAATCCGAATTGTCCTTTTCCTTCAGTGGCGACTTCACTACGTCCTCTTGTCTCTGGTTCCCTCGCCTGTGGGATGATCAAATACTTAGCAAGACGGCGAAACCCGCCAAACGCACAGAATTCTCTGCCCGCCCATTCTCTCCCGGAAGTACCTCGGTCCTATGTTAAAATCACCCCGATGTACCAACTTAAGTACAATTCTCTTGAGTTCCGACCGTCCCGTCCCGTCCCGTCTGCCTTATGTACTCACTTGTTTGATATTTATTAACTTAGTTTGGAAAAAAAAAATCACTCCGCTTTTGTAACTGGGTAATCTTAACAAAAGTATCTATTTCTCCAACACGTCCAAGGACAGCAAAAAAAGACCTGTTTAAAGCGTCCAATGTGCGGGCTCTTCGCTCCAGGGGGAGGGGAAAGGGCTCTCTGATGAAACTTACCAGATCTGTAAGCGAGTAGAAAAAGTGGGTGGTGCTTGGGGAAAAGCGTGCAACAATACTGGTAGAAAATGGCGTAAGGTTCTGGAACCTTCTCAAAGACTCAATCTTAACTGAATTTACCCGTGTCTCAGTAATACTCCTTAAATTATTCACTACTTTGATTTGGCACTATTCCGTGGAAAATAACATGCTTAGGGGTCACAAAATTAATTGTAATTCAAATTTAGTTTAACTACCACTGCAACCGGACTCCACTCCCCAACATACTTCAAAACCACTCAAAGTCCCCAACGACTTCTGGGCAGTCAAGTCAGTCAGATATTTTGATAGTCTTTTACCACGAATAGCTGGTGTGTGGCTCCTCAGAAAAACTTCTTCTTTGGTACCATTCTCTGTCTCCGACCAGTCACTTCTGAATTTTCTCACACTTCAATCTGCTTTTTTCCTGTCTTCCTCCCTTCTGTCTAGCTCTAACTGAAGCGACTCTTCCCCGTACCCTATGACCTCTGCACGCCTCTTATTGACGTCACTTCCAGGGTGTCTTCCTGTTTAACACCTCTCTCCTCCTATGTGGTCTCAATTGTTACTTGTATGCTAACAAATTTCGATAACATGTGTCCAGCACCGCCCTCCAACTCGTCTCTGGGTTGCAATTCTATTTATTCAATTTCACTAAATATGAACACCAGTGCGCACTACAGGCTTCTCAGACTTGGTGAGTCCAAAATTTGAATGCGTTTTTTCTTCTGCACTTATAATCTTCTGTATGCTTTGTTATCCATGCTTGAATTTTTGGAATGTTTCTATTTAATTTTTTTGGTGTCTTTCCCCTCCTCCTCCTATCATTGTAATTCATTCGTTCATTCAACAAATATTTATTGAATGCATACTATGGGACAGGCATTGTGCAAGGTTCTGGATATATAGTGATGAGCAAAATAGACATGATCTATACCCTCATGAAGCTCACAAAATAATTGTGAATAATGGACAATAAATGAAACAATGGATTACAGAGGAGTTCCAAGTAACTTGCCCAATTCTGCTCATTCTCCCTCCCTCCCACCCCATTCCGCCTTTCTTTCTCTTTCCTCGACACAAACTTTGATCGCTCTATTCTCATTTTTTCCAAAATTCTTCTAGTTTTTGAAGACCTATCTTAGTCTAGCCTCAATTTTCCCTTCCAGACTTCTCTCCTATTATTTACCAACACTGGCAAAGTTAACTACTGTTTACCAAAAATGACTCATGTTTACCACTTTATAGGTGATTGTCTGACATACAGTCCCTGATGCAGAAATATTTTCCTATCCATGACAGAGGAGATTATGCAGCCGACCCCCTATTTGAGTGTAGGAAGTTGGGACTGATTAGATAAATTTTGGTGTGTTGAGAGGTATCATTACAATTCAGGAGATGGTTAAGGGGCCTGGAATAGCAGACTGTAGGAGCAATAAACTGGATTGTAGGGCTGCTTATGGCTATTCAGTTCAGTCATTTCTCTTGGTCAAGTGTAGACATATGGAGCCAAAGCTCTTTGGACTTATCACCATTCCTATCTGAACTTCCCCTTGGTCTTGATTCGAGAAGGACTAGTCTAGGTCAATCAAGGAAGTGATCTGAGCAGTCAGTCTCTTCTCAGGTCTCTAACTGGTGACCAGCATTCACTAAGTCTCCTGCTCTACCCACTAAGTTAGCCAGGCACATTTGGCCTGTTCACATTAAATAGTGCTTTTGAAAAACAACTTTTTTGAGATACAATTCATATCACCCATTTAAGGTGTAGAATTTGGTGGATTTTAGTATATTCAGAGTTGTGAAAGCATCATCATGAAATTTTACAACTTTTTGAATGTCCTGAAAAGAAATCCTTTTCCCATTAGCAGTCATTTCCCATTCCTCTTTCACCCCAGCTCCTGGCACCAGTAATGCACTTTTTACTTACGTAGATTTGCCATTCTGGACATTTCATATAAATGGAATCATACAATATGTGGTTCTTTGTGTTTCAGCAGAATGTTATCAAAGTTCATCCATGTTGTAGCATGTATCAGTACTCTTTTCCTTTTACTTGTAGAATAATATTCCAACTGTATGAATATAACATTTTGTTTATTCATTAATCCATTGATGGGCATTTGGGTGGTTTCATTTTAGGATATTATGAATAATTCTTCCATAAAAGTTTGTGTACAAGTTTTTGTGTGGACACTTTCAATTCTCTTGAGCAGATACCTGGGAGTGGAATTTCTGGGTCATATTGTAATTTATGGGCTTCCCAGGTGGCTCAGTGGTAAAGAAACCAGTTACAATGCAGGAGCTGTAGGAGATGTGGGTTCAGTCCCAGGGTTGGGAAGATCACCTGGAGGAGGGCACAGCAACCAACTCCAGTATTCTTGCCTGGAGAAGTCCATGGACAGAGGAGCCTGGTAGGCTGCAGTCCATGGGATCTCAAGAGTCAGATGTGACTTAGCAACTAAACCACCACCAGGGGCCTATTGGGCAGATTGCCTAACTAGTAGTGATCAGATGATTCTTGATTGGTTTACTATTTTATTTTGGGGAGGGCCCAAACCATAATTAAGCCTTGGTTTGGTGACATTGAGGCTTAGCATAAACCATTCCATTTTGGTCCTGTTTTGTTTTTAAACATATCTTTAACATTTTATGGAACTGCTGGATTGCTTTCAACAGTGGCTGAATCATTTTACAATCCCACCAGCAATGCATGAGGGTTCCAATTTTCCACATCCTCACCAACGCTTGTTATTGTCTATCTTTAAAAAAATTTTGTTTATTAAATTAATTTATTTTAATTGGAGGCTAATTACAATATTGTGGTGGATTTTGCTGTACATTGACATGAATCAGCCATGGGTGTACATGTGTCCCCCCATCCTGAACCCCCCTCCCACCTCCCTCCTCACCCTATCCTTCTGGGTTGTCCCAGAGCACCAGCTTTGAGTGTCCTGCTTCATGCATTGAACTTGCATTGGTCATCTGTTTTACATATGGTAATATACATGTTTCAATGCTATTCTCTCAAATCATCCCACCCTTGTCTTCTCCCACAGAGTTCAAAAGTCTGTTCTTTACATCTGTGTCTCTTGCTATCTTGCATATAGGGTTGTTGTTACTGTCTTTCTAAATTCCATATTATATGCATTAATATACTGTATTGGTGTTTCTCTTTCTGACTTACTTCACTCTGTATAATAGGCTCCAGTTTCATCCACCTCATTAAAACGGACTCAAATGCATTCTTTTTTATAGCTGAGTAATATTCCATTGTGTATATGTACCACAACATCCTTATCTATTTGTCTGCCGTTGGACATCTAGGTTGCTTCCAAGACCTAGCTATTGTAAACAGTGTTGCCATGAACTTTGGGGTACATATGCCTCTTTCAATTCTGGTTTCCTTGATGTGTATGCCCAGCAGTGGGATTGCTGGGTTGTATGGCAGTTCTATTTCCATTTTTTTAAAGGAATCTCCACACTGTTCTCCATAGTGACTGTACTAGTTTGCATTCCCACCAACAGTGTAAGAGGGTTCCCTTTTCTCTGCATCCTCTCCAGCATTATTGTTTGTAGACTTTTGAATGGCAGCCATTCTGACTGGCATGAGATGGTACCTCATAGTGGTTTTGATTTGCATTTCTCTGATAATGAGTGATGTTGAGCATCTTTTCATGTGTTTGTTAGCCATCTGCATGTCTTCTTTGGAGAAATGTCTGTTCAGTTCTTTGGCCCATTTTTTGATTGGGTCATTTATTTTTCTGGAATTGAGTTGCATGAGCTGCTTGTATATTTTGGAGATGAATTCTTTGTCAGTTGTCTTGTTTGCTATTATTTTCTCCCATTCTGAAGGCTGCCTTTTCATCCTGGTTATAGTTTCCTTCGTTGTGCAAAAGATTTTAATTAGGTCCCATTTGTTTATTTTTGTTTTTATTTCCATTACTCTGGGAGGTGGGTCATACAGGATCTTGCTGTGATTTATGTCAGAGAGTGTTCTGACTATGTTTTCCTCTAAGAGTTTTATAGTTTCTGATCTTACACTTAGATCTTTAATCCATTTTGAGTTTATTTTTCTGTGTGGTGTTAGAAAGTGTTCTAGTTTTATTCTTTTTCAGGTGGTTGTATTGTCTATCTTTTTAATTATAGCCATCCTAGTGAGTTCAAAGTAGTATCTCACTGAGGCTTTGATTTGCATCTCCCTGATACCTAATGATGTTGAGCATCTTTTCATGAGCTTATTGGTCATTTGTAGATCTTCTTTAGTGGAGGACAGAGGAGCCTGGTGTGCTGCAGTCCATGGGGCTGCAAAAAGTCAGACACGACTTAGCAACTGAAAAACAACAACAATCTTCTTTCAAATCTGTACATTCAGATCCTTCGTCTATTTTAAAAATTAGGTTATCTGCCTTTTTATCATTGTTGTAAATATTCTTCATATATTCTACAAACAAGTCCCTGATCATATATACAATTGTAAGTTATTTTTTCTCATTCTGCAGGTTGTCTTTTCACTACTGTGGAGCTGTAGAGAGGGGGATGGGAATAGATGAGTAGGGCAAGTTATAACACTACAAACCCTGATGTGTTTATCTGTGTTTAGCGGTTCCTCTTGAATAAGTAAGTACTGCTTAGAATTTGCAAGTGTTTGCTTAATTTCTAGAGTTCTGAAAAAGTTAATTTTGACAATTTTGCTAGTGTTTTTATTGCTTTTATTGAAGGGTGGACTTACAGAGGTCCTCACACTGCCATTCCAGAAACCCTGCCTGTATAGCCCTTGTGTAATCTTTTGAAAGGCGTTATTGTAGTCTGCCTTTTGTTATTATGTATTTATATGCTTTATTAGATTTGAAGTTTCTGTGGCTAACCGTATGTGTTTTTGATATGTTAAACACTCACTCATACCACTGGTATTGAGTAAAAACCTTACATGGAATAAGTAGGTAGTTAAAAGTGAATGTCCAAATGAAATTTCATCCTCCTTTAGCCTCATTCTGAATCCATTCTGAAAGAAGTGAGAATGTGACCTAATTTCTTATAAATGAAACTTTTTCTTCCTACCATGATAAAAATGAGAGAATAATCTATTTTCACCTCATTACTTTCCAACTGCCTCCTCTATCAGGTATTCACAAGCCTTATCTTCAGGAGAGAACAATTCTTTCAACTCTGCTGCAAACTTCTTTTCCTTCAAGTAATTATTTTCAGAAGCAAAATGTACAATATGGCTTTTGTCTTGGCTGAGTGCTCAGGTTTTGGGAAATCTGACTAACATTCTGGCTCAACCAGTCTAAAAATTTCTTAGAAAAATGTGAATTATTGTTGTCAAGACATCATAACATAAGGTTCAGACAGGGGCATACTGTTAATTAGCAGGATGAGAAACTAAGATCTGCAAATTTTCTTATCTTACTTGGCTCTTAGAAGTCGTCTTCATAATAAACATCTGTACTTTTTCTTACCTTCTGTCTTCCATCTATTTCCAACTTCTTTTCTGCTTCCATGTATTCAACAGAAATAAACAACACAAAAAGTTGTCCCCACCCCTCAAAAAAAGGAAAGGAAAAAAAATGCTGCTAGGGGATTAACATAGTCACTCAATTTTTCTCTATTCTTTTTATCATTAAGTATATGTTTTCCTGATATTAACATAGATCTACAAAAATTTTTGTTATTATTTTCCTGACAAAACATTTTCTCATCATTTTCTTTTCAACCTTTTGAGTTGCTGTGTTGAGGAGTGTCCTTTGTAGATTTCATATAGCTTGATTTTTCTGGGCTTGATAGTCTGTCTTTTAAAAAGAATATATTATGTTCCAGTGCACTATCCCCAAGCATCCAGTATCGTGCATCGAACCTGGACTGGCAACTCGTTACATACATGATATTTTACATGTTTCAATGCCATTCTCCCTAGTGCACTGGGACGACCCAGAGGGATGGTATGGGGAGGGAGGAGGGAGGAGGGAGGAGGGTTCAGGGTGGGGCACACATGTATACCTGTGGCAGATTCATTTTGATATTTGGCAAAACTAATACAATTATGTAAAGTTTAAAAATAAAATAAAATTTATAAAGTACAAAAAAAATAAAAATAAAAACAATATATTATGTTCCTACAGTAATATTCATAAAGTTTGTGTACTACATCATGGATTTTTACAAAAGTATACAGCTGTATAGCTAATCACTAACTACATCAAAATAATATTTTCAGTGCCCAGAAAGCTCCATTTTGTCCACTGTCAGTCAATGATCCCCAAAGGAAACCATTATAATGACTTTGATGATTATAGATCACTTTTTTCATATAAATGGATTTATATAGCATGTACTCTTTAACACTGGCTTCTTTCACTCAGCATTAGTATGAGCGTATCCAAGTTCTTGCATTTTAGCAATAGTTCACTCTTTATAACAGCTTCAAAAGGGAGATAACAAAAGGGAAAGTGGAGAAGAAAACTGATTTGAGGGGGAAAGAGTTCAATATTTCCTTATTAAATTGTATTCTGGCTTAAAAAAAAAGTCCTTGATTTAGAGAAGTTTCTTTCCATTCTTCATTTGGTGTGTATGTTTTTTATTCCTTAAAATTATATACAGGTTGAATTTTATCGAATGCCTGTTTTGCAAGTATTGGCAGCCTTCTCCTTTATTCAGCTAATATAATAAATTGAGTTGGTTGACTTTTAAATATTTAAACAAGATTCGTTATTGAGATAAACCTCACTTGTCATGATTCATTTCATACACTGCTAGATTTATTTTCTTAAAATTTTTTTAGGATTTTTTGAATCTATCTTCATGACAGATACTGACTTGCATTCTTCCTTTCTTGTTTTTTCCTTATTAGGCTTTGGTATCAGTGTTCTGCTGGCCTCATTAAATACAACTACTTTGGATTTCTCTTTTGGTGTTTGCATTGTATATATTCCCACTTTTTTTACTTTTAACTTTTCTGTACCTATTATTTAATCTGAATCTCTTTTAAGCAGCACGTATTTGCATTGTTTTCTATAAAAGAAAAAGCAATCTGATAATCTATTTTAATTGAAGTGTTTAATCCATTACACTTAAAAAAATTATTGAATATGGCCGGGTTTATAGCTACCATTGTGCTACTTGTTTTTTACTTGGACAATCTATTTTTACTTTTCCTTTCTTGCCTTTTATTATTAAAATATTTTTATTACCCTGTTTTATCCTGTATTACTTTTTTTTCTGTTTTTCAAAACATGCTGTTTATTTTAAAAGCAACCTGTTGAATTTTGTCTATTAATATATGTCTTCTGTTAACATTTTTTTGCTCAAGATTATGTGTGTTGACAACTCTTATAGCTTCTGGGAATTCATTTCAGTAGCGAGCCTGACAACCAGTGGTAACATACTGTATTACACAATTTCTTTAAATTCCTTTCAGGCAACCTCTTTTCAACCACGATGTTTTGTTCCAGAGCCCACGCAAGAACAATTTTTTTCCAAAGTAAAAGTTTTTTTCTCCAGGTCTTTGCAGTAGGAAGTCGTGATTTCCTTGTGAATGGATGGAACTTACAGCCTAATTGTTCAATTCAAAATTCAAAAGCCACAAAATTTGGCCTAAAGTAAACAAAGCACATTTATTCTCTTGTTCCTAATTGCTTGAAATTTTATCCAGGTTTTCTAAAAGTTGATTGAGTCTTGCCAACATTTTCTATGAACCACACATGGATTTGGAGTTTATAGGAAAGCCCAAACCTCTAGAAACAAACCCTGCATCAAGAAAGTTTCATTTGGTTTCAAGTTTCAGTGTAAAAATCTAATATAACCTTATTAAAAAAGCACTAAGCAATACTAGATGGAGTGAATCTCTGTTTCCAGCAAAATGCCATGCTTATGTATCATTGAATACTGGTACTAATTTATGTCTGTAAGTCTTGAATGAAGTCCTCTCTATGTTTTGAAGTAAATGCAACTATGCACATTTTATTTTATTTATTTTTAAAATTTATTTATTTTTTAATTGAAGGATAATTGCTTTACAGAATTTTGTTGTTTCCTGTCAAAAATCAACATGAATCAACCATGAGTGTATATATATATCCCCTCCCTTTTGAACCTCCCTCCCCATCCCACCCCTATAGGTTGATACAGAGCCCCTGTTTGAGTTTCCTGAGACATAGAGAAAATTCCTGTTGGCTATCTGTTTACATATGGAAATGTAAGTTTCCACGTTATACTCTCTCCATACATCTCACCCTCTCCTCCCCTCTCCCCATGTCCATAAGTCTATCCTCTATGTCTGTTTCTCCACTGCTGCCCTGCAAATAAATTCTTCAGTACCATTTTTCTAGATTCCATATATATGCGTTAGTATACGATATTTATCTTTCTTTTTCTGACTTACTTCACTCTGTATAATAGGCTCTAGGTTCATCCACCTCATTTTAACTGACTCAAATGCGTTCCTTTTTCTGGCTGAGTAATATTACATTGTGTATATATACCACAACTTCTTTACCCATTCATCTGTCGATAGACATCTAGATTGATTCCATGTTCTAGCTATTGTAAGTAGTGCTGCAGTGGGATACATGTGTCTTTTTCAATTTTGGTTTTCTCAGGGTATATGCCTAGGAGTGGGATTGCTGGGTCATATGGTGGTTTTATTCCTAGTTTTTTAAAAACTAATTTATTTATTTTAATTGGAGGCTAATTACTTTACAATATTGTAGTGGTTTTTGCCATACATTGACATGAAACAGCCATGGGTGTACACGTGTCTCTCATCCAGAAAGACATAAGTATCTGAATGCAGAGTTCCGAAGAATAGCAAGGAGAGAGAAGAAAGCCTTCCTCAGCGATCAATGCAAAGAAATAGAAGAAAACAACAGAATGGGAAAGACTAGAGATCTCTTCAAGAAAATTAGAGATACCAAGGGAACATCTCATGCAAAGATGGGCTTGATAAAGAACAGAAATGTTATACACCTAACAGAAGCAGAAGATACCAAGAAGACGTGGCAAGAATACACATAAGAACTGTACAAAGAAATCTTCATGACCCAGATAATCACGATGGTATGATCACTCACCTAGAGCCAGACATCCTGAAATGTGAAGTCAAGTGGGTCTTTAAAGCATCACTATGAACAAAGCTAGTGGAGGTAATGGGATTCCAGTGGAGCTATTTCAAATCCTGAAAGATGATGCTGTGAAAGTGCTGCACTCAA
Organism: Bubalus kerabau; assembly: GCF_029407905.1. Classification (NCBI taxonomy): domain Eukaryota; kingdom Metazoa; phylum Chordata; class Mammalia; order Artiodactyla; family Bovidae; genus Bubalus; species Bubalus kerabau. Next base: position 71,456,056 of record NC_073647.1, on the reverse strand, counting down.
TATGCCAGCAAATTTGGAAAACTCAGCAGTGGCCACAGGACTGGAAAAGGTCAGTTTTCATTCCGATCCCAAAGAAAGACAATGCCAAAGAATGCTCAAGCTACCGCACAATTGCACTCATCTCACACGCCAGCAAAATAATGCTCAAAATTCTCCAAGCCAGGCTTCAGCAATACATGAACCGTGAACTTCCTGATGTTCAAGCTGGTTTTAGAAAAGGCAGAGGAACCATAGATCAAATTGCCAACATCTGCTGGATCATGGAAAAAGCAAGAGAGTTCCAGAAAAACATCTATTTCTGCTTTATTGAGTATGCCAAAGCCTTTGACTGTGTGGATCACAATAAACTGTGGAAAATTCTGAAAGAGATGGGAATACCAGACCACCTGACCTGCCTCTTGAGAAACCTGTATGCAGGTCAGGAAGCAACAGTTAGAACTGGACATGGAAGAACATACTGGTTCCAAATAGGAAAAAGAGTATGTCAAGGCTGTATATTGTCACCCTGCTTATTTAACTTATATGCAGAGTACATCAGGAGAAATACTAGGCTTGAAGAAGCACAAGCTGGAATCAAGATTTCCGGGAGAAATATCAATAACCTCAGATATGCAGGTGACACCACCCTTATGGCAGAAAGTGAAGAGGAACTAAAAAGCCTCTTGATAAAAGTGAAAGAGGAGAGTGAAAAAGGTGGCTTAAAGCTCAACATTCAGAAAACGAAGATCATGGCATCTGGTCCCATCACTTCATGGCAAATAGATGGGGAAACAGTGGAAACAGTGTCAGACTTTATTTTGGGGGCTCCAAAATCACTGCAGATGGTGTTTGCAGCCATGAAATTAAAAGACGCTTGCTCCTTGGAAGGAAAGTTATAACCAACCTAGACAGCACGTTAAAAAGCAGAGACATTACTTTGCCAACAAAGGTCCGTCTAGTCAAGGCTATGGTTTTTCCAGTAGTCATGTATGAATGTGAGAGGTGGACTGTGAAGAAAGCTGAGCGTGAAATAATTGATGCTTTTGAACTGTGGTGTTGAAGAAGACTCTTGAGAGTCCTTGGACTGCAAGGAGATCCAACCAGTCCATCCTAAAGGACATCAGTCCTGGGTGTTCATTGGAAGGACTGATGCTGAAGCTGAAACTCCAATACTTTGGCCACCTCATGCGAAGAGTTGACTCATTGGAAAAGACCCTGATGCTGGGAAGGATTGGGGGCAGGAGGAGAAGGGGACGGCAGAAGAGATGGCTGGATGGCATCACCGACTCGATGGACATGAGTTTGAGTGAACTCCGGGAGTTGGTGATGGGGTCACAAAGAGTTGGACACGACTGAGTGACTGAACTGAACCAAACTGTGCTAGTCCCTAGGGATTCAGCAATGAACAAGACTAAGTCTTGCTTTCCTGAAGTGAGGGAGACAGATTATAGGTACATGAACAAAACAACAAATAAGATAATTTCAGATCATACTCTGTTGAAAAAAATGGGGTAATGGCAAATAAGTATTATAGGAAGAAAAATCTTAGAGTCGTAAGGGAAGTGTGGTTAGAAAAAAGAGAAAAGGGTTGTGGACTAAGTTCTGGGGCATTCCAGGATTTATAGGTTTGCAAAAAGAAGACACGTGTATACCTGTGACGGATTCATGTTGATGTATGGCAAAACCAATACAATATTGTAAAGTAATTAACCTCCAATTAAAATAAATAAATTTATATTAAAGAAAAAAAGAAGAATGTGTTTGTGGTTCTCACTAAATGCCAGGCACTGTCCTAAGTACATTACATGCAGTAATTCATTCAGTCCTTGCCAGAATCCTGTTGCTGCTGCTGCTAAGTCGCTTCAGTCGTGTCCGACTCTGTGCGACCCCATAGACGGCAGCCCACCAGGCTCCCCCATCCCTGAGATTCTCCAGGCAAGAACACCAGAGTGGGTTGCCATTTCCCTCTCCAATGCATGAAAGTGAAAGGTGGAAGTGAAGTCGCTGAGTCGTGTCCCACTCTTTGTGACCCCATGGACTGCAGCCTACCAGGCTCTTCCATCGCCTTCTCTGGCCAGAACCCCAGAGGGTATCATTTTTATCTTACCATCATTTTACTAAAGATTAAACTGAGGCACAGAGAGGTTAAGTAACTTGCCTAAGGTCATATAGGAGGCAAATGCTCAAACTGGGATTTGGACTTAGACAGTCTTGTTTTGTAACCCATGTTCTTAACTTCCTTGAAGAATACTGTCCCCTCCTAAGCCACCTAGCCAAGAGGAGAGAGAAGGAAGAAGCTGTAAAAGAGACTGAGAAGTAGTATCAACTCTATGAGTTTCAGTTTTCTCATTTGTAATATGGAAATAATATTGTGCTGCACAAGGATGTTGTGGAGATAAAATCTTATAATGCATGCAAAGAATGTATCACAGTGATAGATACTTGTATCATATCACAGTGATGACTTGATAGATGGCAGTTACTATTATTATCTTGCAGACTGTTGTAATAGCTTCCTAACTCACCTGCCTGACTCCTCTCTCTCCAGCTGTACCTTCCCCCCAAACCACACAACCAGCTTGAAAGTGAAGTCTCTCAGTCGTGTCCAGACTCTTTGCGACCCCATGGACTGTAGCCTACTAGGCTCTTCCATCCATGGGATTCTCCAGGCAAGAATACTGGAGTGGGTTGCCATTTCCTTCTCCAGGAGATCTTCCTGACCCAGGGATTGAACCCGGGTCTCCCACATTGTAGGCAGATGCTTTACCATCTGAGCCACCAGCTTACATATTCCCATTTACATCAATGCAGGGTTTCCATTTTTATCTTACATACTGCTCACCTGCTCAAAATCCTTCAATGGTTATCAATTGCCTACAAGCAGGAGTAGGCTAATTTTTTTTTTTTTTTGGGTAAAAGGCCACATAGTAAGTATTCTTAGGCTTTGTGAGCTTATTTGTTCTCCATTGCCACTACTTATCCCTGCCATTGTATAGTAAAAGCATTCATAGAAAGTACATAATACAATGTGTGTGGATGCATTCCAATAAAATTGTACTTACAAAACCAACCAAGGATGGGGGTGGGGGGCGGGTTGCTGAATTCGACCCACAGGCCAGAGTTTGTCAACCCTTGGCCTACAGAATTAATTTGACATTCAGGACCCTACCTGCTTCTTACAACCTTGCCTTCCACTTGCTCTCAACTATTGGTTCACAGACTGGCCCTTGTACACAGAGGTAAAGAGACATCAAAAAACAGACAAAGCACTCGAGATTGGTAGATGGCAGATTTAATGAGCAAGGGAGCTTATATACTAGGCTTATCTTTGTGTATGGGGGCGGAGGTCTGCAAGATGAGTAGATTCCTCCAGAATCTTCAAAGTTTATATTGAGGCCTTAACTGGGTTTAGTAACATATAGTTCAGATGGCCTCACCACCACATTACTGTCTAAAGGCTGTATTCTGGGGATAGCTTGTGGCCTGGGGAAGACAAGTGGAATGCACATTCCAAGGATAGGGAGGAGCCTCCAGTTGCTCAAGTCCAGATTGCAGGTCAACTGGTGGTCATGTCCTCCAATACCAATCATCCATTGAACACTCCAACCAAACCAGATGATGCTCTGTTCTCTTTGTTTACCCTAGTTCCTCTATCTTAATTGCCCTCCTCTTCAAGCTCTGTCTGTTGAAGTCCTGTGTATCTGTATTGATTAGGTTACTTTGCAAGCAACAGAACTAACTTTGGCTGTGGTACAGACTGCAGAAACCCATCAATATTTTCTTTTTGGATGCCCATTTAGATGTCTTTTTCTTTCTGGATGCCCATCTAGATTACATTTTCCAACCCACCTTTCAGTAAAGTGTAGCCATGTAATTGAGTTTTGGCCAGTGGAATATGAACAGAAGTGACATGTGCTATTTTCCATCAAAACCTCCCACCTTTAATCCTGCCAGCTGAATGCAGAGGATGCCTGTTTTAGTCAACTCAAGCTGCTATAACAAAATACCATAAACCGAGTGATATAAACAACAGAAATTTACTTCTCACAGTTCTGGAGCTGGGATGTTCAAAATCAAGGTGCTGACTGATTCAGTTCCTGATGAGGTCCCTCTTCTCTGTCTGCAGATGGCCATCTTGCTGTATTCTCACATGGTAGCAAGATCATCTCTCTTTTTTAAAGAAGTTGAATATTTTATTATTAAATTGTTTATTCTCCTGCAAGGCTGTTGCTTCACTGTATAAAAATAGCACCAGCAAAAACAGTATATTGCAAAATTAAGATAGTAATATTCTTCACTGGACACTATACAACTAACAAACTTTTCTCCACTGGCAGTTAATTCTAGTGGGAAGATCATTTTGACCCAAATCCAAGGATAGTTATAAGCAAGTTACAATGTCATATAAGGTTTAAGATAACCATGTTATCCTTGAATTACATAATTTTTGTAATTAGTTTTCCGGAGATAGTTTCAGGAATTCTGAATATTATAACTGGAGCCTAGACTAAAAATCACAGGATGCTGTGGAAAACATGCACAGTGTTTATCTGAAGTCATTAGAAAGTTAAGGGGTATTTTCTTCAGGAAAAAATGTTACAAGTAGTTTCTTTTGCTAAAAGTTGCTTTTTAAATAATTATCCACCACTAATTTAAGACAATGATGCTAGATTGGAGAAGGCAATGGCACCCCACTCCAGTACTCTTGCCTGGAAAATCCCATGGACGGAGGAGCCTGGTGGGCTGTAGTCCATGGGGTCGCTGAAGGTCAGACTGAGCGACTTCACTTTCACTTTTCACTTTTCACTTTCATGCATTGGAGAAGGAAATGGCAACCCACTCCAGTGTTCTTGCCTGGAGAATCCCAGGGACAGGGGAGCTTGGTGGGCTGCCGTCTATGGGGTCGCACAGAGTCGGACATGACTGAAGCGACTTAGCAGCAGCAGCAGCATACTAGATTAAGTTGTTTCAAAGTAGTTTATTTAGGGGTTCCATTTTCACTCAATAAATTTTATGTATGAGAGCATATGAGAATATGCTTCTTCACTCATTAGTTCATCTAGTTCTGAAGGGTTACTGAATGTCATCTTGATCAGTCAACCATCTTCATAACAAGACTTGTTGACAAGTCCTGGATTTTCTGTTGCTGCTGCTGCTGCTGCTGCTAAGTCGCTTCAGTCATGTCCGACTCTGTGCGACCCCATAGACGGCAGCCCACCAGGCTCCCCGTCCCTGGGATTCTCCAGGCAAGAACACTGGAGCGGGTTGCCATTCCCTTCTCCAATGCATGAAAGTGAAAAGTGAAAGTGAAGTCGCTCAGTCATGTCTGACCCTCAGCGACCCCATGGACTGCAGCCTTCCAGGCTCCTCTGTCCATGGGATTTTCTAGGCAAGAGTACTGGAGTGGGGTGCCATTGCCTTGGGGTCCCAAATGAGAGCCAGAGGGGGAATGTTTCATAAGGACCTTCCGAACCTTGAGAAGTTCTAGACTCCAACCTTTTTTTCCTCAGCTCTCTGAAACTTTCCCAAACTCGACACTACTTTTTAGCCACTCTGCTTAACTTCTCTAATTTGTTGCCCCATGCAACTTAATTGGCAATTTTCTGAAAGGAAAAAAACCTGGGATGAATGTCATGCTCACTTTTCTGTGCTTCTCCTATCTCCAGATGGTGGCCACTTAAGACTTTGGCACAACATAAACTCCAGTTTTTATTCCTCCAGTCTTGTGATATTACCTAAAGCTCTGATGGCCTCTCTGCCTCTTCCAAGTCATCCTCTACTCAGTGTCTGGGCCAAGAATTAACATATCCTAAGGGAAAAAACAACATGTAGGAAGTTGGGCTTACTTTGATGAGTTTCCCTCCTTTCTCGAATTTCCCTTCCCAAGTCCTGGCTCCCTGATACTTTCAAAAAGGATTTTGGTTTTTGGAATTTTACCTGATTTTTAAAGTTACTCTCAGCAACAACATTGATCTGCTACAAGTTGCTCCATCCTGAATCAGAAGTCCCTTGTATGGTACAATATTTTCATAAGTATTGGGCCTGGAATTTTCTTGTATATTTCTCTAATTTGTGTACCCATAACTGAATTGGAAACCAGATGTTTGCAATTCCTTAAATACGTAATGTTTAATGATGATGGTGCCAGTGTGACAATGTGTGTATCAGTCAGATTTTAGTGTAGGAAAGAGAAGCCACTCTAAGAACTTTAAGCAGGAATGGATATCTTTACCTTTTTATTGCAAAAATGGAATTATGTAACGTGTTTTATTAAATACAGCATATATCATGACATATATACACAGCATTTTTTTTAGTTTGATCTAAAATATCTCATAGTGTAGATGTACTGTAATGAATTTAGCCATCCTTCTATTTATGGAAATTCAGGTAGTCTCCAGGGTTTTCTTTTTCTTGCCACTGAAAATAACACTGCAATAAATGTCTTTGTGGCAGTGAATCCTGATGCTCTTATTTTTGTACAATAGAATTTTCTAAGTAAGACTGCTGGGTCAAAGGGTATATGTATTTTAAAGCTGTAATAGATACAGTTAGACTGCACTCTAGAAAGTTTATAACAATTTACAGGAATGAATTTAAAACAGAGAAATGAATACTTACAAAGTTGCTGGAAGGTCTAAAGGAGGAGAGTGGAGTCTAGATTTAAAAGAATAGTTCTAAAAAATACTGAACTGAAACCTCAAGGGACCTCCTCCTTTTGATGTCACCTCTAGAGCCCTGCCAGAATCAAGGGCCTGCCATTGTCACCTCGGTATCTGGTACAGCTCTCTCTGAGTACCCAGGGAGGTGGACGAAGAGCATCAATAACTGCGAACCAGTGATTAGAAATTACATTGAGAAACTGCTCTTGCTGCCTTTGCTGGGGGTAACTCCTCTGTTCCTCTTGATACCCAGGAAGCTGGAAAAGAAACACTGCAGAAAATCCTCATATCTATAAGCAGGGCTACAATTTCTAGCTTGTCAACCCACTTCCAGGGACTTCCCTGGTAGTTTGGTGGTAAAGATTCCACCTGCCAGTGCAGGAGACATAAGAGATATGGGCTTGATCCCTGGGTCAGGAAGATCCCCTGGAGAAGGAAATGGCAACCTGCTCCAGTATTTTTGCTTGGGAAATCCCACAGACAGAGGAGCCTGGCAGGCCACAGCCCATAGGGTCGCAAAAGAGTTAGACAATACTTAGTGACTAAACAACAACAACAGCCTATTTCTATCTGCCAGACTTTTACATAAGTGAATCTAGGTAGGTGATATCTAATTTACATGCAAAACCCTAGCTGGGTGGGACTCTGTGGTGGAATGGACATGGAGTAAACCAATCCATACTGCTAGCTACATTCTATAGTTATTATACATTATTATATAACTAACTACCCAATTTTGCATAATGCTGGGCAAGACATTAATTAGGGGCTATTCTCTTGATACCACTGGACCTTAGAAGTGGGAGAAGAGACAAAGAGATTCTTTACAAAACAGGAAATTCATATCACTTAAAGAATTATGGCAAAAGAATGTTTGAACAACTCACCAGTAATCCAAAAATGCATATTAAAATCAGATACCATTTTGGGGGAAGGACCTGTGAAATTAACAAATATAAATTTGAGACAAGATAGAGCTGATGACAGAGCAATAAAATGGACACTTTCATTTTATTCACTGTTAGAGCATAAATTGGCCCAAATATTTTGGAAAATAAATAGACCATGTGTGTTAAAAATCATTATTGATGTTCGTATACTCTAACCCAGTAATTTCACTTCTGGGAATCTGTTCAAAGGTAATAATCCTGATATACTGAAAAGAAGTTTATATTAAAATATATTCATTGTAGCATCACTTATAATAGAAAAATGGAAGCAATCTAAGGTTATAATAATAGGGGAATGGTTGAGTGAATTTTGGAGCATACCCAAAATTAAATATTCCACAGCCATAAAATAATGCATAAGTGAAATGATAATGATGTTAGCCGGAAACTTTCATTTTAATCCATTAAATACTAAAGGCATAATATCTAAGATCTACGACCTTTTAGGTCTATGACCTAAAAGATGATGCTGTTAAAGTGCTGCACTCAATATGCCAGCAAATTTGGAAAACATAGCAGTGGCCACAGGACTGGAAAAGGTCAATTTTCATTCCAATCCCAAAGAAAGGCAATGCCAAAGAATGTTCAAACTACCGCACATTTGCACTTATCTCACACGCTAGCCAAGTAATGCTCAAAATTCTCCAAGCTAGGCTTCAACAGTATGTGAACTGAGAACTTTCAGGTGTTCAAGCTGGATTTAGAAAAGGCAGAGGAACCGGAGATCAAATTGCCAACATCCACTGGATCATCAAAAAAGCAAGAGAGTTCTAGAAGAACATCTACTTTTGCTTTATTGACTATGCTAAAGCCTTTGACTGTGTGGGTCATAACAAACTGTGGAAAATTCTTAAGAGATGGGAATACCAGACCATATTACCTGCTTCCTGAGAAATCTATATGCAGGTCAAGAAGCAACAGTTAGAACTGGACATGGAACAATGGACTGGTTCCAAATTGGGAAAGGAGTACATCAAGGCTGTATAGTGTCACCCTGTTTATTTAACTTATATGCAGAGTACATCATGCAAAATGCTCGGTTGGATGAAGCACAAGCTGGAATCAAGATTGCCAGAAGAAATATTAATAACCTCAGATATACAGATGACACCACCCTTATGACAGAAAGCGAAGACTTCTTTAAAGAAGTATTTAAAGAGCCTCTTGATGAAAGTGAAAGAGGAGAGTGAAAAAGCTGGCTTAAAACTCAACATTCAGAAAACGAAGATCATGGCATCTGGTCCCATCACTTCATGGGAAATAGATGGGGAAACAGTGGAAATAGTGGCTGACTTTATTTTTCTGGGCTCCAAAATCACTGCAGATGGTGACTGCAGCCATGAAATTAAAAGATGCTTACTCCTTGGAAGGAAAGTTATGACCAACCTAGATAGCATATTCAAAAACAGAGACACTACTTTGCCAACAAAGGTCTGTCTAGTCAAGGCTATGGTTTTTTTCTTTTAATTTAAATTTATATATTTTAATTGGAGGCTAATTAGTTTACAATATTGTATTGGTTTTTCCAGTGGTCATGTATGGATGTGAGAGTTGGACCATAAAGAAAGCTGAGAGCTGAAAAATTGATGTTTTTGAACTGTGGTGCTGGAGAAGACTCTTGAGAGCCCCTTGGACTGCAAGGAGATCAAACCAATCAATCCTAAAGGAAATCAGTCCTAAATATTCATTGGAAGGACTGATGCTGAAGCTGAAGCTGCAATACTTTGGCCACCTAATTCGAAGAATTGACTCATTTAAAAAGACCCTGATGCTGGGAAAGATTGAAGGCTGGAGGAGAAGGGGATGACAGAGGATGAGATGGTTGGATGGCATCACTGACTCAGTGGACGTGAGTTTGAGCAAGGTGATGGACAGGGAAGCCTGGTGTATTGCAGCCCATGGCGTCACAAAGAGTCAGACACTACTGAGAAAGTGAACTTACTGACTGACCTTTTCAAGGACCTGCAAATGTGCTTTATTTACACTTGATGAAAATTATTGGCTTCAAATTATGTAGGTAACTGCAAAATTAAAGCCAATAAATGTCTAAGTAAATGTAAAAAAATGTAACACATTAATTTTATAAATTATTTCTTTTTGTATTCAGAAACATTATATCAGAAAAAAATTGATGGTTAGATTATATCAGTTTGTAAGAACTCCTGAGTATACATGATCTCTGTTAAGAAGTCATAAGTTCTAAATTTCAAAAGCAGAATTTTAAAAGTTACTTCAATTTAGCAAAAAATATATTTAATGTAGGATGTGAGTACATGTTAAAAGTATAAATGGAAATATATAGAGTGGCCCTCCAAAAGTAAGAGTACATGGGGTTTAGTATGGTCTTAAAATGCTCTGCCTAAGAAATGCCATGTTTTTAGTACCTAGTGTGTGCCAAGCTCTTTATATGCATCATCTTTAATCCTCACAACAGTACTGGTTTGTAGCTCTGTTTAATCATCATTTCTTTCATAAGAGGAATTATGCAAGTATCTCAAGATCACATGGCTAGGAAAGGTGGAGCTGAAATTCGAAGGCAGGTTGGCTTGACTCCACATCCTGAACCTTTAAGTTTATGTATGTTATAGTGTTATTTTTTTTTAAAGGAGCTTACACAATTGTATATGCGGTTTGATTGTGACTTTAGAAAAAATACAGTATTCATTAAGAACAAAATTTTTCTGGATTTTACTGTTGTGCATTTTCTAAAATATTTTTACAAGTCATGCAACACTTAAAAAAAATTGAGTTGGAGCATACTTGCGCAACAGTGACATCCTGTGGATATATGGAGGTCATTGCAGTCTTAGCTTTAATTTCAGTTGGGGAGCTGACTGCTTGAAGGCAGCGCTGAGCTTTATGTTGGTCAAGATTTCTGGGCTGAATGTGGCAGAAAACTTGGTCAGGATTCCACTTTTTCTCTCAAAATTGGAGAAGAAAATTTATGTCATTTTTTTTGGCAATTATACTTAAGTAGAGTTTAATGTGATTTTATTATACTTAAAATATTGTTCTGGGAAGGGTCTGTAAGTTTCACAAAATTGCCAGGAATCCACAGCAGGAAAAGTTCACTAATGCCTTGATTGGGTGTATTCTAGACAGGCTACTCCACTAGCTAGGTCCTGGAGAGAAGATCACAAGAAGCGGAGCTGCCACTGACTCATAGATAAATAAATAGACAGATAAATAGGTGAATAAAATACTCTCTAATAGCTTCTCTGCATCCTAAAGCAATATAGCAAAGTCATTACGCTCCCAGCCCTGGATCCATGTTGCCTGAATTTGAGATGTGACTCTAGCATCTCCTAGCTTTGTGGTCTTGGCCAACTCACACAACCCCTCTGTACTTTATCTTTTTCTCCATCTCTAAAGTGAGGATAAGAATTGTCCCGTCTTAGGGTTTTGTGAGAAAGAAATGAAATAATACACTTACAGTGTCATTTGGGGGGTGCTTAATGATTGGTAATTATTATATTGCCTGCTGCCCAAAACTAACCTTCCTTTAAGAATCAGTATATAACTTGTTGAGCATTATAAGCAAAGAGAACTTTGTCACTATTACTAAATTCACCAAAGAACTTTCAGTGGGATCGGGTTTATATGAAACATTTAAAGAGAAGTTGAAAATTGCTGTTCAGAGCCTGTACTGGAATCAGGAAGATCTGGCTTGAGCCCAAGCAAGTTACCTGATCTGTCTATGCCTCATTTGTCAAAGATGGAGAAAATAATAGTATGTGCATCATAGAGTTTTTGTGATAATTGAAAAGTGAGAGTGCCTTTCATGCTTGTAGCACATGTAGAGCTCACAGCAACTGTTAAATTTTGTTGTCCTCCTTATCCTCAGTGGGGTTACACATGACATGGCAGCCCCTGTGGCAAAATGTGTATGATTGTCTAATATCATTGCTTGTAGTTTTCCTCTCCCATTCTCAGTCATCTTCCCCTACCTCCCTTGCTCCTTAGGCTCTCACATGACTTCCTGACTGCAAAGAGCTACTTGTCCAAGCCTTGTTCTGGATGATTAACTAGGAACACATCATTCTGGACCTACTTTTATAATTGAGGCCCCAGCCCTGCAGAACTATTCATACTGTGTCTCGAAAAGAATGCATAGATCCCAGGGTAATGTCATGGAAAGCCTTGGCCACTTTCCCATGATGTATATAATTGGAGGTTTCCTGTAGTGTTTAGCAGTACAAAAAAGAATGATTGAATATTAAGGGATTGTGTTTCTGCTTTTGCAGCTAAAGTTAAGAAGGAATCTAGAAATATGTGTCTGGCTTCACAATCAGTCTTGTGGGGAGAGAGGGTTGGATCCCTTTGGATCCTTTTGTTCCATGTCTCCTTAGGAAATAAAGATCATCCAGAGGTGCCTGAATTCTGTAAATCACTAGGCTTCAATACAGGGAACATAGAATGGGAACTGATATAAGCTTCAATAAAATCCAGTAGAATCCCATGAACATTTTTCAACAAGACCCCTGAGGGACAACATTTAATCAGACAATGTAGCTGATGTTTCTGACACAGTGATTCTAAAAGGTCCATAGGAATGATCCCTAAGACTGTACTCATAAATGAATGTAAAATTTTTGCAATTTTTAGACTCACAAGGAACCCAAGTGGTTTTGAATCATTGTCATTTATCATCACTAATTATACTGTCACTGAGGGAGGTCTAGAGATCCAATGGATATTTTTGAGCTTATGGATAAATCCAGTGGCCTCACCCTATGATGCCTTTTAAGACACCTTGACTCTAAAGCTAGACGATTTGTTTTCACAATCTGGCTCCACCACATAGTAGTTGTGCATCCTTGGGCAAGTTACTTGACCTCTCTGTGCTTCAGTTTCCTCATCTATAAAAAGTGGGTGATAGTAATACTACAAATCCTATAGGACTATTGTGATGATTCAGTGATTTAGTACATGTAAAGCCCATAGAACAGTGCCTAGTACATAGTGAACCTGTTCAGTTCAGTTGCTCAGTTGTGTCCGACTCTTTGCGACCCCATGAATCGCAGCACGCCAGGCCTCCCTGTCTATCACCAACGCCCGGATTTCACTCAGACTCACGTCCATCGAGTCAGTGATGCCATCCAGCCATCTCATCCTCTGTCGTCCCCTTCTCCTCCTGCCCCCAATCCCTCCCAGCATCAGAGTCTTTTCCAATGAGTCCACGCTTCGCATGAGGTGGCCAAAGTACTGGAGTTTCAGCTTTAGCATCATTCCTTCCAAAGACATCCCAGGGCTGATCTCCTTCAGAATGGACTGGTTGGATCTCCTTGCAGTCCAAGGGACTCTCAAGAGTCTTCTCCAACACCACAGTTCAAAAGCATCAAATCTCAGCCTTCTTCACAGTCCAACTCTCACATCCATACATGACCACAGGAATAACCATAGCCTTGACTAGACGGACCTTTGTTGGCAAAGCAATGTCTCTGCTTTTCAATATGCTGTCTAGGTTGGTCATAACTTTCCTTCCGAGGAGTAAGCATCTTTTAATTTCATGGCTGCAGTCACCATCTGCAGTGATTTTGGAGGCCCAAAAAATAAAATCTGACACTGTTTCCACTGTTTCCCCATCTATTTCCCATGAAGTGATGGGACCAGATGCCATGATCTTCGTTTTCGAATGTTGAGCTTTAAGCCAACTTTTTCACTCTCCTCTTTCACCTTCATCAAGAGGCTTTTTAGTTCCTCTTCACTTTCTGCCATAAGGGTGGTGTCTTCTGCATATCTGAGGTTATTGATATTTCTCCTGGCAATCTTGATTCCAGCTTGTGTTTCTTCCAGTCCAGCATTTCTCATGATGTACTCTGCATATAAGTTAAATCAGCAGGGTGACAACATACAGCCTTGATGTACTCCTTTTCCTATTTGGAACCAGGCTGTTGTTGCATGTCCAGTTCTAACTGTTGCTTCCTGACCTGCATACAGATTTCTCAAGAGGCAGGTCAGGTGGTCTGGTATTCCCATCTCTTTCAGAATTTTCCAGTTTATTGTGATCCACACAGTCAAAGGCTTTGGCATAGTCAATAAAGCAGAAATAGATGTTTTTCTGGAACTCTCTTGCTTTTTACATGATCTGATGTTGGCAATTTGCTCTCTGGTTCCTCTGCCTTTTCTAAAACCAGCTTGAACATCAGGAAGTTCACGGTTCATGTATTGCTGAAGCCTGGCTTGGAGAATTTTGAGCATTACTTTACTAGCATGTGAGATGAGTGCAATTGTGAGGTAGTTTGAGCATTCTTTGGCATTGCCTTTCTTTGGGATCGGAATGAAAACTGACCTTTTCCAGTCCTGTGGCCACTGCTGAGTTTTCCAAATTTGCTGACATATTGAGTGCAGCACTTTCACAGCATCATCTTTCAGGATTTGAAATAGCTCAACTGGAATTCCATCACCTCCACTAGCTTTGTTAGTAGTGATGCTTTCTAAGGCCCACTTGACTTCACATTCCAGGGTGTCTGGCTGTAGGTCAGTGATCACACCATCGTGATTATCTGGGTCATGAAGATCTTTTTTGTACAGTTCTTCTGTGTATTCTTGCCATCTCTTCTTAATATCTTCTGCTTCTGTTAGGTCCATACCACTTCTGTCCTTTATCGAGCCCATCTTTGCATGAAATGTTCCCCTGATATCTCTAATTTTCTTGAAGAGATCTCTAGTCTTTCCCATCCTGTTTTTTTCCTCTATTTCTTTGCATTGATCGCTGAGGAAGGCTTTCTTATCTCTTCTTGCTATTCTTTGGAACTCTGCATTCAGATGCTTATATCTTTCCTTTTCTCTTTTGCTTTTCGCTTCTCTTCTTTTCACAGCTGTTTTTAAGGCCTCCTCAGACAGCCATTTTGCTTTTTTGCATTTCTTTTCCATGGGGATGGTCTTGATCCCTGTCTCCTGTACAATGTCATGAACCTCATTCCATAGTTCATCAGGCACTGTATCTATCAGATCTAGTCCCTTGAATCTATTTCTCACTTCCACTGTATAATCATAAGTGATTTGATTTAGGTCATACCTGAATGGTCTAGTGGTTTTCCCTACTTTCTTCAATTTGTAGTAACTGTTAATTATCATTATTAACAAGAGAGAGACAAGTGTTTACGGAAGTCAGTAAAAATATCTCTTTAGAAGTTTATATATTTTTATGTAAATTTTATTTATATAATTTTATTCATGTATTTCTCAGCTACTCCTACCTAGAAATTTGGAATCTTATGTCTATTCAGGATTTTCGAGCTTTTCTTGAATATGGCTCCTTGAGAATCCATCCTAGCCCTTATCAGAACACTCCTGTGAAGTATCTGCTGGCACTGTAGGGCGATCTAGAAGGCCCTCACTTGCATGAATATTTCCATCAGGTTACCCAGCATTCCACAATTAGGGATTGTTTCCTTTGGGTAGTCACCAGGTTTTCCTGGAGCCCCTGTTAAGATGCAAGCAGCCTTGGAGGCATAGCACAAGAGATGCATTAGTGGAATGTAGCAAGGATAAGAATGGGCTTTGTTGGAGCCAAATGGCCTTGGGTTTGAATTTTAACTACATCATTTATTCAGAATCAGACTGTCTGGGTTTAAATTCTGGCTCCACTGATTAGTGGCTGTGTGACTTTGGGTAAGTTACTTTAACCTCCTATCTTTATGTCTGCAATTCAAACTGTATCTGCCTTATGGGATCACTGTGCAGATTAAAGGAACTAGGAATTCCAAGATAGGGATGCTGGCCATATCATCAGTACTCAATAAATATTATTATTGTCTAACTTATCTGAGTCTTGGTATCGTCCTTTACAGAATGGGGGGAATAATAGCTACTTTCATGGTTATTGTGAATATAAAATGAGATCATATACATATAAAAATGTTTACTATATTAAAAAAAAAGGCAGACAAATAATGAGTATTGGCAAGAACAGGTGGAGAAACAAGAACTCTTATGTATTTATGGTGGGAATGTAAAATGGTACAGCTTCTTTGTTTTCTTAGCTTTTTAAAAATTGGTTTGGCCTCCATGTGCAACTTGTGGGATCTTAGTTTCCTGACTAGGGATGGAACCTGGGCCCCCTACAGTGGAAGCACGGAGTCCCAACCACTGGATCTCCAGGGAAATCTCAGGTATAGCCTCTTTGGAAAACAATTTGACAGTTTCTCAGAAAGCTAAACAGAGTTATCATCACATGACCCAGCAATTTTATGTTTAGGTATATACACAAAAGAATTGAAAAAGTATGTCCACACAAAAACTTGTACACATGTTGGTAGAAGCATTATTCATACTAGCTAAAAAGTGGAAATTACCCAAATGTCTGTCCATTCATAAATGAGGGAACAAAATGTGATATATTCAATAAAGTAGAAAATTATTCAGTGATATTAATAAAAGCGAATGAAGTACTGATCCATGCTACCATATGTATGATCTTTGAAAACATTGTGCCAAGCCACAAATGACAGAATATTGTACGTGTGCATTTATATGAAATTTCCAGAATAGGCAAATCCACAGAAAGTAGATTGGTGGTTGACAATGGCTGGGGGGAGGGGAAGAATAGAGAATGACTGCTAAATGGATACAAGATTTCTTTGTGGGGGGTGGTAAAAATGCTCTGGAATTGGACAGTGGTGATGGTTATACAACTGTGTGGTTATATATATCAAAGCCACCAGATTGTATGCTTTTAAGTAGTGAATTTTATGGTATGTGAATTGTGTCTCAATAAACCTGTTAGTTTTTTTTTAATGTCTGCCATGTGGTAGTCATCATTTAACAGAAGTCATTTTTAGCCACCAACACCTCAGCTCTTACCTTAGGATTCCAGAACAGTTCCCTGAATGAATGACACTCATGACAAGGAAGATTGCTAAGGGAAAACAGATAGATTTAAAAGGTGAGAGTATGTGCAGAGTTGAGGGGTTTCTCTTGGAAGGAAAGGCAGTGAAGGCATTCAAGGAGAACAGAAGAAGGAGACAAACTTCACCTACTTTGAATTTTGCAGGGAGTCAACCTGCAACCTTTCATATCATGGACTGGAATCACAACTGATGAATGTTCTGGCATTTAAAGCCACCCTGGAAAAAGGGTGATATGTGATTATTAGAATGTAAAAAGGAAGAACAAAGAACTCAGAGGCAAAATCCGAGGGTATATGAGTCCAACTTTGAAAGGTAGAAGAAGGCAGTAAGTAATCTGTTGAGGACGAATTTATCCAGAGGACTGTTTGTTAATCTCTGGGTCAATGCATTTAGGTCAGCACCAACTCTGCTACAGGTGGGATCAATTTAAAGGATTAGAAGTGTCTCTAAATCCTAATCCTAGTCTTGGGCTAGGGATGCTGAAGAGAAATTTTAAAAACGATTTACTATCCCTCTCAATTATTTACCCCATTAATGGAATTTATCAACAGACTGGAGTCCTTGGCAGGATTATGAATGCGTAGAGGATGCACCAAAATGGACACACTGAGTAGCCATGCCAGAGATTTGCCTGTGCAGACGGTAAATTGAAGACATTTGAGCAGTGAATTACATGGTGAGTAGTTGACAGCTCTTGTTTATTAGAAAGATTGTAGTGGGGAAAAAACACAGCCCACTTGGCAGCTCAGACTTCTGACTGAGATACATTAGTTTTACAGCAATGTGCAGTAGGGGAAAAAAAGAAACAAAATAAAGAATGAAAGAGGAGAAAGAATGAGAGAAAAGGGTTGGAAAAGGAGCTTTCAGGACACTTTAAATCAAGATTTGGGCTCAAAGGCTCTCATCCAAGTTTTCATTTAGTTACTCTCATGATTCTTTTTTATTTCTTCCCGATGTTGTCTTACACAAGCTGTTAACTTGACTCAGGCTGTAACTGCAAAAATCAGTCATCCATAGATGTCTTCAGCTTGACAAGCTAGGATGAAGAATCATTTTCCTCAGAGCTATTTGTCATAGTCTTTCTTTGTACAGGTTTAAAGAACAGACATTTCCCTTGTGAAGTCAGGCTTCCCGTCACATTATGAAAGCTAACAGAAATAAAATGTTGCATCCCTATGCTCTAGTTACTTTCCATCGAAGCCCGATTCCATGCAGGACTTCAAACCTGAGTTATCTGGGCAATAGCCCCAGAAGAGCTGTGGGTCAGTAGTATTCAACTTTTAAAATTTCATACCTTCAAACTGTCAGTTATATCCATATTTCCTTTTAACCTGAAGGAAGGCTTCAGCAGGCTTGTTGTGAAGGCGGTGTTTTTTACATGAGAACTTTTGTTTTTAAACCCAATGAAGAAGGCTTAGGGTATCCTCTCTTACCCCTCCCTCCCTCTTCCTTTTTTTCCGTTCCCTCCTTCCTTCCTTGTCTTCCTCTCTTTTCTGTCTTCCCACATGTTTTCTCAGACTAAGTTTGCTTCTGACAAATTCTGGGATCAGGGATTAAGACTAAATTCTAGAGCAACACAGAACTTTCTGGTCTCCAAGGGAGTCCTAGAAGAGTTAGAAATACCATCCAAGGCATGAAATAGAGCCCAGGAAGAATGGAGGGACAAATCTTCAGCTTGGAAGTTGTTTAACAAAGGGCAACACCTAGACAAATATAAATAGAAAGGTATTTTCTGACATGTGCCTTGAGGAAGGATCTATGTTGTAAATGTGTAAAATTGAAAGATGCTACACAGAAAGAGCAAAATTTTAATTTAAATTTTTATTATAAGAACACTTAACATGAGATCTACTCTCTTAACAAATTTTTAAGTGCAAAATATATACTGTTAACTATAGGCACTGTGTTGTACAGTAAATCACTAGATCTTTTTCAACTTGATTAACTGAAACTTTATATTCATTGAACAACAACTCACCATTTCCCTCTCTCCATAGCCCTCAGCAACGACTATTCTATTCTCTGCTTTAATGCATATGACTATGTTAGATAGCTCATATAAGTAGAATTATGCAATATTTGTCATGGCTTATTTCACTTAGCATAATATCCTCCAGGTTAATCCATGTAATTGCATATGGCAGGATTTCCTTGTTTTTAAAGGCTTAATAATATTCCATTTTATGTATATACCACATTTTCTTTTCTATTTATCCACCAATGTACATTTAGGTTGTTTCTGTATCTTGGCTCTTTTGAATAATGCTGAAATTAACATGGGAGTTCAGATATCTCTTTGAGAACCTAGTTTCAATTCATTAGATACATATCCAGAAGGTGAACTACTAGATTATACGGTAGATCTATTTTTAATATTTTGAGGAATGTCCATACTGTCTTCCACAGCTGCTACACCATTTTACATTCCGACCAACAGTATGCAAGGATTCCAGTTTTTCTGCTTGCTTATCAACATTTGATATCACTTAAAAAAAAATAACCATCTTGACAAGTGAGGGGTATCTCATTATGGTTTTGAGTTGCATTTCCCTGATGATTGAGTAATATTGAGCACCTCTTCATCTACCATCTGTGTATATTCATAGACATAGCATTTGTATGTCTTCTTCAGAGAAACATCTATTAATGTCCCTTGCCCATTTTTAAATCACATTATTATTATTTGCTGTTGAGTTGTAGGAGTTCCTTACATATTTTGAATATAAACCACTTATCAGATTTAGAATTTGAAAATATTTTCTCCCACTCTGTAGGTTGCCTTTTCATCCTGTTGATTATTTCCTTTGCTGTGCAGAACTTTTCATTTGATGTAGTCCTTCTTTTTTGTTTTTGCTTTTGTTTACTGTGCTTTTGGCATCAAATCCAAGAAGTCATTGCCAAGACTAATGCCAGGAAGATTTCCGCTTGTTTTCTTCTAGGAGTTTAATAGTTCTAGCTCTTACATATTTAGATTTTTGATCCATTCAAGTTAATTTTTGTATATAGTGTAAAGTAAGAGTCCAACTCATCCCTTTTTAGTTTTCCCATTATCATATGTTGAAAAAACTGTCCTTTCCTCACAGGACAGTGAGGACAGTGTATTCTTGGCTCCCTTACTAAAGCTCAGTTGACTCTCTATGCATGGGTTTATTTCTAGTTCTCTATTCTGCTCCATTGGTTTATATGTCTGTCATTATGTCAGCACCACACTGTTTTGATTACTGTAGCTTTGTAATGTAGTTTGATATCAGGAGTGTGATACTTCCAGCTTTATCAGGATTGCTTTGGCTATTCAGATTTTTTTGTGGTTCAATATGAATTTTAGGATTATTTTTCTGTTTCTATAAAAAATATTGTAATTTTGATGTGAATAATACTGAATCTATAGATTGTTTTGTGTAGTAAGGACATCTTTAGAATACTAATTCTTCCAATCCATTTCCTGGGATATCTTTCCATTTATTTGAGAGTATTCCTTAATTTCTTTCATCATTGTCTTATAGTTTTCAGTGTGAAAGTCTTTCACCTCCTTTGCCAAATTTATTCCTAAGTAGCTTATTATTTTTTGATGCTA
The DNA here is from genome assembly GCF_029407905.1 of Bubalus kerabau. NCBI lineage: Eukaryota > Metazoa > Chordata > Mammalia > Artiodactyla > Bovidae > Bubalus > Bubalus kerabau. Next base: position 71,436,036 of record NC_073647.1, on the reverse strand, counting down.
TTGTAAATAGGATTGCATTTTAAATTTACTTTTTTGTATAGTTCATTGTTAGTATATAGAAATGTGACTAATTTTTGTATGTTGATTTTATTCAACTTTATTTATTTATTTTTATATATATAAAAAATATATTTTTTATGCAACTTTATTAAGTTCACTTTTAAGTTCTAATAGGTGGGGTTTTCAGAAAAGGCAATGGCACCCCACTCCAGTACTCTTGCCTGGAAAATCCCATGGATGGAGGAGCCTGGTAGGCTGCAGTCCATGGGGTTGCTAAGAGTCGGACACGACTGAGCGACTTCACTTTGACTTTTCACTTTCATGCATTGGAGAAGAAAATGGCAACCCACTCCAGTGTTTTTGCCTGGAGAATCCCAGGGACGGGGGAGCCTGGTGGGCTGCCGTCTATGCAGTCGCACAGAGTTGGACACGACTGAAGCAACTTAGCAGCAGCAGCAGCAGGTAGGGTTTTTGTTTTGTTTTGAGTCATTAGGGTTTTCTGTGTATAAGGTCAAGTAACCTAGGAACTGGGATAACTTTACTTCTTCATTTCCAATTTTGACATCTTTTATTTCTTTTTCTTGCCTAATTGCTCTGGCTAGGACTTCCAGTACTAAGTTGAATAGGAGTGGTAAGAAAGGGCATCCCTGTCCTGTTTGTGATCTAGAGGAAAAGCTTTTAGTGTTTTACCCTTGAGTATGATGTGAACTGTGAGCTTATTATATATGGCCTTTATTGTTTTGAGGTACATTTCTTCTCTACCTATTTTGTTTAGAGTTTTTATCATGAAAGGGTGTTGAATTTTGCCTAATGCTTTTTCTGCTTTTATTGAAATGATAATGTGATTTTAATTCTTCATTTTGTTCATGCAGTATCATATTTATTTATTTATGAATTTGAACCATCCTTACATCCCAGGGATAAATCCAATTTGATCATGATATATAAATCTTTAAAGTGCTTTTGAAAAACAAACTTTTTAGAACTTGGACTGGGTAAGCATTCTGCTTAGGTGGAATGCCCTGATTTATAACTTAAAAATGCCAACCTTACAACTAGAATAGACAGCTAATCACTTTGATCTGAGAAGTGCCAAAACTCCCTTTATTTTTCTCTTCAAAAAGTGGCCCATCCCCTTTTGCCTACCTGCTACTGATGCTTGAAATTGAAATGATAATATTATAGATTAATTCCTTCATCATAAACTTCTCCCCACCCCATGTTTAAAAACAAACACCATTTGTTGGGGAGGAGAAGGGGAAAGTATCAAATATTATTTTACATATCAGTGGAAATCAGTTAAAGAGTTTCTTTCTGTAGAGTTGCTTTTCCTGTCCATTAATAGAGGGAGCAAAGAAAGCCCAACTAGAAGTTTGAACACAAACTTTGCTTGCTGGATAATTTGCCAAAGGTGGTTTCTAACCAAGGCCTAAAATAGAGCCTTTTCAAGAACATGGTAATATAAAACATTTTACTTGTACTCCATGTCTCCTCTTCACTATTTTATTCAACAAATATTTTCTGAATACCTATAATGTTTCAGGCTGGGCACGGCCCTGGAGATACCATAGTGAGCAAAAACAAGCAGGGAACTTACGAATTTGACTTTACATAGAACCATGTTGATGGACATTATTGCCCTTTTCCTCCTGATGTGTGTATAGTTTCTTTTCAAATTTCTTGGCCAAGCCTTATATGCCCCCACTTTTTTTTCCTGTAGCTACAGGCCTGGCTTACCAGGTGGCACAGTGATATAGAATCCTCCTGCTAATGCAGGAGACTCAAGAGACATGGATTCAATCCCTGGGTTGGGAAGATCCCCTGGAGGAGAAAATGGCAAACCTTCTCCACTATTCTTGCCTGGAAAAGTCCATGGACAAAGGAGCCTGGGAGGCTACAGTCCATTAGGTCACAAAGAGTCAGACACTACTGAGCCACTGAGCACTCACACACGCCTAGGACAAACCAGGTTCTCAATGTATCCTTCCTCATAATGATGATATGATAGTGAATAGTTCTAGGAGTCCAGATTTTCAGTGTGGCATAACTCAAGCAAGGGTGGGGGGAACTTCACATTGTAAGTACTTGATAGAGGATTCTAGACCAAAATTTAAAATGATCAGGAACTGGATCTGCCAGATAGAAGCAAGTGCTAAACACTTCAGCAAAATCTAATTAGAACAGCAAAGCCTAGGGAATGTTGAATGAATTCAGAAAGCAGTTTAATAGTGCAGAGGTTTAGAAAACCTCTTATAAGTACTGCTTGGAAGAAGTACAGAATCCCAGGATCAATGTAGGTCAGAGAAGAAAACGACTTGAAGATCCTCTAGTTCAACATGATATCTTCAATGTCATATGGTGAGTCAGTGGCAGTCCTGGGTTAAGGATCCACGTCTTCCAATTCCTAATGCAGTCCTCTTCCCAAACAGCAAGGAAGAACTAGTATTTACTAAAGGACAGCTGCGTGCTCAACATTCTATCTTATTTAATCCCTTACCTCAAAGGCATTAAATTTACCTCTTATTTTGTAGATGAGGCAGTTAAGAAGCAAAACGAATGTGCCAAAGGTCATACTCCCAAGTCTTCCACTCTCAAAGGCTAGGATTAGCTTCATATAGAGTACAATGTGATTGGAGATCCATTCCCCTAGTTGTGCAATACTGCACCCTGAGTGAGGGGTCCCCAGGTTTGGCTGGAACACCGGTGGCAAATTTCTTCCAGTTGGATGATAAATTTCTGTTCATCCCTCCCAGTTTACTCCATCCATCCCTCTAATTACCTATTTTATTATTTCAAGGGGAACAAGAGATTTAAAAAAAAAGCCATCAATGAATCATTCAGGTTCAATCTGGGTAGCATAGAAGGTACAATAAGGATGGTCTCAGTGATTTCATAGATTAGGGGCTGTTGGCAGGCAGTGCTTGATCAATTGGGGTACAAATCCCCATCCTGCTACTATGTGCTCTTAGGAAAGTTACCTTTTCTGAGCCTTAGTTTCATCATCTGTAAATGAGGGTAATAATAGTACCTACCTCAAAAGGTTGTGATGAGTTGATTTTATTTTTTGTTTGTTTTTACTTAGTTATCACTATCATAATTTTATTTTTCATTGAAGAATAGTTTATTTACAATGCTGTACCAATGCCTGTTGTACAGCAAAGTGACTCATATAGAGTCACTTGTATACATATACAGACTCAGTTGTATACATATATACATTATTTTTTATATTCTTTTCCATTATGGTTTATCACAGGATGTTAAATATAGTTCCATGTGCTATGTAGTAGGACCTTGTTGCCTGCTATATAAAATAGTTTTAAGTCTGATAACCCCCAAATCCCAGTCCTTTCCTCCCCACCCACCCTCTTGACAACTACAAGTCTGTTCTCTATGTCTGTGAGTCTGTTTCTGTTTTTTAGATAGGTTCATTTTTGCCATACTTTAGATTCCACATATAAGTGATACCATATGGTGTTTGTTTTTCTTTCTGACTTTCTTTTCTTAGTAAGATAATCTCTAGTTGTTCCCGTGCATGAGTGCTTAGTCACTCAATTGTATCTGGCTCTTTTGTGACCCCATGAACTATATATAACCCACCAGGCTCCTCTGTCTATGGGATTTCCCAGGCAAGAATACTGGAGTGTGTTGCCATTTCCTCCTCCAGCCAGTTGAACCCATGTTGGTGCAAATGAAATTATTTCATTCTTTTTTATGGCTGAGTAGTATTCAGAGAAGGCAATGGCACCCCACTCCAGTACTCTTGCCTGGAAAATCCCATAGACGGGGGAGCCTGGTAGGCTACAGTCCATGGGGTCGCTAAGAGTCGGGCACAACTGAGCGACCTCACTTTCACTTTTCACTTTCATGCATTGGAGAAGGAAATGGCAACCCACTCCAGTATTCTTGCCTGGAGAATCCCAGGGACGGGGAGCCTGGTGGGCTGCCGTCTATGGGGTCACACAGAGTTGGACACGACTGAAGTGACTTAGCAGCAGTATTCCATTATATATATATGTGCACATATATGTGTGTGTGTATATATCACACACACACACACTACATCTTCTTTATCCATTCATCTGTTGATTGATATTGAGTTTTAAAAATAAGGTAATACATGCAGAATTTACCCAGTGTTTGATACATAGCAAGAACTCAGTAAGTTTTAGCCTTTTATCTCCTAGTGCTAATTTCTGATTTAAATGTACAACTTCTGGGAGATAACCCATCAAACTAGGTATGTTTGGGGAAGAAGAGGCAGTTAATTGGCCTCCTGGCTCTGCTGCTGTCAACAGAGCTCTGCTCCCCATATAGAATGGCCTTCATTCTGCTGAATCCTGGTGGTTGAAAGAGTGAGGTCCTAAAAAGACAGATCATACAGCTCAGTGTCGTTGTCCCAGTACAAAAATAGGGACCTCTCCCATGCTACTCCAGAGAAGGGTCTGCTCCTAGACTGACCTGGCTTCCAAGTTTTATCATGCAAAATAAGGGATCAGGGCCAGGGGAGGATGGAGAGAGAAGTGTGTGGCTCCTGACTAGAGCTCACCTTGTAGTGCTAGACTGAGAGCTCTTTGGAGGCTGAGTCCCCATCTGAACACCTTGTCCATTATAAATCTCACCCAGATGCTTTCACCAGAGCACACAGAATGCATCTATTTCAGGGGAGGAAGGTTGCATTAGATAATTTTTGAAAGTCTAGGAATAAATTTGATGTCTTTATGCATATAAGCAGTGCAGAACTACCTTTTAACACCTCCAAAGCAAAGTTGGAAGTTTCCCCCTCAAACCTACATACCCCCAGTTCATGCTGTTTTTCGAGCTGTCTCCTCAACTGTCATTCTTGACTGTCCTTTCCATGAGCTTTCACCTGCTCACAGATGATGGAGCATACTATTGTGATAGGTCTGTAAGATCCAGCAGATGTTCCTCTGGCTGGTTTCTTGAAGAGTCAAATTTTCTCATAAAATGAGGGATGAAAGTCAAGATAATAACCAACAGACCTAGCACAGGCAGAATTGTTGCTGGCAATAAGCAACCAGTTGTGTTTGCCCAGTTCATACCAGTGCTGATTATTAGCCATGAAGAGTGTCATACCATTATTTTGATCTTTGGAATTAACAATTCACTAAGGATTTTCCTCATTAACATCACTCCCAATCAAGTAATTGTTTTTCTTTTTATATCTAGTGAACCTATTCTTGACCTTAGACCAAATTTAATGTTTTATTAATTGATTTCACAAACATTTATCTGGTATCTACTACACGTTGGCTAGGCATTAAGGAGATGAAGAAGATCGCTAGGAAATCCCATTACAGGGGGCTCTGCTCTCCATAGAAAGTTGCCCTCATTGCCCACCCCTTATAGTTGAAAGTGTGAGGTCTTGTAAATACAGAGATATCAAACAGTTCAGTATCCTTGTCACAACATAGACCAGAAATAGGGACTGTTTATAAATCAATGGAACACCTTTCCTAATGGGTGTAAGTATGAGGCACAGGTGGAAAAACAATGAACTCAACCTGGGGGTGTTAACTAAGGCTGAACAGAGTGGTGAACACTTCATTTGGGTTTTGCTGGTAGAAGGTTCATCAGGAGAATCTGAAAGTGGAGTATGGGAGGAAGGAGGAGGACATTCAAGGCAGAAGGAATGGCATTTTCCAAATCCTATGCTTGACACTATGTGATACATGTCTGTAGAACTGTAAAAAATTTACTATAGCATCAGATGAGAATAGGGAGATGGGGTATAGAGAAAAACAAGGGTCAAATGGAGAAAGGCTTTGCATGCATTGTGTTGAAAGAGGTCTCCACATTTACTGACTCCACTTCATTAATTCCCATTCAGAGGGACTTCCCTGGTGGTCCAGTGGCTAAGACTCCAAAGCTCCCAATGCAGGGTGCCCAGGTTTGATCCCTGGTCAAGAAACTGGATTGCACATGCCACAACTAAAAAGGTCCTATGTGCTGCAACTAAAAGATTCCACATGCCATAATGAAGATCAAAGATCCCTGGGGCCAATGTAAGGCCTGGAGCAGCCAAATAAATAAAAATAAATAAATAATTTAAAATACTTTATAAAAAATTCCCATTCATTTTTGACTCATTGCAGCCTTACTCTCTGAATCCAAATCTGATGGACAGATACCTTTCTATCTTTAGCTTACCTGACTTCTCAACAGAATGTGAGATGTGATAAACACTTTTCATCCTGAAAGCGTCATCTTTCTTAGATTGTAAGAAACCACTAGCTCCTGGACTTTGCTGTTTTTCCATACTGTTCATGGAAGTTTTGATTATGACCTCCCTTTTCTCTGTCTGAACTTTGTGTTGTGGGTTCTCAGGGCTTTGTCCTCTGACTTCTTACTTTACTCTGCAACTCTCTTTTGTTGATCTTATACACTGCCATGTCTTCAGTTCAGTTCAGTTGCTCAGTCATGTCTCCTACTCTTTGCGACCCCATGAATTGCAGCACGCCAGGCCTCCCTGTCAATCACCAACTCCTGGAGTTCACCCAAACTCATGTCCATCGAGTTGGTGATGCCATCCAGCCATCTCATCCTCTGTCATCCCCTTCTCCTCCTGCCCCCAACCCCTCCCAGCATCAGAGTCTTTTCCAATGAGTCAACTCTTCACATGAGGTGGCCAAAGTACTGGAGTTTCAGCTTTAGCATCAGTCCCTCCAAAGAACACCCAGGGCTGATCTCCTTTAGAATGGACTGGTTGGATCTCCTTGCAGTCCAAGGGACTCTCAAGAGTCTTCTACAACACCACAGTTCAAAAGCATCAATTCTTCGGTGCTCAGCTTTCTTCACAGTCCAACTCTCACATCCATACATGACCGCTGAGAAAACCATAGCCTTGACTAGACAGACCTCTGTTGGCAAAGTAATGTCTCTGCTTTTGAATGTGCTATCTAGGTTGGTCATAACTTTCCTTCCAGGAAGTAAGCGTCTTTGAATTTCATGGCTGCAGTCACCATCTGCAGTGATTTTGGAGCCCAAAAGAATAAAGTCTGTCACTGTTTCCACTGTTTCCCCATCTATTTGCCATGAAGTGATGGGACCAGATGCCATGATCTTCATTTTCTGAATGTTGAGCTTTAAGCCAACTTTTTCACTCTCCTCTTTCACTTTCATCAAGAGGCTCTTTATTTCCTCTTCACTTTCTGCCATAAGGGTGGTGTCATCTGCATATCTGAGGTTAATGATATTTCTCCCGGCAATCTTGATTTCAGCTTCTGCTTCCTCCAGCCCAGCGTTTCTCATGATGTACTCTGCATATAAGTTAAATAAGCAGGGTGACAATATGCCATGTCTTCAGTTGCCCTCTATCAATTGATTACACTCAAATTTATATATCTAGCTCAGCTTTCTGTTATGAGATCCAGTATGTCAAATTGTTGACTTGCTACTTGGAACTTGCTACTTGGTTAGTCTACAGACAACATCAGTTCGACATGTCTAATTGAATACGATATACTTCCCACCCCTTCCTTTAGTGTTCTCTATCTTGGAGATTTGTATCATTTTCCAACCAGTTGCATAGCTCAAAATCATCTTGGAGTCCTCCTTTTTTCTCCCATTACCTTCTACATCTTATCAGGCACTAAGTTATTATTGATTTTATCTTCTTAATCTCGTTTATATTTTTAATCCTTACTACTCTCTTGGTGTGCCTCCTTTCCTTTTTTAAGGTTTAGTTCAGTTCAGTTCAGTCGCTCAGTCATGTCTGACTCTTTTTGCAACCCCATGAATTGCAGCATGCCAGGCCTCCCTGTCCATCACCAACTCCCAGAGTTTACTCAAACTCATGCCCATTGAGTTGGTGATGCCATCCAACCATCTCATCTTCTGTTGTCCCCTTCTCCTCCTGCCTTCAATCTTTCCCAGCATCAGGGTCTTTTCTAATGAGTCAGTTCTTTGCATCAGGTGGCCAAAGTATTGGAGTTTCAGCTTCAGCATCAGTCCTTCCAATGAATATTCAGGACTGATTTACTTTAGGATGGACTGGTTTGATCTCCTTGTAGCCCCAAGGGACTCTTAAGAGTTTTCTCCAACACCACAGTTCAAAAGCATCAATTCTTCGGTGCTTAGCTTTATTTATAGTCCAACTGTCACATCCATACATGACCAATGGAAAAACCATAGCCTTGACTAGATGGATCTTTGTTGGCAAAGTAACGTCTCTGCTTTTTAATATGCTGTCTAGGTTGGTCATAACTTTTCTTCCAAGGAATAAGCATCTTTTAATTTCATGGCTGCAATCACCATCTGCAGTGATTTTGGAGCCCCCCAAAATAAAGTCTTTCACTATTTCTATTGTTTCCCCATCTCTTTGCCATGAAGTGATGGGACCAGATGCCATGATCTTAGTTTTCTGAATGTTGAGCTTTAAGCCAACTTTTTCACTCTCCTCTTTCACTTTCATCAAGAGGCTTTTGAGTTCCTCTTCACTTTCTGCCATAAGGGTGGTGTCATCTGCATATCTGAAGTTATTGATATTTCTCCCGGCAGTCTTTATTCCAGCTTGTGCTTCATACAGCTCAGCATTTCTCATGATGTACTCTGCATATAAGTTAAATAAGCAGGGTGATAATATACAGCCTTGACGTACTCCTTTTCCTATTTGGAACCAGTCTGTTGTTCCATGTCCAGTTCTAACTGTTGCTTCCTGACCTGCATACAGATTTCTCAGGAGGCAGGCCAGGTGGTCTGGTATTCCCATCTCTTTCAGAATTTTCCACAGTTTATTGTGATCCACACAGTCAAAGGCTTTGGCATAGTCAATAAAGCAGAAATAGATATTTTTCTGGAACTCTCTTGCTCTTTCCATGATCCAGCGGATGTTGGCAATTTGCTCTCTGGTTCCTCTGCCTTTTCTAAAACCAGCTTGAACATCTGGAAGTTCATGGTTCAAGTATTATTGAAGTCTGGCTTGGAGAATTTTGAGCATTATTTTGGCAGCGTGTGAGATGAGTGCAATTGTACAGTAGTTTGAGCATTCTTTGGCATTGCCTTTCTTTGGAATTGCAATGAAAACTGACCTTTTCCAGCCCTGTGGCCACTGCTGAGTTTTCCAAATTTGCCGGCATATTAAGTGCAGCACTTTCACAGCATCATCTTTTAGGATTTGAACTAGCTCAACTGGAATTCCATCACCTCCACTAGCTTTGTTTGTAGTGATGCTTCCTAAGGCCCATTTGACTTCGCATTCCAGAATGTCTAGCTCTAGGTGAGTGATATTTTTTAAGGCTTAAAAAATAGTTATTTATTTGGCTGCATTGGGTCTTAATTGAGGCATGCGGGATCTTCATTGTGGCGGACCAGCTAGTCTCTAGTTGTGGCATGTGGGCTCCATAGCCCTGAGGAATGTGCGATCTTAGTTCCCCAACCAGGAATCAAATGTGCATCCCCTGCATTGGCAAGCAGATTCTTAACCACTGGACCACCAGGGAAATCCATCATTTCTCATATGGATTACTACAATAGCCTCAAAACCGGTCTCCCTGCCACCTTTCAACCCATTCTCTGCCCTGTTATTTGAGTAATCTTTATTTTTTTTTTTAATTTAATTTAATTTATTTTTATTTTTTTAAATTTTATTTTATTTTTAAACTTTACATAATTGTATAAGTTTTGCCAAATATCAAAATGAATTTGCCACAAAAAATAGGAATCTTATTATACCATTTCTCTGCTTAAAGCTATTATCTACATGATTAAATCTAAAAGCTTATAAATGATATATAAGACTCTTGGTGATCTGGCCCCTGCCTTGGTTGACATCACAGACCTGAGCAGAACAAATGCCTTGGAATTCTGAGAATCTAATATCAATATATCCTTTTCCTTTTTCCACCTCTGGTCCTTACTTCATATTGTTCCTTCTGCCTGGAAGGCTCTTAGCACCAACCCCCTGGCAACCCCATTCACCTGGCTAACTTTTCTTTGAAGCTCAACTCAGAGAGACCTCCCTCCTCTTCCCTCTTCTGTGTGTGTTAGTTGCTCAGTCATGTCCAACCCTTTGCGACCCATGGACTGGAGCCGACCAGGCTCCTCTGTCCATGGGATTCTTCAGGCAAGAATACTGGAGTGGGTTGCCATTTCCTTCTCCAGGGGATCTTCCCAACCCAGGGATTGAGCCCATGTCTCCTGTGTCTCTTGCATTTTACGAGGATTCTTTACCCACTGAGCCATGAAAGGAATGGCAGTCCCTCTTCTACTCCCCTTAAATTTGGGCTTGGATGACCCTCTCTATCTTCCTCTGTCTGGGCTACTTCAATCATAGCACGTTTTACTCTGCTTTGCCATTATCTATTAACATCTGCATCTGGCCCCAAGAGGGCAGTGTGGTCAAGAAAAATGGACATATTTGAAACTATAATAATAATAATATCACTAAAATAACATTAATTATGTGTTATTATGTTAAAATATTAAATGTTAAAAGCATTTGCTATATGTTTTAATCCATGTAATCCTTATGTAATCCTATGAGATGAGCAGCTATTGCCGAAGTTGAATCAACAGTAATTGGGGATGAATTGAGTGAGAGGCAGAAGAAAGAATCTCAGCTGATTGCTAGGTTTCTGACCAGAGCAAGTATAGATGGAGGTGTCATCTCCTGAGATAAGGATTACAAGAACTAGAGGAACAGGAAGAGTTTGATCAGGGTCGGGGAGAGAAACTTACAGTTTAGGGACTGCCATTCTTTTCATGGCTCAGCGGGTAAAGAATTGGCCTGCAATGCAAGCAACACAGGAGACACGGGATCGATTCCTGGGTTGGGAAGATGCCCTGGAGGAGGAAATGGCAACCCACTCCAGTATTCTTGCCTGAAAAATCCCATGGACAGAGGATCCTGGCGGGCTCCAGTCCATGGGTCGCAAAAGGTTGGACACAACTGAGCAACTGACACACACATTCCTTTCATAATTTTTATTTCCAGAAGCTTCAGGAATAATGGGAGTAATATACCTTTTCTTCTGATTGACAGGCACTTGGACACCCCACTGTCAGTCTCGGAACAACAGAATCACCTTGCAGTATTTCTTCGTTAGCCTGCTGGAAGCAGGAGGGCTATGTTCTTGGGACCCTGGCCTTTCTCCCACCTTATGCTCTGGTTCGCGACTCTGGGAAGACAGCGAGGACAACATGGCCTTGCATCTTTCAAGCTCCTGTGGTGTTTGTGGCTCTTGGTCCTTATGTCTCTCCCACTGCAGGTGTGGGGGCCACCCTACAAGATAGGGGTGGTTGGCCCTTGGACTTGTGATCCATTGTTCTCAAAGGCCCTGCCTGAGATTGCTGCTCAGTTAGCCACTGAGCGGATCAACAAGGACCCAGCCTTGGACCTGGGTCACTCTCTTGAATATGTGATTTTCAATGAAGACTGCCAGGCTTCCAGGGCTCTCTCCAGTTTCATTTCCCACCACCAGATGGCCTCAGGGTTTATTGGACCTGCCAACCCTGGCTACTGCGAGGCAGCCTCGCTCCTGGGAAACAGCTGGGACAAAGGGATTTTCTCCTGGGCTTGCGTGAATTATGAATTAGACAGTAAAAATAGCCACCCGACTTTTTCTCGGACTCTCCCTTCTCCCATCCGGGTGCTGCTAACTGTCATGAAATATTTCCAGTGGGCTCACGCTGGAGTCATTTCCTCAGATGAAGACATTTGGGTGCACACAGCCTATCGAGTTGCAAGTGCTCTTCGGAGCCGCGGCCTACCAGTAGGGGTCGTTCTGACCACAGGACAAGACAGCCAAAGCATCCAGAAAGCTCTCCAGCAGATTCGCCAGGCAGATAGAATTCGCAGTGAGTGCTTTCTCGGGGCTCAGCTTTCAATGTGGCTTCAGTGAAAGGTTTCTGACCCTCACAGCCTAGGATAGCACATTACTCCCCAGTTCTTCATGCATTTGCCCCCTTTCAATCACACTCAGGCCCCAAGACTGTCCTGCTTCAACAGATCCTATTTTATGAACTGAGTACAAGTACAAAGACCTCTGTGGTTCAAATGCCCTTGGGTGCCAGTGCCTGCTTTCAGCGCCTCAGTGGGAAGATTAGCATCAAGAGCAGCTGTGGCCACACACCCTCCATGCTGTTAGGACCTCGGCAGTTTCAGATCAGCCGAGAAGGGGTGTTCTTAGAGCTTTATTTTTGTCCAGTCTAGTCACTGAAGTGAGATTTCCCTTTGATTCCCTTCTGGGTACTTTCCCTCATAGGTGCCCAGTGCCCCTGGTTCATCACCTCTCACTTAGAACGTGTCTTCTCTGGACTCCAAAATGCACACCCACCGCTTCTTGCTTTCCAGTCCTTGAAAACAGGGTTTTTCTCTCTCTGCAGCATACAGTGGGCTGATATGGAGGGACATAGCTGATAAAAGAAAGCATATTAAAATGAGAAACCTACCCAAATTGTAACCATTCCCCTTCCAAGAGAAGTTTTCTGTCCAAAGATGATTCTTGCAGAGACCATGGAGCAACTGTGAAGCAGCAGACTGACCCACTGACTGAGGGCAAGTTGGGTGCATTTTGGGGAAGGGGAGGACACTTCCTGATCTTCTTAAATCAGATGGATGTGTTTTACATATACTTACTGCAAGCCCTTGTGACACTGGGTCTTGATTTTTTTTTTCTAATTGTTTAATCTCCACCTTACTTTTTCCTGGAAAGTAGCAGTGATTTGTGGGAACACTGCTCATCCTCTATTGCAGTCATTCCATCACTTCAAGACAGATAGCTCAGAAACTATTTGTCAAACTGATTACTTCTAGGATTAGTCCTGGTCCCAGTCATTTCCTTAACATAACAATGCACTTGTTAGAGAATGGTCCAGCTTGGGGCTGGCCTGTACCCAGAAGCTCAGTTTAAGTTTTGAGTGTCTCCAGTATTGGACCTTAATTATGATCATTTTGGGAGGATGAGGGCAAGAATATTTAGTTCCAGGAACTACAGTAGTCTGCTTCTAGCTCCAGTCTACAAGATCCTATAAATGTTAAGCAATCAGTGTGGCTCTGATTACTTCATAATAGAGCCTGATACTTTCAAAGCAGAGCACAAAATTATTTTCAAAGATATAAAACCATTTTCAGGGAGGAGTCATGCCAGAAACAAGCTAACATATTTAATATCATAACTTTATAATATGTTACAAATCTTCATGAAGCCCAGTGTCTCCTGCAAGTTTACATTCCATGAGCATTTCACATCCCACCCATTCTAAATAGTATACTCTTTAAAATGACATTTTGTTCCCTACCATGAAATGTTAAATAAATCCAGGCCCCAAAGCTCTTTGGGTTTTCAGACTGAGAGAAGTTAGGATTGAGTACTCAGCACCCACAACTCTTTTGAGGCAGGGAGGTAGCAAATACACTTATTGCTATGCTATGCTATGCTATGCTATGCTAAGTCACTTAGGGCGATAATACACTTATTATAGTCTTACTATTAGAGATTCATTCCCTTAGGTCAATGGTTCTCACTCTGGCTGCACACTGGAAATACCTGGACATCTATTCAAAATGATTGGAGCCAGAGTACCACCTCCGGATATCCTGATGTTCTGGTGGTGAGGGCCCAGCAAAGGTGCTTTAAGTAGCTTCCCAGGTGCTTGCAAAATAAAGCTAGAGTCAAGAACCATTGCTTCAAGTTCATGAAAATGCAAATAAACTTTCCCTACTTTAAGTTACCAGATATTTTTTCTTAATATGACTTTGTTTAATCAGATTGTTTTCTGTATAACAGTGTGGATCAGCTTACTAAGGGAATGAAAATTTTAAGATGGGGGTGAGAGAGTAGATGGGGGCAGAATGGAGGTGGGATCCTGGAAACCTAGAGAGGATGGTATGTGGTTATGGAACAAAGGAAGACCCTGAATAGGGAGAGAAGCAACAGAAAGTGCAATAAGGACTCAGAAAGACAAAGTGAGTGAAGACAAAGCTGTGCTTGCAAGGATTTTACCCTGGGTTTCTGACAAAACATAGGCAGACTCAGATGAAGCATGCTGGGACTTCAGCAACATGAATCAGAATGTGGGTAGGTTGGGGGTGGATGCAGGGAAACTGAGCCATTGGTTGATCTGTGGTCTGAGTATGACCTCTGGCAGTTTGGTGTGCAGTATCCAAGAGTGTGTGGTACTTACACTTGGCACAGCTAGTTGTTGGTATCTGAGGGCACCCCAAGTGGTACGTGGGATATGGTAGAAGGATTTGCAGAAGAGGAGTGAGTCTTAAGGTAAACTTAGTGTCCACTTGATCATTGACAGTAGTGCATCAGCCAATAGGAGTATGAGAAGCAGGATTCAGAGTATGAATGTAAATTGAGTATCGGGACTTTAGCCACGAAGCCTGAGGTTCAGGGCACATCTCTGGTCCCATCAGAGAATGGGAGATCTGGTGAGAAACTAAGTTGGAAGCTAATGAGTATGGTGGTGATTTTGTCACTAAGTCGTGTCTAACTCTTGCAACCCCATGGACTGTAGCCTGCCAGGTTCCTCTGTCCATGGTATTCTCTAGGCAAGAGTACTGGAGTGGGTTGCCGTTTTCACCTCCACGGGATCTTCCTGACCCAGAAATCGAACCCGGGTCTCCTGCATTGCAGGCAGATTCTTTACTGACTGAGCTATGAGGGAAGCCCCAATGAGTATGGATTGGGCCAACAGAACAAGTGAGGACAGTTACAGTACACCAGATTCAGCACATACTAGATCAAATCTCTGTTGACTAAAACACACACACACACACACAATGTGAGAGTTGCGAGTTAAGTTTTATCTGGGGCAATATGAGGACAGCAGCCCGGGAGAGAGCACCTCAGATATCTCTGAGAAACTGCTCCAAAGAGGCAAGGGGAAAGGACAGTATATATGTGATTTTGGTGAAGGAGGAGTACATGCAATCAAGCACATATTTTTTTGTAGAAAGTTTCTGCTGGTCTTGGGAAGCCTATGCTAGTCTTAAGAAACAGCCATCACCATGAATGATTTTAGTGCTTTTCTAGATACGAGGAGATACAAGAATTGGGGTCATAAAGTTAGCTCCTGAAAATATCTAACTATCTGAGGACCTGTCCTGCCAGTTTGCTGGAGCACAGAGTGCCTCATCTCTGCTTTCCACCCTGAACTCCTTCAAGGGGTGTTGAAGGTCAGCAGCTGGAGCGGCACATGATTCAATCCTTGTAGAGGTAGATGGCAAGCACCCATGACAAGTGCCAATTTGTGGTTGACATTTCTAGCTCATTTTCTAGCACCTTTTGACTGGGACTAGAAATATGGTAATACTGTATATAGTATTTATACAGTATAGTATAATGCGGTAATAGTATTCCTAGCTGTTAACTATCATAACCGAAAAAGCACTAAGGTTTTTGTGGTGACCTCAGCTGAGAAGGACTGAGCAAGGCAGGACCTAGCCTCTTCCTTATTCTGCTGGATATGAAGCTACTTCTTAACACTGTGGACCCGCAAACAAACCTTCAGGGTAGGACCTTTTGGGATGTACAAAATATAGTAGAAAGGGATCCCTTCCTTTGGAGAGGACTGGCAATGTTTGGAAGTAATGGAAATAGTTGGAAGACTGATTTCGTCTGACCTGCTCACAATAACAGTGAGCACAGCCCCACGTGACAGTGGTGGTGGCAGTGAGACGTAGTGGTGGGGAGCGAGGGTAGAGAAAGTTAGCTTATTACTGGCTCGTATGCCACTTCTCTTTCACATAAATTTATGTTTCTGGTGCTCACTGGGCTCCTGGGTGGCTCAGTTGTAAAGAATCTGCTGCTAAGGCAGGAGACATGGGTTCAATCCTTGGGTCGGGAAGAGCCCCTGGAGAAGGAAATGGCAACCCACTCCAGTATTCTTGCCTGGAGGATCCCATGGACAGAGGAGCCTGGTGGGCTGCAGTCCATAGGGTTGCAAAGAGTCGGACACGACTGAGTGACTGAACGTGAGCATAAGCATGAGTGCTCACTGGCACCTTACTGGAGTCAGAAGGAATGTCTTTCTTAGAAACCGGTCTAAATTGTGCTTACACAATGGCAAGACAATGATAAAATTTAATTGTAAAGATGATCATAACAGTAATAATGGTTGTGGGCTTTTGGAAGGGGAAACAGCTGGGGCGTTATTAGAGGCTGCCACTGAGACAATGAAAACTCTACAGTTTACAAGGTATTTGCATATAGATAATGTCATTTAATCCTCTGGGTTATCCAGGAGAAAAGGTATTCTCTTTTAAGTTTTACAACACCTGTGGATCTCACATAACAAGTAGGTAGATACAGACATCATTAAAATCAAAGAATGGGGTAAATGAAGTCCCAGAGAAGTCGGTATTCCGTTTCTCCCAGATTGTCAGCTCATTTCCTTTAAGCTTCAGAGGCAATTACCAATTATCTTTGTTTCCAAAAAAGTCATAAAGGAGAGATATTGATCAAAGACAAAGGCCTCAACTTATGGTCAGGGCTGCTGTGTGTGGTTATGGAAGTTGGCCCTACACAAGGGAACCTAGCTGAGTGGACATGAGGGCCAAAATTCGTTCACTCTCCACTCCTTAAACCATGAGTTCTGTTGGAGGTTTTGATCCAGTGGCAGGAAAAAGCATCTCTCACAGGCTGAGCACCTGTGGAATTGCAATTACCCAGAAGTTCTTTTGCTAATTCTCACAAAGACTAGCAGGAGGCCCCACTGAAAAGCTCTTTAGAGAACTTTTCAAATGGCTATTTCAATCCCTCTTCCCTTCTCCTCACCTTTTTGCCTATCAATGCTTGGCTGATTGTGAAATCCTTTCAATTTGGGTTTACCAGGCTGTTGAACCATTTGGGGATTCCTTTAAATCCTTCCAAATTGGGAATGCTTAGTTACAATATGATGTTCAGTAACTAGGACACTGTCAGAATGTCTTTCTCTTGTTCTTCCAAAATCAGATACCTTATTACTACCTCATTGTCAGGGATCTGGCCAGCCTCTGCCATCTGTTGAAGATTCTTTTTTTTTTTAATATAAATTTATTTTAATTGGAGGTTAATTACTTTACAATATTGTATTGGTTTTGCCATACATCAACATGAATCTACCACAGGTATACATGTGTTCCCCATCCCGAACCCTCCTCCCACCTCCCTCGCCGTACCACACACACACCAAAAAAAAAAAAAACAACAAAAAAACACAAACCCACCAGTAATAATGACAACATGATAAAAGCTAATATTTATTGAGTATTTATTATATGTTAGTCATTTTGCAAGGGTTTTATATGGACCATCTCATTCAATTTTTGCAACAGCCCTGTAAACTAAGGCCAATTACTATTAAATGCACTTTATGGGTGAGACTTTGGAGTCTAAGAGAGATTAAATACTTGCCCAATACCACATAACTAGTGAGTGGACGAAGGCTGGTAAAGAATCTGCCTGCAATGCAGGAGACTCAGGTTTGAACCCTGGGTAGGAAAGATCCCATGAAGAAGTGAATGGCTACCCACTCCAATATTCTTGCCTGGAGAATCCCATGGACAGAGGAGCCTGATGGGCTACAGTTCATGGGGTTGCAAAGAGTTGGACAGGACTTAGTGACTAACACTTTCACTTTCATGGATGAGATTTGGAGGCTGCTGCTGCGGCAATGGCACCCCACTCCAGTACTCTTGCCTGGAAAATCCCATGGATGGAGGAACCTGGTAGGCTGCAGTCCATGGGGTCGCTAAGAGTCGGACACGACTGAGCGACTTCACTTTCACTTTTCACTTTCATGCATTGGAGAAGGAAATGGCAACCCACTCCAGTGTTCTTGCCTGGAGAATCCCAGGGACAGAGGAGCCTGGTGGGCTGCAGTCTATGGGGTCGCACAGAGTCGGACACGACTGAAGCGACTCAGCAGCAGTAGCAGCAGCAATACCATTAGATGTGGAGCCCTCATGAATGGGATTAGCGCCCTTATAAAAACAGACACAAAAGAGATGATCTGGGGGCCTGCCCCGCCCCCGCCAGCCGGAGTGCTCTAGGTGCCGCGTGGAGACCCTCTGCACCCATGCAAACATGGCGCTGCGAGGGGTGCAGAGCTTGCGGGCCACGGTCGGCAGCCTGTGCTCCATCTTGGCACCCAGCGCACCCTGCTCGCCACGGCCCTGGGGACTGCGGGCGGGTGCCGTCCGGGCACTGAGAACCGGCCCCGCTGTGCTGTCGGTGCGGAAATTCACAGGAAAACACGAATGGGTAACAACAGAAGATGGTGTTGAAAGAGTGGGAATCAGCAATTTTGCACAGGAAGCTTTGGGAGATGTTGACTGTAGTCTGCCTGAAGTTGGGACAAAGTTAAACAAGAGGAGTTTGGTGCTTTGGAAAGTGTGAAAGATGCTGCTGCTGCTGCTGCTGCTAAGTCGCTTCAGTCGTGTCCGACTCTGTGCGACCCCATAGACGGCAGCCCACCAGGCTCCTCTGTCCCTGGGATTCTCCAGGCAAGAACACTGGAGTGGGTTGCCATCTCCTTCTCCAATGCATGAAAGTGAAAAGTGAAAGTGAAATCGCTCAGTCGTGTCCGACTCTTTGCGACCCCATGGACTGCAGCCTACCAGGCTCCTCCATCCATGGGATTTTCCAGGCAAGAGTACTGGAGTGGGTTGTCATTGCCTTCTCTGATTTGGAGGCTAAGAGAGGTTAAATAGTTGCCCAATATCACGTAACTAGTGAGTAGGAGGGCTAGGCTAAGTATTCAGGTTAATCTAAAGTAGTGCCTCCCAAACCTAAGTGTGGGCAGAATCCCCTGGAAGGCTTACATCCCTCCTCCAGAGTTTCTGACTTGGCGGGGGGGGGGGGGGAGGCTAGAATAGAGCCCTAGAATTTGCATTTCTAACCAGCTCAAGGTAGTGCTGATGCTGATGGTTTGGGGATCATACTTTGAGAATCACTGGTTTAATGAAAGACTTAAGCTCTACTGCCTCTTATGTACTTGAGGAATGCCCCTAAGGCATACTCACTTAAGATCCTGTGTTCCATGGTGTATAATGCAGCCCTTCCATTTTTCTCTCTTAACTTTTGGTCCCACTGATAAAATTATTTTAAGTGCCTCCAAGTGATAAACATTATCCCATTTTTCCTACAGTAGTAATAATAGTGATAGTATAATACTATGACCAAGAACCTTAGTGCTGATAGGGAATTTCGTATAGTTAAATGTAAATCAATGTGAATGGTGAAAGGACAACTTGCTCTCATGAATGGGTCTGCTATCAGTGATGATATAATTATTGAAGACCCAGCCCAAGAGAAAATCTATAAACATCTAGGCTTCCTGCGTTTAAAAGCCCTCATCTGGGCTTCCTTGGTGGCTCAGTGGTAAAGAATCTGCCTTCCAATGCAGGAGACACGGGTTTGATGCCTGGGTCAGGAAGATCCCCTGGAGAAGGAAATGGCAACCCACTCCAGTATTCTTGCCTGGAAAATCCAATGGACAGAGGAGCCTGGCGGCCTACAGTCCATGGGATTCAAAAGAGTCAGACACAACTCTTGTGTGTGTTTGAACATACACACACACACACATCTGCATAGCAGTTTAGGAAAAGTTGAACAAAACATATGTTGCAAGATATGAAGGAATATTAAAAATGTAAGCTGGGCAGTAATGTGAAGGCAGTAAAAGTACTTGTAATAACAGTTTTACTGGGTATGAAAAAGCATGATCTAATACAGACAGAATGGCCATTGAATGTAATATGTGTCTGACAGCATGCTGAGCTACTTGAACCAGTTCAACACTGGTGGCAGGTACGTAAGTGGTGGTCTCAGGACTTAAGGCTAAAAATGTGTGTGGTGTCCTTAATTGATAGAAATAACCACACATCATGTACTGTGGTGTTCTAAAAGTATGGTTTTTGAGGGCATCTTGCACTGAATCACACTTTGGGGTGGTGGTTGGGAAACATGCAGATTCTAGTTATGTATCCTTTTTATAGAGTGGGTAGGGGAGAGCTGAGAGGAGAATGGTGTGAATCTACTTCTATCAGGCTGTGGCCTCATGGGTGTGAATCCTGGGGGAATGTGAGACCTGGGATAAATCACACTGGATACCCCCTTCCCACTCTGGACTGCTTATTCTCTCCCATCTCTCTCAATATCCATTAACATGAAATAGGTTAAGATGAATGCTAGTGGTAGGAACGGGGAAGGCAATGGCACCTCACTCCAGTACTCTTGCCTGGAAAATCCCATGGATGGAGGAGCCTGGTAGGCTGCAGTCCATGGGGTCACTAAGAGTTGGACAGGACTGAGCGACTTCACTTTCACTTTTCACTTTCATGTATTGGAGAAGGAAATGGCAACCCACTCCAGTGTTCTTGCCTGGAGAATCCCAGGGACGGGGGAGCCTGGTGGGCTGCCGTCTATGGGGTCGCACAGAGTCGGACACGACTGAAGCGACTTAGCAGTAGCAGTGGTAGGAAATGTCACAAAAGGTTAAAATGAAAATCAAGGACAGTAGAATGGAGGGTTTCTGTGGATTGGGAGCAGTGTTGTAGGCTATTCACAGTGTGAATAGGACTTCTAAGAACTTCTTCAGCACTAGCTAGTGAAAACATTTTCATCTCACAAGATGTGAGACTGGGCTCAGATTCCTCCACTAAGCACTCTATAGCCAGGAATCTGGGAGAAGTAAACTTTGCTTTTGGAGAAACACAGTTTCTATATCTCAAGGAAGTATTAGATAGAGTATTGTAATATAGGAAGAGAAGTAGGAGTTGAGTGACTTGGGAATTAGCTTCTAGAGTTTCATGACATTTTCTGCTGCTAGCATTGAAGGGTTCTGAGCACCCTGCCATAGTGGGTACCACAGTATGAAGACATAGCTGTTAGACAACTCAAGTGGGGCTCAGGTGGCTCAGAGAAAGTGCTAGTATCACATCCTGGTGAGATGGGAGCTCAGGAGGATGTATTTCCTGGTCCTTGTTTAGGCCATAGAGTGGCTTGACAGTTAACAATCAGGACGGAAACTTACAGATTAATATTATTCAATGATTACCTGTTGACCTAGACCTTGCCAAGGATTTAGGGTTTCTGTCTACTAATCCTTTCCTGACAACTTACAGGTAAAATCCCATTTTAATGAATGTCATTTTGAGATAATAAAGCTATTTATTAAAATAATCATGTAGAACAGGTGCATCCATAAATCCTTATTCACAAAGCACACAATCTATTAAATTAAGCTGGTGTTGTTTGAATTCAGTATTTATGCTTTCTGTTTTAATCATGTTCAATAGCAAAGTCTTACCTTGCAAAAAATAGAGTATACTGTAATTGTTCCCTCTTGAGTCTTCCATTTCATCATCTGTAAAATAATGAGGGAGTAAGAGGAGGTAGATGGTCTCAAAGAGTCTTTCCAGTCATAAAAATTCTGACTCTTTGCCTGAAATGACCTCCGTGTGGGCCAATGAAAGGCAAATTAAAAGTAGAGGTTCAGGTTGAGGGTAAGGTCTTGAGCATAGTTAATGGCACAAGCATTAAAGACAGGCATGTTAGTATCTACCTGCCCAGCAAATATCCCTTTGAATTGTTCCTCCACACTAACAATCTGAAATGCCCATGTCTCACATCTCAAGGAACCCACAAAAGATACCCAATTCATAACTTCTGTTTCTGAAATTTTCAAATATTCATTGTATACTTGGTGCATAATTATGTACCAGGATACAGAAATAAATAAAATACAGTTTTTTTTTTTTGCTTCAGGGAACTCATGGTTTCATAGTAGAGGCTGACATAAATAAATAAGGGCAATACATCTTGTAAGTGCCATGATGGATGTCAGTTCAGTGTACAGTGGGGATCTAAACCAGTGTCATAAGTTGGTACCCTGGAAAAAAAAGTATGGCAGATGGAGGTTTGTCTGCAGGAAGCTTATTGGGGGATTGCTTTCAAGGACAACGTCTGTAAAGGAGAGACAGCAGTAGGGTTGGAAAGAGAGAAATTAAACTGTCATGCAGCCACAACAAAGGTCCCAGCCAGTCCCAGGGGGAACTCTGCAGCTGGGATGGCCTTTCAGAATTGTCCAGAATTAAGGAGTGTTGGCCTTTATGCCTCCATATTGACCAGTCACTGGGCATAGGCTGATGCAGAGAAAGGCATGCAGTGTTGTTGACTTAAAAAAGATAGTCACAACCTTAAAGTAGAGAGTTATTTTATTTGGTGGGAATGTTCAGGACTCTGAGCCTGGAAGACAGCATCTCAGTAGCTCTGACAAAACTGCTCCAAGGAGGCAGGAGGGGAAGTCAGGCTATATACAAGTTTGTGACAAGGGGAGCAGGCAGTCTGATCATCAAAGATCAGGTATCAAGTTAAGGAATTTAGCATGCTGTGTAAGGGCAGATGCAAGCCTCTGGGCTTGCTGGATTCACTCCCTTCACATGCAGCTCAGCCTTCAGGGGCAATCCTGTGTCCTTGTTCACCTTGCTTCTTGCATCCCCAGCTCCTCAGCAATTATGGTGGGGGGCGGCAGCATCCGGTGGATTGCAGTTTTGGAAGCCCTCATTCACATTTGGAGGCCAGAAATCGCTGATGGCTGTGACATTTCTTGCTGATTAATATGGCAGGAGATATTTTCATTTCACAGTGTGATAATAATTGTTTAACAGCCAGTTTATGGGGGAGGAGGGAAAAGCCCTGATTTGTAGCATTTGCTGATTCCCATGGTTTTGTAATGCCCACCATGGCCAATTTCAAGCTACCAACATGACATTAACTAGCTCAGAAAATCCCTGAAAATATAACCATTGGCTCTTGTGAACCAGCATGAGCCGGCTCCAGTACACTACTAAGGGGATACAATCTTGGGAAAGGTGGTTCTCCTCACCTGAGGCCAGTTCCCAGGGAGGTATCAGCTATTATCTCCAAACATTCCCAAAAGCTAGGAGAAAGAATGTTTCATTACTGAAGGTTGCATCTGGCTGGCACACCGCAGCACCCGGTACACATAGTGTATGTTAAAATATTTGTTGTATTTCAACCAACACGAAGCACTTAGTTTTATATGTTTTCCATTCAGTGAAGTAATTTTAATATTCCTTTCCCAGGTGGCGCTAGTAGTAAAGGACCCGCCTGCCAATGCAGGTAGACATAACAGACCTCAGTTCAATCCCTGGGTTGGGAAGATCCCTGGAGAAGGAAATGGCAACCCACTCCAGTATTCTTGCCTGGAGATTCCCATGGACAGAGGAGCCTGGCGGGCTACTGTCCATAGTGTCACAAAGAGTCAGACACGACTGAAGTGACTTAGCTCAGCATGCATGCACAAGTTATTAAATGAACTTTATCTTTCTTGGGTAACCTTGGTCTCATCAACTAATCTGTCTTTGTAGAAGAAAGATGCCAATACTAACCTACTTGCCAGAGGTACTGTTGGAAGAACTGGCCAGCTACCTGAAGCACCTGACAAAACTCAATTTTCCCCCTCAATGGACATGTGACTGTACCAACTTGACAGCAATGATTCGTATTTAATAGTATAGCCAAATTTAGGGAACTCTAGACCTTCGGTCCTATTTTTTCTTCTAAATCCAATCCAAAGTCTTGTCAGACCTCCCTGCCACTCAATTTCCCCATTATACAATGTGCGATTATGAATCAGGGAGGTTGAATTCCTTGTGTGGTTCATGAACTAGCTCCCGAGATATCCCTAGAGTATTCAATGGAAAGTTTGTGCATCAGAATATATGTAGAACCTCTCAGGATAATAATATTGAAGGAGCTAAAAGTCATTTGAAAGTTCAAGTTATGGTGTATGTGTGGGTGGGTGTGTGTGTTTGGTGTTTAAATCAACTTCATAACTTACTAGGTATGCCTTAAAAAATGAAGGATACTAGCTCTACCTCAAAGAAGAAATTTTCTGGGGGTATTTAACAACTGCAAAGATTTTTGAAAATAGAGGAAGTAATATGTAAATGCCCAACATCAGTCATTGAATGTAGTTTAAGCATACTCAGTTCCTGAGATTAAAGTTTCCATGTAAGCATGTATAATTAATATTTACCAATGGCAATAGGGTCTTTGCCTTTCTTCAAGGAGCTCAGAGTACTTGCCAGGCATTATCTAATTAAACCACTCAATGTACCTGTGAAATGCATTGGAATCTACATTTTAAAGATGTGGGCGCTGAAGCACAAGTGGACTTAAACTAAACTCATTTAGCATGCCAAGGGCTAAAATGGATATAAGACTTTCAGTCTCATTATCTAGCTGCCATTCTTCAACCGTGGCCAATCCACTCTATGCTAGCATAGCCTTGCGAAACAACATAGTTTCATAAGTCCAGGAAGAATTGGAGTGAATGCAGAGTAATTCCAATTATAATGAAGTGGGATTTTCAAAAATTGAACAGATCACCTGTAATATTATTATAGCAGAGTATGAGTTAGTGCCATTCATGTTCTATAATGTCCTTGGTAAGTGTGGGAACACTTGGTCAACATGTGTTAGAATGTATGTTTGTTGGAGGTAGGCAATAAAAAGCAACAGTGGCTATGGGAAAATCTCCCATCTTCTTCTAGGTGTCTTATTCTTAGGTATAATAATAGTTACCATTTATTGAGGGCTTCCCTGGTGGCTCAGCCACTAAAGAATCTGCTTGCAATCAGGAGACTCCGTTTCGATCCTTGGGTTGGGAAGATCCCCTGGAGAAGGGAATGGCTACCCACTCCAGTATTCTTGCCTGGAGAATTCCTGTGGACAGAGGAGCCTGGTTGGCTACAATCCATGGGATCGCAAAGAGTTGGACATGACTGAGAAACTAACACACACATACACCATTTATCGAGCACTGTGTGTTAAGCCCATTACATGGATTCCTCCTTCAGTCATCACTACCATCCCCTGAAGTAAATATTTAGGCAGAGAGAGGTTAAGTAACTTACCTAAGGGTGGGCATACAGCTAGTAAGTAGTGACATTAGGATATAAACCTAGGTCTTCTAACTCCAAAGCCTTTCATTATGCTACCTCCCACTTGGTAACTTTGTTCTTATTCCCATCTAGTGTTCGACACCGCAGCCTGTAGACATGTCTGATTTTTCCCTATTGACTAATCAGAGTCCCTGAAAATACCTCAGCCTCAGCTCAAGGTTTCAACATCTTGCTCATCTTGAAGACATAAGATAGATATAATTTACAAATTGGTTATAGTACATTTATTTGTTTCTCCCAATCTGTAGTGTTTAGTTCTGTATCTTACTAACATTTTGCTGCCATAACCTCCCTGCTTTGTCGGTTTCAGTAATCATCATGTGTATGCATTCGACTTTGATTGGGGGAGAGACTCAGACGCATCTCTTGGAATGGGCTCACGATCTGCAAATGACTGATGGCACCTATGTCTTTGTTCCCTATGACACCCTGCTCTACAGTTTACCTTATAAGCATATCCCCTACCAGGTTTTAAGGAACAACCCAAAACTCCGGGAAGCCTATGATGCTGTGTTGACCATCACAGTAGAGTCCCAAGAAAAGACCTTCTATCAAGCCTTTGAGGAGGCAGCAGCTAGAGGTGAAATTCCTGAGAAGCTGGAGTCAGATCAAGTAAGTGCAGATTCACAAATTAATCATGATCAGAAAAACTCAAAAATCAGGAAGGTAAATATTTTTCCTATCAAGTGCCTCTATTCCTGAGGAAACTCAGTCAATAACAGGCAACTGCACACAAGTTAAAAACACCTTTTGTTTGCAAAAAACTTTTGTAAAACAAAGACACATTATTGGAGTTTTTATTTTTATTTTTTATCTTCAAGCTACCCATAATGACAGCATACAACCATGAAAAAGAAACAAAATGTGTTTAAGAATAGGGACACAAAACTTTAATATATACTAGTGCTAAAATACATATTATATATATACACATATATATAAGTGCCGTTCAAAGGAGCCTAGTAAAAATGAATCCTATTTCTGACCCAAGTTCTGATCAATTCAACAATAAGAGCTGGTATGTAAGAAGATACTGGCTTTATTATTGATAAAGCTGGTATTGGGGAATACAGCTTCTGTCTATGTGTATTTGAGTTTCCCACGATTGAATCTGAAGATTGATCAGCCTTCTCCATCTAGTCACCAGCATTACCAGACCCCTATGTTCCTGCCCCATGAGGGCATGCCTTTCACTTAAATGTGTAACCTAGAAGAGCATAGTGGAGTATGTACTCCCTATAGGGAGCTCACTCTTAAGAGAAATAAGTTAGGATGGCCTGGGATACACATGTTTAATTCTCTTTCCAAATGGACCAGTCAAAGTCACTCCTCCTTTGTGGGAAGGAATGAGTAAGGTGGTGAAGAAGTTAGGTGTTTGTTTTGCTAGTAGGGCTGTCTGTATATGAAAGGAATCTTTGGGAATGGGGAAGAATTCCTCCCTAATAATATGTAAGAAATAATATATAGATATATATGTATAGTTGAGTATATGTATAAACATATTTCAGATTCAAATCACAGCCAGAGGGACTAGTGGAAGAAAAAATAGTGGGGACAGGAAGAAAGCAGAGAAATGAATGGACAAAAACAAAATGGATCAAAAAATGGACAAAAGACAAAAACAAAGAGGGAGAAGACAAGGAATATGAAAGAAAGATGGGGAGGCCAAAGATAGTTACATCAGAAAAAATACAGAGGGAGTTTTTGTTTGTAGGTTAGAGGCCAGACATAGAAGGCACTCATTTTCAGAAGTATTTAGAATGGCACATAAATAAGTTGAAAAGTTCTAGCATTTGCTAGCATAGTGTATTAGTTATAATGCTCTGGCTGTAACTAACAGAGAGCGCAACACAAAATAACCCAAGTAATTTTTTTTTTCAAAACTGGAAGATATGGGGACTTTAGGGTCAGTTAATTCAGCTGTTCAATGACATTATCAGTGAGCCAGGTTATTTTCACTTTTTCACTTTACAACCATAGCATGCTGGCTTGCCCTCATACTGGTTACTCTCCTGGTCCCAAGATGACTGCTGCAGTCCCAGATAGCACATCCGAGTGGAACTGTCTACAAACGGAACTGAGAAATGTCCCTTTCTTGTGTCTCTTTTTAAAAGTGAGGAAATCTTGCCAAGAATCTCTTCAAGCAGACTTCTCCCCACACTTTCCTGATCAGTCATGTCCCATACTCATGCTAAATTGAATAATTTAGAAAGAAGAATGAGACCATTGTGACTGACCCTATGGTTGCTGAAAAAGTATGCACAATTAAAATTGAGATTCCATTAGCAAGGAAGAAGGCTGTCGTGTAGGCAATTGATTGTGCCTAACACATTCTCCATGATCTTCTCCTTTGTGTATATTATGTATTCCTTTATTCTGTGCACTGCCTTTCTATCTGAATGGATAGAAAGGTCAACCTTAGGTTTTCTTATCTCTTTCTGTCCTGAGTATTGATAGCAAAGATTTTGCTGATTCTTGTTCTAATAAAAAAAAGTAACTAGCACAGATATTAACAGTTTTGGATTTGAACTTTATTGCCACTGATAAGTTTATAATAAATCTTTCTTTTAGGAGATACACATATATTTATTAAAAACAATTCATTGATTTGGTAAAGAGTGGCAAGAATCCTGCAGACTGCCAAGAATGGTTGCTCAAGCCAGTTGTTTGGTGTATTCACAGGCAAGCAACCAGATGGTGAATTTTTGTACTTGTTATCCAATGATATGGTATCATATAGATACAAGACTAAATCATTTTTTTTACTTTAATCACAGGATTGAGGGAAATAGAAAGAAGTGTGTGTGTGTGTACGCACACATGGGTGTGTGTATCTGTGTGTGTAATACGTGTATGTGAGCAGATATTTTGATACAAAAATTTCAGACCTTTTACTCTTAATAGTTGATCCAATCTCTTTGAGCTGTGGAAAACATAAGGTAATTAAGGTAAAAAAAGACACCATTAGTTTGGTTGCTAGGCAGCCTGTACTCTGCTTTAGACAAGGAAATAGAGCGAAAACAAAGACTCTAAAGCTTATATATAAAGAAAGCTTGTTTAGATGCATTTCTGCCCCCACTTTGCAGGTGCCTTGGCTTTGCCTTCATAACCAAAGAGTGATAGAAGTGTAAGATAATTATTTTCGCATCTCTGATAAACAAAAACTCCCTTTCCCCTAAATTACCGTGCTAAAAGGTATTTTTAAAGGCAGCTAGTATAGCAGAAAGAGCATATGGTAAAGAGTTAGACAAACTTGGTTTAAATCTCAGCTTTTCCTTTTGCTAGCTGTCTACCCTTGGGGAAATTACTTAGATTTTTGAGTCTCAATTTTACCATCTGTAAAGTGGGATAGTAATCTACAGCTTTTAGGATTGTTGGGAAGATTAAACAAAGCAATATGGGTAAAGTGACTAGCAGAGTGCTTGACTTACAGCTACTTCCTTTTCACCTTTTGTTTTTGGTTAATGACCTTATTTGTTGATGGTGACCTAGCCTCTAAGTTACAGTCTGACCTCAGCTTCCTACTCTCTTGAAGTTTTATGATTATTGGCAAAGAATTGCTCAATAGTTCCTTTGCTTACCCCTGGACTCCTGTTTTGTTTTTTTTTTCTTGTTCAATCAACAGATCAACAGCTATTTATTAAGCACATACCATGTGCCTTGCACTATGCTGAATTTCAGATAAGAGTAAACAAGACAGGATTTTTGTCAGTAGAATTGGAGCCAGTTCATAAAAGCCAATTGTGTGCCTCTTTTCCCAACACTGTGTTCACTGGCATCATATTGGTAGATTGAATCAGGCGTTGAGAATATTTATGCCACATAAATTGGTAAATGCTACAAGTAAGAGGTAAATGCTACAAATAAGAGGTTTTTCCCCTTCTCTTAGAGCTATTGCTAATATTTACTAGCACATTAATTGTTTCCAATCTTATGGGGCTTAAATTCTAATGAAAGAGAAATTGTAAATGAGTAAACAAATATATGAGAAAGATGGCTATATTTTTCCCTTGCCCAATAACTTCCAGTGGAGTTGAAAATTCCAAATATAGAGGCTATATTGCTTGAAGCAATGGTTTGCATCCTTTTAGTTTATACAATTGCATCTCCAAAAAATTAAAAAAACAAACAAACAAAATTATCAAAGCAATGCATGCACATAGTTTTAAAAGTCAAGAAATACTAAAATGTTTTGTATCAACAAGGCAGTCCCTAGGCCTTCCTCTCACTCTTCATCAGAAACAACTACTTTCATGTCTTTTAGTTCTCTATTGTGGTATTTATATTTCTAAATATCATACTGCTACTGGTTTCTTGATTACTCTACTTTGGATATTATTTGCTCATTTCCTATTATAGTTAAAGATTGTTAACTCTTATATACTTTCTTACCCTCCTTCAGACTCTCAATAGAATTATGTCACACCTTTTAGTTAAATTCATATTTTATGTTTTTAATATTTTACCTGTCTAAATATCACTCATAAATAATCCATGTGGTATACTATAGTAAGAATTCATTTCAATTATAACTTTTGATTTTTACTGGAGTTAATAATTGCTTTATTTTTATTTTTTTTCCTTAATTTGGATTTCCAAGTCTTTCTGCACTGTCTGATAAAACTATAGAATCCTTTCAAAACAATTTTATACATGGCAAAATCTGTTAAATCCCTTATCAATTTCATTTGTTTTTCCCAAGGCTCTCTGTCCTCCTGTTCCAATCTAAACTTGTTGCTCCCTAAGGTTGCTGTACAACTATTATGATAGGATCTTCCTTTTTGCCACACTGGAAATTCCTTTTTCTCTTTCTTCTGTGTTGGATTCACTATTCATGACTCTCATGACTCCCATTTTCTTGTTTACGGTCTCATTTTGGTGGAGCACATCCTTTAGCAGATTATGAGAAAGATAAACAGGAGTTAAACTTTCAAAATTTTACACTGTGAACTTTTATTCTAGCTTCACTATTGATTGATAGTTTGACTAAGCTTGTCATAAATATAGGTTGGCTTCCCAGGTGATGCTAGTGGTAAAGAATCTACCTGCCAATGCAGGAGACTTAAAAGACACGGGTTCAGTCACCGGGATGGGAAGATCCCCTGGAGGTAACCCACTCCAGCATTCTTGCCTGGAGAATCCCCATGAACAGAGGGGCCTGGTGGGCTACAGTCCATAGGGTTGCAAAGAGTCGGACACAACTAAGTGACTTAGCACTGCTGCTGCTGCTAAGTCGTTTCAGTCGTGTCCGACTCTGTGCGACCCCATAGACGGCAGCCCACCAGGCCCCGCCGTCCCTGGGATTCTCCAGGCAAGAACACTGGAGTGGGTTGCCATTTCCTCCTCCAATGCATGAAAGTGAAAAGTGAAAGTGAAGTTGCTCAGTCGTGTCCGACTCTTAGCGACCCCATGGACTGCAGCCTACCAGGCTCCTCTGTCCATGGGATTTTCCAGGCAAGAGTACTGGAGTGGGGTGCCATTGCCTTCTCCCAGTGACTTAGCACAGCATGGCATAAATATAGATTAAAAATTATTTTCTATTAGCACTTTGAAGACACGGCACTTTGTCTTATTTCCATCATTGGTGTTGAGAACTCCAGTGTCATTCTTTTTCCTGATCCTTTGATGTAACGTGTTTTTACTCCTCCTTATCTTCCCTGGAAACTTTTAAGGTTATCTCTTTATTCCTTATGTAATGAAATTTCATGATTATGCCTGGATTTTTGACATGTATTGTGCTGTACATTTGGTAGGGCCTTTAATCTAGAAGTTCCTTCTGCCTAGAAAATTTTCTTTCTTTTTTTTTTTTGATAATTTCCTCAACAACATTGTCTTTGTACTTTCTGGAAATACCATTAGTTGATATAAGATTGCCTGGGTTGATTTTTTTCTCTGGGTTGAATTTTTGAATTGTCTTATTAGTTCCCTTGTATCACTCATCTTTGTTTTTAGTGGTTTTTCCTGAAAGAGTTCCTCAATTTTGTGTTCTGACTCTTTTACTGATTAAATTTTTTTGCTATCATGTTTTTAATTTCCAAGAATTAATTCTTGTTTGATTCTATTTTGTTATAGCATCCTGCTTTTGTTTCAATAATACAAAATTTTCTCTTATTTCTCTGAAGATACTCATTATAGTTTCTTTGAAGTTTTCCTTTGCTCTTTGTGTCTCTCTCAGTTCCTAATTTTTCATGCTTCTTTGTTTTGGTCTCTCTATTTAATCTTGGAAGCTTTCCTTAAGTGATGATCCTGGCTGTCTGGTTATATTTAACAATGAAGCTTTAAAAGAAGGATTTGAAGGTTTATGTCCATGGTGGGCATGTTGACCTGTAGGTTTCAGTATCAGGGAATTGACTTGCCAGCTGTTTTTTTGTGTGCGTGTCAATATCTGTAGATCTTGCCTCTTGGGCTAGTCACTTTCTTTAGAGAAGAATGCTTCGATCTCCTTCCTGGGAGTTGTAATCCTGGTTGTCACTATTCTAGGAGCCATGTTGGGAGAAGTAGACTGGGATTTTCATCATTAAGTATGAACTCTTTAGCTTCATCATTCATTTTTCTATGGCTCACCTCATTTTCACTGTCCTTTGGGTCAAGTGTTCCAGCTCTGGAGCTGCTCTAAATCAGTTTAACCTGTTTCCTGCAGAGATTCGGCTCTCCTTGGTAGAGGTAGATGGCAGAAATCTAACTGTTCTGTACACACACATTCAAAGACACCCCTCTTTTAGTGCTCTGCCTAACCCCCACTTCTGTGCATAGCGCCTCTAACTCCTAAGCCCTTCCAGGTTTCACAGGGGCAAATCTCCTTGTTGCTTACCAATTTAAGTACCTCTTCAGGTACTTAAATTTAATCACCCTCCAGTCTGCTAAATCAGTTACCACTGCTATAGCAGGTTTCTATCTTCATATTCTGTGGTTCAAGATTATAGATGTCTCCTAATACCATTAGTGGAGAAGGCAATGGCACTCCACTCCAGCACTCTTGCCTGGAAAATCCCATAGACAGAGGAGCCTGGTGGGCCGCATTCCATGGGGTCGCTAAGAGTCAGACAAGACTCAGCGACTTCACTTTCACTTTTCAGTTTCATGCACTGGAGAATGAAATGGCAACCCACTCCAGTGTTCTTGCCTGGAGAATCCCAGGGACAGGGGAGCCTCGTGGGCTGCCGTCTATGGGGTCGCACAGAGTCGGACACGACTGACGCGACTTAGCAGCAGCAGCAGCAATACCATTAGATGTGGAGGTTTACTGTTTCTGCTTCTTGTTTTCCTTGGTGTTTGGGAATGATGTTTGAGACGGGGAAGAGAGTGAAGAAAAAAATTTGATTTTTCTGTCTTTAATAAGGAAGCCATGAAAGGAAAAAGAGAAGTTACAAAAGGTATACATGATACTCTTTTATTGGTGAGTTTACCATCCATTAATTAATTTAGCATGTATTTATTAAGCTCAGTTATAACATGGTAAGTAAGAGCATGGGCTCTGAGAGAAAAGTACTGCAAATTTACTTAAGCTCACTGTATCTTCACTAATTTTAAATTGCGAATAATAACAGTACCTACCTCATACAATTATTGTGAAGATTAAATGAGTTAATACACATAAAAGAGCTTGCCTGGCACCTAATGACTCCTCAATAAATGTTTATTGTTATTATTAATGTTGTTATTTTTATTATGATGATGGCCTAGGCATTCTGCAGGTAATGTAATGGAAAGCAAAATAGAAATAAGATCTTTCCCCCAATAAGGTGAACAGGTTTACCACTTCACCTTATTGGGGGAAAGATCTTACTGGGACTCTGTTATTTATTGGTGATGAATTCAAGACTGGAACAAGGATCTTGAATACTAACTTCTAGGATGATATTACCAGAGCCCTATGTTCCTCTTCTGAAATACAAACAATAGCAGCTATCATATAGTCCATGCTTATTTTGTACCAGGTAATTTACATAAATGGTCTCATTGAATCCTCAGTCCAAGCCTACAAATTAGGTATTATCAAGTGTATGGGGTCGCAACGAGTTGGACATGACTGAGCGAGTAAACTGATTGAACTCCATATATGGGTGATGAAACTGAGGCTTAAGGTAACTTGTCCACTGTCATACAGCTGGCAAGTGGCAGAGCTAGGATTCCAAAAAAGTCTAATACCAGAAGTTCCAGAACCTGACCATTCAACCACACAATAGCCTTTTAAAAAATTAGATCATTTCCCATGTCTAGTACTTTACTCAAAGTAACATTACTAAGAGACTAATACTTTGATTTGAATGGATTTATTGGATCGTTTGGGGCTCTTCTGGTGGCTCACTGGTAAAGAATCTGCCTGTAATGCAGGAGATGCAGGAGACATGGGTTTGATCAATGGGTTGGGAAGACCCCCTGGAGGAGGAAATGGCAATCCACTCTTGATTCTTGCTGGGAAAATCCCATGGACAGCGGAGCCTGGTGGGGTCGCAGTCCATGGGGTCAATGGAGTTGGACATGACTGAGCACACACACACACACACACAGACACACACACATTGGATTGTTTTCCTCTAATAGAGGAGGTGATAGGACATTATGGAAACCTGTGAAAATAGAAAAATAAATCTGAATGGAGAGATTGGGGGGTGGGATATCAGTGACAAACTTTCTAATTTGGTCTCAGCATGACTGGACAAGGATTACACTTTGTACCTTTATATATTGGCACAAAAAGACTTCTGAAATAAGGTTTTAGTTCCTGCCTTCTTCACTTTCATTGTATTCCCAATCCTTGTTTTCAATGAAATTCTATTGGCTACAAATGCATGTTGCTAGAACACATATTTTGAATGTTTTTTCCAAATGTGACCTTATTTGGCTAAGCAAAAGAAGTCCTCTGGATTTCTCAGCAAGCCTGGGGGACCTGAAGCTCCTACACGTATTGTTTTCCATTACTATAGATATGGGTGGTTAGCAGGGGGCTGCTAGGCTGATGGGGATGTGGTTAAGACTAGAGCTTTCCAGGATGGGGGACTACCAGACAGGTTGTCCGAAAAGGTTGCCTGCCGCTCATAGTGGCTATAATTGTCTTTGTGCTTTATTCTATATAAAATAAGAGTGTGATGTTCATGAGTATCATGCCAAACAGATTAGGATATTAGCCATTTCTTGGCTAAGTTCAGGAAATTCATTATTGGAGGTACCACCTTTAATAACAAGAATTCAGTTACCTTTTGGTTTCTTGATCTCTGTATGCACCTGGCTTTTTGTTCAAAGATAATGTCACCATTTTGTCCTTCAAATGGTGCTTTCCAAGCCAGGTATATATATGTGTGTGTGTGTGTATATATATATATATGTATATGTGTGTGTGTATATATATATATGTGTGTGTGTGTGTGTGTGTGTGTGTGTATTTTAATGTACTTCCAAAGTCAAAATTCTTTGGAAGCATTTTGTGTCTTTTAAGCACAGTAAATCTGAACTGATAATAGTCAACTTAATGACAGCAAGAATCATTACACTGAACAAATTCAAATATCACTGCTCCTGACCCAGACCTTGATTTCCTGGACACAAGCTCCAGAAGGCCTAGGGTAGCTAAAATCACTGAAAGTCACTCAGTCGTGTCCAACTCTTTGCGACCCCATGGACTATACAGTCCATGGAATTCTCTAGGCCAGAATACTGGAGTGGGTAGCCTTTCCCTTCTCCAGGAGATCTTCTCAACCCGGGGATCGAACCCAGGTCTCCCGCATTGCAGGCAGATTACCAGCTGAGCCACAAGGGAAGACCAAAATATCTGAGTAACAATGAAAGATTAAATCTCAATTATCATTCATTTATTCACAGTTCATTCATTCTGATTCAGGTCTATACAGTAGTCAAAACCAATAGGCTGAGTGGTTTCACCATTCTGATCTGTGATATAACAAGGTCATCTGCCTGACAGTAGGTCCTGCTAATCCTGTCTTGCTTCTTTGGAACTATAGTCAGAAGCCAACACAGAGGGTTGTAAAGAGTGTTCTTACTTCCCTTGTCCCATCCTCTACTTTTTATTTTCCTCATTATGTGCAACAGCTGCAACTATAGAGCTTTTGCTACTAATGCTAACAGAGTATGCCTTTGGCTTATGGGAAGGGGCAGTTACCATTGTTGAAGGGCACAGCAGGTAAAATGGCAAAACCAGCTAGAACACAAATCTAAGCCCTCACAGCGAGAGTGGGTCATAGTGACAGCCCCTCTTTTGCAAATGAATGCTATTGCCACAGCTGTGTTCTTTCCCTTAGCTTCAAGTCCCCCTACCATACTTTTTGTGGCTCTTTGTGTGTGAGTATGTGCATGTGTGTGTATATGTGTGTGATATGTGGTGGAAGCTAGAGAATCCTGCAGGATAAGCTTCAGGTTTCATTCATCTTGGGGAGTTACTGTCAGTGAGTTTTAACAGGGATCAATCCGAGAGATCTGAGGGCAGCGAGGGCTGGTCAGCTGAAAACCCTATGGGATGGGTCAGCCTTGAGGTGAGGATATTGTTTTTAAGAGTTCAAATCTTTGCTTTTGGTGGTAGGTTAGATGCAGTCCCTTTCCCAGAAGGCTTTGTACCTTTCGAAACGGAATACTAGCATTCTCCCTGCTTTCAGGGACTTGCTGCCCTGTGGGTTTTTACTCATTTGTTTTACTAGTATTGATTTTATCCTCTACCTTCCAGCCTTCACTTATTGTCATAACTTACCCAAGCCCCAGGGAACAGGCAGACTCTTGCAGAAATCCTAAATACAATTAACTGGAGCATCTGAGAATGTCAGGAGGGAGAGTTAGTGCAGCCCCCTAAAGGGACCTCAGTGTGTGCTAGGCAACTAAGTGTGGATGCCTTAGTGGCAGCACATGTCATCCATTCACCATGCTTATTTCTATAGTGTGTGTTAAGGTAGGGTGGTGAAGGAGGATCATTGGAATAAAGCTCAGGAAATTGAGATGTTGGTTTCTTCTCTGCTATTAGTTAGCTCTGTTGCTGGGGCAAGGTCTTTGGCCTGAACAACTGGAAGAATGGAGTGGCTTTTAACAAAAATGGGAAAGCCTTGTTGTAAATGGAGCACAAAGATTTGAGGTAAAGATCAGGAGCTTGATTTGGGAGA
The DNA here is from genome assembly GCF_029407905.1 of Bubalus kerabau. NCBI lineage: Eukaryota > Metazoa > Chordata > Mammalia > Artiodactyla > Bovidae > Bubalus > Bubalus kerabau. The sequence continues at coordinate 71,399,991 of NC_073647.1, read as the reverse complement.
GATACCAAGTAAGCAGTTGACTGTATGAGTCTAGAATTTAGGAAACAGGTCTTAACTGGAAGTGTAAATCTGAGACTTATGGCATAGAGTGATATTTAAAGCCAGGAGAGCAGAAGAGATCACCAAGGGAGTTAGTTTAGATAGAGAAGACCAAGGACCAAGGACTGAACTGTAGGCACATCAATGATAGAAGATCAGAGGAATTAAGAAGAACCTATAAACAAGCCAAACAAAAAAGTCTGCAAGCTAAATTTGCTCCCTGAACTAGATCATGATTTGGGAAGTTTCACAGGAGTTCAGAACTAGAAGAGACCATAGACAATATGTATTTCAATCAAGAATGCTAAAATGAACAGAATCAACAGACTTGGGTTCTAGTCCTGATTTTACGCCTAGGTGAGTGACCATGACCCTTGCAGGACATTTGATCCTGTCCCAAATATCCACTAGAAATTTGGTCCACACCAAAATGTCCTTGATATTTGGTCATGACCAAAACATCTATCTACATTTGGTTCATAATACATTTGGTCCTTGCCAAATGGTCCTTGCTATTTGCAGGACCATATAGTCATGTTCAAAACAGCCATAAGACGTTTGGTCCATGCCAAAAGGTCCTTGATATTTGGTCTTCTCCAGAACCATTTGACATGGACAGAATATGCTCATAGACATTTTGGACAGGAACAAATGGTCCTACAAATATCAAAGAGCTTTTGATGTGGACCAAAATCTTATGGCTGTTTTGCTGTTTGTTTGTTGTTTTAGTTACTAAGTCGTGTCTGACTCTTGGCAACCCCATGGACTGTAGCCAGCCAGGCTCCTCTGTCTATGGGATTTCCCAGGCAAGAATACTGGAGTGGGTTGCCATTTCTTTCTCCAGGGGATCTACCCGACCTAGGGATTGAACCCTAGGTTCAGTCTTTACCACTGAGCCACCTGGGAAGCCCATATGACTGTTTTGAACAGCAAACCAAATGTTTGCTAGTCGACCTTGACCAATCACTTAACTTCTTTGGACTCCTTTTCATATCTAGGAAGTAAGATAGACTGGATGACTCCATTCATGATTATGTATCCTCAATTTAGAGAGGAAGAAATTGAAGCCCAGAGAGGGGAATAGTGACTTGTGCAACATATGGCATTAGGAAAAGACCCACAGGCCAGTGTGTCTTCTTCTATACTGTTGGTCTTGAATCCTGTGTGAATATTAAAATTTCTGGGGAGCTTTTCATAATTCTGATTACTGGGTTCCTAACCTAAAGTGTTTCGTTTTGTTAGCTGGGTTGGGTTTGGCATCAGTATTTTTGACATTCCTTGGGTAATGCTAATGTGCAGCCAGGGTTGAAAACCCCCTGCTCTTCATTTTCAAGACATGACAGTGTTTTGCTAGCTGCTACACCTCTCTGCATCTTCATTTGTATTTCTAATAAAAAAAACTAATTCACTCAATTTTAAACCCTTTTATTCAGATGAAGATTGTTACAGGAGGATAGCTTTCTAGACTTTGTGAAACTGAAGCAGCAAGTATTGGCTTTTCCTGAAGCTCAGTAAAATGGCATGACCATAGCTTTCTTGAACTCCATCCTAGAAGTGAAATGTTATGAGAAACCATGAAGCCAGTGTTGGGGCAAGGCGGGTGGGGGGGATCATTCGCTCTTCTTATTCACCTTTTTGGAAAAAGGATACAAGGTTTGTTCCAAAAATAAACTTTCAAGGTTAATGAGTGAGGTATCAGACACAATAAACAAATGCTTTTTTAAAAAATCATATTTATGTAGGAGGAAGAATCATGTTGTTCACTGTAGCAGCCTTACTGCTTTACAATGGCTTCTCACCAAAGCTTTGCCACTTTGCACAGCAATAGATCATGGGGTTTCTTGATTAAAAGCCACCTTCGCCAAACACAACAACATTCGGCTCTGTATTTGTGGGTGTGTATGTGTCAATATGTATGTCTGCATGTGTACATGTGGGGGTACATGTTTAAAACTGTATTGTAGTGTTAACTTTCTCTGGAGTGCATGTATCTAAGAGAATAACCATTTTGAATAAAGTCGGGACAGAGACATGGACTATGGAGACACATTATTTACAGTCTTACCACATATACCAACCACTCTAGTAGTCCCAACCAAATGATTTTACTATGCATAATGCCCCAGTAATTAACCTGGTAAATTTCTTTTGAGTGCCTCTTGTCTATTTCATACTTTTTTTTAGCCCCCTTATAACTCTAAATCACTTTCTTAGTTTAGAAGCATAAAAATATATTGTGTATGACTTGGTTTGCTCATAAAATTGTCATATTTGATATATTTAAAGATGTGAAGGCCTGGGGGAGAAAAACAGAAAAAATCAGGGGAGAAACCAACCAAGTCCTGAGAAACAATTGTTTTGTTTTTTCCCCCCCTGGGTCTTCATAGCTCACCTCCACTCAGACGTGCAGCCCATAATAATGAACACAGGCTTGGAATATACACTGAGATTGCTCTAGGGCAACTAGGGCTCAAGATAATTGTAATTTTTAAAAATAGGTTTCGCCGTTGTTTGGAACCATCTACAATTCAATTTACTTTATCGCACAAGCCATGAATAATGCTATGAAAGAAAATGGATGGGCTAGTGCTGCCAGCCTGGTTCAGCATTCCAGAAACATGCAGTTCTATGGATTCAACCAGTTGATAAGGACAGATTCAAATGGAAATGGAATTTCAGAATATGTAATCCTGGACACCAACTGGAAAGAATGGGAACTCCATAGTACCTACACTGTGGACATGGAAACGGAGCTGCTACGATTCGGAGAGACCCCTATTCACTTTCCTGGTGGCAGGCCCCCTCGAGCAGATGCACAATGCTGGTTTGCAGATGGGAAGATCTGCCAAGGAGGTAAGGAATGGAAAATCACAGGTAGTCAATTTGGCTCAGCTTGGGTTACAGGGAACCTGTTTAGGGGAAGGCATGTTTTAATGTTGGGACACTACAGAATCAATCATTTGCAGTCAGGTGACGTAAACAGCTTGGAACTCTATGTAGTTAATTTAAAATAATAAGGACAATGAGACTTTGCAGCCTTGAATAACCATCCACAATTTCAAAGCTGCTCGCAGTCATTTTTAAAAGGATTCCACTCCCAAAGAGATTTTTCTAGTAAGAGGAAGGCATGATGCTTTATCTTGGTCTTTTGTATGCTATGATCTGCAATTGTTTCCCTTGCTAGAAAATTTACCTGTCCTTCCCTTGATGTATCCAAATCCTGTCAATCAGGTTCCACCACGGAAATACAATTTCTCCACCCTCTCCTCTCTGAACTCCCATTTAACTAAAAGTCTGTACCTCACAGCTTAGTATAAAATTGCTCTCCAATTGTTTATTGTGTATTGATTGTGTTTCTTCCTCCCAAATGGACTGCTCCTGGAGGGCAGGGACCAGAGCTAATAATTCTTATGCCCCACCCTCAACCACCCAACATGGTCGGCATCCCATAATACTGGCAGTTTGATTGACTGATGGAAACCCTCTGGTTTGTGGAAGTGGGGACACTCCATCAAATCTCCGAGAGCCAGAGGAGAAATTTGGAAGGATCTATATTATTCCTATGCAGGTATACCCCACACCTTTCTAAAACCAAATGCATCTATTTGAATTAGACTTCAACTTCTCTTTTGCTTTAGCACCTCACTACCTCTTCACTTGCATCATTTCCCTCTGAAATTGTAGTAATCCATCCAAACACTTAGCTTTTGCAGAGGACAATTTACATCCTAGTGAAAACAATAATTATCAAAACCAGGCTCAACCTTGAAGGACAAGTGCTACGTTTTTCATCTTTAACTCACAAGGTCTGTGGGCTTGGGTGGATTAAAAAGATATTTTATTTTATGAAGGCAACATAATACCTTTCACAGGTGAGATAACATATTTATTCTCAAGAACTCTATCGCTGTTCAACTTAAATTAAGGTACTCAAAGTTTTCCATTCGTGAACTTTTTTCTCCAAAGAAACACCTGGGTCAGCCTTCATTCATGTGATTTGTTATTGTCAGAGTGGTGAGTAGTTTTGCTTCAGAACAGTGAAATTGCTTTCTGTGTTCATAAAGTCAACAAGACAGACTGTATTGGAAAAGAATAGAAATAAGTTAGGTAGATGTAGCTTGATTTTAGAGTCACCAGAAAGCATGAGGAGTCGCTCTGTGGTGCCCTTTATTTACAGCCTCTTTCTGATGCCATTCTTCCCCTTCCTTTTCCTCTCTGCAGGCATCAACCCTACCTTTGCTTTGATGGTCTGCCTTGCTTTGCTTATAGCCCTGCTGTCTATTAATGGATTTGCTTACTTTATAAGGTACTCTTTTTTTTTCTTTTTGTATATAAAACTACAAGCCCATAATAGCCTTGTTAATATTGATTTCCGGGAAGTCATGTTTCAGTACAATTGCCTCATTATATGACCCACTGATTTTCTTTTTTCCATAGTGATTTACCATCCCTACCGGCTCCATTTAGAGTGAAGTGTTTTCATGATGCCAAGAATAACTTCCTCAGCTGTGATTGTCAGTGTTGTTGCCTATGAGTTGATCTGGCTCTCAACAGTATTGTGAAATAAGAGAGCTAGTACTTTAGGGACTGCCTACCCCAATCTGTGCTCCCTTTTCCACTGGCAGAGTCTCCTAGAAACACTTCCCTCCGCAAGTGGTATGGACTGGGATATTTTAACAAGTTCAAAGAATTAGGCAAACTTTGGCTAGAATCTAAGATTTAGGAATAATGGCATAAATTCACAGGACTGTAAAGGGGATTAAATAAACCGAAGCCAATAGAGTACCTAGAACAATACCTGCCTCACGGTAGGTGCCCAAGAAATGGTAAATCTCAACTCCTTCTCAAGCACATGGACCTCTCCTGCTGATTGTTAGGAACCCAGAATCCTTGCTTTGAGAGTCATCACTTTTGCCCAGGGTATCCTATTGCAGATTTTTACTATCATTCTTGCTTGGACAAAATCTGTCCTAGCTAATCATCACCATCATCATTACCATCAGGTCTTTATCTTTCTTCTTCAGATCCTTAAATTCATGACCAACTACTCTGATGAACTAATTCAGGATCAGGGATAAATGGCTTAAGCTGGCTTTATAATATGACACCCCTTTCTTATAATCTTCACACTTTAACAGTTGATTCCTCCCCACAGTAGGATGATTTTGGAAAAATTAAAAAAACCACAACTCTCCCACGTTACCCTTTCTACTCGGCAAGCCGCACCTTTGTAATCTCTTTGTAAGGGTGGTCCTAACAACAATATGACAAGAATTTGGTGGGGAATGGGGGTGGAGCTATTTGCACAAATTTCAAGGAAAAAAGTGTCTATAGAGTGTCTTAAGTATCTGTGTAAATTTGGACAAGACACTGTATTTCTCTTGGTCAGAATTTTCTCATTTGTATAATGAAAGAATTGGATTAGATGATCTTTAAGAGCCCTTCCAGTCTGATATTCTAACAAGTATGTAAAATCCTGGATTGAAACTGAGGGTGTTATTCCTAGCGTTTAGTATGTTAGCATCACTGTGAAAAACCACTATTATCCAGTCTCTGCAGTATTAGAGACTTGATAAAGCCAAACAAAGTTGTAGGTAGCTTATGAATTGTTAAAGGACACTGGGTAAAGATGATAGTTTAAAGTTTTTCTTTTGATTTCTGTGACGGTGACATACCCCTACTCAGAACAGAAATTTAATGTTTAGCTGCTGCCAAGGAATAAAGTATTTAATTAACATCATGAGCTACTTTAGTGAATATAAATACCCTCCAATCAAAATCTTCCTCCTCTAGAGAGATTTGAAAAGGAGTAGGCTGTAGCTCCCCAATGGCAAAAGATGCCATGGCAGGGTGGAAAATGGAGTCACTCAGCTGCTTATGTTATTTGACAACTGCCCCCCACCCCCAGCAAATGACTGATCTGACTGGTCTTTCCCATGAAATGGACTGTTCTTTGGGCTCAGAGGGAGCCTGACCTGTAATTCTTAGGGAGGGAAGAAAAAAAGAAAAAAAAAGTCATGGAGGGGAGGATTTGTTTGGAGCTTGTAGGCTGAAGGGCAAAGAAGACTGGAGAGAGATGATTGGAGAGGGACATGATTAGAGAGGAAAATGATTGGAGAGGAAAATGAGTTTGAGACAATTGGTACTTCAAGTGGTCACAGAAAACTCAGAGACGGGAGAGAGGCACATCATTTCCCAGAGTCACTTGGGTCTTGGTTCTTCAGCTAACAAAGCACAAAAGATGCCCTCTCTTCACTGCCTTCCTCCCTCTCTCTGCCCACCACGGCTGCAATCAGAAGAGCTGAGCGGCTGATGAGTTTCGGTAATAGATGGTGATTACTTGCAGGAGAGTGGCTCTCTGTTCCTTCCTTTTCTCTGTGTTTTGATTGTTTAAGTTTTTTTTTTTCTTTTCAAAAAGAAAGACGTGCAAAGAACCCAACCACCCCAAAACAAAGGATTCTTTGAACTCCTCCTTTCTCTCTACTCCGAACCAGATTGCCTCGCCTTTCTATAAAGCTCTCCCGTGCTTTGTAATACTAATGATGATAATGGTAATAATGAACTCTTATACTTTCATAGTGCTTCATGCTTTTCAGAGCACTTTCACATATATTATCTCATTTGGTTTTCAAAACAACTCTATAAAGCGAGTAATGCAAGGACTATTATCCTGCTGAAGAGATGAGGACACTGGTGCATGAAGAGGTTAAATTATTTATCCAAGGTTATCTGGTTAATTAATGACAGAATCTGCACTGCATCTCAGATCTCTGGATTGGGGGGTCCAGTTTTCTTTCTACTAGAGTGTATTCTGTAGCATGATTATTTTTACAGGTGTGCCTGCCTTAAGACAATTCATTGCACATATGAAATAGATAAGTTAGGGAGTGATGCTTTACTTTGCCAAAAGATTCATGCGCTCTACCCAAGAATTCACTACAGGGCTCTTTTAATTTTCTCTGCAGGGCAGCAGCTCCCACAATGATAAGGGACATATTTGTTGGCAGACAATTAGAAACACATTAATTGTTTGTTTACAAATCAGTGGAATCGCTGAGAAAAACTGTCTAGGTTGTTGGTACGTAAAGCTACAGTGACACCTTAGACTTCTTAGAGAAACCTGACAAAGCATTTTTTTTTTCTGACAAAGCGTTTTGATTCCCCCCATTCTGGCTGTCTGCTTTAATACATTCCACAGGGTGACCATTAAAGGATTATGGAAAAAGTGAATCCAAACTAGCTATCAGAGTCCCCAAGATGAAACAGAACAAAACAACCACACGAACTAATCCCAAGATTCCCTCGAGATCCTCAGGTTGCCCAGTTAGCTCAGCTGAGGACCTACCTGACTGTGTGGGTAGACATCATAAACTTCTGTGTCTACTAATTGATTTGTTAGAAATAATTGCATTCACCACAAATTAATGGGCATGTTTGGAGAGAATCAGGTTTAAACTGTGTCTATGTAATGCTCCGACAAGAGACCAATTCAGTCAAAGAAAAAAAAAAAAAACAGTCAGCCCATTTGTTTGGAATCATGTAGACAAAGCAGCCAACTGATTGAATTTTTCCACTTTTCAACCTGTTGCTTTGGCAACTTTGCAAGACAAGTGGTCTTGTGGACAGGAATCTGGGCCCACAGCCAGACACCCAGGATTCAAGCTCCAGCTCTGCCTCAGGCAATGGTATCTCACACAATTTGCTTAATTTTGTTTTGTTTCTTTAATATTTTTTGTATTTGTAAAATTGAGATTAATGATTCTTGGCCCTGGTATCATTAGAATATATACTATGGCAAATGAGAAAAGGTGTTGTATTCTTTAAAAGTATTCAGAGGTGTTGTTTTGAATGTGCTCTTGATATGGAATCACTGTTTTAATAGTCTGAGATACCCATCCCTATGCAGCACCCTCCCTTCTGATACTTCTTTAATAGCATTTTCACTTTTCTCTTTCGGTCTTCATAATATTGAAAGTTATGAGGCCCAGACTTGCTCTCTCTCTTTGCTGTGGATACTGTGGTAAACATCCCTGTGTGTTTACTCTCTCAATTATCTTGTATATTTTTTTAACTTCTATCATAGGGCAAATTTACCCCCTGGTTTGCAAAATATCCAACCCCCGTGACCTCTGACTTTATGCTTGTTTCAGACATCGTATAAATAAAATCCAGTTGATTAAAGGACCCAACAGAATTCTACTGACTTTGGAGGATGTGACATTTATCAATCCCCACTTTGGCAGTAAGGTAAGGAACATCCCTTTCTCTTACTGTGTGGCCCCTGGTGGTATCCATAAGCCACAGGTGACTTTCAGGCACTTTGCATGTGGCTAGGCTGAATTGAAATGTGCTGTAAGAGTAAAATACATGTTGGATTTAGAGGATAGTACAGAAACATGTAAAGTATTTAATTCTAATATTTCAAAATATTAATTACATGTCAAAATGATAATACTTTGGATATATTGGGTTAAATAAAGCATATTACTATATTACTTGGAAGGAAAGCTATGACAAACCTGAACAGAGTGTTAAAAAGCAGAGAATCACTTTGCCGACAAAGGTCCAAATAGTCAAAGCTATGGTTTTTCCAGTAATGTACAGATGTGAGAGTTGGACCATAACGAAGGCTGAGTACCAAAGAACTGATGCTTTCAAATTGTGGTGCTGGAGAAGACTCTTGAGAGTCCCTTAGACTGTAAGGAGATCAAAACAGTTAATCTAGAGGAAATCAACCCTGAATACTCATTGGAAGGACTATTGCTAAAGCTTAAGCTGCAATACTTTGGCCACCTGATGCAAAGAGCCAACTCATTGGAAAAGACCCTGATGCTGGGAAAGATTGAGAGAAGGAGGAGAAGGGGGTGACAGAGGACGAGATGATTGGATGGCATCACCAACTCAATGGACATGAGTTTGAGCAAGCTCTGAGAGATAGTGAAGGACAGGGAAGCGTGGAGTGCTGCGTGGGGTCTCAAAGAGTCAGATATGACTGAGCAACCAACTCAACAACAACATTACTGAAATTAATCTCATCTGTTTCTTTTTAGGTTTTTTAAATGTGACTACTAGAAAACTTAAAAGTACACATGTGGTTCATATTACATTTCTGTTGGATAGTGCTGGCTTAGAACAGTTTTGAGAAAGTGAAGTACTTTGAACAATAGGGTAGCAATGACTTTATATACATTTGTATATTGAGTACATTTGGACTCAACATGTGATTGCTAATTCCCCAAGGGCAGAGGTACATCTTTTGTTTTTAATGTCAGCATAGCACCTGATGTGGTGCTGATAGTGTAATAGGTGCTTTTAAAAGCTTGGTGGATCAATCAACTAGTGAAAGGGATTTAAGTGTCACAGGATGGTATTCTGATTGTGATTGTGTTGTATTGGCTATTTGCATTTAATGCCTGCTACTATGTCCTGGTCTTGGGCTAGGTTTTGTAAGAGATGGCACATAGTCCCTGCCTTCATGGAGATTACAGTCAGAGAGACAAGTTATACCATACAGAAGAGTCAGTAGATGCCATGTTGCACAAAGGACACCAGACATATGGTAGAACTTCAGAGGAGATAGATTACTGGAGGAAGACTTCTCAGAGACCCAGAACCAAATCTGGGTCTTAAGGAAGGATGGGCTTTGTCTAGGTCCCAGGTCACAAATTGGTAACCACTTTTGTTTGATCTTTATGGTTATAAAAATTGTAGCCAGAATTTTGGAATCATGAGGTTACACATAAAATCTTGGATTTCTGGGTATTCCTTACAAGTTGGAAGATCTATCAACTTTGGGTATCATTGTGGCAATTGGCTAGAACTCTGCAGTAGTTTGCCATTTTGGAAAAATTTATAGAAACAGTGTCTGCCGTTTGGCACAGTTTCCATCGCTTTCCATTGTCTTCTGCTCAGCTTATTGGGGCTTCCCCGATGGCTCAGCGGGTAGAGTCCATCTGTGATGCAGGAGACACAGGAGGTGCGGGTTCAATCCCTGGGTCAGCAAGACCCCCTCGAGGAGGAAATGGCAACCCACTCCAGTATTCTTGCCTGGAGAATCCCATGGACAGAGGAGCCTCACAGACTATGGTCCATAGGGTCACAAAGAGTCAGACACGACTGAGCCATTAAGCATGCATGCACTCAGCTTATTTCATTAATTTATATTACCTGCCTGGCTCCTTCCTATAGACATCCTAGGCAGAGAAAACAGCATAAAAAAGAGTTTGGGAAAGAATGTGTAGGAAAGAGTTTTGTTGAATTTAGCTAGTAGTGGGAGAGTGTGCATCTTTGTAGGGCTTCCCAGGTGGTGCTAGTGGTAAAGAACCCACCTGCCAAAGCAGGAGACCTAAGAGACACAAGTTTGATCCCTGGATTGGGAAGGAGGGCATGAAAACCCACTCTAGTATTCTTGCCTGGAGAATCTGATGGACAGAGGATCCTGGCAGGCTACAGTCCATGGGGTCACAAAGAGTCAGTCACTGAAGTGACTTAGCACCTAAGCATGCACATGCCTCTTTGTGCTCAGTCTGTGTGGTTGAAATAAAGACAGTAGTCTTTGCAAATTCTAATATGGTGGTGGCATGGTGTCCGGAGAGGATGCAAATACCTCACATTGCCCCCATGTGCTGTTTTTGCTACACCAGCATACAAGATCTGAGAAATAATTATCTCTGTGACAGAACTGATCATTTGCTTAAATGCGACACTAAAAAGCATGCTTTAACTAGTTGTCTGGGTGAGAATGGATTTACAGGATAATACCTTGTGCATCTGGAATCAAATGAAATGTTCAGCTGTTTGCTTTAAGTCTCAATTACAATCCTAACCATTACGTGTGTAAATCACCGGATCCTTTTGTAAGGTTGACATCATGTTCCTGGAAATGTATTGCTGAATGCTAAAGTGATCACAGTGGCTGAAAGGTACATTCTATTCTTATGCCATCAAAGCATATTGATGTTAGTTCTAATTTTGAAGCCACTAAAGGGCCCTGGAACACATGTGGTGTAACTTGTCTAGATTTGTCATATTCAATATAGCTTGTAGGAAATTTCCCACCTCAATTACAAAGGGTAGATACTGAAGTACAAGCTCTAAACCAAGCCAACTAGATAACTTAGTACTAAGAGAACAAGGATTCAATTCTGTGACAAAGTATTTTATCCTGAAACAGGTGGTCAATAATAAGAGCAGAGGGCTAGTAGTCATTGTCCAAATGAAGCAATATATAGTAAAGTTTTGGTCAAAGGAAATAAACCTATTTTAAAAATCCGTACTTATTTATTGGTCAGTAAGTTCAGTCGCTTAGTCATGTCTGACTCTTTGTGACTCCATGGACTGCAGTACTCCAGGCTTCCCTGCCCTTCACCAACTCCCATGAGCTTCCTCAAACTTGCGTCCATTGAGTCAGTGATGCCATCCAAGCATCTCATTCTCTGTCATCCCCTTCTCTTCCTGCCTTCAATTTTTCCCAGCATCAAAGTCTTTTCCAATGAGTCAGTTCTTTGCATCAGGTGGCCAAAGTATTGGAGCTTCAGCTTCAGCATCAGTCCTTCCAATGAATATTCAGGACTGATTTCCCTTAGGATTGACTGGTTTGATCTCCTTGTAGTCCAAGGAATTCTCAAGAGTCTTCTCCAACACCACAGTTCAAAAGCATCAGTTCTTTGGCTCTCAGCTTTCTTATGGTCCAACTCTAACATCTGTACATGGTTATTTGAAAAACTGCAGCTTAGATTAGATAGACCTTTGTCAGTAAAGTAATATCTCTGCTTTTTAATATGCTGTCTAGGTTTGTCATAGCTTTTCTTTGAAGGAGCAAGCATCTTTTAATTTCATGGCTGCAGTCACCATCTGCACTGATTTTGGAGCCCCCCAAAATAAAGTCTGTCACTGTTTCCATTGTTTCCCCATCTATTTACCATGAAGTGATGGGACCAGATCCCATGATCTTTGTTTTTAGAATGTTGAGTTTTAAGCCAGCTTTTTCACTCTCCTCTTTCATTTTCATCAAGAGACTCTTTAATTCCTCTTTGCTTTCTGCCAAAAGGGTGTGTCATCTGCATATCTGAGGTTGTTGATATTTCTCCCGGCAGTCTTGATTCCAGCTTGTACTTCATCCAGCCTGGCCTTTCACATGAACTCTGCATATAAGTTAAGTAAGCAGGGTGACAATATACAGCCTTGACATACTCCTTTCCCAATTTGGAACCAGTCCATTGTTCCATGTTCATTTGACATTTGAAATGTCAAAATGACAATTCATGTCAATTGCCTAGACATTTTGGGCCTAAAGTATCAAAACAATAAACAATTTTGAACTGAATTATCCTTCCCTTTGTATAGGCCTTGCAGTGGTCCAGTAAATATAAAACCTCCTTCAACTATGCCTTCTTTCTTTCCTGTGCATGCGTTCATGCTCAGTCATGTCCAACTCTTTGCAACCCCATGGACTATAGCCTGACAGGCTCCTCTGTCCATGGGATTTCCCAAGCAAGGGTACTGAAGTGGGTTGCCATTTCCTCTTCCAGGGGATCTTCCTGATCCAGGGATCAAACTTGCATCTCCTGGGTCCCCTGCATTGCAGGTGGATTCTTTACCATTGAGTCCCCTGGAAGCCCATTCTCTCTTTCCTGCTAAGACACAAAATATGTTTGGCTTTCATACTATTCCCCAGAAAACCACCATAAATAGCAGAATAGTGCTACCTCCAGATGAACAAAGTACCTAAGGTTTTAAAATCTTGTTCATGATAATAGATCTTTTCTTTCACTTGTGCATAAATTTTGACATAATGAGAGTTAAAACAATCATCATCACTTTTCACCATAGGCGTGATAAAAATGAATAGCAACAGAAATAGATAGCCTCAGAGGGAGTGTTCTTCTTCTTCTTGACTATATTGGTCCAGGTAGAAAGGGATGGCGTTACCATAGGAGAACATAGCTCTTAACCTCCACATCCTTTTTGGCACTTGGCTTGAATCAGGGGTTCTGATGGGAAAAGATGGGGAAGCATACATTTTCCTTAAATGTTGTGTAGTCACAAACTTGCAGCTGGCTGGGTCTAATTGGTCAAAGCCAAGTCAAGAATTCCATCCAAATGGAATGTCTGAAAATATAAACTCTTGGTGAATATAAAATCAATTCAGTCTAGAAAAATTGGCAGGTCAGGAGAAGTCAGGTCAGGAAAGGAAATTTTTAGAAGAAAGTGAAGCTGAAGTCCAAATGTATGTGGATTTTGGCAGATTCTCTTGCTTTCTCCTTTGACCTTTGTGAAGAGGTCTATAACTCAATATACTAATCTAAGTGTGCCTGCTGAGATAGGCAAATAAAGACTGAAAGAGAAGTAGATTCTTCTCTGGCCTTGCTCTCTTGAGGAGGGTTCAGGTTGATGCAAGGGTTATGTGAAGAGTCAAGTTTTCCATCTTGTCTGAATCTTGAGCTGTTGGGATTTCAACACATTAAGGGCTGGGTGTAGTTTACCATTGCCTTGGAGCTTTGTGATAGTCTTGTCTTGGTAGAATGAACTGATCTTGGGGCTAAATCAACTGGTAATTTTTAGTTTATCAAAGACTATTAAGGGCAGAGTATGTGACAGTACTTAAGATTAATTTTTATTGGCAAGCAAGAGTGAAACAAAGCATGATGTGGTAGAAAGAACACACAGGACCAGAAATATAACATCCACATTCTTCTTCCAGTCCCTAGGTCTCTGTTTCTTCACTATAAAATGAGAGTGTTGGAATTGGGAGTGGGGAATAGCCTAGACAATACCAAATGTGACTACTAAGTCTGCATTGCTGTAATTCTAAAAAGGCATATTTGGAGACATGGAGAAGAATATGAGGAACCTGTTGATCTATTGGGCTTCCCAGGTGGCACTAGTGGTAAAGAACCTGCCTACCAATGCAGGAGATGTAAGAGACAAGGGTTCAATCCCTGGGTCAGAAGATATTTCTTTTTTTTAAAAGATATTTCTTCATATAAAATAAGTCTGCTGGTTCAGGTGAAAATATTAAGTTCAGTTGAAGATGTTCAATTTTATTATTTTTTTTTATTTATTTTCTTTCTTTTTTTTAAATTTTATTTTATTTTTAAACTTTACATATGAAGATGTTCAATTTTAAAAGTTAACAAAGATTTCAGACAATCCTTCCTTTTGTCATTTAACTGCACTTTCTAGCCCTCTTTTATCAGACTTATGTGTGTGCTAAGTTGCATCAGTCGTGTCTGACTCTTTGTGACCCTATGGACTGTAGCCCACCAGACTTCTCTGTCCATGGGATTCTCCAGGCAAGAATACTGGAGTGGGTTGCCAAGCCCTCCTTCAGGGCATCTTCCCAACCCAGGGATTGAACCTGCATCTCTTACATCTCCTGTATTAGCAAGCAGGTTCTTTACCACTAGCACCATCTGGACTTATAAAGCATCAGACTTATAAATCATGGGTAGATGATCTACTCTCTACCATCTTATTGCTTTCTGAGATACCTTGTGTCATGAAGCTTGCCTGCATAGAAAAAGGATGTCATTCAAGATGGTATGGGCTTCCCAGGTGGTTCAGTGGTAAAGAATCTGCCTGCCAATGCAGGAGATGTGGGTTTGATCCCTGGGTTGGTAAGATCCCCTGGAGAAGGAAATGGCAACCCACTCCAGTATTTTTGCCTGGAAAATTCCATGGACAGAGGAACCTGGAAGCCTACAGTCCATGAGGTCACAAAGAGCTGGATATGACTGAGTGACTGAGCATGCATGCAAGATGGTGTAACATAAAGAGCTAGGGCTAATAGCCAGAAGGTGGGATTCTGTCCTAGTTCTGTGCCTGATTTTTACAAAATATTAGATTTTCATCTTTTTCTCATTTTTGTCTGTAAATGAGGGTGCCACACTGAATTATGACTGGTGTTCTTTCTTATCCCCCTGAATCACTCTAACTTCTCTAGGAGATGAAAATATCTGCAAAGCTTTGCCTTTCTTTTATGGCATTTGGAGGTGAAACAAGAACCAATTCTAGCATAAAAAATGTTGGCAATAGGAAAAATTAATAAATGTCATGTTTATAGAGCTCAACTCAAAGAGTTACTTTCTTAGGAATAAAAAAATAAAAAAATACCAGATAAACATAGTACCTATATCATAGCTGTGTGCTCCATCCTTAATCATGATAATTTTGTTCATAAACTTTCTTTCCTAATCCTTTCACAGAGAGGAAGTCACGCCAGTGTAAGTTTCCAGATCACGTCGGAGGTCCAGAGTGGAAGGTCCCCAAGACTCTCCTTTTCTTCAGGGAGTCTAACTCCAGCTACCTGTGAAAACTCCAACATAGCGATTTATGAGGTAGGATATCCAACAGCTATCTAATCTGCTGCCTTCTTGGGTTTTAAAACTAGGGAGTGACTTAGAACTTTCTTAGTCTCTGTGAAAAAATGTTGAGGCTTTGGTAAGTCTTTCCTTTTGGTAAGTTTTTTGTCCATTATCCCCTTACAGACTCATTCAGCTGACCATGATTTTCCTCGGCAACTAATCTACTTAATTTACAACTTCACTGATCTTTCCACACTGTTTATTTACTAGGAATGTGGAAAAAAGTCTGTGAGACTCAGACTTAACACTTAACCATGTCACTCATTCCAGAAGACATAGGTATAATAATAGAAGAAATAATTTCCTGAATGAACTGTTTGTGATGTGATGTCTAGAGATATGCTTTATATAGAGTAAGGGTTGGGACAAGCTCGTCTCTTCATATTCTGGTTCTTCTTCCTATACCTGTTATCCTCTGATATTATGGAAATCTTGTAAAAATTATTCATTTCTTTTCTTAGTCTGTACTGACTCTTGGAGTAACAGGTTACCTTCTGCTGTCTAAAATAGAAATCCTTTTTATTTCACTTACATTTCTGTCTTTCAAGCTTTGAAAAACCATATCCAACCCCTTGATCTAAAATACTGGCATTTGGTAACCAGAACAAATCTCACATTGGTTGGAGAGATGAACTGTTTTTTCTCAGCAGGAAAGAGTTAATGTGAAAGTCGCTCAGTTGTGTCCAACTCTTTGCGACCCCATGGACTATACAGTCCATATGGAATTCTCTAGGCCAGAATACGAGAGTGGGTAGCCTTTCCCTTCTCCAGGGGATCTTCCCAACCCAGGGATCGAACCCAGGTCTCCCTCATTGCAGGCGGATTCTTTATCAGCTGAGCCACAAGGGAAGCCCAAGAACACTGGAGTGGGTAGCCTATCCCTTTTACAGGGGATCTTCCTGACCCAGGAATCGAACCAGGGTCCTGCATTGCAGGCAGATTCTTTACCAACTGAGCTATCAGGGAAACCCAGGAAAGAGTTAAGCAGTGGATAAAAGGGAAACCAGACTGCCTTTCTGTCCCTCCAAAGTGAGGCCTTTCCAGTGTAGTTTCCTTGTTTTGTTTGAAGATACTCCCCAAAGCAGCAAACACTCGCAACTTTAATAGTAACTACAAAGAAAGTCCAAAACAGGTCAGAATGAATTTTTAGGTTCTCCGTCACTGGATTATCCAAGTTGAATGCTTTCATCCATTTGACAAATAATTTATAGCTACTTAAAACACCAAGGTTAGTATGGTATATTTTTGCTCAGTTTACGGGAAGTGTGTTGACTTAAATTTGGAGCAGGAAACCTCTGGATCTTGCCTTGAACTTAATTTAATCAAAGGGGAGATCTGATTCAAATGTAAACTTGAGTTATTGGGGAATTAAAAATTCTACACTCTCAAAGACCAAAGACAAAGTAATCTCAAGTTAATCTTTTGAATGTCAAATGGAATGGGGCTGCTGGCTTTACAAATGTATTGACACCTCTGTTTCTGAAGTAAATCTCAACACCTAAGGCAGTCTCTTGGTTTTTCATCTGTAAATTGAGGGGTTGAACTAAATTCTTAATCTTGGCTGCTCATTAGAATCTCTTGTGTGTACATGTGCTCAGTCGCTTCAGTCATGTCTGACTCTTTGCGACCCCATGGACTGTAGCCCACCAGACTCCTCTGTCCATGGGATTCTCCAGGCAGGAATACTGGAGTGGGTAGCCATCCCATTCTCCAGGGGATCTTTCGGATGCAGGGATGGAACCTGTGTGTCTTATGTCTCCTGCATTGGCAGGCAGGTTCTTTACCTCTAGTACCACCTGGGAAGCCCTGTGGGAAACAAAAAAATACCTATGAGGCTCCACCCCTAGTAACTCTGGTTCAGTTGGTTTGGGGTGGGCCCAGGCAGTGTTATTTTTTTTTTTAAGTTCCCCTGTATGTGCAGCCAGGGTTGAGAATTGCTGAACTGAGAGAAGATCTGGGGCCTCTTCTGGCTCAAATGTTCTATGATTCTCTGATTCTGCAGAAGAGTTTATGTGTTGAATTGTGGTATGTTTTATTTGGTGGAGCTGGAAGGTTTTAGTATAGAATGAAGAAGGAGAAAAAAAATAAACATCTGTATATAATTGGCCTTTAAGAATCTGTCAGATATTTCCTCATTTTGGAAGGAGGCAGACAGTTGAGTTAGTTGCCATAATGACCATTGTTGGTCATTCAGATCATGGGTATTTCTGAACTGCATAGTCCATAGGGGAAGTTTATCTGCACAAAAGGAGGGTATTAGTGAGAATAATACCACACCACGAGGTCAGCATGCAAAGGAAGACAGCTGAAGCTAGAAAACTGTCTAGCTAGAGTTGAGGAGGACTTTGGGAAAGAGCAGAAGTCAATCAAATCAACAGACCAAACAAAGAGGTCCAGTATGCCTTCTGAAAGGGCCCTCTATTAGGCGTGTTTTAAAGAAGATTCATTATCTAGTTTCTATTTAAAGAGAATTTTCATAAGATTTTTTATTGGAATATATGGAAGCTCCAGACGATGTACCTGGAGAAGCAGATACCTGATAACAAAGGACAGGCTTCTCTAGGAGGTGCCTTTCTAGTCATTGTAATACACTGACACAGATTCACACATTGATGGGACACATGGGTGCATATCCTCCAGAACTGTACAGGAAACTCAGCCCTTATCTCAGAGATACACTCAGAGATGTAAAAGAAAAGCTAGCTAAGCAGGCTGCTTGGAGAAAGAGCTGTGAATGGCAGATGCAAAGGGAACATGTCAGGATCTGTTGATAGCCACTGTATAGGGAAGGGTGAGGCGAGCAGTAGTGCCACCCTGACACACTCAGAGAGAACCCACTGAACTGTTTCTTCCTCTTCATTCTCTGACTCCTTCCGCCTCTCCACTTCTCCCTGTGTTTTTCTCTTTGTCCCATTTCTGTCTCTCCCTCACACATCCTCCACATCCATCTCTCTTTCCCAGAGCCTTTTCTTCTATCTTCTCACCTTCTAGATCCCATGTAGCTCTCTCTCCACCCCTTTCCTTTCCACAGCCATCTTCTCTCTCATCACAGAATCAGATCATCAAAGCTGAAAAGGAGCTTAGAAATCATCTAAGTGGTCCAGCTCTATTGGTGTGGAAACTGAGACTCAGGCCAATGAGGTGACTACCCTAAGCATGCGTGCCTGCATGTTAAGTCACTTCAGTTGTGTCCAACTCTTTGCAACCCCATGGTCTGTGGCCTGCCAGGCTCCTTTGTCCATGGGATTCTCCAGGCAGGAGTAATGGAGCGGGTTGCCATGCCCTCCTCCAGGGGACCTTCCTGACCCAGGGATTGAACCTGTGTCTCTTATATCTCCTGCTTTGGTAGGCAGGTTCTTTACCACTAGCACCACCTGGGAATCCCAGCTACCCTAAGGCCACCCTTGAATTTGAGACAAAGCCAGGTGTAGAACCTAGTTCTCTTGGCTCTTAGTTAATACAACATGGCCTTAACGCAAAATTTATGGACTTTAAAAACTTTAGTGGATAGAGTTTGATGTTTCTTCCTCTTAATTAAAAAATGAATGATGTGTGAAGTATTGATATTTTATCATTCTTTCTCTTAAAAGAACAAAACAAAACAAATGGTGCATGTGTGGTAAAAATAAAACCTGCCCATATCCTCCCTTTTCCTCATTATTAATAAAGTAGGACACACACAGACTCAATAAAATTTTGCTTATAAAGTTCATGAGAAGTCTTTAAATCTTAAAACAAACACACAAAGCCCCCAAACTAAAGAAAGCCCATGGGAAGAAAGAGCAACAAAGTGGGAGATGGAAGACCTTGCTTCTGTTACTACCTAGCCTTCTGACCTTGGGCCAGTCATTTAATCTCTTCAGGCTTTAATTTCTTTAACTATGAAGCTCTCAAATTTGGTGATTTGGCAGGAAAAAAGCTCTGCTTAGCTACTTATTAAAAGTTAATAAGCAAGAGAGACAGCTAAGCCATGTCTGTAATAGGGCTGATTCCAGGAAGAAGGTAACAGGCACTGGCTATAGGCAGAGTCAGAGCTGCCAGTACTGATGCTCAGGTTGTACACTGCACAAGAGGGCCACATCTAAGAGGGTACTATTCACATTGTAGACATGTACTAACTTAAATGAGAGTGGTGCAGGAGTGAGCAGAGAGATTCTGGCCTCCCAGCCTAGTTCTGGAATGAGGTGGTGGGGGCAACTTGCACCCGTATCTACGTATATACCAGCATACTTGACTGTGCACACACATAGTCATTGGTAAACAAATATGCACCTGACTCTGTGCTACCTTGACAATACCCCTGGAGTTTCTTGCGATTACTTCTTTCTCCTGCCTAATATTTTTATAGACCCGATTTCAGCTTCTCACCAGCACCTCTACAGCCTGACTCCAAACCTGCAAAGAGGCCTTACCTGGCAGGCAGTGTTTGGTGGTATCCACAGTATTGAAGCTGCTGGGGGAGTGTGTTTTCTGGCATCTGGAGGATGTATGAGTCAATGAGAATGTGGTATATGCATAGATACATACAGCTGGGGCTGCTGCCCAGCATCACCGGGCTTCCATAGGCTGCAAAATAATAAATAGTCTCACACAATTATTATTTTAACTTGAGGAAAGCACCCTTTGCTAGTTAACACAAAGGTGCCATAGAAGCTAGCAGTGATCATGATCCAAGTAATAGAATCGCAAAGGTGCTGGAAGGCATTAATGACCATTAGTGTATAACCCACACATGGGCTGAGTTTGTAAATTCCCGTTAGAGTTTATTCTTTCAGCTTAAACTTCGGCCTTTGATCCTGGGCAGAGTCCTCTGAAAAGGAGCAGGTAGCTCAGTGGTAAAGAATCCTTCTGCCAATGCAGGAGACACGGAAGACATGGGTTTGATCCCTGGGCCAGGAAGATCCCCTGGAGGAAGAAATGGCACCCCAGACCAGTATTCTTTCCTGGAAGATCCCATGGACAGAGGAGCCTGGAGGGCTACAGTCCACGGGGCCACAAAGTTTTGAACAGACCTGAGCGACTGAGCACAACAAATGCACAAAATACAAAGTCCTCTGAAGGCTAAAGCTTTGAGGTGTCAGGACCTCATGACTCCCATGACTAAGTGAGTAAGTGTGGGGCCTTATAATGGGCCTTTGTAACCAGTACCTTTTATTTTTTTAAATAAAAGATCATTATAATTGTAAGCCATAATGGAAACATGATTAACCTAACAATATAAAATAATTGCATACAATTCAGGGGGTTAAGTAGAGTGATGTGGTAAGTGCATACATGAATATGTTTTCATCTGCCCAGCCAGTCTATGTCTTTTGTCTAACCAGTTCCTTGGTGACTGTGATGTAGCTGGTATGGGGCCACATACAGGGAGTTGCTAGGCAAGAGACCAGGAATTGGTACTTTGACCATTCTAGTGCAGACAGGCACTGTTCCTAGACTACCTTTCTGAACTTTGTGAGCATGAGCCTGATTGGCCTAGTTCTGTTCAGCTGCTGAAGGCCCCTGAAAGCAAGTTCCTAGTTAAAGGGTTTTGAGTTCCTTGGCTAGAAGATGCCCTCTGACACACAGTAGAGGCAAGTAACTCAGATGCCCGCAGCTCCTGTTATTAGCCTTCGCCTCCGGCTGGTCTCCAGATGTAATGCCACAGCTGGATATATTCCTTAATAAGAGACTGGCTACACTCTCTTATTCTTGGAATTTGACTGTATAGAGCTCTCTGCTTTATTATCTCTACTTGATGACAAATTGGTGCAGCCTGAAATGGAATCTCCAGGCTATAGGTAATAGATATGAAAGCACTTGGAAGAGGAGAGAGCGCTGTGCAAATGTCAGGCATTATTATTATTACAGAGAAAAAGGTATCTATATATGTATTGCTTTTTTTCAAATTTAGGTTGGACAGAAATTAAATAGGGCTTGGTGACTGATGAATCCTTGAGGCTGTGCATGTAGGAGAAAATTATCTAGCAGGCACCTGTGTTAAAGTGAAGACAATAAAATAACTGTTGTTTTTGACTTGACAGGCAGCCTTAGAAAATCACTGTTTTGTGCTTTAAAAGTCAGAAATAGACTTCTGAAAGAGTCTAGATTACTCATATTACTGTGGTCGTACACTTGTACATCCAAATGAAAAATGTTTAATTGGTGTTGAAGCCAACTGGTTTATGATTAAAGCATAAAAGGCCCCCAAATGGCCTGTCCCATGAGAGAAAAATGGATCAAGGTAAATGCAGGCAACATTTGCTGCACTGCATCTCCTGCCCTACATCTCTCACCACAGACGCCTCAAGGCAGTCAGAATTGCAACCACTAACCATAACCGTTAATCGCAGGAAACCTGGTGCTACATCACTTAGCTATGAATGAGTGAAGTGACCCAGCACTTCCTGCGGTGAGTTCAGGTAGTTGTATCATTCCTTTTCTGGGGTCTGCATTCCTGCAATTGTTTCCCTGTCTTTAGTTAATTGGAATTTTAAACTGCAACTTCTTTGTAGCTTGGAATACAGAATATCCATGGGGTGGAGGGTGAGAAAGAGGAGCAGAGCTTGTGTGTGTTGATGGTCTAACTATAAACTCTTAGTGTGGAAGGGAAGGTTTGCTCTAAAGCTGTTGGCAACTAAGGCTCCTCAACACACTTTATCTTTTCTTTCTAGGGTGATTGGGTATGGCTGAAAAAATTCCCCTCAGGAAATTTTGGAGACATTAAATCCGTCGAATCAAGTGCAAGTGACATATTTGAAATGGTATGAGAAACTCTGTCTTAAACATATTCCCGCTGAAACCAATCATTTCTCCAAAGTAACAAATACCAACTGTTAGGAAGATCTTTTAACAAATCAGTACAGGGAAACTACAGGGAGGTGACTGACTTGTTATGACTATATGATGAAATGGCAAAAGTATGGGCTCTGGAGTCAAAAAGACATGAAGGATTCAATCCCAGCTCCGCCACTTAAGAGGTGTATTAACTTGAGCAAATCACCTAAACTCTGAGCTTTACTTTCCTCATTTGTGAAAGGAGTATATTAATGTCTGCTTCCCAGGGTTAAGATGATACATATATAGCGTCTTGCACATTTCCTGACATATAGCTTCTTTGTAAAATGGTAGCTACTATGATTATTATTAAGTACATATCCCATAATCTTTCATAATCTCTAGCTGCTATACCTAGAAAAGTCATCTGGTAATTTCTATTTATATAAGACAAATGGTGACTTCCCAATCCCACCAATTATATTCAGAAAGTCCTTGGATGGGTTAAGGAAGCAGCCTATAGATGAGGCAGAGATGATGATGCTCCCTCTCAAACCATTTAAGATCAGATCCTTGAACTTTGAGTTCATAAAAGATTTGTGGAGACCGTTTGGTTCCTTCAGACTCATGAAAATGGGATTCCTAGAAGATAATGATGGATTCCTTCACATTTCTGAATCAGGCAAGTTCAAATCAATCCAATAGGTGTGAATGAGGCACTTGCTATATTCAGAACTAGTGAGAAAGCAAAGGAAATTGGGACATGGAAGAGGTGTGGCCTATGGGAGACCAGCTGTGACCCATGGATCCCAGTGAGATGTTATGATTTGGTATTTCCCTTACATGTAGTTGTTTTTTTTTTTTAATTATTTATTCATTTTTCACTGTTCTGGGTCTTTGTTGCTGCTTGGGCTTTTCTCTAGTTGGGACAAGCAGGGGCTACTCTCTAGTTGCAGTGCTCAGGCTTCTCATTACAGTGGCTTCTCCTGTCATGGAGTATGGACTCTCGGGTATACGGGCTTCAGTAGTTGTGGCTTGTGGGCTCTACAGCATAGGTTCAATAGTTGTGGTGTATGGGCTTAGTTGCTTCTCAGCATGTGGGATCTTCTGGGATCAGGGATCAAAACTGTGTCTTCTGCATTGGCAGGCGTATTTTTTACCACTGAGCCACCAGGGAAGCCCTGCATGTGGTTTTGATGCCTGGAGCTGAAGGAAAAATAATGAGGATTAATCCAGAAGGGAGACCAAGATCAGAGCTAGAATAGGTAGTTCCACACTGGTTTGATGATCTGGCATGCCAAATAAAGAGCTAGATCCAAAGTATGGAGCCAAAACGGCCAGACCTAGGGGAACTACTAAGCTAGAAATATGGAAATAAGAAGGCCCAAGGTAGAGTGCATCCATGATATCTTTTTTTTGGGTAGTTTAAAATTCTGATATAATTTCAAACTTACAGAGAAGCTACAAAAATAATTTAAGGAACTCCTGTATACCCCACCCAGGTTGTTTATATTTTGCCTAGTGCTTTTCATTCTCTGTTTATAAATTTATGTACAGTTGGCCTTCAGAATCCACAGGTTCCACAACCCTAATTTAACCAACCTTGAATTGGTTGAATATGCAGGTGTAAAACCCAAGGATATGGAGGGCCCACTATACTATTTTATATAAGGGACTTCAACATCCATGGGTTTTGGTATCCTCACAGGTTCTGGAATCAATCCCCAGTGGATACTGAGGGATGACTATATACTCATTTTTTCTGAACCATTTGACTGTGAGGTGTAGACATCATACCCTTTTACCTCTAAATATGTCAATGTTTATTTCCTGAAAACAAAGACATTCTTATTTGGATGTGCATGATATTAATTTTGATCACTTGGTTTAGGTGGTGTCCACCAGATTTTGCCACTGTAAGGCTACTGTTATTTTTCTCCATTGTAATTAATACTTGGAGTCTGTATAAATATCCTGTTTTTCATCAAATTTTTACTACTAATTTTATCATCCATTAATGACCCTCTAACTCTAGCATTCTTTCTATGTTTATTTGTTGGGATTGTACAGTAAGAAAGAGCCTTACCTTCTTTACCATTTATTCATACGTTTATATCAGTGGTTTTAGTTTCATTCAATCTATCTATAGATCTATTTATCTATGTATATATCTATGTATCTATCATATCTAATACCTCCCATTATAAATGAATGCCATAGAGTTCATTCTGTTCTTTTCCTTTTCATATTTGTAACTCCTTTCTCCAACAGTTAGAAAACTGGCTCCTATTATCCTTATGACATCTTTTTGTGCCCCCTTACTAACTTGTGTTGCCATGTCAGGTGCAGGTATTAACTCAGTCCTAGGGTGTATTTAACTTCTATGCAGAGTACATCATGAGAAACGCTGGACTGGATGAAGCACAAGCTGGAATCAAGATTGCCGGGAGAAATATCAATAACCTCAGATATGCAGATGACACCACCCTTATGGCAGAAAGTGAAGAGGAACTCAAAAGCCTCTTGATGAAAGTGAAAGTGGAGAGTAAAAAAGTTGGCTTAAAGTTCAACATTCAGAAAATGAAGATCATGGCATCTGGTCCCATCACTTCATGTGAAATAGATGGGGAAACAGTGGAAACAGTGTCAGACTTTATTTTTGGGGGCTCCAAAATCACTGCAGATGGTGACTGCAGCCATGAAATTAAAAGATACTTACTCCTTGGAAGAAAAGTTATGACCAACCTAGACAGCATATTGAAAAACAGAGACATTACTTTGCCAACAAAGGTCTGTCTAGTCAAGGCTATGGTTTTTCCAGTGGTCATGTATGGATGTGAGAGTTGGACTGTGAAGAAAGCTGAGCACTGAAGAATAGATGCTTTTGAACTGTGGTGTTGGAGAAGACTCTTGAGAGTCCCTTGGACTGCAAGGAGATCCAACCAGTCCATTCTAAAGGAGATCAGCCCTGGGTGTTCTTTGGAAGGAATGATGCTAAAGCTGAAACTCCAATACTTGGGTCACGTCATGCGAAGAGTTGACTCACTGGAAAAGACTCTGATGCTGGGAGGGATTGGGCACAGGAGGAAAAGAGGACAACAGAGGATGAGATGGCTGGATGGCATCACCGACTCAATGGACATGAGTTTGAGTGAACTCTGGGAGATGGTGATGGACAGGGAGGCCTGGCATGCTGTGATTCATGGGGTCGCAAAGAGTCGGACATGACTGAGCGATTGAACTGAACTGAGGGTGTAGAGCAGTTTTTCAGAATTTACCTTGTAAAAAGTCTTAATTCCTTTCTAATACTTCTATGTGGAGAAGGAAATGGCAACCCACTCCAGTATTCTTGCCTGGAGAATCCCAGGGATGGAGGAGCCTGGTGGGCTGCTGTCTATGGGATCGCATGCATGCATTGGAGGAGGAAATGGCAACCCACTCCAGTATTCTTGCCTGGAGAATCCCAGGGATGGAGGAGCCTGGTGGGCTGCTGTCTATGGGGTTGCGCAGAGTCAAACACGACTGAAGTGTCTTAGCAGCAGCAGTACTTCTATGAAACAGGAAGATGATCTGACGATGCTATCACTGTGAGTCCAAAACTGCTTTGACTACTTCTATGCTTTCATGACCTTGAAATGTTGAGGTCTGGGTACCAGGGACCAGACTGGAAAACACATCTTGGTGAGCCAGCTACAGAAGGGAGTCCTGTACAGTCAGATCAATGTTCCTGAAAGAGAAACAGCTGGAGTCAGGAGCCAAAGGACTGATGACTTCCAACATCTTTTAGGGTCCCAACTTCTGCAAAGGTGTGTGTAGGAAAATCAAGCTCTATCTGTCTCTAAGTCTCATGTTCTTTCCCATCATGTGGAACTGAGCAGCATACGCCCTGTATCATCTAATACCTTGGCTACTTAGTTCCTTGTGATGTAATCTCTGATCATCTTCTGTTCCATTTCTCTTTAGCCACCCACTGCTATCATTATGCCTTGGGCTTTGTCATTATCTATAATTGCTACTGAAAATGCTTTACTTCCAAAATCATAAATTCAAACATCACACTCTCTGACTATAGCCTTCTCTTCTTTGAACTGTACCTATACTTTCATTGGGTCTTCCAGACCTCTACTGTCACCCACTGCATAAGCCCTTCTTTCATCTTCTTCCAGGTCCACCTTAGATTACATAATTGATCATTTGAAAACATTATTTCTGTCTTTTTGATCAGGTAAATTTGTAAAACTCATATTCTGGATGATCCTAACTCTTGACTTTCTTTGTGCCTGCACTTGAACAACCAAGCATTATGGCAGAAAGTCATGCAAAGTATATTGTTTCCACTATAAATTCATGTCTCTCATCTTAAAATGCACCTTAACATTGTCCTTTAAGTCTATTACAGTACTTCATTGGTTTCTACAACCCATATTTCAAAGCTTCTCCATTTTCCTTAAACCTCCTATGTTCTTTTCTTCCTTTATTTTTACTGTTATCATCCTGGTCCAAGCCCCCTTCATCACCCACTAGAGCTACTGCTACTGTCTTTCTTTTTAAAGAGAGAATTTTTGGGGAACAGTTTTAGGTTCACAACAAAACTGAGCAGAGTAGAGAGAGTTTCCATCACCCCCTGCCCCCACTCACACACACAGTCTCCCACACTATTCAATATCCTGAACCAGAACGGTACATTTATGATAACCCATGAGCATGCATTGACACATCATTATCACTCCAAGTCCACAGCTTACATTAGGGTTCATATAAGGTAGTATATCCTATGAGTTTTGACAAATGCATAATGACATATCTACCATTATATTGACAGTAACATATAGGATAGTTTCAGTGCCCTAAAAATCCTCTATGTTCTATCTATTCACATCTTTCTCCCCCTAACCACTGGCAACCACTGGCAGTTTTGTTTTTTTTTAATGCTACGCACATCCATTTTCACCAGTCACTGGTGATATCTTTTCTCCACACTGCAGTCTGAATCAAAATAGAACCTGATTTTGTCAGTTCTCTGTTTAAATCTCTTTAAATATAAGAACAATATTCCTATTGTTCTTCTTTTTGTGTGGAGATTTTAAATTACAGGTTCAATTTCTTAAATAGCTATTGGACTATTCAAACTTTCTATTTCTTCCCATACCTGTTTTAGTAAGTTACAGCTTACAAGGAAACTGTCCATTTCATATATTTTGTCAAATTTACCGGCATAAAATTGTATATAATATGTTCATGCAATCTTTTAAATAGCTTTAGGATCTGTAGTGATACTCCCATTTTCATTTCTGATACTGATAATTTGTATTTTCTGTTACTTGATCAGTTTTGCTAGATGATTATCAATTTTATTAATCTTTCCCAGAAATAAACTTGGCTTTATTGATTTTACTCTTTTGTATGTCTGCTTTCTATTTCATTGATTTGTATTCTGATTATTTATTTCCCTTAGTTTCTTTGTTTTTAATTTGTTGTTTTTTTCTAGTTTTTTTTGAGCTGGAAGTTTTTATAATTGATTCTTAATTTCTAATACAGTCACTTAAAGCTAGAAATTTCCATTTAAGTACTGCTTCAGATACATCCTAGAAGTGTTTCTTTTTAAAGATGTTTATTATGGAAAATAACAAACACATACAAAGTAAACAGATTAATATAACTAAACTCCATATGCCCATCACACAACTTAAACAATTATCTACACTCTACAATTATTATTTCATCTATACCTCCACTCACTTCCCACATCTCTAACTTGGTTATTATTATTGTTGTTATTTTTTAGTTCTGTATCTTTGAGGTAAAATTACATACATTGAAATGCTCATATCATAGATATATAATTTTGATGAAGGGATATGCCCATATAATCTAGACTTCTATTATGATATAGAATAGGGCCCCTGGCCTGTTTTTTATATCCTAGGAGCTAAGAATGTGTTTTACATTTTTAAGGGTTGTAAAAAATGAAAACAAAGAAATCATATATAATCTGCAAAGCCTAAAATATTTACTGTAGTTACGTTTACAGAAGAAGATCGCTGACCTCTGATAGAAAACATTTCTTTTTCTCAAGTAAGTTCCCTTGTGTTCATCAATAAAATATTTCATGCTCCCTCCCATCCTTGCGACACCACAAAGGAAGCCACTGTTCTGGGTTTTTGGCCTATCTTGAATTAATTTTGCTTATCCTATAACCTTATGTAAGTGGAATCATACAGCATACTGACTGATTCATTCATGTTATATGTATAAATAGCTTGTTCTCATCATTGCTGAGTAGTAGTCAATTGTATGGATATAACACAATGTATGTATTTTTCCTACTGATGGGCATTTAGGCTGGTTCCAATTTAGGCTATTGTGAATAAAACTGATATGAACGTGCTTTTGATAAGTCTTTTTATGGACACATATTTTAATTTCTCTTGGGTAAATACCTAGGACTGGAATTTCTATGTTAAAATATGTGTGTGTGTGTGCTAAGTTGCTTCAGTCTTGTCTGACTCTGGGTGACCCTATGGACTGTAAACTGCCAGGCTCCTCTGTCCATGGGATTCTCCAGGCAAGAATAATGGAATGGGTTGCCCTGCCCTCCTCTAGGGATGTTATAATATAGTACATGTTTAACTTTATAAGGCATTACCAAACCTTTACTATTTTCATTTCCTGCACACAAATTATGAGAGCTCCCTTTTACTCTACCTCATCACCAATGTTTCATATTGTCAGTTTTTCTGGTTTTAGGCATAATTGGTTTCTATGGTTATCTCATTATGTTTTTCAAAATTTTTATTTTAATTAGATAGAAGCAACAAAAATTACCATCTTTAGGTGCTAAGTATATTCACATTATTTTACAACAGATCATCACAGCTTTACATCTTGTAAAACTGAAACTCTGTACCCACTAAACAAAACTTTTCTTTTCCTCACTCACCCTCAATACCTGGTAACCACCAGTCTATGTTCTGTCTCTATGAATATGACTACTTTAGATACTATACAGAAGCAGAATCGTACAGTATTTGTCTTTGTGTCTCTGGCTTATTTCACTTCCTGTAATGTCTCATTGTGTTTTGAAAATACATTTTTTTGTTGTTATTCAGTTGCTAAAGTGTGTCTGACTTTTTGTGACTCCATGACCTGCAGCACGCCAGGCTTTCTTGTTCTCCATTATCTCCTGGAGTTTGCTCAAATTCATGTCCATTGAGTTGGTTGATCTAACAGTCTCATCCTCTGCTGCCCCCTTCTCCTTTTGCCTTCAATTTTTCCCAGCATCAGGGTCTTTTCCAACATATTTTTTATTTAGGTATAATTAGATGGTCTGTACAATGAATTTTGATAATTGCATTTATCTATGAGTGGTCAAATAAGAGATGGCAAGAGTGAATGTTGACATTCTAGGAATCAGCGAACTGAAATGGACTGGAATGGGTGAATTTAAATCAGATGACCATTATATCTACTACTGCGGGCAGGAATCCCTCAGAAGAAATGGAGTAGCCATCATGGTCAACAAAAGAGTCCGAAATGCAGTACTTGGATGCAATCTCAAAAACGACAGAATGATCTCTGTTCGTTTCCAAGGCAAACCATTCAATATCACAGTAATCCAAGTCTATGCCCCAACCAGTAACGCTGAAGAAGCTGAAGTTGAACAGTTCTATGAAGACCTACAAGACCTTTTAGAACTAACACCCAAAAAAGATGTCCTTTTCATTATAGGGTACTGGAATGCAAAAGTAGGAAGTCAAGAAACACCTGGAGTAGCAGGCAAATTTGGCCTTGGAATACAGAATGAAACAGGGCAAAGACTAATAGAGTTTTGCCAAGAAAATGCACTGGTCATAACAAACACCCTCTTCCAACAACACAAGAGAAGACTCTATACATGGACATTACCAGATGGTCAACACTGAAATCAGATTGATTATATTCTTTGTAGCCAAAGATGGAGAAGCTCTATACAGTCAGCAAAAACAAGACCAGGAGCTGACTGTGGCTCAGACCATGAAGTCCTTATTGCCAAATTCAGACTTAAATTGAAGAAAGTAGGGAAAACCACTAGACCATTCAGGTATGACCTAAATCAAATCCCTTATGATTATACAGTGGAAGTGAGAAATAGATTTAAGGGCCTAGACCTGATAGACAGAGTGCCTGATGAACTATGGAATGAGGTTCATGACAATGTACAGGAGACAGGGATCAAGACCATCCCCATGGAAAAGAAAGGCAAAAAAAGCAAAATGGCTGTCTGGGGAGGCCTTACAAATAGCTGTGAAAAGAAGAGAAGTGAAAAGCAAAGGAGAAAAGGAAAGATATAAACATCTGAATGCAGACTTCCAAAGAAGAGCAAGAAGAGATAAGAAAGCTTCTTCAGTGATCAATGCAAAGAAATAGAGGCAAACAACAGAATGGGAAAGAATAGAGATCTCTTCAAGAAAATCGAAGATACCAAAGGAACATTTCATGCAAAGATGGGCTCGATAAAGGACAGAAATGGGATGGACCTAACAGAAGCAGAAGATATTAAGAAGAGGTGGCAAGAATACACAGAAGAACTGTACAAAAAAGATCTTAATGACCCAGATAATCACGATGGTGTGATCACTCACCTAGAGCCAGACATCCTGGAATGTGAAGTCAAGTGGGCCTTAGAAAGCATCACTATGAACAAAGCTAGTGGAGGTGATAGAATTCCAGTTGAGCTATTCCAAATCCTGAAAGATAATGCTGTGAAAGTGCTGCACTCAATATGCCAGCAAATTTGGAAAACTCAGCAGTGGCCACAGGACTGGAAAAGGTCAGTTTTCATTCCAATCCCAAAGAAAGGAAATGCCAAAGAATGCTCAAACTACCGCACAATTGCACTTATCTCACACGCTAGTAAAGTAATGCTCAAAATTCTCCAAGCCAGGCTTCAGCAATATGTGAACCGTGAACTTCCTGATGTTCAAGCTGGTTTTAGCAAAGGCAGAGGAACCAGAGATCAAATTGCCAACATCCGCTGGATCATGGAAAAAGCAAGAAAGTTCCAGAAAAACATCTATTTCTGCTTTATTGACTATGCTAAAGCCTTTGACTGTGTGGATCACAATAAACTGTGGAAAATTCTGAAAGAGATGGCCATACCAGACCACCTGACCTGCCTCTTGAGAAATCTGTATGCAGGTCAGGAAGCAGCAGTTAGAACTGGACATGGAACAACAGACTGGTTCCAAATAGGAAAAGGATTACGTCAAGGCTCTATATTGTCACCCTGTTTATTTAACTTATATGCAGAGTACATCATGAGAAATGCTGGACTGGAAGAAGCACAAGCTGGAATCAAGATTGCCGGGAGAAATATCAATAACCTCAGATATGCAGATGACACCACCCTTATGGCAGAAAGTGAAAAGGAACTCAAAAGCCTCTTGATGAAAGTGAAAGTGGAGAGTGAAAAATTTGGCTTAAAGCTCAACATTCAGAAAACGAAGATCATGGCATCTGGTCCCATCACTTCATGTGAAATAGATGGGGAAACAGTGGAAACAGTGTCAGACTTTATTTTTCTGGGCTCCAAAATCACTGCAGATGGTGACTGCAGCCATGAAATTAAAAGATACTTACTCCTTGGAAGGAAAGTTATGACCAACCTAGATACCATATTCAAAAGCAGAGACATTACTTTGCCAACAAAGGTTCGTCTAGTCAAGGCTATGGTTTTTCCTGTGGTCATGTATGGATGTGAGAGTTGGACTGTGAAGAAGGCTGAGCACCGAAGAATTGATGCTTTTGAACTGTGGTGTTGGAGAAGACTCTTGAGAGTCCCTTGGACTGCAAGGAGATTCAGCCAGTCCATTCTGAAGGAGATCAGCCCTGGGATTTCTTTGGAAGGAATGATGCTAAAGCTGAAACTCCAGTAATTTGGCCACCTCATGTGAAGAGTTGACTCATTGGAAAAGACTCTAATGCTGGGAGGGATTGGGGGCAGGAAGAGAAGGGGACGACAGAGGATGAGGTGGCTGGATGGCATCACTGACTCGATGGACGTGAGTCTGAGTGAACTCTGGGAGTTGGTAATGGACAGGGAGGCCTGGTGTGCTGTGATTAATGGGGTCGCAAAGAGTCTGACATGACTGAGCGACTGATCTGATCTGATCTGATGTAACCATTCCTCAAAACAAGATAAAGAATATGTTCATCACCCCAGAAAATCCCCTGTTTCCCTTATCAGTCAATTTTGTTTTACCCCGGAGGCAACAATTGTTCTGATATCTATCACCATGAATTAGTGTTTTATTTCTGTTTTTGAATTTCATGTAAATGGAATGATAGAGTGTACACTCCTTTTTTCTCTCAATATAGCACGTTTTAAGATAAATGCATGTTTTTACTTGTATCGGTATCAGTTCATTTTTAAAAAGTGCTGAGTAGTATTTCATATTATGAATATATCACAGTTTGTTTATAATTTTCTTGTTGATGAAAATTGGGCTTGTTTCTGTTTTTTTTTTACATTATGGTTAAGGCAACCATACACATTTGTTTAATAATGAAAATCACATTATGTAAATTTTACCATCTTAACAATTTTTAAATGTACAGTTCGGCAGTGTTAAATATACTCGAATTGCTATGAAAAACATCTCTAGAAGTTGTTCATCTTGCAAATATAAAACTCTGTTCCCATTATATAGCAACTCACCTTTTTCCCCTCCTTGTATTTCTGGATAGCCATTATTCTACTTTGTGTTTCCATGGATTTGACTACTTTAGACACCTTATATATCTGGAATAATATGGTATTTGTCTTTTTGTGACTGGTGTATTTCACTTAACATAATGTCTTCAAGATTCATCCATGTGGTAGCGTGTGAATAGTTTTCCTTTTAAAGGCTGAATAATATTCCATTTTATGTTATTCATTCATTTTTTGATGGGCATTTGGTTTGCTATGAATATGTATATGCAAATATCTCTCTGAAATCCTCCTTTCAATTCTTTGTATATACTGGGGAGTGGAATTTCTGGATCATATTGTAGTTCTAATTTTAATTTTTTGAAAAGCCTCCATACTGTTTTCCATAGCAGTTGTACCATTTTACAATCCTACCAACAGTGCACATGAGTTCTAATTTCTCCACATCCTTGCTGACGCTTATTATCTATTTTTTAAAAATTGTATAGTAGCCATCCTAGTGGGTGGGAGATTTGCATTTTTCTGATGATTAGTGTATTGGGTTGTCTTTTCATAAGCAACTGTAAACATTTTTGCACAAGTATTTTTGTGAACATATATTTTCACTTCTCTTGGGTAAGTACTTAATAGTTTGAGTCATAGAGTAGATATAAGTATAACTTACATGAAACATACAAACAGTTCTCCAAATTGGTTATAAAATTTTATTCTCCTGTTAGAAATGTACAAATGTTCCAGTTGCTTTAAATTCTCAGTAACATTTGTCTTTTTGATACAGATTTCTGATACTGCAAAACTTTCCAGTGTGTAGAAAATGTTTTATTATTGTGATTTTAATTTGCATTTTCATGATAACTGAAGTTATTGAGCACCTTTTTAAGTGCTTATAATTCATTTCTATATCTTCTTATTTGTCTTTTTATGTTTTTCCCATTTTTAAAAAATTGAGAGTTTTGTCTTTTAATTGTTGACATGTAGATATTCTTTTATGTATCCTGCTTTTGGTCAGATATATGTTTTACAATATTTTTTCTCAATCTGTGACCTGTTTATTTAATGGTATCTTTTGATAAGCAAACTTTAATTTTGAGGAAATCCAATTTATTATTTTATTGTACTTTGTGGCTCAGAAATCTTTGCCTATTCCAAGATTTTAGATATAGAGTTATGATCCATTTTGAATTCGTTTTTATATATGGACTGAGAGTAGTGGTCACAGTTAAAATTTTTCAATAGAGATATCCAGTGTTCCAGTAACAATTGTTTACAAAAGGCTTTTCTGTCTCCACTTAATTAACTTTTCAAATTGATGAAAATTAACTGACTATATATGTGTGGGTATGTTTTTGGACTTTCTACTGTTTCATTAACTCATCAGTGTATCCTACTGCCAATATCACACTGTCTTGATTATCATAGCTCTAGAGTAAGTCCTGTAGTTAAGTTGTATAAGCTCTGCAAATTGTTCTTTAGCAAGATTGTTTTTGTTAGGGTAGTTCATTTTAATTTTCAATAAGTTCTTGGATCTACTAGTCTATTACTTTAATAAACCCTTCTGGAATTTTTCATGGGGGGGTTATATGAATTTATAAATCAATTTAGGGAAAATGAATATCTTAACAATATTGAGTCTTCCAGTCCATTAATGTGGTACAGATCTTTGTTTAAGTTTTCTTTAAATTTTCTCACCAATGTTTTGATACTATTATACAATATTGAGTAGAAATGGTGAAGGAAAACATCCTTGTCTTACTCTTGACTCTGGAGGGAAAGAAGTTAATGTTTTACTATTGGATTTGATATTACCCGAAGGTTTTTTCACACATGTCCCTTTGACTCTTTTTTTTTTTTTTAATGATGAGGTTTTTGTATATTCTCTGACTGCCTGCAAAAGTTTATCTTTAGATTTTAGGAGTTTGATTATGATATGTCTGCTGCTGCTGCTGCTGCGTCACTTCAGTCGTGTCCGACTCTGTGCGACCCCATAGTTGGCAGCCCACCAGGCTCCGCCGTCCCTGGGATTCTCCAGGCAAGAACACTAGAGTGGGTTGCCATTTCCTTCTCCAATGCATGAAAGTGAAAAGTGAAAGTGAAGTCACTCAGTTGTGTCCGTCTCTTAGCGACCCCATGGACTGCAGCCTACCAGGCTCCTCCATCCATGGGATTTTCCAGGCAAGAGTACTGGAGTGGGGTGCCTTTGCCTTCTCCAATGATGTGTCTAGGTGTAGTTGTTCTCATCTTACTTGACCTCTCTGGTATTTATCACATTTTCCTGAAATTCCTTCCAGCATTTATCTCACCTTCCTGAAACTCTTCTTGTGGTGTTCATAATGTTCTAAATAAGCCTTTCTCTTTAGTCTCATTTCTAAGTGTTTATGTGGGATGTTCTTCCCTTCGCCATCCTTTAAATGTTGAAATTCCCCCCTTTTCTTTTTATTCTGTATACTTCCTTGGGTTATCTCATTCACTCCCGTTAATTGCATCTACCATTTACATGTTTACAAGTCCCAGGTCTATTTATCCAGAATACACTTTTCTCCTGAGCTTCAAACTCTGATTATCTCCAGCCGTCTGTGAAATATTTCCAACTTGATGTTCCACAGGCCCTTCATTCTTAACATGTCTCAAACTGAATTAATCAGTCTCCTCATCATCCAAAATTTGTTTTCCCACTTTCTTAGGTCAGATTCTCTAAAAGCTGAGCCTGAGATGGGAATTCTTGTTCAAATTACTCATTGAAAGAATGCTCTCAAGAGAAAGGGAGTGGAATGCAGGATAAGGCAGAAGTAAAAGCTCAGCAAATATGTGATCTCAGCTTGAGACTAGCTTCACTATGATCCTATGGGAGAAATACTGCCACACAAGTTATACCATGAGTTCCCCTTTGAGGCTAGGGAGTTGAACTTTTGTACCACTCCCAGTCAGTCAGTCATTACCTGGGATCTGTGGGTGGGCTCTAACATTTCAAGTAAGATAGCTCCCCTTTGGGTTGGGCTCTAGGACAATTTTCAAGAGAATGGAGCAACTGTGAATGATCAGCTAACATTTACAGCAGCTGGGAGATGCACGGTAAAGGGAATATGGGTGGGGTACCAACATATTCACTACTAAACCTCCTGAATTCCTTATATTGAGATATATCACAGCCATCTATCCAGGAATCCAAGAAGAAATCTAGAAGTAATCATGGAGCGCTTTTCTCTCTCATCCCCCATGAAATAGTAGTAATAATAGATAACAATTGTTTAGTGCCCATAATATTAATTTTAAATTCTATAGTAGAGTTCTCAAAGCTGCACAGGATGTGGCTCCTGTCTATCTCTCCAGCCTCGTGCCTCATATTCTTTCCCTTACACTGTGTTCTGGCTACCCTAAACCTGTTGCAGTTTCCTCAGCATAACATGCTCTTCCTCTTGGGTGCCCCACCCCCTGCCACCATGTTACCTTCATGAGGTCAGCTCTTACTTCCGCTTCATGATGGTTCAGACATTACCTCCTCAGGCAAGCCTTCTCTGAACTCCAAGGCTGAATTAAACACTTCCCATCTGAGCTCCACTAGCATCCTGCTCTCCCTTTGATAGGAACTCAGTTCACATGGAAATGCATCAGTCAGTTTGTGTGTCTATCACCTCTCTTTGAATGTGAGCCCTTTCAGGGCATTGATTTCAGTTTGTTTATCTTTGTATCACTAGCATTGTTGGGACACCCTAAATGTTTCTCATGTTAGTGAAAAAAAAATGGATGCAAAGGCAAAATGTTGTCCAAATTCTAAATATTTTTTCTGAAACAAATTTTATAAGCTTTAGCCTGATGTTTATAGAAGCTATTTATTTTAATAGATGCTGCCTAGATGAATATTCACAGAAACACAATCTATTACACCTCTTACTGTACTAATCTTTTTAGTATTCCTAGGTCACTGAGCTCCACTCTGTCAGAGTCCCTAAAGAAGCAGGAAGAAGGCCCCAACTCCAACTGAGACAGAACAGCTGTGACTCTCTTCTCTCCCTCTGTTTCCAGATGAAGGACCTGCGTCATGAGAATATTAACCCTTTGGTGGGCTTCTTCTATGATTCGGGGGTATTTGCCATTGTGACAGAATTCTGTTCCCGAAGGAGCCTGGAAGACATACTGATGAATCAGGATGTGAAACTAGATTGGATGTTTAAATCATCACTCCTGCTGGATCTCATCAAGGTTAATGGAAAGACTGAAAATCCAAGATTTTCCCCATAGATTAAAGTTTCAATATTTGGGGATGTTTTATTTTCCTTCGGTCATTTTCCTTGGATCACCCTCCACCTTCCTTCCCCGTGTTGGCCCCCACCTCTTCTCCCAGCACCTTTGTTATTTGTTTTATATATCTGTTATAAGGTCCTGATAAAGAAAAAATTTGTTTGTTCCCCCCACTACCAATTTGAGGGCCAGATTTATCTGTACTTCCTATAGCCATTGGGCTTCTCAGGTGGCTCAGTGGGTAAAGAATCTGCCTCCAGTGCAGGAGACGCAAGAGATGTGAGTTTGATCCATGGGTGGAGAGTATCCCCCGGAGAAGGGCATGGCATTCCATTTCAGTATTCTTACTGGGAGAACCGGACAGAGGAGCCTGGTGGGTTACAGTCCATGGGGTCGCAAAGAGTCAGATATGACTGAAGCGACTGAGCATGCACGCCTATAGCCATTGAGCACTCTTCTGCCTTAAGCACTCCTCTTCCATCCCATTTCTCTGCTTTCTGGATGTGGGGATGGGCTCATTCCTGGGCTCTTTAGTTCTACTTAGTCTCATTTCCTGGCTTTCACCTTCTAAAAGGTGGTTCAGGTTAGAAATAGGTGATAGGTCTTTACATAGGTCTATGCCGTAGTTATAGATGTGGAACTCAGCATGACCAGAGAGCCAAAAAGACCATTGATTCTATCAGGCATCACTTCCATTCTCAGAGGCCAGGACTGTTAACAGCCAGTGGGGTTCACAAATGGGTCCATGTGTGCAAATCAGTGGAATCCATGAAATCCCCGGAATGATATGAAAATCGTGTCTATGTGCACCTGTAGTGAGCTGATCTGGATAATCAATGACTGGTTGAGCTTTCTGTATGTTAATCAGAGTCTTGACCCTTGTATTGTGGCCTAACCCTTTTTAAGGTAGCTTTATAGACATTATCTTGTTTCAATTTTGCATAAAAGAATTGTGATTAGCCTCCTTTTATGGAGGCTCTGAGAAGCAAAATGAGGTTTTTTTTTAATATAGTGTCTACCACACATAATAGGTGCTCAATAAATATTTATCAACCAGCTATTAAGTGACAGAGCTGATAATATAATTTAAATCTCCTAATTCCTATTCTAATACTTTGTCCACTCACTCCGTAAGCAAAGTCCCATGAGTTAAGGGAGAGTCCTCTAAATGAGTCCTCTGAGGCCCATGATGAATGAAACCCAAGCATCTTGGGAGAAATCTCACCCACTGTAGACTCTGCTTGGAAGTACTGGGGACTACAGAATTTCCAGGGTGCAAGATGTAAAGTGTACAAATACAAAGGAGTGTCAAGTTGCAAAATAGAGCCAGATACTGAAAAGGACTCAGCATAAACAATCCTGAGATTACTGCACCAGAATATGGGTGAATTTGTATTTGAATGATTAAAGTCATCTGACAAAGTCCCAGTACATCACATTTGAATGTCATATAAGATTGCCAAAAAAACTGCATAGTATTTGGCTTTCTTTTTTATTGTCGAGTTTAAATTATAAAGACACATAAAACAAATTGCATATATTTTATATACTTATATATTTTATGAAAGATATATTTTATATAAATTATGAACATAAAACAATTATATTTATAAAAATAATGTATTAATTAAATTTGAAAGTCAAATGATATAAATATATATGGGAAAAGTATTGACAATTACTCAACCCTCTTTCGTATCCTCCTTCCGACTTCATCACTGCTAATCACAGTTTGGTGATTAGGCTTGCAATTCATTTTGTGTGTATTTACATACATTATAGATTTTGTTTGCTCTTTAAAATACATACTGTCACATAGTTCTGCAACTTCCTCTTTTTTCACTTACTTTGTGACTTAGATATGGTTCCCTATTAGTACATACAGGTTTGTCTTATTATTTTTTTAGCTGTTGCAAAACATTTCATAGTTTGGATATACCACAATTTGGACATCCCTTCTTGATAGCTGTTTATTATATAGCCAATTATATAATATAAAGCAGAGATGCAAAGAACATTCTTGTTTATGTCTCCTTGTGTACATGTGCAAGCATTTGGAGGAGTAAAATTCCTAGGTCACAGGGTATGTATGCATACTTTCAATTTTGATTGCTGTTTCCAAATTACCCACCCAAAAGGCTGTGTCAGTTTCCATTCCTACCAGTAGTGGATGAGAGTTGGGCTAGACCTTTGGGGGGACAATCAGAATCTTCCATTTCTTGGCAATTATATGTGTATAGATCCATCCTGTGTTTGAAATGTCAATAAATCTTGCCATAACATACAGTTCTTTACATCCACAAAATATGATTCTTCATCAAAGTGTAAAATTTTAGCACTAAAAGGGACCTGGAAACAATTCTTGCTGTCAAAAGTTTTGCTTTGCCTGCATATAAGAGAAAAAAGCTGAATTCCAGAACATAGTAGCTGTGAACAATCTCAGAAAGTGGCTCTAAAAGCACAAAACAGTTAAATAAGTTGCTAAATTAATCTTGTTTGTATCATCTGCAGGGCATGAAGTACTTACACCACAGAGAGTTTGCTCATGGGAGGCTGAAGTCTCGGAACTGTGTGGTGGATGGGCGTTTTGTACTCAAAGTGACAGATTATGGCTTTAATGACATCTTGGAAACGCTAAGACTCTCCCAAGAGGAACCTTCTGCAGAAGGTAAGCAATGTATTGTGCCCTTGTGACGCACACAAGGTACTCCGAAGTTCACATGAGAGCATGCCTTGCATTAAAGCCTCAGGCTGATTCAACTCCTCACTTTTGTTGAAAATCAGCCTCATTTCCAAGCCAAAAGAGTTGAATGAAATCTCAGGCCGTAATCTCCACACAGCCCAGCCTTCTGAACAAAGCCAGTGCAATAATGTTGAATTCCTGCTGGGGCAGGATTAGGTTATATTGTCTGGAGACCCCAGGTGTCCCTGGAGGAACTTGCTGAGTGCTAGGCACACAGTAGGTGCTCAATAAATACTTGTCAGATTGAATGGAAGGTAATTTGGTAGTTGGACTCCCACAAAGCCCACTCTGGAATGGGATGTCACTAAAGCCTACCCTTGCTGTCTCTGTTTAGAGAGAAGAAGCAAGGAGGGGGCCCCCCAGCAAGTAAATGCTCCATGGGTTGTGTGGGATGGCGTCAGACGGAACTATGGCCTTCTAGGAAATCAGTAGGCATGGCTGTAATGCCCATATTGTGTTTTTGTCTTCTATTTGGTGCACCCTTGGCAGCACCAGACAATGCCTGTAGGGGTCATAACAGATCAAAGAAACAGGAGAAATCTGAGACTTCAGGGCTTGGGAGTGAGTGAGTGAGAGCTAGGAGGGAATGAACTGATGGAAAGGAAGAAGGAAGGAAGAGAAAGACGTAAGGAGAGAAAATGAATAGGGTTAAATAAATATAGGAATGTAGCACATTAACTGTTTTAAGCAGCATTGCAAGGGGGAAGAGGGGAAATAATAACACAGAAATGGAAAAGCAGACAACCCAAAAGAGACAGAGAGAGATTCAAAATGACAACATATACTCATATTCTTAAAAGAATCTTTGGTGTTAAAACTTTTAAAATTGCTGACTTTATAGGAGAAATGAAGACCTAAGGACACACAGTGACACATGCACAGATAGAGACACAGTCCAGTCATCAGTGACATCATTTTTGCGCTTAATAAAGCCAGTGGAATATGAACCTTTAGGGAGTCATCTGGTCCAACTCACCCATTTTACAAATGAGATAACTGAGTCTTAAGATTTGCTCAAATCGTGCACCTACTTAGCAGCATCAGTTCAGATCTTCTGAAGACTAGCTCCTATACCCAGCTAAATGAAAACATTGAATAATAATTTCCTCTTTCTCTGACCATCAGTGCTTTAAAGGACTTGAAGCTCTTGGTAATCACAATAGAAACATGTGCTATTGTCTTTCTTTATGTCTCTCTCTGTCTTTGTCTCTTCTTCCCTCTGTTTCTCTCTGTGGACCTGTTCTGGTTGACAACTGAATCATATGGTTATTATCTGGCTAATCCCAATTTGAAATCTTGGAGTAGTTGCCCGGTGTTAGGACTAGGATGTTTGGATGGCAGCTGCTGAGTGGGAAGTACTTATCTTCCTGTCAAAATTACTCACCTATAAAATGAAACACAATGTCCAGCTTCCTAGAATTCCATTTAACTCACAGGTTGACAACTTTCAAACTTAAGAAACTCTAGTTTTAGAGTAAGGACAGGGTACCTGCAGTGGTTTTTTTTTTGTTTGTTTTTGTTTTTTTGGTGTACTGTGTCTGTCTCTTTCCCTGTTTCTCCCTCTTACACTTTCATTCCATTCTCCAAATTGCAAGGGCAATCTGGATGCTCAATCCATTCTTCACACACCGAAGCCAGAGGGAATTTCCTAAACTGCAAATCTGATCATGTTACAGCTGTGCCAAAACTCATTGAATGGCTTCCCATTGCTCTTAGGATAAAGTTCAAACTCCTTTACATGGCTTACAAGTCCTTCGTGGTTTGGCATGAGGACCTCTCATGCTTAACCACTGTCTCTATATTCCAGCAGTGCTGACCGCCTTCCAGTTGTTTATTTGCTTCCAGAACTTTACATATACCTTGTTCATTGCTTGGAACACTCTTCCCTTCCCACTGTTACCCACTCATCTGAGTCTGGCTAAATTCTACTCCTTCCAGAAGGCTCAACTGATTCAAGAGGCTTATGATTCCTTAGGCTTGGTGAAATTATCCTCTTTATGATCCTTTAAGGCATTGAACTTTGTTTTAATACCACATTTTGTTGGTAATACATGTTTAATTAGCTGTCTTCTCTCCCTCTCTAAACTATAAGTCTTGCAAAGGCAAGAAATAAGTTTGCCTCCCACAGTGCCTTTCACCATACCTGGTGGAATAAATGTTTGTTAAATCAATGAATGGAAGAAATAAAGAAACTTGCTGCGCCCTACCTTAGATGGCAGGGCTAATCGAATCTTACAATTGGAAGGTCTTGTAGATCATCTGGCTCAATTTCTATTTTACAGATGGGGAAGCCAAGGTTTAGGAAGGTGAGCTGATTAGTGACCCAGTTGAAATTGTGAACCCAGGATTCTTGACTTTTGCTCTGTGTTCTCTTGTATCGCATCACTGGCTTTCCAAGGTTGATTTTATCATCATAGCAGGGCTAAGAGTTAGCCCTGGTTCCAGTAAACACAAAACAAGCCAAAATGATTTTTTTTTTTCTGAGAGTTGAAGTCTAATGGTAGGCAGTGGCTCTTACTGGGCTCTGGAATGGGAAGGGGGAGATGGGGGCATGTTGTAAGTGTATTCATTACTGCCTACTCTCAATTACATAAGTATAGTGCAGAAAAAGCATTTTAGCCATTAGCAACATACATGTAAGTGCTCTCTGAAAATAGTTTGGTAATGATTATATTTAATCACCCAGCTTTTTAACCGAGAGTTGTGTCCTCTTTTCCCTTCTTGAGCTGTTAAGTGTGCAGAGCGAGAGGATGCCAGGAACAAGCAGCTGCATACCACTTTCCCTGCCCCCCCCAACAAACATATGCCTGAAATCCCATGGTCAGTAATGTATTCCTTTGACTAAAGTATTATTTGGTCTTTTCAGTTTTATTTGCAAGCATCAGTTCACCTAGGCAAGGTGACTGATGGGAAAAACACTCCAGGAGTGGGCAGGGGAATTGGGGGACAAAGGCTGGGGACACCTGAGATGAGTATGTGCTTGGGGTAAGGCTAGAATATCCTGGACCACCATTTAGATCAGAATGGGCTCCAAATAAGAATTTCCAGGGTGAGTTTCTCTTTCCTGGGTTTCAGCAACAAACCAAAATAATCTGACCTTTTATCCTCCTCCCTGCTTCCTAGGGCCTTGTCCTTTGGGCTGTCTTCCCAATACCCCAAATTTGACAAGCTGAAAAGTTAGCCAGTGTTTTTCCCCGCCACCCCCACCCTCAACAGACAGTCTTCTCCAGCCTCCCTGTCTGGTTGTCAACCTGTTGTTTATTCCATCTCTCTCCCACGGAGGAGCGCCCTGTCCCTTCC
The DNA here is from genome assembly GCF_029407905.1 of Bubalus kerabau. NCBI lineage: Eukaryota > Metazoa > Chordata > Mammalia > Artiodactyla > Bovidae > Bubalus > Bubalus kerabau. Next base: position 71,356,862 of record NC_073647.1, on the reverse strand, counting down.
TTGTCCATTTTAACCTTTGTATATATCTCGGTCCTCATCCTGCTGCTGTCACCCCTTGCACCTCACCTCTGGCTCTTACTGTAATAATTTCCTAGCTGATTTCCCTGATTCCAGCCTCTCTCCTCCTTCAGTCCAGTTTGTGCAGGTTGCCAGATTAATCTTCCCGAACACAACTTTCATCAAATCCCTCTCCAGCTCCAGCACCCCTACTGCCTTTTGTATTCACTCCAAATGCCTTCATTTGGCTCTCGGGGCCTCTCACCTCCTGCCCTCATTCTTCCAGCCACCCTCCCTCCCCCACTTCATCAACCTCATTTCTCATTTCTCATTATTCCTTAACAGAGCCCTTCTCTTCAGCCAAGCTAATCTGCTTATCATCACTCCCATCCACAATTTGCTCCTTTCTACCTCTTGTTCTTTTGCACGCACTGTTCTTTCTCCCTGCAAAGCCCTTACCCTCTCAGCTCTAGGAAACTGCATCCTTGACCTTCTTAACAAGCTCCTTTAAGATTTAACTTTTCCAGGAAGGCTTCCTGGAATAATTTGATCAGCTCAGGTTTTTTTTTTTTTATTAGCTCGAATCTCATGGAATTGCCAATATTGAACCATTTTTTGAGCTACAGAAGCAGCAATTTCATATCGTTCAATGTAAAACATTCCCATTATTAATCAGTATTTCTTTATATATTGCTTAAGAAAACTTGCCCCCAAATTTCTGAGTCTCTGATTGCCATAACTCTTTGAAAGCAGCATGTGTGTATGTGCTAGGTCTCTTCAGTCATGTCCAACTCTGTGCAACCCTATGGACTGTAGTTTGCCAGGCTCCTTGGTCCATGGGATTCTCCAGGCAAGAATACAGGAGGTGGATTGCCATGCCCTCCAAGGGATCTTTCTGACCCAGGGATCAAACCTGAGTCTCATAACTCCTGCATTGGTAGTCAGGTTCTTTACCACTAGCATCACCTGCAGAGATTATATTTTTTTAATGGGTGCTTAATATTGGCTTTTAATAGATTTCCTTCCTTACACTATAGAGCTTCCCAGGTGGCTCAGTGGTAAAGAATCTGCCTGCCAATGCAGGAGCCACAGGAGACATGGGTTCGATCCCTGGGTTAGGAAGATCCCTTGGAAAAGGAAATGGCAACCAACTCCAGTATTCTTGCCTGGGAAATCCCGTGGACAGCTGAGCCTGATGGGCTACAGCCCATGGGGTCACGAAGAGTCAGATACAACTGAGTGACTATGCACACACTATACAGTGGCCCACATCACCATCTCTGTTGTATTGCAGTTAGGGGTACACATGTGTGTCTTGCCAACTGGTCTGTGAACTCTGCAAGGGCAAAGGCAAGGTCTAATTCATCTCTGCCACTGCCCCATCCCTAGCATGGTGCCTCATATATAGTAAATCCTCAGTAAATAATTGTGGAACTGAGTTGAAGGAATTGCTGCACCCTTTTGCTCTGCAAGGAACAGAGTAGGCTTGGGGATCCTCTAATCCTCAGTTAAGACCTGGAGAAATCGACTTGCGAATCCCCAAGCCCCAGCACATTCAAATTACCACACACATGTAGATCTCAGCACACAGCAAATCCATGGCAACCAGTCTGGCAGTGTATTCGCCTTTCCCTGGAAGCTGGCCAACTGCTACTTGCAGGCTCAACAGAGCAAGAAAGCCAGCACCAGATAGTTTTTCTATTTCGAGCTTCTGTGCCCTTCCCCACACCTCTGCTGTGTCTGCCTGTATGCTCCTGGGGTGGGGAAAGTAGTATGCTTTTGCTGTGAGTAATTCCTAGATTCATAGATTCAGACCCTGGGAGCGGGAGGGCAGCACTAGCATGCCAGTCTGTCTTAATAAAAATATAAAGCAGTCAATAAAACAGCACCCTTGGAGCCCTTGAGGGCATTGCAAATGCTGTCAGTTAATTCTCCCTGGATTCATTACACAATGCTTTCTTTTCAGAGTTGCTGTGGACAGCCCCTGAACTGTTGAGAGCCCCGAGGGGCAGCAGGTTATGTTCTTTTGCAGGAGACGTCTATAGCTTTGCCATCATCATGCAGGAAGTGATGGTCCGGGGCACCCCATTCTGCATGATGGATCTGCCTGCCAAAGGTAAGCAGGAGATGTGAAAAAGGTACCAGGACCCCACCATGATCCAGGTCGTCAGGCCAACCTAGGCTGTTGTGATTTGCCAAAAGAGCGAACACGATCCTGTGTTTGTGCTAACTGCCTGCTGGTCTGCAAGCAGCCTGTGTTGTGCACAGGTGGCACTTGGAGCCAGAACGCTTTAGGCATTTGGAAGGAATTCCCCCCACCCAAGAAGCTGATCCTTTTCCGAACTATGACATAAGCCAAGAGCCTACAGGGCTTTTATGTTAGCTTTTTTTTTTTTTTAAGCAGGCCCCTAACATTCCTTTCAGATACCCCCTGCCAGAGATTTCAGTGCCCCCTCCATGATGCTCCTGGATGTCAGAATCCTCCCCTTTCCTTGTGACCTGCCATAGTCTTTCATCCTTATCTCCCATCAGAATCTTTGGCTACCAGGCAAAAGTTTGAGGGGAAACAGGATGCTGACATATTCTAAAAGTATGAACTCACTAGATATTAAGTAATTAGGAATGGAAAAATAGTAAGTTTATTAGTGGAGGACCCTGCTGACACTGCTTTAACCAAGTGATCAAGGAACATCAACATCATGTCTCCCCTGCCATAATGCACTGAGAAGGGCACAGTACCACCCTTGTGGTCTTCTTACCCCCAAATGCATAACCTCAGTCTTACCATGAGAAAACATCAGACATAGCCCAACTGAGAGGCATTCTGACTGGCCAGTACTCATCAGAAGTATCAAAGTCATGAAAAACAAGGAAAGAATGGGGAACCATCACAAACTGGAGGAGACTGAGACAGAACAATGAAATATGATATGGATGTTGAATTGGGTTGTGAAACCAAAAAAAAAAAGGATATTAGGGGGAAAATAATGAAATTCAAATAAAGACTCTAGTAATAAGCATTGTACTGATATTAACTTCCTCTGTACTGTGATTTTATAAGTTGCTAACATTAGGGGGAAGCTGAGTAAAGGAGATATAGGCAATTATTGTACTTTTAGTTTTTTACAACTTTTCTGGAAGTCTAAATGTATTTTAAAATACAAGATTTTAAAAATGCAAAATCAAACCAAACCTAAAATACTTAGTAGTGCTTTGCCCCACTCAAAGCTTTATTTCTACTTAAACCCCCTCCCCAACAGTTCCTCATCACAAGTTAAATGAAGTCCAGTCTCCTCACATAAGATGCACAATCTGGTCCCTAGCTGCATCTCTAGGCTTATCTTCTATCATTCTTCATACTCCAGCTAAGCTATGTGACTGGCAGTGCCTTGAAATCACCACCATCTCTCCCACCTTGGTGCCTCCACATGTGTTGCCTGTGCCTTCTCCCCACCTTGTCTCATCCAACTCATGTCACCTTCACTGGGAAACCTTCTCTGACCTTTTAAGTGTGGGATGGATGTCCCCTCTGTGCTCTCCTGTACGTATGCCTGCTAGAGCACTTATATCACTGGTCCTTGTTTATCCTTCCAGTTGAACTGTGAGCTCCTCAAGGACATGAACCATGCTGGGCCTAAGGACAGAGGTGACCTATTTCACTTGTCAGTATTCTGACACAGGGACAAGGGAACTTGATGGTATTCTGAGAAAGAGACTCCCTGTACTAGTGAGTTGGGTGGGGAAGTTGCACTTCATAGGGTCAATTTCCATGGAATTTATTGCACTGGGGCCAGGGTGAGAGATATGAAGGAGAAACCATCACCATATGGGCCAGCCTGAGTTAGCAGAGCAGAAGGTGTCATGTCACAAGGAGCAGAGGCAACAACTGAAATTCTTTCATGAAGGCTAGGTGATACTTCTTGTGTAGTATAAAGCCATACTGCTGGAGGGTTTTAGCCAAGGCAAAGGTAGGAAAGACATGCTGGTGGTGCCAGCAAGGTTTGGTTCATGATGAGGATGTGAGAGTCAAGGGTGTGAAGAGGGAACTAGGGATAAGAAATGAGCTGAAGTCAGGGCTTGGATTTTATTCTGTGGGTGATAAAAATCCATAAAGAGATTTCAAGCAAAAAAACGACATGGCCAAATTCATGTTTTCAGAATGGTTTGGAGAAGGCTAGGCTGGAAGCAGAGAGACCATGCAAAGTCTGAAACATAGTAAATGTTCCACTCAGAGTGGAAGTCAAGTGCTAGCAGCCAGGAGGATCCCAATGAGGCCCTGAATGATTTAATGGTGATCTTAATTCCCTTCCCCTAGAGACCAGGCAGGGCCTATAACCTGGGCCTTCAGTGGGGGCTCATTGGGTCTACTGTGGGGATTGAAAGGCCTAGATATTTGGGGGTGGGTGAAAGGAGCCAGATCATTGAAGCAATGGATAAATAACAAGGTCCTACTGTATAGCACAGGCTTCCCTGGTGGCTCAGTGGTAAAGAATCTGCCTGCCAATGCAGGAGATTTGATTTCCGTGGATTTGATCCCTGTGTCGGGAAGATACCCTGGAGAAGGGAATGGCAACCCACTCCAATATCTTGCCTGAAGAATTCCATGGACAGAGGAGTCTGGTGGGCTACAGTCCATGGGGTCACGAAGAGTCAGACAACTGAGGGACTAACACTTTCATATATAATTATGATATATACCAGAAATTAACACAACATTGTAAATCAAGTGTATCTCAATAAAAACATAAATAATATATAGCAGAAGCAGAACAAAGCTGTACTTAAATGATTTTTGTTGTTGTTTAGTCATTACGTCATGTCTTTGCGACCCCATGGAATGTGGGCCACCAGGGCCCTATGTCCATGGGCTATCCCAGGCAAAAATACTGGAATGAGTTGCCATTTCCTCCTCCAAGGGATCTTCCCAACCCAGGGATCAAACCTGCATCTCCTGCATTGGCAGGCAGATTCTTTTTCACTGAGCCACCAGGGAAGCCTGCTTAAATGATACCAAATACCTCAGTTAATTATTAGTAGTTTCTCACTCCCTTTCTCAACTGATTGATATAGCCTTTGCTCAGATATAATTTATATTCAGGAGAAAGTGAAATAGATGGCCTTTTTGTGGTTTCTCTTGCCCAATGTCATTCTTGTTTAAAACTCAATTATCTTTACCAAATCTTGGTACTTTCCCAATTTGTAGACCATTTTTTTTTGCTTCCTAACAGAAATCATAGAAAGAATTAAGAAGTCTCCTCCAGTGTACAGACCAGTGGTTCCTCCTGAGCATGCACCCCCAGAATGTCTCCAGCTGATGAAGCAGTGCTGGGCTGAGGCTGCAGAACAACGACCAACATTTGATGAAATATTTAACCAGGTAAGGACTCTGTGAAGCTTAGCACTGCCCAGAAGCCATCCTGAAGCCAGCCTACCAAAACAAACTCCTTGGGTTCTCATTATACTGTGGAAGGACCCTCTTGCAAGAGAAGGCATTTGTCATGGGGATGAAGCACGGAACTGGCTATTTGAAGGCCCTTTGGTGCTGGATCATCTCTAGTACATCCCCCAAGAGAATTAGGATTCGTTTTGGTCTCTCCTATATCTGAACCTCTGTTCCATACCATCCACAATCTGACCTAACTGACCTTTCAAAGATGAACTTGAACCACTAAGCATTTGCAAGGCAATATCATTGAGACCATTAGTAGAAGGAGTAGGTGGATCCTGGAATAAATGGGGACCCTCATAGAGCCCTGTTTGCTTTGGAAACTCCAGAGAACTCTGATGTGTATCTTGTTTAAGTGAAGCCAGATTGTTTTTGGAGGGTATGGAAAAATATGAGGAGTTTGAAAGGGTTTTCAAGATGGAAGGAAGTGCAAATATGGAGTACAAAAGCAGGAGATTCCTTTGGTTCCTAGGGAACTACTTGAGGCAATAAGCCCTGTGTTCTCAGTCATGTCTGACTCTTTGCGACCCCATGGACTGTCACCTGCCAGGCTCCTCTGTCCATGGAATTTCCCAGGCAAGAATACTGGAGTGGGTTACCATTTGCTTCTCCAGGGGACCTACGCAGGGATCAAGCCTGTGTCTCTTGCATTGGCAGGCAAATTCTTTACCATTTAGCCACCTGGGAAGCCCTACTTGAGGCAATAAAGTACATGAAAAGTGATAAGTTCCCTCCTTAAGATACTGAGTTTCTAAAGAGCTTGACTCTTTCCCTAGAATTCGGGATTCAACAGGGAAAATGAGGAGCAGAGAGAGAGAGCCCGGCTAAGGGAGCCCTGCTAGGGTGCGGTTCCTATGTCAGAGCATGCACTTGAGGGCTTTGTTCAGATGAAAGGATAACGAAACTGAGGGAGTGCTGTGTCAGCAGTGGCAGAGAGGCTTTTGAACCTGGTTGGTGTACCGCACTGAGATGCTCAGTGAGTGGCAGGTATCTGAGGCGGAAAACAGAAAGAGTTGGATTGAAAGCCTGGGGGGCCCTGAATATTAAGTCATCCATGTCCCCATCTCAGAACGCCTCCATTAGCCTGACTGAGTCTCTTGAGGACACTCAAACAGATGTTCAATAGTAGTAGGGAAAAGGCACAGAACTATGGAGGTCAAATTTCTGAAAACTTACCATGAGGCAGGAAGAAAAGCATTCACCCTGGTGTTGATGCTAGAGATGTTATTTCAGAAGGCAGCAGAAAGGCTGATGATAGATAGAAGGAGTGCACATCATATGACTTTCAAACAGGTTGGCTTGGGGTTGCCCTCACTGAAATGCCTCCCCAATCCCTGCAGCTAATCCAACTGAAATGGGAAGAGGAGGAGGCTCCCTGGGTTAGGCAATAGGGGAATTGGAAAGATCCCCTGTAGCGGGGCACAGCAACCCACTCCAGTCTTCCTGACTGGAGAATCCCATGGACAGAGGAGCCTGGCACACTACAGTCCATGGAGTCACACGGAGTCAGACACGACTGAGCATCTGAGCACCAAAGCATGAGTTTGCTCCTGTGATTACCAACAGGACCTCGGTGGACAGGTAGATGCAGACCAGGCTCAGAAGGAAGCTCATAGTGTTAGCCTTGGGGCATTGAGTGCTACATAGAACACGTATGAACCCTTATGTGTATAAAAGGGTTCATTGGGACAGATTCCTAGGTATTTGTTGAGCAAAATTACCACCAGTCTTCTCTTGGTGTCAACCCAGCCTTTTGCCTGCTTTTACAGCAGTAAGAAGGGGCTACCCTTCATGCATGAAGATTGAAGGCAGGAGGAGAAGGGGATGACAGAGGATGAGATGGTTGGATGGCCTCACCGACTCAATGGACATGAATTTGAGCAAGCTCCAGGAGTTGGTGATGGACAGGGAAGCCTGATGTGCTGCAGTCCATGGGATTGCAAAGAGTCAGACACGATTGAGTGACTGAACTGAACCAATGTTATGACAAGCTCCTTGTCCCTGTAGATGAACAGGGTCCAAGGAGGGCATATTGCAAATCTGTGGCATGCAGCCACCTCTAAAGGATCAGGGGCAAGACCAGTTGAATTTCTACATGACCCGGACATGAAGGCCAAGTGTTAGGAGACACCGTTATTCTTGGGCCCCATGGTAAGAAATAAGGATAGATCTGACCATGTAGATCTTACCAGGCTTTCCTGGTGGCTCAGATGGTAAGGAATCTGCCTGCAATGCAGGAGCCCTGGGATCGATCCCTGGGTCGGGAAGATCCCCTGGAGAAGGAAATGGCAACCTACTCCAGCCTTCTTGCCTGGAGAATTCCATAGACAGAGGAGTCTGCAGGGCTACAATCCATGGGATCACAAACAGTCAAACATGACTGGGTGACTAACAAATATAGAAAAAAAAAATGTATATCTTGGGTCACATTTAAGAGGTCAAGGAACCTCCAGCTGTCCAAGAACTGGTAACATGGTGGCATTAGAAGACAAGTATAGTTTTTTAGGTTGATGATCTAGAAGAGTAAAAGAGCCCTCCTCTTTCTCTTATCCCACTTCATGACTAGCCTGAGCTCCAGACCAAATCCTCTTGCCTTTGAAGTGGCTACTGCTTATGTGTTAGCATCTCAGAACTGAAGGATACTGACCAGAGAGCACCTTTGCTTAGACTTGAAAGAGCCAGAAGGGTAGTGGAAGAACTACTCAGGGAAAAAGAGCCTTGTGAATGGGCCAGGGTGACAAAAGAGTGAGAAGTGACTTTTCCTATTTATACCTGGCTTTACCTCTCTTGTCCTGGCATTTTAGAGGAAGGGTGATAAAGGGTCTTGCTCCATCACCCCTAAGTTTAAGGAGTAAGAATTCTCTGGCTCTCTTTCTGCTTTACTTCCAGTTTAAAACTTTCAATAAAGGGAAGAAGACTAATATTATTGACTCTATGCTTCGGATGCTGGAGCAATATTCTAGCAACTTGGAAGATTTGATCCAGGAGCGAACTGAAGAGCTGGAAATTGAAAAACAGAAAACGGAAAAGCTCCTAACACAGATGCTACCACCGTATGTGTGAACACCTGAGGAGTGTGAATGCTTGTAACAGTGTGTTCTATTAAAAATAGAAAAAAAAAGTGCTCATCAGCTAACTGCTCCCTCCCTGTGTCCTGTACCCTCTCTACTCCCAGTAGGTTTGAGTCACACCTTCAAATCAAAGAATTGGAAAACCCAGGGAGCAGAGCACACTTTCTAATTTTCCACTTCTTGTGGATCATGCTAGTCATTTACATTTTTGATGCCTTGGTTTTTCTATTTGTCACTTCATGACTTTACCTGGAAGTTGACCAATTAAAAGGAGACAGTTTTTTGAGCTCCTAGAGGGAAGTAACTGGGTTGTTTTTCTAGGCTTTTCCTTCCTTAGAGTGAGAGCCCTATGTGTTGCTACCGTTTCCAAATTTTTCAAGTCCCCTTATCATGATCTGCTAGGAGATAATCAGGGAAGTTAGTTTCCTGCAAAGGCAACCTCCTGGGAACATTTCCTGCCCCCAGGTAGGGTGGAGTGGGTGGGTCGGGGGAAGCAGAGAAAGAAGGATAGAGAGTTGGAAAAAGTCCACAAAGGAACAAACCAGGACTCTGCTCAATGATGTATTCCAGCACCTGGCACATTGCCTGGCACACTGTAAGCACTCAATATCTGTTTGTAAAATAAACGAAAGAATGAGTGTTTGCATCCCTGTGACATTTTCTTCCTTCTTACCTACATGGCAGTGAATTTTGGAGAAATTGTGTTCTAGCAGATGTGGCCTGGAGGGAAGCCTGTGTCCTCTGAGGAATGTCTGTGTCTGCTTTTCAGATCAGTTGCTGAATCTCTCAAAAAGGGCTGCACAGTCGAACCGGAGGGCTTTGATTTGGTCACCTTGTACTTCAGCGACATTGTGGGCTTCACTACCATCTCAGCCATGAGTGAGCCCATTGAGGTGGTGGATCTTCTCAATGACCTGTACACCCTCTTTGATGCCATCATTGGCAGTCATGATGTCTACAAGGTACATCACTTAGCAAGACAATATGTTCCAGAGAGCAATTTTGATATGAAGCCCACCTGTGTGTACTCCAAAATTGAAGGAAGGATGAAATTTTATCGAATGCTGTTATTTAGGAATTAAAATTTAAATAGTATACCACTTCCATTGGTCTCCCTTTGAAAACGAAGGCCAAATAAAATTCATATAATGTCACATTTTTCAAAATAACAAGCTCAACATGGCAAGAGATTGCTGGTCAGATTTCTTTTGAGCTGTTTTCTAGAACTGGGACTAAGAAGAGGTTGAGACCAAAAAGTATTATTGTTCTTCAGTTTCCAAGTACCCACAGGGCAGGCACGGAAGGGCATACAGAAGTGATAGTGTTTGGCCCATAGTTGATGACTAAGTTCATCTTGGGAAAATTTGTGTATATATAATACATGGCGTTAAAATTTGGTTCCCTCCTTTAGGTACTGTTTTTATACAGGAGGAAACTCGACTTTGGACCTGAGGCTCTCTGGGATTGCTACAGAGTAACCTAAAGCCCACCTAGTGGTCTGAGGTCTCAAGAAGTGATTAATTGTGAGGTTGTAACCTGCTGCTCCCCAGAGAAGGCAACGGCACCCCCTCCAGTACTCTTGCCTAGAAAATCCCGTGGATGGAGGAGCCTGGTGGGCTACAGTCCATGGGGTCGCTAAGAGTCGGACACGACTGAGCGAATTCACTTTCACTTTTCACTTTCATGCATTGGAGAAGGAAATGGCAACCCACTCCAGTGTTCTTGCCTGGAGAATCCCAGGGACGGCGGAGCCTGGTGGGCTGCCGTCTATGGGGTCACACAGAGTTGGACACGACTGAAGCAATTTAGCAGCAGCAGCAACCTGCTGCTCCCACTTGCCCCGATCCCTCCAGCATGTCACTTTCCACTCTTTCTATCAAAGGTGGCAGAAGGTGAGTGGGGAACAGATGACTATATTCACTCATTTCGGTGCCATGCTTCTTTCCCCTTGATTGTATGTATTGCCCTGTCTCTAGGCAGAAAAATGACTAAAAATCTCATAGCTGTGTAGGAACATGTCCATGTTGTCTGCAACATCGAAATTTGTTTTAGTGATGGAAAAAGATGCCCCAGGCATCCCACACTTTAGACAGCTCCTCTGTCCCAGGAACCCAGCTGAAGCTGGAGAATGAGTAGCTCCATTCATTGGATCCTTCACAGTAGCCTGAAAGGTTCCAATTCTCAAATCACACACAGGGCAGTGTGTCTATCTCAGATTAGACAGGGCTCTTTCAGGTTAAGTAGAGAGCCTCAGGGCTAGGCCAAGCTGCCTAAATAGGGCTCAGAAACAGGCATCATGCCTGTCAATCAGCAGAAGCTGCAAACTAATCAAGAAGCACACATGGAAACCATGGTGCAGGAAAAATCCATGGCATCAGACTACCTGTCTTAACTTGTTGAATTCAAGCAGCCTGAAGAGAAAAACAAATCACTGAAAGCTAATTCAGTTGAAATTAAAATCAAAGATGATTCAGTGTGGGCAGTAACACAGCCACAAGTTTAATCAATCCAGCTGATATTGTTTAGACAATTGTTGGGGGTCTTGGGAATGAGGCTGTTAGGTATTTTGATACTTCATGGCTGCAATAGGAAGGTAGCAGGCTGTTTTCAGGACAGAGTAGGGCTATATGAATCCAAAAATTACATCTAAGTATTCAGGCCTTTTTAATAAAAACAACACAGTACAGAGGAAATAAAAATAGAACCAGTGGTGGATCACCAAATCCGTTTGTGTTTTCATTTTCTTTACCTATAAAATTGGAATCACCTCCCCTGGCACTTGATAATCTGAAGTGGAAGTGAGAAGGCTGCTGCAGAATTATGAAGTTGGTGATTTGTTCTCAGTTTCAGTTTACCTACTACCACCCTATTAACCAGACCTTTTCTATGCCTCATCTACCCTTTCTGTGTCCTTATTCTGGTTTATGCAACCCATATTCCCCACATCAGTGTCACACCAAGGCCAAGAAGCACCCATGTTCCCTGTCCTTCTAATTTTCTCATCCATATCCATGGGGTCTCCTGGGTGACTGACTCGGTAAAGCTGAAGGATCAACCACCAGTCAATGATAATAGCCAGCCAGTGAGTTTCTCCCTCCCGTACGTATAGTATTTGCATTGTACCATTGCCTTCTTCTATGTGAGCAGGCATGCTTATTTATCTGAGAGCAGGAATCCTTTTCTCAAATTGTATCAGGTAAGAGAGGCCCTGAGTGGAAGTATCCTGAAGTACAAAGCCCCATAGGTGCAAAGGATCACTATAGAAAGTCATAATGTGGAGCCTATTGCCAAGTACTAAATTTTATCTGGAACTGAGTCATAGGCACAATCCTATGGTTTATTTCAAGACATGTCAGTTTGGCGATGATGATGATGGTAATGGCTGGCACTTACCATCCCCCAGGCAGGTTTTAATTGCTTTGACATTTATTAAGTTATTTTGTCCTTAAAACACTCTATGAGGTGGGTGCTCTCATTATCCCTATTTTACAGATAAGGATACTGAAGCACAGAATGGAAAAGTTATGTGACTACGGCCACACAGTTTGTAAAATGTGCATTTGGGATTCTAAACAAGGCTGTGTGATTTCAGAGTTTCATGCTCTTAACCATGGCGCCCTGTGAGTGCAGTTATTTAGGAGAACATAGATTTTTGGGGCCATTTAAAAAAATTTATTCATTTTAATTAAAGGATAATTTCTTTACAATATTGTGTTGGTTTCTGCCACACATCAACATGAATCAGCCATAAGTATACTTATGTCCTCTCCCTCTTGAACCTCCCTCCCACCTCCCACCCCATCCCACCCCTCTAGGTTGTTAAAGAACCCCGGGTTAAGTTCCCTGAGTCATACAGCAGATTCCCATTGGCTATCTATTTTCCATATGTTAGTGTGTATGTTTCCATGTTGCTCTGTCTATTTGCCCCACCCTCTCCTGCCTCCCGTGTGTCCACAAGTCTGTTCTCTATGCCTGCGTCTCCATTGCTGCCCTGCAAATAGGCTCATCAGTGCCTTCTTTCTAGATTCCATAGATATATATGTCAAGATATGATATTTGTTTTTCTTTCTGACTTACTTCACTCTGTGCAATAGGCTCTAGGTTGATCCACCTTACTAGAACTGACTTAAATGTGTTCCTTTTTATGACTGAGTAATAGTCCATTATATATGTGTACCACAGCTTCTTTATCCACTCATCTGTTGATGGGCATCTAGGTTGCTTCCATGTTCTAGCTATTGTAAATAGTGCTGCAGTGAACATTGGGGTACATGTGTCTTTTTCAGTTTTGTTTTCCTCAGGGTATATGCTTAGTAGTGGGATTGCTGGGTCATATGGTAGTTTTATTCCTAGTTTTTAAGGGAATCTAGGAGAACATAAAGTTTTAACTGGATGGAAACTTGTACTAGCAGAGTCTGACTGGCACATTTCATAGATGTCCCTTCAGCTTACTTATCTTTTGGATTTACTTGCAAAGCTTCACCTTACTAGTCACTAGAAAGGGTGGATACACTTCTGTGGGGAAGATGAGGAGCAGAGAGTCACCTTTATTCACGGGTGTCCAGCTCTAACTGCCACCTGCAAAGCAGTGGAGGGCTAGTACTCCTGCTCCTTAGAGAGGTAGTGCTAGGACAGGGAGCTGGTGGGAAAAGACAGTTCTCACACCTAAGGAAGCTGCAAAACTGTCATATTAGCAAGGTAAAGCAGAAGGAACAGACTGTTTCACTTCCTTCCTTTCCTTTTCCCTATATTTGCCTTAAAGCTACCCTAGCTCTTTGACCCCAAATGGTCTAGAGAAATGCTTTCTGGGAAAGCACCTTCTCCAAGGGTGCTCCCCAATGAATATCCATGGACAGTCCCAGAAATTTCCCCTTTCCCTTGCCCCAGGAATTATTTGGAGCCAGATAGTTCACTAGGGCCAGACAGGAACCTGAGAAGTAACTGTAGAAACTATGGGTGTAAGACTTAAACATCAGTGTTTTTTAAATGAAGTTTCTTAGTGATTCTACTGTGCATCCGGGCCTGTGAAACACTGAGAGCCTCTTTCTGACTTCCTCGCTTTACAAGAAGAACACTTAGCGTCCATCATACCCTTTAACTGTATGAAAGGTCACACGTGCACTCATATATGCATGCTCACACACACACACACACACACACACATTATTTACTTGCTAATTCTATTTCCCCTGATTTCCAGGTAGAGACTATTGGAGATGCTTACATGGTGGCCTCAGGCCTCCCAAAGAGGAATGGCATGAGGCATGCAGCCGAGATTGCAAACATGTCCCTAGACATCCTCAGCTCTGTGGGTACCTTCAAGATGCGGCACATGCCAGAGGTGCCGGTCCGGATTCGAATAGGCCTGCACTCAGGTAACAACCAGCAGCTAAAGTGGGAGAAAACATTATGCACTTCAAGGGAAGGCTGGAAACAGGAGGAAGAGGGTAGCTCTTCCCTGATTATTGGCAGCTGGATTATCCAGGTGTCTAGTGCTGCATCATTCCTTTTCATCTCCCTATTTCCTCTCCTTCCAGCACCTGCCCTACCCCAGTGGGCAGCAGCTCTTGTTCTAAGTACCAAACCCTTCCAGTCCACCTTTCTTGTTAGAGCCAACATCTCTGTGTTTATGATACAAGACCAGCCTGCATATGTAGTATTTAAAGGATCATTCCTTTAATTCGTTGAAGTCTCAACTCCTGGAGTATTTATTCTCCCACCTTCCTCCTCACTTGCTTGAACATCTTCAGGATGCCCCTTCATTGTGCCCTTTCCATCTGTCTTTATACATTCCCAGGTATCTTCTCAGGTCTCTCATCTACTAGCTTCTACTCACCTCCTGTTTATCTTTGCTCTTCTAGCCCCCTTTTCTTCTCCCATCATATTCATCCCTTTCCTACCAAATTTTGTAGAAGGATGATTGACATTTATCACACCATTTCTTCACTGTCCACTCCCTCTTTAGCCCCTTTGCCATCTGGCTTCAGCCCTCATCACTTTTCCCAGTCCTAGTCTGCCCCTATCTCTGCAGCACTTGGTATTCTTGACAATTCCTACCCCCCCCCCCCCCCCCCGCCAATTGGCTTTTATGACCTGCTCCTCACTCTCTGAATGCTTCTTGTCCATTTCATTTACTGGCTCCCTTAGCAATCCCTGCTCTCTAACTGCTCCCACATTTTCTGCAAAGCTCCGAGCTGTGATCTCCTTGCTCTCTGTATGTCCTAACCTCGAATTCATTTCTCAACTCACTCCAAACTGGCTTTCATTTTCTACCATTGTCTGATAATCTCATCTGTCTTTGTCTGTGTGCATGCTCAGTTGTGTCCGACTCTTTGTGACCTCAGGGACTGTAGCCTGCCAGGCTCCTGTGTCCATGGAATATTCCAGACAAGAATACTGGACTGGGTTGCCATTTCCTTCTCCAGGGGATCTTCTGCATCCAGGGATCGAACCTGCATCCTTTGTACTTCTGCATTGGCAGGCAGATTCTTTACCACTGTGCCACCTGGAAAGCCTTCTGTCTTTATCTATATTGATATGCTCCAGGGTTCTGTCCTTCATCCACTGTTTCTCTCCCCTACTATGCTCTTCTGGATGATCTCATCCATATCTGTGGTTTAACTACCACTTGTGTACTGATGACTTCCAACTCTACAACTTCAACACCGTCTTCTCCCTTAAGCTTCAGCCCTGTGTATCAGACTTACTGCTGACATTTCCATTTGAATGTTCCACACAGACATCAGACCAACACATCCAAAACAGAGTGACTTTCTACCCATATAAATGATCTCTTCTTCCTGTATTTATTTTCTATTTAAGTTGGTGTCCCTACCATTCACCTAGTTATTCCAGTTCGTCTTGAGAGTCATCCTCCTTGACTCTGCCCTCACCCTGATCTTCACCATTCAGCCAATTACTAAGTCTTACCTTTTCAATATTTACATTCAATATTTCCATTTTACCTTTTCAATATTTCTTGATTATGTCTTGTCTCTTCTTGTCTCTCACTACTCAAGTCTAGGCCACCAGCATCTCTTGCCTGGATCACTGCCATAGTATCTTCTTGCTTCCACTCTCGCTTCGTTCTGTCCATCCTTTTCATAGTTATCATCACAATGTATCCTTGCTTGCTAGCTTATTAGACTATAAGCTCTTTGATGGCAGGCACCAGATCTTACTCATGTTTATATCCCAAATGCTTAGCATATAGGTGATTTTCATTACTTTTCTTTTAAACAGGAGCCTTCATCTCTCATTGCTGCTTCAGTTTCACATCAACAACTCCCCTTGGCACAACTCTTCTTGGATGATTTACCATTACTTCAAATCTTGCATTTCTAAAACTTCAAGTCATCTTTTCCCACAAACCAGCATAAGTTCCCAGGCCCACATGCTAATTTTCTCATGGTTGTCAATCAGACAGTCAACATGTCTGTTGGTTCTCCTTCCCTAATGTCTCTCTTTTATCACTCCTTTTTGCCCTCTGTCATCACCTCCTTTCCAGTACTTACAACTTTGTGCTTGAGTTACTGTAATAGTCACTTAACTGTTTTCCCTGGTTTTACTTTCTCCCCTTTCAGTGCATTCTATACACTGATGCGAGAAAAAAAGAAAAAGAAATTTCATTATGTAATTCCCTGCTCAAAATTCTCTAGTGATTCAAGGTCCACCATCTTGTACAACCCAATAGCCAATCTTGTCTCTAGTTTCTCCCCAGGCACCTGAACTAAGCAGACTGCTTTCTATAAGAGCTTCCCAAAATTCCAAACTCGAGCCCAACCACAAACCTTTGATTTTTGTCCCTTTTCTCCTACTCAAATCCAACTCACTCATGAAGATCTAAATCAAATCCTACCTTCTCCATTGGATCTTTTTGGACTGAACAAAGCCTTAATAAGCAACCCCTCTCCTATTTTCTAAACTATTAGAGCACTTCTGCCTGTACCATTTATCTTGCCTCAACCATATATTGTCTTGGATTGTTGCTTAATTGCTTCTGGTTTGGTAGTCTCCTCTCTTCAATTAAGCTCTAAATTCCTACAGAACTGAGGCTATATGATACATTTCTTTTTTATTCCCCTTGGTGCCTAGTTCAGTGCTCAGTGAATGCTTCTTAATGGGTGAGACATGAATTATAATATGAAACATAACTTTTGTAGTTTTTTTTTTAACTTTTATTCTTACAAATGAATGTTCAGAAGGAATTTTTTAGAGCAAAAATAATTATTTTGTGTGTACATGCTTAGTTGCTCAGTCGTGTCCAACTCTATGCGACCCCATGGACTTAGCCTGCCAGGCTCTTCTGTCCATGTGGATTCTCCAGGCAAGAATACTGGAGTGAGTTGCCATGCCCTCCTCCAGGGGATCTTCCCAACCCAGGTCTCTCACATTGCAGGCAGATTCTTTACCATCTGAGCAACCAGGGAAGCCCTTCTCTAACTCAGGAAACAGCAAAAAGATAATGCTGAACAATTTTCACTTAGAACAGAGACCAGAAAGGTGAAGTTGGAGACATTTCTAGATCTTTTTGAACTAGATTTTCAGTATGGTTGCTGAAATTTCTTTCAAGTAATGTTCATTCTCTGAACACTTAGCATGGTTGTATTAAAATGTAAAAGCAAAAACCATTCTTAGGGCAAATAGAAAATATTCTCAGATTATCTGTATATACTACCCTTCTGGAGAAGGAAATGGCAACCCACTCCAGTATTCTTGCCTGAAGAATCCCATGGATGGAGGAGCTTGGTAGGCTACAGTCCACGGGGTCGCAAAGAGTCAGACACGACTGAGTGACTTCACTTTTCACTTTCCATGCCCCTAACACAAATGATTGAATGTCAACTATACTTCTTTTCAGATTTTCCAACTGTCTTAGCAATAATTCTCTTTATAGACACAATTTGGGAGACAGATAGCCCCCTGGATACCTCCTTCCAACCCTAAGGCACAAGAAAGACTCACATTTTTCCCTTGAAACAAACATGCTCGGATCCTGAATCCCTGCCCAGGCTTTCCTGATTGGGTTTAATGCTTGGTTGTCCCTACTGACAGATATAAGCATCTTGGGTGTAACTGTTACTTGGAACAAAGGCATCAATCAGAAGGGTAATCATTTCTGCATTGTCATAAATTTGTTTTCTTGTAGGGCAAAGAATGCATTACTCACCAAAAGACTTCCTTCAGAGTCTCAGAGCTATTTACTGGCAACTTTATTCTTTCATGTAGCTACATTCCTTCCCTTGGCAGTGTCCCTCTATTAGCATTGGAGTCATACCTGTTGACTATAATCCTGATTACCTGTGTTCCTCTATAGGGCCGGTTGTTGCTGGAGTGGTGGGCCTCACTATGCCCAGATACTGCTTGTTTGGAGATACTGTGAACACAGCTTCTCGGATGGAATCAACAGGGTTACGTGAGTACCTCTAGAGGGATGAATGGGATGGTAATCTCCTGCTACTGGGAAAGTGATTCTTCCTCAAGAGAGGGGAAAGAGAGCAGAGAGATGTTTGAATGTTTCAAAGAATTATTAAAAGGTAATTTGAGAATCTTAAGGGGATGTAACACACAGGTTTTTGTCTCTAATGGCAAACCAGTAGGGGGTGATGTTGGATTGAGCATGTACCTTTCTTGTTTTAGAAATGAAGCTGTAGCTAGGTGACACTGAAACAGCCAGCAATTTGGTCAAAACAACAACAACAAAATCCTTTGGGTAAAGGAAAAAATTGTCCAGCCTTGTGGGTTTGTGGGCATCATACTGAAAAAAGAAACAGGAAAGGCACTGACATTTTTTTTTTTTTTAGTTTTCTGAATATTGAGGGTTTTTTTTAATTTTTAATTTAAATTTATTTATTTTAATTGAAGGCTAATTACTTTACAATATTGTATTGGTTTTGCCATACATCAACATTGTTTCTTCAACTAGTTTGTAGAGACACACCCAGAGTCAACTACCTCCCAACCAGCTGATGTTTCCTGCTTTAGTCCTCTTTTGAACTAGTTAGGACCCCAAGAGTTCTGGCTTCATCAAAGCACCCTCAAATTTAGCTAGCAATAATGCTTCAATCTGAGGAGCTTAGAATTCTGAAATAATTTCAACTTGCCTGTATATAAAACTCTTAGCTTCTATCAAACCTGGTATGGTATCAAAGATGCCATTTCTCCCCCATTGCTTTGAGAAGAAAACTATACAAACCATTATGCCATTTGTCTGTGGCTGGCAACACTTTCTTGTGTATTTCCTATCACTCCTAAGGCAATGTCAGAATCACAATGTGCTTTACCTATATCATAGTTAGGCAAAGTGATTTATTCAAGCTAGTATAAAAAAAGAGACAACAATATATTTTATATACAGTTTTCATGGATTACATATTAGAAAAAATCACTTAAGCCCTTAGCAGCCCTGGCTCTGACAGCTACTAAGCCAGACAAGCTCTTCTCAAACTTCAGCAGTGTATGCAACCTAGTCCCTGATGATATGGTGGCCTATATCACAGTGGGTGGTGCCCTGTCTGACCCCACGTCTCATCACTCATGTGCCGAAACAGACTTGTACAATAGGTCCAGTCTTAGTCAATCTAGCCCGTGCAGCCATGATAAAGGAGGCAGCACGGAACTTAGAAGCTGTTGTCAGAATAAATTTTCTGACATCTGGCAAAGTCTTCAAATGTCGTAGACATGGCATAGGCCATGGGAGTAGTCATCCAGGAACTGCTGCGTGCATATAACTTTGCTCTGGAAGTGCAACCCAGGAGGAAGTGAAACTGGCATAGTACTCTGGACTGATGTAAGCCTGTAGAACAGTGAAGTCATATTCTGGTCTGCACTAGGGAAACTCCACACATTTCATGTTGGAAATACAGAGCTGAGAGCAGAAAGTAGATTTTCAGATTCAGTCAGCACCTTATCCAGTGATCAGATGGGAAGTAGAAAATGGAGTGAATCATGCACAGCAGATGTATATGAAGCACTGACTCTGTAAGGAAGGCATTGTGAGGGATATAGAGAAGTATACATATGTAGTCTCTGTACTACAGAAACTGGTTAGAGTGCTTTTCTGGAAACTAATGACTGTGACTGAAACATGACATTAAGTGCTACTCCTGACTGAAGACCTGTAAAGAGGTAGCTTCTAAGTTCGTGTTGGATATGAGATTAGGACGCATCATAGGTCTATTTTTAAAAAATCAGTTTCATCAACACCTCTTTTATGCTCAGTTGAATCTACTGATTCTGAAATGGAAGTGAGTAGTGACCCAGCCCTGGAGTGATCTTCCTTGCCACACGACTGAATGGTGGTTGGAATCAGCTATCTTTCTGTGTTGAACTGTGTGTTCCCATCAGTAGGATTATTCTATTGAGATATTCCCTCATGACTAGATGCTAGTGGAATGTCACACATAGTGCTAGCTACGGACACACTAGGTGACTTTTTAGAACCATTTGGAGTGGAGGTTTGGGGATGGCCATGAAGTAGTGATGAAGACACAAATGACAATACTGAGCTGTCAAGAGAAGGAAAGTCATTGTAGAAGACAGCAGAAATTTCTTGCGGTTCTTTTCACTCATGCCATGCTACTCGGATTGTACTCAGATTCTAAAAGAATTATTGGGAACATTGTAAATCAATTATATTCCAACAAAAAATAATAAATGAAAGAAAAAGAATTATTAAGTTAGCCGATAAGTTTTCCACTAGATCGTATGCAAAGACCTGAACAAACTTTTTGGCCAGCCTCAATACTTTCTCAGGTGTGTGTTGAACTGTCTTGGACTTTTATTGACTACTCAGCCTGAACAAGATCTTACTTCATGGGAAGACAGTTTTCAGGACAGTTAAGGATCCTACCTCAGTTAAATGATTGCTCTTCACCAAAGAATTACACTTAATTTCTGAATAGACGTTGTAGTCATAGTTCCCCAGTCTCTTATCCTAAGTTGGTATTAGTTGGAAAATCATTCATTTATGTGTGTACACAGCTAGAGGCATCTGCCAAAAAGACAGCTATAGATGTAGTCACCACACAATGTTGGCAGAGGTCTTGGGACATTTCTCATTGATGTCTCATTTTAAGTACAGCAGTGTTGAAAGGTAGTTGGATGGATGTGTATGAAAAAGATACCCTTTTGTCTCTTAAGTAGGATATGCCAACCTTGAGGGTTCAGCCCCAGCAGCAGCCTGTGAGACTGTAACTTCCCTCAGAGGAGGTCACGTTTCAGCTGAGGGCAAGTAGTGGTTGCTGTTTTCTTCATCTCAGTCATTTCTATTGCATGGTCTTTAATCTGAGATAGTGTCTAGGAGGCTGATAGGTGCTACAGCTAATGCTTTATTTGGGCCTGGTGAGGAAGACCATTCCTTCCCCTTACCTCCTCCTGTGAAACCCTAACTAAAGCGTACTCTCTCTCTCAGGGAATTTGCTTAGGGTCTTGTCCATTTAGAAGTGGGAGCATTTATGACATTAATATCCTCTCACTGATTTTACCTGAAAGGACCCAAAGTCATGCCTCTCTTGCTTTTACAGCTTATCGCATTCATGTCAGTCATAGCACAGTGACAATTCTTCGAACCCTGGGTGAAGGCTATGAAGTGGAGCTTCGAGGAAGAACAGAGCTCAAGGTATAATGTCCTTTTGTTTTTTGAGTCAAACCACTTGGACACACCTGCTTCTGGAGAGGTCATGGTCTGCTGAGAGAGTTTATCTGGGTGTCTGAGACTCAGAGCTGTAATTCGGGCAGAATTCTCAATTCCATGTGTGGTTCCGCAAAGATCGTTCCCTTTGCCTCAGTTTTCATCTCTTTAAAATATGGCTGCAGTGATAAGTATCGTTAAGATTCCCTCTGCATTTTTCAGACTGTGAGTTGCATTTTTCTCTCTTAAAAAATTGCCCAGATTTTTGCATTATTATTTACATTGTCTAACTTCCATCTCATTTAATATCTGGCAGTGCCAGGTGTTGTTCAATAAACTACACTACTGGAGAGTTTGGATTTTCTGTCCATTGGCTTGGTGGCCCTCCTTTTGCATTTTTAATCCACAACATTGATCCCCTGTGTACAGAGAAGCTATATCTATTTCCCCAAGGACCAGGAAGAATGAAGTCAGTTCTGATGAAAGACAAACAGCACCTTTTCTTTGTGAGGACTATCACTTGATCTAGGATTCAGGATTAGACTAATATCTCTTTTTCTTTTTCACCATTTCCACTGGATTCTTTTCATCTTCCTCTGGATGGCCCTAGGGCCACAGGTGGTCCCAACTGTAAGAGACTCTAGAGATTTGATCATTTAACTCCTTCAAATTTCAGATGAAGAGCCAAGGCCCAAAATGGTAAAATAATTTGATCAGGGTTACATAGTCAATTGATAGCAGAGTCAAGCCATAACCCAGGAAGCCTGACTTCTCCTTCATTAATAATAATGTTTATTTATTTATTTTTGGCTATGCTAGGTCTTTGTCACTTTCTCTAGTTGTGGCGAGTTGGGGCTACTCTTCATTGCAGCATGTGGGCTTTTCATTTCGGTGGCTTCTCTTGTGTAGCATGGGATCTAGGGCATGTGGGGTCAGTAGTTGAGGCTCCCCAGCTCTAGAACACAGGCTCAGTAGTTGTGGTACATGGCCTTAGTTGCCCTTCTGCTTGTGGGATCTTCCCAGACCAGAGATCGAACCCATGTCTCCTGCATTGGCAGGCAAATTCTTTTCCACTGAGCTACCGGGGAAGCCCTAGTAGTCTTTCTATGTTACCATTGTGCATGAAAATTGTTTTCTCAGTGACTATGCTCTGTGTTTAGTTGCTCAGTCATGTCTGACTCTTTGTGACCCCATGGACTATAGCCTACCAGGCCTCTCTGTCCATGGGGATTCTCCAGGCAAGAATACTGGAATGAGTTGCCATTCCTTCTTCCCAGGGGATCTTCCCAACCCAGGGATCGAACCCAGGTCTCCTTCATTGCAGGCAGATTCTTTACTGTCTGAGCCATCAAGGAAGCCCACATCTCCGGCAAAGCAAAATCTGGGCACTGAGTGATGTGTAATTTGTTTCTGTCACTGGTATGCCTTCCCCAGATAGTTGCAATTTACATATAAAGGAATTTCAGAAGTCAAAGATTGAAAGGCCTGATTATAGTTGATCAGTTAGTTCCTTCTATGGCTAATCCTAGATTGTCCCTTCCAATAGATCCTTAATGTCTTCTAGCAGGGGGAATGGATCACTTATTAGGGGATAGAGGTTTCTTTCCCACCTCTGCAGAGAACACAAAGATATGATGGGGTGGCGATATTACATGGGAAATTAATCAAGTCACCCAAGGCTTTTGTGATCCCTCTATATATTTGGTCATTTCTCGGCAGAGGAGGACAAAGGTGGCTTGGTTTCCTGAAGTGCTTGCCTCCCTATGGTACTAGACACAAATTCTCTCATTTAAGAGAGAACTTAAGGACTGAAGAGGTGCCACTTTATGCAACTGAAAAGGAAAAATATGCCTTCACTGCCTCCCCCCCACCAATTTTTATTGCCTCTCCCCATACTGGTTAGGAGTAATCACAACTTTGGGTGGTTCACAGACAAAAGCAGGACTACTTCAAAAGGGCCCTTTGCAACTTCATAGTTTCCCGTATCCCAGGGAATGTGGAGGAAGAGGCAGCGAGAGGCTGCCCCCTAAGGCCAGCCACATCAGGCCTTGGTTATTGGGTTATCAAGGGCTTCCTGAGGAAGAGAGATTGAGAGGGAAATACTGAGAGAGAAGAAGTGAGAGTGCCCCAGGGGAAAGGAAGGGCCAGTGAGAAGAAAGATAAGGATGGGAAGTAAGACCCAAAGGAAGGAAGGAAGAAGAGGGGAGATATTTTCTGTCTCTGAGCCTCCATCTCCCCACCAGGGAAAGATATTGACTATCACCTAGTAGGGACTGGGGGACAGAGGATTCCTTGTCCCTTGAGGATATGCAATATATTTCAGCACACTTCAGAAACTCTGTTTCAACATTTCCACCCCTCATCCACTCTGTGCTGCTGGAAAGCACGAATTGCTCTAGTACATGGCTCAGAAGGACCACATTTGATGGGGAGCCAGGTGTGATTTCAAAGTTGATGGCCAAAAACATCCTCTCCTTCCAGCTGGCTGAAGCTTAAAATTCCTCCATCAGAGCGTCTTCTCTTAAGCTCAAGGCTTGGATCCATCATCAACAACACTCTCCCCCGCCAACCCCATCCCCTCTCCATTGGAGTGATGACGCTTTACGTTGTTTCTCTTAGTGGGATCAAAGATGTGGGCTGGATTGGCTGAGAGAAGAAAACACAGAGCAGTTGAGTAATTGGGTGGGTGAGGGGTACAAAGAGAGACACCAAAATAAGGAAGCTTAGAAGACACATTGAGAGATGAGAAGCTCATGCTCTCTAGGAAGTTGTCCCACTGTCCACTCCAACCCCCTCTTGTATTGTGCTTAGTTGCTCAGTCGTATCCAACTCTTTGCGACCCCATGAACTATAGCCTACCAGGATCCTCTGTCCATGGGGATTGTCCAGGTAAGAATACTGGAGTGGGTTGCCATGCCCTCCTCCAGGGGATCCTCCCAACTCAGAGATTGAACCCAGGTCTCCCGCATTGCAGGCAGATTCTTAATTGTCTGAGCCACCAGGGAAGCCCAGGAATACTGGAGTGGGTAGCCTATCACTTCTCCAGGGGATATTTCTGACCCAGGAATCAAACCAGGGTCTACTGCATTGCAGGCAGATTCTTTACCAGCTGAGCTACCACACTGGCACAAAAATCATCAGTGCTTAACTGGCTATTTCTGTTTTTTGCAGTATTTTTCTCCAAGTATTTTTCTATCAAGCCTGGTGATAAATCATCTTATTACCTCTTCTCTTACATGAATGAGTCCTGCTTCACTTATCATTTTCCTGACAAGTTTGAAGCTCCTTGCTGAGACTTTGTATATGTCTAGGCTTATCACATGCTTTTGCCAGGGTGTCTCAGGTAGATTTACATTCTAAAAAAATTTTCCCAAATGGTTGTTCTCAGGTGGTTTCTGTTGTCTTTGCCAGAGGTGGACATTTACATACCAGCAATTGAGCTAAGAAGTAATGAAGTTGCATTGACAGAGTCATGATGGTCAGAAGGTCTGGTCTGTAATTCTTGTCCCATCGATGACTCAACGTGTGACATTGGACAAGCAACTTCATCTTCCCTGTGCTTCCATTTCTCAACATAGAGGCCTCTTCTGACCTGTGATTATCAGGAAGCTCATTAATCACAAGCTTTAAAATTACCAACAGTTGCTTTTTGGTCGCTAGACCAGCCCCTTGACTCCAGTGTGTGGGAAAAGCTATACAGTGGAGACGGAAGAACATTTAAACTTTGGAGTCTACATGTTAACTAGACTTATTGTTGTGATCCTGAAACTAACATAATTGTTTGTTGTTCAGTCGCTCAGTCGCTCTTTGCGACCCCATGGACTGCAGCACACTTGGCTTCCCTGTCCTTCACTATGTTATGTGTTAATTCCACCTCAATAAAATATAGAAAATCATAGTAAAAAATAAATAAAGTTTATAGTCTAGCAGAGTTGGGATCAAAGTCCCACCTATGCCAAGTCATTTTATAATCATAAACAAGGGCCCCATTTGCAGAATGAAGTTAATAATAAACCTGTTTTCCAGAGTTTTTATGAGGATTAAATAAGACAGGAGATGTCTTAAAAGTGTCGGGCCAAAGGAAGGTGCTATTATTTGGGAGATCTCTGGGACTGCCTAGGGATTGATGCTGAGTCAAAGAGTTCGCTTTAGGCTTTAGTTGTTGCTTACTTGTTTCCCCAATCTCTCTCTCTCCTTTCAGCAGGATTTTGGAGTAGGGTGGGTAAACAGAGAGCTAGGATTCTAAGAATTCTCCTGGATGGGCTCCAAAACCTCAGAGCACCCCTGGAACTCCCCAGCATATTCTTTGATTTGGAAGCTTGCCTGAGTCCATAACACTCCCATTCTATTTTGCAACCATTAGTTTTGGCATCCCAGCATGTCCCAGGACTCACCCAAATATCTGCACAGTCCTGGCATCTGCAAAAGTTCCCTTGGGTATTGGCATGCTGTCCTGATAGCTTCTAGAGCTCAAGAAAAACAGTAGACTATGGCTGGGGCTTGGGGTCAAGTTTTGAGAGTATGTTTTACCAAAGCGAGGTCCAATGACACCAAGAGTATTCCAAATACTCAAGGGATTAGAGTGCCAGCGAATGGAATAGTCTCTGTTTATTGAGCACCTATTCTATATGAGATGCTGAACTAGATTCTGTGAGGAAAAGAAACTGCTTAAAAGGCAGAAGAGTTGGGCTTCTGTTTAGGGCCCAAGACATGGCCTGATAGTTGTTTTTATTTAACTATACTGTGAGCTCCTTGAGGACAGATCCATCTCTGTATTTTCAGCCCAGGCACTATGAGGGTGAAATAAATTTAAGAATGAGTGATATGAGCATATTTTCAAGTTGCTCACTTCTTCTGGTCCCACATAGTTCAATTATGTGAGCTTAGGGTGGGTTGGCTGTCTGTTCAGGGAGGTTGGGCTGTTGTGGTGTTCTCTTCCTCATAGAGGGCTCGCTCAGTCTTGAACCAAATATTTGTGAAAAGTTTTGAGATTCTGCAATTAAATATGCTAATAATTATTATGGTTGTTGTTATGATTGTTAAGGGATGAATACATGTGATACAAAATAGAGAATAATGGATTTGATATTTAAAGGGGCAAACCTAATTGGAATCTCTTTTTTTTTTAAGTTAAATTTTATTTTATTTTTAAACTTTACAATATTGTATTGGTTTTTCCAAATATCGAAATGAATCTGCCACAGGTATACATGTGTTCCCCATCCTGAACCCTCCTCCCTCCTCTCTCCCCATACCATCCCTCTGGGTCGTCCCAGTGCACCAGCCCCAAGCATCCAGTATCGTGCATCGAACCTGGACTGGCGACTCGTTTCATACATGATAGTATACATGTTTCAATGCCATTCTCCCAAATCTTCCCACCCTCTCCCTCTCCCACAGAGTCCATAAGACTGTTCTATACATCAGTGTCTCTTTCTAAGTTAAGCAATTTAGAACTGTTCCTAATAAGATCTGCTGAGAGTGAGACCATATTTCAGATTAATGAGTTGGAAACACATCCCATACTTTTCTCAGTCTTAGTAAACACATTTTCCCCTTATGGATTGGGGGAATTGGGAGGACAGACAAAACAGAATTGAAATGAGGGGAGAGAACCATGTTGTTGAGGAGGACTGATTGAAGAAGAGGGGATGGTAGGGCAGGGGCAGAAAATGTGGCTCTTTTGAAGTCATCACTCAGGCTCTGGGGCAATGAACTTGAGTTTACATTTGCTTTCTCTTCTCGGACCTGTGGTTCTTGACAATCGACTAGTGGGGCTGTAGGTGGAGGCCTCCCTGGGGTCTCTCTCTACCTGTAAGACTCCCTTGGCAGGAAGAAAAGAAACACTGCAGAATGCAGACTTCTCAAAGCAGCCAGGATGCCCTGGGCTTAAGAACCAAGTTGCATGGTGTGCTTTCCATTTTTATTCCCTTTTTGGTTTTTGTGAGAGCCATTGGATGGTGGAAGGCTGGGAGGAGGTAGACTCTGAATGTTTGTACTCTGGATACAAAAGACAACGGGTTGACTAATGCCAAAAGATCAGGGCAAAAATGACAGACAAAATCTTCGATTGAACATACAGTTCTTTGGCAGCTGTGAAGCAAAACAGCCACATATTCCCAAAGATGGAGCTGTGTGGTGGCGGGTAGGCAAACATCTGGATGACAACTTGAAATGCTGTTTGCTTTTCATCTAGCTGCGGTGGCAGCCTATGGAGCTTGTCTGTGTGTGTGTGTGTGTGTGTGTGTTAGTTGCTCAGTCATGTCCAACTCTTTGCAACCCCATAGACCACAACCCACCAGCTCCCCACCCCCCCACCCCCCCCTCCATGGGATTCTCCAGGCAAGAACACTGGGTTGCCATTTCCATGTCTGAGCCTTGGGTATATATGACAAAGAAGCCGTATTGGAAGGAAGATGCCAGGGAGTGGGGACAAGGGGAAAGCAGAGGCAGTTTCTGAGCCAAATGGAATGTTTGTAGACATTCCATTCCTATTGACCAGAAAGACTTCTTTAGAAAAATTGGTTATAGTACCTTTAAGATTTTCTATCTTTTCTCTAATAAGGGCAAAGGCACAGAAGAGACCTTCTGGCTAGTTGGGAAAAAGGGCTTCACGAAGCCCCTTCCTGTGCCCCCACCAGTGGGCAAAGATGGGTAAGTGGGGATCACACTTAATTAGCGTCTTCCCATGCCCCTCTCTGCCACATCCTCTTCGCTAACTATTTTTGTGTTGCTCCTGCTCCACAGGCAAGTGGGCCATGGCCTTCAACCAGTAGAGATTGCAGCCTTCCAAAGAAGAAAAGCAGAAAAGCAGCTGGTGAGAAACAAGCCATAAGGTAATGGCCAGCCGGGAAACAGAGCCCAGAAGCTGGCCAGACTTTCAAAGCTGGGGCTCCCTTTGGCATGGGTGCCAGTGTCAGCCTACACTCTGTGGGCAGAGTGTGATGGAGCTGGCGAAATTCCAAGCTCCCCTGAGTTGTGCAAAAACCTTGTGAGGAGGCCTGTTGCAGAGCGAGCTGCCTCAGAGGGAGGTTGGCTGCCCCAGCCTGAGAGATCCTTGCCTCCTGCGCTGATAAAGTGTTTGAATGTTAACAAGGCCGGCCTAGTTATCCAGTTCTCAGGCAGGTGCACCCATCTCTCTCATTGTCCAGCACCTGGGCCACATGGTGAGCCACCTTAGGCCTTTAGAGATACTCTTCTATCTAAGCCACGCAGCAAGATGCTTATGTCCTTTACTCTAGCGGCCCTGCCCGATTGCTTCTGAGGTTGGTCTTGCCAATCAAAATAAGACTGGCAACTTCTTAACTGCCTGGCTTGAATTCAGGCCAATTTCCTTCATCTCTCCTCCCTGACAAGAAGGGTATCATTCCCAAGCAAAAAACAACAGACCAATTATCAAGGATTCTCCCCCATGTATCTCTCTCGGAGGACTCCAGTGCCTTATTGGGGTCCTGTCAGTGTCTCTTCTCTTATCTTGCTTTCTTATTCCTTCTTTCATGGAGACACTGACCATCAGACCATCTCTCCCTCCACATAGCCTTGGAAATCACAAGATTCTAAAGTAAACGTTACAGCATCTCCACACACTCCTGTTTCCTTGTCTTTTTAACGTGTTCCAGAATAATCACAATTCTAGCTGCTACACAACGACCAAAGGCCATACACTTCCTCTATTCCCAGTGGCCTCTGTTGACTTTGTCTGCCATTGATAACTGCTTTTCTCCTAAGAAAGCCAAGGTATCCTCATTTCTGTGATGATCACAGGTACTCTCTCTGAGTTATAACATTTATGCTTCAGAAATCTTCTATACTGAGCACATGGCTGCCCTGTAGCCTGCACCACCCTCTGCCACCCTGCTACCTGGGCCTGGGCTCTGTTCTTTTCTGATGACCAGTACAAGCAGATAAGCAACTGGTCTCTGTCTCTCTGACTCTCTCTCACAGCAGAAAAGGGTTTGGAAGCTCTTGAAGGGTTTTCCCTTTGGTAGGGTGGCATGGGCATTGGAGGTACTGTACAAGAACCTATGCATTCCTAAGAATGTGTTGGAGTTGGCAGCAGAAAACACTGCAGCAGGCTTACCATCATTGGCTGTGTGCTGGGTAGCGCTTTCCCAGCATTGCAGCTGGGTGTGACTGAGGCCATTTACACTCACTCATCTGGGTCCCCTTGCTAGAGGGGAAGATGCTGTGGGCTGTGAGTCTATGGGACAGATTGAAGCCAATTGGCTCAAAAGTGAATTTGACCACTGGCCTCATTAGCATGGGCTTCCCTGGTGGCTCGGTGGTAAAGAATCTGTCTGCAATACAGGAGATACGAGTTTTATCCCTGGGTTGGGAAGATCCCCTGGAGAAGGGTATGTCTACCCACTCCAGTATTCTTGCCTGGAGAATCCCATGAACAGAGGAGCCTGGTGGGCTACAGTCCACAGGGTTGCAAAGAGTCGGACACGACTTAGTGACTGAGCAGGCACACACTCATTAGCACCTGGGCTTTAATTAGCATGTTAATTGACCACAATGGCCTTGTCAGGTTGTGCAAATCACAAAATCCTCAAAAAGAGCAGCCCCAATAAATTTTAGAAGGCTTGACCTAAATCCAAGAGTTCCCAGACATTTCACTTACTTCTCATTAAATGTTCTATGTTGCTGTCACCCAGTAACACCACTTATTCCAGAATGTTTCCAACTTTTTATGACTTTTCAGATTGACCCTTAGTGAGATAGACCCAACTTATTAAAGACCTGCAAGACCATGGGAACCATTGAGGAGAGAGCACTGTGGTGTCAGACAGGGCGGGAGGAAAGATCCTGAGAAAGGGGGTATAACTTTGGTGAACTGACTACAGGACTTGCCTTTCAGTCTGTGCCCTGCTCTCTACTATAGCTCCTTCCTCTTGTCCTCCAATATCTACCATTTCCTAAAACTTCCTCGAGGTTATTACTTTATCTGTTTACTTTCCCTTAAATTTCATCAACTGTGGTTCATGTGGGATTGACAAGCCTCCTCTTAGATATACCATTAGTTAAGTGTTGCTCATTCTTGTCCAACTCTTTGCAACCCCATGGACTGCAGCCTGCCAGGCTGCTCTGTCCTTGGGATTCTCCAGGCAAAAATACTAGAGTGGGGAGCCAGTCTCTGCTCCAGGGGATCTTCCCAAACCAGGGATCAAACCCAGGTCTCCTGCATTGCTGGCAGATTCTTTACCATCTGAGCCACCAGGGAAGCCCAGATAAACCATAGACATGCCTTTTGGAGAGGAAGGGGCAATTCATCTAATATTATAATGAAGTTGAACTGAGTCTCATGCTCAGGAGGACTGGGAACTTTCATTTTCAAGTGGACTAGGAGAAATGAAGAAGTTGGAAGTTTTGAAGAATGAAGGATCACAGTGGAGGCCTTGGGACGAGACAAAAGCAGTGAATCCCTAGGAGATGGAAGAAGGGTGAAAACAAGTATGAGGATGGGAAAGTCTGTTTAGATTCCCCTACTTTCAAAACTTATGCTTTGGGTTTTCCTTGGACCCAAAGAATGGGAAGAAAGCATGCTTTTCCTTCTGCTCTCAAGACCTAGGACCTCCGCCAGAGAGCTAATACAACTCTGCTTCATGTGGGTTAAATCAGCTTTTGTGGACTGGCCTAGAAATCTGACCACCACATATGTAACAGCTTCCATGCAGCAAGGCATTCCAAACTCTAAATTATTGACTTATAAATGTTTAGGACACATCTCATTAGTTAATTAAGAATTACCTGTACATTAATATGCCTCCTCTTTTGTGTTAAAATTGGTAAAAAAAAAAAAAACAAACAACCTTGTTAATAGCAACATTATGCAACTGTAATTATGCAGTCCTGACAAATGTAATGATGTTTATTTGTTCAACGATCCAGGAAAGTTCAGCAATTTGCAAGCTGCTGGTGGAGTAGCATGGTATTGCAGGGTTGGAATCATTCATATTGAAATCCTATGAAAGGCCTAGGATGGGGAAGGTATACTTACTGTTTCCTCTTTCTCCCACCCAGGAGTGAAGGGCTCCATGATTGGAATCTTGTCTTGGTGAGGCAATGGAAAAGCTTGCTCCAGTTCAACAAATTGATCTGCCTGGGCAAGAAATTAGTGAGCAATATTACCTCTGAGGATGACCAATCTCTAGGGTTACTCAAGCCTAATTCTACTGAAAGGGGGCCCCTGGGAAATAACCTTAATAAGCTTTGCTCACTATACATCTATTCCCAAAAGGCCATTTGAATGTATACTACAATGAATGTGAACCTTAAAGAAAGGCAGAGAACCACCTCCAAGTTTAGTTATTCCAAAATAGCAGGCCCTACTTGGACTAAGATAAGAAGGTCTCTTTTTTCACAGAAAAAAGTAGGAGGCACTTTGTTTTCTTTTTCATTTCATTTGAATCTCTAGAAAGTATTTAATGAGCATAATTTATAACTCAGATACTATGAAATTAGTGCCAGGAAAAAAAAATCTTCCAGCAAACATACATCTGAATCCCAGTGCACTGTGACCTCAGTTGGCTGGAATGCATAGGCAGGAGAAGGGGGGAGAAGGATCTGGTTAATTGTGTTGTTTGGATAACTGATGGCTGAAAAGAAGTTCCTTTGTTTTCTGATCCTTTATTACTCAAAATCTTTCCAAAACTGTCATGGTCTCTTTTCTTGTCTAAGTAAGGAGAATTTAGGTAACATAATTGAATTGTCCTTGCTAGATAAGTAGCTCACTGGGTCTCACGGTCACATTCTGAACATTGACAGAGCAGAGAGAGGTAAGAGATACTGTCAGGGTAAAAGATATAGAAGTCATAGACTGACTCGAGCAATTCCCTTAAAGTGTGGTACTTTCCTTCCCTTTTCCTGCCCACCCTGCCTTTCAAGCCCACCCTGCCCTTAAAATAAATCCCTCTGAACATTTGTTTTTACTTTCTGCTTTTAGTTTTCCAGAGTCTACTTTCAAGGGGTTGTTGGCAGTGGCTTGCCACAGTCACATGGATTGAAGCAATAAGGCTTAAGTCACAGGCATGTTTAAAATAGTTAAGCAAGCTTTTCCTCTCTTTTATTATAAAAAATAATCTCTTTATTAAAACAGCTGAACCCAAACATATCAGCTAGTAAAGCAGTTAATTCTTTTAGAACAAGCCTTTTTAAAGAAAGAAATGCCTAAGGTATAATTTGATACCTTTCTCACTAATATTTAATTTTTCCATTATCAACTCACCCTAAATCTGAGGTTAGAGTCAAAAGCTCTTCCCAGCAGTTTTCCCTTAGTCTTCAGTCAAAGCACCCTTGGACTATTTCTCTCTTCACAGAAGCTCACTTCTCCCAGCCTCGGGGTGGTCTATTTACTATGCTAAAGCTCTTCAAGAGGATGCAGAAAAGGCTCAAGTTGCCTTTCAATCTCCTTGAACTGAGTTTCTAATCCCCTTTTCTAGACATGGCAGAGGAGGAAGAGACATGACATATCATCCTCTACCGATGAAAAGGGTCAGTCCAAAGCTGAACTTTTAAGGCTTCTAGAAAGAGGCAGAGCCTAAGGGAAGTTTCAAAGAAAAGTATCAACTCAAAACATGACTTGACTTCTAGAGGAGGTGCAACTGCCCTCTTCTATGAATATGGAAAGATTGGGGGGGCAAGGGAGGGACAATAAGGCTGCACCTGTAGGCACTATGGATCAGGATTCTCCTAGACATAGTCTAGTGCTTTAACCCTAGGAACTGTCTAGTCCCTGGGCTGAACATGTAAAGTGAGGACTGACCAGCCATGGTGTTTACTGAGCCATAAGATTAAGAGTGTGATTGCTAGCTCTGGATCTAATCCTATCTACCCTTTAGTTCCCTCCTTGGTATTTCTGTAGTCCAGCATACCAGCCAAGCCTACCTTGTCTAGCTTGCTAGTCCTGTCTTGGTCATGATCACATCTTCCTTTGCTTGATTCTATCATGAACCTCTATCTAAAACCACTCCCTCCTTTCTTGGATTCTTTTACATTAAAGCCTTCTGCATTGACCAAAACTAAGCTTTCTTCAATTTGCCTTAGTGTTTTTAATTATTCATGGAGAAGAAAAACATTCTACTTTCAGGTACCATTTGATTTATTTAGTGGAGTATAGCCTGATTCTTGTAGACAACCAATTATTTCTCTATTTGTCTGTTGCTAATAACACAGGAGGTTGAGTTGGTGGTTAAGAGGGACCAAAATGATTTTTTTCAAAATGATGTTTTTCTAAGTAACCTAGATTCATTTGTACAAAACAACTTGGAAAACAATTTAGACAAGGTTTTAAAATAGATATTTAAATTAGTTTTTGATCACATCTCCTATATCTGCTTGTTTTCTTATGATTTGCTTCTTCTCAAGATGGATTATTTGAAAAAGAAAGCCAAATGCTGATGAACTACAAGTTGGGCTCTGCTTACTTGAGATTTTACTGTACTCTACAAATGTAACGTAACAAAATGATCATCCCATGGAGATTATTTAAATCCATTCAGGTTTTTTTCTTTTCCTTACTGATCTCAACAGCAATACGTGTTCATTGTAGAAAATTTAGAAAACACAGAAAGGCACAAAGGAAATTAAAATTGTTTAAAATCCCTTTAGATCCTTTATTCTATTTTATCATTCCTGTGTGGGCTCACTTAATAGATTATTGCATGTTATAACGTTCATCCATCCAAAGAACACCTGAAGTCAGTCTGATTCTCAAATTAGTCCATTTTACTTTTATTGCTAGCAGTGTTACTCTTATTTTCGACAGTAGGAGTGAATCTGTTTAGATTGTGGGCAGCTTTCAGTGATCCACTTGTTTCTTATTTCACTTGGTATAGCTAAGCAGGAGGAGATAGCAGATGGCTATCTACCTCATCTGTAACTCTGTTTACTACACCAAGCTACTCAACCAAAAAGTGTTGTCCCAAGGACTCCCATTCTGCCTACATTGTCTTAGTATAAACGATTTTATTACCCGGCTACTCATCTCATCACATTCTTGTCCTTAATCCAAGTGGAATCTACTTGCAAGGAGTGGGAGGTGGCAAACAGCCAAATGGTAATACTTCGTACACTGGGCGGGCACATCTATGTGACATCAAGCAATTGAATGTAACTTGAAAACTCAGTAAGCATTAATTATACAAAAGGCCGCAATGGATTTGTCCTTTTATTTTAGCCTCCTCTATAGCTAAAGCTGGCTGACCTAACCAAGCACATTTCCCACCTGGCTGGTTATTTCTAGCCCATTAAAATAATGGAATCTGCAATATGATTCTCTCTTACCCTTTCTCTGGTCCATGTCATCTTCTCAGGTCAAGATGATTGATAGGTAGATCACAGACATAGATACAAGGTAACTTTTAACAACATAGATCTGTTATTTGTGAGTTGTTTGGGTTTCTCTGGAGTGGTTTGTAAAAACCCTGCTATTTTACCTCTTTTCCAGTTTGGATTTGCGGCTGGCCAAGCAATAGTGAATCTCTTTCAAAGAGGCACTGAGAGCAGAGGTGACCACTAATCTATATTCTGACTTTGGATCACGGCAAATTAGATGCCACTAAAGATTTTTCAAAGGTGACCTAATTCCAAACAAATGAGTGTGCACATAGAGTTATAGAGCTGGAGGGCCTTGGAGACCATCAACCCTGTTGAAATGTGGAAGAGTGTATTAGGGTCCAGAGAGGAGAAGCCATCTTCCTAAATTCTCCATCTAGTTAGGAAAAGAGGGGCTATTCTTACAAAATCAAAAAGAGATCTGAGTTATCAAGGACAACCCCTGACCCTTAGGAACACCTCTTAGAATTCCTGGGGTAAGACCCTTAACTGTATAAATGAGTATAAGCTTGGTAGTAATACTTTGGTTTGGGGTGTTTTTGAGCTAGTTGACTGTATTGACATCAAAGTCCAGACAGAGAGAATAGCAGATTCCTTGGTCACTAAATCACCTGTATCACACAGATAGGATCTCATCCAGAGCCATAAATGTTCCTAAGTTGACTTGGTCTGAGTAGATAGAAAACAAACTTCCAATTCTGTCCAGCCTCATGGATTTATTTGTAGTTGATAGCACATGGTCTTAGTTCTATTTATAGAATTAAAGTCTCAGAAATACCTGAGAAGAGGCATGACTTCAGAGGACATCTTAGGAGCATTTTCACTGTGCCGATCATCCAACTAAGAGCTCCAGTATATAATGAGGGAAGTCAGAGGAGAACCAAGCCTGCAAACTTCAAAGCAAGATAAGATCCAATTCTGATTACTACTGTCGACACCACCTTTCTCCTCCAGAGTCGTGAAATCTGCATTGTGGGTACAATTCTGTACCCAGTGAGAATAGACTGGCCAGGGAGGGACTTTGACCCTGCACTTACTGGCTCCAGCTGCTTCAGGGAGATTGACCCCATCATGGGCAGTAGTCCCAGGTAAATTTCTCATGATCATGCTTTTCTGGAACAAGAGATCAAAGGAAAAGCAATTGCCCTGAGCAATTGCTTAGAATCCTCTAGGGAACTAGCTGATGGAGGTAGGTTCTTTATAAATGGCAGTATATTAACTTAACTGGGACATATTTGGTATGATTAAGAAGCAAGACCTGCTTGTTCTTTTGGGTATCCCTTGGTCCAGGAGCAATCTAGGGTCAGATTAAATTCATTGGGATGGTTGTGAGTCTGCAGAATCTGTCTCATTGATCAGATTTGAGTTGACGTGGTCACTGACCCCAAAGGACAAACGTTAACATGAAATATCTTTATTTATGTCTGTAAAGTGCAAAACTAATGGTTTGTTGTGACAGTATTCCAAAAGGGTATCAAAAGATGGTCATGTTACTCTAGAGAAGTAAATTTTTTCCCTCTCTGTGTATATCTCCATCTAAATTTCAGTGTACTTTTCTGGGATTAAAGTTTAGATCTTATAATTTTCTTTAACTTCCTTCTACAGTTTATGCTCTAGCCCAAACCTATTGCTTGCTCTTTCCCCTGACCTTTTCTGATTCCTTGACTTTATTCATAATTTTTCCTCTACCTGAAATTTCCTCTGGCCTTCTACCACCACAGGAGGCCAATACTTCAACGTCTAGTCAAATATCACTTCCTCCAAAAAGCCTTCCTTGTTCCCAATAGTGATATGTCCCTATTTCTCAATTCCTGTAATAATTTTACCTATACTTCTTTAATGGCTATATAATATTAACTTGTTTTATAGCTATTTGTATACTTATTGTCTCTACTTGGATCTCAAGAGAAAAAAATAAATGTTACAAGCTTCTTGATGACAGGAACCATGTTCAGTTCATCTTTGTACTCTGCATAGTGCTTGACATATATAAAAGGCACTCAATAAATATTTGTTGAATGAATAAATGAATGCTTCTGTGCCTCTCTGTGTATCTTCCCTCTATGCATTTTCATCTCTTTTCCTTTTTTATTTAATGTTTTT
Source organism: Bubalus kerabau (assembly GCF_029407905.1). Lineage (NCBI taxonomy): Eukaryota > Metazoa > Chordata > Mammalia > Artiodactyla > Bovidae > Bubalus > Bubalus kerabau. The sequence goes on along the minus strand of NC_073647.1, from coordinate 71,320,279 downwards.
CTGGTATTCCCATCCATCTTTCTGTCTCCTACCACACTTCTCTCTCTGTATCTCTATATAAATATATATATGTATAATTTAATTAACCATTATAAAAAAGCAAGATGTATTTTGTATTTGTTGTGTTTATTAAGTTGAGGTTAAATACCTTGCTTTTCATTTAAAAAGTAGTAATGTTTTCATATTCCTGTCATAAAATTTTCAAGAGATAAATTAAGTCACATTTTCGTTATGCCATTGTTGGTTAACTTTTTTTTTCTTGATGGCCACTGACCTTTGATAGCAAAAATGTTTCCCATTCATGGATTTAAAATAATCTAATTATTGTTTACTACAGTTTTCTCTTAAGGCACTGAGAAGGGCCAGTTTTAGGAATTATAATACTTAGCCAAGAAGACTAAAGAACTAAATGGGGGTCATGAGCAGCTCAGTTCAGTTCAGTTACTCAGTTGTGTCTGATTCTTTATGACCCCATGAATTGCAGTACGCCAGGACACCCTGTCCATCACCAACTCCCAGAGTTCACTCAGACTCATGTCCATCGAGTCAGTGATGCCATCCAGCCATCTCATCCTCTGTTGTCCCCTTCTCCTCCTGCCCCCAATCCCTCCCAGCATCAGAGTCTTTTCCAATGAGTCAGCTCTTCGCATGACGTGGCCAAAGTACTGGAGTTTCAGCTTTAGCATCATTCCTTCCAAAGACATCCCAGGGCTGATCTCCTTCCGAATGGACTGGTTGGATCTCCTTGCAGTCCAAGGGATTCTCAAGAGTCTTCTCCAACACCACAGTTCAAAAGCATCAATTCTTCAGCGCTCAGCCTTCTCCACAGTCCAACTCTCACATCCATACATGACCACTGGAAAAACCATAGCCTTGACTAGACGGACCTTTGTTGGCAAAGTAATGTCTCTGCTTTTGAATATGCTGTCTAGGTTGGTCATAACTTTCCTTCCAAGGAGTAAGCATCTTTTAATTTCATGGCTGCAATCACCATCTGCAGTGATTTTGGAGCCCTAAAAAATAAAGTCTGACACTGTTTCCACTGCTTCCCCATCTATTTCCCATGAAGTGATGGGACCAGATACCATGATCTTCGTTTTCTGAATGTTGAGCTTTAAGCCAACTTTTTCACTCTCCACTTTCACTTTCATCAAGAGGCTTTTCAGTTCCTCTTCACTTTCTGCCATAAGGGTAGTGTCATCTGCATATCTGAAGTTATTGATATTTCTCCCAGCAATCTTGATTCCAGCTTGTGCTTCTTCCAGTCCAGTGTTTCTCATGATGTACTCTGTATAGAAGTTAAATAAGCAGAGTGACAATATACAGCCTTGACGTACTCCTTTTCCTATTTGGAACCAGTCTGTTGTTCCATGTCCAGTTCTAACTGTTGCTTCCTGACCTGCATACAGATTTCTCAAGAGGCAGGTCAGGTGGTCTGGTATTCCCATCTCTTTCAGAATTTTCCACAGTTTATTGTGATCCACACAGTCAAAGGCTTTGGCATAATCAATAAAGCAGAAATAGATGTTTTTCTGGAACTTTCTTGCCTTTTCCATGATCCAGCAGATGTTGGCAATTTGATCTCTGGTTCCTCTGCCTTTTCTAAAACCAGCTTGAACATCAGGAAGTTCACGGTTCACATATTGTTGAGGCCTGGCTTGGAGAATTTTGAGCTTAACTTTACTAGCATGTGAGATGAGTGCAATTGTGCGGTAGTTTGAGCATTCTTTGGCATTGCCTTTCTTTGGGATTGGAATGAAAACTGACCTTTTCCAGTCCTGTGGCCACTGCTGAGTTTTCCAAATTTGCTGGCATATTGAGTGCAGCACTTTCACAGCATCATCTTTCAGGATTTGGAATAGCTCAACTGGAATTCCATCACCTCCACTAGCTTTGTTCGTAGTGATGCTTTCTAAGGCCCACTTGACTTCACATTCCAGGATGTCTGGCTCTTGGTGAGTGATCACACCATCATGATTATCTGGGTCATGAAGATCTTTTTTGTACTTTTTCTGTGTATTCTTGCCACCTCTGCTTAATATCTTCTGCTTGTTAGGTCCATACCATTTCTGTCCTTTATCGAGCCCATCTTTGCATGAAATGTTCCCTTGGTATCTCTAATTTTCTTGAAGAGATCTCTATTCTTTCCCATTCTGTTGTTTTCCTCTATTTCTTTGCGTTGATCACTGAGGAAGGCTTTCTTATCTCTTCTTGCTATTCTTTAGAACTCTGCATTCAGATGCTTATATCTTTCCTTTTCTGCTTTGCTTTTCACTTCTCTTCTTTTTCACAAATATTTGTAAGGCCTCCCCAGATAGCCATTTTGCTTTTTTTGCATTTCTTTTCCATGGGGATGGTCTTGATCCCTGTCTCCTGTACATTGCCACAAACCTCATTCCATAGTTCATCAGACACTGTATCTATCAGATCTAGGCCCTTAAATCTATTTCTCACTTCCACTGTATAATCATAAGGGATCTAATTTAGGTCATACCTGAATGGTCTAGTGGTTTTCCCTACTTTCTTCAATTTAAGTCTGAATTTGGCAATAAGGAGTTCATGGTCTGAGCCACAGTCAGCTCCTGGTCTTGTTTTTGCTGACTGTATAGAGCTTCTCCATCTTTGGCTGCAAAGAATATAATCAATCTGATTTCAGTGTTGACCATCTGGTGATGTCCATGTGTAGAGTCTTCTCTTGTGTTGTTGAAAGAGGATGTTTGATATGACCAGTGCATTCTCTTGGCAAAACTCTATTAGTCTTTGCCTTGTTTCATTCCGTATTCCAAGGCCAAATTTGCCTGTTACTCCAGGTGTGTCTTGACTTCCTACTTTTGCATTCCAGTCCCCTATAATGAAAAGGACATCTTTTTTGGGTGTTAGTTCTAAAAGGTCTTGTAGGTCTTCATAGAACTGTTCAACTTCAGCTTCTTCAGCGTTACTGGTTGGGGCATAGACTTGGATTACTGTGATATTGAATGGTTTGCCTTGGAAATGAACAGAGATCTTTCTGTCGTTTTTGAGATTGCATCCAAGTACTGCATTTCGGACTCTTTTGTTGACCATGATGGCTACTCCATTTCTTCTGAGGGATTCCTGCCCGCAGTAGTAGATATAATGGTCATCTGAGTTAAATCCACCCATTCCAGTCCATTTCAGTTCGCTGATTCCTAGAATGTCGACGTTCACTCTTTCCATCTCTTGTTTGACCACTTCCAATTTGCCTTGATTCATGGACCTGACATTCCAGGTTCCTATGCAATATTGCTCTTTACAACATCAGACCTTGCTTCTATCACCAGTCACATCCACATCTGGGTATTGTTTTTGCTTTGGCTCCATCCCTTCGTTCTTTCTGGAGTTATTTCTCCACTGATCTCCAGTAGCATATTGGGCACCTACTGACCTAGGGAGTTCCTCTTCCAGTATCCTATCATTTTGCCTTTACATACTGTTCATGGGGTTCTCAAGGCAAGAATACTGAAGTGGTTTGCCATTCCCTTCTCCAGTGGACCACATTCTGTCAGACCTTTCCACCATGACCCACCTGTCTTGGGTGGCCCCATGGGCGTGGCTTAGTTTCATTGAGTTAGACAAGGCTGTGGTCTTAGTGTGATTAGATTGACTAGTTTCCTGTGAGTATGGTTTCAGTGTGTCTGCCCTCTGATGCCCTCTTGCAGCACCTACTGTCTTACTTAGGTTTCTCTTACCTTGGACGTGAGGTATCTCTTCATGGCTGCTCCAGCAAAGCGCGGTCATTTTCTTGATATATGTGAAAGGATACAATGGAGAGCAAAGTTTCACTTTGCTTTATGAGGTCTCAGGAGATAGAATCTGTATCAAATGACAAAAGCTAGAGACATAAGGTCAACATAAGGAAGAATTTTCTAGAAATCAGAGCAGTGTAAAAATGAATGTTTGGGCATCAGAAATAGTTCTCTGTTATGAGGGGTATTCAAATAGAGGCTGAATGACTGTGTGGTGGGGAGAAAGTAGGTGCTGTTTCTAGGATTGTATGGGGGGTTGCTATAAATGATCTTTAAGATCTTTTCCCACTCTGAGAGTATTTGAGTCTATGATTCCCTAACATGCCTCCTTAAAATAGACGTAAGCAGTTTTCGAGTTTTAAGAACATATAAGAACAGATTAATTCAAATTGAAAACAGAATAAAAGTTTATAGGAAACAGAATTAGAAAGTTAAGACAGCATTATGATAAATTACTGTCTTTGACCACTAAATTTTACTCTGAGTTTCTTGGTTGTTAAAGTGAAAATGGAAGAAATCAACAAAATTGAGCCGCATGGTTCTCTGTCAAGTTAAAAAAAAAAGATGCCTGTGAGTTCATCTGCCCAAACAGATATTTTTTCCTGCCACTGAATTCTAGGAGGAATATAAAATGCAATTCCTTGTATCAGATCAGATGAGATCAGATCAGTTGCTCAGTCGTGTCCGACTCCTTGCGACCCCATGAATCGCAGCACGCCAGGCCTCCCTGTCCATCACCAACTCCTGGAGTTCACTCAGACTCACGTCCATCGAGTCAGTGATGCCATCCAGCCATCTCATCCTCTGTCATCCCCTTCTCCTCCTGCCCCCAATCCCTCCCAGCATCAGAGTCTTTTCCAATGAGTCAACTCTTCACATGACGTGGCCAAAGTACTGGAGTTTCAGCTTTAGCATCATTCCTTCCAAAGAAATCCCAGTGCTGATCTCCTTCCGAATGGACTGGTTGGATCTCCTTGCAGTCCAAGGGACTCTCGAGAGTCTTCTCCAACACCACAGTTCAAAGGCATCAATTCTTTGGCGCTCAGCCTTCTTCACAGTCCAACTCTCACATCCATACATGACCACAGGAAAAACCATAGCCTTGACTAGATGGACCTTTGTTGGCAAAGTAATGTCTCTGCTTTTGAATATGCTGTCTAGGTTGGTCATAACTTTCCTTCCAAGGAGTAAGCATCTTTTAATTTCATGGCTGCAATCACCATCTGTAGTGATTTTGGAGCCCAGAAAAATAAAGTCTGACACTGTTTCCCCATCCATTTCCCATGAAGTGGTGGGACTGGATGCCATGATCTTCGTTTTCTGAATGTTGAGCTTTAAGCCAACTTTTTCACTCTCCACTTTCACTTTCCTCAAGAGGCTTTTGAGTTCCTCTTCACTTTCTGCCATAAGGGTGGTATCATCTGCATATCTGAGGTTATTGATATTTCTCCCGGCAATCTTGATTCCAGTTTGTATTTCTTCCAGTCCAGCATTTCTCATGATGTACTCTGCATATAAGTTAAATAAACAGGGTGACAATATACAGCCTTGACGAAATCCTTTTCCTATTTGGAACCAGTCTGTTGTTCCATGTCCAGTTCTAACTGTAGTATTTATTATGATGGACAGTGTGGTTTTACAAAAGATACAGATATAATCTTTAAATGGAAATGTCTTTTCTCCCCCTTCAAAAAAGACAATGTGTGTAAAAAGTCAAATCTTAAGCCAGTAAGACTCTTTTTCCTCTCAGAAAGCTAAGATATTATGGTTAAGTTGCTTTCTGTTGATCTGCCTCAATATGGAGACCCAGTACAGAGAAACTAGCAGAATGAATAGTTAACATGACCCTTATCTGCTCTCAAGTATATCCTGTATTAAGTGATCCTTTGGATCACAGACAATTCATTGTTGAATTCTCTGAGGGGTCGCTTAAGGAAAATTGATTAGGAGCTTAAGGATGTGTGGTCTCTGCCAATCTTGCGTGTGCGCTAAATTACTTCAGTCGTGTCGGACTCTTTGCAACCCTGTGGACCTTAGCCTGCCAGCCTCATCTGTCCATGGGATTCTCCAGGCAAGAATCTCTGGAGCAGGTTGCCATGCCATCCTCCATGCACAAATAAATGTGCACATATGGTCCTCCTGACCCAGGGTTCAAATCTGTGTCTCTTACATCTCCTGTATTGGCGAGCAGGTTCTTGACCACTAGGGCCACCTGGGAGACCCCTCTACTAATTCAGTTCAGTTCAGTCACTCAGTGGTGTCCAACTCTTTTTGACCCCATGGACTGTAGCATGCCAGGCTTCTCTGTTCATCACCAACTCCCGGAGCCTGCTCAGACTCATGTCCATTGAATTGGTGATGCCTTCCAACCATCTCATCCTCTGTCGTCCCCTTCTCCTCCTGCCTTCAATCTTTCCCAGCATCAGGGTCTTTTCCAATGATTCAGCTCTTCACACCAGGTGGCCAAAGTATTGGAGTTTCAGCTTCAACATTAGTCCTTCCAATGAACATTCAGGACTGATTTCCTTTAGGATTGACTGGTTTGATCTTCTTGCAGTCCAAGGGACTCTCAAGAGTCTTCTCCAACACCACAGTCCCAAAGCATGAATTCTTCAGTGCTCAGCTTTCTTTATAGTCCAACTCTCACATCCATACATGACTACTGTAAAAACCATAGCTTTGCCTCTGTCAACAAAGCAATGTCTGTGCCTTTTACTGTGATGTCTAGGTTGGTTATAGCTTTTCTTCCAAGGAGCAAGTGTCTTTTAATTTCATGGTTGCAGTCACCATCTGCAGTGATTTGGGAGCCCCCCAAAATAAAGTCTGTCACTGTTTCCATTTATTTGTCATCTATTTACTGTTCCCATCTATTTGCTATGAAATGATGGGACCAGATGCCATGATCTTAGTTTTCTCAATGTTGAGTTTTAGGCCAACTTTTCCACTCTCCTCTTTCACTTTTATCAAGAGGCTCTTTAGTTCTTCTTCACTTTCTGCCATAAGGGTGGTATTATCTGTGTATCTGACGTTATTGATATTTCTCCCAGTAATCTTGATTCCAGCTTGTGCTTCATCCAGCCTGGCATTTTGCATGATGTACTCTGCATATAAGTTAAATAAGCAGGGTGACAATATACAGCCTTGACGTACTCCTTTCCAGATTTTGAACCAGTCTTTTGTTCCATGTCCGGTTCTATCTGTTGCTTCTTGACCTACATACAGATTTCTCAGGAGGCAGGTCAGGTGGTCTGGTATTCCCATCTCTTTAAGAAGTTTCCTCAGTTTGTTGTGATGCACACAGTCAAAGGCTTTGGCGTAGTCAATAAAGCAAAAGTATATGGTTTTCTCGAATTCTCTTGCTTTCTCGATGATCCAATGGATGTTGGCAATTTGATCTCTGGTTCCTGTGCCTTTTCTAAATCCAGCTTGAACATCTGGAAGTTCATGGTTCACGTACTGTTGAGGCCTGACTTGGAGAATTTTGAGCATTACTTTGCTAGTGTGTGAGATGAGTGCAGTTGTGTGGTAGTTTGAGCATTCTTTGGCATTTCCCTTTCTTTGGGATTAGAAAGAAAACTGACCTTTTCCAGTCCTGTGGCCACTGCTGAGTTTTCCAAATTTGCTGGCATATTCAGTGCAGCACTTTCACAGCATCGTCTTTCAGGATTTGAAATAGCTCAACTGGATTTCCATCACCTCCACTAGCTTTGTTCGTAGTGATGCTTCCTAAGGCCCACTTGACTTCGCATTCCAGGATGTCTGGCTCTAGGTGAGGGATCACACCATCGTGATTATCTGGGTCATGAAGATCTTTTTTATATAGTTCTTCTGTGTATTCTTGCCACCTCTTCTTAATAGCTTCTGCTTCTGTTAGTTCCATACCATTTCTGTCCTTTATTGTGCCCATCTTTTTATGAAATGTTCCCTGCTAATTACTTGCTGGCAAAGTGAGAAGGTAAGAGGCAGAAGAGGAGGAAATAGACTGCAAGTGTCAGACGACGTTCTTTTTCCTTCTCTGTACAAAATTAAAAGGTTTCTTTTACAATTCTGTGTTGCCATGACGACAGCTGCTTCCACCTGAACTTAACTTTCACAAACCTTAAGCTAACCAATGTGTTTTTCTTATGGAAATGTTTTTCTTATGCTATGTTAATGAACTATGTATTTACCTTAAATTCTGTCTTTCTTCAAAGTTGGTTCAGCCTAAGACTCAGAAGCGATAATGGCTCAACAAACCAGTATGCTTTACTCATGGAAATGTTCTCTTAATCTATGTTAATGAGACAATGTATTTGCTTGGACACTGCCTTTCTTCAAGATTCACGTCAATTGTTTTATGGCCCGGGATGACTCACCTTGTGCCAATGTTATCTCAAAATGTATGTTGTGGGTGAGTGGCCTGGTGCCACTTTCTGAGTTTTGAGACATTTCCTTTCTCTAATTAGCAGCTTGCTGATAGGTATATAACTTCTTGCTAAATACTAGCAAGGGGGCACTCTTTTGGCCACCTCTATGTCTATGTCAGAAGCTTTCTCTATCTCTTTTATACTTTAATAGAACTTTATTGCACAAAAGCTCTGAGCAATCAAGCCTCATCACTGGCCCCAGATAGAATCCTAGTGTCGTTCACGTCTCATAGTTTTGCCAAGCAGCAACCTTTGAATAGGACAATAGAGATAGCATCCTGGTCCTACCTCTCCAATAGAGATGCCCTGAGGATGGAAGAAGAGAAAATACATGTCAAAGCACTGGAAGAGAAAGTTGCAATATCTGAGCCATATGTCAAGGGTGAGAGATATAGTGTTATTGCCACCAGACTGCATCTCACCAGGGCCTAAGCCTCTGGCAGGGCTTTGGTGGTTAGCAACTGGGAAGTCAGTTGGTCAGGTTTGCTATGAAGTGTCATTGCACATCTACAGGGGCAAGGCATCCAACCTCATGGAAAGATGGTTTTGAGAAATTAACGAAGCTTTGATAGAGTAAGGACTCTCATTGTCCAGTATCAGAGTAGGTCTTAGTCAAAGACATATGCTAGCAACCAAAAGTAATTTCAAAATAATTCAAATTCTCACGCTAATCAAAAACCATGAAGGGGATTCAGAACAACTCATTGAATACCCCTTTGTCTCCTGTGGATTTTTTGCATCACATTCCACAGGTCTCCAGTGTCTCTCTCCTTAATTTGTCCCCCACATTTCCAACTTTTCCAAGACTTTCAGGCAGAACAGTTCTCTTTTCTCAATATTTCCCTCTCTCCTAGTACTTCATTATGTGTATTGGCTTAGAATGCAGCCTAAATCCTTTCCCTCTGCTTCTCATGTATTCTTGCTCTCTCTTCTTGGTTGTGTATCACAAAAGGCCAAAAATTAGTTTGTCAAACATATGAGAGAGATATTGTAATGTTGAGAATCTGAGAAAATAAAACTCAACTTCTCCTTGCTGCACCGGGAGAGGGAGAAGATTGTTAACATATACACATGAATAATTTTCACCCCATTACATACCACAACATGGAAATTCAGTCAATTCTTCATTATAGACAGATGGATCATCAGAATAACTCACTTGCACTCTTTTGTTATTAACTCAATTTCTCTTGTTTTTCACTCCAACTTATAGAAAAGATTTTCCCACAAGAGTTGGAAACAATAGCTAATTATCACAAAACCTCCTTGTGGATGTGGTGAGTAAAGGAATAAGCCTGGTGGAAAGGCAGGGGTTCCTCCTGGACTGGTTGTATACATCATTCTAAAAGATGATCTTTCGTGTGCAGAAGGAACAAGGAAGAATGGACTAAACCTCTCAGTGCTTCCTATGTCTTCCCTTTGCAATGCAGCTTCTCAATATTTGGCTTGTGGTATGAAATTCCCAAGCTTTAGGAATACCTCTTCAAATAAAAACCCAACCCCAAATTCTAAAGCCAAATGTAAATATTTGGTAACTGATCACACCATTCATTCTTATCTATTGGCAAAGATTCTGGTTAAAAGACAGAAACTGAGTTGAAAGCCCCTTAATGGTGTGGAGAAAACACCTTCATCCTCTCATTTATGGCTCTAAAACACTGGCTACAGAGTTAAAGAAATGTCAACTTCTGTGTATTTTAGAAAGACCAAGGAAGTATACAGTATGTCTAGATTTCTTCAAGATTCCACCCAGATTAAGATTGTAAATCATTTTTGTGGTCCTTCTAACCTTACTATTTCATGTAAGTCATGGGATGCCAATAGCAGATGAGATATGTCTTCTGATTATAGATATGGGAAATAGTAGTTTGCATAAATGTATAAATGAGAATAACTCAATGATTCATACCAGTGTTGGCACAATGTCTAAAGCACTTAGCAAAGGCTCTGGCATCTATTAATGAAAAAGCAGGTCAAGCTTAATGGTGATGAAAAGGATATTCATCCTTAATCATCTACCCAAATATCTCACCTACAGACCCCTCCATATAGTTTTCATACTTTGTTGCTTTTTTTTTTTTTTATAGTGCCAGCAAGTAGATTCATAGAATTTCAAAGCTGGAAGGGACCTCAAAGATCAATTAGTTCAACTTCTTATTTGATAGACTGGGAAACTATCCCTAAAGAAGAAAGACTGGGAAACTACTCCTAGAGAAGAAAGTACCCTCTCTAAGTTTGCACAGCTGGTTAGTGGCAGAACTGGGACTAGTACTTCCTTTTTCCTTGTTTCAGGTGAATCAGTCAGTTCAGTTCAGTCGCTCAGTCGTGTCCGACTCTTTGCGACCCCATGAATCACAGCACGCCAGGCCTCCCTGTCCATCACCAACTCCCAGAGTTCACTCAAACTCACATCCATTGAGTCGGTGATGCCATTCAGCCATCTCATCCTCTGTCATCCCTTTTTCCTCCTGTCCCCAATCCCTCCCAGCATCAGAGTCTTTTCCTGGTTACTGTTAAATTCAAACACTGGCTATTGGCAGAGTATCCACTATTGAAAAGGCACCAATTGTCCTCCATAACTCCTGTGCTTCAATATATTCTGACCCCTTTCCATTATGAAGCTGATGAAGCCTTAGTAATTAATTAGATCTTCATGTGGCACTATCATTTCTAACCTGCTCCATGATCTTGCATTTTCTCCCTTCATCTTTGGCACCAATTGAAAAAGCTACACAAATTATTTTTTTGGATGAGTTCAGTTAGTTACATCACATCAGTAGAAAGGAAAGACCTCAACTTTTGATTATTTAGTCTACACTCTTAAGTATTTCCTGACTTATACTTTCTAAATGGACTTAGTCTTCAGACCTTACAAGGAAGTAAATCATGCTTATGTGAGCAATGTATTTAGTCAGTGCTCTCCTCCCCCATGGGAAAGAGGCTTGAATTTACCAATCTATGGATCAGTTTAGGATCACATATCAACCAATTAGTTTCCAAATCCACTAACCCAAATCTTCTGACTGTGAAAGATTACAACTAGAACGAGAATATGTTAAGAGCTGCCAGATCTCCCACATAACAGTTCTTCAGACTAGTTAAAATAATGCTTTCATTATATTACATTAACTGATATTAAGATTCCATCTTGTATTTATGCCAGTGAGTTTTAATTCACTTAATTAGGGCACTCACCAGAGTGGTATTATCTATCTTAAGAGAGAATTGAATTTATTCAAAGTTAGTTGTAGGAAATGGGGACACAACTTCAATGGAACTGTAGTTCTGACCTGTCCTTCTTGTCCTTTATAAATATAAACTTAGCTTCCAGAAGGATGATTTAATATATTGAATGTGAACCAGTAAATAGGCTAGTACAGAGGTCTAATACACCATTCACTTACCCTAAAGCAACAGAACAATTTGGAATAGGTTGTTGTCTAGCTTCTGTCCAAGGCATTACTCAGTAAAGTAACTAATTCATTGGTTAATCTGCATCCTGTGAGATCAACTGGATATTCATACAGCCTGGCAATCTTGAGCATATGCTTGGCAGTTTCTTCAGTCATTTTAAAATCATAGTGTCAAAGAGGTACTGGCAAATGGGCAATAGTTGGAGTTTCTTTGCCGCTTCTTTTTCCAATCTCATCTCTGAACCAAGGAATCAATGCAAGAATGACACATATGGCAAAGAGATCTGGGCAACTTCCCTATTCATCAAGTCTGCAGAAACAGCCAAACTAGATTCCCAAAGTGGACTTTTGTTTGCGGTAGGGTTGATGAAATGATCTGGGTTGTCTACAAGAAATCAAATAACTGAGGAATTTTCAAAGCTTTAGCTCATCATCCTTGGAGTAAACGTCAAATGTGGCTATTAATTCTAGGCATCATTAGATTTCTGATGAGCCAGATAACATGTCATGTTCAGATCAGAAAATTGCTCATCTATTCCTTTTGGCAGAAAATCTCATCATCATTATAAGCACTATCATTGTGTACCTACTACGTGGCAGAAACTGTGCATACATGATCTTTTCTGATCCTCACATCAGTCTTGGGAGGCAGGCACTGTTATTAAATCCAATTTTCAAATTAAGAAACTGAAGCTCAGAGGGGGTAAACAAATTGCCCACGATTACATGGCAAGTAGAATCAAAACCAGATTCACATTCTACTGTACTCAAACAATGCAAAATTATCCAAGGAGACCAAATAACATTTTCACTGCAGACTTTGCAAGGCAGTGGACTATTTAGAATTCTGAGTTCTAGGAATTTATTTCCCACTTGAGGGAACAGTTTCCTAACTTTGAGGCTTGGTTCAACAGACACTTGATGGATGAGGCAGCTACTGGAGAACATGCAAGGGTGGGGGGCAAGCGTATTCAGAGTGTGTGCTCCTTGTGTTTTGTCTGGCTGGGTAGGTAGAAATGACTTCCTTAAAAATGTGAAACAAAATAAGCAAATACAAACCATTAAATCACTTTGCTCTTAACTGAAATTTCAGCCGTTAGAGAGGTTTTGTTTTAAAACATTGGTCAGAGGAAAAACTATCTACTGAATCAAATTTTTTAAAAAAAGTTTCATATCACTGAAACTATCAATGCTTCAAGACCTTTGCTTATAGAAGGGCCATCTGATGGATGTTGAATGCTGGAATTTGGATGAAACCAAACCAAGAGCCAAATACCAAGACTGGCCATATTCATTTGCTAAGCCATACTTCACCAAATGAAGCAAAATATTCTCACTGAACTGTGACCTGAACCAAAGTTTGTTGTTATTGTTTTTTTTTTCTTAAACAGTGAATTGATTCAAACTGAAAACAATGTTGTATATTTTCTGAAATTATTGAACCCAAACTAACACCAAACTTCAAAATATATAATCTTACTATTAAGCCTAACTTAATTGATATACATGTTAGTCCAGTCAATTTCAGGCCTTGATTGATAATGCCACTGAGGTTGCAGAGTTAGAGCCCTACTCTGTGCTCAGAGAGCTCATCTCTGCGTTGGCTGAGCAGTTCAGTCAAGACTCTTGCATCACATTACCCCTAAACTCACCCACAGTCTGAGAGAGTATGAGCAACAGACTGAGGTGCAAGTGTTGTCTGCTTTCGAATACAATAGGATGCACACAGATGTCACTATAGTATATGCACGCACCATGCTGTTTCTTAAACACATCACGTATAAACTTCCCTTGGTCTTTGCACATGCTGTTTCCTCTGCCTGAGAGAAAGACTTTACCTCCAAATAATTTGCTCTCTCCCTTTTTTCAGGTCTCTACTCAAATGTGACCTTAATGGAGAATGTTTTCTATGACTACCTTATCAAAAATAACACCCATCATACTTTTCCTCTTCATCTTTATTTATTATAGCATCCAACACCACTTGAAAAATTATACTTTTATTTTTATTTATGGCAGATTTTATTTTCTTAGACTCCAAAATCACTATGGATGGTGACTGCAGCCAGGAAAATACAAGACGTGTGCTCCTTGGAAGGAAAGCTATGACAAACCTAGATGGCGTATTAAAAAGCAGAGACATCATGTTGCCAGCAAAGGTCCATATAGTCAAAGCTATCATTTTTCCAGTAGTATTGTATGAATGTGAAAGTTGGTCCATAAAGAAGACTGGGCACTGAAGAATTGATGCTTTCAAATTGTGGTGCTGGAGAAGACTCTTGAGAGTCTCTTGGACTGCAAGCAAATCAAACCAGTCAATCCTAAAGAAAATCAGTCCTGATTATTCATTGGAAGGACTGATGCTAAAGCTGAAGCTCCAATACTTTAGCCACTTGATGTGAAGAGTCAAATTATTGGAAAAGACTGATGCTAGGAAGATTGAGGGCAGGAGAAAGGGGTGACAGAGGATGAAATGGTTGGATGGCATCACTGACTCAATGAACATGAGTTTGAGCAAAGTCTGGGAGATAGTGAAGAACAGGGAAGTCTGGATTTCTGCAGTCCATGGAGTCATAAGGAGTCAGACATGACTTAGAAAGTGAACAACAGTGACTAACTTTTACTTATTTGTTTTCTCCCACCACTAGAATATAAACTCTATGAGAGGAAACATTGTTTTGTTCACTGCCCTATCCAAAGTTCTTTAAATAGTGCCTAGAATGTGGTAGGTGTTCAATAAATATTTGGGAAAAAAAGAGATATGACCTAAGATAATATGGCATAATCCAATGAACATAACTCTGGGAGCCAGAAGACTTCAGATTTAATTCAAGCTCTGTCATTAACTTGTGGTCTGGGATGAATCATGTATCCTCTCTGGAGCTGAGTTTTCTCACTGGTAGAATGGGACTGTTTGGTTTTTCTTTACCTAGTTCATGGGGATGTTGTGAGATTAAAGATAAATAACATATATGCAAGTCCTTGGAAAAGTATAAGGTACTAGATTTGTGTGTTTCTCTTCAGACTCCTGAGGTCAGGTCTTCTACAAGAAGCTGTTTTCACTTGTTCGTGTGCATTCATCTGTGCTAAGTCACTTCAGTCGTGTCTGACTCTTTGTGATCCATGGACTGTAGCCTTCCAGGCTCCTATGTCCATGAGATTCTCCAGGCAAGAATACTGGAGTGGGTTGCAATGCCCTCCTCCAGGGAATCCTGCCAACCCAGAGATCAAACCCACATCCCATGTCTCCTGCATTGGTGGTTCTTTACTTTTAGCGTCAACTGGGAAGCTCTTTCGCTTGTTTCAGTTCAGTTCAGTTGCTCAGTCATGTCTGACTCTTTGCGACCCCATGAATTGCAGCATGCCAGGCCTCCCTGTCCATCACCAACTCCTGGAGTTCGCTCAAACTCATGTCCATCGAGTCAGTGATGCCATCCAGCCATCTCATCCTCTGTCGTCCCCTTCTCCTTCTGCCCCCAATCCCTCCCAGCATCAGAGTCTTTTCCAATGAGTGAACTCTTTGCCTGAGGTGGCCAAAGTATTGGAGTTTCAGCTTTAGCATCAGTCCTTCCAATGAACACCTGGGACTGATCTCCTTTAGAATGAACTGGTTGCATCTCCTTGCAGTCCAAGGGACTTTTCCAACACCACAGTTCAAAAGCATCAATTCTTTGGCTCTCAGCTTTCTTCACAGTCCAACTCTCACATCCATACATGACCACTGGAAAAACCATAGCCTTGACTAGATGGACCTTTGTTGGTAAAGTAATGTCTCTGCTTTCCAATATGCTATCTAGGTTGGTCATAACTTTCCTTCCAAGGAGTAAGTGTCTTTTAATTTTATGGCTGCAATCACCATCTGCAGTGATTTTGGAGCCCCCCAAAATAAAGTCTGACACTGTTTCCACTGTTTCCCCCTCTATTTCCCATGAAGTGATGGGACCAGATGCCATGATCTTCGTTTTCTGAATGTTGAGCTTAAGCCAACTTTTTCACTCTTCTCTGTCACTTTCATCAAGAGGCTTTTTAGTTCCTCTTCACTTTATGCCATAAGGGCAGTGTCATCTGCATATCTGAGGTTATTGATATTTCTCCCAGCAATCTTGATTCCAGCTTGTGCTTCTTCCAGCCCAGTGTTTCTCATGATGTACTCTGCATATAAGTTAAATAAGCAGGCTGACAATATACAGCCTTGACATACTCCTTTTCCTATTTGGAACCAGTCTGTTGTTCCATGTCCAGTTCTAACTGTTGCTTCCTGACCTGCATATAGGTTTCTCAAGAGGCAGGTCAGGTGGTCTGGTATTCCCATCTCTTTCAGAATTTTCCACAGTTTATTGTGATCTACATAGTCAAAGGCTTTGGCATAATCAATGAAGCAGAAATAGATGTTTTTCTGAAACTCTCTTGCTTTTTTGATGATCCAGCGGATGTTGACAATTTGATCTCTTGTTTAACCTCTTGCGGTTGTCATGCTGTCTTCTTATATTGCTGAACTAAGTTCCAGGGGACAAAAAGAAAGTAACTTTCTAGTCAATGGGCTTGGCCAGGCTTACTCCTTGGCAGAGTGTGCCTAAAATCCAGTCTAACTGAAGCCGAATCCAAATGGATTCTCTCTGCCAAAACTTGCACTGGTCCTGGAAATGAGCTGCACATTTGAAACAGGGACTCAAAGCAATGACCTATTTGGTTCAGCCAGCTCGTGGACCAGGCTGGAGGCCCCTTAATCCTTCTGGATTTAGGCAATTATCAGTCTCTCAAATGGCCTGAGACAACTAGACCCAAGGAAGTAAGCAGTTGACCTCTTTCCTGGCATCCTGTTCTGCCCTCCTCTGGCTTGCCATGGGCATACACTGAACAAGTCATCAGAAGTCACTGGATATCTTGGTGTCCTGGCAGGTATTCGCCAGCTCCAAGCCCAAATCCAATACAGCTAAACAACAAGCTGTTGATGAAGTCTCTGAATTAAATTTATGTGAAAGGTGCTATAGTCTGTACATACAAAGATTCTTATTCATTTTCCATCCATCACCTGGGCATGCCTTTAGGGATTGCAGACTGGCATGGCTACTTTGATGAAGTAGGAAAACAAATCTGCTTTCCCCCAAAGTTTCAAATGAATCGACTGCACAGCCATTGGCTAATGCCCCAAATGAGACTTAAAACTTCATGCTGCAAGAGATTTTAAAGGCAGTGAGGGTGGACAGGGTGAGTAAAAACTGAGACTACCTTCTAAATAAAAGAGAAAAAAAGAACATCTAAAGAGTTTTCTAATCCCTGAGGCCTCTGTGATAATTTAAGGGTAAGTTCTGAGATAGGGGACAGGGAACAGGAAATAGACCTCCTCATTTTCTCTGCTTACAGTCCACTCCATTCCAGCTCTGCCTCAACCATTCATCCCTTTGATCTTTTGTTTCTGGGGATGGTGGGAGTAGGGCAGTGATGGTGAAACAAGTCCATTACTGTCCCTAGGAGTCAACTGCAACTTTTAGCCCCTGCTAAGCCTGGGAGGGGCCCTTATTGCTCTGCTTCTGGCTGACCACACTCATGCCTGGCTCAGGGATCTAAATACTTTTGGCACCTCTCCCTCTCAGGAGTCTTATGGCCTAAGCCTGCCCTCCTCCTTCAACCCCAGTTTAAATTGGCACCAAATTTACATTCACAGATTAGGTTGCTTTAAATATTTTAAATTACAAGAGACAAGCATGCCTGTTGACAAATTGTCAACCGATACTGACAGTGTATAATCTAGAATGGAAAATGTTCCCTTTAATTCCCCAGTCACCACTTCAGGGGTTAATGCCATAAGTGGTTTGGTATGTTTAGTTCCAGACAATTTTCTATGTACTCAATGTCCAAGCAACTCAACCAGATCATTAAAATTTCCGGGGAAATTCAATTTTGAATTCTGGTAATGTCAGATGCTACAGACGACAGGATAATTAAGGGAGGTGAAAAAGTCCTGGATGGCATGGCATGGCTTTGAGACCCCTACTGGTGGGTGGCAATGCATGTGTTGGATAGCTAGTTGTTTGTTCATGAATGAGGTTCTTACTGAGACATAAGAGCTTCCCAAGTGGCACAGTGGTAAAGAATCCACCTGTCAATGCATGAGATGAAAGAGACATGGGTTCGATCCCAGGGTCAGGAAAATCCCCTGGAGTAGGAAATGGCAACCTGCTCTGGTATTCTTTCTTGCCAGGAATATTCCACGGACAGAGGAGCCTAGCAGGCTACAGTCCATGGGGGGTCACAAAGAGTTGAATGCAACTGAGCACACACACACTGAGACATATATGGCACCTATACTTCAGGAAGCTGTATTGAAGCGGCCTAGAGCCTAGGCTGAGTATTCTTAGCTTACTTGGCAAACTCTGGGTTGCGGCTGAAGCCACATCCATGCCAGCCTGAGAGAGAAGATGTCTTGGTAAATGTAAAAGGCCAATGTCTTCAGTGAAATATTGATTTTTTAAATGGGTGCCTCCTACACTGCTACTTACTCTACTTTGGCCCCTCTCCCAGAAATAAAAAGCCTTAGCCAAGTTAGTCAACTTAGTCAAGAGAAAGCTCTTAGTAGATGAGCCTCAGATGCAACCAAGAAAAGTGACATGCCTACATACTGGGTTCAGGGTTAGGGGTTAACTAAGAGTTTTTACTGTGGAAGGGATGAAGATATGAGAGTCAGAGATTTTTGGAATGCCTAAGATCTTTACACTCAGTCATTCATCCAGAGCATCCTACAGCCTTTCACCATTAAGCTCTTTGCCCTGCCACCTCCTTACAGATGTCACAAGCTGTTGTCCTCTTTGAGTCACCAGTGAAGAAGCAGCGAAAGGGTAGAGGTCAGGTACTTAGACTGCAATAAGGACTGTGGAAACCTCGGCAATGGGAGAAAGAAATAGTGGAAGCCAAGAGTTGCACACCCTGATGTATGCTTCTCAGAACTGTGTTCAGTAGAGTCAAACTTTTAGCTTGCTTCCCAGCATTCAGTTGTTCACTCCCCACTTCATTTTACCAAGGACCTGAGGAACTTAGTTATGACAACTGTTCTATCTTAAAAATTCTGCACAATGGGAAGTGACACCTCTTTCTCCAATCTGAATAACCACCAAGCAGCCTGGTAGGGTTAGGCTTAGGGTTTGTAAAACTCAGGAGTTTAGAAAACTCACTGCTTTAAGAAGTATGTTGTCTTGTTCAGGGAGTTCAGTTAGTTCAGTTGTGCAGTCATATCTGACTCTTTGTGATCCCATGGCCTGCAGCACTCCAGGCTTCCATGCCATCCAACCATCTCCTTCTCCTCCTGCCTTTAATCTCTCCTAGCAACAGGATCTTTTCTAATGAGTCGGTTCTTTGCATCAGGTGGCCAAAGTATTGGAGTTTCAGCTTCAGCATTAGTCCTTCGAATGAACATTCAGGACCGATCTCTAGGATTGACTGGTTTGATCTCCTTGCAGTCCAAAGGACTGTCAGGAATCTTCCCCAGCACCACAGTTCAAAAGCATCAATTCTTAGGTGCTCAGGTTTCTTTATGGTCCAACTCTCACATCCGTACATGACTACTGAAAAAACCATAGCTTTGACTAGATGGACCTTTGTTGGCAAAGTAATGTCTCTGCTTTTTACTCTGCTGTCTAGGTTGGTTATAGCTTTTCTTCTAAGGAGCAAGCGTCTTTTAATTTCATGGCTGCAGTCACCATCTACAGTGATTTTGGAGCCCAAGCAAATAAAGTCTATCATTGTTTCCATTGTTTCCCCATCTATTTGCTATGAAGTGATGGGACCAGATGCCATGATCTTAGTTTTTTGAATGTTGAGTTTTAAGCCAGCCTTTTTACTCTCCTCTTTCACTTTATCAAGAGGCTCTTTAGTTCCTCTTTGCTTTCTGTGATAAGTGTGGTGTCATCTGCATATCTGAGGTATTGATATTTCTGCCAGCAATCTTGATTCTGACTTGTGCTCCTTCCAGCCTAGCATTTCACATGATGTACACTGCATACAAGTTAAATAAGCAGGGTGACAATATACAGCCTTGACGTACTCCTTTCCCAATTTGGAACCAGCCTGTTCTTCTATGTCCAGTTCTAACTGTTTTTTCTTGACCTGCAAACAGATTAAAAGCAGAGACATCACTGCCAGCAAAGGTCCATATAGTCAAAGCTATCATTTTCCCAGTAGTATGAATTTTCCCTTGTTCCTGGAAGTCCTAGTCTAATCAGAAGTTCCAAAGATCACTGCAGGTTGCAGTTGATAATGTATAGATCCACTGACTGGCAGAGCTGGGAGGAGCCAAAAATAATGTAATATCCCTAATTTTACCCTAGACCTGAGAACACCAAAGCACATGGTCTCATCAGACCATGGGCATGTCATCCATCTCCTCCTGTGGCTTGTTGTTGTTGTTGTTCAGTCACTCAGTCATGTCCAACTCTTTGTGACCCCATGGACTGCAGCACGCTAGGCTTCCCTGTCCTTTACCATCTCCTGGAGCTTGCTTAAACTCATGTCCATTGAATCAGTGATGCCATCCAACCATCTCATCCTCTGTCACCCCCTTCTCCTCCTGCCTTAGATCTTTCCCAGCATCAGGGTTTTTTCCAATTAGGTGGCCAAAGTATTGGAGCTTCAGATTTAGCATCAGTCTTTCCAGTGAATATTCAGGGTTGATTTTCTTTAGGATTGACTGGTTTGATCTGCTTGCAGTCCAAGGGACTTCTCAAGCATCACAGTTTGAGAGCATCAATTCTTCAGTGCTCAGTCTTCTTTATGGACCAACTCTCACATTCATACAATACTACTGGAAAAATGATAGCTTTGACTATGTGGATCTTTGCTGGCAAAGTGATGTCTCTGCTTTTTAATATGCTGTCTAGGTTTGTCATAGCTTTCCTTTCAAGGAGCAAGTGTCTTTTAATTTCCTGGCTGCAGTCACCATCCACAGTGAATTTTGGAGTCCAAGAAAGTAATACCTATCACTGCTTCCACTTTTTCCTCTTCTATTTGCCATAATGTGATGGGACTGGATGCAACTGATGTTATTTTTTTTAATGTTGATTTTCAAGCCAGCTTCTTTACTCTCCTCTTTCACCCTCAATCAAGAGGTTCTTTAGCTCCTGTGGCTACTACTGGCCTATCAGAAGATCAGAAGACTTTGTCATTAGAAAAGGTTCTTCTCTTGCCTTGCAGCTTTCAGGTTTTCATTCCTCCAGGAGTTTTGTATTTGTCTTGCTTCCCAGTTCTATCATGAGAAGAAAGTACTTTTATTCAGATTACAACATTGAGGTGGGAGTAGAAAACCTGAGCAACTTTCTAACTGCACCCTTTGCCGTTATCAAATTCCCTTTTGATGTGTCCCCAGTGGAACAAATTATTTTAATCTTGTTAATTGCTAAGAAGATGAGCCTGAGTGTGTGTAAGGTTCACATCATGAGGCGATTAATTTATTAATAACACTGTGGCTACCTTCAGTGCCATTAACAAACAGGCCTGGTGTGTGTGCCTTCCTCTAGACATCTCATTAAGTGTTTGATAGAGCTGTGATTAGCATTAATATTACTAATACCTGACACTGGCTATGTTCCTGGCATCTGAAGATTTACCTTTCAGGGCAGGAAGCAAAGTCAAAAAATATGCAACAAGCAGAGATAATAAGGCCCAGAGAGGGGCTAGATGTATTTTTAGAAACAATTTGAGTTGCTTATATCAGTGCTGTCCAGAATTTAGAATTTCATAGAATAGTACAAATCATTTAATTTGCGAATGGCATAGGGTGGTCAGCTTTTATTTTGTTAAAAAAATAAAAAAACACCTCTACATGCAAAAATCTCTACCACTTAATTAAACAGTGACACTTTAACTCCAAAAAGGTAGGAAGAACAGAATACATTTAGACTAAATTCAATTCATGAGGAACTCACTGCATTGCCTTGATTCATCTCACTTCAACACAGCCTGGTAGGAACATAATCTGGAAGTGGTCTGCACATTGGCTTTTGGAAAATTCTCATCCGTGTGAAAGCTAACAATCTCAGCCTTATGGAGGCACCTACAATGCCAGTGTGGAGAGATACCGGTTAATTTTCCAGAAGAACAGACAGATATGAGGAAGGGTAGCAAAGTTCTGGGCCAAATACGTAGGAAGATGGAAGGATGATTCTTTTAACATTTATTTTTATTTTATCATATTTAGCTATGCAAGGTCTTAGTTGTGGTATGCGGGATCTAGTTCCCCCACCATGGATGAAACCAGGCCCCCTGCATTGGGGGTGCAGAGTCTTAGCCACTGGACCACCAGGGAAGTCCCAGAAGGATGGTATCTTTCAGTATCTTTATGGGGCATGTGTGCATGTGTGCTCAGTCACTCAGTTGTGTCTGATTCTTTGTGATCCTATGGACTGTAACCCCCCAGGCTCCTCTGTCCATGGGGATTCTCAAGGCAAGAATAATAAAATGGGTTGCCATGCCCTCCTCCAGGAGATCTTCCCGACTCATGGATTGAACCTGTCGCCTACATTGGCAGGCAGATTCTTTACCAGTAGCACCACCTAGGAAGCCCAGACATGTCTATAGGCCCATGTAACTCTGTCGTCCTCCTCACACAACTCCACCCCACACCCAAGAGGGTCTCTGTTTATTCTATGGCTGCTGCTTCATCTGAGGTTGATGAAGTCTTTTCTGGTAGCTCATTCCTCTTTTACCAGCAAGTTTATTGATGGTGGAGATCTTCTTACCCTGTTCCGGTTCACCCTGTTCCCTCTTCCCTATCTGGTCACTGGTTCGGCAAGATTAGCTCAGGACTGTGTTTTCCCTACAGCTGTGTATTATATTACATTAATATCACCAAGGAGTGCTTCACGCTGGGGTCTGTTAGCAAGAACCCTAGGTCACTTCACTGATTGTCTATGGCTCTCTAGCTATATGCTTTTTCTCTAATAGACCAATTTGTCCATTTGTCATAAACAAGATTGCCCTTGATCCAGAAACCCTTTCGGAGTGGATGTATCTATGGTCTGGAGGCTGCTTCTAAGCATAATTGCTGTCCTCCATTAGATATTGCTGTAGCTGCGGTATCAAGGTCAAAAGGAGGAGAGAAAGGGGGAGTTCAAACAGAGGAAAGAGCCAGAGCATTGGAAGGAAAAAACGTGGTTGATGCAGAAGGGCCCACTCTTCCAAGCATTCTTTCCCCCTCACTCTGTACCCCCACCAAGTGGCACTGTAGGCTAGACAGACCTGAATTCACACCCCATATCTGTCACTTATTAGTTGCATGACCTTTGAGCAATTTTCTTAACCCTTCTGAACTTTGGTTTCCCACAGTTTTAAATTTGGGAGGATGCTTATGTACATTAGATGAGAATATACAGATAAAGTAGCATTCAATAAATGGTAGTTATTGCAACCCCTTGGGCTTCCCTGGTGGCTCAGTGGTAAAGAATTCGTCTGCAATGCAGGAGGCACAGGTTTGATCCCTGGGTCGGGGAAGAGGGCACGGCAACCCACTCCAATATTCTTGCCTGGAGAATCCCCATGGACAGAGGAGCCTGCTGGGCTGCAGTACATAGGGTCACAAAGAGTTGGACATGGCTGAAGCAACTGAGCATGCGCAAACGTATTGCAATTCCTTAAAGTAACTCTGTGGAGCTCTCTTTTGCTATTTAATGAAACCCTTACTGCCCTGTTGGGCACAGTTGGATAATCTTCTTAGCTAGGCATGCCTATCAGAAAACAAGCCAATCTCTTTAGGGAGGTGAAATATATATATATATATACACACACACACACCCAGGCTGCCAATGACAGGCAGGCAGCCATCTTCAGCCTACATAGAGAAGAGCTCACTGTAAGATGCTCTAGGCCACACTGCATCCTGGGGAAGCCAGGCTGAAAGCTTCTGGAACCACTTTGGGGAATACGCATCTTCACTAGGGCAAAGCGAAGATCACAAGTGTATCTGTTTCTTACCTATATCTGGCATATGGTGTTTTAAAAAATAATTAATTTTATATCAGGGTATAATTGTCATACATTATATTAGTTTCAGATATACAACATAATGATCAATATTTGCATATATTATGAAGTGATCACAATAAATCTAGTTAACATCCATCACCATACACAGTCAGTTAGTCCGTTCAATCGCTCAGTCGTGTCCTACTCTTTGCGAGCCCATGAATTGTAGCACGCCAGGCCTCCCTGTCCATCACCATCTCCCGGAGTTTACTCAAACTCATGTCCATTGTGTTGGTAATGCCATCCAGCCATCTCATCCTCTGTTGTCCCCTTCTCCTCCTGCCCCCAATCCCTCCCAGCATCAGAGTCTTTTCCAATGAGTGAACTCTTTGCATGAGGTGGCCAAAGTACTTAAGTTTCAGCTTTAGCATCAGTCCTTCCAATGAACACCCAGGACTGATCTCCTTTAGAATGGACTGGTTGGATCTCCTTGCAGTCCAAGGGACTCTCAAGAGTCTTCTCCAACACCACAGTTCAAAAGCATCAATTCTTCAGCACTCAGCTTTCTTCACAGTCCAACTCTCACATCCATACATGACCACTGGAAAAACCATAGCCTTGACTAGACAGACCTTTGTTGGCGAAGTAATGTCTCTGCTTTTGAATATGCTGTCTAGGTTGGTCATAACTTTCTGTCCAAGGAGTAAGCGTCTTTTAACTTCATGGCTGCAATCACCATCTGCAGTGATTTTGGAGCCCTAAAAAATAAAGTCTGACACTGTTTCCACTGCTTCCCCATCTATTTCCCATGAAGTGATGGGACCAGATGCCATGACCTTCATTTTCTGAATCTTGAGATTTAAGCCAACTTTTTCACTCTCCTCTTTCACTTTCATCAAGAGGCTTTTTAGTTCCTCTTCACTTTCTGCCATAAGGATAGTGTCATCTGCATATCTGAGGTTATTGATATTTGTCCTGGCAATCTTAATTCCAGCTTGTGCTTCTTTCAGCCCAGTGTTTCTCATGATGTACTCTGCATATAAGCTAAATAAGCAGGGTGACAATATACAGCCTTGACTTACTCACAGAATTGTTTCTTGTGATGAGAACTTTTAAGATCTACTCTCTTGCTGCTGCTGCTGCTGCTGCTAAGTCGCTTCAGTCATGTCCGACTCTGTGAGACCCCATAGACGGCAGCCCACCAGGCTCCCCCGTCCCTGGGATTCTCCAGGCAAGAACACTGAAGTGGGTTGCCATTTCCTTCTCCAATGCATGAAAGTGAAAGGTGAAAGTGAAGTCTCTCAGTCATGTCTGACTCTTCGCGACCCCATGGACTGCAGCCCACCAGGCTCCTGCATCCATGGGATTTTCCAGGGAAGAGTACTGGAGTGGGGTGCCATTGCCTTCTCCGAGTTCTACTCTCTTAGCATCTTTCAAATATGGCATATTTTAATCCTGACAGTAGTGTAAGATAAGCATCACATCCCCAGTTTACCATTAGAGAAAGAGGCACAGATTAGTTTCATATGCTACTGTGACCTTATTGATGCCATGCTCTACCTATTACATTAGCTTTGTGATAAGGTTCATGTCCACTGCATCTAGTTATATCCACCCTTCCGTGTGTGTGGATCAGGAGGTAAGGTACTTCTCTATGGGCCAAACTCCAAGATGAATGCTTTGCTTTGCTGTGCTGTGCTTAGTCACTCAGTTGTGTTCGACTCTTTGTAACCCCATGGACTATAGCCCACCAGGCTCCTCTGTCCATGGGGATTCTCCAGGCAAGAATATTGGACTGGGTTGCCATGCCCTCCTCCAGGGGATCTTCCCAACCCAGGGATCAAACCCAGGTCTCCCACATTGCAGTTGGATTATTTACCTTCTGAGCCAACAGGGAAGCCCAAAAATACTGGATTGGGTAGCCTATCCCTTTTCCAGGGAATCTTCCTAACCCAGGAATCAAACTGGGGTCTGCTGCATGGCAGACAGATTCTTTACCAGATGAGCTATCAAAGAAGCTCCAAGAATTAAGAGGCACAAAACTACAGACATAAACACTGGTAGAGACAATGTTTTGTATTTACCAAATCCTGTTTAATTTTCCTCTTTTGGGGCTCACAGTAAGGTTACATCTCCCACCCTTCCTGCAGTTAGATGGGACCCATGTGACTGCTTTTTTGTCAATGGATACAGAAGAAATGATGGAAACTGCTCACTAGACTGGTCCTTAAAATAGTTCAAGGGAATCTTCAGCCCTCTCTTCCCCTGTCGTAGAGAGCTTGGAGACTCATGTTGAGATGTTGCCATAACAAAATGAAAAGAGCTTGGATTCTCAAGTTGCCCAAGTTGGAGAAGAATGCCTGACGACTCTCATCAGATTTTATGTCCATATGATATGAACTTAGTTGTGCCAAGTCATTGAGATGCCAGAGTCTATTTGTTTTTGTCTCATAGCTGATCTTATCCTGACTAATGTATATATCAATCATATATAGTTAGAAATACATACATACTCTAAAGAGTAGGTAAAGAAAGAGGTGACAGGGGAAATGGTCTGGCCTGTCACATGTGGGGGAATAGACGAATGACAACATGGATGAGACATGTAATACAGGTTGGGGAGCAAGTGCCCAGGGTTTGTGAAGATCACAACAACCTGAGGACACCTGACCTGCTAAGATTCCTGTTTCAGGTAAGAAGAAACCTCATCTTTAGCTCTTGCTGAAGCTGCTCCCCCATCCAGAAAGACAGAGCAATGCTGGGAGAGAACGTTCCCAATTTCTTAGATTAGGCTTATGTGTTAATTGCATTCTAGTTGAGCAG
Organism: Bubalus kerabau; assembly: GCF_029407905.1. Taxonomy (NCBI): domain Eukaryota; kingdom Metazoa; phylum Chordata; class Mammalia; order Artiodactyla; family Bovidae; genus Bubalus; species Bubalus kerabau. The sequence continues at coordinate 71,293,924 of NC_073647.1, read as the reverse complement.
ATGCTGATATTGGGCAACCCCTTGAGCTAAAAGCCATTTTGCAGATCATTTAGTGCATTTGCCCTTAAATCTTCCTTAGGAGAAAGGAATTTTTCAGTTTTATGTCCTCAGTTTCAGTTCAGTTGCTCAGTCGTGTCTGACACTTTGTGACCCCATGGACTGCAGCACGCCAGGCTTCCTTGTCCATCATCAACTCCCAGAGCTTACTCAAACTCATGCCCATCGAGTTGGGGATGCCATCCAACCATCTCATCCTCTGTCATTCCCTTCTCCACCCGCCTTCAATCTTTCCCAGCATCAGAGTCTTTTCCAATGAGTCAGTTATTTGAATCAGGTGGCCAAAGTATTGGAGCTTCAGCTTTAGCATCAGTCCTTCCAATGAATATTCAGGACTGATTTCCCTTAGGATGGACTTGTGGGGTCTCCTTGAATTCCATGGGACTCTCAAGAGTCTTCTCCAACACCACAGTTCAAAAGCATCAATTCTTTGGTGCTCAGCTTTCTTTATAATCCAACTCTCACATCCATACATGACTACTGGAAAAACCATAGCCTTGACTAGACGGACCTTTGTTGGCAAAGTAATGTCTCTGCTTTTGAATATGCTGTCTAGGTTGGTCCTAACTTTCCTTCCAAGGAGTAAGCGTCTTTTAATTTCATGGCTGCAATCACCATCTGCAGTGATTTTGGAGCCCAAAAGAATAAAGTCAGCCACTGTTTCCACTGTTTCCCCATCTACTTGCCATGAAGTGATTGGACCAGATGCCATGATCTTAATTTTCTGAATGTTGAGTTTTAAGCCAACTTTTTCACTCTCCACTTTCACTTTCATCAAGAGGCTCTATAGTTCTTCACTTTCTGCCATAAGGGTGGTGTCATCTGCATATCTGAAGTTATTGATATTTCTCCCGGAAATCTTGATTCCAGCTTGTGCTTCATCCAGCCCAGCATTTCTCATGATGTACTCTGCATGTAAGTTAAATAAGCAGGGTGACAATATACAGCCTTGACGTATCCCTTTCCCTATTTGGAACCAGTCTGTTGTTCCATGTCCAGTTCTAACTGTTGGTTCCTGACCTGCATACAGGTTTTTCAAGATACAGGTCAGGTGGTCTGGTATTCCCATCTCTTTCAGAATTTTACACAGTTTATTGTGATCTACACAGTCAAAGGCTTTGGCATAATCAATGAAGCAGAAATAGATGTTTTTCTGGAACTCTCTTGCTTTTTTAATGATCCAGCAGATGTTGGCGATTTGATCTCTGGTTCCTCTACCTTTTCTAAAACCAGCTTGAACATCTGGAATTTCATGGTTCATGTATTGCTGAAGCCTGGCTTGGAGAACTTTGAGCATTACTTTACTAGCGTGTGAGATGAGTGCAATTGTGTGGTACTTTGAGCATTCTTTGGCATTGCCTTTCTTTGGGATTGGAATGAAAACTGATCTTTTCCAGTCCTGTGGCCCCTGCTGAGTTTTCCAAATTTGCTGGCATATTGAGTGCAGCACTTTGACAGTATTTTTTAGGATTCGAAATAGCTCAACTGAAATTCCATCATCTCCACTAGCTTTGTTCATAGTGATGCTTCCTAAGGCCCACTTGACTTTACATTCCAGGCTGTCTGGCTCTTGGTGAGTGATCACACCATCATGATAATCATGAAGATCTTTTTTGTATAGTTCTTCTGTGTATTCTTGCCACCTTTTCTCAATATCTTCTGCTTCTGTTAGGTCCATACCTAAGAATAGACAAAAAGATGTCTCATCTGGCTGGGCCCCATGAACTAACTCATTCAGCTTGTTATCTTGATCAGAGGTCCCAAATGTTACATCAGAAAGTGGTTTCTACATGCCACGCCAGGTATGCACATCTAACCCTCAAACTGCCAAAGATCTACTCTGGAGCAGCTGTCTGTGTCTTCCTCTCAGCCTGGGCCATTGTCTGCCAACAATCCAGGCTGTCCCTTTAAAGTTCCCCTAAAGCCCATATGCTGCCGTTTAAGAGCATTTCCTTTTGTGCTGTTGTCAGTAGAAATGGGGAATGCCTATAACACATTCTGGCTAATTGCCTCCACCAAGCTTTGCTTCTTCCCTAGACTGCTCAGCTAACTGCCTTTCATTAACCTAGGAAAACTTCCCTTTTTGGAAAGCCTCCCTTGGTGAGTATTCTGAGCCTGACAACAGTTGTATTCCTTCCAATGTCTAAGGAAGTCATTGAACATTTTACAACTTCTTGATGAAGTCTGAAGAGGAAGTGAATTCTCAGCTAGGTTCAGCTATCCACAGTCTCCCAGGGGACTGTACAGTGGCTTGAGGAAAACCTCATCATGGCCTACTACAACCACACTGCCTTGCCAAAGTTCACAAGGCCAACCACTGAGCTCTGCCACCAGCAGAGTCAGAGCAATGGAGGGCAGAGTGCAATGGAACGACAGGGCTTCCCTGACTTGACAAGTCAGGTGACCAGGCCTCAGGCCAGGCAGCTCTGTGCCACGCAGGAGTCATTGCAGCCAAGTGAGTACACTAGTTTCCATGCAGCCATGCTCAATGCAGTGTGGCCTTCCAAGAATTGCCTTCAGTTTCATATCCTAAAAGAGGTGCTGAAATTAAATAGAAAGAGTGAAAAAATGAGAAAGGGAGATGGGCAGAGAGAAATGAGAGAGAGAGAGAGTAGCGGGTAGGGAAGGCAAAATGAAATAAAAGGGAGTAAACCTTGCCTCTGAATGTTTCTGGGCCATGACAATGAGCCATGTTGGGACCATATCTGCACATAGCTAGGCAACAAGGATGTGTGTACATGGTTAATTCGGAGTTTTGGAATTATGGCAGGAACTTAGGAACCAGGCAGGCTCTCCCTACCCTGGTATGCATTTTCCTGCTATCTAAACATGCACAAAAGGACTTTAGGACAGTTCCAAGGAAGCATAACAGCTATGAAGTCATAGAATCCAAGTGGATGTACAGAAGGACTTAGGTAATTTCCTTCATGTAGGTTAGTACCCCAACCTAGGCATGGAACCCTGGATTTCTTCAAGTCCCACTGTTCTTCCTATTGGCCCAAATTGCTATCGGGCTCCACCTTGGGGCCAGCCACAGTCTTCTTCCTCTGGAGCAGCTTTGTGGAGCTCTGATACCTCATTAAGGTTTCAGGAAAAACACCAGACTCCAGCAACTCACGATCCACCACACAATACAGTAGGGGAGACTTTAAGGCCTACGTGATGAAGAACTGTGTTGGTTGTGGTGTCACTGAAAGGAAGTAGCAGGTACATCTTCAATGGTTAGAGATGAAATAAACACATTCTCTGAAGACCTGAGGGCGGGGGAGGTGGAGCAGGTGTGGGTTTTTCCCTTAGATCCCTTTCAGCTCTGAAATTCTATGATTAATGCTATCATTTAAAAACTATTTTATTTAGAAAAACTTAAACTTGGCTTCCTTAACCTCGTGCCCTGCACGATAAGGGCATATTCCCACTATTTAGCTTCCCTGTAGTAGTCTGTTTGAGAAGGCTGTGTGTGTGTGTGTGTGTGTGTGTGTGCCGGCACATGGGCATGTCTCTATAAATTGTGTCTATTTCTTTCCAAAGAAAAAAGATACATGAAGATTTATAGAGACCCACCTAAAGGTGACCCTCATCCCAACCCCCTTCAACCCACTCACTGAGATAGGCTCAAACTCTAGGGATTCCTGAAGCCAGGCCGAACAGTACACACTTGAAATTGCTCCTTATGTTGCTTTCCTTCTTTTATAAGCACTGTCAACAAAGCCACTTTCAGACTGAAAGTGTCTGAAATAAGCAAGTGAGCAAAACAGAATGAATGAAAGGGGGCAATGACTTTGAAAAACTGAGTTGTATTTAAACCACCTAAGATAGATGTCATAGCACCCCTATTTTTAAAATGTCTTGAGAAATATCCTTAATTATTGTTTGTAAGTGCTCCTCTTTGCTTGACTTCTATTCCTCATGCTAATGACCTCTTGGTTTGTGGGTGATGATGTAGTTGATAATGAGCGGGCTGTCCTGGGTGAGGCACTATGGGGTATACAAAAAGGAAATCCTCTGAGATGTGGTCACCTTCTCTGTTTGATGGAGAATCCGGGTGCATTTTAGACAGCTCAGAGCCCCAGTCTGATGGAATAACGGGCCAGGCTAATAAGAACTAGGAAGGGGATCCCCTGAGGTGTGTGACACATGCCCAGGAAGTGTTCAGAACCATCTTCATTCTCCCTATTTCTGAGTAGTCCTACAGGAGTCTTCAAGATTCAGAGCATTTCTTCATTTCCTGGATACTTTAGAGATTCCTGGCATCGCTAAAGAAAAAACCAAACCAGAAAGCGGCCACTTTCTCCACCTTGTCTGTTCAGTTCAGTTCAGTTGCTCAGTTGTGTCTGACTCTTTGCGACCCCATGAATCGCAGCATGCCAGGCCTCCCTGACCATCACCAACTCCCAGATCACCCAAAATCATGTGCATCGAGTCGGTGATGCCATCCAGCCATCTCATGCTCTGTCGTCCCCTTCTCCTCCTGCCCCCAAACCCTCCCAGCATCAGGGTCTTTTCCAATGAGTTAACTCTTCGCATGAGGTGGCCAAAGTACTGGAGTTTCAGCTTCAGCATCAGTACTTCTAATGAACACCCAGGAGTGATCTCCTTTAGGATGGACTGGTTGGATCTCCTTGCAGTCCAAGGGACTCTCAAGAGTCTTCTCCAGCACCATGGTTCAAAAGCATCAATTCTTCGGTGCTCAGCTTTCTTTATCCAACTCTCACATCCATACATGACTACTGGAAAAACCATAGCTTTGACTAGACGGACCTTTGTTGGCAAAGTGATATCTCTATTTTTTAATATGCTATCGAGGTTAGTCATAACTTTCCTTCCAAGGAGTAAGCGTCTTTTAATTTTATGGCTGCAATCACTATCTGCAGTGATTTTGGAGCCCCCAAAAATAAAGTCTGACACTGTTTCCACCATTTCCCCATCTATTTTCCATGAAGTGATGGGACCAGATGCCATGATCTTCGTTTTCTGAATGTTGAGCTTTAAGCCAACTTTTCACTCTCGTCTTTCACCTTCATCAAGAGGCTTTTTAGTTTCTCTTCACTTTCTGCCATAAGGGTGGTGTCACCTGCATATCTGAAGTTATTGATATTTCTCCCGGCAATCTTGATTCCAGCTTGTGCTTCCTCATGGCTTATTTTCAGTTCTCTGCATGTGGCTTGGGGCTCCCTTTCTATAAATGCTCTGCATCTTAGAGAAAATGTGGATTCTTGTTTGAATGATACGCCATGTGTTTCCACTTAGCATGTGGCAGTCAACCTATGATTCTCATGCCATCTTACTGATGGTGGAAGCTGTGTGGATTGGGACCTGCTAGTAACATTTCAGAGAAGGGGTGATGGGAGCATTAGTTTGTCTAGCAGCATCCAAGCTGGGACATACTGTGAAAACAAAAGAAAGTGTAAATATCTAGACACACACACACACCGATCCATAAGGTTCTGGGCTTTTCTAACCTCTCCTCCTTAGCACCCCTCCCACACACACACGCAGAAACAGCCACAGCAGCAAAGCTTGGCTTGGCCTCCGAGATGGACCCAAATAAGAGCTCTTGGGCTCACATCTGGAATAGCAAACCTCAGCATTAAAGAAGCTAGAGTCTTCTAACTCCACTGCTCTTGCACAGATGTTCTTCCAGGCAAAGTAATCCCTAGATAAAAATAGGGGTATTAGGTTCCTCTTGTTAATGTTCTCCCTCACTTCCTGACTTGCCTGAACTCACTGCCACACCCCACCACAGCAATCACCTGTCCTCCACCTGCTTTCTCTCTGGTGGTTCCTGCAGAGGCTGGCCTTTCCTCTAGTTCCTCCTGCCTGGTGCAGCTGTGCAGGCCAGGGTGCAAACCTGGATGGAAAACATCAGCAAAAGCTGAGAGGGCTGTTTGTGCTTCCGTGCCTTGTCCAGACTCTCCTCTGAGGTCGATCACCCACCGGGCTTTCACTGAAAGAGGCATGGTGGCTGGTGCAAAGAAGGAGGGGATAGGTTCTGAGCTCAAGAATCTTACAATAGAAATGGGGAGGAAGCAGCAGACACATAAGAGATAGAAAAACTGGGTATAGTGGTGGAGAGAATTGGAAGCAACCTCATTCTTGCTGAAAGAGCTGAGAGGCAATGGAAGCTTCCAGGTGAGCCAGAAGAGTCTGGGAAGACTTTGTATAGGAGGTGGGCACTGACCTAGTATCCAGCAATGCTCACCATGGAGCCACCCACTAAGATGGGTTGGTTATCACATGTGTTGGGGTTTGGAGTTGGGATGGGGGGGAGGTGGGTGGGGGTGAAACCATCATGTAGAACTCTTCTAACTACAGTCCTCCTGTGGTTCTTTTCCTCCCTAGCCCAGCCTTCTACATCTCCAGCTACCCTTCCAGGTATCATCTCCTTGAACTTGGAAAATTCCAGCAGCAGCTGGAAGCCAGGCATTGGCTGCAAGAACAACATTGGCTGGATTTCAAGTTGCATTCAGACCTTCACAGAGGGAAATATGTTGTGCTCTGGCTCCTTCTAATCAAGACCACGTGCTCTGGGCCCCATGGAGACATAACTGGTGGAGTACTTTCTCTGATAGTTCATCTTGGGGATTCAAAAGCAAATACAAACTCAAGGTGGTATGGAATGGATGCTGGCTGCCTGGGCTTAAAAGCAATGCCCCTGGGTTCCCAAGGGGATCACTTGTCCTCTGAAGGGGAAAAGCTGCCTCTCTGAGGGGAGAAGCTGCAAAGGGCAGGATTCTGACATTTCGCTCTCCTCCCCTGAGAAATACAGGAGCTTCTTGTATGAAGAGCAAGAGGAAACTAGCCTGGGATCCACTTCAAAAAGCCTCCAGGGGACACTGAATGACAAGCTGGGCATTTCTGCCAACAACTGCTGGCCAGAGGAGGCCAGGGAAAGAGCAGGTGTTTATTGCAGACAGCTCTGGTGTGGTAGGAATCCAGGGACCTGGGCTCTAACCCCGATGGAGCCATACATTCCTTGTGTGATCTGGGAGCAGGCTCCTCTTCGCCCTGCTTCTTTCTCCCACCTACCCTGGGCCCTAGGATTCAAAATGAGGGAACCACCTCCTCTTTTAATGGCTTTGGCTGCTCTGAAATTCTGGGATTCAAGGTTCAGCTCTTTAGATGGTGGTCAATACTTGAGGGAAAGCACCTATGAGAGAGTTTGTGTGTGTGCATGCTCAGTTGTGTCCAACTCTTTGCGACCTCATGGACTCTAGCCCCCAGGCTCCTCTGTCCATGGGATTCTCCAGGCAAGAGTACTGGAGTGGGTTGCAGTGCTCTCCTCCAGAGGATCTTCCTGACCTAGGGATCAAATCTGCATCTCTTGTGTCTCCTGCACTGTAGTTGGATTCTTTACCACTGCACTGCCTGGGAAGCCCAGAGAGTTCTTACCTCCTTCGAATTATATACCTTATTTGGAAAGTCAATGTCCAGAGATGTGGGCCCATCCCCAGTTGGATTTGCATGAAGAGAAGCACCAAATCACACAGCACTCTTGCTTCCATCAGGCAGCACTATATTTATGTTCTCTGTAAGGGCTTTGGAAAGACCTATAGGAATGGAGGGGCTTCCCAGGTGGCGCTAGTGGTAAAGAACCTGCCTGCCAAGGCAGGAGATGCAAGAGATGTGGATTCAATCCCTGGGGTCAGGAAGATCCCCGGGAGAAGGAAGTGGCAACCCACTCAAGTATTCTTGCCTGGAGAACCCCATAGATTGGGGAGCCTGGTGGGGTAACATTCCATAGGGTTGCACAGAGTCAAATATGACTTAGTGACTTAGCACACGTGCATGAATATAGGAATGGAGAGCCTATGGTCCTGTGCTCATCTATTTCCGTTAATTCGACCCCTTTGTCATCATTTAGTTTCTCTGTTAGCTGAAGTTTTTCATGCTATGATTTGCAGGAGACATGGGGTCTAATCCTAGCTCACCTCTAAACTTTCGACCTTGGCAGTAGACTTTTAATCCCTGTTTGCACTAGGTTATGAACCACGCAAGAAAAATGGTCTTAATGGGTTCACAGTTATACTTGGAAGGAAGGGCAGGAGAGAGGGAGAAAGGGCATGTAGAATGAAGTAGGGTGGGGAAAGGAATGGAGAAGAGAGGGAGTGGGTTGTTTTTTAGTTAAAAACTATCACTGAGCTTGATCACCACCGTATTCTCTAGACTTGACTCTGAGTGACTTTTAGCTGTTTTCTAAAATAAAATCCACCCTCAAAGGACAAAGATTTATCACCACTGAGGATATTCAGAAGAATGTGCCACAGGCTCTGAATTCAATTACTAAAGAGGAGTTCCAAAAAATGTTATGAGCAATGGCAACATCATTGCAACAAATGTACAGGGATTTAGCCTCCCAAGGTGCTAGTCCAAAGGGGACACTATTTCCTTGGATGTGCATGTCCTAATATACTTGTGAAAAAGCAACAGTCACATTACATTATGGTCATATTTCAAATTATTGCCTATTTCCTCCCCTCTCATTCTCAAGAGGGATTGGCAACATCTAGTTGCCAAGTTTTGTAGGGAGCAGCTGAAAGCCATGTGGGATTTTTTACCCTAACTTGTTCTGTACCTATGGCTATTAGTTTTCCTTCACTGTACATGCAATAAAATTGTATCATACAAAATTCACACTTGTATAATACTTTATGCCTCAGGCCCATGTGGCTCAAGTGGCAAAGAATCCTCCTACAATGCAGGAGATGAGGGTTCGAGTTCGGTCCCTGGGACAAGAAGATCCTCTGGAGAAGGAAACGGCAATCCACTTCAGTATTCTTTCCTGGGAAATCCCATGGACAGAGGAGCCTGGCAGGCTATGGTCCATGGGATCGCAAACAGTTGGACAAAATTTAGCAACTCAACACATACACATACACACACATAATGCTTTATGTTTTTCAAGGCAATTTTGTATCAGATGGTAATCTCCTAGAATGAAGGAACCCCATTTGATTTAGTTTTGAATATTCAAACCCTAGAACAATGCCTCACCCACAACACTCAATATATGTTCAGCTATCCTTTCACTTTGTCCTTGAAACATGCCTTGTAAAGAAGTCAGATGAGGTATTAGTCAAGATGTTATTCCTATTTTACAAGAACCCAGGACACAAAGAGTACAGTGTATATGGGGATGGAAGCAGTCTATAGTAGTATTTAGGACCATGGGCTTTGGAGATGGTTCTAGATTTCAATTTCAACTTTCCACTGATGAACTATTAATCTTAAATCAATTACTAAACTTCAGTTTTCTCAACTGAGGAACAATATCCTCCTCAAGTGAGGAAAATAATAGTTTCTACTTCCCAGGGTTATTGTGAGGATGAAAGGTTATCATCTATGTAAGGTACTTAGCATAGGGGATATTCAATCAATGGTGGCTATTCTTATTTAGTGAATTGTTTAGTTTATACAGGTAGCTGGTGGCAAAGTCCAAGGTGGAATCCAGGGATAACTTTAAGTGTCAAATTCTTTGCACAAGACAAGGTGGAAATGAGTGTGAGATAAAGTGGCCTAAGCTCTAGAGATTTGGCTAACAAATGGAGTACAGAAGCTTCTGAATGACCTTTGCATTTCTTACACAAGGGATCTTCTGAAATGGGTGTTAAAGACCATTTGGTCCAATCCCTGCACCTTACAGAAATATTGTCTAAGGCTTGAAGGAGATCCTTCTGTGACTCGGTCATTCCAACCATGGAAGCCAGACCCTCTTACAGTCCCCGACCTCTCTGAGAATGGAGGCAACTAGATAGATAGATAAGTAAATAGCTGTAAACACTTATTGGGCTTCCCTGATGGCTCAGATGGTGAAGAATCTGCCTGAAATGCAGGAGACCCGGGTTTTATTCCTGGGTCAAGAAGATTCCCTGGGGAATGGGAATGGCTACCCACTCCAGTATTCTTGCCTGGAGAATCCCATGGACAGAGGAACCTGGCAGGCTACAGTCCATAGGCTGCCAAAGAGTTAGACACAACTGAGCAACTCACACCTTCACTTTCAAACACATACATACAAATATATATACTTACATATACACACACACACATATTTTTAAGTAGCTGAGATAAAAATCAATAAGAGTAGCCACTGATTATAGGATGAAATCCGAGGCAGCATCTCTTTGCATATCAACTTCAATTCCATGGAATGGAGTTAAACAGAGGCCCATGTTGGCCTGTTTCCTGATTTCAGAAACATAAATCCAATCAACTGAAATCCCTCCTGTTTATACTGGCTACACAAGGCCCCTGAAGACTTTACACAGGAAGTCATTAAAATTCCTTATATTCTCCCAAGGCAAAGGCATATCCAGTCAAGCATCTTCCCTCTTCCCTCTATCCAGAGAAGATCTAGGAATCTAGCAGGTTTCAATGTATGAAGACAACTCTCTGTTTGGAGACTTGCAGATTGTCCCATTTGCGAATCTTAAGCGACAATTTCAGTGAACTACCCAAGGATTCTTAGCAGACCCAAAAATGGCCACTTATCTCTGCCTTTGTACCTGAGAAAGGCCATATTCTCCCCTCACAGGGCCCACTCAACCTGATTTCTTTCTTTTTTTTCCCTGTCCTACAGTCACACCTGAAAAAACAGGGCCCTTACTTGGGCTGAGATATATAGCCCCAGAGAGCCACAAACCCTTCAATCTTTAGTGTTCAGAAGACCAAAGGACCAGATCTCCACTTCTATTTGGCCTTTTGAAACTCAAAGCCTGAAAAACCTTATTCTTTTGCCACATCTGCTTCTTTCCCATACAGCTGGAGCTGCTCCAGTGGGGCAGAAGGATGAGTTCGAACATACCCGTGTTAAACTTTACATGTGGCTTGTCATCAACCTACAAGGAGAGCTGCAACTAAAGCGTGGCATTCTTCTCATTCCTTCTTTTCTAATTAACAACATACAATCTCCCCTCCTTTTCCCCACTCCCCTGTCAGGAGCTCCCCTCCTTTCACCGTGCTAAAAGCCCAAAGATATTTGCAGTTCAGACCAGCAGAAGCCCATAGCTTACCCAAGTCTTGTCTTCTTCTCTAAGAGGAATCCTAAATTACTTCTTTCTATGTAAGCTGCTTCTTGCTCAACAAATATGCAACTTCATCTGAAAGAGACAAGTATAAGGGCATTTGTGGTTCTATGCCTTATTGAGTTTGACAGAGGCTCTCTGTCCTAAGCCCTCTCACTGAGTACAGAGAGCAAGCAAACAAGAAAGCTGGGAACCAGCCCTTCCCAGAGTTGGTAGTTTTGACCTCATCAGCCCAAACTTATATTTTTCTGGCTCTCTCCCAAGCTTCCAGCACTCCCACTCATTTCCTTCCCGTTCTAGCTATATTTTTGAACAGAGCATTTCCCCCAACACAAGCGACACAGACAGACGCACAGAGATAGAGACACAGAGAGATAGAGACACAGAGAGATAGACAGGCACATGCTTAATCCCAAAGAATAGAGCCTAGTGACAAATGGGGAGTTATTCGAGGACTTAAGGATCATCTTCATGATCCCCAGAGCCCATAGCCTGGGTGACTAACTCCAAAGCCTCTAACATGTGACTCACATTTCTTTGGCCTCCCAAGTTATACTCACGGGGTCTCCTAAACTCCAACTTGGGAAGGAGTTTTTGTTCTTGGCTATAGACCTCCCACGGAGCCAATGCCTCTTAGGTCATACTCAGATCTGTTCTTAATGGATGCACAAATAAAAGCATGGACAGAAATATGGCCTGAGGGTCCCCAGACCTCAAGACCACCCTTGGAGCCCACAGGAAGTCCCCTGCCTCTATACACGCATATGCAAAAAAGCCTCACCTGTAGCATTCAGAGTTTACATGGGAAATAGCCTCCTTCCACCTGAAGGGGCCAATTGCCTCTAGTAAGTTTGTTAGAGTAACTAGGTTTTACACCTTTTGATGTATATCAAGGACTCCTCGGTTAACAGGTGACCCTCATGATGTCACAGCTGCAGAGGTTCTAGTGGCTAAAGAGACACATACAGCCAGCTTTAACCCCTGTGAGTAGGTGAGTAGAGGGAAAAAATATGGCATAGAATGACATAAAGAAGGAAAGGGGAAAGTATCTCACTGTATCCCATAGGACCTTAACAGCCATGCCTGGAGGCTGTGAGTTAAGGGCCATTTCTACTCCATATCCAGATGATGTCTGCACTAAAGCTATTGTTTACAATGCCTCATACTCTTTGACTGGCAGTTGGCTTTAAAATTGTACTCATAGCAAACCATCTTATTTTTTTACTTGGCCAAGTATAGAGTATTATGTTGATGATATTTTTCTTCTAGGGAACATGGGATGGGATTCATGTTGAGGATGAAGCGTCTCAATATACTGAAGAGTAGATTTGCGACAGTACTCCCCAGGGTGTTGCTCTTCCTCTTGTGCTATTGTTGGGAGTACTTGGTTCAGGGCTCTTACTCCTTTGAGCCCATGTGAAGGTAGGGTCCACAATGTGGTTCCTATAGCCAAATTTATTGTCATACCAGTAAATGAGCTTGACAACATGGTCATTAAGGGCAACGCTGGCCCAAGCAACCAAGATAGAGGAATAGGTACTGTGCTGTGCTTCTGTGCTCAGTCGTGTCCGATTCTCTGTGGCCCTGTGGACTCTAGCCCGCCAGGCTCCTCTGTCCATAGATTTCTCCAGACAAGAATACTGGAGTGGGTTGCCATGCCATCCTCCAGGGGATCTTCCCCCCTCAGGGATCAAACCTGTATCTCTTGTATCTCCTGCATTGGCAAGTGTATTCTTTACCACTGTACCACCTGGGTATCACTGTTAAACTCACAAGAGGCAGCTTGGTTCTCTGTGTAGGCCAGGATGGCCTTCAAGGGGCTGTCCAATGCCTGACTTAATACCTTCTGGATGTCATCATATTTTTCTGCTTTCCCCAGAATGCAGGTCAGATCTATGAGAGACATGTTAGGGGCAGAGACTCAGAAGCCAGTGAGATTCCCATTCAGCTCACAACGTTGCCCACAACCTTAGTGGTGTCAATGTTTGCAGGGGTGATTATCTGAGCAACATCATGATCAACAGGCCATGATTTTCCAAAGGAGCCTTCGAGGTAGAATTAATGGTATGATCATGAGTTTCTTTATGATCCCTACAGTGTTGGGGTAAATACCTTTGACCAGGGTATCTAGTAGTTCGTGGTACAGGAGGCAGTGTTGGTAATATTTAGGCAGTGATCATACTTCTCATGGTTCCCTTCCCTCATAAACATGAGGATATCTGCAGAAGGGAAAGAAATGATAAATGTCCAGTCCTCAAGTAAGCTCCAGCCTTCTCCTAGAGCAAGAATATGTAGTGGACTTCCCAACATATTAAACACCAGCATCATTTCAGTTGATGTTGGCAATATCTAACTCCTAGAAGATGGACATGGGCTTCTTATCATTGATAAGATTCTTGTTATTTGCCTTGACAGTGCTGCTAAATTTTTCTTTGGTAGAATCATACATGCAATTGATATAGCTGAGGTAGTCATAAATAGTGACAATATCCACTTTGTCACAGATGAAAGCAGCCAGCAGATTTTAAGGTACCCTATAAAACCAAATTTGTTTATTCCCACCTTCACTATCCTGTTGCTGGAATGTGACTGGCATGGCTAAAAATGGTGCAGCTATGTGTCAAACACAACAGGAGCATAGAGTGAACCATATCATTTTTAGTGATCAGATAACAGATTGGGTTATGAGACTTCATTTTTCTCCAGTAGTCTATCAAATTTTATTCATTGAATAAAGTTGTATTAATATTTCAGGTCATCATATCTCTTCTTCTATGCCCAGGTTGCTCAACTTAGAAATAAATAATCACAAAACCACACTGGGGCTCCTATAAAAGCTTGATCATAAAATCTAGAACCACAACACTATCCAGAAGTCCCTCCATACTGTCTCAGTCAGTAATATTCCCCATCCCTTTAATGCCTATTTCAAACTTTAACCTCTCAGACTCCTTCTCTACCTCATCAACCCCTTACTCTTACAGTAGATTGCTTGCTTCCTCTATCACTAAAATAATAGAGGCCATATGGAAGAGGGAGTACCCCAAATTTTCTGCCTTGGCATGGTGACAAACATACATCTAGACTTATCCTTTTCTTCTTTCCTTCAACCTGTAATCTGTGTCTTACCCCCTCACATATGCTCTGAAATTGTCACTTATTTTCTGCTTGCTCCAATCTACCTTTCACCTTTCTCAGTATCCTAGTTCCTTACCCTTAGTATTTAAAGATGTTGTTTAGTTGCTAAGTCATGTCTGACTTTTTTGTGACCCCATGGACTGTGACCCCATGACCAGGCTCCTCTGTCCATGGGATTTCCTAGGCAAGAATACTGGAGTTGCCATTTAAAGATGGCCAAGCCTCATTCTAATTACAACAGGAAAAATTTTTTAAAAGCCAATGAAAAATCCTCAAAAAAACATGTCTTTGATCATCATATGCATTTATTATCTCACTGCCGTATGAACTCCTCAGTCCATTACAACCTGTTGCAATCTGGCTGAAACTACTTTGAGGTCCTTTCTTAATTGTCAAATTCAATTTACACATCTAAATTACTACACAATTACATTTTCTGTGCCATTGATACTGTTGGCTGCTCCCTTTTAATTAAATCTTTCTTCTTCTTGACTTCTCTGGTAGTATTGTTGTTTTTTTTCTTCCCACTATTGTTAGTATTACTCTTTCTTAGTCTTCTCTACAGGCTCCTCTTCCTAAACCAAATCTTTTAATATCATTGTTGCCCAAGATTCTATTCTCAGAACTCTTTTCCAGCCTTTGGACTTGAACTGAAACATCAGCCATTCTTGGATCTCAACTTTTCCAGCTTTGGGGCAGGAACATACACCATTGGCTCTTCTGGGTCTGTAGCTTATTGTCTGCAGATCTTGGGATTTCTCAGGCTCTATAATCAATCAAGCCAATTCCCTAAAACAAATTTCTTTATATATGTGTGTTTGGTGTGCATATACATATATACCCTGTTCTGTTTCTCTGCAGAATCTTGACTAGCACACATACTATATTGCAACTTGCTTTTTTTTTTTTTAATTTTACTTTTTAACTTTACAATATTGTATTGGTTTTGCCGTATATCAACATGAAACTGCCGCATGTAGACACGTGTTCCCCATCCTGAACCCTCCTCCCTCCTCCCTCCCCATACCATCCCTCTGGGTTGTCCCAGTGCATCAGCCCCAAGCATCCAGTATCGTGCATCGAACCTGGACTGGCGACTCATTTCATATATGATATTATACATGTTTCAATGCCATTCTCCCAAATCATCCCACCCTCTCCCTCTCCCACAGAGTCCAGAAGACTGTTCATCATCAGTGTCTCTTTTGCTGTCTCATATACAGGGTTATTGTTACCATCTTTCTAAATTCCATATATATGCGTTAGTATACTGTATTGGTGTTTTTCTTCCTGGCTTACTTCACTCTGTATAATAGGCTCCAGTTTCATCCACCTCATTAGAATGGATTCAAATGTATTCTTTTTAATGGCTGAGTAATACTCCATTGTGTATATGTACCACTGCTTTCTTATCCATTCATCTGCTGTTGGACATCTAGGTTGCTTCCATGTCCTGGCTATTATAAACAGTGCTGTGATGAACATTGGGGTACACGTGTCTCTTTCAATTCTGGTTTCTTCAGTGTGTATGCCCAGCAGTGGGATTGCTGGGTCATAAGGCAGTTCTATTTCCAGTTTTTTAAGGAATCTCCACAATGTTCTCCAAAGTGGCTGTACTAGTTTGCATTCCCACCAACAGTGTAAGAGGGTTCCCTTTTCTCCACACCCTCTCCAGCATTTATTACTTGTAGACTTTTGGATCACAGCCATTCTTACTGGCATGAAATGGTACCTCATTGTGGTTTTGATTTTCATTTCTCTGATAATGAGTGATGTTGAGCATCTTTTCATGTGTTTGTTAGCCATCTGTATGTCTTCTTTGGAGAAATGTCTATTTAGTTCTTTGGCCCATTTTTTCATTGGGTCATTTATTTTTCTGGAGTTGAGCTGTAGGAGTTGCTTGTATATTTTTGAGATTAGTTGTTTGTCAGTTGCTTCATTTGCTATTATTTTCTCCCATTCTGAAGGCTGTCTTTTCACCTTGCTTATAGTTTCCTTTGTTGTGCAGAAGCTTTGCATATGACATGATCCTCTACATAGAAAATCCTAAAGACTCCACCAGAAAGTTACTAGAACTAATCAGTGAATATAATAAAGTTGCAGCATATAAAATCAACACACAGAAATCCCTTGCATTCCTATACACTAATAATGAGAAAATAGAAAGAGAAATTAAGGAAATAATTCCATTCACCATTGCAACAAAAAGAATAAAATACTTAGGAATATATCTACCTAAAGAAACTAAAGACCTATATATAGAAAACTATAAAACACTGGTGAAATAAATCAAAGAGGACACTAATAGATGGAGAAAATACCATGTTCATGGATTGGAAGAATCAACATAGTGAAAATGAGTATACTACCCAAAGCAATTTATAGATTCAATGCAATCCCTATCAAGCTACCAACGGTATTCTTCACAGAGGTAGAACAAATAATTTAACAATTTGTATGGAAATACAAAAAACCTCAAATAGCCAAAGCAATCTTCAGAAAGAAGAATGGAACTGGAGGAATTAACCTGCCTGACTTCAGACTCTACTACAAAGCTGCAGTCATCAAGACAGTATATAGATCAATGGAACAAAATAGAAAGCCCAGAGATAAATCCATGCACCTATGGACACCTTATCTTTGACAAAGGAGGCAAGAATATACAATGGATTAAAGACAATCTCTTTAACAAGTGGTGCTGGGAAAACTGGTCAACCACTTGTAAAAGAATGAAACTAGAACACTTTCTAACACCATACACAAAAATAAACTCAAAATGGATTAAAGATCTAAACATAAGACCAGAAACTATAAAACTCCTAGAGGAGAACATAGGCAAAACACTCTCCGACATACATCACAGCAGGATCCTCTATGACCCACCTCCCAGAATATTGGAAATAAAAGCAAAAATAAACAAATGGGACCTAATTAAACTTAAAAGCTTCTGCACAACAAAGGAAACTATAATGCACCTTGCTTTTTAAAAATGCCTTGTTGTTATTGTTCAGTTGCTCAGTTGTGTCTGACTCTTTGCAATTCCATGGACTGTAGCATGCCAGGCTTCCCTGTCCTTCACTATCTCCCAGAGTTTGCTCAAACTCATGTCCATTGAGTTGATGATGCCATCCAACCATCTCATCCTCTGTCGCCCCCTTCTCCTCCTACCCTCAATGTTTGTGCATGTTTCAAAGCAGTCAAAAAGATTTACTCTATTATTTGTAACTGTGGTATGGTATTCTGTATTACAGATATACTAACATTTATTCAACTGGTTAATGGAAACTAATTCACTTCCAGCTTTTTCAGTGATAAACAATAATTTTGCAGTGAATATAGTGGTACCATACCTCTGCCAAATTTTGTAAATATATCTTTAGTCTAACTGTCAGAAAAGAAGTTGCTGGATCAAATGATACATGCATTCATAATCCATATCATCAAATTATTCTCCAAAAGGCATATATACGCCCATCAGTGGAGTATGTGAGTGCCTGTTACCCCACACCACTGACTTTTATCAGTCTTTAAAATTTTTGCCAATATGACAGATTAAAAAAAAAATCATATTGTCACCAGCTTTCTCTTTGTACAAGCTTCATCAATTTAATTACATTCTTCCCAATATCATTTGGGAAGATATCAACATCTGGATCCATACTGGAAGTTTATTGGGAAAATTCTAATTTGAATCCACTAAAGGTGAAGATCATGTCTGCTGGCAGGGATCAGTAAACTATGACATTCTTCTGGTTCACCAGTTGAGCCCCAGTGGACCCTTCATCGACCTGTTTTTCAAAATACCCTCAATAAAATTCCCTGTACAGAAGAAAAACACCCTATTACTCTTAAGTAAAAACAAAAACAAAAAAAAGGTTAACATGGTTTCAAAAATCAGAAAAGAAAATCACATTACCAAATTAGATTTCTCATTCAAGAAGCAGTTGCCTTTGAGAATAAAGCAGACTAGCCTGAAGAATGAAAATCATTCTTGCAAATAGCAACTTGCCAAATATTCCAGTAGGCATACTCATTCCATTCATTGTAGCCCTGTTGGAGAAATTTGGTTAGGGATATTTTGACTAATTAAAATGTTCATATTAACTTTCAGAGTAAATGCTAATTAATGTCTAGCTAATATGTTACCAAGTTCTAATGAAACAGGACCAAACAGAACCCCCATGCATTTAGTAAGTTGTATAAGAGCATGACTAGGTCAACTGAATCATTTCTCTGATACTGAGAAAACATCATGGCTGCAATAACATGGTTGTATTTTAAAGGTCACCATGAACAAGCTACTGATAAATCACACCTGACAGTCCCACAATAAATCAATGATACCTAAACAAGGCTTAACTTTCAAACAAATAAACAGGAGGATGGTAGAGAAGTCATTAAATGCAGCCTTCTTGGGGGCCAACATCGGAGGTGATGGCAGTAACTTGAGAAGAGACACATGCTTGGCTGGTCTTTTAGCTTTAAAGTTGACAACTGATGGCAGTGCTTAAGGTAAAGGAAGATGTCATCATTATCCCAGGCCCCACATCAGAAGCATATCACTTAACATATGTCTTATCCATATAGTCTAATCCATTCTCTCAAAACTTCTTCTGTCATCAACCTCTGTACCCTCCTCCATCAATCTAATCAAAGGGTAAGTTTTTCTCCATTCATGATGAATGATAGTTCTATATGAAATACCCAAGTCAACTTAGACACTGCTCCAAAGAATTAGGAGTACACTGAATCCTGTGTTAGAGATAGGATATTGATATGATCACTCCATTTCCTAGACAAGTGCCTCTTCATTTCCCAGAAGGAAAGTTGAACATCTCTGCAGCAATCTGTGTATATAAAAGATGACTTGGCTTCCTAGGCAGAGAGATTACCATACAGAGACTCAGTGTCTGACCAGGAAGCTACCCTTTTTGATGGGGTCAGTCATTCCCTTTGTCCCTAAGACTCCAGTTTTCAGAGGGTGTATCACTGAATTTACTAACAAAGAACTTGGAAAGACAGTTTCTATAGCACTGTGACTTCTGTCTAAGCTTACCTCAATCAGTCCTTACATTTTGCTGCTCAAAAAATAAGCATTTATATAGTATCTGGAGGCAAAGCATTCTGCTAGGTACAGTAGAGCGGCACAACATGTAAGAGAAGTCCCCATCTTGGGATAGTCTATTGAGGAAGCAAACCTGATATGAGACTGGTTGGGCAGGCTTCATGGATTTACGAGGATCTGGCATGGAAAGGAATTGGAGAGGTAGATGGGGAAGGAAGACATTTAGGTCAGTTCAGAATTTTATTGCTTTTGGTCTGAAGCCTTCATAAGACTCACAGAGTAAAGTCCATATAACGTGCTCTTAAAAATAAACTATCAAGACCAAAACAGAATTTAGAAGGTTTTCTTGAGCTTAAGTTTAGGAAACATTTTCCAGTTGTTTTCATCAAAGAAATTATCAATCTAATAATACAGTTGGATTAATAGTAGTGTCTAAAATAGTTTTAGTTCTGATTTTTAAATGATTGGCAAAAATAAAAAAATATGGTGGTTATGAAACTGCCTGGGTCAAAAATAAGCCATTTATATCTTCCAGCATTACTTTAAAGTTGACATTAGTTAAAATGATCACCCAACTCCCATCAAAATTTCCAGTATGTTTGCTGGTAACTAGAATCCACCAGCTCAAAGGAGCACCATCGCTCTTTTATTTTTTTTTTCTTTTTTTAACTCAGAAGCAGGTGCACTGGATTAGTGGAGCAGATGAAATCTGAAGGCTTACTGATGCCAATGCAAGGCAAGGTAGACCAGGGAAATGAATCTATAATCTCTCCCCAGATATCCACCTGGCCTCTCCCTCTATAATAATGTCTAAATAATAATATTTCTGTCTAAATAATAATAACCTGTATTATTAATAGCATCTGAAATAGTTTTAGTGTCGGGTTTTTAATGATGTCATCTCCTCTGAGAGATCTTCCCTGGCTCTTTCTATACAAAGTCAGACCCTCTGTCACTGTCTATCCTCTCATCCTGTTTCATAATTATTTGAATATATGCTTATTGTGTCTTTCTCCACTTAGAGTGAACTCTTCAGGACTTTCTTGCCTTGTTTATTGGTGTATATTTAGCTCCTAGAACAACGTGGCCAATAAATATTTGTTGAATGGATGAATGTCATAACACTTGAAAAAAGCTATATAAATCCCAACTAGGTAATTGGACACCATGTTTTAAACAAATGATCTCATGTAGGTTACCACCTGCTTTAGAAATGGTTTATGATTTGGGAAAGTATAAAGGCACCTCCTTCTATACAGTCTCACTCCAGTTCCTCATTTTCCATGAAGCCTTTCTTTTCAGGTAACTCCATTTCTTTTCTGATCTCTGAATGCATGCAGCTTAGTATGTAACTGTCCTTTGTTCCAAGTATGTAGAATTTATTTGTAAGTTCTCTAAGAATGAGGATGATATCCCATCCCATCTTTTTTATCCTTTATTTTCTATCATGTGCAGCACAGCAGAGGGCACATAGTAAGCACTCAAAACATTGCACATCTTGTTGACTGATCGCAGGTGGGGAAATTGGCAAGCATAAGCTATTGGAAATGAGCTTTTCTCTTTTTTCTAAGACAACCCAATAATCAACGGGTGTTAAAGAAATTACTCATAAATCCTAACAGATCATTTTAACTGTAAAGGTAAATTTGATCCAGCGGTGTCCCTTGGGCCCTCTTCACACTTGCTGATGAATAACTTAGGGGCTTAAAAAATGAATTAGAGGGCCTAGCCTTTGGTGGGTGGAGTTGTCAAATGAACATATTAATTTTTCCACCTGCTTCGGCCCTGGGCTATGTGTGGCCATAGCCCACAGTAGGCTGGGCAGCCTGCAAAGATTGCTTCATGCCTTGCCCTTTCCAGATTTCTTCTTCTAAGCAGTGAAGGGTGGATTTTTTTTTCTGAAATATGACGATATTAGAATTCAAGCTGACTTCTGGAGGCAGTAAATTTTCTGGCCCTGGCCTTTGGTCAAGAACGCAGCCGTGTGTGTTGTTTTTTTCCCCCACCGATTTTAAAGGCTTCTGGGAGTCCCCAAACCCAGCAAGAGGCTGCTTCATCCTAATTCATCCAAGAGTATTCTACTAAAAACTGGGAAGTGAGGTGTTTCCTAAACTCTTCTGATGACTCTTGGCTCCTATATGGTATTTTGTGCCAAGTCTACATATCCTACTCAGAAGGTATACTTTACATCTTTGGATGCAGAGGATTTCCTTCTCAGGGATGGTGGCCTGCTGGCAGCACTGGGCAGTCATGGGGGGATCTTAGTGCTGCAACTGACTCAAAGCAGAATACAGACTCCTTGCCATACTGTTTAAGATGGTCTCTGCTTGCTCATTTGTATTTCAAAATACACCTGAAGCTATTAGCCTCTAGTACTTTTGCCTGCAATATTCTTTGCTGAATTGAGTTAAGATATGGATTTCCCTTAGGTCAGCCTGCTTTTAATTGCAACATCTCCTACAGTTGATGATAGGGACCAGAATCAGCATTCCTACCACAGGGCTATCTATCTTCAAGGCCAGTGACTCATAACATTTTTGGAGTTGTGAGAGTCTATTTAATTTTGCTTTTAAAACACTTTTTAAATTATTAAAAACAAATTTATTCGAGCATATTTTGCTTTACAATGTTGTATTAGTTTCTAATGTACAGCAAAGTGGATCAGCTATACACATACATATATCCCCTTTTCTTTGGATTTGCTTCCCATTTAGGTCACCACAGAGCACTGAGTGGGGTTCCCTGTGATATACAGTAGGTTCTCATTAGTTATCAATTTTATACATAGTATCAGTAGTGTATACATCAGTCCCAATCTTCCAATTTCTTCCACTCCTCCTTTCCCCTTTGGTATTCATACATTTGTTCTCTATGTCCATGTCTCTTTTTCTGCTTTGTAAATAAAATCTTCTATACCAATTTTTCAGATTCTACATATAGGCATTATATATAATATTTGTTTTTCTCTTTCTGACTTACTTCACTCAAAAATAAACAAATGTGACTCAATTAAATTTGAAAGCTTCAGCATAGCAAAGGAAATCGTAAACAAGACAAAAATATAATCCTCAGAGTGGGAGAAAATATTTGCAAACGAAGCAACTGACAAAAGATTAATCTCCAAAATACACAAACAGCTCATGCTGCTCAGTATCAAAAAAACCAAACAAGCCAATCAAAAAATGGGCAGAAGACCTAGCAGAAATTTCTCCAAAGAAGGCATACAGATGGCCAACAAACACATGAAAAGATGCTCAACATCACTAATTATTAGAGAAAGCAAATCAAAACTAAAGTGAGATATCACCTCACTCTTGTTGGAATGGCTATCATCACAAAATCTACAAATAATAAATGCTGGAGAGACTGTGGAGAAAAGGGAAACCTCTTCCACTGTTGGAGAGAATATAAATAGATATGGCCACTATGGAGAACAGCATGGGGGTTCCTTAAAAAAAACAAAAAAAAACAAAAAAAAATAGGAGTACCATTGACCCAGAAATCCCGCTAGTGGAGATATACCCAGAGAAAACCATAACTCAAACAGACTCACATACCCCAATGTTTATTGAAGCACTATTTACAATAGCCATGGGAAGAACTTAAATGACCATCAACAGAGGAATGGAATTTTTAATTTTTAAAAAAAATTTAGTTAAAATTAGCATACAATATTATATTAGTTTTAGGTGTACAACATAGTGATTTAACATTTTCATACTTTCAGAAATAATCATCACAATAAGTCCATTTATCAACTGTCACCATGCAAAGTTGTTGCAATATTATTGACTATATTCCTTATGTTGCAACTTACATCCTCATGGCCTATTTATTGTATGAATGGAAGTTTTTATCTCTTAATCCCCATTCACCTATATCATTTGTCTCACTATCCCATTCCCTGCTGGCAACCACCAGTTTGTCTCTGTATCTTTGAGTCTGTTTCTGTTTTGTTTATTTGTTTTGTTTTATAGATACCACATATAAGTGAAATCATATGGTATTTGTCTTTATTTCACTTATTTTACTACAAAATACACTCCAGGTCCATGCTTCAAATAACAAGATTTCATTCATTTTTATGGCCGAATAATATTCCACTCTGTGTGTGTGTGTGTGTGTGTGTACACATTACAATTTCTTTATCCATTTATATTGATAAACATTGATTTTGCAATACCTCTGCTTCCTTTGTCTCCTGTTAGGAACAGACAACATTTGGTGGACATTAATGACAGTGTTTGAAGAAGCAGTGGAAAGGAAGAGGAATTCTAGATGAGAAGTCAGTGGGCCTGGGGTCTAGTTCTGAGGCTTAACTATGGTTCTTTAACTGAGTTGTGAACTGATAAAATCAGTTGCCTTATTTAGGCCTCAGTTTCATTTGTGAAATGAGGGGGGTGGGCTAACTAGATTGTTGCTGTGTTCAGTCACTAAGTAATGTCTGACTCTTTGCAACCCCATGGATGGCAGTACATCAGGCTTCCCTGTCCCTCACCATCTCCTGGAGTTTGCTCAAACTCATGTCCATCGAGTCAGTGATGCCACCCAACCATCTCATTTTCTGTCACCCCCTTCTCCTTTTGCTTTCAATCTTTCCCAGAATGGTGGTCTTTTCCAATGAGTCAGCTCTTTGCACCAGGTGGCCAAAGTATTGGAGCTTCAGCTTCAGCATCAGTCCTGCCAAAAAATATTCAGGGTTGATTTCCTTAAGGATTGACTGGTTTCATCTCCTTGTAGTCCAAGGGACTCTCAAGAGTCTTCTCCAACACCACAGTTCAAAAGCGTCAGTTCTTTGGCGCTCAGCCTTCTTTATGGTCCAACTCTCACATCTGTACATGACTCAGTTTAGTTCAGTTCAGTCACTCAGTAGAGTTCGACTCTTTGCGACCCCATGAATCACAGCACGCCAGGCCTCCCTGTCCATCACCAACTCCTACAGTTCACTCAGACTCACATCCATCAAGTCAGTGATGCCATCCAGCCATCTCATCCTCTGTCATCCCCTTCTCCTCCTGCCCCCAATCCCTCCCACCATCAGAGTCTTTTCCAATGAGTCAACTCTTCACATGAAGTGGCCAAAGTACTGGAGTTTCAGCTTTAGAATCATTCCTTCCAAAGAAATCCCGTGGCTGATCTTCTTCAGAATGGACTGGTTGGATCTCCTTGCAGTCCAAGGGACTCTCGAGAGTCTTCTCCAACACCACAGTTCAAAGGCATCAATTCTTTGACACTCAGCCTTCTTCACAGTCCAACTCTCACATTCATACATGACCACAGGAAAAACCATAGCCTTGACTAGATGGACCTTTGTTAGCAAAGTAATGGCTCTGCTTTTGAATATGCTATCTAGGTTGGTCATAACTTTCCTTCCAAGGAGTAAGCGTCTTTTAATTTCATGGCTGCAATCACCATCTGCAGTGATTTTGGTGCCTAAAAAAATAAAGTCTGACACTGTTTCCACTGTTTCTCCATCTATTTCACATGAAGTGATGGGACCGGATGCCATGATCTTCGTTTTCTGTATGTTGAGCTTTAAGCCAACTTTTTCACTCTCCTCTTTCACTTTCATCAAGAGGCTTTTTAGTTCCTCTTCACTTTATGCCATAAGGGTGGTGTCATCTGCATATCTGAGGTTATTGATATTTCTCCCAGCAATCTTGATTCCAGCCTGTGCTTCTTCCAGTCCAGCGTTTCTCATGATGTACTCTGCATATAAGTTAAATAAGCAGGGTGACAATATACAGCCTTGGCATACTCCTTATGCTATTTGGAACCAGGCTGTTGTTCAATGTCCAGTTCTAACTGTTGCTTCCTGACCTGCATACAGATTTCTCAAGAGGCTGGTCAGGTGGCCTGGTATTCCCATCTATTTCAGAATTTTCCACAGTTCATTGTGATCCACACAGTCAAAGGCTTTGGCATAATCAATAAATCAGAAATAGAGGTTTTTCTGGAACTCTCTTGCTTTTTCTATGATCCAGTGGATGTTGGCAATTTGATCTCTGGTTCCTCTGCCTTTTCTAAAACCAGCTTGAACATCAGGAAGTTCACGGTTCACATATTGTTGAGGCCTGGCTTGGAGAATTTGGAGCTTAACTTTACTAGCATGTGAGATGAGTGCAATTGTGCGGTAGTTTGAGCATTCTTTGGCATTGCCTTTCTTTGGGATTGGAATGAAAACTGACCTTTTCCAGTCCTGTGGCCACTGCTGAGTTTTCCAAATTTGCTGGCATATTGAGTGCAGCACTTTCACAGCATCATCTTTCAGGATTTGGAATAGCTCAACTGGAATTCCATCACCTCCACTAGCTTTGTTCGTAGTGATGCTTTCTAAGGCCCACTTGACTTCACATTCCAGGATGTCTGGCTCTAGGTCATTGATCACACCATCGTGATTATCTGGGTCATGAAGATCTTTTTTGTACAGTTCTTCTGTGTATTCTTGCCACCTCTTCTTGATATCTTCTGCTTCTGTTAGGTCCATACCATTTCTGTCCTTTATCTAGTACATCTTTGCATGAAATGTTCCCCTGGTATCTCTGATTTTCTTGAAGAGATCTCTAGTCTTTCCCACTCTGTTGTTTTCCTCTATTTCTTTGCATTGATCCCTGAGGAAGGCTTTTTTATCTCTCCTTGCTATTCTTTGGAACTCTGCATTCAGATGCTTATATCTTTCCTTTTCTCCTTTGCTTTTCACTTCTCTTCTTTTCACAGCTATTTGTATGGCCTCCCCAGACAGCCATTTTGCTTTTTTGCATTTCTTTCCCATGGGGATGGTCTTGATCCCTGTCTTCTGTACAATGTCACTAACCTCAGTCCATAGTTCATCAGGCACTCTATCTATCAGATCTAGTCCCTTAAATCTATTTCTCACTTCTACTGCAAAATCATAAGGGGTTTGATTTAGGTCATACCTGAATGGTCTAATGGTTTTCCCTACTTTCTTCAATATAAGTCTGAATTTGGCAATAAAGAGTTCATGATCGGAGCCACAGTCAGCTCCTGGTCTGGTTTTTGAAGACTGTATAGATGGAATTCCAGTTGAGCTATTTCAAATCCTGAAAGATGATGCTGTGAAAGTGCTGCACTCAATATGCCAGCAAATTTGGAAAACTCAGCAGTGGCCACAGGACTGGAAAAGGTTAGTTTTCATTCCAATCCCAAAGAAAGGCATTGCAAAAGAATGCTCAAGCTACTGCACAATTGCACTCATCTCACATGCTAGGAAAGAAATGCCCAAAATTCTCCAAGGCAGGCTTCAGCAATACGTGAACCATGAACTTCCAGATATTCAAGCTGGTTTTAGAAAAGGCAGAGGAAGCAGAGATCAAATTGCTAACATTCGCTGGATCATTGAAAAAGCAAGAGAGTTCCAGAAAAACATCTATTTCTGATTTATTGACTATGCCAAAGCCTTTGACTGTGTGGATCACAATAAACTGTGGAAAATTCAAGAGATGGGAATACCAGACCACCTGACCAGCCTCTTGAGAAATCTGTATGCAGGTCAGGAAGCAACAGTTAGAACTGAACATGGAACAACAGCCTGGTTCCAAATAGGAAAAGGAGTACATCAAGGATGTATACTGTTAGCATACTTATTTAATTTATATGCAGAGTACATCATGAGAAATGCTGGACTGGAAGAAGCACAAGCTGGAATCAAGATTGCCAGGAGAAATATCAATCACCTCAGATATGCAGATGACACCATCCTTATGGCAGAAAGTGAAGAGGAACTAAAGAGCTTCTTGATGAAAGTGAAAGAGGAGAGTGGAAAAAGTTGGCTTAAAGCTCAACATTCAGAAAATGAAGATCATGGCATCTGGTCCCATCACTTCATGGGAAATAGATGGGGAAACAGTGGAAACAGTGTCAGCCTTTATTTTTTAGGGCTCCAAAATCATTGCAGATGGTGATTGCAGCCATGAAATTAAAAGACGTTTACTCCTTGGAAGGAAAGTTATGACCAACCTAGATAGTGTATTGGAAAGCAGAGACATTACTTTGCCAACAAGGTTCGTCTAGTCAAGACTATGGTTTTTCCCATGGTCATGTATGGATGTGAGTTAGACTGTGAGGAAAGCTGAGTGCCGAAGAATTGATGCTTAGAACTGTGGTGCTGGAGAAGACTCTTGAGAGTCCCTTGACCTGCAAGCACATCCAACCAGTCCATACTAAAGGAGCTGAGTCCTGGGCGTTCTTTGGAAGGAATGATGCTAAAGGTGAAACTCCAGTACTTTGGTCACCTCATGCGAAGTGTTGACTCATTGGAAAAGACTCTGACGGTGGGAGGGATTGGGGGCAGGAGGAAAAGGGGACGACAGAGGATGAGATAGCTGGATAGCATCACTGACTCGATGGACGTGAGTCTGAGTGAACTGTGGGAGTTGGTGATGGACAGGGAGGCCTGGCGTGCTGCAGTTCATGGGGGTCGCAAAGAGTCTAACACGACTGACTGAACTGAACTGAGCTGAACTGATAGAGCTTCTCCGTCTTTGTCTGCAAAGACTATAATTGGTCTTATTTTGGTGTTGACCATCTGGTGATGTCCATGTGTAGAGTCTTCTCTTGTGTTGTTGGAACAGGGTGTTTGCTATGACCAGTGCAGTCTCTTTGCAAAACTCTATTAGCCTTTGCCCTGCTTCATGCTGCAATTCAAGGCCAAATTTACCTGTTACTCCAGGTATCTCTTGACTTTCTACTATTGCATTTCAGTCCCATATAATGAAAAGGACGTATTTTTTGGGTGTTAGTTCTAGAAGGTCTTGTAGATCTTCATAGAACCATTCAACTTCAGCTTCTTCAGCATTACTGGTCAAGGCATAGACTTGGATTGCTCTGATATCGAATGGTTGCCTTGGAAACAAACAGAGATCATTCAGCATCCATGTACTGCATTTCAGACTCTTTCGTTGACTATGATGGCTACTCCATTTCTTCTAAGGGATTCTTGTCCACAGTAGTAGATATAATGTTCATCTGAGTTAAATTCAACCATTCCAGACCACTTTAGTTCGCTGATTCCTAAAATGTTGACGTTCACACTTGCCATCTCCTGTTTGGCCACTTCCAATTTGCCTTGATTCATGGAGCTAACATGCCAGGTTCCTATGCAATATTGCTCTTTACAGCATCGGACTTTCCTTCCATTGCCAGTCACATCCACAACTGGGTGTTGTTTTTGCTTTGGCTCCATCTCTTCATTCTGTCTCGAGTTATTTCTCCACTGATCTCCAGTAGCATATTGGGCACCTACCCACCTGGGGAGTTCATCTTTCAATGTCCTATATTTTTGCCTTTTCATACTGTTCATGGGGTCCTCAAGGCAAGAATACTGAAGTGGTTTGCCATCCCTTCTCCAGTGGACCACATTTTGTCTGAACACTCCATCATGACCTGTCTGTCTTGGGTGGCCCTACATGGCATGGCTCATAGTTTCACTGAGTTGGACAAGGCTGTGGTCCATGTGGGGCTTCCCTGGTGGCTCAGATGGTAAAGCGCCTGCCTGCAATGTGGGAGACCCAGGTTTGATCCCTGGGTTGGGAAGATCCCCTGGAGAAGGAAATGGCAATCCACTCCAGCACTGTTGTCTGGAAAATCCCATGGACAGGGGAGCCTGATAGGCTACAGTCCATGGGGTTGCGTGATCCGTGTGATCAGGTTGATTCGTTTTTTGTGATTGTGGTTTCAGTCTGTCTGCCCTCTGATTGAGAAGGATAAGAGGCTTATGAAAGCTTCCTGATGGGAGAGACTGACTGAGGGGGAAACTGGGTCTTGTTCTGATGGATGAGGCCATGCTCAATAAATCTTTAATCCAATTTTCTGTTGATGAGTGGAGCTGTGTTCCCTTCCTCTTATTTACCTGGGGCCAAACTATGGTGGATGTAATGAAGATAATGGCAACTTCCTTCAAAAGGCCCCATGCATGCACTGCTACACTCAATGTCCCCAACCCTGCAGCAGGCCACCACCGACCTACATCTCCACTGGAGACTCCTGGACACTCCCAGGAAAGTCTGGTTCAGTCTCTTGAGGGGTCAGTGCTCCTTTCTCCTGGGTTCTGGTACACACAAGGTCCTGTTTGTGCCCTTCAATAGTCTATTTCCCAGTCCTTTATAAGTTCTGGCCGCTCTATGGTGGGGTTAATAGCGCCCTCCTCCAAGAGGGATTGTGCCATACCCGAGTCTGCTGCACCCAGGGCCCCTGTTCCTGCGGCAGTCCATTGCTGACCTGTACCTACACAGGAGACACTCAAACCCACTTCTGTCTCAGTCTATGTGGGGTCTCTGGGTCCTGGTGCACACAAGGTTTGTTTGAGCCCTCTGAGTGTCTCTGGTGTAGATGGGGTGTGACTCTAAAGGCGAATTCGCCCCTCCTACAGTCTTGCTGGGGCTTCTCTGCCCTTGGATGTAGGGTATCTCCTCAAAGTCGCTCCAGCATCAGCATCTTGCTGGGCTTCTCTGACCTTGGACGTGGGGTATCTCCTCAGGGCCGCTCCAGAGCCACACAGCCATAGAAACAAGTATTGGCCAACATGCTCCTGTATTCTTGCCTGGAGAACCCTGCTCCCTGACAGAGAAGTCTGGCAGGCCACAGTCTCCAAGGTTGCAAAGAGTAGGACACTACCGAAGCAACCCCGCATGCAGAGGTGCAAGACTTTTTTTGCCTGTGGCAGCTCTGCCCCAGTGAGAGTTGAGGGTGAAGGTGGCACAGCTGCTTGGCTTACAGGGACCCTGGCAGCACCAGGTGTGCAGGGACACGGACTGCCTCCACCACAGGAGTTATGCCCCCATCAGAGTCTTTTTTCAAGCCTCTTGTAGCTGGCGATCAGAAGGCCTCTTTGGACAGTCTTTTTCTGTAGGTCCACCCATTCAGGCCCTTAGAGGGCTTCCTTGCCTGGAGACCTTCTCTGTTGTTTGGCACATCAGGCACATATAGGGGCCCCCCTGGCTGGGGTTCTACTCTGTTAATTGGCACATCAGGCACTTAAAGGGGCACCCTGGGTGGGGTCCTACTCTGTAGTTCAGTGTGTCAGGTGCTTGCTGGGCCAGCCTCTCTATTGTTCAGCTGCCAATGCTGGCACTGTGGGGAGAGAGAGGCTATGGTGATGTCTCCATCCCCAAACGTGACTCAGCAGTATCGCCTAGCTTCCATGGCTGCCTGGCTTTCCTCCACAGGCATTTCCCACCAGTCTCCACCCTCACATCCCCTTGATAAGTCTCTCCACAGTCAACAGCAGCACTAACTTTGAGATTGCTCCACAATCCCTAAATTCCAGCTACCAGCCACTGCACCTTCCATGTGATCTGCATCCCTGTCTTAGGTATGTATGGTTGCAAGGACTGTCTGATTCTCATTCCATTTGGGCTGCCACAGATCAGCTGTTTCACTCTCAGCCTTAAATGTTTCTCCTCTGACTCAGACAATTGCCCTGATGTGGGGATCCGACCCTTGCTTCAGTTCCCCCACCTGCCGAGGGCAGGTCCAGTCCTACTAACACTCCTGTTTTTCCCCCTAGTTCCTTCATCCTACCAAGCTTTCGGTGAGGCTATATATTATTTTCTGCTGGTCAATGACTTCTGTCCACTCTAAGCTGGTGTTCTGAATGCACTTCTGTGTCTGAAGGTGTATTCCTGATGTATCCGTGGAGAGAGATGTACTCCACGTCTACCTATTCCTCTGCCATCTTGTTCTTCTGTATAAATTTTTAAAACAATTTCAAAAACCAGGAAATTAGAAAATTGAAATGTGTGTGAAATTTCTGTTTTGCCAGTTCTGTACTATATATCAGTCCCCATTTATATATTTAAATGTTTGATTAACTAGGATATGTGGAAAATATGTACATAAACTGGGATACGTGGGGAAAGTATAATAGAGTTAGTGGATGGGTATTTCAGTTTCTTCACTCTGTCTATTGCATATCACACATAAACTGCTTCTGAAGAACTCCATAGTACACTTTGGGAGAATGAGAATAAACTGGGAAATGAAACTGCTAGGAAAATAATTCAGAACTTACCAAAATCTGTCATGACTGACCTAGAGAAAACACTACAGTTGGGGTTAAGAGGCTGGAATTTTGTAGATCCTCCTAGCTTTTCTCTCATTGTTTTGCTGAGAGTCACATCCTTCACAGATTTCTACATCCAATAACAGTGGTACTGATAAATTCTTTTTAACTTTAAAAATTTTTTATGGATATATTCATGAGTTGCAATATTATATTTGTTCAGGTTTACAACATAGTGCTTCAGTTGTTTTATATATTATACTCTGTTTACATTTATTATTAGATAATTTGTATATTTCTCTGTGCTGTACAGCATATCCTTGTTGCTTAAAGTTCAAAATGAATAGTTTAAAATACAATGAAATACTAAGTTCTAATGAAAACCATTGTAAATTAAAAAGGACTGAAATGCAGAGTGCTTTCTCTCTCTCCAAGGATGTAGTAAGCTTGAAATCAATATTTTAAAAAAGAAATAGGAGAATAGAATTGTGGACAAAGGGAAAGGGGAGGAGAGGGTGAGATTCATGGAAAGAGTAACATGGAAATTTACATTACCATATGTAAAGTAGATAGCCAATGGGAATTTGGTGCATGGCTCAGGAAACTCAATCAGGGGCTCTGTATCAACCTAGAGGGCTGGAATGGGGAGGGAGTTCCAAAAGGGAGAGGATATATGTATACCCTAGGCTGATTCATGTTGAGGTTTGACAGAAAACAGCAAAATTCTGCAAAGCAATAATCCTTCAATAAAAAATTAATTAATTAAAAAAATAAAAAATATCTCAAAAAAAAAAAAGGAATAGGAAAATCACCAACTGGTTTGAAATTCAGCAATATACTTATAGAAATAAAAATGGCAATGCACCAAGAAGAAAACACATGGACATTAAATTCAGTAAATACTATCATAAGCAATAGCAGTCAAATAAGTGAGGTAGAAGAAGGAGTCATCTTATTTCTCTTAATTGCTGAACATCCTCCTCCTCCTTATTTTGATACAAGGAGCTAGAGACATGTCCCACAACAAGAAATGGATGCATGCATGTGCGCTAAGTATCTTCAGTTGTGTCCCACTCTTTGTGACCCTATGAACTACTGCCCACCAGGCTCCTCTGTCCCTGGGAATTATCCAGGAAAGAATACTGGAGTGGATTTCCATGCCCTCCTCCAGGGAACCTTCTCCATCTAGGGACAGAACCTGGGTCTCCTGTGTCGCCTGCATTGCAGGCAGTTTCTTTACTACCGGCACTGCCGGGGTCCAGCCCCGGCTGATCCAGGGTATTCAAAGTGGGGACGGCGTTGGCGAGGATAAGGATACAATAGCTTCAATTAGATATTAATTAAAGATATAAAGAGTAATAGAATCAGGATAGCTCAGTGAGGAAATTCAGTGGAGAAAAGTGGCTGAAATAAGGATAGCTCAGTAGGAAAATTCAGTGAAGAAAAGAGGCTTGAGTAGCTTGGTTTATGCGGGAGACCAATAAAACTTCAAGACAAGAAGTTTTCACCACTTACGTAGGCCGCAGGCATCCTTCCGTTCTCCCGAAGGAGAGGAGACACTGAGGCCTCCCCGGTCGGATCTTAGAAGCCCAGGCATAATTAGCAAGCATGGTGGGTTCCGCACTCCAGATGGAGACTCAGCCAGAATTTGAGAGAGAGAGTGACATGGGGAGACCAAGTTTCAGTGAACAAGGCCCGCACTTTATTTTCCAAAGTAGTTTTTATACCTTACGTTATCCATAGAGGATAATGGGGGAAGGGGTGGAGTCATGCAAGGACAGCAGTTCCTGGTTCTAAGCGAAGCCAGGCTTTCAAACTTATCATATGCAAAAGTTCAGGTGATTGACATCATCTTCTGGCCAGGAGGCCTGTTAACATTTTAAGAAACTTATTTTTCTCTAAAGGTGATTATTCCAAAGTCAGGCACCAGCCTCCAAAAAAGCATTGGACAAAGCTGCATTTTACATTTCTACACACCCATTATATCAATCAATACACTGCCAAGGACACAGTAGGTAAGGAGTATGGAGACTTAGCAGCAAACATTGGCTCAATAAGTGAAAAACCCTTCACCAATACAATTTCTAATCAATCTTTTAACTACTCAAAAGAATCTGTGTTTAGACAGTTTAGAATATCTCCTGCCTCTCACAGTTGGGAGGCTCTGAACAATCACATGTGGCCGGAAAAACCTATTCAGGCAGGCTAGAGGATTTCCAAAGGAGTTTGTAGGTTGAAACACTGTCACACCCAGGAATTATTAACTGGAGCTGTAAGCTAACTCTTTTTTCAGACAGAGGTAGTGGGGGACAGCCCCCATAAAGTCAGAGGTATAGGTGAGAGCACAAAGCCGAAAGTAGGCAGACTCTGGTTTGGGGGTAGATGCTCGAGAATTTCCAGGGGGACTCCTGAGGCTCGATCCCGCCTTTACATATGCCGAGCCTCCTTCCTCATGACCTTTGTCATGGGCGGAGTTCCTCACGCTGGCTCCCGGCAGTGATAGAATTCCAGTTGAGCTATTCCAGATCCTGAAAGATGATGCTGTGGAAAGTGCTGCACTCAATATGCAATATGCCGGCTCCCAGCACGGCACCACCTGGGAAGACCCAAGAAATGGATGTGCACATGCTAAGCCACTTCAGTCGTGTCTGACTCTTTGAGACCCTATGGATTGTAACCCGCTAGGCTCCTCTGTCCATGGAACTTTCCAGTAAGAATACTGGAGTGGGGTGCCATGCCTTTCTCCAGGGCATTTTCCCAATCTAGGGATTGAATCCATGGCTCTTAGGTTCCCCTCATAAGAAGGCAGGTTCTTTACCACTAGCACCACCTGGGAAGCCCCAAGAAATGGATGCCTGTAATTAAATTGCCATGGTTAACAGCAGGTGCTTGAATGGAAAAACATCAGGGAAACTATCACCCCACGTTCCTGCTCCATCTCTAGGCTGAGTGTCACAGGAAGGTTGTTATTTGTTCAGCCCTCCTCACTCCACCATACGTTTGGCCAATTGCTTTATCTCATGGGCTACCAGTCCCTCATTGGCTGCTACTGTGGAGACTGTGGCTACGTTTGCTGTCACTGGACTATCCCATCATCCCTGCAAGTTTGCAATTCAGTCAGGATTTTTGGTTTCTTTTTTTTTTTTTTTTAAAGCAAAATGTTCTAGGTTGCAAACAAAAAATAGGATCAGAGAAATCTGGATAAGGTAATTTCAGAAGATATGGTGCTTGATTCCAGAAATTTAGAATTTTCTTATTTTACACTGTGTTTGAGTCCTATTTTACACATGGAAGTGAATTGGGGTTGAAGGAATAGAATGGGTAAATGTGATTTTTATATCTGCTACTGCTGGTGCAGTGGTAAAGAATCTGACTGCCAATGCAGGAGACGAAAGAGACACAGCTTCTATCCCCTGGTCAGAAAGATCCCCTGGAGTAGGAAATGACAACCCAGCTCAGTGTTCTTGCTTGGAAAATTTCAAGGAGATAGGAGCCTGGCGGGCTCCTGTCCAAGGGGTCAGAAAGAGTCGGACATGACTGAGTGACTGAGCACACATACACACACACACTGCTCTTTGTGTGCCTGCGTGCTACCTTGCTTCAGTGGGGCTCGACTCTTTGCAGACCCTATGGACTGTAGCCCACCAGGCTCCTCTCTCCATGGGGATTCGCCAGGAAAGAATGCTGGAGAGGGTTTCCATGCCCTCCTCCCGGGGATATTTATGACCCAGGGATGGAACCTGCCTCTCCTGTGACTCTTGCATTGCAGGCGGATTCTTTACTGCTGAGCCACCTGGGAAGACCACACTTTTTTTTTATCGGTTGCTATACCCCATATAAAAATCTCTGGATGATACCTACATATAGATGGGAGAATGAAAATGGAAAAGGCCAATGAAACTTTTAGGGAAAGAATTTTGACCATAAAGATCCCTAAAATCACTGAGAAACCACGAACAGAAATAACCATTTAGGAAAGGGACGAGTTGCAATACGTTAAGAAAAAGTACACGATTTTCCATCGAACAAATGACACAACCGCCACATATTGAAGCAAAGGTAATGAAGTTTTTAATGTTTTCTTTGGGGTAGAAATGCTTTAAAGATTAAATGTAGGGCCTAAGGGGAGAAGCCTGAAGTCTGGTTTGCGATGGTCAGACAGTCCTGAGGCAGTTCATTTGCAGGTGTGGTATGTGTTGAGCGACTCGGTAGCCTTGGACATGGCATACTTGCCGAGCTTCCCAGGCAACAGAAGACGCACCGCTGTCTTGATGTCTTCGGTCGTGATGGTGCGGCGCTTGTTGTTGCGGGCCAGGCGCCCGGCCTCTTCGGCAATCCGCTCAAACGTATCTTTCACAAACGAATCCAGGATGTTCACGGAGTCGTGGGAAAGACTCAGACCTCTATGTACTTGCCTCAGCACCCTAGGGAAGTAGGTAGCAAAACTTGAGAAATTGTCATGATGGCAGGGCAGGCGACGACGACAGCGGCCCTTAGCTGTCTTCTGCTTTGCCTTTTTTGGTTCCGCATCATATGGGTCTGGTTTGGAGGTCTCCACTTTCGCCATTTCCTTTTCAGAGGGCTCAATTTCGGAGATGCCAGTTTCTTTGGTGATCACGTCTTCCTCATAGCTGTCAGAGGATGTTTCGGACAGGATAGAGCCGCCAATCTCCATAGCGCAGCCCAGAAGAACAGTGAGGGGGTTGAAGGCTGTTGGCCGAATTTATAGGCCCTGCTTTCCTTGACGTCACAGACACTGCCCATATCTGATTGGATGCAAGGCAGGGAGGCCTGTTACTATGGCAGCCCATGTCACGTGACACTGGACGTCCCACCTCCACACTTATAGAAAAATGTCATAAGTAAAATTCAAATACAATTTTTCAAGGGCCAAGAAAAAACCACAATAGAAAATATATGACCCTTAACATGAACTTCACATTCAAACGCCTTTAGGCAAAAGGAGATATCTTAGAATTTATATTAGTAATAATCCTTTTCTAAATTGATTCAAGAGGCTGAAGATATGACCTTATCTGAGTTCATATTTTATCCCCATGATTAAAAAGAAATATGGAACCAAAAAT
Organism: Bubalus kerabau; assembly: GCF_029407905.1. Taxonomy (NCBI): domain Eukaryota; kingdom Metazoa; phylum Chordata; class Mammalia; order Artiodactyla; family Bovidae; genus Bubalus; species Bubalus kerabau. The sequence goes on along the minus strand of NC_073647.1, from coordinate 71,257,537 downwards.
GAACTGGCAAACTATCACAGTTCCTTCTGCCTTAATCTTCAGGCTGAATTTCATAGAAAAGCTATATCTGTTCAGCCCTGGTCCCTCAAACACACTTTCAGTCAACGGCTGTGGCTCACAGCTTGCCAGTTGACCATTGGTTGTACCAGTGGAGACAGGAGATTGAGCTGCTCTCGCTGGACACTCTCTAATGGATGTAAAATTGCAGGCCATGGAAGCTTGTGTTTTCAAGAGTAACTGATTCTCTGCTAGAAAAGCATTGATTCAAAACATCTGTATGAATGTTTAATAGAATTTCAGAAACCAGGGAACTAGAAAAGTTAAATCTTTGTGAAAAGTTTGTTTTGCCATTCCTGTACTATATATCAATCCCCGTTTATAAAATTACTTGCATGCTTAATCTGGCATATGTGTGATAAGTATAATATAGGTAGTGGATGGGTATATCTGTTTCTTCACTTTATTGCATATCACACATAAAATACTTCTGAAGAATTCCATAATACACTTATGGGAGAATGAGAATAAAATGGGAAATGAAATTGCTAGAACAATAATTTAGACATTATAGAACTCTATCATATCTGACTGACCTAACGAAGCACTAAATCTGGGCTCAAAAAAGGCTAGAATTCTGCATTTTCTCTAGTTTTCTCTCATCGTTTGGCTGATACTGACATCGTTCACAGGTTTCTACATCCAAATTCAAGAGTCCTGAGAATTTTTTTTTTTAATTTTGAAATTTTTTATTTAAGTTTAGCTGATTTACAATACTATATTAGTTCAGGTTTACAACATAGTGTTCAATAACTATATATATTAAACTGTTCAAAGTTACTACAAAAATAATTGCTATAGTTCCCTTTGCTCTACAGTATTTTCTTACTAAGAGTTCAAGAAAGTATAGTTTAAAATAGGATGAAATACTGAATTTTAATGAAAATCATAGAAAAGTACAAAACATTGAAATCATGTAGTGCATTCTCTCTTCAGTGTTGTAGTAAGCTAGAAATTAATGGGGAACAAAGGAATTGTAAAATCACCAACTACACTGAAAGTCACCTACATACCTACAGCAAAACGAAAGAACAGGTCAATGCACCAAGAAACACAATGGATATTAAATTTAATAAATATTATTATAAGCATAAACACTCAAATTGCTAGAGTTAGAAGAAGGAGTCCTCTGAATTCTCTGAGTTGCTGAACATCCTTCTCTTATTTTGATGCAAGGAACTAGAGACATGTCCCACTACCAGATCTGGATGCCTGTACTTAAATCACCATGCTTAAAAGCAACCTCTTGAACAGAAAATCAACAAGAAAACCATCACAACTGCTTCCTAATCAATCTCCAAGATGAAAATCACAGGAAAGCTGTTATTGGCTCATCGCTGGTCCTCCACCACACTTTGGTCCTATCATTTGGCTTACAGAGTTGCCAGTCCCATTGGCTGTTACTATGGAGACTGTGGCCACATCTTCTGTTATTCAATGATGTCATCATTTGGGCAAAACTGCACTTAAGCCAAGACTTTTGCATAAACCCCAAAAAGTTACAGGAGATAAATCTGAATTAGGTAGAGATGCCTATGGGTTTGTTGTGACTTTGGGCATCCTGTATATTGAAGGTCAGGGCTATTTTCCTGCATTGCTGGAGAATTTGCGTGGCATGTCTTGCTCTGGAACTTGTTGGCTCTTGGGTGGTGCTTGGTTTCAGTGTAGGTATGGAGGCTTTTGGATGAGCTGTTATCGATTAATGTTCCCTGGAGTCAGGAGTTCTCTGGTGTTCTCAGGTTTTGGACTTAAGCCTCTAAGAGTGTGCTTGAGACAATGCATTGTCACGCACAGGCATGTCGATCACGGGAGCACCCCTCTTGATCATAGGGGCACCCGCCCTCCATCACATTCACACCCACCCACAAAACCTACCCACCCTCACCCTGATTTTCAGTCTCATTCTTACAGTAGCCTCAAGACTTCTCCATCTATACAGCCCTGATAGTTCATAATTTTACACTCTCTGAATGTGCCCTTCATTTTCTTGCCCTAACAGAAACCAGGGGATTCTGTGTCCCCTGACATCCAACTCAAGAGTAGCAGATGATTCTGATATGATAACATCAGGGTTTTCTCACCAATTATGTCATCCCTCTAGACTCCCTGTCACTGGCTTCTGAATTTGTCACCAAATCAAGTTCATTTGGTTCTACCCATAGCAATCCAGTCCTTAATATTTTTTTCTATCCCTATCTTCTCATTTGTTTGTATCACCTCCATTTTACCTTTGTTGTGATTTTAAAAGAGTCAGACATATTGGCTCCTGGCTTCTAGAACACTTGATGCAATGGCATTTACTATCTTCTATTTCTCCTTTATTGACTATGCCAAAGCCTTTGACTGTGTGGATCACAATAAACTGTGGAAAATTCTGAAATAGATGGGAATACCAGACGACCTGTCCAGCCTCTTGAGAAATTTGTATGCAGGCCAGGAAGCAACAGTTAGAACAGGCATGGAACAACAGAGTGGTTCCAAATAGGAAACGGAGTACGTCAAGGCTGTATATTGTCACCCTGCTTATTTAACTTCTCTGCAGAGTACATCATGAGAAACGCTGGACTGGAAGAAGTACAAGCTGGAATCAAGATTGCTGGGAGAAATATCAATAACATCAGATATGCAGATGACACCACCCTTATGGCAGAAAGTGAAGAGGAACTAAAAAGCCTCTTGAAGAAAGTGAAAGAGGAGAGTGAAAAAGTTGGCTTAAAGCTCAACATTCAGAAAACGAAGATTACATAGCATTTGGTCCCATCACTTCATGTGAAATAGATGGGGAAACAGTGGAAACAGTGTCAGACTTTATTTTTGGGGGCTCCAAAATCACTGCAGATGGTGACTGAAATTATGAAATTAAAAGACACTTACTCCTTGGAAGGAAAGTTATGTCCAACCTAGATAGCATATTGGAAAGCAGAGACATTACTTTGCCAACAAAGGTCCCTTAAGTCAACACTATGGTTTTTCTTGTGGTCATGTATGGATGTGAGAGTTGGACTGTGAAGAAGGCTGAGCGCCAAAGAATTGATACTTTTGCACTGTGGTGTTGGAGAAGACTCTTCAGAGTCCCTTGGACTGCAAGGAGATCCAACCAATCCATTCTGAAGGAGATCAGCCCTGGGATTTCTTTGGAAGGAATGATGCTAAAGCTGAAACTCCAGTACTTTGGCCACCTCATGCAAAGAGTCGACTCATTGGAAAAGACTCTGATGCTGGGAGGGATTGGGGGCAGGAGGAGAAGGGGACAACAGAGGATGAGATGGCTGGATGGCATCACTGACTCGATGGACATGAGTCTGAGTGAACTCCAGGAGTTGGTGATGGACAGGGAGGCCTGGCGTGCTGGGATTCATGGGGTCGCAAAGAGTCTGACATGACTGAGCGACTGAACTGAACTGAACTGAAGATCTGTTGGTGTTTACTAAAGTCCCTGTTTCTCCACCTCTGGAGATTGGCAAGTCACTTAGGGGACAAAGAGTTTGGGGTGTCCTACTGTGACTGCTATGTTGGACTGGGCTACCAACAATGATGATACTTTAGACTCCAGAGAAAAACAGCCTAAAACTGGATCCTTCTGTTGGATGCATCGACACCAGTGGCATTCGGTCCTTGGTTCTAGCACCAGTTCTGGACTCCCTCCAAACTTGGCCAACCACCAGAGCTTAATTGGTTTTGCAGTGAAGAAGGAGTTTGGGGGTTTAGAGGAGGAAGACACCTTTAGGTGAGTCACCTGGCTATAAAAACTCTCCTGGCTCTAGATTTTCCCACAACCCTGATCTGGTCACACTAAGTTTTGGAGACAATAGAAAAGGTTTCGGGTGCTGAGGTCCTCCATGCCTGGTGCCCCTGCTAACAACATGGCAGGAGATAGAACTATTTGAGCACCTACCACTCAGAGTTAGATGTTGTTAATATTTAGGTATATTTACTTTGCCCCTTAACTTTCATCCCATTTCCATTCCCCTCTCACTTTCCAAGGGATACTCCTACCCTGAATGTGATATGTAGTTTCTAGCCACATTGTAGGTACACAGAAGGGTATTCATCTAAGCAACTACTGTAGGCCAGGCTTCCCACATGGCACTAGTGGTAAAGAAACCGCCTGCCAATGCAGGAGACATAAGAGATGTGAGTTTGATCCCTGGGACGACAGGGAAACCCACTCCAGTATTCTTGCCCAGAGAATCTCATGGAGAGAGGAGCCTGGCGAGCTACAGTCCATAAGGACGCAAAGAGTCGGACACATCTGAAGTGACTAAGCATGCTTGCACGCTACAAAAGTGCTTGTGATTAGAGCTATAAAGATGAATAGCCTCAGCAGATTCTCCTCTGATTACACTGCTACCAGGTTCAGGTTTAGAAATTTCTAAGAAATTAGAAAATGTGACTTTTACATAGGAGAGCACCACTGTCACAGACATGCCCAGTTGTGGGAGTGAAAGACCCTGCACGACCCACACTTTCCATGAGCACCCCTCCCCACCAGCTGGTCAAGGATTACAACAGACAACAGTGAGCATCGCTGGTCATCACCACAAAGCTTGGCTCCTCTGGATATAAAATGCCGAGAGTACCTGAACGGCTCCTTCATCTCGAATCCCAGAGCTTCAGATGTTCAATGCTAACTGGGTAAGATGTGTCTGCTTGTTGTAGCGGCCCCTGTTATTGTGGAGGAGTGAGTATACTTGGGAGGAAGGGAAGTGGACCCTCAGGACGAAAGTAGTGGGAGAAGCAGGGGAGGTAGGCCAGCCATCAATCCCTGGAGGAATCAGAGTGTGTCTAGATGGAGTCTGGAGAGGCGAATTTGGTATGAGGTTACTAACACCCAGTTGCAGGGGTGAAGTTCTGAGTAGAGGAGAGATAGTGGACTCAGGCCAGCAAGGCTAAAGCGGTGGGAGGGGCAAGAGGTGGGTCTAGGATTTTTTTGCCAACCGAAGAGGACTGGGGCGGAGCCTGTCATGCACGGTATAACTGAGGAGTTCCTCGCAGGAAGGCTAACCTTGTCTAGAGTGCTAAGTGGTGTCTGTGCAGCCCTCTACCTTTCTCTGATCTTCCAGCCTTCGAGTGAGGACGTGTGTCGCCGCCGGAGCCAGAAGACTATGGGGACAGAAGGGTGTGGCAGCCGCGATGCAGACGAATGGGGCCTGCAGGAATTGGAGGGGCGGAGATTAGGCTGGGAGATTTCTAGCAGTGCCTCCTGGGGAGTCCACACCTTTATCTTCGCAGCACGGCCTTCTGAGCTGGATTCGGATCCTTCCCGTGATAAATGCACACCCACCAGTGATCACACGCACTGCCACTCATGATCATGGTGACCAACCCCTCCCCGTGATCATGTGCACAGTCTCCCCTGGTCACATGTGCAGAGATTGGAATGGAAACTGACCTTTTCCAGTCCTGTGGCCATTGTTGAGTTTTTCAAATTTGCTGGCATCTTCAGTGTAGCACCTTATTAGCATCATCTTTTAGGATCTGAAATAGTTCAGCAGGAATTCCATCACCTCCACTAGCTTTGTTCATAGTAATGCTTCCCAAGACCCACTTGACTTCACACTCCAGGATGTCTGACTTGAAGTGAGTGACCACACCATCGTGGTTATCTGGGTCATTAAGACCTTTTTTGTATAGTTTGTCTATGTATTCTTGCCACCTCTTTTTAACATCTTATGCTTCTCTTAGGTCCTTACCATTTCTGTCCTTTATTGTACCCATATTTGCATGAAATGTTCGCTTGATATCTCCAATTTTCTTGAAGTGTTTCCCATTCTATTGTTTTCTGATATTCCTTTGCATTGTTTACTTAAGAAGGCTTTCTTATCTCTCCTTTCTATTCTTTGGAACTCTGCATTCAGTTGGGTATATCTTTCCCTTTCTCTTTTACCTTTCACTTCAATTCTTTTCTCAGATTTTTGCCTTCTTGCTATTTTTTAAAAACTAGATTAGTGTTTCCTAATTCTTGCTCCATGTGAGACTCATGGACAGAACCAGTAATGAGAATTAAAGATACTGATTCTAGAGCCTCTCCCTACTCCTGACCTACTGAATTAGAGTATAGTATGGTGGGCATCTATGTTTTTTTAAAACATCACCAGTAGGTCAGATACATATATACCGGAGCTCATGAATTGTGCGTTGCATGTCAGTTCAGTTGCTCAGTCATGTCCGATTCTTTGTGACCCCATGGATTGCAGCATGCCGGGCTTCTCTGTCCTTCACCAACTCCCAGAGCTTGCTCAAACTCATGTCCATTGTGTCAGAGATGCCATCCAACCATCTCATCCTCTGTTGTCCCCTTCTCCTCCTGCCTTTAATCTTTCCCAGCATCAGGGTCTTTTCCAATGAGTCAGTTCTTCACATGGTGGCCAAAGGATTGGAGTTTCAGCTTCAGCATCAGTCCTTCCAAAGAAAATTCAGGATTGATCTCCTTTAGAATGGACTGGTTGGATCTCCTTGCAGTCCAAGGGACTCTCAAGAGCCTTCTCCAACTCCACAATTCAATTCTTCAGTGCTCAGCTTTCTTTATAGTCTAACTCTCACATCCATACATGACTACTGGAAAAACCATAGCTTTGACGAGACAGACCTTTGTTGGTAAAGTAATGTCTGCTTTTTAATACACTGTCTAGGTTGGTCATAGTTTTTCTTCCAAGGAGCAAGTGTCTTTTAATTTCATGGGTACAGTCACCATCTACAGTGATTTTGGAGCCCAAGAAAACAAAGTCTCTTAGCTTCCATTGTTTCCCCATCTATTTTCCATGAACTGATGGGACCGGATGCCATGATCTTAGTTTTCTGAATGTTGAGTTTTAAACCAACTTTTTCACTCTCCTCTTTCACTTTCATCAAGAGGCTGTTTAGTTTTTCCTCGCTTCCTGTCATAAGCATGGTGTCATCTGCATATCTGAGGTTATTGATATTTCTGCTGGCAATCTTGATTCCAGCTTGTGCTTCATCCAGCATGGCATTTTGTTTGGTGTACTCTGTATATAAGTTCAATAAGCAGGGTGACAATATACAGCTTTGGCATACTCTTTTCCCAGTTTGGAACCAGTCTGTTGTTCCATGTCTGGTTCTAACTGTTGCTTCTTGACCTGCATACAGATTTCTCAGGAGGCAGGTAAGGTGGTCTGGTATTCCCACTTCTTTCAGAATTTTACACAGTTTTTTTGTGATCCACACAGTCAAAGGTTTTGGCATAGTCAATAAAGTAAGTAAGTGTTAGTTGCTCAGTCGTGGCCGACTCTTTGCGACCCCATGGACTGCAGCCCACCAGGCTCCTCTGTCCATGAGATTTTCCAGGCAAGGATACTGGAGTGGGTTGCCATTTTCTTCTCCAGGGGATCTTCCCAACCCAGGGATTGAACCCGTGTCTCCTGCACTGCAGGCAGATTCTTTACTGACTGAGCTACAAGGGAAGCCCAGGCAATAAAACAGAAGTTAAATAAATAAACACATCCATTCTCGTGGGTTGCATGAGTGGATGCTAAGATTTGGTGCTCTCAGCAAAGTAATCCAGGAAGGTGAGATGATGTTTTGCTTATTTCCCTTTCCACAGGCATGAGCAAGAGTTTGGATAAGACTTAACTGCCTACTCTGTTGCCTGAGTAATTAGAATTTTCTGAGGCAAATGGTCATTATGTCAGGGAGATAAAGTGAGGACAGTCAGGTCTGCAAGGAGCTATTCACCTGTACTAGGTAAAGAGATGGCAGGTGGGAACGTTCCAAAGCAAGCCATTCAGCCTGGGTGCTGCACCTGAGGGCTGATTCTTCCACTTTTCACTGCCTTTGATGCCCTTTCTAGGCTGGCAACTTCCAAGCCCAAGCTTGAGCAAATGAGCCTATAAACACAGCCAGGAAGATCTCTTTCTTCTAGAAAGGATGTAGCAAGAGTTTGATTAGGGGTCTGCTCCCTTTATGTAGGCAAATCAATCTTATGGAAATATCATGAACTTTCAAATCCAATGGACCTTGAGTCTCACTCTGGTTCTGCTACATACTACTTAATTTGACTTCTAGTAGCCTCAGTTTTCCTGCATACTGCATGGAATTTGGGGGAAATTGTGGTGCTGAAGAAGATTCTTGAGAGTCCCTTGGACTGCAAGGAGATCAAATCAGTCAATCCTAAATGAAATCAACCCAGAATATTCACTGGAAGGACTGATGCTGAAGCTGAAGCTCCAATACTTTGCCACTTGATGAGACGAGCTGACTCATTGGAAAAGACCCTGATGCTTGGAAAGATTGAGGGCAGGAGAAGGGGGCGACAGAGGATGAGACGGTTGGATGGCATCATCGACTCAATGGTCATGACTTTGAGCAAGCTCCAGGAGATGGTGAAGGACAGGGAAGCCTGGCGTGCTGCAGCCCATGGGCGCACAGAGAGTCAGATATGACTTAGCAACTAAACAACAACAACCACCCAGTCATTTTGAATCAATATTGTCTCTTAAAACAGAAAAAAGTACCTCCTGGAGCTGGAGGCTTGTTCTTATATGAATATAGAGAAGCCACATCAGCCACGCCTTTTCCCCTACCCATGGGTAGAATTTCACCTGGTTCACAGATGCTCTTGTGTCAAGAATTTGCTATCAATAAATTTTTAAAGCCAATATTTCTGGACTGCATGTGAGTTGAATTTGTAAATACCCCTATGATCTGGGGGAAAAAAAAAACAAAACTACAGACTTTGGGCTACAATAGGAGAGCTAAAAGCAATAACCAGCAGATCAGGGTCTTCCCAACTTAACAAGAACATACTCCATCTTTACAGTGCTATTTACAAGAGGAAACCCTTAAGAAACATTGACTTGTGCCTTATAATAACATACTTGCTCTGAGTTTTTGGCTCAGATCTGCTACTTAACTAGCTTGGAGACTGGGAAATTCACTTTTCTGGGCCTCGGCTTCTAAAGTTGTTAAAGCAGGGGACTAAAGTAGACAACATTCTTCTAGCAGTCAAACTTGAAGATTCCATGGGCATGCCAGAGATAGAACTGGATGGAGACTTATTCTTGGAAGGTAAGCTAGGGCCTTGTCTTCTTCTTTGGAATCTAACATGGTCAGACTATCAATAGACACCTTTCTGCTCTTCTAGTACTATCAATAGGTCACTGACCAAATTTAAGGGAAGGAGTAGGAGGGGGAAGAAGCAGAAAGCAATGCCTGTGTGCTGAGGCTACACCATGTGTTTTATATTTGCCTAGATTTACACGTGGCCTAAAGCCTGTTTGTTTTGTGCCTGTATTGTTTCAACTTCCATCCATTTCATTGGTTCTATAAATTGGCTTTAACCCAATTCCCTCTGTTTTGGTCATTAAATTTCAAATTGATTCTGGCTTTGTGTACAATCTCCTTCTTTCTTTAATAATAGACTCAATCTCACTCCCCAAAGTGATGGTCAGAAATTTTAAAGCAGGCTAGTTACTGTTCCTTTCCCTGCATTCAGTTTCCTACCATTTACCTTCCTTTGGATTTGCTCATTACAGCAGTGTCCAGCATCTTGGGCCTCAAATTCCTCTCTGATGGGCTGAGACCTCTTACGTGGAGGGAAGCTGGGTAATTCAGTGCCCCTTGGGAATATGCTGTTAGGATGGTCACAGAAAACAAGCCTGAAATGAGAAATTGAACCAAAGCAGTCTAGTCCTAGCCCAGTGAAGCTCTTTAGTTGGTAAAAGCCTTTGGACATTTGCCAAGACCCGAAATGGTCCCATCTTACCTGAGCATAGAAGGGGGCTGTATCTGAGCAATGACAGATCATCTGGCCCAGAGATGTGCTGGTAAATGCTTAAGGACTGGCTCTGTGGGGGGTGGGGGGAGGGAGAAAGCTCTGATTTGTCACATTTGCCATTTTCCATAGTGAAAATACTCTCACCATTGCAGGCAAGCTAACAGCATGACATCACTAAATCTGGAGTTGAAAAAGAGATGAACACAATTGGCCCTTAAGGGAAGTGCCAGCAAACTCCAGTACCTCACCCAACAGCATCTGTAAGATGGGCCCACACAGTCCAAAGCTGCCAGACCTGGGTTTTCTGGGAATGGCAAGGATTGGGGAGGAGAGAGTGGTGCTTACATACTGTCCTGCCTCTCCAACCTGCTCCATGGGAAAGAAGCATTAGAATTGAGTATAAAATGTCATATACTTTAAACTCCCCAGGAGAAAAACTCAGTGACATCATGTTCCTCTCAACATGTTTTGTTTTTTTCCCCCTACAATTTAGGTCACCTTAAATTTCATTCATGGGTCCCTAGTAGGCTTTTAAATAAGACTGCCTTCCTGTTTAAGTCTCTAGAAATGAACTTCCACCATATCCTGATAATGGAGAATCCTTTCTCCGTACCTAAAACCTCAGAAATGTGTGGTTCAACATAAATGCTGGAATCTGATTGTATCAAGGGACTGATCATCAAATTGATTGGCTCACAGTAAATCTAATCCACTTTGGTTACCTCAAATGTGATATTATCAGATTTATTTATGTGTGGCTATCCAATCACTGTAACAAATATACAGTGGAAATGAGAAATAGATTTAAGGGACTAGATCTGATAGACAGAGTGCCTGATGAACTATGGATGGAGGTTCGTGACATTGTACAGGAGACAGGGATCAAGACCATCCCCATGGAAAAGAAAGGCAAAAAAGCAAAATGGCTGTCTGGGGAGGCCTTACAAATAGCTGAGAAAAGAAGAGAAGCAAAAAGCAAAGGAGAAAGGAAAAGATATACCCATTTGAATGCAGAGTTCCAAAGAATAGCAAGGAGAGATAAGAAAGCCTTCCTCAGTGATCAATGCAAAGAAATAGAAGAAAACAACAGAACGGAAGACTAGAGATCTCTTCAAGAAAATTAGAGATACCAAGGAAACATTTCATGCAAAGATGGGCACAATAAAGGACAGAAATGGTATGGACCTAACAGAAGCAGAAGCTATTAAGTAAAGGTGGCAAGGATACAGAGAACTATACAAAAAAGATCTTCATGACCCAGATAATCACAATGGTGTGATCACTCACCTAGAGCCAGACATCCTGGAATGTGAAGTCAACCGGGCCTTAGGAAGCATCACTATGAACAAAGCTAGTGGAGGTGATGGAATTCCAGTTGAGCTATTTCAAATCCTAAAAGATGATGCTGTGAAAGTGCTTCACTCAATATGCCAGCAAATTTGGAAAACTCAGCAGTGGCCACAGGACTGGAAAAGGTCAGTTTTCATTCCAATTCCAAAGAAAGGTAATGCCAAAGAATGCTCAAAGTACCACACAATTGCACTCATCTCACACACTAGCAGAGTACATCATGAGAAACGCTGTGCTGGAAGAAGCACAAGCTGGAATCAAGGTTCCTGGGAGAAATATCAAGAACCTTAGATATGCAGATGACACCACCCTTATGGCAGAAAGTGAAGAAGAACTAAAGAGCCTCTTGATGAAAGTGAAAGAGGAGAGTGAAAAAGTTGGCTTAAAGCTCAACATTCAGAAAACTAAGGTCATGGCATCCAGCCCCATCACTTAATGGCAAATAGATGGGAAAACAGTGGAAACAGTGGCTGACTTTATTTTTGGGGGCTTCAAAATCACTGCAGATGGTGATTGCAGCCATGAAATAAAAAGATGCTTACTCCTTGGAAGGAAAGTTATGACCAACTTAGATAGCACATTAAAAAGCAGAGACATTACTTTGTCAACAAAGGGGATGACAGAGGATGAGATGGTTGGACAGCATCACCTACTTGAATGGACAGGAGTTTGATCAGGCTCTGGGAGTTGGTGATGGACAGGAAAGCCTGATGTGCTGCAGTCCATAGGGTCTCAAAGAATTGGACATGACTGAGTGACTGAACTGAGCTGAACTGAATTAGTTCTCAGCAAACACTATAATTTGGGCTGTGCTAAGGGTAGAGGGAAGCCCTGAGTAACTGGGGCCATATGTGGTTGATTATTATTTCATAAAGGAGGAAGTGGTGTTGGGAAATCCACACCATGGCCCAGACACCAATGACAGTGGAGGCTTACAGAGAAAGTCAATAGTCTACACCTCTTCCTGTTAGAAAGATTCATGTCTCCATGAATGATCTGAAACTGGGTCCCTCTGTAAGTTATCATCCAAATCAAGATACTCTTTAGAGTACTCTTTGGTGAATTAAGTCAACAGAAGTGAACTGAACTGTCTTGGGCAAACTAGAAAAGCTAGTTTCCCTGTCCTGGAGATAAAGCTCTCCAAAACTTGATGGTGTGAATTAACTGTAGAGGGCCCTACTTTAGGCCCATGTTGGACACATCACAGAGTGTCCATAGATGCCCAGAACAGCACAAGGAGATGATATATCTCCCTGGGCCATGCATAAACCAGGGCATCAGCTGGCGTTTTGTGTTCATATTTTGCAGTATCTTCTCAGATGAAATTGCCACATTGATTGCAAAAAGGAAGAACGATTATCACATTAATGAATTAGAATCTTGTTTTTAATTCTGCTGTGAAGAGTAATCTTTTGTCAACTTGAATGAGATCCTAAGCTTACCCTAGCTTTAATTATAGTGTTATTATATAAAAATATTGGCTGGCCCTGGTCCAAGGTGCTAGAGTGTTTAAATTTAAATACTCCAGAGATAATTTAAACACATGATAATTTACTCATGGGTACTAATGACCCAAAGGAATTCCACATTGTTTAGTTCAAACAAATGATTATGTTGATAACAGAGCCTGAACTATGCTAATCATATTTTAAAATTCTTGGCCAGGGAGCATGAGTGCCTGTAAAATGGGTGTGTGTGTGTGTGTGTGTGTGTGTGGTTGTCTCTGAGCAGTCGTGAGAAGCTGCAGCATGAAGGTGTTTGAGACTTGGAACCTTGCAGGGAGCCTGACTTAATTTGAATTTCTGCTCTGCTAGAAGCCACCCTACCTGCCTGATTGTTGGTAAGTGACCATCTCCTCTAAGTTTTAGTTCCTCAGTTGTAAAATGAGCTTGATGACACCCCTATCAGAGGAGTGTTTGGGAGGATTAATGAACCAGAATATTTAAAGTGCTGGGCACATAGTAGACTCCCCCAAAATGGAGGGGTTTCCCATGTGTGCTAGTGGTAAGGAATCCACCTGCCAATAGAGGAGACATAAGGGACATGGGTTCGATCCCTGCTTTGGGAAGATCTGCTGGAGGAAGACATGGCAACCCACTCCAGTATTCTTACCTGGAGAATCCCATGGACAGAGGAGCCTGGATGGCTACAGTCACTGGGGTCACAAAGAGTCGGACATGACTGAGGCGACTTAGCATGCACACATGCATTCCATTTTACATAGACATCTTGTTTGTAGTTGTGTATTCTTGTATGTAGCTTCAGGTTTAGATTTTCCAGGTGTCTGTATCTGACTTTGTATCCATGTACTTACCTGGGCTTGATTCCTGGGTTGGCAAGATCCCCTAGAGAAGGAAATGGCAACCCACTCCAGTATTCTTGCCTGGGAAATCCCATGGACAGTGGACCACAGTTCATGGGGTCCCAAACAATCAGATGTGACTTAGCAATCAAACAGCAACAACAACGACTTACCTGAGTATATGGGTGTGTATTTTGGTGTTTGGTGATATGTCTCTGTGTGTGTGTCTGTGTGAGTGCTGAATGAAGTCTTGTTACGCAGCTGTATGTATGAAGTGAAAGTATATATGTGTGAGTGAGAGTCTGTATGTATGAAGGAGATATGCCGTATCTGCATGAATGAATGGATATCACAGTGCTTTCTGTAGTTCATGATCCCAAGCTAGGCTGAGAAGACCACTTTAAGCATGACTTTTCCATTTCCAGCAATACCTTAAATTCTTTGGCCTTGATTTCATCCTTGTTTAGGTGGTCCATGTAGTGGAGATGGTTTGGTTATGTTTCTTTCTTTTATGGATTTGTGAGTAGTGTGTGTATGTTAGAACCAATAACTCCTTGGCTCACAATTAGCTGTTTCCTTTCTCCTGCTTCCTTTGTTCCTGCTCCTCTCTTCCCTTTCCTTCTTTATTTACAGCCTTACTGGCTTTTCACTTCACTAACATCAGGGAGAAAAACATCTGAAGCAGGTGGGACAGCAGTCCTTGGCTGTGAGACAAATTGTGAACTCATTTCACATGAGCTCAGATTTGGGCCCCTGTGTGTCGGAGAGGCACATTAGCATATAAAAGGAAGAATGTACAGGCTGGAGAATCACCAGAGACCAACTGAGGGGCAGGTGCGCACTTTGTGGTTTGATCTTAGAATAATCATGAAGTCCTCTTCCCCTAGAAATTGTTCTCACACTGGCCCATCAGGCACTTGAAAGTCCACCATTAGGTCTTGTGTCTGGTCAGACTTTTCCCTGTGCTGCAGACATAGCTTAGCAGCATGCACACATGCATGCTCAGTAGTGTCTGATTCTTTGCAACCCTTTGGACCATAGCCCACCAGGCTCCTCTGTTAGTGGGATTCTCCAAGCAAGAATACCGGAGTGGGTTGCCATGCCCTCCTTCAGAGGATCTTCCCAACCCAGGGATTTAACCTGTGTCTTCTGCATTGCAGGTGGATTCTTGACCCACTGAGCCATCAGGGAAGCCCAGCTTTGTGGCACCCCTGTAATATTAGAGTACCAAGGCTCTGTCCCACCAGGTGAACCCATATCCTCCAGTTCTGAAGAGTCTTGGGAACCTCCAGAACCATTCTGCTGAAACTTAAATTGTCACTGAGGGCAGGGAGGCATCAAGGACAAACAATCCTCACCTTCCTCTTCCTGCCTTTCCTTAATTTCAAGTCGACAGCCTATTATCAAGCATCGACCACCTGAAGTCTCTAGGTTGGGTGTGGGGACCAGGCACAAAAAGACCATCTCTTTCCTCTTGTTCTCCTCTCCACCTTACAATCTTTACCTTAGGCCCTCCTCACTGCTGCTAGGAGCAAAGCAGATCAGATTAACCAATCCTAAACTGCGTCGGTTAACCTTTCCCGTGTGTATTGGCATTTTAAAAGAGGGCCCGGGAACAGATTCATGTTCCTCCCCATGCTTAAGCAGTGCCCTTCTGCTGCTGCTGCTAAGTCGCTTCAGTCGTGCCTGACTCTGTGCGACCCCATAGACAGCAGCCCACCAGGCTTTGCCGTCCCTGGGACTCTCCAGGCAAGAACACTGGAGTGGGTTGCCATTTCCTTCTCCAATGCATGAAAGTGAAAAGTGAAAGTGAAGTCGCTTAGTCGTGTCCGGCTTGTCGCAACCCCATGGACTGCAGCCTACCAGGCTACTTCATCCACGGGATTTTCCAGGCAAGAGTACTGAAGTGGGGTGCCATCACCTTCTCTGAGCAGTGCCCTTATGTTCTGATTAATCCCTCTGCTAATGACTGGAGACAATCTCCCATTTTGTCCACAGTAGAGATCATCTGTGTGGTAGACAGGAAACATTCTGATTAAATTAACTTGATTTAAGATGTGAATGATATCTGGGTTAATGTGTCTATCTTCCAAAATAAATGTACATTTGGAAAATGAACTTGTTAAAAAGAAATTGCTCTCAAACGGTAGGCGTTTAACAGAAATCTGGGGCCCCTGGGCTTTCTGGGCCTCTCAAGATACAGCATATAAATAATTAACATTTTCTTTCCCAAGTTCATAATGTACTGATATGAGCACCCAGTTCTTCTGATGCTCACTTTTGTTTTCAACAAAGATCATATCATGTTGTGATGATGCAACATGCCACAGGCTTTCCCTTGACATAAGGGATGCTGGTGAGAGGGTAACAGGCAGGAAAGCTAGAGGCTCCCAAACAGAGGAAATAGGCTGCAAGTGTCAGACGTTTTTTCTCTCTCTCTTAAGCTGCAGGAGGAAACAAACAAGTTTCATATTCTTTTTCCCTTCCCTATACAAAATTAAAAGGAGGTTTCTTTTAAAATTCTGTGTTGCCGTGATGACACCTGGTTCCACCTGAACTTAACTTTCCTCAAACCTTGAGCTAACCAATGTGTTTATGGAAATGCTTTTCTTAGGCTATGTTAATGAACTATGTATTTACCTTAGACTCTGTCTTTCTTCAAGTCGGTTCCACTTAAGACTCAGAACTGACAAACGGACTCAGAACTCAACAAACCAGTAAGTTTTTCTCATACAAATGTTCTCTTAATCTATGTTAATGAGACTATGTATTTGCTTGGACACTGCCTTTCTTCAAGATTCATGTCAATTGTTTTATGGCCCAGGATGACTCACCTTGTGCCAATGTTATCTCAAAATTCATGTTGTGGGTGAGGGGCCTGGTGCCACTCTCTGAGTTTTGAGACATTTCCTTTCTCTAATTAGCAGCCTGCTAGTAGGTATATAACTTCCTGTTAAAGACTAGAAGGGGGCACTCTTTCTGCCCCGTTCTGATGTCTATGTCAGAAGATTTATCTATCTCTTTTATACTTTAATAAAACTTTATTACACAAAGCTCTGAGCAATCAAGCCTCGTCACTGGGTCCAGATTGAATTCCTCTCCTCTGGAGGCCAAGAATCTCGGCATCTTTCATGGCTCAGCAACAATCTTTCACTAGGCTCTACAGAAGGGTGAGAATCACCCTGGAGGTGTGGTGTAGGTATGGCAGGAAATCACCACTACCCTATCCACAACCACTAAACTGAACCCCAAGACTCCCGTAGGAGTCTAGGTTAGTAGAAGTCTAACCTAGCCCCACATGTGTGTCCAAGTCTTTGTGACCCCATGGACTCTAGCCTGCCAGGCTGCTCTGGGATTCTCCAGGCAAGAATACTGGAGTGAGTGGCCATGCCCCCCTCCAGGGAATCTTCCTGGCCCAGGGATTGATCAAACCTGCAACTCTAGTCCCCTGCATTGGCAGGTGGGTTCTTTACCACTAGTGCCACCTGGGAAACCCCTAGCCCCACATATCCCCATGTAATTGTTGCAGCCATTGCCTCAAAAATTAAGAACTTTTCCCTCTCTTCTTCTCCTCTAACTTCTACTTTTTCACAAAGCATTTTAAGGACCTACTTCTACTTGGTGATTTACAAAGGGAGCCACATCACTATGGGACCTGGCTTCTGAGAGTAAGACTCTAAAGTTAAAAAGACCTGAAGAGCATATATTTGTATTAGACAGATGGCTAAATATACTGAAATAAAATTGTGAGAGGTTATTCTTAATGTCCTAGTAAATATTACTAGTAGTAGTTAACAATTCTTGAGCATTACTATGTGCTTGGCACTGTATTAAGTGCTTTGCAGGCCTTACATCTTTTACTCTCTTTGGAAGTATTGCAGGGTTGTGGTTAAGAAATAAGACTGCCTAGATTCACACTCTAGTGCCACCACTTAGCAGTTGTATGACTTTGGGCAAGTTACCTAACTTCTCTTTGTGTAGGTAGTCCTATAAACTGGAGATAATAATAGTACCTGTTTTATCAGGTGGTTGGGAGGATTATATGATATAATCCATTTGGGCTTAAAACAATGGCTGATTCCAAATACTTGGTCAATTAACACTATTTTTTGTTAATGATTCCCCCATTAACCCTGTAAGGTAGGTACTATTGTTAGCTTCATTTAAAGATTATAAAACTGAGACTCAGAGAAGTTAACTAACTTGATCAAGCTCAAACAGATAGTAAGTAATAGAACTACTGTTCAAACTTGGGGGCATGTTGCTTCTCATTGAGCTACTTTCCTACTCTTTATTTAATGTATGTGACAGACGAAAAAATACAATGATCAATACATGAGTTCTGGCTTCACCTATATTTTTAAGTGTGATATCTTATTAATTTTTACTATGTTGTTCTACCTTCATTGAGATCATTAGTAAATCTTAGTTAATGTTACTGCATTCTAACACATGTGTGCATGTGTGCTCAGTCGCTTCAGTCATGTCCGATTCTCTGCAGACCCATGGACCATAGCCTGCCAGGCTCCTCTGTCCATGAAATTCTCCAGGCAAGAATATTGGAGTGGGTTGCCATGCCCTCCTCCAAGGGATCTTCCTGACCCAGGGATTGAACCCATGTCTCCTACATTGCAGGTGGATTCTTTACTGCTGAGCCACCAGAGAAGCCTCATTCTAACACATATCTACATTTAAAATTTATATTTCACAACAGGGACCAGCCTCTGCCAACACTTTTATACCCTAATATCTATAACCAAAACCTAGGATTTTACTTAAGCTACTAAATTAATGCATTGTGCAATAGCATTATGGATAGAATTCTGAGTCTCAGATTTATAAGCTATTTGTTTGTGCAGCAGACATTACTCTCTGTTAAATCTTTGGCCAGAACAAATTCTACCTATGTAAAGGAAAGGTAAGTGTACTTTAGTACAGGTGAGGCAATGAGGGCTAAGTATATGATTAGGGAAGGGAGAAAAGATGTGTGTGTTTCATGTCCATGCTGAGCCAAAAAACCTGTCAGTTGCCCCATCAATCATAGAAGTGTGGAGGACTGATGGGATTTCAGAGCTGTCTAAAAGATGGGAAAGGCCTTTTGGCTGCCTAAAGGAAAAGTATTCCATGGAGAATATATTGTATTGGAAAAAAGTTCTGAGGTGGAGTGGGATGTGCCTGCAGGGAACCTGAAACAGGTGTGCCTTCACACATAAGGTATAACCATAAAATGATGAATGTGACTTCTTTTGATACAAACATCAGTTCAGTTCAGTCGCTCAGTCGTGTCTGACTCTTTGTGATCACATGAACTGCAGCAGGCAAGGCCTCCCTGTCCATCATCAACTCCCAGAGCCCACCCAAACCCATTTCCATCGAGTCAGTGATGCCATCCAACCATCTCATCCTCTGTCATCCCCTCTCCTCCTGCCCCTAATCTTTCCCAGCATCACAGTCTTTTCAAATGAGTCAGCACTTCTCATCAGATGGCCAAAGTACTGGAGTTTCAATTTCAACATCAGTCCCTCCAGTGATCACCCAGGACTGATCTCCTTAAGGATGGACTGGTTGGATCTCCTTGCAGTTCAAGGGACTCTCAAGATTCTTCCAAAACCACAGTTCAAAAGCATCGATTCTTCAGCGCTCAGCCTTCTTTATAGTCCAATTCTCACATCCATACATGACTCCTGGAAAAACCATAGCTTTGACTTAACGGACCTTTGTTAACAAAGTAATGTCTCTGCTTTTGAATATGCTGTCTAGGTTGGTCATAACTTTCCTTCCAAGGAGTAAGCATCTTTTTATTTCATGGCTGCAATCACCATCTGCAGTGATTTTAGAGCCCAGAAAAATATAGTCAGCCACTGTGTCCACTGTTTCCCCATCTATTTGCCATGAAGTGATGGGACTGGATGCCATGATCTTTGTTTTCTGATGTTGAGCTTTAAGCCAACTTTTTCACTCTTCTCTTTCACTTTCATCAAGAGGATTTTTAGTTCCTTTTTACTTACTGCCATAAGGGTGGTGTCATCTGCATATCTGAGGTTCTTGATATTTCTCCTGGCAATCTTCATTCCAGCTTGTGCTTCTTCCAGCCCAGCGTTTCTCATGATGTACTCTGCATATAAGTTAAATAAGCAGGGTGACAATATACAGCCTTGACGTACTCCTTTTCCTATTTGGAACCAGTCTGTTGTTCCATGTCCAGTTCTAACTGTTGCTTCCTGACCTGCATACAGGTTTCTCAAGAGGCAGGTCAGGTGGTCTGGTATTCCCATCTCTTTCAGAATTTTACACAATTTATCATGATCCACATAGTCAAAGGCTTTGGCATAGTCAATAAAGCAGAAATAGATGTTTTTCTGGAACTCTCTTGCTTTTTCGATGATCCAGAAGATGTTGGCAATTTGATCTCTGGTTCCTCTGCCTTTGCTAAAACCAGCTTGAACATTTGGAATTTCATGGTTCACATATTGCTAAAGCCTGGCTTGGCGAATTTTGAGCATTACTTTACTAGCATGTGAGATGAGTGCAGTTGTGCGGTAGTTTGAGCATTCTTTGGCACTGCCTTTCTTTGGGATTGGAATGAAAACTCGTCTTTTCCAGTCCTGTGGCCACTGCTGAGTTTTCCAAATTTGCTGGCATATTGAGTGCAGCACTTTCACAGCATCATCTTTTAGGATTTGAAATAGCTCTACTGGAATTTCATCATCTCCACTAGCTTTGTTCGTAGTGATGCTGTCTAAGGCCCACTTGACTTCACATTCCAGGATGTCTGGCTCTAGGTGAGGCATCACACCATCGTGATTATCTGGGTCATGAAGATCTTTTTTGTATAGTTCTTCTGTATATTCTTGCCACCTCTTCTTGATATCTTCTGCTTCTATTAGGTCCATACCATTTCTGTCCTTTATTGAGCCCATCTTTGCATGAAATGTTTCCTTGGTATCTCTAATTTTCTTGAAGCGATTTCTAGTCTTTCCCATTCTATTGTTTTCCTCTATTTTCTTTGCACTGATCGCTGAGGAAAGCTTTTTTCTCTTCTTGCTATTCTTTGGAACTCTGCATTCAAATGGGTATATCTTTCCTTTTCTCCTTTGCTTTTTGCTTCCCTTCTTTTCACAGCTATTTGTAAGGACTCCTCAGACAGCCGTTTTTCTTTTTTGCATTTCTTTTTCTTGGGGATGATCTTTCTCCCTGTCTCCTGCACAATGTCATGAACCTCCATCCATAGTTCATGAGGCACTCTGTCTGTCAGATCTAGTCCCTTAAATTTATTTCTCACTTCCACTGTATAGTGATACGGGATTTGATTTAGGTCATACCTGAATGGCCTAGTGGTTTTCTCCACTTTCTTCAATGTCAGACCGAACTTGGCAATAAGGAGTTCATGATCTGAGCCACAGTCAGCTCCTGGTCTTGTTTTTGCTGACTGTATAGAGCTTCTCCATCTTTGGCTGCAAAGAATATAATCAGTCTGATTTCAGTGTTGACCATCTGGTGATGTCCATGTGTAGAGTCTTCTCTTGTGTTGTTGGAAGAGGGTATTTGTTATGACCAGTGCATTCTCCTGGCAAAACTCTATTAGCCTTTGCCCTGCTTCATTCCGTATTCCAAGGCCAAATTTGCCTGTTACTCCAGGTGTTTCTTGACTTTCTACTTTTGCATTCTGGTCCTCTAAAATGAAAAGGACATCTTTTTTGGGTGTTAGTTCTAGAAGGTCCTGTAGGTCTTCATAGAACTGTTCAACTTCATCTTCTTCAGCGTTACTTGTCGGGGCATAGACTTGAATTACCGTGATATTGAATGGTTTGTCTTGGAAACAAACAGAGATCATTCTGTCGTTTTTGAGATTGCACCCAAGTACTGCATTCAGACTCTTTTGTTGACTATGATGGCTACTCCATTTCTTCTAAGGGATTCCTGCCCACTGTAGTAGATATAATGGTCATCTGAGTTAAATTCACCCATTCCAGTCCATTTTAGTTCACTGATTCCTAGAATGTCCGTGTTCACTCTTGTCATCTCCTGTTTGACCACTTCCAATTTGCCTTGATTCATGGACCTAACATTCCAGGTTCCTATGCTATGATACAAACATACCAGAACTTAATTTGCCAGCAGTGTTGTCCTCTTCAAAGCAGACATCTTGGGAGTATAGATTCTTAATGAAGCTCAACATACCTTTGAATATTCTCTTCTGATCTAGCCTTCAGAGCCAAAGGTGCAAATTGTACCCATTCCTTTAAGAAAGAAAGTGGAAATAGCTAGTTGGGATGTAAGAAGACTCTTAAGGCTGGAATATGACTCATGGCTTCTTAGCCACCACCTTTGATGATCACTTGGTAAGCTGGCAAGGTTATCACCTACACCAATATTCTAAACAGAGCTATCTTACTTAATTAAAAGTGGTGAGACTCATATGGCCTCTGGGATCTTCTCCCAGGTATAATGCTCTTTTCATGTTTATCTTAAGCTGATGGTGTATCACCCTGCCCAAGTTTGCTTGCTTGCAAATGAACTAAATACAGTTAGATGAAAAATCTTCTACACTTTCTTCTGTTTATGTGGCCGAATGAATTACATCTAGGTCATAATGGATAGAGACAAAAGCAGGAGAGCTGTCAGAGGGAACTGGATGATACAAAATTGAAAAGATAGAGATTACTGGGTGGTCCAAGATGCATGATGACTCTTATCCTGAAGTCCATTCAAAGATATATATGAGGTTTATTTTATCAGAGGCTTAGGATATATATGAAGTTTATTCTATCAGAGGCTTCAGAGAGATAGACAAGTATGAAAACAAACAACTGTCACTTGGATTTAACAATGAAAAATGTATGGAAAAATTACACATAGTTTGAGATGGAGTTTAGGGTCAGGATCAGGGGTCTCAAATGACAGTGGACAGGGTCCAGATAAATGCTGTGGCTTGTGAATTTCACAATGTGAGTATAAACAGTGCTACTATAAAAACTCAATGTTAAGAAGGGGAAAAGAGATGGCAGCGTGTTAAGTATCAGCATGTCAAATGTTAGATTTTGTTAGTTACGAAGTAAGGATGAAACACAATATTTATTAAGCATCTATTATGCTCCAGGTTTTTAAAATATATTGCTTCAGAACAAGGCTATGAGCTAGAGATTATTGTACCCATTTTATTGATGAGGAAACTGA
This sequence comes from Bubalus kerabau, assembly GCF_029407905.1. Taxonomy (NCBI): domain Eukaryota; kingdom Metazoa; phylum Chordata; class Mammalia; order Artiodactyla; family Bovidae; genus Bubalus; species Bubalus kerabau. The sequence goes on along the minus strand of NC_073647.1, from coordinate 71,234,918 downwards.
GGTTCAGAGAGGTAAAGTAACTTGCCCAAAGACATAGCTACTAGGTGGCAGAGCTAGGATTGAACACAGATTTCACTGACTCCAAAGCTCATGCTCTTCATTAGTATATTCAGCTGTTCTTTAAGGCTGGGTGCATCTGACTGTGCACATAGAGAAGAAAGAGCTAGAGGAAAAAAGTTTTTTCAATTAAAGCCTAACAGTCTGAAGGAGAAAGACTTAAGAATGTGGGCAGCAATGGGTTCCTAGGTTGTTGCTGCCAATGATAGGGAATGTAGGAGGAAGATTTAAGCAGTGTTTTGAACAGAGATTGTAAACTGGTGGCCCATGGGCTAGATCCAGACAGCACATATGTTTTGTTTGGCCAGCACAGTGTTTTCTAAGATATCAAATTTATTTCCAGTATTTAAAGATAATTTTTTCACATAAAAGTTCCACATTCCAGCTTCTCTTAAAAAAATAAAAATCTGGCAACATAGGGCCTTCAATCCTGCATGGCAAAGTCATCTGGAGCCAGGTTACACACTATACTGGTTCTTGTTCTCCAGTTTCCCAAAGCCTTCAGCACATCCTACACTTGGGTAGCTTTACTCATCAGGTTACCTGTCGAATGCCTGTAAGTATTTTGATTTATGACTGGTAGTTTAGATGGTCACCCTGAATGGCTTCTTGTTTTCTTTGAAGAAGATACCATCTTCTGGCAGAGATAGCAATGAAAGTAGGGAAAGACACTTTCAGGAGGTGACTCAAGGTGCTGAAATGTCTATGTGGCTCATTTGATGAATGTCTGAGAGGAGCTAGAACAATTGTGGTTTCAGCCATCAGCCTAGCTGGAGGTTGGTAGGTTCTTTTTTAGTCATTTGGGTAGAGGAATGGGGGTGTTGGTTTTTCTTTTTCTTTTTTGCTGCACTGGGTCTTTGTTGCAGCACACAGAATCTTTAGCTTTGGCCTGTGGGATCTAGTTCCATGATCAAGGATTGAGCTCAGGCCCCCTGCATGGTGAGAGTCGAATTTTAGCCACTGGACCACCAGAGAAGTCCCAGAGTGCTGTATTTTTTTTTCTTGTTTGTTTATAATGCAAGGTTGGATTGTAAACAGTTTTTAGTTGGCAAGCAGAGAAGACAGTGAAGACATCTTGTGTCTTGGGTAAAATAGACCTCAAGATAACAACAGTAGGGTCTTTATGCATTGCAAAGAATCAACAGTGGCCAGAGGTGATGGTGTCTACCTGAAAAGGGGGCAGCAGCCTGAAAGCAATAAAGATGTCAGGAGGTAGATTGTCTAACTACATTAGGTGTTGGGAAGAAATGTGGAAATAAAATTGATCCAAGAGGATTCCAGTTTATTTTTTAAGTGAATTAACTAAGGGATTTTATCTAGAACTATTACAATTGAAGGGCTTCCCTGGTGACTCAGATGGTAAAGAATCCACCTGCAATGTGGGAGACCTGGGTTCATTCAATCCCTGGGTTGGGAAGATGCTCTGAAGAAGAGAGGCCTGACGGACTATAGTTCATAGTGTCACAAAGAGTCGGATATGACTGAGCGACTAACACGCACACATTACAGTTCAATAATTAAAAGAAAAATAACCCAATTTGAAAATGGGGGAAATTATTTGAATAGGCATTTCTCCAAAGAAGATGTACAAATGGCCAATAAGTAAATGAAAAGATACTCAACATTAGTCATCAGGGAAATGTTAAACAAAACCACAATGAGATACACCTTTACTCTCACAAAGATGGCTATGACTGAAAAGACAGATAATAACCAGTGCTTTTGAGGATGTGATGGAATTGGAAAATTCATTTGTTACTAGTGGGGATATAAAATGGTACAGCAGCTTTGGAGAACAGTCTGGAAATTCCTCAAAAAGTTAAGCATACAGCTACTATATGACCCAGCAATTCTATTCTTATACTCTACAAAAAAGAAAACACATGCCCACACAAAAACTTGTACATGAATAGTCATATAATATTATTTATACTAGCCAAAAAAGTAGGAAAAAAACCAAAATCCATCAGCAGACAAAAGGACAGACAAGATGTGTTATACTCAGTACAATGGAAAATTATTCAGCAATAAAAAGGAATGAAGTACCTGTACATGCTATAATATGGGTGAACTTTGAAAAGTGAAAGTGAAAGAAGCCAGACCAAAAAAATATTGTATAATGAACATAAATTTCTCCAAATAAGAGATACAAATGCCAATAGTTACATAAAAAGATGCTCAACATTTATCAAGGGAATGCAAACCAAAACTACCATGAGATATCATCTCACAGTTATTAGGATGGCTACTATTTTAAAAAAAAGCAAAATATACCAGGTGTTGGCAAGGTTGTGGAGAAATTGGAACCCTTGCACACTGTTGGTGGGAGTGTAAAATATTGTAGCAGCTATGGAAAACAGTATGAACATTCCTCACGAAATTAAAATTAGAACTACTATATTACCTAGCAATCCCACTTCTGGGTATATATCATAAAGAATCGAAATCAGGATCTCAAACAGAAATATGCATTCCCATGTTCACCATAGCATTATTCACAATAGCTAAGACATGGGAACAACCCAAGTGTCCATCAATACAGGAATGGATAAAGAAGATGCCATATATATATATATATATATATATATACACACACACACACACACACACATATTCATATTATTCCACCTTAAAATGAAGGAAATCTGACTACTTCTGACAGCATGAATGAATCCGAAGGACTTTAGACTAAGTGAAATAAACTGGTCATTGAAGGACAAATACTGCATGATTCCACTTATAAGAGTATATAAAAAGTCAAACTCATAGAAGCAGAAAATACAGTAGTGGTTTCCAGGAGGTGGAGGGTGGAGAAGTGGGGAGTTGTTATTCACTGGGTATAAAGTTCTAGAAATCTGCTGTAGTTAACCATGTGGTATTGTGCACTTCAAAATTTGTTAAGAGGGTAGATCGCATCTTAAGTGTTCTTACCACACATACACAAACAAACCAATGAACCCAAAGGAACACAAGAAAACTCTGGGAGTTGTTGGGCGTGTTTATTTCCTTGATTGTGGTGATGTCATCACGGATGCTTGCATATGTCCAAACTTATTAAATTGTATATATTTACAGTGTACAATTTAAATACATGCCATTCTTTGCATGTCAATTACACCTCCAAAAAGCTATGAGAAATATTTTATGAATCCATTCATACGAAGTGTCCAGAATAGGTCATCTGAGAGACAGAACTTATATTACTGGTTGGTTGCCAAAAGATAGCAAGAAGAATTTGGAGGTATGGGAAATGACTATTAATGGATATAAAGTTTCTTTTTGTGGTGATGAAAATATTTTAGAATTAGATAGTGTTGATCAACTCTGTGAATATATATTAAAAGCCACTGAACGGTAGATGAGTCAAATGCATGGCATGTAAATTATATCTCAATAAAACTATTTAAAAATGAATTTATAAAACAGAAATAACCCTCTGTACTGCATCATTTCCCAAAGTTGGAAAAAGAGAAAACTTAAAGATTTCTGTTCTTTATTGTAACCTTCATTCTTCTTTATCTCTTGAAAAAGCCTTTAGACCACTGCCCCTTAGAAATTCAGCTTAAGTTCACAAAGAAGGCTAAAGAGTTTTGCTCAGCATAAAAGTTCCTTTCCAATTGTGTGCCTATCAGACAAGTCTCCCTGGCTTCAGTGTTCATTTGTATAACTACCTCATCATTTACTCCAGGCCACTCTCCTCAGTGTATCTGGTCTTTTCCTGACTGTTGTTAAAGACAAATATCATTGAACACACACACACACACACACACACGAAAGCCAGCTAACTAACAAACCCAAAGCACTACAGAAAATTCCCAAAGTCTAGCATTAGAAAGGACCTTGAAATGCAGCAATATAGTCTAGACAAACTCAGATGGGTAATAGACAATCTTTTGCATGAACATATCTACATGAAAGCAATTTCATAATTTCTTTTTTTTTTTCTAACTTTATTAGACATTGTAGTTGATTTGGGGTGGGGGGCTGTGCTGTGCAGCTTGTGGGGTTTTCGCTCCCTGACCAGGAATCAAGTCTGGGCCAGTGGCAGTGAGAGGGCAGAGTCCTAAGCACTGGACAGCCAGGGAAGTCCCCATAATTCCTTTTGAGATGTAGTACAGCCAGTCTCCTTGCCTCATCTGGCAGTTTCCTCTATTGTGAAATCTAAATTAAGTCCTGGGAATCCTCAGAGAGAAAAAAGCATTATGAATCTAAAAAAAGGAAGTGGGGTGGAGAAAAGAATGGGTATTTTGTGGGGGTGGAAGTGACTAGCTTTTACTGAAGACTTTATAAACAGCAGTAAACAGGCAGACAGCACTTCAACTCTAAGACCATTACCCTAGCTATGATAAAAAGCTTTTCTATTGATGTGGAGAAAAATGACTTTAAAGTGGAAACTCCCTAGGCAATTAATTCCTAGTTTTATCTAAGACTTTCCTTTCTGAATTTGAAACTGAATGATTTCCTTCTGTAGTTTTATCAATGGGCCAGAGGTCTGATAAAATTGCTTCCTTCCTGCACTTGGAACTATCCCATCTCTCTTGGAAGAAGTGATGTACCTGCCTTTCTGGCCTGGCTCAGGACTCAGTGGAACAAGAGGCACAGGTGTGTGGCCAAAAAGTGCAAAGGTAGACCAATATGACTAGTCCAGGGATGGACCAGAATGGATTTGACTTGAGTCCTCTCTCTTTATCTCTGTGAATGTTGATCAGCTTGCATATCACTTTGCTTTGTCCAGTTAGTCTGTGAGTTGAATCAAGAGCATAGTTTGGAATTACCATGGTTTATGCATGACTCTGGATTTTCTCTTGTTGGCATTGTCATTAATACAGTTTTAGAAAATGTAGTCAGCTGAGTAAATCCCATGGCAGGAGGGAGCCATTATGTGGAACTCTTGCAGGTAAGTGCTCTTGACCATTTGAGCAACAAGGTAAAAAATAAAACTCACTTCCGTTGGCTTTCCTCTCTCTTCCCTCTAACCAATTTAAGAAAATCACAAGGTGACCTTTCAGCTTTGGCAAATATCCCTGGTGACCTGATAGTGCTATCCTCATACTCAAGATCAACCTTTGCCAGAAGAAGAATAGGGAGGTCTCCTATCCCCCAATTTCCTTATCTACCATCATACTTACTATTCTGCCATATGAGGGCTATTTCTTCAGTTCAAACATTACGAAAATGCAGCAATTACACAAGGGAAGAGTGATACATTAAGCCACCAACTACATTTCATTTGCTAGATGGCAGAAGAGAAAGCAGTTCCCTGAGGGATTAGGATATCTACTATTGAAGAGTAGAGGGATCCTGAGCCAGGAGGCTGGATAGAGGGAATCAGGATCAAGGAGAATGATGGTGCTGAAAGGACAGGTAGAAGGAGGCCAAAGACAGTCCCTGCTGTACAGGAGATGAGCTCAGAGGAGAATCTTCAAAAAGGGACCCTTCAGCAATCCTGGCTCGCCTGAGAGAACTGAGTGACACAATTACAGAGAATAGCATGGCAGCAGGAGATTTGGCAGCAAAAGAGAACTACTTGCAATGTGGCAACTTTGTCAGCCACTAAAAGGTAGCTGATGCTAAGGCTGAAACTCCAGCACTTTGGCCACCTCATGTGAAGAGTTGACTCATTGGAAAAGACTCTGATGGTGGGAGGGATTGGGGGCAGGAGGAGAAGGGGACGACAGAGGATGAGATGGCTGGATGGCGTCACTGACTCGATGGACGTGAGTCTGAGTGAACTCTGGGAGTTGGTGATGGACAGGGAGGCCTGGCGTGCTGTGATTCATAGGGTCACAAAGAGTCGGACATGACTGAGAGACTGAACTGAACTGAACTGAACTGAAAAGGTAGCTGACAGCTAGATTTTAACCACAAAAGGATTTGACATGTCTTGCCGTTTGTAGATATGTGGGTTTGGTTACCCCAAAAAATGAGTCTGGAGAGAGCGTTGGGAGAATGAACAAGAATAAAGGTGCAGTGCCAAAGTTCATTGCAGCACTGTTTACAACAGTCAGGACATGGGAAGCAACCTAAATGTCCATCGACAGTGTGTGCGTGCATGCTAAGTCGTTTCAGTCGTGTCTGACTCTTTTCAACCCCATGAACTGTAGCCCGCCAGGCTCCTCTGTCCATGGGAGTCTCTAGGCAAGAATACTGGAGTGGGTTGCTGTGCCCTCCTCCAGGGATATTCCCAACCCAGGGATCAAACCTTTGTCTCTTACATCTCCTGCATTGGCGAGCAGGTTCTTTACCTCCAGCACCACCTGGAAGCCCATGGTGTATATATGACAATAGAATATTATCCAGCTGCTAAAAAGAAGGAAATAATCCTATTTGCAGCAACATGGATGAACCTAGAGATTGTTATACTGAGTGAAGTCAGACAGCGAAGGAGAAATATCGTATGACATCCTTATATGTGAAATCTGCAAAGAAATGATACAAATGAACTCACAAAAGAGAAACTCACAGACTCAGAGAATGAACTTGTGGTTGCCAGGGGGGAGGAATGAGGGGAAGGGCTTAGTTAGGGAGTTTGGGACGGACATGTACACACTGCTATATTTAACATGGATAACCAACCAGAACCTACTGTATAGCACATGGAACTCTGCTCAGTGTTATGTGGCAGCCTGGATGGGAGGGGGATTTCCGGGAGAATGGACACATGTATATCAATGGCTGAGTCCCTTGCTGTTCACCTGAAACTATCACAACATTGTTAGTCAGCTATACACCAATACAAAATTAAAGATTTAAGATAAAAGGAATAAAGTTGTAGTGAATGTGAATGGGGAGTGGGAAGGTTGGGGGGATGACAGCCTCCATGACATTAAAGTGCTTGTCTGGGGCTCTCTGAGAAATGTTTTGCTGATTTCTTCTTCTCCCTTGTACTTCCCTTCTTTCCTCTCCCTATTTGTCTCCTCTCTTGCTCTCATTCTCCTAGGAAATCCTGCCTCTCCCTGCCTTTTCCCCTGATGAGCTTTAAGGATGTCAGTGGTCCTCTTTAGTCTTCCTTTGGCTCTGGCTTATCTCAGTCCCAGCTGGTGTCCCTCAGAACCAAGAGGCTGCTGGCAGACATTGTTTTCACAAATTAAGTCACATATTGGGCCCAAAGTCTACATACACGGTGTTAATTATCAGCTCATCAATTAAGGGTGAGCAGCTGTATGCTTTGTGTGTTTTTCCAGAGCTGCACAGGGAGTCCTAGTAGCTAGTTTGGCTCTGCTTCCCAGTGGAGTTGGAGGGAATAATTTGCTTTGGCTGTGGGTGACCTGTTACAATAGAATTTCTCTGTTTCTCCTTGGTGTCCAGACTATTCCCTATTACCCCATCTGATATTCTGTAAGAACTTTCCCTGCACAGGGTGGAGCTTTGATCGCAACCCAAACAAAGAAGATGAAATAGAGACGCAGACCTAGAGAATGGCTTGTGGACACAATGCGGGAAGGAGAGGGTGGGACAAATTGAAAGAGTAGGAGTTACGTATATACACTACCATGTGTAAAACAGATAGCTAGTGGGAAGCTGCTGCATAGCAAAGGGAGCCCAGCTTGGTGCTCTGTGGTGACCTAGAGGGGTGGGAGGGAGGCTTAAGAGGGAGGGGACATATGTATACTTATAGCTGATTCGTATTGTTGTACAGCAGAAACCAACACAGCATTGTAAAGCAGTTATATGCCAATTTTTTAAAAAGAAGTATACATGAATAACTTAAAAGGAATGGGGCTAGATTTAACAAAAAGGGGAGCACAGAAGGAATCTCAATTTACCCAGCAGTCCTTCGTCCTTTCTCAACAGCAACCTCCTTCTCCCACTTCCCATCATCTAGGCATGTGTGGGATGTGGGTGAGGTGGTGTTTTTGTGCTAGGAGTTACCTCCTATAGATTATGGAAGGTTAGGAGAACCATATCTTTCTTTGTAACCAAAGGACCACTGAGAAGGGAATATAGGAAGCAATACTCTCTGTCTCTAGCCATTTTTCTCCCCTCCTGGAGACTGGATCAATAAGTAGAAAACACTGTCATCAGATCAGATCAGATCAGTCACTCAGTCGTGTCCGACTCTTTGCGACCCCATGAATCACAGCACGCCAGGCCTCCCTGTCCATCACCAACTCCCGGAGTTCACTCAGACTCACGTCCATCGAGTCAGGGATGCCATCCAGCCATCTCATCCTCTGTCATCCACTTCTCCTCTTGCCCCCAATCCCTCCCACCATCAGAGTCTTTTCCAATGAGTCAACTCTTCGCATGAGTTGGCCAAAGTACTGGAGCTTCAGCTTTAGCATCATTCCTTCCAAAGAAATCCCAGGGCTGATCTCCTTCAGAATGGACTGGTTGGATCTGCTTGCAGTCCAAGGGACTCTCAAGAGTCCTCTCCAACACCACATTTCAAAAGCATCAATTCTTCGGCACTCAGCCTTCTTCACAGTCCAACTCGCACATCCATGCATGACCACCGGAAAAACCATAGCCTTGACTAGACGAACCTTTTTTGGCAAAGTAATGTCTCTGCTTTTGAATATGCTATCTAGGTTGGTCATAACTTTCCTTCCGAGGAGTAAGCATCTTTTAATTTCATGGCTGCAGGCACCATCTGCAGTGATTTTGGAGCCCAGAAAAATAAAATCTGACACTGTTTTTACTGTTTCCCCATCTATTTCCCATGAAGTGTGGTGACCGGATGCCATGATCTTCGTTTTCTGAATGTTGAGCTTTAAGTCAACTTTTTCACTCTCCACTTTCACTTTCATCAAGAGGCTCTTTAGTTCCTCTTCACTTTCTTCCATAAGGGTGGTGTCATCTGCATATCTGAGGTTATTGATATTTCTCCTGGCAATCTTGATTCCAGCTTGTGTTTCTTCCAGTCCAGCGTTTCTCATGATGTACTCTGCATATAAGTTAAATAAACAGGGTGACAGTATACAGCCTTGACGTACTCCTTTTCCTATTTGGAACCAGTCTGTTGTTCCATGTCCAGTTCTAACTGTTGCTTCCTGACCTGCTTACAAATTTCTCAAGAGGCAAATCAGGTGGTCTGGTATTCCCATCTCTTTCAGAATTTCCCACAGTTTATTTTGATCCACACAATCAAAGGCTTTGGCATAGTCATTAATGCAGAAATAAATGCTTTTATGAAACTCTCTTGCTTTTTCCATGATCCAGCAGATGTTGGCAATTTGATCTCTGGTTCCTCTGCCTTTTCTAAAACCAGCTTGAACATCAGGACGTTCACGGTTCACATATTGCTGAAGCCTGGCTTGGAGAATTTTGAGCATTACTTTACTAGCATGTGAGATGAGTGCAATTGTGTGGTAGTTTGAGCATTCTTTGGCATTGCCTTTCTTTGGGATTGGAATGAAAACTGACCTTTTCCAGTCCTGTGGCCACTGCTGAGTTTTCCAAATTTGCTGGCATATTGAGTGCAGCACTTTCACAGCATCATCTTTCAGGATTTGGAATAGTTCAACTGGAATTCCATCACCTCCACTAGCTTTGTTTGTAGTGATGCTTTCTAAGGCCTACTTGACTTCACATTCCAGGATGTCTGGCTCTAGGACAGTGATCACACCATCGTGATTATCTGGGTCGTGAAGATCTTTTTTGTACAGTACTTCTGTATATTCTTGCCATCTTTTCTTCATATTTTCTGCTTCTGTTAGTTCCATACCATTTCTGTCCTTTATCGAGCCCATCTCTGCATGAAATGTTCCTTTGGTATCTCTGATTTTCTTGAAGAGATCCCTAGTCTTTCCCATTCTGTTGTTTTCCTCTATTTCTTTGCATTGATTGCTGAGGAAGGCTTTCTTATCTCTTCTTGCTATTCTTTGGAACTCTCCATTCCAATGTTTATATCTTTCCTTTTCTCCTTGGCTTTTCACTTCTCTTCTTTTCACAGCTATTTGTAAGGCCTCCCCAGACAGCCATTTTGCTTTTTTGCATTTCTTTCCCTTGGGGATGGTCTTGATCCCTGTCTCCTGCACAATGTCACGAACCTCATTCCATAGTTCATCAGGCACTCTATCTATCAGATCTAGGCCCTTAAATCTATTTCTCACTTCCACTGTATAATCATAAGGGATTTGATTTAGGTCATACCTGAATGGTCTAGTGGTTTTCCCTACTTTCTTCAATTTAAGTCTGAATTTGGCAATAAGGAGTTCATGGTCTGAACCACAGTCAGCTCCTGGTCTTGTTTTTGCTGACTGTATAGAGCTTCTCCATCTTTGGCTGCAAAGAATATAATCAATCTGATTTCAGTGTTGACCATCTGGTGATGTCCATGTATAGCGTCTTCTCTTGTGTTGTTGGAAGAGGGTGTTTGTTATGACAAGTGCATTTTCTTGGCAAAACTCTGTTAGTCTTTGCCCTGTTTCATTCTGTATTCCAAGGCCAAATTTGCCTGTTACTCCAGGTGTTTCTTGACTTCCTACTTTTGCATTCCAGTCCCCTATAATGCAAAGGACATCTTTTTGGGGTGTTAGTTCTAAAAGGTCTTGTAGGTCTTCATAGAACTGTTCAACTTCAACTTCTTCAGCATTGCTGGTTGGGGCATAGACTTGGATTACTGTGATATTGAATGGTTTGCCTTGGAAACGAACAGAGATCATTCAGTCATTTTTGAGATTGCATCCAAGTACTGCATTTCAGACTCTTTTGTTGACCATGATGGCCACTCCATTTCTTCTGAGGGATTCCTGCCCGCAGTAGTAGATATAATGGTTATATGAGTTAAATTCACCCATTCCAGACCATTTCAGTTCGCTGATTCCTAGAATGTCGACATTCACTCTTGCCATCTCTTGTTTGACCACTTCTAATTTGCCTTGATTCATGGACCTGACATTCCAGGTTCTGGAATAAACACTGTCATAGATTTTTGTAAAGTCAGGTATTTCCCAGAGGCTCAAAGGCACTCTGAGTCTTCCAGGCTCAGTTGTCTTCTTTCACCTGGGGTTCTGCTGCTTCTGAAGCTCACATCTGGAGGAATAGAAGGAAAGGACCAAGGAGTCTATTGGCCTGCTTGAACTATGCAGAGTCTTAATGGTTAGAGAAGTCAGAAAGAGGTAGTACCTGAGGGTGAAGAGTAAGAGGCCATTCTGAGAGTTCTCCAGAAAGTTTAGTGGTCTCCAAATTCAACATATACTACTTCAGCCTCCTGTGCATATGATAGATGCTCATGGAATGCTTACTGACTTGAAAGGAAAATGAAGTCACATTCTTTGAAGCCATTGGCTAGCTTCCATTAAGCCCATATAGATTTTTTCTTGGAAAGGGGCTAGTAACATAGCCTGTACTGATCTTCAGGACTTTTCAAATCATTGTATTGGAGCTACAACCATGATACATGTTTGGGAAAAAATATCCTTTTGACAAAAGCCAGCACCATCTGTAACATGCATTAAATTTAAGTGACTGGTGGAGGGTTTGAAATTCACCGAGGTGAAGTGACTTATTGAGCTTCTGTAGTAGGATGAGGAGGAATTGTAAGAATGTAAAACAAATATTCTAATTCTTCATCTACTAAGAGAGTAATTTAATTCCCCTGGTTACAATGGTGACAAAGGAAATTCCACTGTTTGATAGTTCTGCTGCTAAGTCACTGCAGTCGTGTCCGACTCTGTGTGACCCCATCCCTGGGATTCTCCAGGCAAGAACACTGGAGTGGGTTGCCATTTCCTTCTCCAATTCATGAAAGTGAAAAGTGAAAGTGAAGTCGCTCAGTCGTGTCCAACTATGCGACCCCATGGACTGCAGCCAACCAGGTTCCTCCATCCATGGGATTTTCCATGCAAGAGTACTGGAGTGGCATGCCATCGCTTTCTCCGATAGTTCTGCATACTACTAATATAAAGATGATCAATTCACCATAAGCAGGATGCAGCCCTGAAATTGAAAGACGCTTGCTCCTTAGAATAAAAGCTATGACAAACCTAGACAGCATATTCAAAAGCAGAGACATTACTTTGCCGACAATGGTCCATCTAATCAGAGCTATAGTTTTTCATGTAGTCATGTATGGATGTGAGAGCTGGACAATAAAAAGACTGAATACTGAAGAACTGATGCTTTTGAACTGTGGTGCTGGAGAAGTCTCTTGAGAATCCCTTAGATAGCAAGGAGATCAAACCAGTCAATCCTAAAGGAAATCAGCCCTGAATATTTATTGGAAGGACTGATGCTGAAGCTGAAGCTCCAATACTTTGGCCACAGGATGCGACTGGAAAAGACCCTGATGCTGGGAAATATTGAGGGCAGGAGAAGTGGCAGCAGAGGATGAGATGGTTCCATGGTATCATCGACTCAGTGGACATGAGTTTGAGCAAACTCTGGGAGACAATGAAAGACAGGGAAGCCTGGCATGCTGCAGTCCATGGGGTTGCAAAGAGTTGGACACGACTTAGAGACTGAACAACAAAGGAATTGAAGTAGCATTATGGTGACTCATCAGATGCAAGATGCCCACTCCCCAGCCATGACTAAGTTGTATTTCCAAGCACTTCATATAGAATGTGACAATACTAACTTTCCAGGAATTGGTGATGGACAGGGAGGCCTGGCGTGCTGCGATTCATGGGGTCGCAAAGAGTCCGACACGACTGAGCGACTGATCTGATCTGATCTGATCTGATGATTAAGGTCCTGCAACATCTCATCTCTTATGTATTTCCACAGTACATTTCCCTTTGAATACAAGAATATTTTTCATTTTATAAATTGCTAAGTACTATAATGGTTCCTTTGCACATTCATTTCTTTCTGAAAACAATTTCTTCATATATGAACCCTTTTTTGTAACACAGGTTACATCTGCATTGCAAGTCAAGAATGCTTCCATTTTTTCAAAGATAGGAGGATATATTCTTGGGAAGAAACCAAATGTGATTAATCTGAAGCAGTCACAATAATAACTTCAGTTTCTTCTGCTTTGGATACTTTTTGAACAAATGTTTCTTGAACATTTTGCTCTAATTATTTCTGTGTTGTGTTTGTGTCCTCGATTCTGTTTCCAAATGATTTCTCTGACACAAGTAATGTTGAAAAAGTTGAGTGGGGTGGTGGTTGTTTTGTCGCTGTCATGTCTGACTCTTGGGACACCCTGGGCTATAGCCCATCAGGCTTCTCTGTCCATGGTATCTCCCAGGCAAGAATACTGGAGTGGGTTGCCATTTCCTCCTCCACTGAATAGCGTCTGTGTGTCCTAGTAAAACTATTTTGTCTGAGTAGATGGTTTCCATTTGTTTTTATATCAGTAAAGTTCTTTCTCTTAGTTTATCATTTCAGTAGATCACACTGTTAGATCATGATTGCTCACGAGCTGCCCTTTCTCTTGATCGCCTTTTGAAGTCAGTAATCACATTTGCTTATTTGGTCTTATCCTCTTCAACATCAAATCCCATTGTTCCTCCCTTTCTTAGATTTCCTGTGTTTTAATCATCCTGGGATCCCCAGTCTTCACTTGCTGTCTTAACTGTAATGTATTTTAAATATTGTTTAGTATTTCTCTTGCTTTATTTCTGAATTTACAAATGCATAAGGTCCAAGCATAATTAAGTATATTGTAGTGTTGTAGGTTTCCTAAAATGACTTCTCAGCAGATACAATGACCATGATAGAAAATACATCACTTACTAAAAGTGCTGTGCTTTCAAACTGGCCCACGACACTGTCTTTGACAATGCACAGTGCTTTACCAAGAGCTCTTCTTGTTGAAAATTTCGTTCCAGGTGTGCAAGATGATCCCGAGGTACAACACAGGCACATCTATTTGCAGGTGATTTTGTGTTAGTTTTTCTTGGTCTCCTTTGAAATCAAATTCCTTTCATCAAATGAAAGTGAAAGTCACTCAGTTGTGTCCAATTTTTGTGATCCCATGGACTATACAGTCCATGGAATTCTCCAGGCCAGAATTCTGGGCAGAATTCTGGAGTGGGCAGCCTTTCCCTTCTCCAGGGGATATTCCCAACCCAGGGATAAAACCCAGGTCTCCCACATTGCAGGTGGATTCTTTACCAGCTGAGCCACAAGGGAAGCCCAAGAATACTGGAGTGGGTAGCCTATCCCTTCTCCAGCAGATCTTCCTGACTCAGGAATCAAACCAAGGTCTCCTGCATTGCAGGCAGATTCTTTACCAACTGAGCTATCAAGGAAGGCCCAAATATTTTCATAAAATTCTTATCATACACAAGAATAAAAATGATCAGTATCAGGTAATTCATTTATTTATTTAGGTTTTTTTTTCTATTTTTTTAAATTTTTAAAAATTTTTAAACTTTACAATATTGTATTGGTTTTGTGAATCCTTAGTCTAACAATCTCCAGGACAGTTCTTGAGGAGTGGTAACTCATCAGAATTCTACACTGGACCAAAAAAATAAATTAAAAAAGAGAACATTCTAGCCATCCTTGATCAGGCCCCATTTGTAGCCACATAGCACTTGAGTGATTAAGGTCTTTCTAGTATCCTGCCTTGCCCAATTTTTTTCTCTAAAGTTTATGTATTTCTGAAAATGTTTTTCTTTGAATGTATTTCTGAAAAATTTTTAAAAAATATTTTCTGTTTTGTATCTCTAGTGTGGCGCTGTCTCTTTGCTCAGGGCCTGAAGAACAGTGTTGATTTCTGTAGGTTGTCCATATTTTGACTGACAGTGACTTCCTTTAGAGGTTTTGATATTCTAATTGATAGGGAAAATTATGATTTATTTTAAAAGTGTAAGGTGAATACCAAACATAACCGAATAAACATTGGTGTTTAAAACAAACCAGAATGGGGGGGGGGCAGTCCTAAGATGGTGGAGGAATAGGACAGGGAGACCACTTTCTCCCCTACAAATTCATCAAAAGATCATTTGAACGCTGAGCAAATTCCACAAAACAACTTCTGAACGCTGGTGGAGAACACCAGCCACCCAGAAAGCCAGCCCATTGTCTTCAAAAGGAGTTAAGACAAAATATAAAAGATAAAAAGAGAGACAAAAGAGTTAGGGGTGGAGATCCATCGCGGGAAGGGAGTCATGAAAGAGGAGAAGTTTCCAAATACCAGGAAACCCTCTCCCTGGTGGATCTGTGGGGAGTTTTGGAATCTCAGAGGGCAAAATAACTGGGAGGAGAAAAATAAAAAAATAAAACCCACAGATTATGCACCTAACCACAACTCCCAGCAGAGAAGTAGCCCAGATGCTTGCATCTACCACCAGCAAGTGGGGGCTGAACAAGGAGGTGCAGGATGCATTGCTTAGGGTAAGGACTGGGCCTGAATGCCCTGGGGACAATCTGAGGGAGCTAACATGAGCTAGCAACCCAAACTGTGGGATAGCCAGAGAGAGAGAAAAAAAAGAGAGAGAGAGAAAGAGAGAGAACTTTCCTGCAAAAAACTCTAACCTAAGGCACTACCAGGCCTGCTCACAGAACAAAGGACTGAGTGAATACCAGAGGAGAGCTAGCTGGCTGCGGACCTGCCCATCCACTGCTGGAGGCAGAGAGGCAGGCGGGCAACAGCCAGAGCCAGAAAGGGGCAATCTCAGCCCCAGAGACAGCATCCTCTACCAAACTTCGAGCAGGCTCCCAGTTGCTAACCAAGTCTTCCTGGGATCCTGGACGGTTGACATCCACCAGGAGGGTCACAGCCAGAGATCACCTCCCCAGAGGAGACACACAGCACACCTGAGACGGTGCTCCCGCTGCACACCCAGGAAACTGAGCAGCTGGGATGGGGGAGATGATAAGACCTCCTGGATAAGATCACCGCACACCTGGGGAGAGTGTACTCACCAAGTACCTGGTCACCTGAGCTGCATGGACCTGGGAAGGGCACAAAACGCAGGCCCAACTGAATCTGTGCTCCTTTGTGGAGTACCCGAGAACCTGAACCTGAGCGGCTTAGAGCTGGGAAGTGCCAGCAACCTAGGGCCCACTTTAGACAGTTCCACTGCAGAGCAACCTGGAGCTTGAGCAAAGTAGACCAGGAAAGCACACACGCCATGAATGGGGGCAAACCCAGTGTGGCCCAGACACTGTGAGCACTCCTCACACATGACAGTGATATTTGTTTGCAGTGTTCCTCCCTCCCCACAGCACGACTGAACAAGTGAGCCTAAATAAGTGACCACCTTCGCCCCCTTGTATCAGGGCAGAAATTAGGCGCCAAAGAGACTTGCAAACAGAAGAAGCCAAAATAAACAGAGGACCCGCTTTGGAAGTGACAGGTGCAACAGATTAAAACCCTATAGTTAGCACCGACTACATTGGAAGGGGCCTATAGACCTTGAGCGGAGAAGGCAATGGCACCCCACTCCAGTACTCTTGCCTGGAAAATCCCATGGATGGAGGAGCCTGATAGGCTGCAGTCCATGGGGTCGCTTAGAGTTGGACATAACTGAGCGACTTCCCTTTCACTTTTCCCTTTCATGCATTGGAGAAGGAAATGGCAACCCACTCCAGTGTTCTTGCCTGGAGAATCTCAGGGACGGGGGAGCCTGGTGGGCTTCCGTCTATGGGGTCACACAGAGTCGGACATGACTGAAGCGACTTAGCATAGACCTTGAGAAGAAGTATAAGCTGGAACAAGGAACTATCTGAAACTGAACTGACCCCACACTGCCTGCAACAGCTCCAGAGAAATGCCTAGATATATTTTACTATTATCATTAAAATTTTTTAAAAAAATTTTAAGTCTGTTATTACTCCTTTAATTTTCATTTTTGTAACCTACTATTTCCTTGCAAAAAAGATCCTATTTTTAAAGCAAATTTCATATATTTTTAATAATTTTTGTGATATTGTTTTGTTTTGTTAATATTGTATTTTTGAGAGTCTAACCTCTAGATTTTTAATCTTTGCTCTTTGGTATTTGTTATCAATTTTGTACCTTTAAGAATTCAGAAGATGGCAGAGGAATGGGACAGGGATACCACTTTCTCCCCCACAAATTCATTGAAAGAACATTTGAACGCTGAGCAAATTCCACAAAACAAATGCTGGCAGAGGACATCAGGCACCCAGAAAGGCAGCCCATTCATTGTTTTCAAAAGGAGGTAGGACAAAATACAAAAGATAAAAAGAGAGACAAAAGAGGTAAGGACGGAGATCCATCCTGGGAAGGGAGTCTTAAAAGACGAGAAGTTTCCAAACACCAGGAAACCCTCTCACTGGCAGGTCTGTGGGGAGTTTTGTAATACCAGAGGGCAACATAACCACGAGGAAAAGTAAATAAATAAATAAAACCCACAGATTACTTGCCTAACAGCAACTCCCAGCATTGGCAGCCACCACCAAGAAGCGGGGGCTGAACAGGGAAGTGCAGCCTGCAATGCTTAGGGTAAGGCCTGGGCCCAAATGCCCTGAGGACAATCTGATGGAACTAACGTGAGATAGCAACCCAAACTGTGGGACAGCCAGAGAGAGAGAGAACTATCCCATGAAAAGCCCTAACCTAAGGCACTGCCAGGCCCGCTCACAGAACAAAGGACTGAGCGAATAACAGAGGAGAGCTAGCCAACTGCAGACCAGCACATCCCCCGCTGGAGGCAGGGGGCAGGTGGGTGCCAGCCAGAGCTGGAAAGGGGCAAACTCGGCCCCAGAGATGGCATCCTCTACCAAACCGCAGGCTCTGCTGCTAACCAAGACTTCTTGGGATTCTGGACGGTTGACATCTGCCAGGAGGGTCGCAGCCAGAGATCAGCTCCCCAGAAGAGACATATGGCACACCTGAGAAGGTGTGCCTGCAGACACCCAGAAAACCCAGCAGCTGGGATGGGGCAGGTGATCAGACCTACCCCCCACCTGGGGGAGACTGCGCTCACCAAGCACCTGGTCTCCTGAGCTGCTTGGACCTGGGAAGGGCACAATACGCAGGCCCAACGGAGTCTGCTCCTTTGTGGAGTACCCAAGAACCTGAATGTGAGCGGCTTAGACCTGGGAAGTGCACGCAACCCAGGGCCAACCTCAGACAGTTCCCCAGCAGAGCACCCTAGAGCCTGAGAAGTGTAGACTGGGAAAGCACACACACCGTGAGTGGGGGCAAACCCAGTGTGGCCAAGACACTGCGAGCACTCCCCACACACGCCAGTGATATTTGTTTGCAGTGTTCCTCCCTCCCCACAGCACGACTGAACAAGTGAGACTAAATAAGTGACCACCTTCGCCCCCTTGAATCAGGGTGGAAATTAGACACTGAAGAGACCAGCAAATAGAAGAAGCTAAAATAAATGGAGGGAACCGCTTTGGAAGTGAAAAGTGCAACAGATTAAAACCCTGTCATTAGCACCGGCTACATTGGAAGGGGCCTATAGATCTTGAGAAGTATAAGCTGGATCAAGGAACTATCTGAAACTGAACTGACCTGGCACTGTCTGCAACAGCTCCAGAGAAATTCCTAGATATATTTTTACTATTATCATCTTTTAAATTAAAAAAAATGTTTTTTATTTTTAAGTCCTCTATTACTCCTTTAATTTTCATTTTTATAACCTACTATTACCTTGCAAAAAAAGACCCTATTTTAAAGCAAACTTCATATATATATTTGATAATTTTTGTGATTTTGTTTTTTTTTCTAATATTGTATTTTTGAGCATCTAACTTCTCTAGATTTTTAATCTTTGCTTTTTGGTATTTGTTATCAATTGTGTACCTTTAAGAACCCAATCCTCAGTAGCTATTTTACTTGAGAGTGTGATTACTGGCTTGATTACTCACTCCCCCTTTTGACTCTCCTTTTTCTCCACCAGGTCACCTCTATCTCCTCCCTTCCCCTTCTCTTCTCTACCTAACTCTGTGAAACTCTTTGGGTATTCCGGGCTGTGGATAACACTTAGGGAACTGATTACTGCCTGGATCTGTCTCTCTACTTTTGATTCCCCTTCTTCTCCTCCTAGTCACCTCTGTCTCCTTCCTTCCTCTTCTCTTTTCTGTGTAACTCCGTGAACATCTCTGAGGGGTCCAGACTGTGGAGTGCACATAGGGAATTGATTACTGGCTAGATTGCTCTCTCCCCTTTTGATTCCCCCTCTCCTCTTCCTGGTGACCTCTGTCTCCCTCCTCCCTTCTTCTCTTCTCCATGTAATTCTGTGAGCCTCTCTGGGTGTCCTTCACTGTGAAGAAACTTTTCATCATTAACCTGGATGTTTTACCATCAGGGCTGTATAGATGGAGAAGTCTTGAGGCTACTGTAAGAATAAGACTGAAAACCAGAGGCAAGAGGCTTAAGTCCAAAACCTGAGAACACCAGAGAACTCCTGACTCCAGGGAACATTAATCGATAAGAGCTCATCCAAAAGCCTCCATACCTACACTGAAACCAAGCACCACCCAAGAGCCAACAAGTTCCAGAGCAAAACATACCATGCAAATTCTCCAGAAATGCAGGAAAATAGCCCTGGGCTTCAATATATAGGATGCCCAAAGTCACAACAAACCCATAGACATCTCAAAACTCACTACTGAACACTTCATTGCACTCCAGAGAAAAGAAATCCAGACCCACCTACCAGAACACCGACACAAGCTTCCCTAACCAGGAAGCCTTGACAAGCCACCCGTCCAACCCCACCCACAGCAAGGAACCTCCACAATAGAGGAACCACAAACTACCAGAATACATAAAGGCCACCCCAAACACAGCAATCTAAACAAGATGAAAAGGCAGAGAAATACTCAGCAGGAAAAGGAAGAGGATAAATTCCCACCAAACCAAACAACAGAGGAGGAGATAGGGAGTCTACCTGAAAAAGAATTGGGAATAATGATAGTAAAAATGATCCAAAATCTTGAAAACAAAATGGAGTTACAGATAAATAGCCTGGAGACAAGGATTGAGAGGATGCAAGGAATGTATTACAAGGACATAGAAGAAATAAAAAAGTAAATCAATAATGAATAATGCAATAAAAGAGATCAAAAACACTGTGGAGGAATCAACAGAGGAATAATGGAGGCAGAAGATAGGATAAGTGAGGTAGAAGATAGAATGGTAGAAATAAATGAAGCAGAGAGAAAAAAAGAAAAAAGAATTAAAAGAAATGAGGACAACCTCAGAGACCTCTGGGACAATGTGAAATGCCCCAACATTTGAATCATAGGAGTCCCAGTAGAAGAAAACAAAAAGAAAGACTGTGAGAAAATACTTGAGGAGATAATAGTTGAAAACTTTCCTAAAATGGGGAAGGAAATAGTCACCCAAGTCCAAGAACCCCAAAGAGCTCCAAACAGGATAAACCCAAGGCAAAACACCCCAAGACATATATTAATCAAATTAACAAAGATCAAACACAAGGAACAAATATTAAAAGCAGCAAGGGAAAAACAACAAATAACACACAAGGGGATCCCATAAGGATAATAGCTGATCTTTCAATAGAAACTCTTCAGGCCAGAGGGGATTGGCAGGATATACTTAAAGTGATGAAAAAGAAAAACCTACAACCCAGATAACTGTACCCAGCACAGATCTCATTCAAATATGAAGGAGAAATCAAAAGCTTTACAGACAAACAAAAGCTCAGAGAAGTCAGCACAATTAAACCTGCTCTTCAACAAATGCTAAAGGATCTTCTCTAGACAGGAAACATAGAAAAGGTGTATAAACTCGAACCCAAAACAACAAAGTAAATGGCAACGGGATCATACTTATCAATAATTACCTTAAACGTAAATGGATTGAATGCCCCAACCAAAAAGACAAAGACTGGCTGAATGATACGAAAACAAGACCCCTGTATATGCTGTCTACAAGAGACCCACCTCAAAACAGGGGACACATACAGATTGAAAGTGAAGGGATAGAAAAAGATATTTCACACAAATGGAGCCCAAAAGAAACCAGGAGTAGCAATACTCATATCAGATAAAATAGACTTTGAAATAAAGGCTGTGAAAAGAGACAAAGAAGGACACTACATAATGATCAAGGGATCAATCCAAGAAGAACATATAACAATTATAAATATATATGCACCCAACATAGGAGCACCAGAATATGTAAGGCAAATGATAACAAGTATGAAAGGGGAAATTAACAATAACACAATAACAGTGGGTGACTTTAAGACTCACACCTATGGATAGATCAACCAAACAGAAAATTAACAAAGGAACACAAACTTTAAATGATACAATGGACCACTTAGACCTAGTTGATATCTATAGGGCATTTCACCCCAAAACAATGAAGTTCACCTTTTTCTCAAGTGCACACGGAACCTTCTCCAGGATAGATCACATCCTGGGCCATAAATCTAGCCTTGGTAAATTCAAAAGAATTGAAATCTTTCCAAGCATCTTTTCTGATCAGAATGTGGTAAGGTTAGATATCAACTACAGGAAAAAAAAACAACAACAACAACTATTAAAAATACAAACATATGGAGGCTAAACAATACACTTCTGAATAACCAACAAATCACAGAAGAAATAAAAAAAAGAAACCAAAATATGCATAGAAACGAATGGAAATGAAAACACAGCAACCCCAAACCTATGGGACTCAGTAAAAGCAGTGCCAAGGGGAAGGTTTATAGCAGTACAAGCTTACCTCAAGAAACAAGAGAAAAATCAAATAAATAATCTAATTATACACCTAAAACAACTAGAAAAGGAAGAAATGAAGAAGCCCAGGGTTAGAAGAAGGAAAGAAATCACAAAAATTAGGGCAGAAATAAATGCAAAAGAAACAAAGGAGGCCATGGCCAAAATCAACAAAGCTAAAAGCTGGTTCTTTGAGAAGATAAATGAAATAGAGAAACCATTAGCCAGACTCATCAAGAAACAATGGCAGAAGAATCAAATCAACAGAATTAGAAATGAAAATAGAGAAATCACAACAGACAACACAGAAATACAAAGGATCATAAGAGACTACTATCAGCAACTATATGTCAATAAAATGGACAACTTGGAAGAAATGGAAAAATTCTTAGAAAAGTATAACTTTCCAAAACTCACCAGGAAGAAATAGAAAATCTTAACAGACCCATGGCAAGCATGGAAATTTAAACTGTAATAAAAAATCTTCCAACAAACAAAAGCCCAAGGCCAGACTGCTTCACAACTGAATTCTACCAAAAATTTAGAGAAGAGCTAACACCTATCCTACTCAAACTCTTCCAGAAAATTGCAGAGGAAGGTAAACTTCCAAACTCATTCTATGAGGCCACCATCACCCTAATACCAAAACCATACAAAGATGCCACAATAAAAGAAAACTATAGGCCAATATCACTGATGAACATAGATGCAAAAATCCTTAACAAAATTCTAGCAAACAGAATCCAACAACATATTAAAAAGACCAAGTGGGCTTTATCCCAGGGATGCAAGGATTCTTTAATATCCACAAATCAATCAATGTGATCCACCACATTAACAAACTGAAAGATAAAAACCATATGATTATCTCAACAGATGCAGAGAAAGCCTTTGACAAAATTCAACATCCATTTATGATAAAAACCCTCCAGAAAGCAGGCACAGAAGGAAAGTATCTCAACATAATAAAAGCCATCTATGATAAACCCACAGCAAACATTATCATCAATGGTGAAAAATAGAAAGCATTTCCCCTAAAGTCAGGAACAAGACAATGGTGCCCACTCTCATCACTACTATTCAGCATAGTTTTGGAAGTTTTAGCCACAGCAATCAGAGAAGAGAAAGAAATAAAAGGAATCCAGATTGGAAAAGAAGAAGTAAAACTCTCACTGTTTGCAGATGACATGATCCTCTACATAGAAAACCCTAAAGACACCACTAGAAAATTACTAGAGCTGATCAATGAATCGAGTAATGTTGCATGATATAAAATCAACACCCAGAAATCCCTTGCATTCCTATACACTAACAATGAGAAAACAGAAGGAGAAATTAAGGAAACAATTCCATTCACCATTGCAACAAAAAGAATAAAATACTTAGGAATAAATCTACCTAAAGAAACAAAAGACCTATATATAGAAAACTATAAAACACTGATGAAAGAAATCAAAGATGAAACAAATAGATGAAGAAACATATCATGTTCATGGATCAGAAGAATCAATACAGTGAAAATGAGTATACTTCCCAAAGGAATCTATAGATTCACTGCTGCTACTGCTAAGTTGCTTCAGTCGTGTACGACTCTGTGCAACCCCATAGATGGCAGCCCACCAGGCTCCCCCATCCCTGGGATTCTCCAGGCAAGAACACTGGAGTGGGGTGCCATTGCCTTCTCCAGTGCATGAAAGTGAAAAGTGAAAGTGCAGTCGCTCAGTCGTGTCTGACTCTTCACGACCCCATGGACTGCAGCCTTCCAGGCTCCTCCACCGATGGGATTTTCCAGGCAAGAGTACTGGAGTGGGGTGCCATTGCCTTCTCTGCAATCCCTCTCAAGTGACCAATGGTATTTTTCAGATTACTAGAACAAATAATTTCCCAATTTGTATGGAAATACAAAAAACCTTGAATAACCGAAGCAGTCTTGAGAAAGAAGAATGGAACTGGAGGAATCAATCTGCCTGACTTCAGGATACACTATAAAGCTGCAGTACGGTACTGGCACATCAAGACAGTATGGTACTGGCACAAAGACAGAAATATAGATCAATGGAATAAAATAGAAAGCCCAGAGATAAATCCATGCACCTACCTCTTTGACAAAGGAGGCAAGAAGATACAATGGAAAAAAGACAATCTCTTTAACAAGTGATACTGTGAATACTAGTCAACCGCTTGTAAAAGAATGAAACTACAACACTTTCTATCACCATACACAAAAATAAACTCAAAATGGATTAAAGATCTAAATGTAAGGCCAGAATCTATAAAACTCCTAGAGGAAAACATAGGCAAAACACTCTCCGACGTAAATTACAGCAGGATCATCTATGACCCACCTCCCAGAGTATTAGAAAAATAAACAAATGGGACAGAATTAAACTTAAAGCTTTTGCACAACGAAGGAAACTATAAGCACGGTGAAAAGACAGCCTTCATAATGGGAGAAAAAAATAGCAAATGAAGCAACTGACAAAGGATTAATCTCAAAAGTATAGAAGCAGCTCCTGAAGCTCAATTCCAGAGAAATAAATGATCCAATCAAAAACTGGGCCAAAGAAGTAAACAGAAATATCTCCAAAGAAAACATACAGATGGCTAACAAACACATGAAAAGATGCTCAACATCACTCATTGTCAGAGAAATGCAAATCAAAACCACAATGAGGTAACATTTCACACCGGTCAGAATGGCTGCTATCAAAATACCTACAAAGAATAAATGCTAGAGAGGGTGTGAAGAAAAGGGAACCCTCTTACACGGTTGGTGGGAATGCAAAGGAGTACAGCCACTATGGAGAACAGTGTGGAGATTCTTTCAAAAACTGGAAATAGGACTGCCATATGACTCAGCAATCCCACTGCTGGGCATACACACCAAGGAAACCAGAAAGAGACACGTATACCACAATGTTCATTGTAGCACTGTTTACAATAGCCAGGACATGGAAACAACCTAGATGTCCATCAGCAGATGAATGGATAAGAAAGCTGTGGTACATATACACAATGGAATATTACTCACCCATTAAAAAGAATGCATTTGAATCATTTCTAATGAGGTGGATGAAACTGGAGCCTATTATACAGAGTGAAGTAAGCCAGAATGAAAAACACCAATACAGTATACTAACGCATATATATGGAATTTAGAAAGATGTAAAGATGACCCTATATGCAAGACAGCAAAAGAGACACAGATGTATAGAACAGTCTTTTGGACTCTGTGGGAGAAGGCGAGGGTGGGATGACCTGAAAGACTAGCATTGAAACATGTATATTATCATATGTGAAACAGATCGCCAGTCCAGATTCAAGGCATGAGACAGGGTGATCAGGGCTGGTGCGCTGGGATGACCCAGAGGGATAGGATAGGGAGGGAGGTGGGAGGGGTGTTCAGGATGGGGAACACATGTACACCCATGGCTGATTCATGTCAATGTATGGCAAAACCCACTACAATATTGTAAAGTAATTAGCCTCCAGTTAAAATAAATAAAATTTTAAAAAGTAAAATAAATATATTAATTAAAATAAATAAAACAAACCAGAATGAATTTATAAGGACTGAAATGAAATAGTAACTTCTCTCTTCAAAAAGAGGGGAAATCAGAAACTTTTATAAACTGAATAAAATTATTCACTATTGAAATATTTGAGGAAATTACATGAGAGGAGTGACTTTATTTTTTCCCTTAAGTGCTCACCAGTGTTCTCTTTATTTTTGTTTTATTATTATATGAGTATGTACACACCATTACTGATTATCAAGCAGCCATTTTAGAATGCAGAGAAGTGTCTTATACAGTATTAATTTTGAAGCAATGTTATATAAAGTGCACAAGGGACTATGAAAAACAGAGGGAGCTACAAAAAAATCCTGACACTTACTAGACACATCAACAGAAGCATTCACCTTCCACATAGATGCATAAGAAATCATAAATAATCGCTCCCTTAATGCACTAAGTTCTGAAGTAATTTATAATGTATCCATAGATAAATGACATGTGATTATCAAAAATTCAATATTTGCCAAATTGCACAGGGATTTGGATACCCTCATTCATCAAAAAATTCTGTATAAGTAAGACTTTCCCTCAATAATCTATACTTATATGTTTGAAGAATTAAAAAATTGTAACTATACCACCTAGTCCATGGGGTCGCTAAGAGTCGGACTCGACTGAGCGACTTCACTTTCACTTTTCACTTTCATGCATTGGAGAAGGAAATGGCAACCCATTCCAGTGTTCTTGCCTGGAGAATCCCAGGGACGGCGGGGCCTGGTGGGCTGCCGTCTATGGGGTCGCACAGAGTCGGACACAACTGAAGCGACTTAGCAGCAGCAGCAGCAGTAAATATACCAGCATTTATCTGTGGAAAAAAATTGGTTTCAATACAATGGAAAATTCAACAGCTATGCCCACCTAAACTCAAAATTCTTGTCTTCTCTGGGTTGAATTCCTTTCCCTAATACATCTGTGCTGATGTACTAAACCCTAGTAACTGACATGTAATACATGTTTACAGAGACAGGATTTATACTGGAGGAATCAAGTTCAACTGGGTTCATTATGATGCCCTCTAATCCAAAATGACCTGTATCCACATAAAAATGGGAAATATGGACACAGAAACCTTCATATAGGGAAGAAACTGTGAGCAGATATGGAAGGGTCACTGCCATCTCCACAAGCCAAGGAGAGAGGACTGGAATAGAGGCTTCCTTCACATCACTCTGAAGGAACCAAACCAGCTGACATCTTCAGTGGGATTTCTGGCCTCCAAAAGTGTGAGACATTAAGTACGTACTGTTCAATATACTGATTTCTGGCATTTCATACATCAGTTTCAGATAACTAATATGATATTTTTAAATCGCCATGATTAGAAACACACAACGAAGCAAGCAAAGAAGGAAAGGGCCAGAAGATAATCTCTCTTGATACCCTCTATGTTACCAAGAAAATAATCACACCTGATGCCCTCTGTCTTACTTCTATGTTGTTGTTGTTGTTGTTCAGTCTCTCAGTCATGTCCGACTCTTTGTGACTCCATGAACTGCAGCATACCAGGCTTCGCTGTCCTTCACTATCTCTCGGAGTTTGCTCAAAATCATGTCTGTTGGATTGGTGATGCCATCCAACCATCTCATCCTTTTTTGCTCCCTTCTCCTCCTGCACTCAATCTTTCCCAGCATCAGGGTCTTTTCCATTGATTCAGCTCTTCTCATCGGGTAGCCAAAGTTTTGGAGCTTCAGCTTCAGCATCCATCCTTCCAATCAATATTCAGGGTTGATTTCCTTAAGGATTGACTAGTTTGATCTCCTTGGTGTCCAAGTGACTTGCAAGAATCGTTTCCAAGACCACAGTTCAAAAGCATCAATCCTTCAGCACTCAGCCTTCTTTATGGTCCGACTGTCACATCCATACAGGACTACTGGAAAAAACAATAGCTTTTACTGGATGGACCTTTGTTGTCAAAGTGATGCCTCTGCTTTTTACTACACTGTCTAGCTTTGTCATAGCTTTTCTTCCAAGGAGCATTCAACTTTAAATTTCATGCCTGCAGTCACCATCCAGTGATTTTGGAGCCCAAGAAAATAAAGTCAGTCACTGTTTCCACCTTTTCCCCATCTATTTGCCATGAAGTGTTAGGACCAGATGCCATGATCTTCATTTTTAATGTTAGGTTTTAAGGTTGTTTTTTCACTCTCCTCTTTCAACTTCATCAAGAGGCTCTTTAGTTCCTCCTCACTTTCTGCCATTAGGGTGGTGTCATCTGCATATGTCAGGTTGTTGATATTTCCTCAGAAATCTTGATTCCAGCTTGTGCTTCATCCATTCCAGCATTTCGCATGATATTCTCTGCATAGAATTTAAATAAGCAGGGTGACAATACACTGACTTGATGTACTCATTTCCCAATTTGGAATCACTTCATTATTCCATATCTGGTTCTAACTCTTGCCTCTTGACCTGCATAAGGCTCCTTAGGAGACAGGTAAGGTGGGATGATGTTTCTATCACTTTAAGTATTTTCCATAGTTTGTTATGCTCCACACAAAGACTTTATTGTATTCAGTGAGGCAGAAGTCAATGATCTAAAGCAAATCAAAATATTACAAAGGATTGAAATCCCACAGAATGTTCTCTTTCTGCAGATGTACTAAATTAGAAATCAGTTTAAAACGAAAAGTAATAGGAAATCCGTTTCTTTAAAATCCATCAATACACTATAGAAAAATGACATAACTAAGTTCAAATACAATTTTTCAAGGGCCAAGAAAAAACCACAATAGAAAAATATATGACCCTTAACATGAACTTCACATTCAAACGTCTTGAGGTAAAAGGAGATATCTTAGAGTTTATATTAGTAATAATCCTTTTCTAAACTGATGCAAGAGGCTGAAGATATGACCTGATCTGAGTTCATATTTTATCCCCATGATTAAAAAAAAATATGGAACCAAAAATGAACTGGCAAACTATCACAGTTCCTTCTCCCTTAATTTTCAGGCTGAATTTCATAGAAAAGCTATATCTGTTCAGCCCTGGTCCCTCAAACACACTTTCAGTCAATGGCTGTGGCTCACAGCTTGCCAGTTGACCATTGGTTGTACCAGTGGAGACAGGAGATTGAGCTGCTCTCGCTGGACACTCTCTAATGGATGTAAAATAGCAGGCCATGGAAGCTTGTGTTTTCAAGAGTAACTGATTCTCTGCTAGAAAAGCATTGATTCAAAACATCTGTATGAATGTTTAATAGAATTTCAGAAACCAGGGAACTAGAAAAGTTAAATCTTTGTGAAAAGTTTGTTTTGCCATTCCTGTACTATATATCAATCCCCGTTTATAAAATTACTTGCATGCTTAATCTGGCATATGTGTGATAAGTATAATATAGGTAGTGGATGGGTATATCTGTTTCTTCACTTTATTGCATATCACACATAAAATACTTCTGAAGAATTCCATAATACACTTATGGGAGAATGAGAATAAAATGGGAAATGAAATTGCTAGAACAATAATTTAGACATTATAGAACTCTATCATATCTGACTGACCTAATGAAGCACTAAATCTGGGCTCAAGAAAAGGCTAGAATTCTGCATTTTCTCTAGTTTTCTCTCATCGTTTGGCTGATACTGACATCGTTCACAGGTTTCTACATCCAAATCCAGGAGTACTGAAAATTTTTTTTTTAATTTTGAAAATTTTCATTTAAGTTTAGCTGAGTTACAATATTATATTAGTTCAGGTTTACAACACAGTGTTCAATAATTTTATATATTAAACTGTTTAAAGTTGCTGAAAAAATAATTGTTTTAGTTCCCTTTGCTCTACAGTATATTCTTACTAAGAGTTCAAGAAAGTATAGTTTAAAATATGATGAAATAGGATTGGGAACACATGTATACCCGTGGAGGATTCATGTTGATATATGGCAAAACCAATACAATATTGTAAAGTAATTAGCCTCTAATTAAAATAAATAAATTTAAATTAAAAAAATATGATGAAATACTGAATTCTAATGAAAATCATAGAAAATTACAAAAGAATGAAATCATGTAGTGCATTCTCTCTTCAATGTTGTAGTAAGCTAGAAATTAATGGGAAAAAAAGGAATTGTAAAATCACCAACTACACTGAAAGTCACCTATATACCTACAGAAAAACAAAAGAACATGTCAATGCACCAAGAAACACAACAGATATTAAATTTAATAAATATTATTATAAGCATTAACACTCAAATTGCTAGAGTTAGAAGAAGGAGTCCTCTGAATTCTCTAATTTGCTGAACATCCTTCTCTTATTTTGATGCAAGGAACTAGAGACATGTCCCACTACCAGATCTGGATGCCTGTACTTAAATCACCATGCTTAAAAGCAACCACTTGAACAGAAAATCAACAAGAAAACCATCACAACTCCTTCCTAATCAATCTCCAAGGTGAAAATCATAGGAAAGCTGTTATTGGCTCATCGCTGGTCCTCCACCACACTTTGGTCCTATCATTTGGCTTACTGAGTTACCAGTCCCATTGGCTGTTACTATGGAGACTGTGGCCACATCTTCTGTCATTCAATGATGTCATCATTTGGGCAAAACTGCACTTAAGCCAAGACTTTTGCATAAACCCCAAAAAGTTACAGGCTGTAAAAAAAAAAAAAAAGGGAAAAAAAAAGGAGATAAATCTGAATTAGATAGAACACTAATTTCAGAAGGTATATTGCTTGATTCCAGAAAATTCTATTTTCAAATTTTACACTGCAGTGGGGTCCTATTTTATGTTTTTAAGTGAATCCAGATTTCAGATATGTTTAAAGAGTAGGAATGGGTAATTATGATTTTTATATCTGCTGTGTAAATGGATGGTAAGTCATATCTGACTTTTTGTGACCCTATGGACCACAGCCCACCAGGCTCCTCTGTCCATGTGATTCTCCAGGCAATACTGGAGTGGGTTGCCATGCCCTTCTCCAGGGGATCTTCCAGACCCAGGGATCAAACCTACCTCTCCTACATCTACCTGCACTGGCAGCGAGGTTCTTTACCACTAGTGCCACCTGGGAAGGCATTTATATCTGCTACTGCATTTTATGGATTCCTATATCGAACATAAAAATATCAATGAAATGGTCAATGAAACTTTCATGGATAGAATTTTGACCATAAAGATACCTAAACTGGCTGACAGAGAAACCACGGATAGAAATGACCTTTTAGGAAAGTGACGAGATGCAATATGGTTAAGAAAAGTTCATGATTTTCCAACAGAACAATTGACACTACAGACACATATTGATGAGGTTTATAATGCTTTCCTCAGGGTAGAAATGTTTTAACCATGGATAGTAGGGCACAGGGTGAGAACCCAGAGTGCATGTGACTGTTCAGTGCTACAGGTCTTTTCTTGCCAAGTGGCTCTGAAAAGAGCCTTTGGTTTGCAAAGTTCTGGTGGTCAGGGGTCAGCCTATCTGCTGGAGGTATATTTGATGACCACGTTGGTGGCCTCTGACACGGCATGCTTGCCTATCTCCCCAGGCAGCAGCAAGTGCACAGAGGTCTGGATCTCTCTGGAGTGATGGTGCGGCTCTTGTTGTGGGCCAGGTGCCCAGCCTCTTTGGCTATGTGCTCGAACATATCCATCATGAAGGAATTCATGAGGTTCACGGCCTCCTGTGAGAGACTCAAGCCCATGTGGACTTGCTTCAGCACCCTGGGGAAATAGGTGGCGAAGCTCTCAATGTTCTCAGAGGGGCAGCGACTGTGATGGCCACTGCGGCTGCAGCCACAGCGGCCCTTTGGTGTCTTCTTTGCCTTCCTTGGCTCCGTTTCGAAGGGCTTGGCTTCTCAGAGCTCAGTTCCTTCATTGCCCAGGTCTTCGTCAGACAGCTTAGACAATGGCTCATCCATTTCAGGCTTACCTTCCACACAGCTCAGAGGGAAATACAGGGTGGCTTCTGAGGGCTGGTGCCTGGCTTTATAAGCCCAGCCTGCCCTGATGTCATGGCAAGGTCCATATATGATTGGATAAAATGCAAGTCAGGGAGGCCAGTCACTCTGACACCCCATGTCATGTGTCACTGAATACCCCTCCCCTGTTGGCCCCCTGTGGATCAATCACAGCAGGAATCTTTAAACTTTCTGTGACCTCCGCCAGAAACTCTTTGAACTATGTGGCATGTAGGAAAGGGCTTCCCAGGTGGCGCTAGTGTTAAAGATCTTGCCTGCCAGTGCAGGATATGTAAGAGACGTGAGTTCGATCCCTGGGTAGGGAAGATCACCTGGAGGATGGCACGGCAACCCACTCCAGTATTCTTGCCTGGAGAACCCATGGACAGAGGAACCCGGCATGCTACCACCCATAGGGTTGCAAAGAGTCAGACAGGGCTGAAGCGACTTAGCAAGCAGGCCATGTAGGAAAGAGATTAGAGAGTAGAGTTAGTCGCTCAGTTGTGTCGGACTCTTTGCTATCCCATGGACTGTAGCCTGCCAGGCTCCTCTGTCCATGGGATTTTCCAAGCAAGAATACTGGAGTGGGTTGCCATTTCCTCCTCCAGGGGCTCTTCCCAGCCCAGGGATCGAACCCATGTCTCTTACATCTCCTGCATTGGAAGGCAGGTTCTTTACCACTGGTTCCACCTGGGAAGCCACACTCAATACTGCCTGAGTGTAATTTAATTAAGGAGTGAAAAGGATGAGTACATGCCATCCTTTTGTGTTGTACAGGCAGGACTCAGAAAATGTTATACACTAACAAATATATAACTAATACTGAAAATAAATGTATCCAAAAATATCCTTTTTCCCTTTTTAAATAAACACTGAAATTCTGAGCTTCCTTTTTAATAGTCCATTCATTCAACAGTCCTCTAAACACTGAACTGCATCCCTCTAGTGTTTTTTAGTCACTACTCTAGGGAGTAGAGGAGAAGGCAATGGCAACCCATTCCAGTACTCTTGCCTGGAAAATCCCATGGATGGGGGAGCCTGGTAGGCTGCAGTTCATGGGGTCGCAAAGAGTCTGACACAACTGAGCGACTTCACTTCCACTTTTCCCTTTCATGCATTGGAAAAGGAAATTGCAACCCACTTCAGTGTTCTTGCCTGGAGAACCCCAGGGACAGCGGAGCCTGGTGGGCTTCCGTCTATGGGGTTGCACAGAGTCGGACATGACTGAAGCGACTTAGCAGCAGCAGCTAGGGAGTAGCCTATTTTCTGAGATAGAAATGCAGACATCATTCTGTTCTCATGGAGGCAGTCATGCACAGGGGTGTTGAGATGAGGTCTTGAAGGTGGAACCCCATGATGGGATTAATGACCTTAAAAAAAAAAAAAAAAAGACACCAAAAAGTAAGAAGGCAGCTGTCAGCAAGCCAAGGACAAGGCCCTTACAAGCACAAAATCTCCCAACACCTTGATTTTTGACTTCTGGACTTAAGAACTGTGAGAAATATGTGACTTATTTAAAGGTCACCCAGTCTATAGAATTTTGTTATAGCAGCCTGAGTGAATACAAGTAATTGTAAAAAAAAGTTTCAACAATCAAGTACAAATCCTCTAGAAACAAATGTCAAAACAGAAAATCTCAACAAAACAAACAAAACCCAGATGTTATAATTATAACGTAGAACTAAATGGAACTTTTAGAACTGAAAAATGTAATCACAGAAACTTTTAAAAACTCACTGGATGGGGTCAACAGTATAGTGTAAATGACAGAGGAAAGAATCAGTGAACTTGAGGAATATGAATAGAATTCACCCAAGCTGAACAACAGAGAGAAAACAGGCCCAAAAAAAAAAAAAAAAAAAAAAAAAGGCTGAACAGAACCTTAGCAATCTGTAGGAAAATTAAAAACAAACAAACAAACAAACAAAAAAAAGGATCATCAGAATCCCAGATGGAGAAAAGAAAGAAGAAAGAGTATCTGAAGAAATAAGGCCTGAAATTTCCCCAAATTTGGTGAAAGGATAAGCCTAAAGATCTAAGAAGCGAAGCAAACCCAATAAATCAATCCACACCAAGACCCATTATAACTCAATTCCAGAAAACTAAAAATAAAGAAAAAACTTTGAAAGCAACCAAAAGAAAAGGGCAACAGTACCTACCATCAGTCTGAATGAAGACAGATTTCTCATCTAAACCTTGGAGAAGTGCCAGAATATTTTTCAAGTGCTGAAAGAAAAGAATTTTAATCCATGAATTCCATACCTTACGAAACTATCCTTCAGGAGTGAAAGAGAGAAAAAAAGTGATCAGATAAAGAGAAGCTAAGAGAATTTGTCACTAGCGTTGGTTAAAGGAAGTTCTTCAAACAGAAAGCTTATTGTATTAGTTTTCTAGGCCTGCCACAACAAAGTATCAGGATCTGGGTGGTTTAAACAACAGAAATGTATTGTCTCACAATCTGGAGACAAACAGTCTGAAGTCCTGGCTTCAGGGGCCCTGCTCCCTCTGAAACCTGGATGGGGGACTCCTCCCTTTGTGCTGCCTGGGTTCTGGTGATTGACGGCAGTCCTTGGGGTTCCATGACCTGGAGCTAAAGCACTTCCATTTCTGTTTCCCTCATCACAGGGCATCCTCCCCTGGGTTTCTGTGTCTGTTCTCTTCTTGTCAGGACAATGGTCATACTGGATAAGGGTGTCCTCTATTCCAATATGACCTCACTGCAACTACTTACAGCTGTAACAACTTCATTTCCAAATCAGGTCACATTCGGAGGTCCTGGGGGTCAGAATTTCAACAGACCTTTGGGGGAGACACAATTTAGTACATAACAAATTACCAAAAAAAAGTTTACAAACTGTAGGTTGCCACTCATATAACCTTCTCAAAATGAGAAAATTATAGAGATGGAGAAGAGATTCATCACTGCTAATGCTCAGAGAGGTGAATTGAGGGACCAGAATACCATGTGTGGCTATACGAGTTGGAGGAGGGAGAACTTTGTGATGATGGAAATGTACCTATCTTGACTGTAGGGGTTTAATGAATCAATATGTGTGATAAAATGACAACTACACACACACACTATCACCTGGAGGAGGGCACTGCAACCCACCCCAGTATTCTTGCCTGGAGAATCCATGGACAGAGGAACCTGGCATGCTACCATCTATAGGGTCGCAAAGAGTTGGACAGGGCTGAAGCAACTTAGCAAGTATGCCATGTAGGAAAAAGATCATCCATTTGCTTTAGCTTATTTATGGCTACTATTTCTGCTTGTGAACTTTCAAAAGATGTCCGGAAAGTCACCTAAACTGGAAAAAAAAAAGAAAACTAGTTTGGGATTCCTGAGAGGGTCTGACTGACCTCCATAACTCAAGTGCTTGCTGCCATCAGAGTGACTCTGGCCACTTGGTGGCCATTTTACACCACCACAGAATCTTATTTTTCCTTTTCTGAGCCACTGTAGCTTGAGCGCTGCTTCCCAGGTATCAGTAGTGGTAAAGAACCTGCCTCCCAGTGCAGGAGACACAAGAGAGGCAGAGTTAATCCCTGGGTTAGGAAGATCCCCTGGAGGATGAAATGACATCCCACTCCAGTATTTTTGCCTGGACAATCCTACAGACAGAGGAGCCTGGCGGGCTACAGTCCATAGGGTTGCAAACAGTCCAAGTTGACTGAAGCAACTTAGCACACTCAAGCACACAGCTCAAGCAGGAACTCTCTGATGTATTCAGCAGACTGCTCCTCAAAATCATAGGACATATCTGTGTGTGTCCATGCCTGGTCACTTCAGTCATGTCAGACTCTTTGAGATCCCATTGACTGTAGCCCTCCAGGCTCTTCAGTCCATGGGATTCTCCAGAACTGACCTGCTATTACCTACAGTACTCATCAAAGTCCATGAGAAAAAGTAAAAATAGCAAACCCACATCCTCCAAAGATGGAACAGGAGTAGAAATGGAGTACTTACAAATTATTAAATATATTTCTGTATTTATGGATTGAAATTTAAATATTTAAAATTTAACGTTTTACATTTTGCATATGTGCTCAGTCCCTTCAGTCATGTACAACTTTTCAGGATCCCATGGATTGTAGCCCACTAGACTCCTCAGTCTATGAGATTTTCCAGGCAAGAATATTGGAGCAGGTTGTCATTTCCTTCTCCAGGGGATCTTCCCAGCCCATGGATCGAACCCAGGGATCAAACCCTCATCCCTTGCATCTCCTGCATTGGCAGGCAAATTCTTTACCACTAGCACCACCTGGGAAGTCCCCCCAAAGTTAGCAAATCACCTCAAATTAATCCATAAGTCCAGTAACACTCCAATAAAAAGATTAATATTAACAAGCCCATTTTTTTGTGGAAGCTGAAAATTGACTACATAATTGGAAAAGGCATATACAGAAAATTGATTTATCAAGGATGTTGCACTGTGAAAGAGTGGAGAAAGGATGCATAATTGATGGATAAAGAATGGTCTTGATCTGGGGACTGGTTTTATTGGGTGTCTTCATTTTGTGAACATTCATCAAGATGTACAATTAAGATATGGCCTTTTTCTGTATGTGTTTTATACTTACCTGCCTGATAGAAAACTTTCTCACCAGTAGTGTTGCATGTGTACCAAAAGTCGTTCTTTCCTCAAACAGGTTTATTTCAGTTACATTTATTGTAAACCAAATAAGAATGGTGTATAAACCAAACCAACAAAAGAGGAATGCAGTAAAAATTTTTTTGGAATACAGAGAAATTTTACAAAGTATGTTGCAGATCAATAATTAGAATATAAAATATGTAAAGCACCCGTGAGAAGCAATATTAAGAAGACAAACAGGGGGTTCCCTGGTGGCTCAGTGGTAGAGAATCTGCCTGCAATAGAGGAGACATGATTTCCACGCCTAGTCCAGGAGGATCCTACATGCTGTGGAACAACTTTGCCACAACTATTGAGCCTGTGCTCTAAAGCCTGGGAGCTGGAGCCCCTGTGCCCTAGAGCCCGTGCTGCACAAGAGAACCCAATATAATGAGAAACCCATGGACTGCAACTAGAGAGTAGCCCCTGCTTGCCATTACTAGAGAAAAGGATGTGTGCAGCAACTAAACCCCAGTGCAGCCCTCCAAATAAATAAATAAGATAATTAAAAAAAGGAGAACAGAAAAATGGGTAAAGGACATCAAAAGATAATTCACAGAAGAGGAAAAGAAATATGTTTGTTCAGAAAAACCTATAAAGAGATGCACATCCAAGACATAATCTGGGAAAGGCAGGTTCAACACTAGGGAGATGCTCATTTTCTGTTAAATTGGTAAAAAAGAAATTTAAAAATAATTATCTGCAAGAATGTAGGGGAAATGGGTACTCTTCTATAGCTGATATGTGTGTGTAAATTGATGTAATTACTATTTGGCAGTGTCTAGTGAGGTTGAACGGAGAAGGCAATGGCAACTCACTCCAGTACTCATGCCTGGAAAATCCCATGAGAAGAGAAGCCTGGTAGGCTGCAGTCCACGGGGTCGCTAAGAGTCAGACACGACTGAGCAACTTCACTTTCACTTTTCACTTTCATGCATTGGGGAAGGAAATGGCAACCCCCTCCAGTGTTCTTGCCTGGAGAATCCCAGGGACAGGTGAGCCTGGCGGGCTTCCATCTATGGGGTCGCACAGAGTCAGACACGACTGAAGCAACTTAGCAGCAGCAGCAGCAGTGAGGTTGAATGGGCTTTCCAGGTGCTGCTAGTGGTAAAGTACCCACCTGCAAATTCAAGAGGCTTAAGAGACACAGATTCGATCCCTGGGTCAGGAAGATCGCCTGGAGGAGGGCATGGCAACCCACTCCAGTATTCTTGCCTGGAGAATCCTATGGACAGAGGAGCCTGGTGTGCTACAGTCCAAAGAGTCAAATATGACTGAAACAACTGAACATGCACACACAGTGAGGTTGAAGATGCACATACGCTGTCATTTAGCAATTCCAGCTCTAGGAAACATATATATAGAGTAACGAAAGGCTATAACAAGAGTATTCGTTGCAGCATTCTTTGTAATAGCAAAAAAAAAAGAGAAGCAACTCAAAGATGTCTACAAGAATGGCATGCCTAAGGAAACTATTCATAAAAGGGCATATTATATACCAGTTAAAATGGATGTGTATATGTTATAGATGAACATGGATAAATCTAAAAATCATAATGTTGGGTGAAAAAATCAAGTTGTGGACAATTACTTGCAGTGTGATTTAACATATTGTAATACAAAAATTATGAGAAAATTCATTTTAAAAACGTCATTTTGTGTATAAATCTAGGTACTTAGAATCAGTGAACAAAACAGATCTCTGCTGTTACGAACTTTACATCTCAATGGAGGAAGACTGAAATAAATCAATATACACAGCAAGTAAATAAGCTATATATTGTGTTAGAGAACTATGAAAACAGAGCAGGGGAAGGCAGATAGAGTAGGGCTGCACAAGTTGCAATATT
Organism: Bubalus kerabau; assembly: GCF_029407905.1. Taxonomy (NCBI): domain Eukaryota; kingdom Metazoa; phylum Chordata; class Mammalia; order Artiodactyla; family Bovidae; genus Bubalus; species Bubalus kerabau. Next base: position 71,197,375 of record NC_073647.1, on the reverse strand, counting down.
AAATAGGCTAGTTCAGATAGGCTTCATTGAAATGGTGAGATTTGAGCCTTCATGTAGGTGAAAGGGAGAAGGCAATGGCAACCCACTCCAGTACTCTTGCCTGGAAAATCCCATGGACGGAGGAGCCTGGTGGGCTGCAGTCCATGGGGTTGCTAACAGTCGGACACGACTGAGCGACTTCACTTTCACTTTTCCCTTTTATGCATTGGAGAAGGCAATGGCAACCCACTCCAGAGCTCTTGCCTGGAGAATCCCAGGGACGGGAGAGCCTGTTGGGCTGCCGTCTATGGGGTCGCACAGAGTCGGACACGACTGAAGTGACTTAGCAGCAGCAGCAGTAGATGAAAGGGTTTAAATAAAATGGATAACATGGAAAAGAGCACTCCTTCTAGAGGGACATTGCAAATGTTCCATGGCAATAGTGAGCCTGGCATTTTTAAGGGACAGTAAGGAGGCCACAGATTAGACAGAGTAAGTGGGGGAAGAGAGCAGATGGAGCAGTCAGAGATATAATGGAGAACCAGAAAATGTAGGGTTTTTTAGGGATTTTGACTCTCACTCAGCGGAACTCACTATCTTTTTCAGGTTTTGAGCAGAGAAGTACAAGGATTTCATTTATATTTAAAAATTATCACTTAATTTTTGCCCAGAGTATATACCACAGAGGATCAAGGATAAAAACAGAGAGATCTGTTAGAAGGCTATTTCAGTTATTCAGGTGAGAAATAATGGCAAATTGGACCTTATATGCAGTGATGGGGATGTGAGAAGGATTGGATTTTGGATACATTGAGTAAGAACCCAAATGATTTCCTGATGAGTTATATGTACAGTGACTTCCCCGGGACTTCCCTGGTGGCTCAGATGGTAAAGCGTCTGCCTACAATGCAGGACAACCAGGTTTGATCCCTGGTTTGGGAAGATCCTCTGGAGAAGGAAATAGCAACCCACTCCAGTACTCTTGCCTGGAAAATCCCATGGACAGAGGAGCATGGTAGGCTACAGTCCACGGGGTTACAAAGAGTCAGACATGACTGAGCGACTTCACTATATGTACAGTGGGAGAGAAAGGGAGGAATTGAAGATAATGGCAAGATTTCTGGCCTGACTATATGGACTGGGCTTCCCTGGTAGCTCAGCTGGTGAAGAATCTGCCTGCAGTGCAGGAGACTATAGTTTGATTCCTGCATTGGGAAGATCTGCTGGAGAAGGTTAAGGATATGCACTGCAGTATTCTTGGGCTTTCCTGGTGGCCTCAGCTGGTAAAGAATCCACCTGCAATGTGGAGACCTGGGTTCGATCCCTGGGTTTGGAAGATCCCCTGGAGAAGGGAATGGCTACCCACTCTAGTATTCTGTCCTGGAGAATTCCATGGGCTGTATAGTCCATGGGGTCACAAAGAGCCAGACACAACTGAGCAACTTTAACACACAGCTGTGATTCTCTCTCACATATGGACTGATAGAACTGCCATCAGTTGAGATGCAGATGGCTATAGGAGGAGCAGGTTTGGGGGAAAAGATCAAGAATTCAATGTGCAACATTTTGAGTTTGAGATTTCTATTAGACACCTGAGTGGAGGTGCTGAGTAGGCAGTTGGATATATTAGACTGTATGTTGTGATACAGATCCAATCTGCAGACTTGAATTTTAGAGTTATAAGTATAGAAAGTGTTTTACAGTGTTCGAATTGGAAGACATCACCAAGGGAGGGTAGATAGAAATGAGAAGAACAGGGACCAAGCCTGGGCACACTCCCATTTTAAGAGGTTCAGGAGGAGAAGAGGAACCAGTAAAGGTAACTGAGAAGAAGCAGCCAGAGAGGTCAGAGGAAACCAGGAGAACAGGGTCCTGGAACCCAACTGAAGACAGTAAACTGAGGAGGAGTGACTCATGAGGTGTGCCAAATGCTGTTGATAGATCCAGTAAGGATTAAGAATTGATCATTGGACTGAACAATGTAGAAGTTAGTCATGACCTTGAGGACAGAAATTTCAGTGGAGTGGTGGAGGTGAACCCCTGATTGGACTGTGTTCAAATGAGAATAGGAAGGAGGAGAAAAATTGGAAACATTGACTAGAGACAACAATTACAAAGGGGTGAAGGAGTAGTCCAAGTGGATATCTGAGAGAAGAACATTCTTGAAAGACGGAACAGACATTGAAAAAGCCCTAGCAACAGTGAGTGTGGCTTGTTTGAGGAACAGCAGAGAGACCTTGTTGGGGCAGTGAATGAGGTGGAGAGCAGACAGAGAGCACAGGGGGCTATGGAAGGAAAGTTGTCTGGGGCTCCCTTTGATACCAGTTTGATGTCGGTAGAAAGCCTAGGGGAATATGGACTTAGATAAGGAATACAGGTTCAGTAAACACCTTCAAATATTCATGTTCCAATATTGCACATACAGATGTATGTTACAAACATCTGTAAAAGAAGTTTGCCTTGAGACTTCCCTGGTGCTCCATGGCTAGGACTTCACACTCCCAATGCAGGGGGCCCAGTCCCTGGTTGGGGAAGTAGATCCCATAGGCAACAGCTAAGAGTTCACATGCTGCAGCTATGGATTATGCATGCCTCGACAAAGATCAAAGATCTTGCATGCTGCTACTAAGACTTGGTGCAGCCAAGTAATAAAAATAAACAAATATGTATATTTTAAAGGAAATTTTCCCCAAATAAGAGCAAAGATATAGAATGCTATCAGTTGCTGAAAGTATAATCTATATATGAAACTGTGAAAGTGTTAGTTGCTCAGTCGTGTCCAACTCTTTGTGAGTCCATGGACTGTAGCCTACCCAGCTCCTCTGTCCATGGACTTCTCCAGGCTAGAATATTGGATTGGGTTGCCATTCTCTTCTCCAGGGGATCTTCCCAATCCAGGGATTGAACCCACATCTCCTGCCTTGCAGGCAGATTCTTTACCATCTGAGCCACCTGGGAAGCCATGTGAAGATAAGAAATAATGGCCTGATGTTTTCCTAATAGAAACGACCTAGCAGAGAGCACAACATTGACAGTGGTGATAAAGGAGTGAAAGATGGTAGTGATATTGTTGAACTGGTTTAAGAGAAAGAGGTCTATAGACCTCCCCAACTTATAATAAGGCTGCATCTGGGTAAACCCATTGTAACTTGAAAATATCACAAGTCAAAAAATGCATTAAGACCACAAATAGCCAAAACAATCTTGAGAAAGAAGAATGGAGATGGAGTAATCAACCTTCCTGACTTCAGACTACAAAGCTACAATTATCAAGACAGTATGGTTTTGGCACAAAAACTGAAATATACACCAAGGGACTAGGATAGAAAGCTCAGAGATAAACCCACACACCCATCAACACCTTATATTTGACAAAGGAGGCAAGAATATACAGTAGAGAAAAGATAGTCTCATCATAAGTGATGCTGGGGAAACTGCACTGCTATGTGTAGAAGAATGAAATTAGAACATTTCCTAACAACATACACAAAGATAAACTCAAAATGGATTACAAACCTAAATGTAAAACCAGAAACTATAAAACTCTTAGAGGAAAACATAAGCAGAACACTCTTTGACATAAATCACAGCAAGATCCTCTGTGACTCACCTTCTAGGGTAATGGAAATAAAAACAAAAATAAACTAATGGGACCTAATTAAACTTAAAAGCTATTGCACAGCAAAGGAAACTATAAACAAAGTTTATAGAAAAGACAACCCTCAGAATGGGAGAAAATAATAGCAAATGAAACAACTGACAAAGGATTAATCTCCAAAATATGCAAGCAGCTCATGAAGCTCAATACCAGAAAACAAACAACCCAATCAAAAAGTGGACAGAATACCTGAACAGACATTTCTTCAAATAAATCATACACATACATGGTTAATAAACACATGAAAAATGCTCAACATCACTCACTATTCAATTCAGTTCAGTTCAGTTCAGTCGCTCAGTCGTGTCCGACTCTTTGCGACCTCATGAATCGCAGCACTCCAGGCCTCCCTGTCCATCACCAACTCCCAGAGTTCATCCAGACTCACGTCCATCGAGTCAGTGATGCCATCCAGCCATCTCATCCTCTGTCGTCCCCTTCTCCTCCTGCCCCCAATCCCTCCCAGCATCAGAATCTTTTCCAATGAGTCAGCTCCTCGCATGAGGTGGCCAAAGTACTGGGGTTTCAGCTTTAGCATCATTCCTTCCAAAGAAATCCCAGGGCTGATCTCCTTCAGAATGGACTTGTTGGATCTCCTTGCAGTCCAAGGGACTCTCAAGAGTCTTCTCCAACACCACATTTCAAAGGCATCAATTCTTCGGCACTCAGACTTCTTCACAGTCCAACTCTCACATCCATGCACAACCACAGGAAAACCCATAGCCTTGACTAGACAAACCTTTGTTGGCAAAGTAATGCCTCTGCTTTTGAATATGCTCTCTAGGTTGGTCATAACTTTCCTTCCAAGGAGTAAGTGTCTTTTAATTTCATGGCTGCAGTCACCATCTGCAGTGATTTTGGAGCCCCAAAAAATAAAGTCTGACACTGTTTCCACTGTTTCCCCATCTATTTCCCATGAAGTGATGGGACCGGATGCCATGATCTTCGTTTTCTGAATGTTGAGCTTTAAGCCAACTTTTCACTCTCCTCTTTCACTTTCATCAAGAGGCTTTTTAGTTCCTCTTCACTTTCTGCCATAAGGGTGGTGTCATCTGCATATCTGAGGTGATTGATATTTCTCCCGGCAATCTTGATTCCAGCTTGTGTTTCTTCCAGTCCAGCGTTTCTCATGATGTACTCTGCATATAAGTTAAATAAGCAGGGTGACACTATACAGCCTTGATGTACTCCTTTTCCTATTTGGAACAAGTCTGTTGTTCCATGTCCAGTTCTTTTTTATTTTATTTTTATTTTTAAACTTTACAATATTGTATTGGTTTGCCAAATATCAAAATGAATCCACCACAGGTATACATGTGTTCCCCATCCTGAACCCTCCTCCCTCCTCCCTCCCCATACCATCTCTCTGGGTCGTCCCAGTGCACCAGCCCCAAGCATCCAGTATCGTGCATCGAACCTGGACTGGCAACTCGTTCCATACATGATATTCTACATGTTTCAATGCCATTCTTCCAAATCTTCCCACACTCTCCCTCTCCCACAGAGTCCATAAGACTGTTCTATACATCAGTGTCTCTTTTGCTGTCTCGTATACAGGGTTATTGTTACCATCTTTCTAAATTCCATATATATGCATTAGTATACTGTATTGGTGTTTTTCTTTCTGGCTTACTTCACTCTGTATAATAGGCTCCAGTTTCATCCACCTCATTAGAACTGATTCAAATGTATTCTTTTTAATGGCTGAGTAATACTCCATTGTGTATATGTACCACAGCTTTCTTATCCATTCATCTGCTGTTGGACATCTAGGTTGCTTCCATGTCCTGGCTATTATAAACAGTGCTGTGATGAACATTGGGGTACATGTGTCTCTTTCAATTCTGGTTTCCTCAGTGTGTATGCCCAGCAGTGGGAGTTTATCTTTTGTATGGTGTTAGAAAGTGTTCTAGCTTCATTCTTTTACAGGTGGTTGACCAATTTTCCTGGCATCACTTGTTAAAGAGATTATCTTTTCTACATTGTGTATTCTTACATCCTTTGTCAAAGATAATGTGTCCATAGGTGCATGGATTTATCTCTGGGCTTTCTATTTTGTTCCATTGATCTATATTTCTGTCTTTGTGCCAGTACCATACTGTCTTGATGACTGTGGCTTTGTAGTATATCCTGAAGTCAGGCAGGTTGATTCCTCCAGGTCCATTCTTCTTTCACAAGATTACTTTGGCTATTTGAGGTTTTTTTGTATTTCCATACAAATTGTGAGATTATTTGTTCTAGTTCTGTGAAAAATACCATTTTCATAGAAAAATACCATTAATACAATAATACCATATAAAATAGAAAAATACCATTTCCTTGAATAGTAACTTGATAGGGTTTGCACTGAATCTATAGATTGCTTTGGGTAGTATACTCATTTTTACTATTCTCCTGATCCATGAACATGATATATTTCTCCATCTATTTGTGTCCTTTTTGATTTCTTTCATCAGTGTGTTATAGTTTTCTATATATAGGTCTTTCATTTCTTTAGGTAGATTTATTCCTAAGTATTTTATTATTTTCATTGCAAAGGTTAATTGAATTGTTTCTCTAATTTCTCTTTGTTTTCTCATTGTTAGTGTATAGGAATGCAGGCCTATTTTGCAATGACTACTTATATAAGCTAAGTAAAAAGGCAACTATTTGCTATTTTCTAATGTTACATTAGGCTTCCCTGGTGGATCAGAAGGTACAGAATCTGTCTGCAGTGCAGGAAGCACAGGTTCAATCCCTGGGTCAAGAAGATCCCCTGGAATAGAAATGGCAATTCACTCCAGTATTCTTGCCTGGAGAAGTCAATGGGCAGAAAAGCCTCAGGAGCTACAGTTCATGGGGTTACAAACAGTCAGACATGACTGAATGACGAACATAATGTTACATTAAATAATTGGTACCCTATTGTTTACTTTGTGGCAAAAATTACTAGAAGCATGTATTTACCAAACCTATTAATTTTCAACATTGTTTGTCCCAAATAAAAACTCCCCATGACTTACTTACCTTTGAGGGAAGAAGCCTTTTTTTTTTAGTATTAGTTTTCTTCAGTTTGGGCCTATCAGACTTATCTACTTCAGAGAAGTCTGACTTATCACTCATGTTGACCAAAAGATAGAAAAGAAATATTTAAAAAACTGCCCTGGTAGAACTATTATCATACTAAGGAGTAAGAGTCAAAATTGTCATATTTAATGTCAATATGTATTTTACCTGCTGATTTTCAAAAGGCAAACAGCAACAGATCTTAGAGGAGTCATGTCTTTATTAGAATACATTTTATTCCACATCATTATCCCGTTTCTGAAGACAGTAAATGCCATTGCATCAAGTGCACTAGAAACCAAGATGTTCTAGAATCCAGGAGCCAATATGTCTGACTCTTTTAAAATCACAGCAAAGGTAAAATGGAGGTGATACGAACACATGAGAAGATAAGGATAGAATAAAAATTAAGGGCTGGGTTTCACCAACTAATGAATTTGTAACAGGAGATAGCAGTACTTGAGCAGCTTCACTTTGTATTCAATTACTTTGAGGAGGGGCATTTTTCTCAGGGGGTTAGGGAGCAGCATACAAATGTAGCATTAATTGGACTAGTTTCTTTCTATTTCATCTGCCTGAAGACAGTAGACTAAGGGGCTACAATAAAAGGAGGGATTAAATCCAGTCAAAACTAATTACATATTTCACAATACCTCCTTGTGGGACTGGTTTGTAAATGTTGTAAGATGGCACAGCTAATTATGATCAAACCAAGAACTTTAGCAGAATGGGATAAACTAGAGTCAATTTTTATTTTACCATGTTTTCTCAAGAGGAGAGAGGAGGAGATGAAGCTGGGAGGTGAGGTGCTCAGTGATCATTCTGGGTTTGTCCAGAGGCGACAATAGGAGACTTCTGAGCCCAGAAAGCAGACCTCTCCTGCCCATGTCTGGTCTCAGTCTGGTGGAATAAGACACTTCTGGAGAATCCCAGGGACGATGGGGCCTGGTGGGCTGCCGTCTATGGGGTCGCACAGAGTCGGACATGACTGAAGCGACTTAGCAGCAGCAGCAGCAGTGCCCAGACAAGAATGGAGAGGCCCCCAAGCAACCAGATGTCCCGAATATGCCTCCCCTCTGTTGTGGTCACCCTAGGACCCTCCTGGACAAGCGATCAGCTGCCAGTCTCCAGGGGTTGGGAAAGAGGGACTTTAAATAAAAAATAACAGGGCCAGGCCCATAAGCCACGTTGTTAGCAGCAGTTTGCTTACATTTCAAAATAACTATCGGGCGGAGGAGCTAAGATGGTGGAGGAATAGGATGGGGAGACCACTTTCTCCCACACAAATTCATCAAAAGAACATTTAAACGCTGAGTAAATTCCACAAAACAACTTCTGAATGCCGGCAGAGGACATCAGGCACCCAGAAAAGCAGCCCATTGTCTTCAAAAGGAGGGAGGGAAAAATATAAAAGACAAAAAAATTAGACAAAAGAGGGAGGGATGGAGCTCTGCCCCAGGAAGGGAGTCTTAAAAAGAGAGAAGCTTCCAAACACCAGGAAACACTCTCACTGCTGAGTCTGTGCCAAGCCTTGGAAGCACAGAGGGCAACATAACAGGGAGGAAAAATAAATAAACAATTAAAACTCACAGATTACGAGCCCAACGGTAACTCCCCCAGTGGAGAAGCAGTGCAGACACCTGCACCTGCCACTAGCAAGCGGGGGATGGGCAGGGAGGCGCGGGCTGCATCGCTTAGAGTAAGGATCTGGCCTGAATGCCCCGAGCGCTATCTGAGCGAACTAACTTGGGCTAGCAAACCAGACTCTGCGATAACTACCACGCGAAAAGCCAGCCCTAACCTAAGACACCGCCAGGCCCACGCACAGAACAAAGGACTGAACAGAGATAGCTGGCTGCAGACCATCCCCCTTCGGCAACAGGCAGCCAGAGCCGGAAGGGGGCAATCGTAGCCCCAGAGAGACATTATCTACAAAAATGTAAGAAAGCTTCTTTGATAACTAAGACTTCTTGGGGTTCTGGATGGTCAACATCTGCCTGAGAAGGTGTGCCGGTTGTACACCCAGAAAACTGAGCAGCAGGGAGGCGATAAGTCACAGCAACTGTGCTCACCAAACACCTCATCACCTGAGCTGCTCGGACCTGGGAAGGGCACAGAACGCAGGCCCAACCGAGTCTGCGCCTCTGAGGACTACCCGAGTGCCTGAACCTGAGCGGCTTAGACCTGGGAGGTGCATGCAGCCCAGGGCCAGCCTCAGATGGTTCCCAGCAGAGCAACCTAGAGCCTGAGCAGTGTGCATGCAGCCCAGGACCAGCCTCAGATGGTTCCCAGCAGAGCAACCCAGAGACTGAGCAGTGTGGGCAGGGAGGGTACACACACCATGAGCCCCTACTCAGTGTTTAAATGTTCTTTTGATGAATTTGTAGGGGAGAAGATGGTCTCCTCTTCCTATTCCTTCACCATCTTAGGACTGTCAAATCCCAGGGTATTTTTAATTTCAGTAATTGTGTTGTTTGTATCTGCATGTTTATTATTTAATTCTTCTAGGACTTTGTTAATTGATTCTTGCATTTTCTCCATTTTCTTTTCAAGGTTTTTGATCATCTTTACTATCATTATTCTGAATTCTTTTTCAGGTAGTTTGCTTATTTCCTCTTCATTTGTTTGGACTTATGTGTTTCTAGTTTGTTCCTTCATTTGTCTAGTATTTCTCTACCTTTTCATTATTTTCTTTAACTTATTGTGTTTGGGGTCTCTTTTTCTCAGGCTTCAAGGTTGAATTTGGAGAAGGCAATGGAGGGGCCTGGTGGGCTACAGTCCATGGGGTCTCGAAGAGTCAGACACGGCCGAGCGACTTCACTTTCCCTTTTCACTTTCATGCATTGGACAAGGAAATGTCAACCCACTCCAGTGTTCTTGCCTGGAGAATCCCAGGGACAGGGGAGCCTGGTGGGCTGCCAACTATGGGGTCGCACAGAGTCAGACATGACTGACGCGACTTAGCAGCAGTAGCAGCAGCAAGGTTGAATTCTTTCTTCTTTGTGGTTTCTGCCCTCCTAAGGTTGGTCCAGTGGTTTGTGTAAGCTTCATAGAGGGTGAGATTTGTGCTGAGTTTTTGTTTGTTTGTTTTTCCTCTGGTGGGCAAGGCTGAGTGAGGTCGTCATCCTGTCTGCTGATGTTTGGGTTTGTATTTTTGTTTTATTTATTGTTTAGATGAGGTGTCCTGCACAGGGTGCTACTGGTGGTTGGGTGATGCCAGGTCTTGTATTCCAGTGGGTTCCTTCGTGTGAGTTCTCACTATTTGATACTCCATATGGTTAGTTTTCTGGTAGTCTAGGGTCTTGGAATCAGTGCTCCCACTCCAAAGGCTCAGTGCTTGATCTCTGGTCAAGAAGGAAGATTCCACAGGTGGTTTGTTATGGCATTAAGTGAGATTAAAACAAATGTAAAAAAATCGAGAAACCAAAGATGAACCCCAGACAAAGGCAGTTACAAAATCAGGCAAATAATAAAAATAATGGAATATACACATAAACATATATAGCCATGAGCAAAGTCAAAAGAGTCCAACAAAAATAAAGTACAATAGATTGACCCAGCAAACAAAGGAAATAAAAAATTATATTTACCAGTTAAGAACAAAACTAACAAAAGCACAAACTGGGGGGAAAAAAAAAGCATGGTGCAAAGTTGGGAATAAAGCAATGAAAACAAAACTAACAAATATGCTCAGAGGAAAGGAAAGAAAGAAAGAAAGAATAGATATGCAAAGTCAAAGAGGTAGATGAATAAGATTTATATACATTAAAGAGTAACTGCAAGGGAAAAAGAGCAGTAGGAAAAGCAAACAAAGGAATAAATGTAGAAAAATATAATAGGTTTAAAAAAAGTAATGATTAAAATTATTAAAAAGAGAAAAGTAAAAAAAATTGGATGAAGAAAGAAAAAGGGGAAAAAAAAAGGAAATTTCCTCAGAACTGCAAAAGCCCAATGTAGAGGCAGAGGTTTATAACAACAATAAAAGGTGTGACTGAATATACACATATACATATACACCCATAAGCAAAATCAAAATAATCCAACAAAAATTAAGTACTATAGGTAGAACCAGTGAACAAAGGGAAGCAAAAATTATGTCTACCAGAACAAAACTTACTAAAGCACAAACTGGACAACAAAACTAAAGTAAGGTGCCAATTGGGGAATAACGCAATGAAAATAAAACTAACAAATATGTTGAGAGGAAATGAAAGAAAGAAAAGAAAGATAGATATGTAAAGTTAAATAGAGGTAGATAAAGAAGATTTATATATATTAAAGATTAACTGCAAGGGGAAAAGAACAGTAGGAAAAGCAAACAAAGGAATAAATGTAGAAAAAATAATAATAGGTTTAAAAATTAGAAAAAAGGAAAAAAAAAGGAAATCTCTCCAGAACTGCAAAAGCCCAATGTAGAGACAGGTTATAACAACAATAAACAATGTGACTGAGGAAAAAAAAAAAGAAAAAAAATTCAAAAGCTTAATTAGACTTAATGGTGGCAATAAAATTGACAACTACAACAGGGTGGGGTGGGGGCAGGGAAAAAAAGGAAAAAAATTCAAAAGAATCTACAGAACAAGTCAAAACATAGGAATAGTAAGTGTTTTTCTTGAGTCACTGCTCTCCGAGTCCTTTCCCTCGCTGGGAGTCACAGTTCACCTCACCTCCCTAGAAATCCCTCTAACACTGTGCTGATCTCTGGACCTGCTGTGGGGGCAGCTCAGGTTCTAATCTGGTCCTAATTCTCTGTATTCTTGTCTCCAATGTCCACAGCTATCAGAACTAGTGCGTTTTCTTTTGTGGGAGCTCTCAACGACCTTTTATATAGTCCATAGACACAGAATCTGTCTAGTGGATCATGTGGATTGAATCTGCAGCTTGTACAGCTAGTTGGGCAGGTTTGGGATCTTCTTCCTTAACCACACTGCCCCTGGGTTTCAATTGTGGTTTCATTTCCACTTCTGTATGTGGGTTGTCCACTGGGGTTTGCACTTGAGGCTGCTCTGGAGGAGTTGAGTTTCCCCTGTGAGGGCCAGGTGTGTAGGTGGTGCAGCTGCTTGGGTTGCAGGGGTCCTGGAAGCACCAGGTTCTCAGGGGAGTTGGCAGCTAGGGCAACAGGAAATAAAGTGCTCTAGAAGGGTATCAGTTCAGTTCAGGTCAGTCACTGAGCTGTGTCTGACTCTTTGCAAACCCATGTACTGCAGCATGCCAGGCCTCCCTATCCATCACCAACTCCCGGGGTTTACTCAAACTCATGTCCATGGAGTGGGTGATGCCATCCAACCATCTCATCCTCTATAGTCCCCTTCTCCTCCCGCCTTCAATCTTTCCCAGCATCAGGGTCTTTACAAATGAGTCATTTCGCATCAGGGGGCCAAATTATTGAAGTTTCAGCTTCAGCATCAGTTCTTCCAATGAATATTCGGGACTGAGTTCCTTTAGGATGGACTGGTTGGATCTTCTTGCTGTTGAAGGGACTCTCAAGAATCTTCTCCAACACCAAAGTTCAAAAGCGTCAATTCTTCAGTGCTCAGCTTTCTTTATAGTCCAGCTCTCATATCGATACATGACTCCTGGAAAAACCATAGCTTTGACTAGACGGATGTTTGTTGGAAAAGTAATGTCTCTGCTTTTCAGTGTGCTATCGAAGTTGGTCATAGTTTTTCTTCCAAGGAACAAATGTCTTTTAATTTCATGGCTGCAGACAGCGATTCTAAGATGGCAGAGGAATAGGACAGGGAGACCACTTTCTCCCCCACAAATTCATTGAAAGAACATTTGAACGCTGAGCAAATTCCACAAAACCACTTCTGAACTCTGGTAGAGAACACCAAGCACACAGAAAGGCAGCCCGTTGCCTTCGAAAGGAGTTAGGACAAAATATAGAAGATAAAAAGAGAGACAAAAGAGTTAGGGATGGAGATTCGTCCTGGGTAGGGAGTCATAAAAGAGGAGAAGTTTCCAAACACCAGGAAACCCTCTCACCTGCAGGTCTGTGGGGAGTTTTGGAATCTCAGCGGGCAACATAACTGGGAGGAAAAATAAACAAACAAATAAATAAAACCCACAGATTATGTGCCTAACGTCAATTCCCAGTGGAAAAATAGCACAGATGCTTGCATCTGCCACCAGCAAGAGGGGGCTGAACAGGGAGGCGCAGGCAACATTGCTTAGGGTAAGGACCAGGACTGAATGCCCTGAGGGCAATCTGAAGGAGCTAATGTGAGATAGCAACCCAAACTGTGGGATAGCCAGAGAGAGAAAGAGAAAAAAATAGAGAAGGAGAGAGAGAACTTTCCTGTGAAAAGTCCTCACCTAAGGCACTACCAGACCTGCGCACAGGACAAAGGATTGAGCGAATACCAGAGGAGAGCTGGACGGCAGCAGACAGGCCCGTTTCCTACCAAGGCAGGGAGGCAGGAGCGGGGGCAGCCAGAGCTGGAAAGTGGAAAACTCAGCCCCAGAGACGGCATCCTCCACCAAACTGCGGGCAGGCTCCCAGTTGCCAACCAAGCCTTCCTGGGATCCTGGACGGATGACATCTGCCAGGAGGGTTGCAGCCAGAGATCAGCTCCTGAGAAGAGACACATAGCACATCTGAGATGGCACACCTGGGAAACCGAGCAGCTGGGACTGGGGAAGTGATAAGATGCGCTGCACCTAAAGAGAGTGCGCTCGCCAAACACTTGGTCACCTAAGCTGCTCGGACCTGGGAAGGGCACAAAATGCAGGCCCAACTGAGTCTGCACCTTTGTGGAGTACCCAAGAACCTAAACGTGAGTGGCTTAGACCTGGGAAGTGTATGCAACCCAGGGCCCACCTCAGACAGTTCCCTGGCAGAGCAACCTAGAGCCTGAGAAGTGTAGACTGGGAAAGCACACACACCGTGAGTGGGGGCAAACCCAGTGTGGCCGAGACATTGTGAGCACTCCCCATACACGCCAGTGATATTTGTTTGCTGTGTTCCTCCCTCCCCAGAGCACGACTGAACAAGTGAACCTAAATAAGTGACCACCTTCGCCCCTTGTGTCAGGGCAGAAATTAGATAAGAGACCATCAAACAGAAGAAGTTAAAATAAACAGAGGGAATCTGTCACTTTGGAAGTGACAGGTACAACAGATTAAAATCCTGTAGTTAGCACCGACTACGTTGGAAGGGGCCTATAGGTCTTGAGAAGTATAAGCTGGATCAAGGAACTATCTGAAACTGAACTGACCCCACACTGTCTGCAACAGCTCCAGAGAAATTCCTAGATATATTTTTACTATTAATTTTTAAATTAAATTTTTTTAAATTTTAAGTCCTTTATTACTCCTTTAATTTTCATTTTTATAACCTACTATTACCTCTCAAAAAAAACCCCTATTTTTAAAGCAAACTTCATATATATTTTTATAATCTTTGTGATTTTCTTTTTTTTTTAATATTGTATTTTTGAGAGTCTAACCTCTACTCTAGATTTTTAATCTTTGCTTTTTGGTATTTGTTATCAATTGTGTACCTTTAAGAACCCAATCCTCAGTACCCATTTTTACTTAAGAGTGTGATTACTGGCTTGATTGCCCTCTCCCCCTTTTAACTCTCCTTTTTCTCCCCTAGGTCATCTCTGTCTCCTCCCTCCCCTTTCTCTTCTCTACCCAACTCTGTGAATCTCCTTGGGTGTTCCAGGCCATGGAGAACGCTTAGGGAACTGATTACTGGCTAGATCTGTCTCTCTCCTTTTGAGCTCCCCCTCCCCCCCGCCTTCCCTTCCTGGTCACCTGTGTCTCCTTCCTCTCTCTTCTCTTCTCTATGTAACTCCATGAACCTATCTGAGTGTTCCAGGCTGTGGAGAGCACATACGGATTTGATTACTGGCTAGATGTGCTCTCTCCCCTTTTGATTCCCACTCTTCTCATCCTGGTCACCTCTATCTCTCTCCTCTCTCTTCTCTTCTCCATGTAATTCAGCAAACCTTTCTGGGTGTCTCTCATTGTGGAGAATATTTTTTCCATTAACCTAGATATTTTATCATCAGTGCTGTATGGATGGAGAAGTCTTGCAGCTACTGTTAGAATAAGACTGAAAACCAGAGGCAGGAGGCTTAAGTCCAAAACCTAAGAACACCAGAGAACTCCTGACTCCAGGAAACATTAACTGATAAGAAAGAGCTCATCTGAAAGCTACACTGAAACCAAGCTTCACCCAAGATCCAACATGTTCCAGAGCAAGACATACCACACAAATTCTCCAGCAGTGCAGGAACATAGCCCTGAGCTTTAATATACAGGCTGCCCAAAGTCACACCAAATCCATAGACATCTCAAAACTCACTACCAGACACTTCATTGCATTCCAGAGAGAAGAAATCCAGCTCCACCCTTCAGAACACCGACACAAGCTTCCCTAACCAGGAAAACATGACAAGCTACTCGTCCAACCCCACCCACAGGGAGGAACCTCCACAATAAAGAGGAACCATAAACTGCCAGAATATAGAAAGGTCACCCCAAACACAGCAATCTAAATAAGATGAAAAGGCAGATAAATACTCAGAAGGTAAAGGAACATGATAAATGCCCACCAAACCCAAACAAAAGAGGAGGAGATAGGGAGTCTACCTGAAAAAGAATTCAGAATAATGATAGCAAAATGATCCAAAATCTTGAAAACAAAATGGAGTTATAGATAAATAGCCTGGAGACAAGGATTGAGAAGAGAAAAGAAATGTATATTAAGGACATAGAAGAAATAAAAAAGAGTCAATAAATAATGAATAATGCAATAAATGAAATAAAAACACTCTGGAGGGAACCAACAGTAGAATAACTGAGGCAGAAGATAGGATAAGTGAGGTAGAAGATAGAATGGTGGAAATAAATGAAGCAGAGAGGAAAACAGAAAAAAGAACTAAAAGAAATGAGGACAACCTCAGAGACCTCTGGGACAATGTGAAACGCCTCAACATTCTAATCATAGGAGTCCCAGAAGAAGAAGACAAAAAGAAAGGCCACAAGGAAATATTTGAGGAGACAATAGTTGAAAACTTCCCTAAAATGGGGAAAGAAATAGTCACCCAAGTCCAAGAACCCCAGAGAGTCCCAAACAGGATAAACCCAATGCAAAATACCCCAAGACACATATTAATCAAATTAACAAAGATCAAACACAAAGAGTAAATATTAAAAGCAGCAAGGGAAAAGCAACAAACAACACACAAGGGGATTCCCATAAAGATAACAGCTGATCTTTCATAGAAACTCTTCAGGCCAGAAGGGATTGGCAGGACATACTTAAAGTGATGAAAGAGAAAAACCCACAATCCAGATTACTGTACCCAGCAAGGATCTCATTCGAATATGAAGGAGAAATAAAAAGCTTTACAGACAAGCAAAAGCTGAGAGAATTCAGCATCACCAAATCAGCTCTTCAACAAAAGCTAAAGGATCTTCTCTAGACAGGAAACACAGAAAAGGTGTATAAACTCAAACCCAAAACAACAAAGTAAATGGCAACAGGATCATACTTACCAATAATTACCTTAAATGTAAATGGGTTGAAGGCCCCAACCAAAAGACAAAGACTGCCTGGATACAAAACCAAAACCCCTATATTTGCTATTTACAAGAGACCCACCTCAAATCAAGGGAAACAAACAGACTGAAAGTGAAGGGCTGAAAAAATATACTTCATGCAAATGGAGACCAAAAGAAAGCAGGAGTAGTGATACTCATATCAGACAAAATAGACTTTGAAATAAAGGCTGTGAAAAGAGACAAAGAAGAACGCTACATAATGATCAAGGGATCACCCCAAGAAGGAGATAGAACAATTATGAATATATAGGCACCCAACATAGGAGCACCACAATATGTAAGGCAAATGATAACAAGTATGAAAGGGGAAATTAACAGTAACACAATAATAGTGGGAGACTTTAATACCCCACTCACATGGTCTATGGATAGACCAACTAAACTGATAATTAGCAAGGAAACACAAACTTTATATGATTCAATGGACCAGTTAGACCTAATTGATATCTATAGGACATTTCACCCCCAAAAAATGAAGTTCACCTTTTTCTCAAGTGGACAAGGAACCTTCTCCAGGATAGATTATATCCTGGGTCATAAATCTAGCCTTGATAAATTCAAAGAAATTTAAATCATTCCAAGCATCTTTTCTGATCAGAATATGGTAAGATTAGATATCAACTACAGGAAAAAAAAACTATTAAAAATACAAACATATGGAGGCTAAACAGCATGCTTCTGAATAACCAACAAATCACAGAAGAAATCAAAAAGGAAATCAAAGTATGCATAGAAACGAATGAAAATGAAAACACAGCAACCTAAAACTTGTGGCACACTGCAAAAGCAGTGCTAAGGGGAAGGTTCATAACAGTACAGGCTTACCTCAAGAAAAAAGAAAAAAGTCGATAAATAACCTAACTCGACACCTAGAAAAGGAAGAAATGAAGAATCCCAGGGCTATTAGAAGGAAAGAAATTATAAAAATTAGGGCAGAAATAAATGCAAAAGAAACAAGAGATAATAGCAAAAATCAACAAAGTTAAAAGCTGGTTCTTTGAGAAGATTAAAACAAAATTGACAAACCATTAGCTAGACTCATAAAGAAACAAAGGGAGAAGAATCAAATCAAGAAAATTAGAAATGAAAATGGAGAAATCACAAGAGACAACACAGAAGTACAAAGGATCATAAGAGACTACTATCAACAACTATATGCCAATAAAATTGACAACTTGGAAGAAATGGACAAATTCTTAGAATAGCATAACTTTCCAAAACTGAACCAGAAAGAAAAAGATAATCTTAACAGACCCATCACAAGCATGGAAATCGAAACTGTAATCAGAAATTTTCCAGCAAACAAAAGCCCAGGACCAGACTGCTTCACAGCTGAATTCTACCAAAAACTTAGAGAAGAACTAACACCTATCCTACTCAAACTCTTCCAGAAAATTGCAGAGGAAGATAAACTTCCAAACTCGTTCTATGAGGCCACCATCACCCTAATACCAAAACCAGACAAAGATGCCACAAAAAAAGAAAACTATAGGCCAATATCACTGATGAATATAGATGCAAAAATCCTTAACAAAATTCTAGCAATCAGAATGCAACAACATATTAAAAAGATCATACATCATGACCAAGTGGGCTTTATCCCAGGGATACAAGGATTCTTTAATATCTGCAAATCAATCAATGTAATACAGCACATTAACAAATTGAAAGATAAAAACCATATGATTATCTCAATAGATGTAGAGAAAGCCTTTGACAAAATTCAACATCCATTTATGATAAAAAAAAAAAACCCTCCAGAAAGCAGGAATAGAAGGAACATATGTCAACATAATAAAAGCTATATATCACAAACCCACAGCAAACATTATCCTCGATGGTGAAAAATTGAAAGCTTTTCCCCTAAAGTCAGGAACAAGGCAACGGTGCCCACTCTTACCACCACTTTCAGCATAGTTTTGGAAGTTTTAGCCACAGCGATCAGAGAAGAAAAAGAAATAAAGGAATCCAGACTGGAAAAGAAGAAGTAAAACTCTCACTGTTTGCAGATGACATGATCCTCTACATAGAAAACCCTAAAGACACCACCAGAAAATTACTAGAGATAATCAACGAATATAGAAAAGTTTCAGGATATAAAATTAACACAGAGAAATGCCTTGCATTCCTATACACTAACAATGAGAAAACAGAAGAGAAATTAATGAAATAATCCCACTCACCATTGCAACAAAAAGAATAAAATACTTAGGAATAAATCTACTCAAAGAAACAAAAGATCTATATATAGAAAACTATAAAACACTGATGGAAGAAGTCTAAGGTGACACAAATGATGGAGAAATATACCATGTTCATGGATTGGAAGAATCAATATAGTGAAAATGAGTATACTACCTAAAGCAATCTATAGATTCAGTGGAATCCCTATCAAGCTACCAACAGTATTTTTCAAAGAACTAGAACAAATAATTTCACAATTTGTATGGAAATACAAAACACCTCAAATAGTCAAAGCAATCTTGAGAAAGAAGAATGGAATTGGAGGAATCAAGCTGCCTGACTTCAGGATACACTACAAAGCTTCAGTCATCAAGACAGTATGGTAGTGGGACAAAGACAGAAATATAGATCAATGGAACAAAATAGAAAGCCCAGAGATAAATCCACGCACCTATGGATACCTTATCTTTGACAAAGGAGGCACGAATATACAATGGATTAAAGACAATCTCTCTAACAAGTGGTGCTGGGAAAACTGGTCAACCACTTGTAAAAGAATGAAACTAGACCACTTTCTAACACCATACAAAAAATAAACTCAAAATGGATTAAAGATCTAAATGTAAGACCAGAAACTATAAAACTCCTAGAGGAAAACAGGCAAAACACTCTCCAACATAAATCACAGCACGATCCTCTATGACCCACCTCCCTGACTAATGGAAATAAAAGGAAAAATAAACAAATGGGACCTAATTAAACTTAAAAGCTTGTGCACACCAAAGAAGCTATAAGCAAGGTGAAAAGACAGCCTTCAGAATTGGAGACAATAATAGCAAATGAAGCAACTGACAAAGAATTAATCTCAAAAATATAGAAGCACCACCTGTAGCTCAATACCAGAAAAATAAATGACCCTATCAAAAAATGTGCCAAAGAACTAAATAGACATTTCTCCAAAGAAGACATACAGATGGCTAACAAACACATGAAAAGATGTTCAACATCACTCATTATCAAAAAAATGAAAATCAAACCAAAATGAGGTACCATCTCACATGGGTCAGAATGGCGGCTATCCAAAAGTATACAAGCAATAAATGCTGGAGAGGGTGTGGAGAAAAGGGAACCCTCTTACACTGTTGATGGGAATGCCAAGTAATATAGGCACTATGGAGAACAGTGTGGAGATTCCTTAAAAAACTGGAAATAGAACTGCCATATCACCCAGCAATCCCACTGCTGAACATACACACCAAGGAAGCCAGAATTGAAAGAGACACATGTACCCAAATGTTCACTGCAGCACTGTTTACAATAGCCAGGACATGGAAACAACCTAGATGTCCATCAGAAGACGAATGGGTAAGAAAGCAGTGGTATGTATACACAATGGAATATTACTCAACCATTAAAAAGAATGCATTTGAATCAGTTCTAATGAGGTGGATGAAACTGGAGCCTATTATACAGAGTGAAGTAAGTCAGAACGAAAAACACCAATACAGTATACTAACATATATATATGGAATTTAAAAAGATGGTAATGACCCTATATGTGAGACAGCAAAAGAGACACAGATGTATAGAACAGTCTTTTGAACTCTGTGGGAGAAGGCGAGGGTGGGATGATTTGAGAGACTAGCCTTGAAACATGTATATTATCATATGTGAAACAGATCGCCAGTCCAGGTCGATGCATGAGACAGGGTGCTTGGGGCTGGTGCACTGTGATGACCCAGAGGGATGTGATGGGGAAGGAAGTGGGAGGGGGGTTCAGGATGCTGAACACATGTATACCCATGGCTGATTCATGTCAATGTATGGCAAAACCCACCAAAATAATCATGATGGTGTGATCACTCACCTAGAGCCAGACATCCTGGAATGTGAAGTCAAGTGGGCCTTAGAAAGGATCACTACGAAAAAAGCTAGTGGAGGTGATGGAATTCCAGTTGAGCTATTTTAAATCCTAAAAGATGATGCTGTGTAAGTGCTGCACTCAATATGCCAGCAAATTTGGAAAACTCAGCAGTGGCCACAGGACTGGAAAATGTCACTTTTCATTCCAATCCCAAAGAAACGCAATACCAAAGAATGCTCAAACTACTGCACAATTGCACTCATCTCACACACTAGTAAAGTAATGCTCAAAATTCTCCAAGCCAGGCTTCAGCAATACGTGAACTGTGAACTTCCATATGTTCAAGCTGGTTTTAGAAAAGGCAGAGGAACCAGAGATCAAATTGCTAACATCTGCTGATCATCGAAAAAGCAAGAGAGTTCCAGGAAAACATTTATTTCTGCTTTATTAACTATGCCAAAGCCTTTGACTGTGTGGATCACAATAAACTGTGGAAAATTCTGAAAGAGATGGGAATACCAGACCACCTGACCTGCCTCTTGAGAAATTTGTATGCAGGTCAGGAAGCAACAGTTAGAACTGGACATGGAACAACAGACTGGTTCCAAATAGGAAAAGGAGTACATCAAGACTGTGTACTGTCATCCTGCTTATTTAACTTCTATGCAGAGTACATCATGAGAAACGCTGGGCTGGAAGAAGCACAAGCTGGAATGAAGATTGCCAGGAGAAATATCAAGAACCTCAGATATGCAGATGACACCACCCTTATGGAAGAAAGTGAAGAGGAACTAAAGAGCTTCTTGATGAAAGTGAAAGGAGAGTGAAAAAGTTGGCTTAAAGCTCAACATTCAGAAAACGAAGATCATGGCATCCGGTCCCATCACATCATGGGAAATAGATGCGGAAACAGTGGAAACAGTGTCAGACTTTATTTTTTAGGGCTCCAAAATCACTGCAGATGATGATTGCAGCCATGAAATTAAAAGACGCTTACTCCTTGGAAGGAAAGTTATGACCAACCTAGAGAGCATATTGAAAAGCAGAGACATTACTTTGCCAACAAACGTCTGTCTAGTCAAGGCTATGGTTTTTCCAGTGGTCATGTATGGATGTGAGAGTTGGACTGTGAAGAAAGCTGAGTGCCGAAGAATTGATGCTTTTGAACTGTGGTGTTGGAGAAGACTCTTGAGAGTCCCTTGGATTGCAAGGAGATCCAACCAGTCCATTCTGAAGGAGATCAGCCCTGGGATTTCTTTGGAAGGAATGATGCTAAAGCTGAAACTCCAGTACTTTGGCCACCTCATGCAAAGAGTTGACTCATTGGAAAAGACTCTGATGGTGGGAGGGATTGGGGGCAGGAGGAAAAGGGGATGACAGAGGCTGAGATGACTGGATGGCATCACTGACTCGATGGACGTGAGTGTCTGGATGGAGTCTGAGTGAACTCCGGGAGTTGGTGATGGATGGGGAGGCCTGGTGTGCTGCGATTCATGGGGTCACAAAGAGTCGGACATGAATGAGCGACTGAACTGAACTTAACTACAATATTGTAAAGCAATTAGCCTCTAGTTAAAATAAATAAATTTAAAAAATGAATTTGGCAATAAGCCCCCTCAAGAAGTTCATTTTTTATTATTATTCTGTAATGTTGAAAATTAAAATGAAGGAATTTGAAAGGGAAAAAAAGGATCTTACTATGCAACCTACATTAAAATTAACCATGAAATCCAGTGCATACATTATTGTTGCAGCAATTAGAATTTGGTATATCCACTGGGAAAAAAAATTCAGAAGTGGAAACTCTGTGCAGGTGCAGGTGACTTCTTTGAGAAACCAGTGTGAATTTTTCAAGTTCAAAAGTGTGAACTTTTCAAATCACACTTTGAAAAGAGTGACTTCAGAAAATGCCTTAGTGTCTATGTTGCTAATAGTTGCTGCTTCAAAACATCAGTTTTTTCCCTATGAATCAGAAATCCATTACCAGGCTGGATTTAGAAAATGCAGAGAAACCAGATATCAAATTGCCAACATCTGTTGAATCATCGAAAAAGTAAGAGAGGTCCAGAAAAATATCTACTTTTGCTTTATTGACTATGCCAAATCCTTTGACTGTGTGGGTCACAGCAGACTGTGAAGAATTCTTCAAGAGATGGAAATACCAGACCCCCTTGTCTGCCTCTTTAGAAATCTGTATGCAGGTGAAGAAGCAACAGATAGAAATGGACATGGAACAACAGACTGATTCCAAATCGGGAAAGGAGTATATCAAGACTGTGTATTGTCACCCTGCTTATTTAACTTATATGCAGAGTACATCATGCAAAATGCTGGACTAGGTGAAGCACAAGCTGGAATCAAGACTGCCAGGAGAAATATCAATGAACTCAGATATGCAGATGATACCACCCATATGGCAGAAAATGAAGAGGAAGTAAGAGCCTCTTGATGAAAGTGAAAGAGGAGAGTGAAAAGGTTGGCTTGAAATTCAACACTCAGAAAACAAAGATCGTGGCATCTGGTCCCATCACTTCATGGCAAATAGATGGATAAAAGTGGAAACAGTGGCAGACTTTTGGGGGGCTCCAAAATCACTGCAGATGGTGATTGCAGCCATGAAATTAAAAGATTCTTACTCCTTGGAAGGAAAGTTATGACCAAACTAGACAGCATATTAAAAAGCAGAGACATAACTTTTTCAAACAAAGGTCCATCTAGTCAAGGCTATGGTTTTTCCAGTAGTCATGTATGGATGTGAGAGTTGGACTGTAAAGAAAGCTGAGTGCCAAAGAATTGATGGTTCTGAAATGTGGTGTTGGAGAAGACTCTTGAGAGTCCCTTGACAGCAAGGAGATCCAACCAGTCCATTCTAATGGAAGTCAGTCCTGAACATTCATTGGAAGGACAGATGCTGAAGCTGAAACTCCAGTACTTTCACCACCTGATGAAAGAACAGACTCATTTGAAAAGACTGATGCTGGGGAAGATTGAAGGCGGGAGCAGAAGGGGAGAACAGAAGATGAGATGGTTGGATGGCTTCATTGACTCAATAGACAAAAGTTTGAGTAAGCTCCGGGAGTTGGTGATGGACAGGAAGGCATGGTGCAGTCCATGGGGTTGCAAAGAGTTGGACACGACTGAGTGACTGAACTGATGGTTATTTTTGCATTCTGGTCCCCCCAAAGCGATGGTTGCTGCAGAAAGTAATTTCAAGATATCTAATACACTAAGATAGTTCTGTTTTTAGGTGGTTTGGGTGTTTTGCATTTGTAGACACAGAAATGAAATAGGATCATTGTTGAAAGACATTACAGATGCAGCGTAATTGGCCTAGAGAGTGAAGACTAGGAGCGTAAGGGAGGACAGTGCATAAGAAATCTAGAAAGAAAAGAAAATTGGAATTTTGTTAATTGTTGTTGAAGATTGAAGGGGGAGTAGTGATTTTGATTATACACTTTAGTGTGGTTTACTGTGAAGAGGAAATGAGAGAAATCCTTCACTGCTTAATCAACAAGTTATAATCATCAGTGCATGTAAAATAGTATTGCTAGGTCAAATGTACCCCCATTGAAACTTTTTTCTCCATTACCTGTGTTATGCAATTCATTTGAAGTGTGGATTCAAACACAGTGAATGAATAACTAAATCATTTTAAGGAAAAAAATTATTACAGATTCTAATCTACCCAGAAAAATCTTAATCTTCTAACTGAATGGTCTACTCTAACTTGTTCTGGTGAACTGTTTCTTCTCTTGTCCAGGCTTTACTTTTCTAACTTTGAAAATGACAACCTTAGTGATATTCCCCTCTGACGATGGGACGTCCAATCCGAGAAGTGCAAGGGCAACTCTTCTATGAGTTAGCTGATCAGAGATTGGCCTGAGTGAGCCACAGCCATTGGTCTGAAGTGCAAGCCAGTTTTCTTGCACCCAAGGAGTACATGCTTTCCTGGATGTTCAGCTTTGGTAACAGGGATGGTATCAGGTGCCATTCTTTGCCTGCACTGTCTTTGCTGAATTGCTTGAATGATTCTAATTGTGGTAATTTAATAATATCATATTAGTTACCTGGGATGATGTACAAAATGCCTGAGATTGGTTTACTTGAGATACTTAGGGTCTCACATATCTGGAGGTGAAAGTTCAAATCAAGATGACAGCTAATTTGGGTCCTTCAGAGTGGTATGAAGAAAGCGTCTGTTCCAGTCTTCTCATCTTGGCTTGTCAAAATGGCAAAGAGACCCTTACATTTGTTCATTTTCCTTCCTATGTGAGAGTCTCTGTGTCCATATTTCCTCTTTTTATAGAGCTATAGGTCATTTTGGATTAGGGGGCATCCTAATGAATATAGTTGAACTTCTTTCCTCCAGGTTAGATTATATCTCCATAAACAATCACATGTCAGATACTAGGGTTTAGAACATCAGCATAGGAATTTTAGGGAGAATGAATGCAACTCACATAAGACACGAATTTTGAGTTATAGGTGGGCATATCTCCTCACGCTTCCATTATATTAAAAGCACATTGGTGTTTTTCACACACAAACTGTGGTTTGATGCTTACTGAGTGGTTTAGTTTTAGTTTCTTAATTCTTCTAAGCCATGTAAGCATGGAATATTGATGGAAAGTCTTATTAAACTTTTTAATTTTGATAAATCAAAGTTTTCAAACAAGTCAGCAGTCTGTGATAAACTTGAATTTTCATAATATGTATCATTTAGTGGTTGTTCCATTGTAAATTATTTCAGAATTTAGTGAATTAAAGCAGCAATTATTTACTACTTCTCATATATCAGTGGGCTGGCTGAATGCTTCTGTTGATCTGTCTGGTATGAATCAGTATTCTATTTGTAGCTCCCTCTTGTTTTCATGGTTCCTTGTACACTTTATAGCACATTGTTTCAAAATTAATAGTGTACACGTAGGACTTTTCTCTGCTTGGTAAAATTGCTGTTTGGTTATAAGCAATGTTTTGTAGATACTCCTATAACAATAATAAAAAAAGAGAACAGTAGTGACTGCTGTTGAGCTCAGTCATGTCCAACTCTTGGCAACCCTATGGACTGTAGCCTGCCAGGCTCCTCTGTCCATTGGATTTTCCAGGCAAGAATACTGGAGTGGGTTGCCATTTCCTTCTCCAACACTAGTGACTACTTAAGGGAAAATAAGGTGACTGCACTCATGTAATTTTCCTCAGCTATTTGAAGACTGAATAGTTGTATTTACTTTTAAAAAGTTCCTCACTGTCCATCTCGGAAGTGATGGAAGATACACTTTCAATTCAGTCCTTACAAATGCTTTAAAATATTAATTATCATTTGCGTTAAACACTGATTATATTCTGTTATGTTTAGTATCTGTTTTTTTGCTTGTAGAATAAGTTTTAAATTTCCCTATTGATTAGGGTGTTTAAACCTCAAAAGGATGACACTCAGTCAAACAGTGAGACAAATGATGGATAATCTACAGAAATCAAAACTATTTTTGAGGCCTTGAGAAAAGGAACAGCCCTGTCCTGAAGGGACAAAACAGCAAGTCTCTAACATTTCAGAAACCCACAAACTCAGGAGAAAGACATGGGCAAAACAGGATACTAGACAGCTTAACTACTTTGAGTATGTGCCAGTGAAGGGGATCATTTCCTGATCAAGGAGGGCTCTAAAGGCCTTTTTTTTTTTTTTTTTGGTCCACAGTAGAACTCTGTTCTGCTATTACTTCTCCAAACTGTCTTGGGGCCATTAGACTAAGGATTATGACAGATAAGCCACTGGAATGGGGATATTCTTGAATATCATAAGAACCTTATGAAAATATTTCCAAAACATTGCCTTCCAAGGAGACCAGGAAAAGCTATCACCAAAGGACCTGCAGGTAAATACCTCTTTGTAGTACCTCAGGATGCTTTTACACACCTGGAACAAAATTTTGGATGAGAAGAACTCTTGGTAAAGCTCGAAGATGACTGAAACACAGGAAATCTAATAGTGAAACAGTGGGGGTTGATGCTGAAGAGACTAAGGCCAAATAAACACATATATTAACTGACTTCAGTAGGTGATTGAGGAGAAAGGGCACTTAGTGAACAATTATATTTTAACACTGGAGTTTGCTGAAATGACAACATTTGGAAAGAACTTTATTTTTAATAATGAAAGATGAGCAAGAACTTGGAGAACATAGTATTAATAGGATAAACATACCCCATTAAAACCTTGATGATAGTATTTGTATCATAGAATTCATTTTGAAATATAGGCAAGGTCCCAAACACAGTGCTAAAATAAGTAAAGCAAAATGTTCCAGAAGCGAAACATATCCAAAGTGAAAGAAACTGACTTTTCTGACTGGTTCAGATCAACCTTATTTGTTTTTTTCCTGAAGAGTACATCCTCCTGTTTGGGAAAATTGGAAGCCTTCATGGCTTGCACCTGGTGACTGCAGCCATGAAATTAAAAGATGCTTACTCCTTGGAAGGAAAGTTATGACCAACCTAGATAGCATATTCAAAAGCAGAGACATTACTTTGCCAACAAAGGTTCGTCTAGTCAAGGCTATGGTTTTTCCTGTGGTCATGTATGGATGTGAGAGTTGGACTGTGAAGAAGGCTGAGCGCCGAAGAATTGATGCTTTTGAACTGTGGTGTTGGAGAAGACTCTTGAGAGTCCCTTGGACTGCAAGCACATCCAACCAGTCCATTCTGAAGGAGATCAGCCCTGGGATTTCTTTGGAAGGAATGATGCTAAAGCTGAAACTCCAGTACTTTGGCCACCTCATGCGAGGAGCTGACTCATTGGAAAAGATTCTGATGCTGGGAGGGATTGGGGGCAGGAGGAGAAGGGGACGACAGAGGATGAGATGGCTGGATGGCATCACTGACTCGATGGACGTGAGTCTGAGTGAACTCCGGGAGTTGGTGATGGACAGGGAGGCCTGGAGTGCTGCGATTCATGGGGTTGCAAAGAGTCGGACACGACTGAGCGACTGATCTGATCTGATCCGATCTGATTGTGAGGATGCTGAAAGCATCCAATCAGAGCAGCTCAAGAGCCACTTTGGACTGGCTCAGCCAGTGAAAAGCCTGCAGCTCCTGAGGCATAACCCTTAACTCAAAGTGGGAACACTGTCCTAGGCTGAAGCAATAGGAGTCTTACTGGCACCTGCAGCCTTTGATATTGAGGTAGGCAAGGGATGTGGTTCCTTGCCATTAGGCCAAAATGTTATAGTGTGACACCAGATACACCAATCACAGCCTTCTTGGGAGGTTTGGCCTTTGGAGATTATGGAGTGTATTGGAATGGTTCACTCTCTGTGGTTTGTCTCTTAGCAGCAGTTTAATCGTGGGGGTTTAATGATATGAATTCAGAGACTGTCCTGGATATGTCTTTTGTCCCTTGCATCAAAAACTTGCAAGAAGTTGATTCCTAATATTTCAGATAAGGTTTTTAAATTCTTAGTTGTAAACGGAATTCTTCAGATATTGAATGGTAAGATTTCACCACGCTAAATTTCCAGTACATTTTCTAGTAATAAAATTCAGCTTTCCCCACTTCATAACTGACATTATCTTTTTAACAGTAGAATTGACTGTCCCTTAAATGTCCAAGAGGAAACACAATAGGAAGCCTAGTCATTGGGAATGAAACCACACTGATGACTCCCATTTCTTCAATTCTTCCAAAGTCTTATTTTTGGATGAATTTCTTATTTCTACATCAGGTCAGTTCAGTCGCTCAGTCGTGTCTGACTCTTTGCGACACCATGAACTGCAGTACGCCAGGCCTCCCTGTCCATCACAAACTCCCGAAGTTCACTCAAACGTATGTCCATCGAGTCAGTGATGCCATCCAGCCATCTCATCCTCTGTTGTCCCCTTCTCCTCCTGCCCTCAATCCCTCCCAGCATCAGAGTCTTTTCCAATGAGTCAACTCTTTGCATGAGGTGGCCAAAGTACTGGAGTTTCAGCTTTAGCATCATTCCTTCCAAAGAACACCTAGGACTCAGCTCCTTTAGAATGGATCTCCTTGTAGGCCAAGGGACTCTCAAGAGTCTTCTCCAACACCACAGTTCTAAGCATCAATTCTTTGGCGCTCAGATTTCTTCACAGTCCAACTCTCACATCCATACATGACTATTGGAAAAACCATAGCCTTGACCAGACGGACCTTTGTTGGCAAAGCAATGTCTCTGCTTTTGAATATGCTATCTAGGTTGGTCATAACTTTCCTTCCAAGGAGTAAGCGTCTTTTAATTTCATGGCTGCAATCACCATCTGCAGTGATTTTGGAGCTCTAAAAAATAAAGGCTGAAACTGTTTCCACTGTTTCCCCATCTATTTCCCATGAAATGATAGGACCAGATGCCATGATCTTCGTTTTCTGAATGTTGAGCTTTAAGCCAACTTTATCATTCTCCTCTTTCACTTTCATCAAGAGGCTCTTTAGTTCCTCTTCACTTTCTGCTATAAGGGTGGTGTCATCTGCATATCTGAGGTTCTTGATATTTCTCCCGGCAATCTTCATTCCAGCTTGTGCTTCTTCCAGCTCAGCGTTTCTCATGATGTACTCTGCATAGAAGTTAAATAAGCAGGGTGACAGTATACAGCCTTGATGTACTCCTTTACCTATTTGGAAGCAGGCTGTTGTTCCATGTCCGGTTCTAACTGTTGCTTCCTGACCTGCATATAGGTTTCTCAAGAGGCAGGTCAGGTGGTCTGGTATTCCCATCTCTTTCAGAATTTTCCAGTTTATTGTGATCCACACAGTCAAAGGCTTTGGCATAGTCAATAAAGCAGAAATAGATGTATTTCTAGAACTCTCTTGCTTTTTTGATGATTTAGCAGATGTTGGGAATTTGGTCTCTGGTTCCTCTGCCTTTTCTAAAACCAGCCTGAACATCTGGAATTTCACGGTTCATGTATTGCTGAAGCCTGGCTTGGAGAATTTTGAGCATTACTTTACTAGCGTGTGACATGAGTGCAATTTGAGCATTCTTTGGCATTGTGTTTCTTTGGGATTGGAATGAAAAGCGACCTTTTCCAGTCTTGTGGCCACTGGTGAGTTTTCCAAATTTGCTGGCATATTGAGTGCAGCACTTTCACAGCATCAACTTTCAGGATTTGAAATATTTCGACCGAAATTCCATCACCTCCACTAGCTTTGTTCGTAGGGATGCTTTCTAAGGCCCACTTGACTTCACATTCCTGGATGTCTGGCTCTAGGTGAGTGATCACACCATCGTGATTATCTTGGTCATGATGATCATTTTTGTGCACTTCTTCTGTGTATTCCTGCCACCTTTTCTTAATATCTTCTGCTTCTGTTAGGTCCACACCATTTCTGTCCTTTATCGAGTACATCTTTGCATGAAATGTTCCCTTGGTATCTCTAATTTTCTTGAAGAGATCTCTAGTCTTTTCCACTCTGTTGTTTTCCTCAATTTCTTTGCATTGATCGCTGAGGAAGGCTTTCTTACCTCTCCTTGCTATTCTTTGGAACTCTGCAATCAGATGCTTATATCTTTCCTTTTCTCCTTTGCTTTTCACTTCTGTTCTTTTCACAGCTATTTGTAAGGCCTCCCCAGACGGCCATTTTGCTTTTTTGCATTTCTTTCCCATGAGGGTGGTCTTGATCCCTGTCTCCTGTACAATGTCACTAACCTCAGTCCATAGTTCATCAGGCACTCTATCTATCAGATCTAGTCCCTTAAATCTATTTCTCACTTCCACTGTATAATCATAAGGGATTTGATTTAAGTCATACCTGAATGGTCTAATGGTTTTCCCTACTTTCTTCAATATAAGTCTGAATTTGGCAATAAAGAATTCATGATCTGAGCCACAGTCAGCCCCTGGTTTGGTTTTTGGAGACTGTATAGATGGAATTCCTGTTGAGCTATTTCAAATCCTGAAAGATGATGCTGTGAAAGTGCTGCACTCAATATGCCAGCAAATTTGGAAAACTCACCAGAGGCCACAGGACTGGAAAAGGTCAGTTTTCATTCCAATCCCAAAGAAACACAATGCCAAAGAATGCTCAAGCTACCACACAATTGCACTCATCTCACATGCTAGTAAAGAAATGCTCAAAATTCTCCAAGCCAGGCTTCAGCAATACCTGAACCATGAACTTCCAGACGTTCAAGCTGGTTTTAGAAAAGGAAGAGGAACAAGAGATCAAATTGCCAACATTCGCTGGATCATCGAAAAAGCAAGAGAGTTCCATAAAAACATCTATTTCTGCTTTATTGAATATGCCAAAGCCTTTGACTGTGTGGATCACAAAAAACTGCTGAAAATTCTGAAGGAGATGGGAATACCAGACCACCTGACCTGCCTCTTGAGAAACCTATATGCAGGTCAGGAAGCAACAGTTAGAACCGGACATGGAACAACAGCCTGCTTCCAAATAGGAAAAGGAGTACATCAAGGCTGTATACTGTCACCCTGTTTATTTAACTTCTATGCAGAGTACATCATGAGAAACGCTGAGCTGGAAGAAGCACAAGCTGGAATGAAGATTGCCGGGAGAAATATCAAGAACCTCAGATATGCAGATGACACCACCCTTATAGCAGAAAGTGAAGAGGAACTAAAGAGCCTCTTGATGAAAGTGAAAGTGGAGAGTGAAAAAGTTGGCTTAAAGCTCAACATTCAGAAAACTATGATCATGGCATCTGGTCCTATCACTTCATGGGAAATAGATGGGGAAACAGTGGAAACAGTTTCAGCCTTTATTTTTTAGAGCTCCAAAATCACTGCAGATGGTGATTGCAGCCATGAAATTAAAAGACGCTTACTCCTTGGAAGGAAAGTTATGACCAACCTAGATAGCATATTGGAAAGCAGAGACATTACTTTGCCAACAAAGGTTCATCTAGTCAAGACTATGGTTTTTCCCATGGTCACGTATGGATGTGAGTTAGACTGTGAAGAAAGCTGAGTGCGGAAGAATTGATGCTTAGAACTGTGGTGTTGGAGAAGACTCTTGAGAGTCCCTTGGACTGCAAGCACATCCAACCTCTCCATTCTAAAGGAGCTGAGTCCTGGGTGTTCTTTGGAAGGAATGATACTAAAGCTGAAACTCCAGTACTTTGGCCACCTCATGCAAAGAGTTGACTCATTGGAAAAGACTCTGATGTTGGAAGGGATTGGGGGCAGGAGGAGAAGGGGATGACAGACGATGAGATGGCTGGATAGCATCATCGACTCGATGGACGTGAGTTTGAGTGAACTCCAGGAGTTTGTGATGGACAGGGAGGCCTGGCGTGATGCAGTTCATGGGGTCGCATAGAGTCTGACACGACTGAGCGACTGAACTGAACTGAACTGAACTGATAGAGCTTCTCCATCTTTTTCTGCAAAGACTATAATCAGTCTGATTTTGGTGGTGACCATCTGGTGATGTCCATGTGTAGAGTCTTCTCTTGTGTTGTTGGAACAGGGTGTTTGCTATGACCAGTGCAGTCTCTTTGCAAAACTCTATTAGCTTTGCCCCGCTTCATGCTGCACTTCAAGGCCAAATTTGCCTGTTACTCCAGGTATCTCTTGATTTCCTACTATTGCATTTCAGTCCCCTATAATGAAAAGGACATATTTTTGGGGTGTTAGTTCTAGAAGGTCTTGTAGGTCTTCATAGAACCGTTCAACTTCAGCTTCTTCAGCATTACTGGTCAGGGCATAGACTTGGATTGCTCTGATATCGAATGGTTGCCTTGGAAACAAACAGAGATCATTCAGCATCCATGTACTGCATTTCAGACTCTTTCGTTGACTATGATGGCTACTCCATTTCTTCTAAGGGATTCTTGTCCACAGTAGTAGATATAATGTTCATCTGAGTTAAATTCAACCATTCCAGACCACTTTAGTTCGCTGATTCCTAAAATGTTGACGTTCACACTTGCCATCTCCTGTTTGACCACTTCCAATTTGCCTTGATTCATGGAGCTAACATGCCAGGTTCCTATGCAATATTGCTCTTTACAGCATCGGACTTTCCTTCCATCACCAGTCACATCCACAACTGGGTGTTGTTTTTGCTTTGGCTCCATTTCTTCATTCTTTCTGGAGTTATTTCTCCACTGATCTCCAATAGCATATTGGGCACCTACCCACCTAGGGGTTCATCTTTCAATGTCCTATGTTTTTGCCTTTTCATACTGTTAATGGGGTCCTCAAGGCAAGAATACTGAAGTGGTTTGCCATCCCTTCTCCAGTGGACCACATTTTGTCTGAACTCTCCATCATGACCTGTCCATCTTGGGTGGCCCTACACGGCATGGCTCATAGTTTCACTGAGTT
Source organism: Bubalus kerabau (assembly GCF_029407905.1). NCBI lineage: Eukaryota > Metazoa > Chordata > Mammalia > Artiodactyla > Bovidae > Bubalus > Bubalus kerabau. The sequence continues at coordinate 71,164,766 of NC_073647.1, read as the reverse complement.
GGACAAGGCTGTGGTCCATGTGGGGCTTCCCTGGTTGCTCAAATGGTAAAGCGCCTGCCTGCAATGTGGGAGACCCAGGTTTGATCCCTGGGTTGGGAAGATCCCCTGGAGAAGGAAATGGCAATCCACTCCAGCACTGTTGTCTGGAAAATCCCATGGACAGAGGAGCCTGATAGGCTACAGTCCATGGGGTTGCGTAATCCGTGTGATCAGGTTGATTCGTTTTCTGTGATTGTGGTTTCAGTCTGTCTGCCCTCTGATGGAGAAGGATAAGAGGCTTATGAAAGCTTCCTGATGGGAGAGACTGAGGGGGAAACTGGGTCTTGTTCTGATGGATGAGGCCATGCTCAATAAATCTTTAATCCAATTTTCTGTTGATGAGTGGAGCTGTGTTCCCTTCCTCTTATTTACCTGGGGCCAAACTATGGTGGACGTTATGAGGATAATGACGACCTCCTTCAAAAGGCCCCATGCATGCACTGCTACACTCAATGCCCCCAACCCTGCAGCAGGCCACCACTGACCTACATCTCCACTGGAGACTCCTGGACACTCCCAGGCAAGTCTTGGTCAGTCTCTTGTGGGATCACTGCTCCTTTCTCCTGGGTCCTGGTACACACAAGGTTCTGTTTGTGCCTTTCAAGAGTCTATTTCCCAGTCCTCTGTAAGTTCTGGCCGCTCTATGGTGGGGCTAATGGCGGCCTCCTCCAAGAGGGCTTATGCCATACCCAAGTCTGCTGCACCCAGGGCCCCTGCCCCTGTGGCAGTCCATTGCTGACCTGTACCTACACAGGAGACACTCAAACCCAGTTCTGTCTCAGTCTATGTGGGGTCTCTGGGTCCTGGTGCACACAAGGTTTGTTTGAGCCCTCTGAGTGTCTCTGGCGGAGATGGGGTGTGACTCTAAAGGTGAATTCGCCCCTCTTACCATCTTGCTGGGGCTTCTCTGCCCTTGAACGTAGGGTATCTCCTTAAAGTCACTCCAGCACCACCATCTTGCTGGGCTTCTCTGACCTTGGACATGGGGTATCTCCTCAGGGCCGCTCCAGCGCCACACAGCCATGGAAACAAGTATTGGCCAACATGCTCCTGTATTCTTGCCTGGAGAACCCTGCTCCCTGACAGAGAAGCCTAGCAGGCCACAGTCTCCAGGGTTGCAAAATGTAGGACACTACCAAGGCAATCCCGCATGCAGAGGTGCAAGACTTTTTTTGCCTGTGGCAGCTCTGCCCCAGTGAGAGTTGAGGGTGAAGGTGGCACAGCTGCTTGGCTTACAGGGACCCTGGCAGCACCAGGTGTGCAGGGACATGGACTGCCTCCACCACGGGAGTTATGCCCCCATCAGAGTCTTTTTTCGAACCTCTTGTAGCTGGCCATGAGAAGGCCTCTTTGGCCAGTCTTTCTCCATAGCTCCACCCATTCAGGCACTTAAAGGGCTTACTTGCCTGGGGACTTTCTCTGTTGTTTGGCACATCAGGCACATATAGGGGCCCCCCTGGCTGGGGTTCTACTCTGTTAATTGGCACATCAGGCACTTAAAGGGGCACCCTGGGTGGGGTCCTACTCTGTAGTTCAGTGTGTCAGGTGCTTGCTGGGCCAGCCTCTCTATTGTTCAGCTGCCAATGCTGGCACTGTGGGGAGAGAGAGGCTATGGTGATGTCTCCATCCCCAAACGTGGCACAGCAGTATCACCTAGCTTCCATGGCTGCCTGGCTTTCCTCCACTGGCATTTCCCACCACAGTCTCCTCCCTCACATCCCCTTGATAAGTCTCTCCACAGTCAACAGCAGCCCTCACTTTGGGATTGCTCCACAATCCCTAAACTCCAGCTACCAGCTGCTGCACCTTCCAGGGGATCTGCATCCCTGTCTTGGGTATGTATGGTTGCAAGGACTGTCTGATTCTCATTCCATTTAGGCTGCCACAGATCAGCTGTTTCACTCTCAGCCTTAAATGTTTCTCCTCTGACTCAGACAATTGCCCTGATGTGGGGATCCGACCCTTGCTTCAGTTCCCCCACCTGCTGAGGGCAGGTCCAGTCCTACTAACACTCCTGTTTTCCCCCCAGTTCCTTCATCCTACCAAGCTTTGGGTGAGGCTAAATATTATTTTCCACTGGTCCATGACTCCTGTCCAGTCTCAGCTGGTGTTCTGCATGCACTTCTGTGTCCGAAGGTGTATTCCTTATGGATCCGTGGAGAGAGATGTACTCCACGTCCACCTATTCCTCTGCCATCTTGTTCTCCTGTATGAATTTTTAAAAGAATTTCAAAAACAAGGAAATTAGAAAATTGAAATGTGTGTGAAATTTCTGTTTTTCCAGTTCTGTACTATATATCAGTCCCCATTTATATATTTAAATGTTTGATTAACTAGGATATGTGGAAAATATGTAAATAAACTGGGATACTCGGGGAAAGTATAATAGAGGTAGTAGATGTGAATATCAGTTTCTTCACTCTATCTATTGCATATCACACATAAACTGCTTCTGAAGAACTCCATAGTATACTTTGGGAGAATGAGAATAAACTGGGAAATGAAATTGCTAGGAAAATAATTCAGAACTTACCGAAATCTGTCATAACTGACCTAGAGAAAACACTACAGCTGGGGTCAAGAGGCTGGAATTTTGTAGATCCTCCTAGCTTTTCTCTCATTGTTTTGCTGAGAGTCACATCCTTCACAGATTTCTACATCCAATAACAGTGGTACTGATAAATTTTTTTAACTTTAAAATTTTTTTATGGATATATTCATGAGTTGCAATATTATATTTGTTCAGGTTTACAACATAGTGCTTCAGTTGTCTTATATATTATACTCTGGTAACATTTATTATTAGATAATTTGTATATTTCTCTGTGCTGTACAGCATATCCTTGTTGCTTAAAGTTCAAAACGAATAGTTTAAAATATAATGAAATACTAAGTTCTAATGAAAACCATTGTAAATTAAAAAGAACTGAAGTGCAGAGTGCTTTCTCTCTCTCCAAGGATGTAGTAAGCTTAAAATCAATCTTGGGGCTGGTGCACTGGGACGACCCAGAGGGATGGAATGGGGAGGGAGGAGGGAGGAGGGTTCAGGATGGGGAACACATGTATACCTGTGGCGGATTCATTTTGATATTTGGCAAAACTAATACAGTTATGTAAAGTTTAAAAATAAAATAAAATTAAAAAAAATCAATCTTTTAAAAAAGAAATAGGATAATAGAATTATGGACAGAGGGAAAGGGGAGGAGAAGGGTAGATTCATGGAAAGAGTAACATGGAAATTTACATTACCATATGTAAAGTAGATAGTCAACGGGAATTTGCTGTATGGCTCAGGAAACTCAAACAGGGGCTCTGTATCTATCTAGAGGGGTGGGGTGGGGAAGGAGTTCCAAAAGGGAAAGGATATATGTATACCCTAGGCTGATTCATGTTGAGGTTTGACAGAAAACAGCAAACTTCTGTAAAGCAATAATCCTTGAATAAAAAATTAATTAATTTAAAAAAATAAAAAATATCTCAAAACAAACAAAAATAAAAGGAATAAGAAAATCACCAACTAGTTTGAAATTCAGCAATATACTTATATAAATAAAAATGACAATGCACCAAGAAGAAAACACTGCTGCTGCTACTGATGCTGCTAAGTTGCTTCAGTCGTATACGACTCTGTGTGACTCCATAGATGGCAGCCCACCAAGCTTACCATCCCTGGGATTCTCCAGGCAAGAACACTGGAGTGGGTTGCCATTTCCTTCTCCAATGTGTGAAAGTGAAGTCGCTCAGTCGTGTCCGACTCTAGTGACCCCATGGACGGCAGCCTACCAGGCTCCTCCATCCATGGGATTTTCCAGGCAAGAGTACTGGAGTGGGGTGCCATTGCCATCTCCGGAAGAAAACACAATGGACATTAAATTCAATAAATACTATTATAAGCAATAGCAGTCAAATACTTGAGGTAGAAGAAGAAGTCATCTTATTTCTCTTAATTGCTGAACATCCTCCTCCTCCTTATTTTGATGCAAGGAGCTAGAGACATGTCCCACAACAAGAAATGGATGCATGCATGTGCGCTAAGTCTCTTCAGTTGTGTCCCACTCTTTGTGACCCTATGAACTGTGGCCCACCAGGCTCCTCTTTCCCTGGGAATTGTCCAGGAAAGAATAACGGAGTGGGCTTCCATGCCCTCCTCCAGGGAACCTTCTCCATCTAGGGACAGAACCTGGGTCTCCTGTGTCTCCTGCATTGCAGGCAGGTTCTTTACTACCGGCACCACACGGGAAGACCCAAGAAATGAATGTGTGCATTCTAAGCCACTTCAGTCGTGTCTGACTCTTTGAGACCCCATGGATTGTAACCCGCTAGGCTCCTCTGTCCATGGGACTTTCCAGCAAGAATACTGGAGTGGGTTGCCATGCCTTTCTCCAGGGCATCTTCCCAATCTAGGGATTGAATCCATGGCTCTTAGGTTTCCCTCATAAGAAGGCAGGTTCTTTACCACTAGCACCACCTGGGAAGCCCCAAGAAATGGATGCCTGTACTTAAATCGCCATGGTTAACAGCAGGTGCTTGAATGGAAAAACATCAGGGAAACTATCACCCCATGTTCCCGCTCCATCTCTAGGCTGAGTGTCACAGGAAGGTTGTTATTTGTTCAGCCCTCCTCACTCCACCATACGTTTGGCCAATTGCTTTATCTCATGGGCTACCAGTCCCTCATTGGCTGCTACTGTGGAGACTGTAGCTACGTTCGCTGTCACTGGACTATCCCATCATCCCTGCAAGTTTGCAATTCAGTCAGGATTTTTGGTTTCTTTTTTTTTTTTTTTTTTTTTAAAGCAAAATGTTCTAGGTTGCAAACAAAAAATAGGATCAGAGAAATCTGGATAAGGTAATTTCAGAAGATATGGTGCTTGATTCCAGAAATTTAGAATTTTCTTATTTTACACTGTGTTTGAGTCCTGTTTTACACATGGAAGTGAATTGGGGTTGAAGGAATAGAATGGGTAAATGTGATTTTTATATCTGCTACTGCTGGTGCAGTGGTAAAGAATCTGACTGCCAATGCAGGAGATGAAAAAGACACAGCTTCTATCCCCTGGTCAGAAAGATCCCCTGGAGTGGGAAATGATAACCCAGCTCAGTATTCTTGCTTGGAAATTTTCAAGGAGATAGGAGCCTGGCGGGCTCCTGTCCATGGGGTCAGAAAGAGTCGGACATGACTGAGTGACTGAGCACACATACACACACACACTGCTCTTCTTGTGTGCCTGCGTGCTACCTTGCTTCAGTGGGGCTCGACTCTTTGCAGACCCTATGGACTGTAGCCCACCAGGCTCCTCTCTCCATGGGGATTTGCCAGGAAAGAATGCTGGAGAGGGTTTCCGTGCCCTCCTCCCGGGGATATTTATGACCCAGGGATGGAACCTGCCTCTGCTGCGACTCTTGCATTGCAGGCGGATTCTTTACTGCTGAGCCACCTGGGAAGACCACACTTTTTTTTTTATCGGTTGCTATACCCCATATAAAAATCTCTGGATGATACCTACATATAGATGGGAGAATGAAAATGGAAAAGGCCAATGAAACTTTTAGGGAAAGAATTTTGACCATAAAGATCCCTAAAACCACTGGGAAACCACGAACAGAAATAACCATTTAGGAAAGGGACGAGTTGCAATACGTTAAGAAAAAGTACACGATTTTCCATGGAACAAATGACACAACCGCCACATATTGAAGCAAAGGTAATGAGGTTTTTAATGTTTTCTCTGGGGTAGAAATGCTTTAAAGATTAAATGTAGGGCCTAAGGGGAGAAGCCTGAAGTCTGGTTTGCGATGGTCAGACAGTCCTGAGGCAGTTCATCTGAAGGTGTAGTATCTGATGAGCGACTTGGAAGCCTTGGACATGGCACACTTGCCGAGCTCCCCAGGCAACAGAAGACGCACAGCTGTCTTGATGTCTTTGGTCCTGATGGTGCGGCGCTTGTTGTCGCGGGCCAGGCGCCCGGCCTCTTCGGCAATCTGCTCTAACATATCTTTCACAAATGAATCCAGGAGGTTCGCGGAGCCGTGGGAAAGACTCAGGCCTGTATGTACTTGCCTCAGCACCCTAGGGAAATAGGTAGCAAAACTTGAGAAATTGTCATGATGGCAGTGCCGGCGACGGCGACAGCGGCCCTTAGCTGTCTTCTGCTTTGCCTTTTTTGGTTCCGCATCATATGGGTCTGGTTTGGAGGTCTCCACTTTCGCCATTTCCTTTTCAGAGGGCTCAATTTCAGAGATGCCAGTTTCTTTGGTGATCACGTCTTCCTCATAGCTGTCAGAGGATGTTTCGGACATGGTAGAGCCGCCAATCCCAATAGTGCAGCCCAGAAGAACAGTGAGGGGATTGAGGGTCGTTGGCCGAATTTATAGGCCCTGCTTTCCCTGACGTCACAGACACTGTTCATATCTGATTGGATGCAAGGCAGGGAGGCCTGTTACTATGGCAGCCCATGTCATGTGACACTGGACGTCCCACCTCCACACTTATAGAAAAATGTCATAAGTAAAATTCAAATACAATTTTTCAAGGGCCAAGAAAAAACCACAATAGAAAATATATGACCCTTAACATGAACTTCACATTCAAACGTCTTGAGGTAAAAGGAGATATCTTAGAGTTTATATTAGTAATAATCCTTTTCTAAACTGATGCAAGAGGCTGAAGATATGACCTGATCTGAGTTCATATTTTATCCCCATGATTAAAAAGAAATATGGAACCAAAAATGAACTGGCAAACTATCACAGTTCCTTCTCCCTTAATCTTCAGGCTGAATTTCATAGAAAAACTATATCTGTTCAGCCCTGGTCCCTCAAACACACTTTCAGTCAACGGCTGTGGCTCACAGCTTGCCAGTTGACCATTGGTTGTACCAGTGGAGACAGGAGATTGAGCTGCTCTCGCTGGACACTTTCTAATGGATGTAAAATTGCAGGCCATGGAAGCTTGTGTTTTCAAGAGCAACTGATTCTCTGCTAGAAAAGCGTTGGTTCAAAACATCTGTATGAATGTTTAATAGAATTTCAGAAACCAGGGAACTAGAAAAGTTAAATCTTTGTGAAAAGTTTGTTTTGCCATTCCTGTACTATATATCAATCCCCATTTATAAAATCACTTGCATGCTTAATCTGGCATATGTGTGATAAGTATAATATAGGTAGTGGATGGGTATATCTGATTCTTCACTTTATGTATTGCATACCACACATAAAATACTTCTGAAGAATTCCATAATACACTTATGGGAGAATGAAAATAAAATGGGAAATGAAATTGCTAGAACAATAATTTAGACATTATAGAACTCTATCATGTCTGACTGACCTAAAGAAGCACTAAATCTGGGCTAAAGAAAAGGCTAGAATTCTGCATTTTCTCTAGTTTTCTCTCATCGTTTGGCTGATACTGACATCGTTCACAGGTTTCTACATCCAAATCCAGAAGTACTGAGAATTTTTTTTTAATTTTTAAATTTTTTAAGTTTAGCTGAATTACAATATTACATTAGTTCAGGTTTACAACACAGTGTTCAATAATTTTATATATTAAAATGTTCAAAGTTACTACAAAAATAATTGCTATAGTTCCCTTTGCTCTACAGTATATTCTTACTAAGAGTTCAAGAAAGTATAGTTTAAAATATGATGAAATACTGAATTCCAATGAAAATCATAGAAAACTACAAAAGATTGAAAGCATGTACTGCATTCTCTGTTCAGTGTTGTAGTAAGCTAGAAATTAATGGGGAACAAAGGAATTGTAAAATCACCAACTACACTGAAAGTCACCTACATACCTACAGCAAAATGAAAGTACAGGTCAATGCACCAAGAAACACAATGGATACTAAATTTAATAAATATTATTATAAGCATTAACACTCAAATTGCTAGAGTTAGAAGAAGGAGTCCTCTGAATTCTCTAAGTTGCTGAACATCCTTCTCTTATTTTGATGCAAGGAACTAGAGACATGTCCCACTACCAGATCTGGATGCCTGTACTTAAATCACCATGGTTAAAAGCAACCACTTGAACAGAAAATCAACAAGAAAACCATCACAACTCCTTCCTAATAAATCTCCAAGATGAAAATCACAGGAAAGCTGTTATTGGCTCATCGCTGGTCCCCCACCACACTTTGGTCCCATCATTTGGCTTATTGAGTTGCCAGTCCCATTGGCTGTTACTATGGAGACTGTGGCCACATCTTCTGTTATTCAATGATGTCATCATTTGGGCAAAACTGCACTTAAGCCAAGACTTTTGCATAAACCCCAAAAAGTTACAGGAGATAAATCTGAATTAGGTAGAGATGTCTATGGGTTTGTTGTGACTTTGGGCATCCTGTATATTGAAGGTCAGGGCTATTTTCCTGCATTGCTGGAGAATTTGCGTGGTATGTCTTGCTCTGGAACTTGTTGGCTCTTGGGTGGTGCTTGGTTTCAGTGTAGGTATGGAGGCTTTTGGATGAGCTCTTATCGATTAATGTTCCCTGGAGTCAGGAGTTCTCTGGTGTTCTCAGGTTTTGGAGTGAAGCCTCTAAAAGTGTGCTTGAGACAATGCATTGTCACGCACAGGCATGTCGATCACGGGAGCACCCCTCTTGATCATGGGGGCACCCGCCCTCCATCACATTCACACCCACCCACAAAACCTACCCACCCTCACCCTGATTTTCAGTCTCATTCTTACAGTAGCCTCAAGACTTCTCCATCTATACAGCCCTGATAGTTCATAATTTTACACCCTCTGAATGTGCCCTTCATTTTCTTGCCCTAACAGAAACCAGGGGATTCTGTGTCCCCTGACATCCACTCAAGAGAAGCAGATGATTCTGATATGATAACATCAGGGTTTGCTCACCAATTATGTCATCCCTCTAGACTCCCTGTCACTGGCTTCTGAATTTGTCACCAAATCAAGTTCATTTGGTTCTACCCATAGCAATCCAGTCCTTAATTTTTTTTTCTATCCCTATTCTCTCATTTGTTTGTACCACCTCCATTTTACCTTTGCTGTGATTTTAAAAGTCAGACATATTGGCTCCTGGCTTCTAGAACACTTGATGCAATGGCATTTACTGTCTTCTAAGATCTGTTGGTGTTTATTAAAGTCCCTGTTTCTCCACCTCTGGAGATTGGCAAGTCACTTAGGGGACAAAGAGTTTGGGGCTGCCCTCCTGTGACTGCTATGTTGGACTGGGCTGCCAACAATGATGATACTTTAGACTCCAGAGAAAAACAGCCTAAAACTGGATCCTTCTGTTACAATTTTGGATGCATCGACACCAGTGGCATTCGGTCCTTGGTTCTAGCACCAGTTCTGGACTCCCTCCAAACTTGGCCAACCACCAGAGCTTAATTGGTTTTGCAGTGAAGAAGGAGTTTGGGGGTTTAGAGGAGGAAGACATCTTCAGGTGAGTCACCTGGCTATAAAAACTCTCCTGGCTCTAGATTTTCCCACAACCCTGATCTGGTCACACTAAGTTCTGGAGACAATAGAAAAGGTTTCAGGTGCTGAGGTCCTCCATGCCTGGTGCCCCTGCTAACAACGTGGCAGGAGATACAACTATTTGAGCACCTACCACTCAGAGTTAGATGTTGTTAATATTTAGGTATATTTACTTTGCCCCTTAACTTTCATCCCATTTCCATTCCCCTCTCACTTTCCAAGGGATACTCCTACCCTGAATGTGATATGTAGTTTCTAGCCACATTGTAGGTACACAGAAGGGTATTCATCTAAGCAACTACTGTAGGCCAGGCTTCCCACATGGCACTAGTGGTAAAGAAACCGCCTGCCAATGCAGGAGACATAAGAGATGTGAGTTTGATCCCTGGGACGACAGGGAAACCCACTCCAGTATTCTTGCCCGGAGAATCCCATGGAGAGAGGAGCCTGGCGAGCTACAGTCCATAAGGACGCAAAGAGTCGGACACATCTGAAGTGACTAAGCATGCTTGCACGCTACAAAAGTGCTTGTGATTAGAGCTATAAAGATGAATAGCCTCAGCAGATTCTCCTCTGATTACACTGCTACCAGGTTCAGGTTTAGAAATTTCTAAGAAATTAGAAAATGTGACTTTACATAGGAGAGCACCACTGTCACAGACATGCCCAGTTGTGGGAGTGAAAGACCCTGCACGACCCACACTTTCCATGAGCACCCCTCCCCACCAGCTGGTCAAGGATTACAACACACAACAGTGAGCATCACTGGTCATCACCACAAGCTTGGCTCCTCTGGATATAAAATGCCGAGAGTACCTGAATACGGCTCCTTCATCTCGAATCCCAGAACTTCAGATGTTCAAAGCTAACTGGGTAAGTAAGATGTGTCTGCTTGTTGTAGCGGCCCCTGTTATTGTGGAGGAGTGAGTATACTTGGGAGGAAGGGAAGTGGACCCTCAGGACGAAAGTAGTGGGAGAAGCAGGGGAGGTAGGCCATCCATCAATCCCTGGAGGAATCAGAGTGTGTCTAGATGGAGTCTGGAGAGGCGAATCTGGTATGAGGTTACTAACACCCAGTTGCAGGGGTGAAGTTCTGAGTAGAGGAGAGATAGTGGACTCAGGCCAGCAAGGCTAAAGCGGTGGGAGGGGCGAGGAGGTGGGTCTAGGATTTTTTTGCCAACCGAAGAGGACTGGGGCGGAGCCTGTCATGCACGGTATAACTGAGGAGTTCCTCGCAGGAAGGCTAACCTTGTCTAGAGTGCTAAGTGGTGTCTGTGCAGCCCTCTACCTTTCTCTGATCTTCCAGCCTTCAAGTGAGGACGTGTGTCCCCGCCAGAGCCAGAGGACTATGGGGACAGAAGGGTGTGGCAGCTGCGATGCAGATGAATGGGGCCTGCAGGAATTGGAGGGGCGGAGATTAGGCTGGGAGATTTCTAGTGGCGCCTCCTGGGGAGTCCACACCTTCATCTTCGCAGCACGGCCTTCTGAGCAGGATTCGGATCCTTCCCATGATAAATGCACACCCACCAGTGATCATACGCACTGCCACTCATGATCATGGTGACCAACCCCTCCCCATGATCATGTGCACAGTCTCCCCTGGTCACATGTGCAGAGATTGGAATGGAAACTGACCTTTTCCAGTCCTGTGGCCATTGTTGAGTTTTTCAAATTTGCTGGCATCTTGAGTGTAGCACTTTAGTAGCATCATCTTTTAGGATCTGAAATAGTTCAGCAAGAATTCCATCACCTCCACTAGCTTTGTTCATAGTAATGCTTCCCAAGACCCACTTGACTTCACACTCCAGGATGTCTGTCTTGAGGTGAGTGACCACACCATCGTGGTTATCTGGGTCATTAAGACCTTTTTTGTATAGTTTGTCTACGTATTCTTGCCACCTCTTTTTAACATCTTATGCTTCTGTTAGGTCCTTACCATTTCTGTCCTTTATTGTACCCATATTTGCATGAAATGTTCGCTTGATATCTCCAATTTTCTTGAAGTGTTTCCCATTCTATTGTTTTCTGATATTCCTTTGCATTGTTTACTTAAGAAGGCTTTCTTATCTCTCCTTTCTATTCTTTGGAACTCTGCATTCAGTTGGGTATATCTTTCCCTTTCTCCTTTACCTTTCTCTTCAATTCTTTTCTCAGCTTTTTGCCTTCTTGCACTTTTTTAAAAAACTAGATTAGTGTTTCCTAATTCTTGCTCCATGTGAGACTCATAGAGAGAACCAGCAATGAGAATTAAAAATACTGATTCTAGGGCCTCTCCCTACTCCTGACCTATTGAATTAGAGTATAGTATGGTGGGCATCTATGGTTTTTTAAAACATCACCAGTAGGTCAGATACATATATACCAGAGCTCATGAATTGTGGGTTGCATGTCAGTTCAGTTGCTCAGTCGTGTCCGACTCTTTGTGACCCCATGGATTGCAGCACGCCGGGCTTCTCTGTCCTTCACCAACTCCCAGAGCTTGCTCAAACTCATGTCCATTGTGTCAGTGATGCCATCCAACCATCTCAGCCTCTGTTGTCCCCTTCTCCTCCTGCCTTTAATCCTTCCCAGCATCAGGGTCTTTTCCAATGAGTCAGTTCTTCGCATGGTGGCCAAAGGATTGGAGTTTCAGCTTCAGCATCAGTCCTTCCAAAGAAAATTCAGGATTGATCTCCTTTAGAATGGACTGGTTGGATCTCCTTGCAGTCCAAGGGACTCTCAAGAGCCTTCTCCAACTCCACAATTCAATTCTTCAGTGCTCAACTTTCTTTATAGTCTAACTCTCACACCCATACATGACTACTGGAAAAACCATAGCTTTGACGAGACAGACCTTTGTCAGTAAAGTAATGTCTGCTTTTTAATACACTGTCTAGGTTGGTCATAGTTTTTCTTCCAAGGAGCAAATGTCTTTTAATTTCATGGGTACAGTCATCATCTACAGTGATTTTGGAGCCCAAGAAGACAAAGTCTCTTAGTTTCCATTGTTTCCCCATCTATTTGCCATGAACTGATGGGACCGGATGCCATGATCTTAGTTTTCTGAATGTTGAGTTTTAATCCAGATTTTTCACTCTCCTCTTTCACTTTCATCAAGAGGCTCTTTAGTTCTTCCTTGCTTCCTGTCATAAGGGTGGTGTCATCTGCATATCTGAGGTTATTGATATTTCTGCTGGCAATCTTGATTCCAACTTGTGCTTCATCCAGCATGGCATTTTGTATGGTGTATTCTACATAGAAGTTCAATAAGCAGGGTGACAATATACAGCTTTGACATACTCTTTTCCCAGTTTGGAACCAGTCTGTTGTTCCATGTCTGGTTCTAACTGTTGCTTCTTGACCTGCATACAGATTTCTCAGGAGGCAGGTAAGGTGGTCTGGTATTCCCACTTCTTTCAGAATTTTACACAGTTTTTTGTGATCCACACAGTCAAAGGTTTTGGCGTAGTCAATAAAGTAAGTAAGTGTTAGTTGCTCAGTCGTGGCCGACTCTTTGCGACCCCATGGACTGCAGCCCACCAGGCTCCTCTGTCCATGAGATTTTCCAGGCAAGGATACTGGAGTGGGTTGCCATTTCCTTCTCTAGGGGATCTTCCCAACCCAGGGATTGAACCCAGTTTCCTGCACTGCAGGCAGATTCTTTACTGACTGAGCTACAAGGGAAGCCCAGTCAATAAAACAGAAGTTAAACAAATAAACACATCCATTCTCGTGGGTTGCATGAATGGATGCTAAGATTTGGTGCTCTCAGCAAAGTAATCCAGGCAGGTGAGATGATGTTTTACTTATTTCCCTTTCCACAGGCGTAAGCAAGAGTTTGGATAAGACTTAACTGCCTACTCTGTTGCTTGAGTAATTAGAATTTTCTGAGGCCAATGGTCATTATGTCAAGGAGATACAGTGAGAACAGTCAGGTCTGCAAGGAGCTATTCACCTGTACTAGGTAAAGAGATGGCAGGTGGGAACATTCCAAAACAAGCCATTCAGCCTGGGTACTGCACCTGAGGGCTGATGCTTCCACTTTTCACTGCCTTTGATGCCCTTTCTAGGCTGGCAATTGCCAAGCCCAAGCTTGAGCAAATGAGCCTATAAACACAGCCAGGAAGATCTCTTTCTTCTAGAAAGGATGTGGCAAGAGTTTGATTAGGGGTCTGCTCCCTTTATGGAGGCAAATCAATCTTATGGAAATATCATGAACTTTCAAATCCAATGGACCTTGAGTCTCACTCTGGTTCTGCTACATGCTACCTAATTTGACTTCTAGTAGCCTCAGTTTTCCTGCATACTGCATGGAATTTGGGGGAAATTGTGGTGCTGAAGAAGATTCTTGAGAGTCCCTTGGACTGCAAGGAGATCAAATCAGTCAATCCTAAATGAAATCAACCCAGAATATTCATTGGAAGGACTGATGCTGAAGCTGAAGCTCCAATACTTTGCCACTTGATGAGATGAGCTGACTCATTGGAAAAGACCCTGATGCTTGGAAAGATTGAGGGCAGGAGAAGGGGGCGACAGAGGATGAGATGGTTGGATGGCATCATTGACTCAATGGTCATGACTTTGAGCAAGCTCCAGGAGATGGTGAAGGACAGGGAAGCCTGGCGTGCTGCAGCCCATGGGCGCACAGAGAGTCAGATATGACTTAGCGACTAAACAACAACCACCACCCAGTAATTTTGAATCAATATTGTCTCTTAAAACAGAAATAAGTACCTACTGGAGGTAGAGGCTTGTTCTTATATGAATATAGGGAAGCCACATCAGCCACACCTTTTCCCCTACACATGGATAGAATTTCACCTGATTCACAGATGCTCTTGTGTCAAGCATTTGCTATCAATAAATTTTTAAAGCCAATATTTCTGGACTGCATGTGAGTTGAATTTGTAAATACCCCTATGATCTGGAAAAAAAAAAAAACAACTACAGACTTTGGGCTACAATAGGAAAGCTAAAAGCAATAACCAGCAGATCAGGGTCTTCCCAACTTAACAAGAACATACTCCATTTTTACAGTGCTATTTACAAGAGGAAACCCTTAAGAAACATTGACTTGTGCCTTATAATAACATACTTGCTCTGAGTTTTTGGCTCAGATCTGCCACTTAACTAGCTTGGAGACTGGGAAATTCAATTTTCTGGGCCTCGGCTTCTAAAGTGGTTAAAGCAGGGGACTAAAGTAGACAACATTCTTCTAGCAGTCAAACTTGAAGATTCCATGGGCATGCCAGAGATAGAACTGGATGGAGACTTATTCTTGGAAGGCAAGCTAGGGCCTTGTCTTCTTTGGAATCTAACATGGTCAGACTATCAATAGACACCTTTCTGTTCTTCTAGTACTATCAGTAGGTCACTGACCAAGTTTAAGGGAAGGAGTAGGAGGGGGAAGATGCAGAGAGCAATGCCTGTGTGCTGAGGCTACACCATGTGTTTTGTATTTGCCTAGATTTACACATGGCCTAAAGCCTGTTTGTTTTGTGCCTGTATTGTTTCAACTTCCATCCATTTCATTGGTTCTATAAATTGGCTTTAACCCAATTCCCTCTGTTTCGGTCATTAAATTTCAAATTGATTCTGGCTTTGTGTACAATCTCCTTCTTTCTTTAATAATAGACTCAATCTCACTCCCCAAAGTGATGGTCAGAAACTTGAAAGCAGGATAGTTACTGTTCCCTTCCCTGCATTCAGTTTCCTACCATTTACCTTCCTTTGGATTTGCTCATTAGAGCAGTGTCCAGCATCTTGGGCCTCAAATTCCTCTCTGATAGGCTGAGACCTCTTATGTGGAGGGAAGCTAGGTAATTCAGTGCCCCTTGGGAATATGCTGTTAGGATGGTCACAGAAAACAAGCCTGAAATGAGAAATTGAACCAAAGCAGTCTAGTCCTAGCCCAGTGAAGCTCTTATTTGGTAAAATCTTTGGACATTTGCCAAGACCCGAAATGGTCCCATCTGAGCATAGAAGGGAGCTGTATCTGAGCAATGACAGATCATCTGGCCCAGAGATGTGCTGGTAAATGCTTAAGGACTGGCTCTGTGGGGGGTGGGGGGAGGGAGAAAGCTCTGATTTGTCACATTTGCCATTTTCCATAGTGAAAATACTCTCACCATTGCAGGCAAACTAAAGGCATGACATCACTAAATCTGGAGTTGAAAAAGAGATGAACACAATTGGCCCTTAAGGGAAGTGCCAGCAAACTCCAGTACCTCACCCAACAGCATCTGTAAGATGGGCCCACACAGTCCAAAGCTGCCAGACCTGGGTTTTCTGGGAATGGCAAGGATTGGGGAGGAGAGAGTGGTGCTTACATACTGTCCTGCCTCTCCAACCTGCTCCTTGGGAAAGAAGCATTAGAATTGAGTATAAAATGTCATATACTTTAAACTCCCCAGGAGAAAAACTCAGTTACATCATGTTCCTCTCAACATGTTTTGTTTTTTTCCCCCTACAATTTAGGTCGCCTTAAATTTCATTCATGGGACACTAGTAGGCTTTTAAATAAGACTGCCTTCCTGTTTAAGTCTCTAGAAATGAACTTCCACCATATCCTGATAATGGAGAATCCTTTCTCCGTACCTAAAACCTCAGAAATGTGTGGTTCAACATAAATGCTGGAATCTGATTGTATCAAGGGACTGATCATCAAATTGATTGGCTCACAGTAAATCTAATCCACTTTGGTTACCTCAAATGTGATATTATCAGATTTATTTATGTGTGGCTATCTGATCACTGTAACAATTATACAGTGGAAATGAGAAATAGATTTAAAGGACTAGATCTGATAGACAGAGTGCCTGATGAACTATGGATGGAGGTTCGTGACATTGTACAGGAGACAGGGAGCAAGATCATCCCCAAGAAAAAGAATTGCAAAAAAGAAAATGGCTGTCTGAGGAGGCCTTACAAATAGCTGAGAAAAAAAGAGAAGCAAAAAGCAAAGGAGAAAGGGAAAGATATACCCATTTGAATGCAGAGTTCCAAAGAATAGCAAGGAGAGATAAGAAAGCCTTCCTCAGTGATCAATGCAAAGAAATAGAAGAAAACAACAGAATGGAAGACTAGAGATCTCTTCAAGAAAATTAGAGATACCAAGGAAACATTTCATGCAAAGATGGGCACAATAAAGGACAGAAATGGTATGGACCTAACAGAAGCAGAAGATAACAAGAAGAGGTGGCAAGGATACAGAGAAGAACTATCCAAAAATATCTTCATGACCCAGATAATCATGATGGTGTGATCACTCACCTAGAGCCAGACATCCTGGAATGTGAAGTCAACCGGACCTTAGGAAGCATCACTATGAACAAAGCTAGTGGAGGTGATGGAATTCCAGTTGAGGTATTTCAAATCCTAAAAGATGATGCTGTGAAAGTGCTTCACGCAATATGCCAGCAAATTTGGAAAACTCAGCAGTGGCCACAGGACTGGAAAAGGTCAGTTTTCATTCCAATTCCAAAGAAAGGTAATGCCAAAGAATGCTCAAAGTACCACACAATTGCACTCATCTCACACACTAGCAGAGTACATCATGAGAAACGCTGGGCTGGAAGAAGCACAAGCTAGAATCAAGATTGCCGGGAGAAATATCAAGAACCTTAGATATGCAGATGACACCACCCTTATGGCAGAAAGCGAAGAAGAACTAAAGAGCCTCTTGATGAAAGTGAAAGAGGAGAGTGAAAAAGTTGGCTTAAAGCTCAACATTCAGAAAATAAGGTCATGGCATCCAGCTGCATCACTTCATGGCAAGTAGATGGGAAAACTGTGGAAACAGTGGCTGACTTTATTTTTTGGGGCTTCAAAATCACTGCAGATGGTAATTGCAGCCATGAAATAAAAAGATGCTTACTCCTTGGAACGAAAGTTATGACCAACTTAGATAGCACATTAAAAAGCAGAGACATTACTTTGTCAACAAATGGGATGACAGAGGATTAGATGGTCGGACAGCATCACCTACTTGAATAGACAGGAGTTTGAGCAAGCTCTGGGAGTTGGTGATGGACAGGAAAGACTGACGTGCTGCAGTCCATAGGGTCTCAAAGAGTTGGACATGACTGAGTGACTGAACTGAGCTGAACTGAATTAGTTCTCAGCAAACACTATAATTTGGGCTGTGCTAGGGATAGAGGGAAGCCCTGAGTAACTTGGGCCATATGTGGTTGATTATTATTTCATAAAGGAGGAATTGGTGATGGGAAATCCACACCATGGCCCAGACACCAATGACAGTGGAGGCTTACAGAGAAAGTCAATACACCTCTTTCTGTTAGAAAGATTCATGTCTCCATGAATGATCTGAAATTGGGTACCTCTGTAAGTTATCATCCAAATAAAGATACTCTTTAGAGTAGTACTCTTTGGTGAATTAAGTCAACAGAAGTGAACTGAACTGTCTTGGGCAAACTAGAAAAGCTAGTTTCCCTGTCCTGGAGATAAAGCTCTCCAAAACTTGATGGTGTGAATTAACTGTAGAGGGCCATAATCTAGGCCCATGTTGGACACATCACAGAGTGCCCATAGATGCCCAGAACAGCACAAGGAGATGATATATCTCCCTGGGCCATGCATAAACCAGGGCATCAGCTGGGGTTTTGTGTTCATATTTTGCAGTATCTTCTCAGATGAAATTGCCACATTGATTGCAAAAAGGAAGAACGATTAGCACATTAATTAATTAGAATCTTGTTTTTAATTCTGCTGTGAAGAGTAATCTTTTATTAACTTGAATGAGATCCTAAGCTTACCCTAGCTTTAATTATAGTATTATTATATAAAAATATTGGCTGGCCCTGGTCCAAGGTGCTAGAGTGTTTAAATTTAAATACTCCAGAGATAATTTAAACACATGATAATTTACTCATGGGTACTAATGACCCAAAGGACTTCCATCATATTTTTTTTTAATTTCATTTTATTTTTAAACTTTACATAACTGTATTAGTTTTGCCAAATATCAAAATGAATCTGCCACAGGTATACATGTGTTCCCCATCCTGAACCCTCCTCCCTCCTCCCTCCCCATTCCATCCCTCTGGGTCGTCCCAGTGCACCAGCCCCAAGCATCCAGTATTGTGCATCGAACCTGGACTGGCAACTCATTTCATACATGATATTTTACATGTTTCAATGCCATTCTCCCAAATCTTCCCACCCTCTCCCTCTCCCACAGAGTCCATAAGACTGTTCTATACATCAGTGTCTCTTTTGCTGTCTCGTACACAGGGTTATTGTTACCATCTTTCTAAATTCCATATATATGCGTTAGTATACTGTATTGGTGTTCTTCTTTCTGGCTTACTTCACTCTGTATAATAGGCTCCAGTTTCATCCACCTCATTAGAACTGATTCAAATGTATTCTTTTTAATGGCTGAGTAATACTCCATTGTGTATATGTACCACAGCTTTCTTATCCATTCATCTGCTGATGGACATCTAGGTTGCTTCCATGTCCTGACTATTATAAGCAGTGCTGCAATGAACACTGGGGTACTCGTGTCTCTTTCACTTCTGGTTTCCTCAGTGTGTATGCCCAGCAGTGGGATTGCTGGATCACAAGGCAGGTCTATTTCCAGTTTTTTAAGGAATCTCCACACTGTTCTCCATAGTGGCTGTACTAGTTTGCATTCCCACCAACAGTGTAAGAGGGTTCCCTTTTCTCCACACCCTCTCCAGCATTTATTACTTGTAGACTTTTGGATCGCAGCCATTCTGACTGGTGTGAAATGGTACCTCATAGTGGTTTTGATTTGCATTTCTCTGATAATGAGTGATGTTGAGCATCTTTTCATGTGTTTGTTAGCCATCTGTATGTCTTCTTTGGAGAAATGTCTATTTAGTTCTTTGGCCCATTTTTTTATTGGGTCATTTATTTTTCTGGAGTTGAGCTGTAGGAGTTGCTTTTATATTCTCGAGATTAGTTGTTTGTCAGTTGCTTCATTTGCTATTATCTTCTCCCATTCTGAAGGCAGTCTTTTCAACTTGCTAATAGTTTCCTTTGATGTGCAGAAGCTTTTAAGGTTAATTAGGTCCCATTTGTTTATTTTTGCTTTTATTTCCAATATTCTGGGAGGTGGGTCATAGAGGATCCTGCTGTGATGTATGTCAGAGAGTGTTTTGCCTATGTTCTCCTCTAGGAGTTTTATAGTTTCTGGTCTTACATTTAGATCTTTAATCCATTTTGAGTTTATTTTTGTGTATGGTGTTAGAAAGTGTTCTAGTTTCATTCTTTTACAAGTGGTTGACCAGAGTTCCCAGCACCACTTGTTAAAGAGATTGTCTTTAATCCATTGCATATTCTTGCCTCCTTTGTCAAAGATAAGGTGTCCATATGTGCGTGGATTTATCTCTGGGCTTTCTATTTTGTTCCATTGATCTATATTTCTGTCTTTGTGCCAGTACCATACTGTCTTGATAACTGGGGCTTTGTAGTAGAGCCTGAAGTCAGGTAGGTTGATTCCTCCAGTTCCATTCTTCTTTCTCAAGATCGCTTTGGCTATTCGAGGTTTTTTGTTTTTCCATACAAATTGTGAAATTATTTGTTCTAGCTCTGTGAAGAATGCTGTTGATAGCTTGATAGGGATTGCATTGAATCTATAGATTGCTTTGGGTAGTATACTCATTTTCACTACATTGATTCTTCCAATCCATGAACATGGTATATTTCTCCATCTGTTAGTGTCCTCTTTGATTTCTTTCACCAGTGTTTTATAGTTTTCTATATATAGGTCTTTAGATTCTTTAGGTAGATATATTCCTAAGTATTTTATTCTTTCCGTTACAATGGTGAATGGAATTGTTTCCTTAATTTCTCTTTCTGTTTTCTCATTATTAGTGTATAGGAATGCAAGGGATTTCTGTGTGTTGATTTTATATCCTGCAACTTTACTATAGTCATTGATTAGTTCTAGTAATTTTCTGGTGGAGTCTTTAGGGTTTTCTATGTAGAGGATCATGTCGTCTGCAAACAGTGAGAGCTTTACTTCTTCTTTTCCAATTTGGATTCCTTTTATTTCTTTTTCTGTTCTGATTGCTGTGGCCAAAACTTCCAAAACTATGTTGAATAGTAATGGTGAAAGCGGGCACCCTTGTCTTGTTCCTGACTTAAGAGGAAATGCTTTCAATTTTTCACCATTGAGGATAATGTTTGCTGTGGGTTTGTCATATATAGCTTTTATTATGTTGAGGTATGTTCCTTCTATTCCTGCTTTCTGAAGAGTTTTTATCATAAATGGATGTTGAATTTTGTCAAAGGCTTTCTCTGCATCTATTGAGATAATCATATGGTTTTTATTTTTCAATTTGTTAATGTGGTGTATTACATTGATTGATTTGCAGATATTGAAGAATCCTTGCATCCCTGGGATAAAGCCCACTTGGTCATGGTGTATGATCTTTTTAATGTGTTGTTGGATTCTGATTGCTAGAATTTTGTTAAGGATTTTTGCATCTATGTTCATCAGTGATATTGGCCTGTAGTTTTCTTTTTTTGTGGGATCTTTGTCAGGTTTTGGTATTAGGGTGATGGTGGCCTCATAGAATGAGTTTGGAAGTTTACCATCCTCTGCAATTTTCTGGAAGAGTTTGAGCAGGATAGGTGTTAGCTCTTCTCTAAATTTTTGGTAGAATTCAGCTGTGAAGCTGTCTGGACCTGGGCTTTTGTTTGCCGGAAGATTTTTTATTACAGTTTCAATTTCCGTGCTTGTGATGGGTCTGTTAAGATTTTCTATTTCTTCCTGGTTCAGTTTTGGAAAGTTGTACTTTTCTAAGAATTTGTCCATTTCTTCCATGTTGTCCATTTTATTGGCATATAATTGTTGATAGTACTCTCTTATGATCCTTTGTATTTCTGTGTTGTCTGTTGTGATCTCTCCATTTTCATTTCTAATTTTATTGATTTGATTTTTCTCCCTTTGTTTCTTGATGAGTCTGGCTAATGGTTTGTCAATTTTATTTATCCTTTCAAAGAACCAGCTTTTGGTTTTGTTGATTTTTGCTATGGTCTCTTTTGTTTCTTTTGCATTTATTTCTGCTCTAATTTTTAAGATTTCTTTCCTTCTACTAACCCTGGGGTTCTTCATTTCTTCCTTTTCTAGTTGCTTTAGGTGTAGAGTTAGGTTATTTATTTGACTTTTTTCTTGTTTCTTGAGGTGTGCCTGTATTGCTATGAACTTTCCCCTTAGGACTGCTTTTACCGTGTCCCACAGGTTGTGGGTTGTTGTGTTTTCATTTTCATTCGTTTCTATGCAAATTTTGATTTCTTTTTTGATTTCTTCTGTGATTTGTTGGTTATTCAGCAGCGTGTTGTTCAGCCTCCATATGTTGGATTTTTTAATAGTTTTTCTCCTGTAATTGAGATCTAATCTTACTGCATTGTGGTCAGAAAAGATGCTTGGAATGATTTCTATTTTTTTGAATTTACCAAGGCTAGCTTTATGGCCCAGGATGTGATCTATCCTGGAGAAGGTTCCATGTGCGCTTGAGAAGAAGGTGAATTTCATTGTTTTGGGATGAAATGTCCTATAGATATCAATTAGGTCTAACTGGTCTATTGTATCGTTTAAAGTTTGTGTTTCCTTGTTAATTTTCTGTTTAGTTGATCTATCCATAGGTGTGAGTGGGGTATTAAAGTCTCCCACTATTATTGTGTTATTGTTAATTTCTCCTTTCATACTTGTTAGCATTTGTCTTACATACTGCGGTGCTCCCGTGTTGGGTGCATACATATTTATAATTGTTATATCTTCTTCTTGGATTGATCCTTTGATCATTATGTAGTGACCATCTTTGTCTCTTTTCACAGCCTTTGTTTTAAAGTCTATTTTATCTGATATGAGTATTGCTACTCCTGCTTTCTTTTGGTCCCTATTTGCATGGAAAATCTTTTTCCAGCCCTTCACTTTCAGTCTGTATGTGTCCCCTGTTTTGAGGTGGGTCTCTTGTAGACAACATATGTAGGGGTCTTGTTTTTGTATCCATTCAGCCAGTCTTTGTCTTTTGGTTGGGGCATTCAACCCATTTACGTTTAAGGCAATTACTGATAAGTATGACCCTGTTGCCATTTACTTTATTGTTTTGGGTTCGAATTTATACACCGTTTTTGTGTTTCCTGTCTAGAGAATATCCTTTAGTATTTGTTGGAGAGCTGGTTTGGTGGTGCAGAATTCTCTCAGGTTTTTTCTTGTCTGAAAACTTTTGATTTCTCCTTCATACTTGAATGAGATCCTTGCTGGGTACAATAATCTGGGCTGTAGGTTATTTTCTTTCATCATTTTACGTATGTCTTGCCATTCCCTCCTGGCTTGAAGAGTTTCTATTGAAAGATCACCTGTTATCCTTATGGGTATTCCCTTGTGTGTTATTTGTTGTTTTTCCCTTGCTGCTTTTAATATTTGTTCTTTGTGTTTGATCTTTGTTAATTTGATTACTATGTGTCTTGGGGTGTTTCGCCTTGGGTTTATCCTGTTTGGGACTCTCTGGGTTTCTTGGACTTGGGTGATTATTTCCTTCCCCATTTTAGGGAAGTTTTCAACTATTATCTCCTCAAGTATTTTCTCATGGTCTTTCTTTTTGTCTTCTTCTTCTGGGATCCCTATGATTCGAATGTTGTAGCGTTTAATGTTGTCCTGGAGGTCTCTGAGATTGTCCTCATTTCTTTTAATTCGTTTTTCTTTTATCCTCTCTGATTCATTTATTTCTACCATTCTATCTTCTAATTCACTAATCCTATCTTCTGCCTCTGTTATTCTACTATTTGTTGCCTCCAGAGTGTTTTTAATTTCACTTATTGCATTATTCATTATATATTGACTCTTTTTTATTTCTTCTAAGTCCTTGTTAAACCTTTCTTGCATCTTCTCAATCCTTGCCTCCAGGCTATTTATCTGTGATTCCATTTTAATTTCAAAATTTTGGATCAATTTCACTATCATTATTCGGAATTCTTTATCAGGTAGATTCCCTATCTCTTCCTCTTTGGTTTGGTTTGGTGGGCATTTATTCTGTTCCTTTATCTGCTGGGTATTCCTCTGTCTCTTCATCTTGTTTAAATTGCTGAGTTTGGGGTGTCCTTTCTGTATTCTGGCAGTTTGTGGAGTTCTCTTTATTCTGGCATTTCCTCGCTGTGTGTGGGTTTGTACAGGTGGCTTGTCAAGGTTTCCTGGTTAGGGAAGCTTGTGTCGATGTTCTGGTGGATGGAGCTGTATTTCTTCTCTCTGGAGTGTAATGAAATGTCCAGTAATGAGTTATGAGATGTCTATGGTTTTGGGGTGACTTTGGGCAGCCTGTATCTTGAAGTTCAGGGCTGTGTTCCTTTGTTGATGGAGAATTTGCTTGTTATGTCTTTCCCTGGAACTTGTTGGCCCTTGTGTGGTGCTTGGTTTCAGTGTCAGTATGGAGGCGTTTGATGAGCTCCTGTCAATTAATGTTCCGTGGAGTCAGGAGTTCCCTGGAGTCAGGGTTTGGACTTAAGCCTCCTACTTCCAGTTATCGGTCTTAATTTTACAGTAGTTTCAAAACTTCTTCTTACTGCACCACTGATAAAACATCTATGTTAAAGATGAAAAGTTTCTCTACTGTGAGGGTCACTCAGAGAGGTTCACAGCGTTACATGGAGAAGAGAAGAGGGAGGAGGGAGTTAGAGGTGACCCAAATGAGATGAGGTGGAATCAATAGTGGAGAGAGTGGGCTAGCCAGTAGTCACTTCCTTATGTGCACTCCACAACTGGACCACTCAGAGATGTTCATGGAGTTATACAGAGAAGAGAAGAAGGAGGCAGGAGACAGAGATGGCCAGAAGGATAAAAGGGGGAAATTAAAAGGAGGGAGACAGATCCAGCCAGTAATCAGTTCCTTAAGTGTTCTCCACCATCTGGAACACACAGAAATTCACAGAGTTGGGTAGAGTAGAGAGGGGTTAGGGAGGAGATACAGGTGACCTGGTGGAGAAAATGGAGAGTCCAAAGGGAGAGAGAGCAGTCAAGCCAGTAATCTCGTACACTAGTGAAAAATGGGTCCTGAAGATTGGGTTCTTAAAGGTACAAAATTGGTAACAAATACATAAAAGCAAAAATTAGAAATCTAGAGTAGAGTTTGGAATTTCAAAAATGCGATGTTAATGAAAAGAAGAAGGAAAAGAAAGAGAGAAAAAACGAACAAAGAAAAACAAACAAGGTCGTGAAAATTATAAAGAAACTACAGGTACAAAATTGATAACTAATACCAAAAAGCAAAAATTAAAAATCTAGAGTAGAGTTTGGAATTTCAAAAATACAACCTTAAAAAAAAAAAAAAAAAGAAGAAGAAAAATAAAGAGAGAAAACAAACAAACCAACAAAAACAATGTCGCAAAAATTATAAAGAAAATACAGGTACAAAATTGATATCAAATACCAAAAAGCATAAATTTAAAATCTTGAGTAGAGTTTGGAATTGCAGATATACGATGTTATATAAAAGAAGAAGAGAAAGAAACAGAGGGAAAAAAAAGTCACAGAAATTATGAAAAAAACTATAGGTACAAAATTGATAACATATACCAAAAGGCTAAAATTAAAAATCTAGAGTAGAGTTTGGAATTTCAAAAATACAATGTTAAAGAAAAGAAGAAAAAGAAAAAAGAAAGAAAAAAAAAACACGGTAAAAAAATTATAAAATATATATATGAAGTTTGCTGAAGAAGAAAAAAAAATAGGGTCTTTTTTTTTTTTTTTGCAAAGTAATAGTTATAAAAGTGAAAATTAAAGGACAATAGAGGACTTAAAAAATTTTTTTTAATTAAAAAAAAAAGAAAGAAAGATTGATCGTAAAAATAGTAAAAATATATCTAGGTCTTTCTCTGGTTTTGTTGTGAGTATTGTGGGTTCAGTTCATTTTTGGCAGTTCCTTAGTCCGACTTATATTTCTCAAGATGTATAGGCCCCTTCCTATGTAATCCGTAGTAACCACAGGGTTTTAATCTATGGCCTGTAGCTTCCAAGGCGTTTCCCTCTGTTATAGCTTCTTCTGTTTGCTGGTCTCTTCAGTGTCTGGTTCCCGCCCTGACACAAAGGGGATGGTTGAGGACACTATTTTTTTTTTTTTAATTTAGGCTCACTTGTTCAGCCGCGCTGTGGGGAGGGAGGGAGGGATGCTGCAAACAGATAACACTGGCGTGCACTCGCAGTGCCTCAGCCACACTGGGTCTGCCCCCGCTCACGGCGCGTGTAGCCTCCCTGCCCACACTGCTCGGGCTCTAGGTTGTTCCGCCGGGAACAATCAGAGGCCGGCCCTGGGCTGAGCTCCCAGGTCCAAGCCGCTCAGGTTCAGGCACTCGGGTAGTCCTCAGAGGCGCAGACTCGGTTGGGCCTGCGTTTTGTGTTCTTCCCAGATCCGAGCAGTTCAGGTGATGAGGTGTTTGGCGGGCGCCAATGCTGTGACTTATCGCCTCCCCGCCACTCGGTTATCTGGGTGTAAAACCGGTGCACCTTCTCAGGCAGCTGTTGACCGTCCAGACCCCCAAGAAGTTTTAGTTAGCAAAGAAGCCTGCTTACAGTTTTATAGACAGTGTCTCTCTGGGGCTGCGATGTCCCCCTTCCGGCTCTGGCTGCCTGTCACTGGAGGGGGAAGGCCTGCAGCCGGCTATCTCTGTTCAGTCCTTTGTTCTGTGCACGGGCCTGGCGGTGTCTTAGGTTAGGGCTGGCTTTTCGCGTGGTAGATATCCCACAGTCTGGTTTGCTAGCCCAAATTATTTCGCTCAGATAGCGCTCAGGACATTCGGCCCGATTCTTACTCTAAGGGACACAGCCCGCACTTCCCTGCCCAGCCCCCGCTTGCTAATGCCGTGTGCAGGCGTCTGCGCTGCTTCTCCGCTGGGGGAGTTACCATAGGGCTCACAATCCGCGATTTTTAATTGTTTATTTTTTTCCCCCTCCCTTTTAT
Source organism: Bubalus kerabau (assembly GCF_029407905.1). NCBI lineage: Eukaryota > Metazoa > Chordata > Mammalia > Artiodactyla > Bovidae > Bubalus > Bubalus kerabau. The sequence continues at coordinate 71,138,345 of NC_073647.1, read as the reverse complement.
GTTGCCCTCTGTGCTTCCAAAGCTCGGCACAGATTTGGCAGTGAGAGGGTTTCCTGGTGTTTGGAAACTTCTCTCTTTTTAAGACTCCCTTCCCGGGATGGAACTCCGTCCCTCCCTCTTTTGTCTCTTTTTTTGTCTTTTATATTTTTTTCCTACCTCCTTTCGAAGAGTTGGGCTGCTTTTCTGGGTGCCTGATGTCCTCTGCCGGCATTCAGAAGTTGTTTTGTGGAATTTACTCGACGTTTAAATGCTCTTTTGATGAATTTGTGGGGGAGAAAGTGTTCTCCCTGTCCTACTCCTCCGCCATCTTGGCTCCTCCCCCTCCATCATATTTTAAAATTCTTGGCCAGGGAGCATGAGTGCCTGTAAAATGGGTGTGTGTGTGTGTGTGTGTGGTTGTCTCTGAGCAGTCGTGAGAAGCTGCAGCATGAAGGTGTTTGAGACTTGGAACCTTGCAGGGAGCCTGACTTAATTTGAATTTCTGCTCTGCTAGAAGCCACCCTACCTGCCTGATTGTTGGTAAGTGACCATCTCCTCTAAGTTTTAGTTCCTCATTTGTAAAATGAGCTTGATGACACCCCTATCAGAGGAGTGTTTGGGAGGATTAATGAACCAGAATATTTAAAGTGCTGGGCACATAGTAGACTCCCCCAAAATGGAGGGGTTTCCCATGTGTGCTAGTGGTAAGGAATCCACCTGCCAATAGAGGAGACATAAGAGACATGGGTTCGATCCCTGCTTTGGGAAGATCTGCTGGAGGAAGACATGGCAACCCACTCCAGTATTCTTACCTGGAGAATCCCATGGACAGAGGAGCCTGGATGGCTACAGTCACTGGGGTCACAAAGAGTCGGACATGACTGAGGCGACTTAGCATGCACACATGCATTCCATTTTACATAGACATCTTGTTTGTAGTTGTGTGTTCTTGTATGTAGCTTCAGGTTTAGATTTTCCAGGTGTCTGTATCTGACTTTGTATCCATGTACTTACCTGGGCTTGATTCCTGGGTTGGCAAGATCCCCTAGAGAAGGAAATGGCAACCCACTCCAGTATTCTTGCCTGGGAAATCCCATGGACAGTGGACCACAGTTCATGGGGTCCCAAACAATCAGATGTGACTTAGCAATCAAACAGCAACAACAACGACTTACCTGAGTATATGGGTGTGTATTTTGGTGTTTGGTGATATGTCTCTGTGTGTGTGTCTGTGTGAGTGCTGAATGAAGTCTTGTTACGCAGCTGTATGTATGAAGTGAAAGTATATATGTGTGAGTGAGAGTCTGTATGTATGAAGGAGATATGCCGTATCTGCATGAATGAATGGATATCACAGTGCTTTCTGTAGTTCATGATCCCAAGCTAGGCTGAGAAGACCACTTTAAGCATGACTTTTCCATTTCCAGCAATACCTTAAATTCTTTGGCCTTGATTTCATCCTTGTTTAGGTGGTCCATGTAGTGGAGATGGTTTGGTTATGTTTCTTTCTTTTATGGATTTGTGAGTAGTGTGTGTATGTTAGAACCAATAACTCCTTGGCTCACAATTAGCTGTTTCCTTTCTCCTGCTTCCTTTGTTCCTGCTCCTCTCTTCCCTTTCCTTCTTTATTTACAGCCTTACTGGCTTTTCACTTCACTAACATCAGGGAGAAAAACATCTGAAGCAGGTGGGACAGCAGTCCTTGGCTGTGAGACAAATTGTGAACTCATTTCACATGAGCTCAGATTTGGGCCCCTGTGTGTCGGAGAGGCACATTAGCATATAAAAGGAAGAATGTACAGGCTGGAGAATCACCAGAGACCAACTGAGGGGCAGGTGCGCACTTTGTGGTTTGATCTTAGAATAATCATGAAGTCCTCTTCTCCTAGAAATTGTTCTCACACTGGCCCATCAGGCACTTGAAAGTCCACCATTAGGTCTTGTGTCCAGTTGGGCTTTTCCCTGTGCTGCAGACATAGCTTAGCGGCATGCACACATGCATGCTCAGTAGTGTCTGATTCTTTGCAACCCTTTGGACCATAGCCCACCAGGCTCCTCTGTTAGTGGGATTCTCCAAGCAAGAATACTGGAGTGGGTTGCCATGCCCTCCTTCAGGGGATCTTCCCAACCCGGGGATTTAACCTGTGTCTCCTGCATTCCAGGTGGATTCCTTACCCACTGAGCCATCAGGGAAGCCCAGCTTTGTGGCACCCCTGTAATATTAGAGTACCAAGGCTCTGTCCCACCAGGTGAACCCATATCCTCCAGTTCTGACGAGTCTTGGGAACCTCCAGAACCATTCTGCTGAAACTTAAATTGTCACTGAGGGCAGGGAGGCATTAAGGACAAACAATCCTCACCTTCCTCTTCCTGCCTTTCCTTAATTTCAAGTCGACAGCCTATTATCAAGCATCAACCACCTGAAGTCTCTAGGTTGGGTGTGGGGACCAGGCACAAAAAGACCATCTCTTTCCTCTTGTTCTCCTCTCCACCTTACAATCTTTACCTTAGGCCCTCCTCACTGCTGCTAGGAGCAAAGCAGATCAGATTAACCAATCCTAAACTGCGTCGGTTAACCTTTCCCGTGTGTATTGGCATTTTAAAAGAGGGCCCGGGAACAGATTCATGTTCCTCCCCATGCTTAAGCAGTGCCCTTACGTTCTGATTAATCTCTCTGCTAATGACTGGAGACAATCTCCCATTTTGTCCACAGTGGAGATCATCTGTGTGGTAGAGAGGAAGCATTCTGATTAAATTAACTTGATTTAAGATGTGAATGGTATCTGGCTTAATGTGTCTATCTTCCAAAATAAATGTACATTTGGAAAATGAACTTGTTAAAAAGGAATAGCTCTCAAACGGTAGGAGTTTAACAGAAATCTGGGGCCCCTGGGCTTTCTGGGCCTCTCAAGATACAGCACATAAACAATTAATGTTTTCTTTCCTGTGTTCATAATGTACTGATATGAGCACCCAGTTCTTCTGGTGCTCACTTTTGTTTTCAACAAAGATCATATCATGTTGTGATGATGCAACATGCCACAGGCTTTCCCTTGACATAAGGGATGCTGGTGAGAGGGTAACAGGCAGGAAAGCTAGAGGCCCCCAAACAGAGGAAATAGGCTGCAAGTGTCAGACATTTTTTATCTCTCTCTTAAGCTGCAGGAGGAAACAAACAAGTTTCATATTCTTTTTCCCTTCCCTATACAAAATTAAAAGGAGGTTTCTTTTAAAATTCTGTGTTGCCGTGATGACACCTGGTTCCACCTGAACTTAACTTTCCTCAAACCTAGAGCTAACCAATGTGTTTATGGAAATGCTTTTCTTAGGCTATGTTAATGAACTATGTATTTACCTTAGACTGTCTTTCTTCAAGTCGGTTCCACTTAAGACTCAGAACCTACAGACAGACTCAGAACTCAACAAACCAGTAAGTTTTTCTCATACAAATGTTCTCTTAATCTATGTTAATGAGACAATGTATTTGCTTGGACACTGCCTTTCTTCAAGATTCATGTTAATTGTTTTATGACCCGGGATGACTCATCTTGTGCCAATGTTATCTCAAAATGCATGTTGTGGGTGAGGGGCCTGGTGCCACTCTCTGAGTTTTGAGACATTTCCTTTCTCTAATTAGCAGCCTGCTAGTAGGTATATAACTTCCTGTTAAAGACTAGAAGGGGGCACTCTTTCTGCCCCGTTCTGATGTCTATGTCAGAAGATTTATCTATCTCTTTTATACTTTAATAAAACTTTATTATACAAAGCTCTGAGCAATCAAGCCTCGTCACTGGGTCCAGATTGAATTCCTCTCCTCTGGAGGCCAAGAATCTCGGCATCTTTCATGGCTCAGCAACAATCTTTCACTAGGCTCTACAGAAGGGTGAGAATCACCCTGGAGGTGTGGTGTAGGTATGGCAGGAAATCACCACTACCCTATCCACAACCACTAAACTGAACCCCAAGACTCCCGTAGGAGTCAAGGTTAGTAGAAGTCTAACCTACCCCACATGCATGTGTGCTAAATCCCTTCAGTCATGTCCAAGTCTTTGTGACCCCATGGACTGTAGCCTGCCAGGCTGCTCTGGGATTCTCCAGGCAAGAATACTGGAGTGAGTGGCCATGCCCCCCTCCAGGGAATCTTCCTGGCCCAGGGATTGATCGAACCTGCAACTCTAGTCCCCTGCATTGGCAGGTGGGTTCTTTACCACTAGCGTCACCTGGGAAACCCCTAGCCCCACATACCCCCATGTAATTGTTGCAGCTATTGCCTCAAAAATTAAGAACTTTTCCCTCTCTTCCCTCTCTTCTTCTCCTCTAACTTCTACTTTTTCACAAAGCATTTTAAGGACCTACTTCTACTTGGTGATTTACAAAGGGAGCCACATCACTATGGGACCTGGCTTCTGAGAGTAAGACTCTAAAGTTAAAAAGACCTGAAGAGTATATATTTGTATTAGACAGATGGCTAAATATACTGAAATAAAATTGTGAGAGGTTATTCTTAATGTCCTAGTAAATATTACTAGTAGTAGTTAACAATTCTTGAGCATTACTATGTGCTTGGCACTGTATTAAGTGCTTTGCAGGCCTTACATCTTTTACTCTCTTTGGAAGTATTGCAGGGTTGTGGTTAAGAAATAAGACTGCCTAGATTCACACTCTAGTGCCACCACTTAGCAGTTGTATGACTTTGGGCAAGTTACCTAACTTCTCTTTGTGTAGGTAGTCCTATAAACTGGAGATAATAATAGTACCTGTTTTATCAGGTGGTTGGGAGGATTATATGAGATAATCTATTTGGGCTTAAAACAATGGCTGATTCTAAATACTTGGTCAATTAACACTATTTTTTGTTAATGATTCCCCCATTAACCCTGTAAGGTAGGTACTATTGTTAGCTTCATTTAAAGATTATAAAACTGAGACTCAGAGAAGTTAATTAACTTGATCAAGCTCAAACAGATAGTAAGTAGTAGAACTACTGTTCAAACTTGGCGGCATGTTACTTCTCATTGAGCTACTTTCCTACTCTTTATTTAATGTATGTGACAGACGAAAAAATACAATGATCAATACATGAGTTCTGGCTTCACCTATATTTTTAAGTGTGATATCTTATTAATTTTTACTATGTTGTTCTACCTTCATTGAGATCATTAGTAAATCTTAGTTAATGTTACTGCATTCTAACACATGTGTGCATGTGTGCTCAGTCGCTTCAGTCACGTCCGATTCTCTGCAACCCTGTGGACTGTAGCCTGCCAGGCTCCTCTGTCCATGAAATTTTCCAGGCAAGAATATTGGAGTGGGTTGCCATGCCCTCTTCCAAGGCATCTTCCTGACCCAGGGATTGAACCCATGTCTCCTACATTGCAGGTGGATTTTTACTGCTGAGCCACCAGAAAAGCCTCATTCTAACAAATACCTACATTTAAAATTTATATTTCACAACAGGGACCGGCCTCTGCCAACACTTTTATACCCTAATATCTATAACCAAAACCTAGGATTTTACTTAAGCTACTAAATTAATGCATTGTGCAATAGCATTATGGATAGAATTCTGAGTCTCAGATTTATAAGCTATTTGTTTGTGCAGCGGACATTACTCTCTGTTAAATCTTTGGCCAGAACAAATTCTACCTATGTAAAGGAAAGGTAAGTGTACTTTAGTACAGGTGAGGCAATGAGGGCTAAGTATATGATTAGGGAAGGGAGAAAAGATGTGTGTGTTTCATGTCCATGCTGAGCCAAAAAACCTGTCAGTTGCCCCATCAATCATAGAAGTGTGGAGGACTGATGGGATTTCAGAGCTGTCTAAAAGATGGGAAAGGCCTTTTGGCTGCCTAAAGGAAAAGTATTCCATGGAGAATATATTGTATTGGAAAAAAGTTCTGAGGTGGAGTGGGATGTGCCTGCAGGGAACCTGAAACAGGTGTGCCTTCACACATAAGGCATAACGATGAAGTGATGAATGTGACTTCTTTTGATACAAACATCAGTTCAGTTCAGTTCAGTCACTCAGTCGTGTCTGACTCTTTGTGATCACATGAACTGCAGCAGGCAAGGCCTCCCTGTCCATCATCAACTCCCAGAGTCCACCCAAACCCATTTCCATCGAATCGGTGATGCCATCCAACCATCTCATCCTCTGTTGTCCCCTTCTCCTCCTGCCTCTAATCTTTCCCAGCATCACGGTCTTTTCAAATGAGTCAGCACTTCTCATCAGGTGGCCAAAGTATTGGAGTTTCAGTTTCAACATCAGTCCCTCCAATGAACACCCAGGACTGATCTCCTTAAGGATGGACTGATTGGATCTCCTTGCAGTCCAAGGGACTCTCAAGAGTCTTCTCCAACACCACAGTTCAAAAGCATTGATTCTTCGGCACTCAGCCTTCTTTATAGTCCAATTCTCACATCCATACATGACCACTGAAAAACCATAGCCTTGACTAGACGGACTTTTGTTGACAAAGTAATGTCTCTGCTTTTGAATATGCTGTCTAGTTTGGTCACAACTTTCCTTCCAAGGAGTAAGCATCTTTTAATTTCATGGCTGCAATCACCATCTGCAGTGATTTTAGAGCCCAGAAAAATATAATCAGCCACTGTGTCCACTGTTTCCGCATCTATTTGCCATGAAGTGATGGGACCGGATGCCATGATCTTAGTTTTCTGATGTTGAGCTTTAAGCCAACTTTTTCACTCTTCTCTTTCACTTTCATCAAGAGGCTTTTTATTCCTCTTCACTTTCTGCCATAAGGGTGGTGTCATCTGCATATCTGAGGTTCTTGATATTTCTCCCGGCAATCTTGATTCCAGCTTGTGGTTCTTCCAGCCCAGCGTTTCTCATGATGAACTCTGCATAGAAGTTAAATAAGCAGGGTGACAGTATACAGCCTTGACATACTCCTTTTCCTATTTGGAACCAGTCTGTTGTTCCATGTCCAGTTCTAACTGTTGCTTCCTAACCTGCATACAGATTTCTTAAGAGGTAGGTCAGGTTGTCTGGTATTCCCATCTCTTTCAGAATTTTACACAATTTATCATGATCCACATAGTCAAAGGCTTTGGCATAGTCAATAAAGCAGAAATAGATGTTTTTCTGGAACTCTCTTGCTTTTTCGATGATCCAGCAGATGTTGGCAATTTGATCTCTGGTTCCTCTGCCTTTTCTAAAACCAACTTGAACATCTGGAATTTCATGGTTCATGTATTGCTAAAGCCTGGCTTGGAGAATTTTGAGCATTACTTTACTAGCGTGTGAGATGAGTGCAATTGTGTGGTAGTTTGAGCATTCTTTGACATTACCTTTCTTTGGAATTGGAATGAAAACTGACCTTTTCCAGTCCTGTGGCCACTGCTGAGTTTTCCAAATTTGCTGGCATATTGAGTGCAGCACTTTCACAGCATCATCTTTCAGGATTTGAAACAGATCAACTGGAATTCCATCACCTCCACTAGCTTTGTTCATAGTGATGCTTCCTAAGGCCCACTTGACTTCACATTCCAGGATGTCTGGCTCTAGGTGAGGCATCACACCATCGTGATTATCTGGGTCATGAAGATCTTTTTTGTATAGTTCTTCTCTGTATCCTTGCCACCTCTTCTTGTTATCTTCTGCTTCTATTAGGTCCATACCATTTCTGTCCTTTATTGAGCCCATCTTTGCATGAAATGTTTCCTTGGTATCTCTAATTTTCTTGAAGAGATCTCCATTCTATTGTTTTCCTCTATTTTCTTTGCATTGATTGCTGAGGAAGGCTTTCTTATCTCTTCTTGCTCTTCTTTGGAACTCTGCATTCAAATGGGTATATCTTTCCTTTTCTCCTTTGCTTTTTGCTTCCCTTCTTTTCACAGCTATTTGTAAGGACTCCTCAGACAGCCATTTTGCTTTTTTGCATTTCTTTTTCTTGGGGATGATCTTGCTCCCTGTCTCCTGCACAATGTCATGAACCTCCATCCATAGTTCATGAGGCACTCTGTCTGTCAGATCTAGTCCCTTAAATTTGTTTCTCACTTCTACTGTATAGTGATAAGGGATTTGATTTAGGTCATACCTGAATGGCCTAGTGGTTTTCTCCACTTTCTTCAATGTCAGACCGAACTTGGCAATAAGGAGTTCATGATCTGAGCCACAGTCAGCTCCTGGTCTTGTTTTTGCTGACTGTATAGAGCTTCTCCATCTTTGGCTGCAAAGAATATAATCAATCTGATTTCAGTGTCGACCATCTGGTGATGTCCATGTACAGAGTCTTCTCTTGTGTTGTTGGAAGAGGGTGTTTGTTATGACCAGTGCATTCTCCTGGCAAAACTCTATTAGCCTTTGCCCTGCTTCATTCCGTATTCCAGGCCAAATTTGCCTGTTACTCCAGGTGTTTCTTGACTTTCTACTTTTGCATTCTAGTCCCCTAAAATGAAAAGGACATCTTTTTTGGGTGTTAGTTCTAGAAGGTCTTGTAGGTCTTCATAGAACTGTTCAACTTCATCTTCTTCAGTGTTACTTGTCGGGGCATAGACTTGAATTACCGTGATATTGAATGGTTTGCCTTGGAAACAAACAGAGATCATTCTGTCGTTTTTGAGATTGCATCCAAGTACTGCATTCGGACTCTTTTGTTGACTATGATGGCTACTCCATTTCTTCTAAGGGATTCCTGCCCACTGTAGTAGATATAATGGTCATCTGAGTTAAATTCACCCATTCCAGTCCATTTTAGTTCACTGATTCCTAGAATGTCCGTGTTCACTCTTGTCATCTCCTGTTTGACCACTTCCAATTTGCCTTGATTCATGGACCTAACATTCCAGGTTCCTATGCTATGATACAAACATACCAGAACTTAATTTGCCAGCAGTGTTGTCCTCTTCAAAGCAGACATCTTGGGAGTATAGATTCTTAATGAAGCTCAACATACCTTTGAATATTCTCTTCTGATCTAGCCTTCAGAGCCAAAGGTGCAAATTGTACCCATTCCTTTAAGAAAGAAAGTGGAAATAGCTAGTTGGGATGTAAGAAGACTCTTAAGGCTGGGATATGACTCATGGCTTCTTAGCCACCACCTTTGATGATCACTTGGTAAGCTGGCAAGGTTATCACCTACACCAATATTCTAAACAGAGCTATCTTAATTAATTAAAAGTGGTGAGACTCATATGGCCTCTGGGATCTTCTCCCAGGTATAATGCTCTTTTCATGTTTATCTTAAGCTGATGGTGTATCACCCTGCCCAAGTTTGCTTGCTTGCAAATGAACTAAATACAGTTAGATGAAAAATCTTCTACACTTTCTTCTGTTTATGTGGCCGAATGAATTACATCTAGGTCATAATGGATAGAGACAAAAGCAGGAGAGCTGTCAGAGGGAACTGGATGATACAAAATTGAAAAGATAGAGATTACTGGGTGGTCCAAGATGCATGATGACTCTTATCCTGAAGTCCATTCAAAGATATATATGAGGTTTATTTTATCAGAGGCTTAGGATATATATGAAGTTTATTCTATCAGACGCTTCAGAGAGATAGACAAGTACGAAAACAAACAACTGTCACTTGGATTTAACAATGAAAAATGTATGGAAAAATTACACATAGTTTGGGATGGAGTTTAGGGTCAGGATCAGGGGTCTCAAATGACAGTGGACAGGGTCCAGATAAATGCTGTGGCTTGTGAATTTCACAATGTGAGTATAAACAGTGCTACTATAAAAACTCAATGTTAAGAAGGGGAAAAGAGATGTCAGTGTGTTAAGTATCAGCATGTCAAATGTTAGATTTTGTTAGTTACGAAGTAAGGATGAACCATAATATTTATTAAGCATCTATTATGCTCCAGGTTTTTAAAATATATTGCTTCAGAACAAGGCTATGAGCTAGAGATTATTGTACCCATTTTATTGATGAGGAAACTGAGGTTCAGAGAGGTCAAATAACTTGCCCAAAGACATAGCTACTAGGTGGCAGAGCTAGGATTGAACACAGATTTCACTGACTCCAAAGCTCATGCTCTTCATTAGTATATTCAGCTGTTCTTTAAGGCTGGGTGCATCTGACTGTGCACATAGAGAAGAAAGAGCTAGAGGAAAAAAGTTTTTTCAATTAAAGCCTAACAGTCTGAAGGAGAAAGACTTAAGAATGTGGGCAGCAATGGGATCCTAGGTTGTTGCTGCCAATGATAGGGAATGTAAGAGGAAGATTTAAGCAGTGTTTTGAACAGAGATTGTAAACTGGTGGCCCATGGGCTAGATCCAGACAGCACATATGTTTTGTTTGGCCAGCACAGTGTTTTCTAAGATATCAAATTTATTTCCGGTATTTGAAGATAATTTTTTCACATAAAAGTTCCACATTCCAGCTTCTCTTAAAAAAATAAAAATCTGGCAACATAGGGCCTTCAATCCTGCATGGCAAAGTCATCTGGAGCCAGGTTACACACTATACTGGTTCTTGTTCTCCAGTTTCCCAAAGCCTTCAGCACATCCTACACTTGGGTAGCTTTACTCATCAGGTTACCTGTCGAATGCCTGTAAGTATTTTGATTTATGACTGGTAGTTTAGATGGTCACCCTGAATGGCTTCTTGTTTTCTTTGAAGAAGATACCATCTTCTGGCAGAGATAGCAATGAAAGTAGGGAAAGACACTTTCAGGAGGTGACTCAAGGTGCTGAAATGTCTATGTGGCTCATTTGATGAATGTCTGAGAGGAGCTAGAACAATTGTGGTTTCAGCCATCAGCCTAGCTGGAGGTTGGTAGGTTCTTTTTTAGTCATTTGGGTAGAGGAATGGGGGTGTTGGTTTTTCTTTTTCTTTTTTGCTGCACTGGGTCTTTGTTGCAGCACACAGAATCTTTAGCTTTGGCCTGTGGGATCTAGTTCCATGATCAAGGATTGAGCTCAGGCCCCCTGCATGGTGAGAGTCGAATTTTAGCCACTGGACCACCAGAGAAGTCCCAGAGTGCTGTATTTTTTTTTCTTGTTTGTTTATAATGCAAGGTTGGATTGTAAACAGTTTTTAGTTGGCAAGCAGAGAAGACAGTGAAGACATCTTGTGTCTTGGGTAAAATAGACCTCAAGATAACAACAGTAGGGTCTTTATGCATTGCAAAGAATCAACAGTGGCCAGAGGTGATGGTGTCTACCTGAAAAGGGGGCAGCAGCCTGAAAGCAATAAAGATGTCAGGAGGTAGATTGTCTAACTACATTAGGTGTTGGGAAGAAATGTGGAAATAAAATTGATCCAAGAGGATTCCAGTTTATTTTTTAAGTGAATTAACTAAGGGATTTTATCTAGAACTATTACAATTGAAGGGCTTCCCTGGTGACTCAGATGGTAAAGAATCCACCTGCAATGTGGGAGACCTGGGTTCATTCAATCCCTGGGTTGGGAAGATGCTCTGAAGAAGAGAGGCCTGACGGACTATAGTTCATAGTGTCACAAAGAGTCGGATATGACTGAGCGACTAACACGCACACATTACAGTTCAATAATTAAAAGAAAAATAACCCAATTTGAAAATGGGGGAAATTATTTGAATAGGCATTTCTCCAAAGAAGATGTACAAATGGCCAATAAGTAAATGAAAAGATACTCAACATTAGTCATCAGGGAAATGTTAAACAAAACCACAATGAGATACACCTTTACTCTCACAAAGATGGCTATGACTGAAAAGACAGATAATAACCAGTGCTTTTGAGGATGTGATGGAATTGGAAAATTCATTTGTTACTAGTGGGGATATAAAATGGTACAGCAGTTTTGGAGAACAGTCTGGAAATTCCTCAAAAAGTTAAGCATACAGCTACTATATGACCCAGCAATTCTATTCTTATACTCTACAAAAAAGAAAACACATGCCCACACAAAAACTTGTACATGAATAGTCATATAATATTATTTATACTAGCCAAAAAAGTAGGAAAAAAACCAAAATCCATCAGCAGACAAAAGGACAGACAAGATGTGTTATACTCAGTACAATGGAAAATTATTCAGCAATAAAAAGGAATGAAGTACCTGTACATGCTATAATATGGGTGAACTTTGAAAAGTGAAAGTGAAAGAAGCCAGACCAAAAAAATATTGTATAATGAACATAAATTTCTCCAAATAAGAGATACAAATGCCAATAGTTACATAAAAAGATGCTCAACATTTATCAAGGGAATGCAAACCAAAACTACCATGAGATATCATCTCACAGTTATTAGGATGGCTACTATTTTAAAAAAAAGCAAAATATACCAGGTGTTGGCAAGGTTGTGGAGAAATTGGAACCCTTGCACACTGTTGGTGGGAGTGTAAAATATTGTAGCAGCTATGGAAAACAGTATGAACATTCCTCACGAAATTAAAATTAGAACTACTATATTACCTAGCAATCCCACTTCTGGGTATATATCATAAAGAATCGAAATCAGGATCTCAAACAGAAATATGCATTCCCATGTTCACCATAGCATTATTCACAATAGCTAAGACATGGGAACAACCCAAGTGTCCATCAATACAGGAATGGATAAAGAAGATGCCATATATATATATATATATATATATATATATATATATACACACACACACACACACACATATTCATATTATTCCACCTTAAAATGAAGGAAATCTGACTACTTCTGACAGCATGAATGAATCTGAAGGACTTTAGACTAAGTGAAATAAACTGGTCATTGAAGGACAAATACTGCATGATTCCACTTATAAGAGTATATAAAAAGTCAAACTCATAGAAGCAGAAAATACAGTAGTGGTTTCCAGGAGGTGGAGGGTGGAGAAGTGGGGAGTTGTTATTCACTGGGTATAAAGTTCTAGAAATCTGCTGTAGTTAACCATGTGGTATTGTGCACTTCAAAATTTGTTAAGAGGGTAGATCGCATCTTAAGTGTTCTTACCACACATACACAAACAAACCAATGAACCCAAAGGAACACAAGAAAACTCTGGGAGTTGTTGGGCGTGTTTATTTCCTTGATTGTGGTGATGTCATCACGGATGCTTGCATATGTCCAAACTTATTAAATTGTATATATTTACAGTGTACAATTTAAATACATGCCATTCTTTGCATGTCAATTACACCTCCAAAAAGCTATGAGAAATATTTTATGAATCCATTCATACGAAGTGTCCAGAATAGGTCATCTGAGAGACAGAACTTATATTACTGGTTGGTTGCCAAAAGATAGCAAGAAGAATTTGGAGGTATGGGAAATGACTATTAATGGATATAAAGTTTCTTTTTGTGGTGATGAAAATATTTTAGAATTAGATAGTGTTGATCAACTCTGTGAATATATATTAAAAGCCACTGAACGGTAGATGAGTCAAATGCATGGCATGTAAATTATATCTCAATAAAACTATTTAAAAATGAATTTATAAAACAGAAATAACCCTCTGTACTGCATCATTTCCCAAAGTTGGAAAAAGAGAAAACTTAAAGATTTCTGTTCTTTATTGTAACCTTCATTCTTCTTTATCTCTTGAAAAAGCCTTTAGACCACTGCCCCTTAGAAATTCAGCTTAAGTTCACAAAGAAGGCTAAAGAGTTTTGCTCAGCATAAAAGTTCCTTTCCAATTGTGTGCCTATCAGACAAGTCTCCCTGGCTTCAGTGTTCATTTGTATAACTACCTCATCATTTACTCCAGGCCACTCTCCTCAGTGTATCTGGTCTTTTCCTGACTGTTGTTAAAGACAAATATCATTGAACACACACACACACACACACAAACACACACACGAAAGCCAGCTAACCAACAAACCCAAAGCACTACAGAAAATTCCCAAAGTCTAGCATTAGAAAGGACCTTGAAATGCAGCAATATAGTCTAGACAAACTCAGATGGGTAATAGACAATCTTTTGCATGAACATATCTACATGAAAGCAATTTCATAATTTCTTGTTTTTTTTCTAACTTTATTAGACATTGTAGTTGATTTTGGGAGGCGGGTGCTGTGCTGTGCAGCTTGTGGGGTTTTCGCTCCCTGACCAGGAATCAAGTCTGGGCCAGTGGCAGTGAGAGGGCAGAGTCCTAAGCACTGGACAGCCGGGGAAGTCCCCATAATTCCTTTTGATGTGTTGTGCAGCCAGTCTCCTTGCCTCATCTGGCAGTTTCCTCTATTGTGAAATCTAAATTAAGTCCTGGGAATCCTCAAGAGAAAAAAGCATTATGAATCTAAAAAAAGGAAGTGGGGTGGAGAAAAGAATGGGTATTTTGTGGGGGTGGAAGTGACTAGCTTTTACTGAAGACTTTATAAACAGCAGTAAACAGGCAGACAGCACTTCAACTCTAAGACCATTACCCTAGCTATGATAAAAAGCTTTTCTATTGATGTGGAGAAAAATGACTTTAAAGTGGAAACTCCCTAGGCAATTAATTCCTAGTTTTATCTAAGACTTTCCTTTCTGAATTTGAAACTGAATGATTTCCTTCTGTAGTTTTATCAATGGGCCAGAGGTCTGATAAAATTGCTTCCTTCCTGCACTTGGAACTATCCCATCTCTCTTGGAAGAAGTGATGTACCTGCCTTTCTGGCCTGGCTCAGGACTCAGTGGAACAAGAGGCACAGGTGTGTGGCCAAAAACTGCAAAGGCAGACCAATATGACTAGTCCAGGGATGGACCAGAACAGATTTGACTTGAGTCCTCTCTCTCTATCTCTGTGAATATTGATCAGCTTGCATATCACTTTGCTTTGTCCAGTTAGTCTGTGAGTTGTACCAAGAACATAGTTTGGAAGTACCATGGTTTATGCATGATTCTGGGTTTTCTCTTGTTGACATTGTCATTAATACAGTTTTAGAAAATGTAGTCAGCTGAGTAAATCCCATGGCAGGAGAGAGCCATTATGTGGAACTCTTGAAGGTAAGTGCTCTTGACCATTTGAGCAACAAGGTAAAAAGTAAAACTCACTTTTATTGGCTTTCCTCTCTCTTCCCTTTAACCAATTTAAGAAAATCACAAGGTGACCTTTCAGCTTTGGCAAATATCCCTGGTGACCTGATAGTGCTATCCTCACACCCAAGATAAACCTTTGCCAGAAGAAGAATAGGGAGGTCTCCTATCCCCCAATTTCCTTATCTACCATCATACTTACTATTCTGCCATATGAGGGCTATTCCTTCAGTTCAACCATTACGAAAATGCAGCAATTACACAAGGGAAGAGTGATACATTAAGCCACCAACTACATTTCATTTGCTAGTTGGCAGAAGGGAAAGCAGTTCCCTTAGGGATTAGGATATCTACTATTGAAGAGTAGAGGGATCCTGAGCCAGGCGGCTGGATAGAGGGAATCAGGATCAAGGAGAATGATGGTGCTGAAAGGACAGGTAGAAGGAGGCCAAAGACAGTCCCTGCTGTACAGGAGATGAACTCAGAGGAGAATCTTCAAAAAGGGACCCTTCAGCAATCCTGGCTCGCCTGAGAGAACTGAGTGACACAATTACAGAGAATAGCATGGCAGCAGGAGATTTGGCAGCAAAAGAGAACTACTTGCAATGTGGCAACTTTGTCAGCCACTAAAAGGTAGCTGATGCTAAGGCTGAAACTCCAGCACTTTGGCCACCTCATGCGAAGAGTTGACTCATTGGAAAAGACTCTGATGGTGGGAGGGATTGGGGGCAGGAGGAGAAGGGGACGACAGAGGATGAGATGGCTGGATGGCGTCACTGACTCGATGGACGTGAGTCTGAGTGAACTCTGGGAGTTGGTGATGGACAGGGAGGCCTGGCGTGCTGTGATTCATAGGGTCACAAAGAGTCGGACATGACTGAGAGACTGAACTGAACTGAACTGAACTGAAAAGGTAGCTGACAGCTAGATTTTAACCACAAAAGGATTTGACATGTCTTGCCGTTTGTAGATATGTGGGTTTGGTTACCCCAAAAAATGAGTCTGGAGAGAGCGTTGGGAGAATGAACAAGAATAAAGGTGCAGTGCCAAAGTTCATTGCAGCACTGTTTACAACAGTCAGGACATGGGAAGCAACCTAAATGTCCATCGACAGTGTGTGCGTGCATGCTAAGTCGTTTCAGTCGTGCCTGACTCTTTTCAACCCCATGAACTGTAGCCCGCCAGGCTCCTCTGTCCATGGGAGTCTCTAGGCAAGAATACTGGAGTGGGTTGCTGTGCCCTCCTCCAGGGATATTCCCGACCCAGGGATCAAACCTTTGTCTCTTACATCTCCTGCATTGGCGAGCAGGTTCTTTACCTCCAGCACCACCTGGAAGCCCATGGTGTATATATGACAATAGAATATTATCCAGCTGCTAAAAAGAAGGAAATAATCCTATTTGCAGCAACATGGATGAACCTAGAGATTGTTATACTGAGTGAAGTCAGACAGCGAAGGAGAAATATCGTATGACATCCTTATATGTGAAATCTGCAAAGAAATGATACAAATGAACTCACAAAAGAGAAACTCACAGACTCAGAGAATGAACTTGTGGTTGCCAGGGGGGAGGAATGAGGGGAAGGGCTTAGTTAGGGAGTTTGGGACGGACATGTACACACTGCTATATTTAACATGGATAACCAACCAGAACCTACTGTATAGCACATGGAACTCTGCTCAGTGTTATGTGGCAGCCTGGATGGGAGGGGGATTTCCGGGAGAATGGACACATGTATATCAATGGCTGAGTCCCTTGCTGTTCACCTGAAACTATCACAACATTGTTAGTCAGCTATACACCAATACAAAATTAAAGATTTAAGATAAAAGGAATAAAGTTGTAGTGAATGTGAATGGGGAGTGGGAAGGTTGGGGGGATGACAGCCTCCATGACATTAAAGTGCTTGTCTGGGGCTCTCTGAGAAATGTTTTGCTGATTTCTTCTTCTCCCTTGTACTTCCCTTCTTTCCTCTCCCTATTTGTCTCCTCTCTTGCTCTCATTCTCCTAGGAAATCCTGCCTCTCCCTGCCTTTTCCCCTGATGAGCTTTAAGGATGTCAGTGGTCCTCTTTAGTCTTCCTTTGGCTCTGGCTTATCTCAGTCCCAGCTGGTGTCCCTCAGAACCAAGAGGCTGCTGGCAGACATTGTTTTCACAAATTAAGTCACATATTGGGCCCAAAGTCTACATACACGGTGTTAATTATCAGCTCATCAATTAAGGGTGAGCAGCTGTATGCTTTGTGTGTTTTTCCAGAGCTGCACAGGGAGTCCTAGTAGCTAGTTTGGCTCTGCTTCCCAGTGGAGTTGGAGGGAATAATTTGCTTTGGCTGTGGGTGACCTGTTACAATAGAATTTCTCTGTTTCTCCTTGGTGTCCAGACTATTCCCTATTATCCCATCTGATATTCTGTAAGAACTTCCCCTGCACAGGGTGGAGCTTTGATCGCAACCCAAACAAAGAAGATGAAATAGAGACGCAGACCTAGAGAATGGCTTGTGGACACAATGGGGGAAGAAGAGGGTGCGACAAATTGAGAGAGTAGGACTGATGTATATACACTACCATGTGTAAAATGGATAGCTAGTGGGAAGCTGCTGCATAGCAAAGGGAGCCCAGCTTGGTGCTCTGTGGTGACCTAGAGGGGTGGGAGGGAGGCTCAAGAGGGAGGGGACATATGTATACTTATAGCTGATTCATATTGTTGTACAGCAGAAACCAACACAGCATTGTAAAGCAGTTATATGCCAATTTTTTTAAAAAAGTATACATGAATAACTTAAAAGGAATGGGGCTAGATTTAACAAAAAGGGGAGCACAGAAGGAATCTCATCTTACCCAGCAGTCCTTCGTCCTTTCTCAACAGCAACCTCCTTCTCCCACTTCCCATCATACTAGGCATGTGTGGGATGTGGGTGAGGTGGTGTTTTTATGCTAAGAGTTACCTCCTATAGATTATGGAAGGTTAGGAGAACCATGTCTTTCTTTGTACCCAAAGGGCCACTGAGAAGGGAATATAGGAAGCAATACTCTCTGTCTCTAGCCACTTTTCTCCCCTCCTGGAGACTGGATCAATAAGTAGAAAACACTGTCATAGATGTTTCTAAAATCAGGTATTTCCCAGAGGCTTAAAGGCACTCTGAGTCTTCCAGGCTCAGTTGGCTTCTTTCACCTGGGGTTCTGCTGCTTCTGAAGCTCACATCGGAGGAACAGAAGGAAAGGAGCAAGGAGTCTGTTGGCCTCCTTGAACTATGCAGAATCTTAATGGTTAAAGAAGTCAGAAAGAGGTAGTACCTGAGGGTGACGAGTAAGAGGCCATTGTGAGAGTTCTCCAGACAGTTTAGTGGTCTCCAAATTCTACATATACTACTTCAGCCTCCTGTGCATATGATAGATGCTCATGGAATGCTTACTGACTTGAAAGGAAAATGAAGTCACATTCTTTGAGGCTAGCTTCCATTAAGCCCATATAGATTTTTTTCTTGGATAGGGGCTAGTAACATAGCCTGTACCGATCTTCAGGACTTTTCAAATCATTGTATTGGAGCTACAACCATGATACATGTTGGGAAAAAAATATCCTTTTGACAAAAGCCAGCACCATTTGTAACATGCATTAAATTTAAGTGCCTGATGGAGGGTTTGAGATTCACCGAGGTGAAGTGACTTATTGAGCTTCTATAGTAGGATGAGGAGGAAGGTAAGACCATAAAATAAATATTCTAATTCTTCTTCTACTAAGAGAATAATTTCATTCCCCTTGTTATAATGGTGACAAAGGAAATTCCACTGTTTGATAGTTCTGCTGCTAAGTCACTTCAGTTGTGTCCGACTGTGTGACCCCATAGATGACAGCCCACAAGGCTCCCCCATCCCTGGGATTCTCCAGGCAAGAATTCTGGAGTGGGTTGCCATTTCCTTCTCCAATTCATGAAAGTTAAAAGTAAAAGTGAAAGTGAATTTGCTCAGTCGTGTCCGACTCTATGCGACCCCATGGACTGCAGTCAACCAGGCTCCTCCATCCATGGGATTTTCCAGGCAGGAGTACTGGAGTGGGGTGCCATTACCTTCTCCGATAGTTCTGCATACTACTAATATAAAGGTGATCAATTCACCATAAGCAGGATGCAGCCCTGAAATTAAAAGATGCTTGCTCCTTAGAAGAAAAGCTATGACAAACCTAGACAGCATATTCAAAAGCAGAGACATTACTTTGCCAACAAAGGTCCATCTAATCAAAGCTATAGTTTTTCATGTAGTCATGTATGGATGTGAGAGCTGGACAATAAAAAGACTGAATACTGAAGAATTGATGCCTTTGAACTGTGGTGCTAGAGAAGTTTCTTGAGAGTCCCTTAGACAGCAAGGAGATCAAACCAGTCAATCCTAAAGGAAATCAGCCCTGAATATTTATTGGAAGGACTGATGCTGAAGCTGAAGCTCCAATACTTTAGCCACTTGATGTGACTGGAAAAGACCCTGATGCTGGGAAAGACTGAGGGCAGGAGGAGAAGGTGGCAGCAGAGGATGAGATGGTTGGATGGTATTATCGACTCAGTGGACATGAGTTTGAGCAAACTCTGGGAGACAGTGAAAGACAGGGAAGCCTGGCATGCTGCAGTCCATGGGGTTGCAAAGAGTTGGACACGACTGAGAGACTGAACAACAAAAGAATAGGGAAGTAGCATTATGGTGACTCATCAGATACAAGATGCCCACTCCCCAGCCCTGACTAAGTTGTATTTCCAAGAACTTCATATAGAATGTGACAATGCTAACTTTGCATATGTTTATGATTAAGGTCCTGCAACATCTCATCTCTTATGTATTTCCACAGCACATTTCCCTTTGAATACATGCATCTTTTTCATTTTATAAAATGCTAAGTACTATAATGGTTCCTTTTGCACATTCGTTTTCTTTCTGAAAACAATTTCTTCATATACGAACCATTTTTTTGTAACACAGGTTACATCTGCATAGCAAGGGAAGAATGTTCTTTGTCAATTAATGATGCTTGGTCAGTTGGATATCCATATAGTAAAAAAAAAAAGTGACTCAACTTCTATTTTGCATATACACAAAAGTTCATCCCATGTGGGTTAATAAAATAGCATATTTGTGATCTTGTGGCTAGGCAATAAACATGTAGAGTAGCTGTTTTAATACCCATGTCTACTAATTCTCTTGGCTGTGCATTTTGGGGACTATTTATATTGATTGATTTTTCTCCTCATTATGAGTTGTATTTTCCTGCTTCTTTGCATGCCTGGTACTTTTTAACTAGATGCCAGACACTTTGGATTTTACATGGTTGGCTGATGGATTTTTTTTTTAATTCCCTTTTTTAAAGCTTTGTTTTAAGACACAATTGAGACACTTGGAAACAGTTTGATCATTTTGAGGTTTGCTTTTAAGAGTTGTTAGATTATACCAGAAGCTACCAAAATATTTTAGTCTAGGGTTAAATTTGTCCTCTCTACTGAGATAATATCCTTCTGTGTACTTTATCTGATGTCGCAATCATTAAGAGATTTCTTGACTTTGGCTTTTAGGAATGTGAACTCTTAACAGTTCTGTTTGGGCTCCAAGAATTGTTCTGCCTGCTCCTTTTCTGAGGGTAGTTTCCTCACAACACATGCTCAGAACTGACTGGAAAATTGGAAAAATTGGCATCTGCATGTTTCCATAGCTCTTACTCTGTGTATACTCCTCCTATTACTGTGCCCTGCATATTCTAACACCTTGGCCTCCTGAAATCCTCCACTCTATCTCCTCAAGTTAGTGAGAATACCAGACTCTTTCCAGTTTTGCACTTCCTGCATTATGTGCTGGAAACTATTTCCCAGAAGTAAGCTAGGGCAATCATAGGGCTCACCTTATGTGCTTCCTTTCTCTCAGGGATCCTGTGAGGTCTTGCTGTCCAATGTTTATAAAGCATTGTTTTGTATATTTGTCTTTTTTCCAGTTTTGTTTAGAAATAATTAACGTTTATTACTGTGTAAGTTGAAGGCACAGAGCATGATGGTTTGCTATACATATATTGTGAAATGATTACCACGATAGGTTCAGCAAACATCCGTCTTATAAAGATACAGCAAAGAGGAAAGAAAGAAAAAAAAAACTTTCTGCTTATCATGAGAAATCAGGGCTTACTTTCTTAACTTTCCTATATATCAAATAGCAGTGTTAGCTATAGTTATCATATTGTATATTACAACCCCATTCTGTGCTGTGCTTAGTCCCTCAGTCGTGTCCAACTCTTTGCAACTCCATGGACTGTAACCCACCAGGCTCCTCTGTCCATGGGGATTCTCCAGGCAAGAATACTGGAGTGGGTTGCCATGCCCTCCTCCTGGGGATCTTCCCAACCCAGGGATCGAACCCAGGTCTCCATTGCAAGCAGATTCTTTACCCTCTGAGAAGCCCATATTATATCCCTAGTACTTATGTATTTTGCAACTAGAAGTTTGGACCTTTTGACCACTTCCTCCAATTCCACCTCCATCTCTAATAATCACAAATCTGATCTCTTTTTCTATGAGGTTTTAAAAAAGATTTCACATGTAAATAAGGTCATAAACTATTTATCATTTTCTGTCTGACATTTCATTTAGTATAATGCCTTCGAGGTCCATCCATATTGTTGCAAATGATAAGATTTCATTCTTTTTGTGGCTAAGTAATAGTTCACTGTGTGTGTGTGTATTTTTTAGATCATAACTTCTTTATCCATTCGTCTATTGATGGGTATTTAAATTGCTTCCACATCTTGGTTATTATAAATAATACTGCTATGAATATTGGGGTACAGATATATTTTTTAGTTTGTGTTTTCCTTTGGATATGTTCCAGAAATAGAATTTCTCAATCACATGGTGATTTTATTTTTAATTTTTGAGGGCCTTCCATACTATTTTTCACAGTGTCTATACCAATTTACAATCCCACCAGCTGTGCACAAGAATTCTCTTTTTGCCACATCCACACCAGCATCTTTTTTTGATGATGGCCATTCTAACAAATGTGAATTTTTAATTTGATTTTAATTTGCATTTCCTTAATGATTAGTGATGTTGAGCATCTTTCCACATATCCGTTGGCCTCTCATATATCTTTTTTGGAATGATGTCTATTACAGTCCTTTGCCTATTTTTAAATAGGGTTATTTGTTTTTCTGCTATTGAGTTGTGTGAGTTCTTTAATATTTTATATGTTAACCTCTCATCATATGTATGATTTGCAAATATTTTTATCATCCCATAAGTTTTCTTTTCATTTTATTGATGGCTTCTTTTGCTGTGAAGAGGCTTTTTAGTTTGAGGTAGTCCCACTTGCTTATCTTTTTATTTTGTTGTTAGTGCTTTATGTGTCATATCCAAAAAACCATTACCAAGACTCATGTCAAGGAGATTTATTCCAATGTTTTCTTCTAGGTGTTTTATGATTTCAGGTCTTACATATAAGTTTTTCATCCATTTTGAGTTAGTATTTACGAGAGGTATCAGGTATAAGGCATGTGTTCAGCTTCATTCTTTCTTTTTTATTGAAATATAGTTGATTTACAATATGGTATTAGTTTCTGGTGTATAGCAAAGGGATTCAGTTATATATATGTAATGTATATGATATATATGTATATATTCTTTTCCATGGTGGTTTATTACAGGATTTTCTTTTTTTTTTTTTTGCAGTTCAATAACTTTATTGGTTAATCAGCAGTTAGTTCTCATCCACATTGACTGTCTGTAGATCTTTGAAGGTGGTGACAGGCACATAGGTAACCAACGTGTAGAGCTTGTTTGGCGAGTCTTCATCTTCATTACATTTTCTGGACAACTGCACATGGATCCGGTATGCAACACTCCTTATTCCTTTGGCCCAGATGGCTTTGTTGAGTCTGGTGTCAATGTGCACATCTGGAGTTCCCATCTCTTTCATGGTAAATTTCCAGATGTCTTTGAGTGCCCTAGGGGCATGCTTCTTAAAACCCACTCCATGGATGCGCTTGTGAATGTTGATAGTGTATTCTCTGATCATCATCTCATTGATGGCAGACCAGCCCTTCTTCTTGCCCCCCTTCTTTGCGGGAGCCATCTAAACAAACCCAGGTGACAAGGACGCTCAGGGTGAGTGTGTCAAACCTAAGTCAAGGCCTCCCTCCTGGCCCGGCCTCACACAGCCACTCTTGGGATGGTTTCTGGGCACCTATTTCAGGATATTGATATAGTTCCCTGTGCTATACAGTAGGACCTTGTTGTTTATCCATTCTATATATACCAGTTTACATCTGCTAAACCCAAACTCCCAATCTAGCCATCCCCTCCTCCCTCCCCACCATGGCAACCACAAGCCTCTTGTCTATGTCTGTGAGTCTTTTCCTGTTTCATAGATAAGTTCATTTGTGTCATATTTTAGATTCCACATATAAGTGATATTGTATGGTATTTGTCTTTCTCTTTCTAACTTCACTTAATATACTGATCTCTAGATCCATACTTGTAGCTCCAAATGACATTATTTCATTCTTTTTATGGCTGAGTATTATTTCATTATATCTATATATATGTATACACACACACACACACGCCACATCTTCTGTCAATAGACATTTACGTTGATATTTTGGCTATTGTAAATAGTACTGCTATGAACACAGGGATGCATGCATCTTTTGGAATGATAGTTTTATCTGGATATATGCCCAGGAGTGGGATTGCTGGATCATATTGTAACTTTATTTTTATTTTTAAGGAACCTCCATACTGTTCTCCATAGTGCCTGTACCAATTTATATTTCCACTAACTGTGTAGGAGGATTCCCTTTTCTCCAGACCCTTTCCAGCATTTGTTATTTGTAGATGTTTTAATAATGGCCATTCTCATTGGAAAAACCTGGATGCTGGGAAATATTGAAGTTGGGAGGAGAAGGGGATGACAGAGGATGAGATGGTTGGATGGCATCACCAACTTGATGGACATGAGTTTGAGCAAGCTCCAGGAGTTGGTGATGGACAGAGAAGCCTGGCATGCTGTGGTCCATGGGGTTGCAAAGAGTCAGACACTACTGAGCGACTGAATTGAACTGACTGATTTGGACTGGTGTGAGGTGATACCTCATTGTAGTTTTGATGTGCATTTCTCTAATAATTACCAGTTACATTCTGAATAGCAATTATTCTAGTACCATTTATTACAGATACTGTCTTTTCTCCTTTGCAGGTTCTTGGTTCCCTGGTTGACTGTATATGTTTGGGTTTATTTCTGAGCTCTCAATTCTGTTCCACTGGTCTATTGAAATGGCAACCCACTCCAGTACTCTTGCCTGGAAAATCCCATGGAAGGACTCTGGTAAGCTACAGTCCATGGGGTCACAAAGAGTCAGACACGACTGAGTGACTTCACTTCACATCATACTATTTTGATGGCTATAGCTTTATAGTATAGCTTGAAATCAAGAACTGTGATGTCTCCTGCTTTATTCCTCTTTATTAGAATTTTTTGACTATGAGTATTTTCTGGCTCTGTATAAATTTTAGGGCTGTTTTTTCTATTCCTATAAACAACACCATTGTAATTTTGATAGGGATTGCACTGGATCTACAGATAGCTTTTGGTATTATTGACATTTTAACAATATTAATTCTTCCAATCCATGAATATAGGATACATTTCCATTTGTTTGTTCCTTCTTCAATTTCTTTCATCAATGTCTTACAGTTTTCAGAGTATAAATCTTCAATCTCCTTAATTAAATTTATTCCTAAAGGTTTTTTAAAAATACTATTGTAAATGGGATTGATTTCTTTATTTCTTTTTCAGAAAAGTCATTAGTATACACAAATGCTACCAATTTTTGTATGTTAATTTTGTATCCTGCAAATTGAATTCATTGATCAGATATGTTTTTTGGCTGAACTTTTAGGATTTTCTATGTATAAAATCATGTCACTTGCAAATAGAGACAATGTTACTTTTTCCTTTTCAATTCTACTATCTTTTAATTTTTTTCTTGCCTGATTGCTCTAGCTAAGACTTCTAGTAATTTGTTGAGTAGGAATGATAGAGTGGGCACCACTGTCTTGTTCCTAATCTTAGACAGCTCTGCATATTACTAATATAAAGCCCTCTCAGTTTGCCATAAGCAGGAATAGGGAAGTAGCTTTATGGTGACTCATCAGATGTAAAATGCTTGCCTCCACTCCACCCTCCCCAACTAAATTATATTTCATACAGAACTGTAACAATGCTAAATACAATAATGCTTTATGTATGTTCTTGATTAGAATCCTGCAACATTTCATCTGTTACATTTCCATGGCACATTTCCCTTTGAATACAAGTATCTTTTTCATTTTATGAAATGCCAGATACTACAATGGTTCTTCTTGCACATTTGTTTTCTTTCTTGAAAATATTTTTTAAAAGTTTTCATTCATTGATTTATAGAAGCATGCTTTACTTTTAATGACACTGTATCTAAGCCGTTGCTAGCCAGGCCTTAATTATGTTCCTGCTTTCTGTCTCCCCTTTGTTTTCTCCTGTCTTTTTCTTCCTACCTTGTAATTATAAATAGTGTAATGTTCAACTTGACTGGCTTGCATTTAGGACTTTCCCCAAAGGCCTTAACAGAGGACCTGGGGATGAGCCAGTATTTCACAAGTTTGGTTTGGTTATGTACCCCAGAGGTTTCCCTAGTTTCCAGTCTGCCAAATTAGCCTAACAATCTCCCCAAAATCACTTCTCCTGCTGTGCTCTGCCCCTTGGACTTCTAGGGAATCTATTCAATTGGGCCCTTGTCTTCTAAGAGGCCCAGGTGTGCTGGTATCTAAGGCATAGCTAAACAAACCCAGTAGGGAATGGGGAGCTGCCTGTGTTACCACCATCAGAAGAGCCATGCCTCTCATCCGTCTTTCACCACAATTCCCAGCAAAGACATTAAGCACTTGGTTTCAAAGGAAAAGACACATTCCCCTGACTCCTGTGGCTCCTGTGCTGTGAGCGCCAGTGACACGCTCAACCAACAGGCACACAAATATAAATGACATGCCTGCTGCTAAGTCACTTCAGTCGTGTCCGACTCTGTGTGACCCCATAGACAGCAGCCCACCAGGCTCCCCCGTCCCTGGGATTCTCCAGGAAAGAACACTGGAGTGGGTTGCCATTTCCTTCTCCAATGCATGAAAGTGAAAAGTGAAAGTGAAGTTGCTCAGTCATGTCTGACCCTCAGCGACCCCATGGACTGCAGCCTTCCAGGCTCCTCTGTCCATGGGGTTTTCCAGGCAAGAGTACTGGAGTGGGGCGCCATTGCCTTCTCTGAATGACATGCCTAGGAAATGCTAAAGGGGCAACACTGAACAATGGTGTGTGTGTGTGTGTGTGTGTGTGTTTCAAAGCCACCTAAGTTGAGGCAATGTTTTCTAGGCTTTTATCCTTTCCAAAAAATGTAGGGTAGAGATGACTATAAATTAAATGGTACTAATAGCCAGTACCTTTCCAAGCCCATGGCTTTATGCTTCCCCTTTCTCCATCCCTTTTTAAAATGGAGAAGAAAGTACTGTAGTAAAGCTGTGTACAGCCATACTTTTATTTAGCAGAGGAAAAACATAACCATCTTACATGTGTTGTCCCTTCACTCCTCAGTTCAGTTAAGTCACTCAGTCATGTCTGACTCTTTGCAACCTCATGGACTGCAGCACGCCCAGGCCTCCCTGTCCATCACCAACTCCTGGAGCTTACTCAAACTCATGTCCATCGAGTCGGTGATACCATCCAACCACCTCATCCTCTGTTGTCCCCTTCTCCTCCCACTTTCAATCTATCCTAGCATCAGGGTCTTTTCAAATGAGTCAGTTCTTTGCATCAGGTAGCCAAAGGATTGGAGTTTCAGCTTCAGCATCAGACCTTCCAATGAATATTCAGGACTGATTTCCTTTAGAATTGACTGCTTTGATCTCCCTGCAGTCCAAGGGACTCTCAAGAGTCTTCTCCAACACCATAGTTCAAGAGCATCAATTTTTCAGTGCTCAGCTTTCTTTATAGTTCAACTCTCACATCCATACACAACTACTGGAAAAACCCTTCACTCCTACCTTTCTTTTATTTCTTCCTCCTTCCAGTGTTCTTTTCAGCCCCTTTCTTAAGGAGATAAATCTGATCTCTCTCCATCTGTTCCTCTGTCTTCCTCTGTATTTTTTTTTAATTTTATTTTATTTTTAAACCTGAAACACTGTATTAGTTTTGCCAAACATCGAAACGAATCCCCCTAAAAACATCTCTTTGGGAGATTATAGCTGGAGAGAGAGAGAGAGTAAAGGAGGACAGAGGAAGGAAAAAGGAAGGGAGAGGAAACAAGACAAGGGTGGGTGAGCGCTTTATGGAAAAACAGCTATTTCTCCATGTCCTAGAATACAGATTCTCTGACTTCCCTTTATTTTCAAAGAAACTAACAGTAATAGGTACCATACAATGAATACTTATGTGCAAGTGCTTTCAATACATTATCACATTTAATTCTTATAACTGTTCAAGCTAGCACCATTGATTGTTCCCATTTTACAGATGAGAAAAAGAGGTTTAGGAAGATTAATCAAGTGGAACCCAATAGCTGGGGTCTAAATACTGACTCTGCTATCTACTAGTTAAGTAAACTTGGGCATGTTGCTTATCTCTCTGTGCCCTGCCTATCACAGTTTCTCTCTTCTAGAAAGGTACATAGTCTGTATCCCATTTGCTAGGAGTTTGTACTTTACTCAACTGTTAAACTTGTAGGTACCAATTTGTTGATTGGAGAAAATCAGCCCAAATGTATTCCAGGACCTTCCTTCTCCTCCCATGGGTTTGATGCATTTAGCCAAGGATCTTAGGAGGACTTGGTTGGTGAGCAGTTCTGGCCAACTATTTGCTGAACAATTAAACAAACAAACAAACACACCTACTTGGTGTTGGCTATTCCAAATTCCAAGGTTATAGCTGTGAACAAGAAGACATGGCCCCTGTTCTCATGGAACTTTTATTCTAGTGGTGGAGGCAGACATTAATCACATTATCATATAAATAAATGCATACTTGCAACTGTCATAAGTGCTACAATGGATCCAGTGGATAAGATCATGACACTATTAATAAGGAAGGCAAGGAAAACATCTGCAAAGAAGTGATGATGGAGGTAAGATCTGGAAAGAGATGGGGAGTTAATTCTCAAGAAGAGAGAAAGAACTTGCTAGAAAAGGAAATAGCTTGCCCCTTGTGGCAGGAGGGAATGATGCAAATATGATGAACTGAATGCAGATGAGTGTGACCAGAGTGCAAGGAATGAGCCATGTGTGGTAGGGTATAGTCAACACGTCAGTCTAGCAGGCACTGTTTTTGAGCACATGAACATATGTGGTACCCTTCCATCATCCTTTGTAAGCATGGTTATGGCACATCAGAGATTTTCCAGGGCAGTAATGAATTTTACCATTTCATTGTATTGTTGCCGTAAGTACATTCACAGTGTTAGTTCATGTATTCTAATTTATAGTCTAAAGAATATGGCAGCTGTATGCATTCTCAATTTCCTGAACCATGTCTGTTTTGTGGGAAAATGATTTGGCCACAAGAAGTTTCCAAATAGTGGAAGGGGATTAGGGTTAATATACCATGAAGGACACATTTACAGTAGGGTGGGGGCACTGGCTAGGCATCTTTCTCCATGATGTCTCATCATTTTCTGATCCCCTTTTCTGTTCCAACCCCTCACTACCTTGTGGGCTGAGGCACTGGTCAGGTGGGCCAGTTCCAAGATAGAGTTTCCAGAGACAGGAGATTAAATTGGCCAGGGTAGTGACCTAAGACTATGAAGATCAGCAAGAGCCAGGGGATGAGGGCAAGCCTGTTCTTAGAGAGCATTGAGAAGGTCAAAATCTGAGCATAGCAAGCCTAAAGGGTGAATGCAGGGTCACAAATAGGAGATAGTTCCAAGAAGGTCTGAAGCTAGGTATGCCAAAGAACAGAGCAGGATGTGCAGAGCAAGGGCAAGAGAGAAGTGAGAGGGTTCAGGGTAACTGCCTCAAATGAAGTCCTGAGGTCTATGACTCATTTTCTTTGGCCACCTGCCGCATAGTGTGTGGGTGAGTTGGCCCAGTGTAATGGCATGGGGCCAGGACTTCTCCTGGTTTGCCCAGTGAGAAGTTGTGACTTGCTCCAGAGCATTCTTGAGGTAAAAGTCTGGTTCCCACCAGCACTCTCCTAATCCACAGTCTTTCTCTTGTACCACCTCCTGCAACCAGCTCTGTGGATCAGAGAGTTTCAGCACCTCCTCTTCTCCCAGTCCCTGGTTGTCATGGAAGGACAGACATATGGGTAGGTTGGGCTTATTTTAGAGTGCTGGAAGCCACATACCCACTACATGGGCAGAGTTAGTATTGACAGGAAAGAGAATTCAAAGGATTCACAGTTTCTTGAATTGTAAATAGGCCCGGCAAGGTCTTCAAGCACTTAGTGGAGATGATGTAAATTGGGAGGCAACAGTGTTCAGTAGTTAATGTGGGATGTGTTCAGTGTGGGATGTAGAAAGAAAGTAGAAAGAAAGTGAAGTCGCTAAGTCATGTCCGACTCTTTGCAACCTCATGGACTGTAGCCCACCACGCTCCTCCATCCATGGGATTTTCCAGGCAAGAGTACTGGAGTGAGTTGCCATTTCCTCCTCCAGGGGATCTTCCCAACCCAGGGATCAAACCCAAGTCTCCTGCATTTCAGGCAGATGCTTTACTGCCTGAGCCATCAGGGAAGCCTGAACTCAAATCCCAGCTCTCCCATGTAATGACTGTGTAATCCTAGGTGAGTCACTCAACCTTTCTGTGCCTCAGTTTCTACAGCTGGGAAATGAGGATAATACTATTTATCACATAGATTGCTGAACAGCTTATGTGAGGGTATACGTCTAAAATATTTAGCATTGTGCCTGGGATGGAGTAAATGTCTGGTAGATGATAGTGTTTATTTTTATTGGGGAGAATGCTGGATATGATCTACTATCTGAATTTTCTTCTCAAGTGCTTGGAATCAACAGCATTTGGGATGGGGCTTAGTAATTATGGCAGGAAGTGAAGAAGAACTAAAGAGCCTCTTGATGAAAGTGGAAGAGGAGAGTGAAAAAGTTGGCTTAAAACTCAACATTCAGAAAACTAAGATCATGTCATCTGGCCCCATCACTTCATGGCAAATAGATGGGGAAACTGGAAACAGTAATAGACTTTATTTTGGGGGCTCAAAATCACTGCAGATGGTGACTGCAGCCATGAAATTGAAAGACGCTTACTCCTTGGAAGAAAAGTTATGACCAACCTAAACAGCATATTCAAAAGCAGAGACATTACTTTGCCAACAAAGGTCTGTCTAGTCAAGGCTATGGTTTTTCCAGTGGTCATGTATGGATGTGAGAGTTGGACTGTGAAGAAAGCTGAGTGCCAAAGAATTGATGCTTTTGAACTTTGGTGTTGGAGAAGACTCTTGAGAGTCGCTTGGACTACAGGGATTTCCAACCAGTCCATCCTAAAGGAAATCAGTCCTGAATATTCATTGGAAGGACTGATGCTGAAGCTGAAATTCCAATCCTTTGGCCACCTGATGCAAAGAACTGACTCATTTGAAAAGCCCCTGATGCTAGGAAAGATTGAAGGCGGGAGGAGAAGGGGTCGACAGATGATGAGATGGTTGTATGGCATCACTGACTCAATGGACATGAATTTGAGTAAGCTCCAGGAGTTGGTGGTGAACAGGGAGACTTGGCGTGGGGTCACAAAGAGTTAGACATGACTGAGCGACTAACTGAATTAATGCAGGAAGGTGGCAAATAATGGAAACTGGCATTGCAGTAAGTGGGTTAAGGGTGCATTCAACATTTAAAATATCCTGAATGGGAACTCAGTGGTAGTAAACTAGGAAAATCCATCATGTTGCTATACAACACATACTAGCAGGGGGTTTAATCTGATGGCCCTTGACAGTGGCCCAGGGCTTCCACATTGGGAGTTAGGTCTGGGGTTTGGCTGGACCTAACTGGAATAGCCAGGAACAGGCAGAACCAGAGGGTGAAGCTACTCTTTGCTTAGGGAACACTGAGATGGTCAAGTCTGGGAGATCTGTGTGAAGGCAAACACAGTGTGCAGAGCCAAAGTCAGGAGGCAAGTACCCATAGGAACCAGTTAGGAGTGAATAAAGAGCCAGAGCAGGAGCAAAGTGAGTGGGTTCAAGGTTATTGCCATGAAAAGGGCCCTGAGGACTGGTATTTGGATTTATTGGCTGCCAGCTGAATAGTGTGTGGGTGGGTTGACTGGAGTTGGTTGGTATGGGCTGGGGTAGACAGTAATAACAATCCTGCTAGGTAGATATCATTTCTATTTTGGAGGGGAGGAAACTAAGAATTAAAGATGTCAAGCAATTTGTCTTATGCCACACAGTTCATTGACTTCCCTGGTGGCTCAGACAGTAAAGCGTTTGCCTACAATGTGGGAGACCCGGGTTCACTCCCTGGGTCAGGAAGATCTCCTGGGGAAGGAAATGGCAACCCACTCCAGTATTCTTGCCTGGAGAATCCCATGGACGGAGAAGCCTGGTAGGCTACAATCCCTGGGGTCGCAAAGAGTCAGACACGACTGAGCAACTTCACTTCACTTCACTTCACACAGTTCATCACTAGCAAAGATGGGAAGGTGGGAATGATCCCTAAAAGGATAGTTGAGGTAACATGAAAAGCAAAACAAAGTTTCCCTTTGAGGGGTGGGGCAGGGGCAGAAGTAATAATAGAATGTTGGCAGTTGTTACACTCTCTGAGACCCTGTTGATTAGAATTGTCACATCATAAGGGATGCAGTGGGCTTCCCTGGTGGCTCAGTTGTAAAGAATCCACATGCCAAGAGATAGACATATGTTCAATTCCTGGGTTGGAAAGATCCCCTGGAGAAGGAAATGGCAATCCACTCCAGTATTCTTGCCTGGGAAATCCCATGGACAGAGGAGCCTGGCAGGCTACAGTCCATGGGGTCAAGAAAGAGTTGGACATAACATGACTTAGTGACTAAACAACAAGGGATGCAGTATGACTTAGCAGTTAAGGAATATTTCTGGAGCCAGACTGCGAGTCAGACTTTGTTGTTGGTGTTTAGTTGCCAAGTCAAATCTGACTCTTTTATGACCCCATGGACTGTAGCATGCCAGGCTCCTCTGTCCATGAGATTTCCCAGGCAAGAATACTGGAGTGGGTTGCCATTTCCTTCTCCAGGGGATCTTCCCAACCCAGGGATCGAACTCAGGTCACCTGCCTGGCAGGCAGAATCTTTACCACTGAGCTACCAGGAAGACTGCTGGGGTTCAAAATCTACCTCTGCCACTAATCAGCTGTGTGAAATGGAGAGATTACTTAACCTTTTAGTGCCACAGTTTTCTCACATGTAAAGTGAGCAAATAATAATATCTATTTTTAGGGTTGTTATGTAATTCAATTTATTTATTTTGTTTATTTTTGTTTTTTTATTTTTTATTTTTATTATTATTTTTAATTTAAATTTATTTATTTTAATTAGAGGCTAATTACTTTACAATATTGTATTGGTTTTGCCATACATCAACCAGAAAGAAAAACACCAATACGGTATACTAATGCATATATATGGAATTTAGAAAGATGGTAACGATAACCCTGTATGCAAGACAGCAAAAGAGACACAGATGTATAGAACATTCTTTTGGACTCTGTGCGGGGGGGGGGGGGGGATGATTTGGGAGAATGGCATTGAAACATGTATAATATCATATAAGAAATGAATCACCAGTCCAGGTTCGATGCAGGATACAGAATGCTTGGGGCTGGTGCATTGGGATGACCCAGAGGGATGGTATATAATTTAATTTATTAATGTAATTAAAGCACTTAGAAAAGTGCCTGGCTCATAATAAGCACTATCTAAAATTTAGTTATAATAATAATATAGGCTTATCTAAAATATTTAGATAATGCGTATAAAATACTTAGCATAATGCTTGCATATAGTAAGCACTCAATGGATGAATCATTATTACTATAAATATTCTACAACAATTAAGATTGTGCAAGTATTGATCTCAGAAGGAATGAGGCAGCCTCAGAAAATTCATGGTAGGGACTACCTTTACGCTAGAAATCTGAGAGGGACCCACTCCTATCCTGCAAATACTGCCCCTTCTCTCTGATACAACTTTTTAAGTGCAAAAGAAATGGGCTAACCTGGGAGACAGAGTGCTCCTATTATTGAAGGCACTGAAGCATAGGCTGCCTAACCCCACTAGACAGCATTACCATATCGAGGATTGACAGGTAATAATTATATCTAACAGTGATACAAATACTCTTATTATTCCCCTTTTACAGATAAGGAAACTGAGGCACAGAGGGTCATGCTCTTTGCCCAAGATCCCACAGCCAGTAGTGGCTGAGGTTTCCTTCTAACCCCTGACAACCTCCTGTGAGATGTAGCCGATTCAATCCCAACACAGTAATATGAGTAAAATTATTGGATTCCCTTTTCTTTTTGCCAGGATGAAGGGGAATGATGGTGAGTTCTGGATTAGAGAATTTAAAAGAGGAAAAATATAAAAAAAGACAATGAAGCTAGTGAGACCTCTAAATACCAACTTGATCATCTCACAGTCTTCTTCAGCGCAGCCTCAGAACCTTGAACCTAACCTCGGGAGATCAAAACTGCCTGAATTCTCTCTCCTAGGAATCCTCAGGGGCCCTCAGGATCAGAACTGCCCCAGAATTGGTAATTGGAGATCCAAGTGCCCACACAAAATTGTTCTGCCTGTTTCAGATCTGCAGGGAGCTAACTTGCATTTTGCTCACTGCAGTGGGCTCTATTTCAGTCATCAGTTAGATCTCCTGCCAGAGCTGTGTTCACAGAGGAGGGGAGAGGAAGAGAGAGGATTCCTGGCATGTAGGACAGTTCAGAGACATGAGTGTGCAAGTCATTTATTGTCTCAGGAAACAAGATTACTTGGCTAGAATAATGAATTGCAGTCAGACAGCAGCAAGAACTGAAGGAAGTTTAACAAGGTGGTTTTTGTTTTTTTTTGTTTTTTTTTTGTTTTTTTTTTTAGAGAGGGCTTTGACAGGGAAGTGAGGACTTTCTATGAGTGGTCATTATCTGAGCAAGGGAAGATCAAAACAGTCCAGAAAGATTCCTACTGACCTATGCATCCTACATTGGAGGGAGGTGAGACAGAAGTTCAAGGAGGAGACTTGAAGATAGGAAAGGCTGTGTAATGGCCCAGCCCAAAGACAACTAGAGGCAGAACTAGATGGAAAGGCAGTAAAGGCCAAATGAAGAGAACTAGCAAGAAGGGATAAGTAAATAACTGGTTAATATCAAGCCTTCTTGATATGTGATGAAATATGTGTTTTATTTCATCACATCCTTACTGAATATAAGTCCTCTGCCTAGAATCCACTTCCTACCTTTATTTAACATTCACTCATCTTTATAGACTTAATCCATCCTCCAGATTGTATAAAAATTATTCATACATATATTTTCTTTACTAGAGTTAGAGCTCCTTGAGGATGATATCTCTATCTACCCTTCCTCCCTCGTTTCCTCCCTCTCCATTCTTTCTTTCTTTCTTTTCTTTCTTTTACCAAATATTTTTGGATACTTACTACAGTCTAAGGAAATCAAGAAAAAACTTGGGACAGACATTCCACCTGATTCTGGCAATACTGAGCTTGGAAATTGATGGCATGTCTTGTGTGAAGCTGTCTCAGTGACTGCCAGAGAAAATGAACTCCTCTGGTGTCAGTAGAATAGAAGGTGTGATGCAATAAAAAAAATCTGTTTGGTCAAAAAATAGAATAGGGAAACTCTTCCAAACACATTTTACAAGGCCAGCGTTACCCTGATAGCAAAACCAAACAAGGATGCTACCCAAAAACAAAATTACAAGCCAGTAACCCTGATAAATATAGAGGCAAAAATCCTCAACAAAATATTAGCAAACTGAATTCAACAATACAGGAAAAGTGAGAGGGTGACAGGCAGGAAGGCCAGGGGTCTCCAAACGGAGGAAATAGCTTGCAAGTGTCAGACATTTTTATCTCTCTTAAGCGGCAGGAGAAAACAAACTAGCGATATTTTTTCCTTCTCTATACAAATTTAAAAGGAGGTTTCTCTTAAAATACTGTGTTGCCATAATGACACCTGGTTTCACCTGAAGTTAACTATTCTCAAACCTAGAGATAACTGATGCATTTCTCTTATGGAAAAGTTTATCTTAAGCTATGCTAATATACTATACATTTACCCCAAACTCTGTCTTCAAGTCGGTTTCGCTTCTTGGCTCAGAACCTACATGACAAACCAGTATGTTATACTCAGATATTGTCCCCCTAATCTAGGTAAATGAAACTGTTTGTATGGTGGTCTGCCCTTCTTCAAGAT
Organism: Bubalus kerabau; assembly: GCF_029407905.1. Classification (NCBI taxonomy): domain Eukaryota; kingdom Metazoa; phylum Chordata; class Mammalia; order Artiodactyla; family Bovidae; genus Bubalus; species Bubalus kerabau. The sequence continues at coordinate 71,102,992 of NC_073647.1, read as the reverse complement.
TCAAGTTAATCATTTTATGGCCTAGGATAAACCATTTGGTGCCAAGATTATCCCAAAATGCATCTTATGGGTGAGGGGCCTGGTGCCATTCTGAGTTTTAAGACATTCTTTCAGTAACAGACTGCTAGTGACTATATAACATCCAGCTGAAAACTAGGTACTCTTTCTGCCCCCTTCTGATGCCTATATCAAAAGCTTTCTCTATTTCCTTTATACTTTAATAAAATTTTTTTTCTTTTTTAAATTTTATTTTATTTTTAAACTTTACATAACTGTATTAGTTTTGCCAAATATCAAAATGAATCTGCCACAGGTATACATGTGTTCCCCATCCTGAACCCTCCTCCCTCCTCCCTCCCCATTCCATTCCTCTGGGTCGTCCCAGTGCACCAGCCCCAAGCATCCAGTATCGTGCATCGAACCTGGACTGGCAACTCATTTCATACATGATATTTTACATGTTTCAATGCCATTCTCCCAAATCTTCCCACCCTCTCCCTCTCCCACAGAGTCCATAAGACTGTTCTATACATCAGTGTCTCTTTTGCTGTCTCGTACACAGGGTTATTGTTACCATCTTTCTAAATTCCATATATATGCGTTAGTTACTGTACTGATGTTTTTCTTTCTGGCTTACTTCACTCTGTATAATAGGCTCCAGTTTCATCCACCTCATTAGAACTGATTCAAATGTATTCTTTTTAATGGCTGAATAATACTCCATTGTGTATATGTACCACAGCTTTCTTATCCATTCATCTGCTGATGGACATCTAGGTTGCTTCCATGTCCTGGCTATTATAAACAGTGCTGCGATGAACATTGGGGTACACGTGTCTCTTTCCCTTCTGGTTTCCTCAGTGTGTATGCCCAGCAGTGGGATTGCTGGATCATAAGGCAGGTCTATTTCCAGTTTTTTAAGGAATCTCCACACTGTTCTCCATAGTGGCTGTACTAGTTTGCATTCCCACCAACAGTGTAAGAGGGTTCCCTTTTCTCCACACCCTCTCCAGCATTTATTACTTGTAGACTTTTGGATCGCAGCCATTCTGACTGATGTGAAATGGTACCTCATAGTGGTTTTGATTTGCATTTCTCTGATAATGAGTGATGTTGAGCATCTTTTCATGTGTTTGTTAGCCATCTGTATGTCTTCTTTGGAGAAATGTCTATTTAGTTCTTTGGCCCATTTTTTGATTGGGTCATTTATTTTTCTGGAGTTGAGCTGTAGGAGTTGCTTTTATATTCTCGAGATTAGTTGTTTGTCAGTTGCTTCATTTGCTATTATCTTCTCCCATTCTGAAGGCTGTCTTTTCACCTTGCTAATAGTTTCCTTTGATGTGCAGAAGCTTTTAAGGTTAATTAGGTCCCATTTGTTTATTTTTGCTTTTATTTCCAATATTCTGGGAGGTGGGTCATAGAGGATCCTGCTGTGATGTATGTCAGAGAGTGTTTTGCCTATGTTCTCCTCTAGGAGTTTTATAGTTTCTGGTCTTACATTTAGATCTTTAATCCATTTTGAGTTTATTTTTGTGTATGGTGTTAGAAAGTGTTCTAGTTTCATTCTTTTACAAGTGGTTGACCAGAGTTCCCAGCACCACTTGTTAAAGAGATTGTCTTTAATCCATTGTATATTCTTGCCTCCTTTGTCAAAGATAAGGTGTCCATATGTGAGTGGATTTATCTCTGGGCTTTCTATTTTGTTCCATTGATCTATATTTCTGTCTTTGTGCCAGTACCATACTGTCTTGATAACTGTGGCTTTGTAGTAGAGCCTGAAGTCAGGTAGGTTGATTCCTCCAGTTCCATTCTTCTTTCTCAAGATCGCTTTGGCTATTCGAGGTTTTTTGTTTTTCCATACAAATTGTGAAATTATTTGTTCTAGCTCTGTGAAGAATGCTGTTGGTAGCTTGATAGGGATTGCATTGAATCTAGAGATTGCTTTGGGTAGTATACTCATTTTCACTATATTGATTCTTCCAATCCATGAACATGGTAATTTCTCCATCTGTTTGTGTCCTCTTTGATTTCTTTCACCAGTGTTTTATAGTTTTCTGTATATAGGTCTTTAGATTCTTTAGGTAGATATATTCCTAAGTATTTTATTCTTTCCGTTGCAATGGTGAATGGAATTGTTTCCTTAATTTCTCTTTCTGTTTTCTCATTATTAGTGTATAGGAATGCAAGGGATTTCTGTGTGTTGATTTTATATCCTGCAACTTTACTATAGTCATTGATTAGTTCTAGTAATTTTCTGGTGGAGTCTTTAGGGTTTTCTATGTAGAGGATCATGTCGTCTGCAAACAGTGAGAGCTTTACTTCTTCTTTTCCAATTTGGATTCCTTTTATTTCTTTTTCTGTTCTGATTGCTGTGGCCAAAACTTCCAAAACTATGTTGAATAGTAATGGTGAAAGCGGGCACCCTTGTCTTGTTCCTGACTTTAGAGGAAATGCTTTCAATTTTTCACCATTGAGGATAATGTTTGCTGTGGGTTTGTCATATATAGCTTTGATTATGTTGAGGTATGTTCCTTCTATTCCTGCTTTCTGAAGAGTTTTTATCATAAATGGATGTTGAATTTTGTCAAAGGCTTTCTCTGCATCTATTGAGATAATCATATGGTTTTTATTTTTCAATTTGTTAATGTGGTGTATTACATTGATTGATTTGCGGATATTGAAGAATCCTTGCATCCCTGGGATAAAGCCCACTTGGTCATGGTGTATGATCTTTTTAATGTGTTGTTGGATTCTGATTGCTAGAATTTTGTTAAGGATTTTTGCATCTATGTTCATCAGTGATATTGGCCTGTAGTTTTCTTTTTTTGTGGGATCTTTGTCAGGTTTTGGTATTAGGGTGATGGTGGCCTCATAGAATGAGTTTGGAAGTTTACCATCCTCTGCAATTTTCTGGAAGAGTTTGAGCAGGATAGGTGTTAGCTCTTCTCTAAATTTTTGGTAGAATTCAGCTGTGAAGCTGTCTGGACCTGGGCTTTTGTTTGCCGGAAGATTTTTTATTACAGTTTCAATTTCCGTGCTTGTGATGGGTCTGTTAAGATTTTCTATTTCTTCCTGGTTCAGTTTTGGAAAGTTGTACTTTTCTAAGAATTTGTCCATTTCTTCCTCGTTGTCCATTTTATTGGCATATAATTGTTGATAGTACTCTCTTATGATCCTTTGTATTTCTGTGTTGTCTGTTGTGATCTCTCCATTTTCATTTCTAATTTTATTGATTTGATTTTTCTCCCTTTGTTTCTTGATGAGTCTGGCTAATGGTTTGTCAATTTTATTTATCCTTTCAAAGAACCAGCTTTTGGTTTTGTTGATTTTTGCTATGGTCTCTTTTGTTTCTTTTGCATTTATTTCTGCTCTAATTTTTAAGATTTCTTTCCTTCTACTAACCCTGGGGTTCTTCATTTCTTCCTTTTCTAGTTGCTTTAGGTGTAGAGTTAGGTTATTTATTTGACTTTTTTCTTGTTTCTTGAGGTGTGCCTGTACTGCTATGAACTTTCCCCTTAGGACTGCTTTTACCGTGTCCCACAGGTTGTGGGTTGTTGTGTTTTCATTTTCATTCGTTTCTATGCAAATTTTGATTTCTTTTTTGATTTCTTCTGTGATTTGTTGGTTATTCAGCAGCGTGTTGTTCAGCCTCCATATGTTGGATTTTTTAATAGTTTTTCTCCTGTAATTGAGATCTAATCTTACTGCATTGTGGTCAGAAAAGATGCTTGGAATGATTTCTATTTTTTTGAATTTACCAAGGCTAGCTTTATGGCCCAGGATGTGATCTATCCTGGAGAAGGTTCCATGTGCGCTTGAGAAGAAGGTGAATTTCATTGTTTTGGGATGAAATGTCCTATAGATATCAATTAGGTCTAACTGGTCTATTGTATCGTTTAAAGTTTGTGTTTCCTTGTTAATTTTCTGTTTAGTTGATCTATCCATAGGTGTGAGTGGGATATTAAAGTCTCCCACTATTATTGTGTTATTGTTAATTTCTTCTTCATACTTGTTAGCATTTGTCTTACATACTGCGGTGCTCCCGTGTTGGGTGCATATATATTTATAATTGTTATATCTTCTTCTTGGGTTGATCCTTTGATCATTATGTAGTGACCATCTTTGTCTCTTTTCACAGTCTTTGTTTTAAAGTCTATTTTATCTGATATGAGTATTGCTACTCCTGCTTTCTTTTGGTCCCTATTTGCATGGAAAATCTTTTTCCAGCCCTTCACTTTCAGTCTGTATGTGTCCCCTGTTTTGAGGTGGGTCTCTTGTAGACAACATATGTAGGGGTCTTGTTTTTGTATCCATTCAGCCAGTCTTTGTCTTTTGGTTGGGGCATTCAACCCATTTACGTTTAAGGTAATTACTGATAAGTATGACCCCGTTGCCATTTACTTTATTGTTTTGGGTTCGAATTTATACACCGTTTTTGTGTTTCCTGTCTAGAGAATATCCTTTAGTATTTGTTGGAGAGCTGGTTTGGTGGTGCAGAATTCTCTCAGGTTTTGCTTGTCTGAAAAGCTTTTGATTTCTCCTTCATACTTGAATGAGATCCTTGCTGGGTACAATAATCTGGGCTGTAGGTTATTTTCTTTCATCATTTTACGTATGTCTTGCCATTCCCTCCTGGCTTGAAGAGTTTCTATTGAAAGATCACCTGTTATCCTTATGGGTATTCCCTTGTGTGTTATTTGTTGTTTTTCCCTTGCTGCTTTTAATATTTGTTCTTTGTGTTTGATCTTTGTTAATTTGATTACTATGTGTCTTGGGGTGTTTCGCCTTGGGTTTATCCTGTTTGGGACTCTCTGGGTTTCTTGGACTTGGGTGATTATTTCCTTCCCCATTTTAGGGAATTTTTCAACTATTATCTCCTCAAGTATTTTCTCATGGTCTTTCTTTTTGTCTTCTTCTTCTGGGACCCCTATGATTCGAATGTTGTAGCGTTTAATATTGTCCTGGAGGTCTCTGAGATTGTCCTCATTTCTTTTAATTCGTTTTTCTTTTATCCTCTCTGATTCATTTATTTCTACCATTCTATCTTCTAATTCACTAATCCTATCTTCTGCCTCTGTTATTCTACTATTTGTTGCCTCCAGAGTGTTTTTAATTTCACTTATTAAAAAAAAATAATTTCACTTATTGCATTATTCATTATATATTGACTCTTTTTTATTTCTTCTAAGTCCTTGTTAAACCTTTCTTGCATCTTCTCAATCCTTGCCTCCAGGCTATTTATCTGTGATTCCATTTTAATTTCAAGATTTTGGATCAATTTCACTATCATTATTCGGAATTCTTTATCAGGTAGATTCCCTATCTCTTCCTCTTTGGTTTGGTTTGGTGGGCATTTATCCTGTTCCTTTATCTGCTGGGTATTCCTCTGTCTCTTCATCTTGTTTAAATTGCTGAGTTTGGGGTGTCCTTTCTGTATTCTGGCAGTTTGTGGAGTTCTCTTTATTGTGGCGTTTCCTTGCTGTGTGTGGGTTTGTACAGGTGGCTTGTCAAGGTTTCCTGGTTACGGAAGCTTGTGTCGATGTTCTGGTGGATGGAGCTGTATTTCTTCTCTCTGGAGTGTAATGAAATGTCCAGTAATGAGTTATGAGATGTCTGTGGTTTTGGGGTGACTTTGGGCAGCCTGTGTCTTGAAGCTCAGGGCTGTGTTCCTTTGTTGATGGAGAATTTGCTTGTTATGTCTTTCCCTGGAACTTGTTGGCCCTTGTGTGGTGCTTGGTTTCAGTGTCGGTATGGAGGCGTTTGATGAGCTCCTGTCAATTAATGTTCCTTGGAGTCAGGAGTTCCCTGGAGTCAGGGTTTGGACTTAAGCCTCCTACTTCCAGTTATCGGTCTTAATTTTACAGTAGTTTCAAAACTTCTCCTTCTATACTGCACCACTGATAAAACATCTATGTTAAAGATGAAAAGTTTCTCTACTGTGAGGGTCACTCAGAGAGGTTCACAGCGTTACATGGAGAAGAGAAGAGGGAGGAGGGAGTTAGAGGTGACCCAAATGAGATGAGGTGGAATCAATAGTGGAGAGAGTGGGCTAGCCAGTAGTCACTTCCTTATGTGCACTCCACAACTGGACCGCTCAGAGATGTTCATGGAGTTATACAGAGAAGAGAAGAAGGAGGCAGGAGACAGAGGTGGCCAGAAGGATAAAAGGGGGAAATGAAAAGGAGGGAGACAGATCCAGCCAGTAATCAGTTCCTTAAGTGTTCTCCACCGTCTGGAACACACAGAAATTCACAGAGTTGGGTAGAGTAGAGAGGGGTTAGGGAGGAGATACAGGTGACCTGGTGGAGAAAATGGAGAGTCCAAAGGGAGAGAGAGCAGTCAAGCCAGTAATCTCGTCCACTAGTGAAAAATGGGTCCTGAGGATTGGGTTCTTAAAGGTACAAAATTGGTAACAAATACATAAAAGCAAAAATTAGAAATCTAGAGTAGAGTTTGGAATTTCAAAAATGTGATGTTAATGAAAAGAAGAAGGAAAAGAAAGAGAGAAAAAATGAACAAAGAAAAACAAACAAGGTCGTGAAAATTATAAAGAAACTACAGGTACAAAATTGATAACTAATACCAAAAAGCAAAAATTAAAAATCTAGAGTAGAGTTTGGAATTTCAAAAATACAACGTTAAAAAAAAAAAAAGAAGAAGAAAAATAAAGAGAGAAAACAAACAAACCAACAAAAACAATGTCGCAAAAATTATAAAGAAAATACAGGTACAAAATTGATATCAAATACCAAAAAGCATAAATTTAAAATCTTGAGTAGAGTTTGGAATTGCAGATATACGATGTTATATAAAAGAAGAAGAGAAAGAAACAGAGGAAAAAAAAGTCACAGAAATTATGAAAAAAACTATAGGTACAAAATTGATAACATATACCAAAAGGCTAAAATTAAAAATCTAGAGTAGAGTTTGGAATTTCAAAAATACAATGTTAAAGAAAAGAAGAAAAAGAAAAAAGAAAAAAAAAAACACGGTCAAAAAATTATAAAATATATATATGAAGTTTGCTGAAGAAGAAAAAAAAATAGCGTGTTTTTTTTTTTTTTTTGCAAAGTAATAGTTATAAAAGTGAAAATTAAAGGACAATAGAGGACTTAAAAAAATTTTTTTTAATTAAAAAAAAAAGAAAGAAAGATTGATCGTAAAAATAGTAAAAATATATCTAGGTCTTTCTCTGGTTTTGTTGTGAGTATTGTGGGTTCAGTTCATTTTTGGCAGTTCCTTAGTCCGACTTATATTTCTCAAGATCTATAGGCCCCTTCCTATGTAATCCGTAGTAACCACAGGGTTTTAATCTATGGCCTGTAGCTTCCAAGGCGTTTCCCTCTGTTATAGCTTCTTCTGTTTGCTAGTCTCTTCAGTGTCTGGTTCCCGCCCTGACACAAAGGGGATGGTTGAGGACACTATTTTTTTTTTTTTTAATTTAGGCTCACTTGTTCAGCCGCGCTGTGGGGAGGGAGGGAGGGATGCTGCAAACAGATAACACTGGCGTGCACTCGCAGTGCCTCAGCCACACTGGGTCTGCCCCCGCTCACGGCACGTGTAGCCTCCCTGCCCACACTGCTCGGGCTCTAGGTTGTTCCGCCGGGAACAATCAGAGGCCGGCCCTGGGCTGAGCTCCCAGGTCCAAGCCGCTCAGGTTCAGGCACTCCTGTAGTCCTCAGAGGTGCAGACTCAGTTGGGCCTGCATTTTGTGTTCTTCCCAGATCCGAGCAGCTGAGGTGATGAGGTGTTTGGCGGGCGCCAATGCTGCGACTTATCGCCTCCCCGCCACTCGGTTATCTGGGTGTAAAACCGGTGCACCTTCTCAGGCAGCTGTTGACCGTCCAGACCCCCAAGAAGTTTTAGTTAGCAAAGAAGCCTGCTTACAGTTTTATAGATAGTGTCTCTCTGGGGCTGCGATTGCCCCCTTCCGGCTCTGGCTGCCTGTCACTGGAGGGGGAAGGTCTGCAGCCGGCTTTCTCTGTTCAGTCCTTTGTTCTGTGCACGGGCCTGGCGGTGTCTTAGGTTAGGGCTGGCTTTTCGCGTGGTAGATATCCCACAGTCTGGTTTGCTAGCCCAAATTATTTCGCTCAGATAGCGCTCAGGACATTCGGCCCGATTCTTACTCTAAGGGACACAGCCCGCGCCGCACTTCCCTGCCCAGCCCCCGCTTGCTAATGCCGTGTGCAGGCGTCTGCGCTGCTTCTCCGCTGGGGGAGTTACCATAGGGCTCACAATCCGCGATTTTTAATTGTTTATTTTTTTCCCCCTCCCTTTTATGTTGCCCTCTGTGCTTCCAAAGCTCGGCACAGATTCGGCAGTGAGAGGGTTTCCTGGTGTTTGGAAACTTCTCTCTTTTTAAGACTCCCTTCCCGGGACGGAACTCCGTCCCTCCCTCTTTTGTCTCTTTTTTTGTCTTTTATATTTTTTCCTACCTCCTTTCGAAGAGTTGGGCTGCTTTTCTGGGTGCCTGATGTCCTCTGCCGACATTCAGAAGTTGTTTTGTGGAATTTACTCGACGTTTAAATGCTCTTTTGATGAATTTGTGGGGGAGAAAGTGTTCTCCCCGTCCTACTCCTCCGCCATCTTGGCTCCTCCTCTTTAATAAAATTTTATTACACAAAAGCTCTGAGCGATCAAGCCTCATCTCTGGCCCCGGATTAAATTCTTCTCCTCCAGGGGCCAAGAATCCTGGAGTCTTTGTGTGATTCAACAATCTTTCAAAAGGATCATACACAATCATCAAGTTGAAATTAATCCCAGGGATGCAAGAAAGGTTCAACATCACAGAGCAGTCAATATGTATATATACCACATTAGCAACAACAAAAGCTGGATAAATATAGAATAATTATCTCAATAGATGCAGAAAAAAATGGAAAAGGCCATCATCCATTTATGATAAAGGTTCCTAACAAAGCAGGTACAGAGGGGAAATACACAAAATAATAAAGGATAAATATGATAAGGCAAGCTAGTGGAGGTGATGGAATTCCAGTTGAGCTATTTCAAATCCTGAAAGATGATGCTGTGAAAGTGCTGCACTCAATATGCCAGCAAATTTGGAAAACTCAGCAGTGGCCACAGGACTGGAAAAGGTCAGTTTTCATTCCAATCCCAAAGAAAGGCAATGCCAAAGAATGCTCAAACTACCGCACAATTGCACTCATCTCACACGCTAGTGAAGTAATGCTCAAAATTCTCCAAGCCAGGCTTCAGCAATAAGTGAACTGTGAACTTCCAGTTGTTCAAGCTGGTTTTAGAAAAGGCAGAGGAAGCAGAGATCAAATTGCCAACATTCGCTGGATCATCAAAAAAGCAAGAGAGTTCCAGAAAAACATCTCTTTCTGCTTTATTGACTATGCCAAAGCCTTTGACTGTGTGGATCACAATAAACTGGAAAATTCTGAAAGAGATGGGAATACCAGACCACCTGACTTGCCTCTTGAGAAACCTGTATGCAGGTCAGGAAGCAACAGTTAGAATTGGACATGGAACAACAGACTGGTTCCAAATACGAAAAGGAGTATGTCGAGGCTGTATACTGTCACCCTGCTTATTTAACTTCTATGCAGAGTATATCATGAGAAACGCTGGACTGGAAGAAGCACAAGCTGGAATCAAGATTGCTGGGAGAAAATTCAATAACCTCAGATATGCAGATGACACCACCCTTATTGCAGAAAGTAAGGAGGAACTACAAAGCCTCTTGATGAACGTGAAAGAGGAGAGTGAAAAAGTTGGCTTAAAGCTCAACATTCAGAAAATTAAGATCATGGCATCCGGTCCCATCACTTCATGGGAAATAGATGGGTAAACAGCGGAAACAGTGTCCGACTTTATTTTTTCGGGCTCCAAAATCACTGCAGATGGTGATTGCAGCCATGAAATTAAAAGATACTTACTCCTTGGAAGGAAAGTTATGACCAACCTAGATAGCATATTGAAAAGCAGAGACATTACTTTGCCAGCAAAGGTCCGTCTAGTTAAGGCTATGGTTTTTCCAGTGGTCATGTATGGATGTGAGAGTTGGACTGTGAAGAAAGCTGAGTGCCAAAGAATTGATGCTTTTGAACTGTGGTGTTGGAGAAGACTCTTGAGAGTCCCTTGGATTGCAAGGAGATTCAACCAGTCCATCCTAAAGGAGATAAGTCCTGGGTGGTCATTGGAAGGTCTGATGCTGAAGCTGAAACTCCAGTACTTTGGCCACCTCATGCAAAGAGTTGACTCATTGGAAAAGACCCTGATGTTGGAAGGGATTGGGGGCAGGAGAAGGGGACGACAGAGGATGAGATGGCTGGATGACATCACTGACTCAATGGACAAGTTTGAGTGAACTCTGGGAGTTGGTGATGGACAGGGAGGCCTGGTGTGCTGCAATTCATAAGGTCGCAAAGAGTCGGACATGACTGAGCGACTGAACTGAACTGAACTGATGATAAGGCAACAGCTAACATCATACTCAACAATAAAATGCTGAAAGTTTTTCTTCTAAGATCAGGGACAAGACTCTCAGCACTTCTATTCAACATAGTATAGCCAGAGCCATAAGGTAAGAAAAATAAATAAAAGACATGCAAATTGGAAAAGAAGAAGTAAAACTGTCACTATTTGCAGATGACATGATATTATGTACACAAGAGCCTGAAAACTGCACCAGAAAACTATAGAACTAATAAACAATCCGGCAGGATATGAAATCAATACAAAAATCTACTGTGTTTCTTTATACCTAATAATGAGCTTTTAGAAAGAGAAACTAAGAAAACAATCCTATCTATAATTGCATCAAAAGGAATAAAATATATAAGAATAAATTTAACCAAGAGGTTAAAACTACAAGGCTTTAATTTAATAAATTGCAGAAGGCACAAACAAATGGAAAGATTTTTGATGCTAATGGATTGGAAAAATTAATATTGTTAAACTGTCCATATTATCAAAATTCCAATGGTATTTTTCATAGAAATAAAACAAACCATCCTAAAATTTGTATGGAACCACAAAAGATCCCAAATATCCATAGCAATCATGAGAAAGAACAATGCTGAAGGCATTGTGCTTCCAGATTTCAAACAAAATTGAAAAGCTATATCAATTAAAATAGTATGGTATTGGCTTAAAAACAGACACATAGATCAATGGAATAGAATAGAGATCCAAGAAATAAATCCACAAATATTTAGTCATTACTTCATGAAAGAGAAGCCAGGAATTATAATGGAGAAGGGACAGTGTCTTCAATTAACCATGCTGGGAAAATTGAACAGCCACATGCAAATAAAGGAAATAAGACTGCTATCATACACCATATACAAAAATTAACTCAAAATGGATTAAAGACTTGAATGTAAGATTTGAAACTGTAAAAATCCTACAAGAAAACATAGATAGTTAATTCCTTGACATAGATCTTGGCAATGATTTCTTGAACCTGACACCAAAAGCAAAAGCAACAAAAGCAAAAACTAAACAAGTGAGACCATACCGAACTGAAAAGCTTCTGTACAGCAAAGGAAACAACAAATGATAAGCAACCTATGAAATGAGATAAAATATTTGAAAACTATGTATCTGATAAGGAATTAATACCCAATATATATAAAGAACTTACAAAACTCAATAGCAAAACAATTCTAATAATCCAATTTAAAATAGGCTAAAAACTTAGACATATTTTTTTCTAAAGAAGGCTACATGAAAAGGTTCTCAATATCATTAATCATCAGGAAAATGCAAATCAAAAGCACAATAAGATATCACCTCACACTTGTTAGGATAGCTTTTATCAAAAAGACAAGTAACAACTGTTGGTGAGCATGTGTAGAAAAGGGGACCCCTGTACACTATTAGTGGGAATATACATTTTTGGTGCAGCCATTATGGAAAACAGTATGGAGGTCATTAAATTTTAAGCACAGAAATACCATATGATTCAACATTCCCACTTCTAGTTATATATCCGAAGAAGACTAAATCAGTACCTCAAAGAGAGATCTGCACTCCCATGTACATTTCAGTGTTATTCATAATAGCCAAGATATGGAAAAAACCTAAATGTCTATTGGCAGATGAATGGATAAAGAAGATATGGTACATATAAATGGAATATCATTCAGCCACAAGAAAGAATAGAATATTGCCATTTGCAACACCATTGACTGAGCCTACTGGTAAAGAATCCACCTGCAATGCAGGAGACCCTGGTTTTATTCCTGGGTTGGGAAGATCCCCTGGAGAAGGGATAGGCTACCCACTCCAGTATTTTTGGGTTTCCCTGGTAGCTCAGACAGTAAAGAATCTGCCTGCAATGTGGGATACCTGGGTTCAATCCCTGGGTTGGGAAGATCTCCTAGAGGAGGGCATGACAACACACTCCAGTATTCTTGCCTGGAGAATCCCCATGAACAGAGGAGCCTGGCAGGCTACAGTCCATAGGGTCGCAAAGAGTTGGACATGACTGAGTAACTAAGCACAGCACAGAGGATAGTATGCTAAGTGGAATTATGTAGAGAAAGACAAATATCATATGATCTTACCTACATGTGGAATCTTAAAAGAAAAAAGCCAAACCCATAGAATCACAATGTAGAATGGTTACCAGAACATGGAGATCGAGAGATGCTGTTCAAAGGGTACAAGCCTTCATTTATTAGTTTAATAAGCTCTGGGTATCTAATGTACAGCATGGTGACTATAGTTAATAGTACTGCAATGTGTACTTGAAATTTGCCAAGAGTAGACCTTAAATGTTCTCAGCAACTACAACCACATAAAATGGCAACTATGTGAGATGATGAATGTGTTATTTAACCAGCTTATAGTAATCATTTCACAAAGTAAACATATGTAAAATCATCATGTTGTACATATATAATTTTACATTTCTATACAATTTCATGTCTATTACACCTCAGTAAAACTGAAAAAATCCCCAGCACAAAACAAGGTAAAATTCACATCACACATCCAATAAATTACATATCAAATCAGGCAAACAAAGAAGCAGGAAAATACAATCCATAATAAAAAAAATCAACCAATCAGAGTAAATCCAGAACTGATACAAATAATAGAATTATCAGATAAGAATATTAAAATAGTTATTTTAACACTATTCCATTATTATAACTATACACCAGATG